>NC_138984.1:74406378-75885128 GCF_964341445.2 Mesoplodon mirus
GTTCCTTGGAAGACTCGTTCCACAAGTTGTCCCTAGGAAGAGGTTTATGCTCAGGTAAGTCTGGAAAATGGAGCATAATATCTCTCATGTAGAGATTCACAATACCTTTAATGCTCATTTTGGGGACTCTGAGAAAACTTGCAGTAAATACTGGATTCAGAAGTCCAGTCTTTCTCAAGTTTATTTGACCTAAGAACATTTTGTTTTGAGGAGTGGGCACCTTTTGTAGAAAACAGTGTTCAGTGGAACACACTTTGTGCAACATGAGAGTAGATAAAAGTTATTTTTCCTCAAGCATAGTGATCTCAGGGGCTGCAAGGGGCTGCAGCTTGAAGGGGGATCTTAGTTCCCTGACTAGGAATCAAATCCAGGCCTCAGTGGTGAAAGTGCCGAATCCCAGCCACTAGAGCGCGAGGGCCAGCAGGCTTGAAACAGAACCTCAGTCCTCATCTTCTTTGAAGAAAGAATTCAGCAAAGAGACAAAAGGTAGCGAAGCAGGTAAAGCATTTATTAGAAGAAAAGTACATGCAGAAAGATGCACGGGTGGGCTCAGACAGTCGCACTTTTGAGGTGACTTAAATTGCTTATATGGGGGCAGTTTTCCAGGTTCCCTCTGGCCAGTCATCTTGCTTCGTCTTGCATCATGCCTGTATTTGCTCTGACTCAGGGCCCTTCCTGATGTGCACATGCGTCTTTTAGCCAAGGTGGATTCCAGCATGAGGGTCTCTGGGAGGTTGGCAGGACGTATTATGGGCTAGTGCCCCTTCCCTTTTTTGACCCCTGAGGAACCTTTCTGCACATGTGTAGTCAGGGAAGTCTCCTTGAGCTCAAGAATGAAAAATGTGCTCATCTTATCTTTCTACTCAAGCAGAGCTCAGCTCCTCTCTGCTCCTGCCTTTATCTTTTCCTCTAAGTGCCAGCAGGAGACAAGCTCCAGCTGTTCAGCCCGGAGCCCCCTCCTACCTCAATAGGTGAAGGTTCTTTTTTCCTTACATAATCTATACTTTTATAATTAGAACATATCTTCATAGACTGTAAGGTCCCCTTAAATCCATGATAGTCTAATTAAGATCTGAACCCATTTAGTTATTCTGTGGAGATAGGGAGTTGGCATATAATGTGGCCCAGAGGCACTGATGCTGAGTGATGTAGGGGTGTTCTGTACCCTCAATAACATCAGTAGTTCTCAAACTTTTTGGTCTCAAGACCCCTTTATTAAGTTTTTTTAAAAAAAAAAAAAAAACAGAGAACAGGAGTATTTATTTATTTATTTTTAAATTTACTTATTTATTTATTTATATTTTTGGCTGTGTTGGGTCTTCGTTTCTGTGCGAGGGCTTTCTCTAGTTGTGGCAAGCGGGGGCCACTCTTCATCGCGGTACGCGGGCCTCTCACTATTGCGGCCTCTCTTGTTGCGGAGCACAGGCTCCAGACGCGCAGGCTCAGTAGTTGTGGCTCACGGGCCTAGTTGCTCCGCGGCATGAGGGATCTTCCCAGACCAGGGCTCGAACCTGTGTCCCCTGCATTAGCAGGCAGATTCTCAACCACTGCGCCACCAGGGAAGCCCAAGACTCCTTTATATTCTTAAAAAATATTGAGAACCCCAAGGAACTTTTATTTATGTGGGTTATATCTATTGATATTTATGATATTAGAAATTAAAATTCAGAAATGTATAAAATATTTTAATACTTCATTAAAAAATAAACCCATTACATGCTAACATAAATTACACATTTTAGAAAAAATAACTATCATTCTCCAGAACAACAAAAAAATCAGAAGAATGGCACTGTTTTTCATTTTTGCAAATTTTTTTTTCCTTTTCTTTTTTGGCTATACCATACGGTTTGCAGGATCTTAGTTCCCCAGCCAGGCTTTCAACCCAGGCCACCACGTGAAAGCATCTGGTCCTAACTGCTGGACCACCAGGGAATTCCTTCAAATCTCTTTAATGTCTGGCTTTTTTTAAAATTAATGTTTATTGGAGTATAGTTGATTTACAATGTTGTGTTAGTTTCTGCTGTACAGCAAAGTGAATCAGTTATACATATATTCACTCTTTTTTAGATTCTTTTCCCATATAGGTCATTACGGAGTATTAAGTAGAGTTCCCTGTGCTATACAGTAGGTTCATGTTAGTTATCTATTTTATATATAGTAGTGTGTATATGTCAATCCCAATCTCCCAATTTATCCCTCCCCCTCGGTAACCATAAGTTTGTTTTCTACATCTGTGACTCTATTTCTGTTTTGTAAATAGTTTCACTTGTGCCATTTTTTTTTAGATTCCACATATAAGCAATATCATATGATATTTGTCTTTCTCTGTCTTACTTCACTCAGTATGACAATCTCTAGGTCCACCCATGTTGTTGCAAATGGCATTATTTTGTTCTTTTTTATGGCTGAGTAATATTCCATAGTATATATGTACCACATCTTCTTTATCCATTCATTCGTTGATGGACATTTATGCTGCTTCCATGTCCTGGCTATTGTAAATAGTGCTGCACTGAACATTGGAGTGCATGTATCTTTAATGTCTGGCTTAACAGAGGACAGCTGTATTTTACCTGCTTCTACATTCAATCTGTTCTGACATCACACATCATATGGTCTTCATAATGCGCCACTGTACACTGGTGAGAGAATATGGGTGAAAAGGGAAAATGACATATTAGTACTATGCAGGTAATAGTTTAGACCTTGTGGACCCCTGAAAGGGTCTCTAGGACCCCAGGGTCCCTGGACCACACTCGGAGAGCTGCTGCTTCAGATGATCAGCCCAGTTCCTTCTCACTCTGCACATACCTGAAAGGAGTAGGGGGATGGATGCACCTCCCTGCTCCTGAGATGAGCACATCCATGACCAAGGCATCCACCTCTCAGGGCGCCCTGGTGCTCTGGGCTGGCTCATACTCCTTCCTCTCCCCTATCCACCACTTTCCAACAGCATCACTTTTCACCAGGAGCCCAGTAGAGGGAGGGTCATTTTGCATGTTCTTGACACAGGGGTTTTTTAAGACTTTTGATGAATAGAACTTCATTAAAACCATAAGTTCCCCTAGGTAGCCATTGTCCAAACACAGATATTGCCTTCATTTGTAAGCCACCCAATTCCTGCAAGAATGGAGTTAAGCTTTATCTATAATCCATGCCCTGTTCTCCTGCAGGGTTTGAGTGGGTCTATGATATAAGTGAGCCAAGAAGAGCTATCTTTTATTCTTCTTCACACATGGGAGGAGGGTGGAACAGTGTTTCATCTTGGCCCTGGGAGATTTGAAGCCCAGACACAAAAGAGAACAGAGGGAAAGACACCAGCTTTGGTAGATCTGAGCATAAAGACCACGTGCTGCGCCCATGCGGAGCCCCTCCCTTGGGCCAGCCCCTTAAGACTGAGTGACAGATGGCTCTAGATGAACAGGACCTGGGTGCATCCTTGTTCTGGAGAATCCCCAGGTGAACAATCAGAAACAGCTAACAATTTTTCTGCTGTGGACCCAAAGGAGAGGAAATGAAACCTTGAGGATCCTGCTTGGTACCAGGGCAGTAGCTACACACCTGTTCCTTCTACACAAACCTGCGTTTAGGAGAGTCAGGTTAAAAGTTCTGCTTTTGGAGTTGGGTGTATAGAACATAGTCCCAGCTCACCCATTCAGTGGCAGGATGACCTCAAGCAAAGCCCAAGTCTCCGTTTTATCATCTGTAGAATGGGTTATTGTAGGATTTGCTGAGATAGTGCATGTAAGCACTTAGCACAGTGTCTGGCCTACAAAAAAGTGCTCAAGAAATGCTAGCCATTATTTTATACTCTAGCTCACCTTCTAACATGATTAGAAGCATGAAAGTGCAGGCCCACCCTTTAACATTTGCAGAGCACAGGGGAATACGTACCATGTAAATATGTAAATATAGAGAGAGATTTAAAAGATATAAATCTGTTAATACTGTTATATAAAATGTTTCATATATTTATCTTAAGTATTTCTTCATAACAAAATTTTTAAAGCATGCCTAAAGGTATGGTTGGTTTTTATATGACTAAAAGTTTGCAAGATATCAAATATGACTGAATTTAATTATGACTACACATATCTGGGGACCAGTATTATTTGTATGAATAATAAATACAAACATAATTCATTATTATAAATAATTTTTCACAAAATATGTTCTTGCCTTCACCTTTGGCAAAGGTCTTGTCAGTGGGTTTTCCTCATTTACCATATGTATTAGCTTCCTAGGGCTGCGTAACAAAATAACCACAAACTGGGCGGCTTAAAACAACAGAAATTTATTCTCTCTGTTCAAAAGGCTAGAAGTCCTAAATTAAGGTGTTAGCAGGGCCATGCTCCCTCCAAAGGCTCTAGGGGAGGACCCTTTCTTGTCTCTTCCAGCTTTTCATGGCCCTGGGTGTTTCCTGCCTTGTGGCAACAGAACTCAATCTCTGTCTCGTCTTCACATTGCCTTCTTCCTAGTGTGTCTCTTTGTGTTCTGTCCTCTTCTTATAAGGACCTCAGTCACTGGATTTAGGACAAACCCTAAATCCAGGATGATTTTTATCTCCAGATCCTTAACTAATTACATCTGCAAAAACCCCATTTACAAATAAGATCACATTTTGAGATGTGAATTTGAGGTGAGGGGATACTGTTCAACCCAGTATATCCTAGAAAGGAGTGACTTTTTAGCTGAGAGTAGTGGCAGTTGATGTTTTAGAAAACAAAAAGCCATGGGTACCCATCCTTACTTCCTAAATACCTAAGCTGCAGCTGCAGAGAAGTGAAAATAAAGCAGGTGAATCTGGCAATACCCAGACATCTATTATCAATTTTAGACACTAAAAAGGTAGGTTCATCCTCTTCTGTGTGCTCCTCCTGCTCAAAGCCTTGCTTTTTTCCCCTTACATAAAATGAGCAGAAAATAGCACAGAAAAAAATGAACTCCATGGGAACTGTATGGAGTCCGTGGCTTTGGTGGCAGTTTTAAAGCATGGCCACAGGGGCTTCCCTGGTGGCACAGTAATTAAGAATCTGCCTGCCAGTACAGGGGACACAGGTTCGAGCCCTGGTCCGCGAAGATCCCACATGCCACGGAGCAACTAAGCCCGTGTGCCACAACTACTAAACCCTGCACGCCTAGAGCCTGTGCTCCGCAACAAGAGAAGCCACCGCGATGAGAAGCCCACGCACTGCAACGAAGAGTAGCCCCTGCTAACCACAACTAGAGAAAGCCTGCGCACAGCAACGAAGACCCAACACAACCAAATATAAAAAAACAAACAAATTAATTAATTAATTAAAAAAAAACATGGCCACAAATTCTTTGGCATTCCTCCCATTGAAAGGTCCTTGTCTTAGTCCATTTGGGCTGCTATAACAAAATACCATAGACTGGGTGACTTATAAACAAAATAAATATATTTCTTACAGTTCTAGCTGAGAAGTCCAAGATCAAGGCACCAGCAGATTTGGTGACTGATGATGGCCCATTTCCTGGTTCGTAGATAGCCATTTTTTTGCTGTGTCCTCACATGGCAGAAGGGGCAAGGGAGTTCTCTGGGGTCACTTTTCTAAAGACACTAATCCCATTCATGAGAGCCCTGCCCTCATAACCTAATCACCTCCCAAAGGCCCCATCTCCAAATACCAGCATATTGGAGATTAAGTTTCAACATATGAATTTGAGGGGGCACAGACATTCAGTCTGTAGCAGTCCCCTTCCCTTGAATCTGGGTGAGCTTGTGTCAGTTTTGTCCAATAGAGTAGGTGAACACTTAAACAACACAGCTAGGGAGCCAGTCCAGTCTGAATCTACGTCCCTTGCTCCTAGCCTGTGCGCTGTCTTCCTTGGAGCAGAACATATCTGAAGTGGTTACCTACACATTCTTCAGGCAAATTAAGTTTTCTGGAAGTTTGTGTTCTTGAGAAAATTAAATTAGAGCACTGTTGAAAAGGGTACAGCATCTCAGGAAGGATTAATTGAATCAAAACATCCCTGGGGATGTTTTGCCCCAAGATGGCACAGCCAGTGTTCATTTGGCTCCTTTGTGTAGATGTTTTCTTTTAAGCTCACAGCAAATATTCTTGACAATGAGAGACCTTGCAAGGGGAGGGGTCCTGTTCTCCAAGTATAAGCCCTGGGGTTTTCTCCTCATATCCCTTAAGAACAGTTTGTCCAAAATGAAAACAGAAGTAACTTGTTTACCATGTAACTTGTAGAGAGTTGAGGAAAGAACTTTATATTAATTTATTTAAGACAACGCTTTAGACTTTCAGTTTTTGGTCTAGCATGTAAGGGGCTTGGAAGTCATCATTCCATCCTAACAGCAAGTAAAATGCTGAAAATCAACAACTCTTCTTAGATCCACCAGGGAATTGAGGTCACAGAGAAAACCACTGCCCCAGGAGTTGGAGAAACAAAGAGGCAGATACAGAGAATCACAACTTACCAGAGCAGAAACTGCTGTGGGAACAAGTGCTGGGGTAGGAAAACCTAAACTGTAATTAACAAATTGGTGGAGGCTCAATAATTCATCAGTCTCAACTCGGAGAGTTAAAAACTCCATGGGGCCCCAGTCTTGGGTGGGGGGTAGGGCATACTTTTGTGAGTTCTACCTCCAGAGCCCTAACAGGTTCTCACAGGGAAGATGGGAGAAAAACCCCCTCATGCTTCCAGCAAGAGGAAGGGAAAGATAATCATTCTGAAATAAAACCAGAGCATTCTCTTCTTAACAAGGCCTGCCCTCAAGAGAAACTATCTTACCAGAACCTTACCTACTGAGGTTTTAACAGAGCCTAACAGAACTTGGGGGAAGGGAAATACCCAACTCCACCCCCCCCAACTTCCTGTCCCACCTAAGATGCGGGGAGGGGTGGCAAGGAGCACAAGCTCAATAAAAGTCTGAGATCTAATCATAGGATTATAGAATACTTCCTCTCCCTGTATACCTTACCACTACAACACTACAGCCCATGTACCTCAGTTCTTGGTACCCAGTATATCATGTCTAGCTTTCAACCAAAAATTACAAGGCATACTACAAGGCAAAAAATACAATCTGGGGCCTCCCTGGTGGCGCAGTGGTTGAGAGTCTGCCTGCCGATGCAGGGGATACGGGTTCGTGCCCCGGTCTGGGAGGATCCCATATGCCGCGGAGCGGCTGGGCCCGTGAGCCATGGCCGATGGGCCTGCGCGTCCGGAGCCTGTGCTCCGCAACGGGAGAGGCCACAACAGTGAGAGGCCCGCATACCGCAAAAAGAAAAAAAAAAAAAAATACAATCTGAAGAGACAGTAAGTATTAGAACCAGACTCAGATGTGGCAGGAACGTTGTTTCTATCAAGTGTTGAGAGAGGGGAATTAAGGTCTCCAGCTATAATTGTGGATTTATCTATTTCTCCTTCCTTTTCTATTTGGTTTTACTTCACATATTTTGCAACTCTCTTGTTGGCTGGATATACCTTGAGCACTGCTAAATTGTTTTCTTGGTGAACTGACCCTTTTATCATGATAGAATGTCTCTGGTATTTTCCTTTGCTCTGATGTCTACTTTATCTAATATTAATACAGCCATTCCTGCTTTCCTTTGATTAATGTTTATATGATATATCCTTTTCTATCCTTTTTTTTTTTTTACCATTTTTAAGTGTGCACTTCAGTGGCATTAAGACCATTTGCAGTGTTGTACAACCATCACCACTACCCATATCCAGAACTTTTTCATGTTCCAAAACTAAAACTCCATACCCATTAAACCAGCTCCCCATTTTTCTATCCCCACCAGCCCCTGGAAACCACCATTCTACTTTCCACCTCTATGAATTTGACTCCTGTGGGTACCTCATGTGACTGTGAAATAAGCCAGTCACATTTTTTTTGTGACTGGCTTATTTCACTTAGCATAATGTCGTCACAATTCTCCCATATCTTAGCAAGTGTCAGAATTTCCTTATTTTTTAAGGCTAAATAATATTGTCAGTGTGTACTATATTTTGTTTATCCATTCGTCCATCGATGAACACTTGGGTTACTTCCACCTTTTGGCTATTGTGAATAATGCTGCTATGAACATGGACCTCCAGTGATACAAATGTTAGATCTTTTGTTATCGCGCCACAGGTACCTGTAGCTCTATTTGTTTGTTTCAGTCTGTTTTCTCTCGGTTGTTCAGGTTGGGTAATCTCTATTGTTCAATCTTCTAGCTCACCGATTGTTTCCTTTGTCCCCTCTGTTCTGCTGTTGAACCCATCCGCCAAGGTTTTTTATTTTGGCTATTGTGTTTTTCAGTTCTGAAATTCCATTTGGTTCTTCTTTATATGATCTATAGTGTTGCTGATATTTTTCTATTTCTTTGCTGAGGCTTTCTATTTTTTCATCTGTTTCAAATATGTTCATAATGTTGAAGCATTAAATCACATTAGATAATTGCAACATTTCTGTCATTTTATTGTTGGCATCTGTCAACTGTCTTTGCATTCTATTTGAGATGTTCTTGGTTTTGGGTATGATGAATGACTTCCGATTGAAATATGAACCTGTTCATATTTTCTGTCTTAGTTGTCTTTCTTTGACATTGCTCAAGCAAGGGAAGGCTTATGCTGCCTCGTTATTGCCATGTGGAGGTGGAATTCTAAGTTCCCTACTCAGGCTCCACTGACACATAGGGATGAGGGGGCTCCTTGTCACTGCTGGCTGGGAGTTCTGGCTCCCCAACGCGGTCTCCACTGACACCATTGTGGAGATGGCCTTGTTACCACTGGGCAATGCTAAACATCCTGATTCTCCATTAGATCTCTTGGGACACCAAAAGCCTTACTTGGCCTTTGCTAGTAAAGGGGAGGCAGGGACCACAGTATTTCCTGCATTGTCTGGCTGGAATGAAGTTGTTATTGTCTAAAAGTTTCCTCTCTGGTTAGAAGGCCCCTTTCCTGGTCCTTTGGCAAGAGAGAACAGGCTTTTGTGGGAACTTTATTTTGTCTGTGCTTGTTGCTGTTTCCAGCTTCTTTTTTCTTAACTATTTTTTAAATTGAAGTATAGTTGTTGTACAATATTACATAAGTTACAGGTGTGCAATATAGTGATTCACAATTTTAAAGGTTGTACTCCACTTATAGTCATTATACATTATTGGCTGTATTCCCTGTGTTGTACAGTATATTCTTGTAGTTTATTTTATATGTAATAGTTTGTACCTCTTAATCCCCGTCTCGCCCCTACCCCTTCCCTCTCCCCACTGGTAGCCACTAGTTTGTCCTCTATCATCTGTGAATCTGTTTCTTTTTTGTTATATTCACTAGTTTGTTGTATTTTTTAGATTCCACATATAAATGATATCATACAGTATTTGTCTTTCTCTGACTCATTTCACTTAGCATGATACCCTCCAAGTCCACCCATGTTGTTGCAAATGGCAAAAATTTATTCTTTTTTATGTCTGAGTAATATTCCATTGAATGTTTATACCACATCTTCTTTATCCATTCATCTGTTGATGGACACTTAGGTTGCTTCCATATCTCAGCAATTGTAAATAATGCTGTAATGAACATTGGGGTACATGTATCTTTTCAAATTAGTGTTTTTGTTTTATTTTGGAGTAGAATTGCTGGGTCATATGGTAGTTCTATTTTTAGTTTTTTGACAAACCTCCATACTGTTTTCCACAGTGGCTGCACTAATTTACATTCCCACCAACAGTGTACAAAGGTTCCCTTTTCTCTGTTTCCAGCTTCTTTAGCTTCAAACCTTGATAAATGAGGCAAGAAGAAAACCCAGAGAACTCATCACTGTGTCATTCCTGGGGTTGAGTAGCCTAGTCAGGCTGCCTTCTTTTCTCCACCTTTCAAAATTTTCTATGTTTGTTTTTGTTTTTGTTTTGTTTTTGCGGTACACGGGCCTCTCAATGTTGTGGCCTCTCCTGTTGCAGAGCACAGGCTCCGGACTCACAGGCTCAGTGGCCATGGCTCACGGTCCCAGCCGCTCCGTGGCATGTGGGATCTTCCTAGACCGGGGCACGAACCCATGTCCCCTGCATCGGCAGGTGGACTCTCAACCACTGCACCACCAGGGAAGCCCTATGTTTGTTTTATATGTAATGTCCAGTGGTTTCCAGTGTTGATTAGCAGGAGGGATAGGGAAAATTACGTCTACTCCACCTTCCCAGAAGCAGAAGTCTGAGAGAATGGTGTTTAGCAGTGGATTTCTTTTTTTGAATCTGATATCAAGAGCAATAGATACTTTGTATAGCCAAAGGCATACAAATGGACATTGGCATTTACCACCCTGTTCTGAGATACATTAACAGTTGTGCCATGAGAAAAATATTTCTCTGAGATCAAAAATATCTAGGAAAGGCTTCATTTTATGTCCCTCCCTTTGGGATTCTCAATGCAATTAGCATATTAAAAGCTCTGAGAACATCTGCAGTGAAGAATGTGCTTAATTTTTTAATCCAGTGTTTCCCAAATTAATGTGAGCATGAAACATATTTTCCCAGAGTATCTGATCATATCCTGTAATAGTGTCCACTTTGGAAATGTTGAGCCACACACATAATCCAGGGAGTTATCTCAGGACTCAGGCTCTGCAAGGGAGGGGACTGGTACCTTACTATGTGAGCTGTCCTCCCGGGTCTCCAGAAGGGTGGACATTCTGTCTTGACTGAACATGCACAGTAGAGAGGTGGAGGGAACATAGTCATCTTTCGCATTTTCCCAACTCTAGTAACCTGTGCTTTTACTTTGTTTTAGTTACTGATTTATTGTTATCGGTACACTACCTCTATAAGATAAGAGGGGAAAGTATTACTATTTCCATTTTGCAAATGATGAACAGAGGCCCAAAGAAATGTGTGTTCCTAGAAGATCCAAATCTGGATCTGTAGCCTTTGGATTACAAAGGCTGTTCACAGTTACTGAGTCCCTGCAGTTCCTGCCTGGGGCCCTGTCCTGCCAGACATGGGTGCAGTCTGGCCTCCTGGGCCTGCCTGCCGGCACCGTGTGACCTGAATCTTAGCTGGGCCTCCCCAGCAGAAGCACACCCACGGGGCTTCTAGAACCTCACTCTCTGCTCCACACAGGGCTCTGCCAGGATGGCCTTCGTGCCTTCCAGAAACCTTTGTTCCGTGGAAAATAAGTGCTGTTTTCCAGAACAAAAACTCTGGGGAGGTGAGGGGAAGCTAGAATCCTAAATACAGGATGAGGATCAGAATTGCTCCCTGACCCTCATGTCCTCTTCAGCCACCACAGCCCACTGTGCCAGGACTTCAGAAAGCAGATTTACTGAGAAGAAATGTTCCCAGTAAACATAACACATCTAAGTGGCATGCCTCACCCCCTCTCCCAAAACCACACAATAGTGACTTGTCTGCCATATGCTGCCTTCAGGGAATCAGGAGGAGGAAATGGCTACTCTCTTAGTTTAAGGAGGTTCAGCATGAGGGCAAAATCACCGAATAAAATGAGACGAGACCCTAGATGATGCTGTAAAAACTAAAATTTGTCCCAGAAGAGAGCCCCTGTCTGAAGGCCTTGATGTTTATCTTCTTTTCTGGTGATGTCCTAGCCACCCTTTCCCCAGCAAATGGTCAGAGAGGAGAGCAATTCTTCAGTGGGGAAAAGGTGAGAGAGAACAAGGGATTTTGTGGTTGACTTCCCTTGTCTGGCCTCACCAGAGAATGGAATTTAGTATTGCCTACAATTAGTTCTTCCTTCCTACTTAGCAACTCTTCTTGCTACTAAGAACATTACCTGAGGCATTAAATTCTGAAAGAGCTTCCCCACTGGCCAGGCCTGGCTGCTGCAGTGGTTACAGGAGTCCTGTAAGTCACTGATGACTGCTGTTAAAATCCAGCTATAGGGCTTCCCTGGTGGCGCAGTGGTTGAGAGTCCGCCTGGCGATGCAGGGGATGCAGGTTCGTGCCCCAGTCCGGGAAGATCCCACATGCCGCGGAGCGGCTGGGCCCGTAAGCCATGGCCACTGAGCCTGCGCGTCCGGAGCCTGTGCTCTGAACGGGAGAGGCCACAACAGTGAGAGGCCCGCGTACCGCAAAAAAAAAAAAAAAAAAAAAATCCAGCTATAACCTGCAAGGGAAAAAATAGGGTCAGACGTTCACTTGTGCGCTTGGATTAGTTTCTCCAGCTTGACCAGATAGGTTCAAGGAACCAGATGTGGACACAAGGCAGATCTGATTGCGAGGGAGGTCAGAAAAACATGGAGCATGTCCAGATGATGGGCCCCAGAAGGACCTGGAAAAGTCACTGTAATCAGCCTGGTGCCTGCATGAGAGCCCCCTGCACCTGAGGCAGGCCCAGAGGTGGGGAGAGGAAGGGAGGAATGTACTTCATTTATTTTCCTTTCATTGAAATAGATTTGACATATAACATTGTGTGCATTTAAGGTGTACAACATGTTGATTTGATACATTTGTACATTGTAATATGATTGCCATGGTAGCTATCACATTACATAATTATCATTTCTTTATTGTGGTGGGAATAATTAAAATCTAGTCTCTGAGCAAGTTTGATGATTATAATACAGTGTTGTCTATATTCACTATACTGTGCATTAGAGCTCCAGGACTTCATCTACTACTTACAACTTCGTACACTTAAACAACATCTCTCCTATTTCCATCCCCCCACCCCAGCTCCTGGTAACCATCATTTTACTCTTTTTTTATGAGTTTGGCTTTTTTTAGATTCCACGTATCAGTAATAACATAGAGTATTTGTCTGTCTGACTTATACCTGTTAGAAAGGCTGCCATCAATAAGACAAGATACCAACTGTTGGTGAGGGTGTGGAGAAAAGGGAACCCTTACACACTGTTGATGGGAACGTAAATTGGTGCAGTCACTATGGAAAACTGTATGGAGGTTCCTCAAAAAGTTAAAAATAGAACTACCGTGTGATCCAGCAATGCCACTTTGGGGGTATATATTTAAAGGAAATGAAAACAGAATCTCAAAGAGAGATCTGCACTCCCATGTTTATTGCAGCATTATTCACAATAGCCAAGATAGGGAAACAGCCTAAGGTCCATCAATGGATAAATGGATACAGAAGATGTGGTGTATGTATACAATAGAATATTATTCAGTCATGAGAAAGAAGGAAATCCTGCCATGGGCCATGCACAGATGGACCTTGAGGCTATTATGCTAAGTGAGGAATGTAGAAAGTCAGTGAAGGAGCAAGCAAACCTGCCTCAGCCACGCCTCCACCCTCAGGTGGCGCATAAATACTGTCCTGTGGGAGGACCTGAGAGGAAGTGACAAGGACAGTCAGGACAGCCAGGTTTTCTTCCAGATTCTGTCATCACCAGCTCACTGTGCAGCCTGGGACAGTTGCTTCACCTTCAAGACAATTTCCTCCTTGGGCTAGATCATCTCTAAGGTCACTTTCAGAGCTAACATTCCGTGATTAAAAAAATTATGAGGCATTGTTTATTCTCTTTCCCCAGATTTGCATTTTTATTACATATTCATCTCAACTGAACTTTATAATGGAAAAAGCAAAGGACACCACCCACCTCCCCAGCCCTGCTTCCCCCAGATCGTTGCCCCTGGAATTTCATTTCTACACAATGAAAGCAGAGAGTTTAAGACCATGGGCTTCTGAACCACATGGCCTGGTTCAAATCCATTCCCTTCTTCCCAGTTCTGGGGCCTTGAACACAGTTGTCCCTCTCCTGCTTTTGTCCTGATCTGCAAAACTAGGAAATGAGAGTATGTATGTTACTATGAATTGACACATATAAACACAGCAGTGCCTGGTACCTAGCGTTCCATACCTGTTAGCTGTTTTCCCCACAGCAGACCTCCGCCTATAATAAGGGCACAATAGATAGAGCAGACCTGGGTGCTACCTGTAAGGAGCTCACAGTCTAAAGTCAGCCCAGGCATCTGTCAGGACCCACGCTGTGTCTGTTCCATGCCCCTCTGTGTGGACATTCTCGACAGAAGGAAATGCTGGTTAGAGCAGAAAGTGGGTAAGGAGCTGTCCAGGCCAGGCACGTCCCACACCATGACATCACAGTACCAATCCCTTCAGCCAAATGAGTCTGAAAGAGGAGGGAAGGGGACAGGGCACAACCTGTAAAAGAATGACATAGCCCAAGGACATGACATAAACTGATTAGAACCAAATAGGTCCAAGATGGCAGATGAGTCAACTTCTACTAGACCTTGACCTTGAGCCTCAGTATACGCTCATTGTAACACATCAGCAAGCTAAATGACACACCCACGGGCACCATGACAGTTCCAAGGCCAAACATAAAGGTCAGAAAGTGGGTGGTGGCCCAATTCCTGGAAATCCCCACCCTTTCCCCAAAACAGCTGGAATTTTCCTCTGGCTCATTAGTGTATGTAATTACCCAACCCTATAAAAACTGACAACCCCATACCCTGGTGCCACTTTCGCCTTCTGAGATGGCCTACACTCTGTGGAGTGTGTTTCTCCCTAAATAAATCTATTTCTTACCTATCAGTTTGTCTCTCATGGAATTCTTTCTGCGATGAGACATCAAGAATCTGGTGTGATCTCAGTTAAAAAATTATGGGTTCAAGTCCCAATCTGAGTTGCACAGTTCCAAGTCCTCAGAAGAAAGCTGGACAATCCATTTAAAAACAAGCATCTGAAAACAGCATTGCCAAGAAAGCAACAGAGGGAAAAACTGAATTTCCTATTAATAGTGATGTGTTTTTTAAAAATCCATTCCATGCCGAAATTCCCATTCAGACGTTGTCTGGCACTGAATACTCTGCCCCAGAGAAAGGCAGAAATGCTTCTTGACACAGAGAACAAACAAAACCCTTCCTGGACCCCTGCCTCCCCCAGGTTATGCCCTGCCTTCTTCAGCCTCCACCCAAAAATGAGTTGAAGATATTTCCAGGCTCCCCAGCAGGCTCCTGACCCAAATGCATGCTATCTGGCTTCTCCAGCTCATTATCACCACATCTCACCCCTGTACTGATTTAGTGGCCTATGATGTCAGGCTCCCAGTCCTTGTCCTTAGCCAAGCCCCACTGAGGCTTTCCCTCCTACCCTGAGTGCCAGCTGCCCCTTCCTCTGATTCTTTAAGATTTATACAGGCTATAAAGGGACATCAGAAGCTGGGAGGAAAAGCACAGGCTTTGGGGCTTCCCTGGTGGTGCAGTGGTTGAGAGTCCGCCAGCCGATGCAGGGGACACGGGTTCGTGCCCCGGTCCGGGAGGATCCCACATGCCGCAGAGCGGCTGGGCCCGTGAGCCATGGCCGCTGAGCCTGCGTGTCCGGAGCCTGTGCTCTGCAACGGGGGAGGCCACAGCAGTGAGAGGCCCGCGTACCACAAAAAAAATTAAAAAAAAGCACAGGCTTTGGAGTCAGGACTTAACTTCCATAGGTCTCAGTATCCTATTCTCTAAAATGGGCTAATAATAGTGTCAGCCCTCATAGGCTTGCAGCAAAGACTAAGTGAGATGAGAATGTAGATAAAATGCTTAGCATTATGCCTGGCATATAGATGATGTTCAATAAAAATTAATCTACTTGTCACTTCCTATTACAATTATATGTTTGTCAGCCTATCTGCCCCACTAGACTACAAGCTCCTCAAGGGTAAGAACAATGACTTCGCTGTACCGTCATTGTATCTGTGCCGTGGCTCCAGGCTCCAGAACAGTGGTAGTATATAGTAGATACCCAGGGTATTAGTTATCTATTGCCATAATAATGCTACATAGTGAACCAAAATTAAAACAATCATAGTTTAGCTCATGATTCAGCAGTTAGTCTGTTTAAGCCAGGCTCAGCTGGGTAGTTCTTCTGCTATGGGCTGGGCTCAGCTGCAAGTCATGAAGGCTCTGACCTGAGGATGGGGGAGGGCTGGGGTGGGTAAGGGAAGGTGGCGGCCATGTCTCTCATCAAGCAGCAGCTGAGCCTGGGCCTGTTCACATGGCAGCTGGCAGGGTCCTCAGAGTGGAAGAGTGAAAAGCCTCTTGAGGTCCAGACTGGAAACTTCCATTGTCACTTCCACCACATTCTAAAAGCCAAAGCAAGTCACAAGTCCAGCTCAGGTTCAAAGGATAGCAAAATAGACACCATCATTCCATCTCTTAATGGGAAGAGTGGCAAAGTTACATGTTAAAGGGCATGGATTCAGAGAAAAGTGGGGAGTTATTACTATTTTTGCAATTTGCCACACCCAGTTTTTTGAATGAATGAGGTTAGTTAGGGAGAGATAAATGAACCAAAAAGGCAATGAGAAGAAAGGTCCAATTTAAGTCATGGGCAAGGACACTTAAATTCTAGGTTGTTCAATACAAGCAAGATGGAAATTGACCTCTCAAACCATTAAGTAGTTGAACGTTCTCTAAGGTACAGTAAAGAGAACATGTGCCAATTGGGGGATAAATCAAGCTACTCCTCTCCCAGTGTCTTGGAAAGGCACATGAGCCTTGATTTATCGAGGACACTCAGCCTCCTGACAGCAGTATAATTACAGACTCCAGCATCATTAATCAGCAACCGCTGATGATCAAGGGAGACTATAAACCACTATCTCTCTCTGTTCCAAAATTGATTTGACTTAAAAACAATTATTTAAATTCCAAATACTTGAGCATTTAGCTTAGGAGAAAGAAAGGAAAATATTGAAAGGAAAAGTTTGTGTCTTATTAATCTCCACCTCTGGAACATCTTTTATTAGCCTTTCAAAAATTGGATAAACCTTCTGTTTTACGCATACACATACACAAAACTTCTATCAGAGAGACTCTCACCAACACCAAATAAAATGGATTAGGAAAGTCCCCATTCCACCTACAGCAGGAAGTCTGTCATCTCCCAATATATCTGTGAATTTCCAAGGGCAGTGGCTCGCATTGTTTTTGTCATTCCTTGCTACCAGCTACTTCCTCACTGTCACTCCAATTCCTGCAGCGCCCACCTCTCTCCTTTCTTAAGATGTCCTGGAATGATGTAAAACACTTGTCTTCTTTTCCTGCAAAGTTCTTTGCAGACAGCCTCACATAGATAGATTTTACTGAAGATTTTGTGGCTAAAGGGGGATATTTACAGCACAGAGCAGAAAATAAATTCAGTGTTAGGCAGACATCACCATTCCTAATTTTGATCACCTCTCCTTACCAGTGGGGCTTTTTCTCCAGCTCTGTCTTCTGCATGCTCCAGCCTTGTGCCATGTCACTGTGCTCTGTGTTCTCTCAGAGCTCCTTCTAGACCACTGTGCCATGTCCTGCTGGTCTGGTCTTCTAGCTTCTCATCTCCTCCTCCTCCTCCTAGATGCCAACAAAATTTTAACAGTTCTTGATTCCAAGAGCTGTTTAGCCTTCTTTTGTTTCACCCTTACTCATCCAGCTCAGGCCCACGGACCTCTTTTCTCAGCACTTGGGAGGCTCCTATAGTTGTTTCCCAAACAAAAGTGCAGTTCTATTTAAGAACAGTTCTTCCTCCCAGACCAACAAAAATTGCTTTCACCTTCTAAAATAACAGGTGCTTTCTGCCATCTGTCCACTCTATCTGCCATGTGATTTGAAAGCTCAGAGAGCTGTGTCTCACCTCCATGCCTGACACCTCCACCAGAAAGGTCATTCCTTCAGGTTAAGAGATTATATCCAGAAGACACATATAATCAACTTTGTATTTGGAAGAAGCAGCTCATGAAGCTAGAAGTTCTCAAACTTTATATGAAAATCTTCTGCTGCATAGGTTAAAAATACAGCTTCCCTAGTCCTATCTGGTCAGAGTCTGATTCTGAAGCTCTGAGGTAGAACCTAGGAATCTGAATTTTAAAAAGTGTCCCACTTCCACCTCTCCCTCAGTTGATTCTCAGGTGGGGAATCCATTAACCACACCTTTAGAAACACTGCTTTTCTGTTTGACCTATGGAGAGAAAAGTGGGGATGTCAAGGATCAAATTACCACCTGTATGAGTTCCCTATGGCTGCTGTAACAAATTACCACTACATTAATTTGCAGCATTATTCACAATAGTCAAAAGGTGAAAACAGCCCAGTGTCCATCGATGGATGAATGGATAAACAAAATGTGATATAGACATACAATGAAATATTAGCCTTAAAAAGGAAGGGAGTTCTGATCCATGCTATGACAATGGATGAACCTTGAAGACACTATACTAAGTAAAATGAGCCAGACACACAAGGATAAATATTGTATGATTCCACATATATGAGGGAAATTCATAGAGTCAGAAAGTAGAAAACTGTTTTCTAGGGATTGTGGGAAAGGGGGAGGAGGAATTATTGTTTGATTGGTATGGCGTTTCCATTTAGAATGATAAAGTCTGGAGAAGGATAGAGGTGATGGTTGCACAACAAAGCAAATGTACTTAATGCCAGAGAAGTGTACACTTAAAAGTGGTTAAAGTAATAAATGTTATGTATATTTTAACAGAGTTTTAAGCTAAAAAAAACCAAAACCCAGATATTTATTCTTTCACAAATCTGGAGGCCAGAAGTTGAAAATCAGTATCACTGGGCCACACTCTCTCCAGAGGCTCTGGGGAGGATCTCTTCCATTGGTTCTTCCAGCTGCTGGTGGCTGCCAGCACTCCTGGCTTGTGGCCACATCACTTCAGTCTCAGCCTTCATCTTCACGTTACCTTCTTCTCTATTTTCTCTGTGTGAGATCTCCCTTTTCCTCTCTCTTATAAAGACTCTCATGATTATATTTAGGGCCCACTCAGATGATCTCCCCATCTCCAAGTCCTTAACTTAATCACATCTGTAAAGTCCTTTTTTACCACACAAAATAACACTCACAGGTTCCAGATAAGGATGTGGATATCTTTGGGAGCCTTTTTCTGCCTGCCACACAGTCTGTCAGGGTTCCCAGGAATGGGGCCAGGATGGGAAGAGGTGAAGGGGCCCAGAGCTAGGATTTTGACCTCAGGGAGAGCAGGTCCAGGGGAGAGATGGGCATCTTGGGTAGACAAGAGCACCACTCTGTAGTTTCCTGGTGTCTGGATGCAGTCCCAACATAGCAGGAGGGGCCAGCTCAAGATGGGTCCACCTGTCAGGGAAGGGTGGCCAGGATGCAGCCAGGGGCCAAGGCACTGCCTAGCCTCACAGATCCTCCGTGGTTGGTGGGTACCTAGGTGCTCCCAGTGTCACATGCTCTGGAGTTGAAAGGGAAGCAAAAAGTGACTACAACCTCCCTCGTGCCCACCTTGGACCCCAATGAGAGCATCCCAGATCTCAAGGAAGGACCAAGAGCTGCGTTTAGCACCTGCTGTATGCCAGGAATAGAGCCAGGCTCTCTCCATACTTATTCTCATCTAATCCCTACTCCAGCCTTAGGAAGGAGGTGTCTTAGGCCCCGGTTACAGATGAGGCACCTGCAGCTTAGAGAGGTGAAATGATTTGCTTACAGTTACATAGCAGATCTGAGTCCCATCAAGGTGAAGGGCTTGAATTCAAGTTGGGTTCACATCCTGGCCCTGTACTTACTGCCCACGGGGCCTTGGACACAACCCGTCTGCATCTGCTTTCTGATCTCCAACCCTGGGGATACTGCTGCAGGAATTGTGATGCATATGAGCAGAGTGCTGAGCATGGTGTTGGGCACAAAAATGCCCAGATAACCAAGATTAACATTCCCACCTGACCCAGGTGCAGGGAGCAGGGCCCGCCCCAGCCTGAGCTCCTCCCTCCCTCCCCTGCCCGAGGACCCGAGGCAGGCCTGCAGCCCGCGGAGCTGGCCTGGGTCGGAGCGGAGTTTCTGTACAGGCAGTGCCTGGGTTTGCAGCAGCTGGACTCTTCTAGTCCCCACCCTTCTGCCTCCCCAGCGAGTCCATCACTGACCCTCAGCAAAGCAGAGGGCAGGGAAGCCTCAAGATAATCCCCTGTTTGTTTTCCACCACTGCCGCCAACATGGGTCTCAATGGGCGTCAGCAAGCCCAGGCTCACCCCCAGTGCCAGCTGCAACTGCAAGGCTGGCGGCCAGACTGGGAAAAGCAGGGGGTGACCCCATCCCCTGCCCTGGGCCTTCTGGGGTTTTGCCTGCACAAGAACCTCTTTCAGAGCCACGAGTACAGTTGCAGGACAGGCCTGTGATTGTACGAGCTGTTTTAAAGGGTTTTAGCAAACACAACTGACCCAACAATAGCCTGACTAACATTGACTCTGGAGGTCACCAAGCCCGGCACCCACAGGGAAATCACAGAGGCTCCGCCTGAGCCTCCCCAGGCGCCCAAGGCCTGGTGGGGGTCAGCGGGGCGGTGGGGAACGGCTCGCACAGGCCATGTTCTGGGCATACCTCATGCTCCCTCGGAAAGGAGGGAGTCTGCCCTTAACTGAGCACCGCTGAATGTGAGGCCCCGTCCTCCGCATCATAGGAGAGGGGCTGGTGCTCTATGAAGAGGCCCAGGCTCTGCCCAAGGCCTCAGGGAGTTTTTCCCAAGTGAACCTCCTGCCCTCAGTTCCAGACCTACCTGCTCCGAATCCCCATAGCGGGCCTCTGCCCCAGCACTTGAAAAGTGCTGCAGACAAAGCAACATGACCCAAATGGGGACTGGGTGTGCTTATCTATATATGCATTTTTTGTGGGGAGGGGTGGTTGGCTGATCTTAGTTCCAGACGGGGGATTGAGCCCATACCCCCTGCAGTGGAAGCACGGAGTCCTAACCACTGGACCGCCAGGGAATTCCTGGGTGTGCTTATCTGTGTCATCAGTAACAGCAGCAAACAAAGCACTTCTGACACAGGAGGAAATTTCCTTTGTTTTTTGTTTTTAATTTATTGTATTTATTTACTTTTGCCTGTTGGGTCTTTGTTGCTGCCTGTGGGCTTTTTCTAGTTGCAGCGAGAGCGGGGGCTACTCTTCATCGCGGTGCGTGGGCTTCTCATTGCCGTGGCGTCTCTTGTTGCAGAGCATGGGCTCTAGGTGCGCAGGCTTCAGCAGTTGTGGCATGAGAGCTCAGTAGTTGTGGCTCATGGGCTTAGTTGCTCCGCGGCATGTGGGATCTTCCCGGAGCACGGCTCAAACCCGTGTCCCCTGCGTGGGCAGGTGGATTCTTAACCACTGAGCAACCAGCAGAGTCCCATAAACAGGTCAATTTTTGTAGGTGCTTAATAGTATTTATACAAACAAGATCCTATATAACTGCCTCTCCCGATGCCCATCCCAGAGCTCTTCCCACCAGACCAAGAAGCCCACTGCTCAAGCAAAGCCTGAAGTTGCTGAAGAAACATTGATTTCTTACCTATCTATGTTTCTACCCTTCTGGCTTGGCCTGTGTGAATGAGATAGGGAACTGAGGCTTTAGCTAATTTTTAAAATCCATCTAGCTCCATAACGAGCAGCAGGTCCTACACTGGGGACAGGTAGGTCAGCCATCAGCCCTCAAGGCAACCCACAGGTGGACCTGTTACTCTGGACCTCAGTTTCTCCAATTATAAAAATTAAGATAGAAGATGGAGAACGGATTTACCTAATGCAGGCTGATTTTCAGGAGCCCCCAACTTGCACAAGCACTTTTCAAGGCTTAGAAGTAGTATATGTATAATTTGCATTCCTTTTCTTTTAAAGGTCCCCAAATTACATACATCTAAGACTCGATAAAACCTAATCTAACCCTAGATGGTGTCATGTAGCTAATTCAGAGGCACTAAAGCTTCACAACATTTTGAAGAAAGAACCCAAGCTCCTTGAGAGAAAGCCTGGAAACCATACAATCTTATCTCTGGCTTTTACCAGCTCCTTTTTTTTCCCTCCACCACTAAAATGTTAGTAATGCTGGTATCAATAGCAAGCTAACATTAGACATTCATAAACATGATTCTATTTGAAAAGCCACAGAGCTTTGGGTTACAATGGTGCCTCATTAATGAGGAGATATGAGGAGCTTCCACTGTGGAAAATAAAACTAAGTTCATACAAAATTCAGCCTGGCTAATTTGACTTGAAGGTTGTGAAGCTGGAGGAAGGCAGGAAGAGAAGAAAAATGAGGTAGGAAAGGCTATGAAGCAGAGAAGGATTGAGAGAGGGGCCTAAGGACAAGAAAAAGCCATCCCCTTAGCACGGGGCCCCCTTACAGCACAGAGAGAAGCATCACCACGGCCCTGCTAACATTCTAAGCAGCAACTAAGGTTGCATCCAACAAAAACCCCCTTCTGTGCTGAAAGATTGATTCCATGATGTGTTATGAAGGGATGTGATCATTCATTTTTCATTCAACAAATGGTTTAAGTACGTGTTGCTAGGTGCTGGGGACATAATGATGAGCAAAACAGACATGGTCCCTCGCTCCAGTGTGGCGGGGAATGCAGAGAAGCAGAGAAGACTGCAGTGCATTGTGAGATGGGCTTTGATGGGGGAGGTACAGGATGTTAGGGGAGCACAAAGAGGGTATCTAATCCAGATTTAGAGAGTCAGGGGAGACTTCTCCAGAGGAATGAGGAACTGAGACCCGCAAGGTGAGCAGACACCCATCAGAAGGAATGAGAAGCATGTTTTAGGCAGAACAAAGAGGGAAACAGCTGAGCGTTTCTGAAGCAATGTGGCCCCGGTGTATGCTGGGTTGTGGGAGGAGGGTGGAGGAGGCTTGGCTTAAACGGCGCTGGATCACAGAGGTTTTGAAAGGCTTAACAAGGAATGTGGACTTTACCTTAAAGGTAATGAGATTGACTTTATGAGACCACCCAGAAGGTGTGGGGAGTGGACTAGAGACAAGCAAGGGGGTAAGGAGGCCAGTTAGGAGGCCGTGGCAAAGATGATAGTGGCCTCAATGGAAGGAAGTTGCAACCTTGGGATGGAGAGGTTTGTGTGGATTCAAAAAATATTAAGAGGCACAATGGATATACCTTGGTAACTGGTTAGAAATGAAGTGTGAAGTGTCCAAGTGGCCAGGGATGACCTCAGGTATGTCTGGCTTGAGCAGTTGGGCAGCCAGGTGGTAGAGCCATTTGGAAAGGCAGTGACTCCAGAAGGAGCATGTTGAGTGCTTCTGAACTGAATCACCCATTAGGATAAAAGGAGGCTTCAGCATTCACAGCAGAAGGCCAGACTGAAAGACCCAGGAAAGACTGACTTACGAAAGTTATGGAGGACAGCGGTGGAAAAGGCAAGAGGTTAAGTCCGAGTGAAAAGATGTTCAGGTGAGAAAAGAAGGCTACAAAACCATGCGTACAGTAAAATACATACATGCAAAATATATAGTGACCCAAAGGAAAGACACTGGCAGTATTTTCATGAATAGCTTAGCAGTAGTGAGATTACTGGTGATTTGTATTTCCTTCTCCTCGCCTGACTGTATTTGTAAAGCTAAGGATTGTACAACAAATGTATGTTTTTTTGTAATAAAAACATGTTACTTTTGAAAAGTGGCTAAAAGAGGGACGATTATTAAAGGGCTTTTAACTGAAAGAGCTTAATTGGAAAGGGTAGCAACAAGGGAGCTAGTGGACAGCTGAAGGAGATAAGTAAAGTGATTTACCACCTCAGAACTATGGTTGCATATTGAGATCACCTGCAAAATGGAAAAAATACTGATCCTGGATCCCAACTCCAGAGATTCTGGTTTAATTGGCAGGCAGTGTGGCCTGAGCCCTGGAGATATTTTTTAATGCTCCCAGGTGACGCTAATGTCACAAAGATGGAGAACCACTCATGTAATTAATGAGAAGTAAGAGGGTTCACTTCAGAGTGGCATTCTGAGTTAATTAGAAAAGAGTAAGAATCTCCAGGACAAAGTTATTGTAGTGAGGCCAGGAGGCGGGTGAAAGGTTAGCAGTGAGATGAGGCACGCCGAGCTGGGCATGGGCCAGTCACACAGGATGCTTTTAAATGATAGAAGTGAAGGGAGCTTAATGCAATCTGATTTAAAAAAAAAAAAAAAAGGAGCTCTAAGAAACTGCAAGAAATGGGGGCATTTTACATGGAAAGAAATTCTGTAGTTTCAGAGGCCTCAGTGGGAGGCTGGTACCATGTTAAAGGCAAGGGGCTTGGGCAGCCTAAGGGGTTGTTTAGTAAAAGGCAGTGTCAGGACAGCAACTCAGCTGAAAGCCTTCAAATCCACGGAGACAGAGTATGGATTATTCACGAACACTGAGGAGTGATTGCAGCGCTGCGTGTTGAAACGCAGGCGCACGCACGTGGCAGAGCTGTGCTTCCGGAGTCGCCGGCTCGGCAGGGCTGCGGTGATGCTTCTTTGGAATTCTGGTCCCAGCACTGAGGATCCCGCATTCTTCTTGGGTGAGTCATTTCATTTCTCTGACTTCGCTCTCTTCACTTGTGAGAAAGAGGATAATAATACCTGTTTGACAGGTTTCTCAGGATTAAATGCAGTAACATTGTGAAAGCAGCGAATAGGTTTTTTCAATGTTTTCTGTTGGCCGGTGTTTGAAGTAGGAAAAGGAGATACGATAGCTGTTAGAGGCAGCCTGGACCCATGTCTTTCTGCCTCATTTCCATCTCTCACTTGGTATTTTCTCCATTCTTATTTAACTTTCTAAATTCTAAAGTATGGTGGCTAGGGCAGACAAACTCTGTTTTTCTTAGTAGCAGATTAAAACCGTGGAGTTGGTGGACCTAAAAAAAAAAATGTAAAACTTAAAAAGTGGAATTAACAAACTCAAAACTTTATTTTCTACTTAAACTATCTTTGTTAGGAGGCATCGGAGTGAAACAATGATTATTAAAATTTAAACTCTGAGAAAAGGCAATTGTGGTAAAGTGTGTGGGACTTTCACTTATATTTCATGAAATCTGAGATGGTTTTGCTTGTAAGATACACCATATACTGTATTATGAAGGAAAAGGGATATTCCTTATTAACTATGACCAAATGCTTTCCTTCCTCACAATTATTTTCCTTATTGAAAGAGCCCTTTGAGGTTAATTTAAACATCTATTGTTATCATGTATCTCTCTTATATGCATCTAAGAAGGAAAACAGTGGAAAAGTTGGTTTAAGGCATCACTTTTCAGTCATTGATGCGTGTATTTTTCCAAACAGTAATGTCCTCTGGGCTTTCAGGTGAATTGGTGATATGCTGTCCCATAATATCCCATATCTTCTAAGCCACTGATATCTTTTTGCAAGCTTTCTTGCCTAGCATGTGATAATCTTTCTGTGTGTATCTCTGTAACTAAACATAACTCAGCTTTATCCACCTATGGATATTTTTCCTTAAGTCGTATAGCACCATGCTTCTCAAACTTTCATGTTCATACAAGTCACCTGGGGATCTTGTCAAATGCAGATGTAAAGTAGGTCTGAGATAGGCCTGAGATGCTGCAGTTTTCACACAGCCCCAGGTGAGGCCAACATGGTTAGGTACCACAGTTTGAGAAGCAAAGCTACAGAGCAATTGGTTCAATTGGTTGCTTCTTTGCAAGAAAATGAGGAAGTATGGTTCTTCCTCCAGTAAATATTTGTTTCGCTAATATCAAATTTATGCCCTGCTGCTCTGTTCATGGCCTTGTGTGTACACGACAGTTTTTCATTTCAATACCAAATTATAGTATAATCTCCTGGAAATTATTTAAATGGCAGTGAAACTCGACATGTGCAGTGCCGGCAATGCACATAATTCATTGGCGTGATGGTGGGGTAAAGACCTAGGAACAAGTTAGTGCATGGACAGTCAGTGCTGCACTCCAAAGCCGATTGTAAGCTGCACTCCGATGTCAAGGATGCTAAAAAGTGCAAAAATGTGCAGCTTCAGCTCAGGGAAATATGGAGAATCTGTTGCAGACCTCTGTGCTATCTTAACCTCTACTCTTTGCAGCTTTTTTCTACTTAAGAAAATGCTGAAATCAGCCTTAGGAAGCATGAGAGATAACAGTAATAACCCCAGCGTGTTTCTCAGCCTCTCTGTTTTTTAACATTTTGGCTTCACCTACGTGAGTGGTACACAAGGATGTTGTTGAATGTGTGAGCATTGGTGATTTGTGTGTTTCACAACTGACTTTCTCAGTGGTCAAAATTACCTTAGCACTTGTAGAAAATGTCTGACTCTGAGCTCCCCCAACCTACTGAAGCAGCATCTTTAGGAGAGGATCCTGGGAAACGCTTCCACCAAGTCCCCTGGGAAAGCCTAACTCAGCTCAAGTTTGAGAACCATTGGTTTAGTGTCTTCACACCTTCTGCAGGATTTAGTCAGTCCATCTCCAGGTAGGGGAACCTACCGTGTACCAAACACTGCCAAGTGTTAAAGGGAACACCACACCTGTCGGAAATCTGACACAGTGTTTCTCCCCGTCCTCACGGAGCTTATGCTCCAAGTAGGTTGAGAGAGAGAAGACTGTGTCATGGCCATTCAGAAGGGGTGGAAGAGAGGAAGGAGGCTGCCTCTGATGGATATGATTGGAAAAGGCTTTATGGAGAGGTGGGAAATTTGCTAGTCTTGAAAGGCAGAGTGAAATGTGCATAGTACACCAGAGGAAAAGGGCCTTTCTGGCAGGTGGTACAGCATAAGCAAAGGCAAGGAGGCAGAGAGCCGACCAGGTGTTCTAAGGAGATGGTTCATGTCACGGAATCATAAAGTGCACCCTAGACAGGGGCAAGACGATGCCCCGGGAGAGCCTGCTTTCTTGTATCTTGCCTCTCCAACTAGAGTTTTTTCATTTATTTCCTTTTCTTCTTTTTCCTTCTCCTCCTCTTCCATTCTAGTCTCTTTTGAAGTTGAGAGAGGAGACCCAGAGCCTTTGGTTTTTCATCAGTACCTTGAGCCACACCCCTCTTCCCTCATGGCTGGCTTCCCCTGCCACTCAGTTTGCTTCCTCACAGACTCCTGTGTCTCACCCCCTCTGCTGTCAGCTGGCTCGTGAGGAGAAATGCAAGCGTAATGCAATATTAATCTGAGCAAAACACAACTAGAGAGGAAATTTTGCTGCTCTGTTGCAAATAGCATATGGCACCTCCCAAAAGCCAAAAGGAATGATTTTTTAATCATCTGCTGTTCAGGATTATCTACACTCCCTTTCCTCGGTGTGGATAACTGAGAGTTGGCTGTATTTGGATTTCAGAGCAGTTTGGACTTTACTGAAATCCAAGGTTCCCTGTTTGCACCGCACCCCCAGTGGGCATTCGTGCCTGTAATTAAAGTGATGTGCAAATGGAGGGCCACAGAAGTACCTCTGATGTGAGTGGTTACCGGAGAAGGACAGGTGGCATTCTTTATGTCGTGCACGTGAGACTAAAATGATAGTAGCTGCCTTCCTTCAGGAGGGATGGCCTTTGTGATCTGGGTCTGGGGTGCGGTAAGCTCTAAGCATTTCAATCTGCGCTCCAAAAAGTCTTTGGTCAACTTAACGCCTTTTTAAGGTGAGACTTCACTATGGTGCCCGTGGGGTTTCACAGTGATACAAGCAGAGATGTTAGAGATGATTTGTTTTAAGGTGGGCAAAAACTGGCCAACACATCCACACACATATATATTCTGGGAGCGGAACTTTTGAGGGAAGGAGAATGCTGAATACAGCATGGTTAGAAAACTATGTCTGTTCCCTGCGCGCGTGCAGTGTGTGCAAGGAGGAAAGATGGGCAGCTTCTTCTAGAACACACGGAGCTCGGGAGCCGGAGCTGTGTTGCTTCAAACACAGTTTTCACTGGGTGCGGGGGGGCAGGGGGCGGGGCGGAGGAGATGTAAGCCAGCCCTTCATCTGGACGTGTTTGCCACCTAGAGAAGAAGAGAGGAAAATCTTAGATGAAAACATAGGAACACACACAAGAAGCGCTGGAGGATGTCCTCCGCAGCTGCAGAGGCTCCACGCTACGCTGGGGGGAGGCCCGGGAGCCGGGTGGTCGCCGCCTGGGCAGGTGGCTGCGTGCCTTGGAGGGGCTGGGTGGAATGACAGGAGAGGAGGGCTGGAGCAGGACTGCACCCCTTTCTGGTGGCCACCTTCAGAGGAAGCATTGGCTGAAGCCTCCTGAGCGCTCTCAGTGACTTCTCCACGCCATGCCCCTCCTTGTTGGCAAGGGCGGTCTCCTGGCTGCCAGGAGCCGCAAGGAGCATTATCCTGAAGCCCACTGACTGTGTCAGCCCGCAGGGGCAGCCCATGTTTAAGGTCAGAAGCAGGACATGGGTGTGCGTCGGGGGGACTCCATCCCTTCTTTGCTAAAGTCAGAATAGGGAGTCAGGACCCCAGGTACCCCTGACTCCCCACCTCCCCGAAATTGCACCACTGCAGCCTCTTCTCGCCCCTCCCCCGGCCACACCCTCACCACGGGCACCCCTGCTGCAGTGCAGCACTCGTTCTGTTTTGCTGGCTGGCACCAGCTGGCCCACGAGAAAGAATGTCCTTGATCCGTCAGGAAGGCCGGCACGGGTGCTGTGGCCGGTACCCCTCCCTCTCACTCCTTAGCCTCCCCTCTCTGATCCTCGGCCGCAGCCAGAGACACTGCTCTTCTTGCCTGGAGCATCTGGGAAGAGGTTAGGTCAAGAGTCCCTGCACTCCTGTGGAGCTTGCTGCGGAATATGTGCGCCCCCATGTCCATCCCCTCAGCACCACACAGACGCGGAGCCCGCAGCCCTGCAGGGCCGGCCGGCTCCCCACCGAAATGAGGGTGGGCTCTGGGTGAGGACGGAAAGCCATCCAAGGCGTCACTTCCCTGCCCTCCTTGGAGAGGACAGCCAGGTCATTCTCATGATTAAACACAGGAACCACTCCCATTGGCTCTGTAACAGCTTCTCCTGACCATCGTGGTTGCTGATTAAAGAGAAGCTGGATTATTTTTCTTAGAAGTAAACTAAAACCACAGAGAGAGAGAGAGAGAGAAAGGGAGAGAAAGGGCCTTCCACTGCAGTGCCTTTGGTGAGAGCCACAGACTGCTCAACCTGTCTCCACCCTCATGACATCTGGCTCTCCCTCCGTCACCCAGGATACACCCTAGAGGACGCAGGCCATCGCACAGTAGGTGTGCATATCTGGGGGGGGGTGCAGCTGCTCTGGGCCTCCCCTCACTGAGCATATAGCAGTTCCCCCTGAGTGTCAGGCACCGTGCTGGGTCCTGAGTGCAAAGCAAGTTGTCCTCAGGCTCCCTCTCCCACAGGGAGACTGGCCAACACACTCTGAGCATCTCGGGGAGGATTTCAGACAGTCCTTCCTCCCGAGCTGTTCCATCCTGCAAAGCTGCCCGTGCACATTGCTTTATAGACTGCAGAGCTGCAGCCCTGCCTCAAAAGCTGACGTGTGTCCCTCTAACTCAGAAGCAATGACCTGTCCACTGGCAGCTTTCCCAGCAGGAATAGAAAGCCTGTACTTCAAATACAGTTTCCTCTAAAAAATATAATAAAAATAAGGCACTACCCTGGTGTTTCCCATCTGTGCGCCTGCCTTTTATGGCCTGGACTTTGGACTCTCATTACAGTTGCTGGCTAGGAGCTGGTGACTGAACATAGGAGTGGCTCCAGGTTTCCAGTATGGGGGCCTTGGGGGTAGCTTTGTGGTCGGTGGTGGGGTCCTTGTGTATTGAGCTCACTGGTTATTTGGGGGATGCTGATGGAGAGTGCAGGAGGACCAAGCCCTCTCCCATAGCCCCCACCAGTCCTTAGCAGCATCCCAAATTGAGCCTTTGTTCCATGAATGAAGCCAGCACTGGGAATCAGAGCTGCGGCCCAGTTCCAGCTCTGATTAGCTGGAGGGGGACCTTGTACAAGACTTGGGATTCTCATCTGTAAATAAACTGGGGTTGGACCACATCGTCTGTAAAATCCCTTGCAGTGATTCTAGGCCTTGGAGGAAGGAAATGAGATTGGAGATACAGTCTCAAACCCAGAAAAAGCTGATGATGGTGAAAATATATCTCTGAAGGAAAAATGCATGAGACTACAAATGGTGAAAGTAATGGAAAGTTCTTGCTTTTTGTCCCCCAGCATCTATCACCACTACTTCTGACAACAGCACCTGATTTCCATTTGGGAAAGTTGCGAGGATCTTCCAGGGATGGAACCCATAACTTAAAATACATCCTGAGTCTAGCCACTTCTCCCCAGCTCTGCCCGCCTTTGTCCCAGCCACTGTTGTCTGTGCGTGCTTCCCGCAGCCCTCTCCACACAAGAGCCATGGGAGCTTTTGTTGTTGTTACCTGTTGTATATATGTCTTTCATTATTTTTTAATTTTTAAAACACAGATATAATTGACATATAACACTATATACTTTTAAGGCATATGTGTTGGTTTGATACCTTGATATATTGTACTATGATTACCGCAGTAGCCTTACTAACACTTTGTCCTGTCACATAATTATCATTTCTTTTTGTGCGTTGACAATAGTTAAGATTTAGTCTCTAAGCAACTTGGAAGTTTATAATACAGTATTATTGACCATAATCACTAGGTTGTATATTCGATCTCCAGAACTTATTTATCTACTAGTTATAAGTTTATACCCTTAAACAGCAACTCCCCCATTTCTCCACCCCCCGCCCCTGGTAACCACCATTCTACTCTCTGTTTTCACAAGTTCAGTTTTTTTAGGTTCCACATATAAGTGAGATCATACAGTTTTTGTCTTTCTCTGTCTGACTTAGTTCACTTAGCATAAAGCATTCAAGGTCTATCCTTGTTGTCACAAATGTCAGGATTTCCTTCTTTTTCTTGGCTGAATAATATTCCATTGTACATATACACCACGTTTTCTTTATCCATTCATCTATTGGTGGACACAGGTTGTTTCCATAACTTAGCTATTGTGAATAATGCTGCAATAAACAAGGGAGGGCAGATACCCCTTCTAGACACTGATTTCAGTGCCTTCAGATATACACCCAGGGGTGGGATTGCTGGATCACATGTTCAGTTTTTTAATTTTTTTGAGGGACCACCATACTGTTTTCTGTAATGGCTGCACCAATTTACATCCCCACCAATAGTTTATAAGGGTTCCCTTTTCTCCACATCCTCACCAACGTTTGTTATCTCTTATCTTTGATAAAAGCCATTGTAACAGGTGTGAGGTGATATCTCATTGCGATTTGATGTGCATTTCACTGATGATTAGTGACGTTGAGCAACTTTTCATGTGCGAGTTGGCCGTTTGTACGTGGAGATCTTTTTCAAACATAACTCATGTCATGTCTTTCCTTTGAAAAGCCTTCAGTCTCTCCACCATGGTCAGAATAAAATTCCACCTCCTTCCCTTGGCTGGGCTGGCATCTTGTGGCTCCTTCTCCACTTCCTCTCCCATGGCTCTCTGCTTGGTTCACACTGCTTGGGCCACACTGGCCTTCATGACTCTTCCTTAATGAGCCTGGTTTGTTCTGCCTCAGGGCCTTTGCACTTGTTCCTTCTGCCCAGGTCTTTAAATGACCTCTATTCTCCTTTCATTCAGGCCTCTACTCAAATGCTACCTCCTAAGAGGGGCCTTCCCTGACCATCTCATCTAAAGCAGCACTCCACACACACACCCACCACGACTTCACTCTCTACCTTCTTAATCTGCTTTGGTTGTTGGTTTTTTTTTTTCAGTAGCTCTTGTCATTTCTTAATTTTGTATCATTTTACACGATGTACTTGTTTGTTTTCTTTCCTACTAGTAAGTAAGCCCCAAAAGGGTGGGGATCTGATCTGTCTTGTCCCTACTGTGTCCCCAGAATATACAATAGTGCCTGGCACATAGCTGGTGCTCAGTTGACACTAGGTGAGTGAGTGAGGTCAATCCATGCATTCAGTGTCCTGGCCACACTGCTTGGTTCAGGGTAGGCACATGACTTAACCTGGTCCAGGCAGAGTGAATCCCTGGACTTTGTCAGAATGGTGAGCTGTGGGTGCACATTTTCCTTTGCTGCCACTGGCCAACGCAGGGGAAAGCAAGACCAAGGGGCAAAACTTGGTGGCATCCTTAGGACCTTGAATGAAGCCATGCCTGAAGCTGTAACTTTTCAACCAACATGAGCCAATACATTTCTTAAGCAAAGTAGCACTGTTTCCCCACATCTCCCAGAGGATAGAATAAGACTCAGATGAAAAAAAGTTGAATAACTTAGCCAAATTCACATGGTCAGATTCAGGCTCCATTTCAGCTCTTCTGACCACAGTGCCATGCTTGGTATTCTTCTCTGCATGGCCTTAAAGGGCCCTTCTCTGGGAAAGGCAGCAGCCTTGCTGACATGACAGAGCCTGATAGGCGTGGGGTGGTCTTAGCCTCAAGGCAGAGCAACCTGCTGTTTGTCTTCTGTTTATATGGGGCTTTTCTTCAAAGCACCCCACCTGCTTTTGCAAATAACTATTGCAAATATTCTCTACAGCAAGGCTAGAGGAGACAGGTCAGGTCAAACTTCAGCAACAGATGTTCTCCAGCCTTAGAAACCAATGAGTGTCCAGCTGACAGAGGCCGGATTAACAATGCAGACCTCTGTGATTTGGCTAGTGGAGTAACGTGGCACCTCACAGGTGTTTAATCCTCATTGTCCATCGGCACCACCAACAGAGTGTGAGATGTGCGATTCCTTATGTTTTGAAGAGTGGCCCTCCGCCCTCACAGGCTTCTCTCCCATGCGAGCCACTGAGGACGGCTTTGCTGGGCTGTCCTACAGGCCCGGTCTGCCTGCCTGCCCCAGGTTGAGCTTCATTTCTGGAAGCTGGGCTCGCACTGTGTGAATCCTGAGCCCACCTTCTAGGCTTGAGGTCTTTCCAACAGCTTCCTGCTGACAGCCCAGGGGCTGTTACCAGGGGGGAGCCTGCAGGGAAGCATCTCAGCCACACGTTCTCACGTTTCCTCCAGGCTGCCAAACAGCATCCAGTGAGCTGTGCCCTGGAGGTGGTGCCCAGACTCCCATGCCAACCCTCAGGCTCTTTATGAGGGACGGGACCCCATTCGTCCTTGGGAGTTGTCTCCATTCATGCGTGGCAGCATGCACAACAGCTCCTCAGGAACCTCCCCCGGATCTGGGATAATGACCCGCTGTGGCTCCCACTTCCCCTCTCAGCTAGCCTATTGGGTTCCTTCTTATTATCAGCCTGGTCTGCCACTTGGACGAGGACACATCTCAAGCCTGATACTCAAAGACCCGCCACCTGGGTGTTGGCGCCCATTCAGGCATATGGCCCTACAGAAGGGGGGCTGGGAAACTACCCAGCATGGAGTTCGAATTCAGCTAGTAAAGATGTGAGAGCGATTTTGACTTCCTCGGGCACTTCTCAGCAAACTAGAGTCTGGATAGAAAAATGCCCATTTTTGTCTGCCTTTAGGCAGAACCTACTAGGCCTATACTAAATGACCATCTGGCTTCAGACCCCTAAGGTTGGAAAATTCCCACAAATGCGTGTTCTTCCAGCAGGGAGGTGCATCAGAATCAGTTAGGGGAACCTGGGCTCTGCCTGTGGACATTTGAGTTCAGTGATCTGGGACAGAATCACTACACACGTTTCCCTACCCCAACACCCCAAAGCCTTGAACTCCATAGACAGAAAGGAAAGTTCTGCAGATACAAGGAAACTTGAGAGGTGATCTCAGCTGACAGGGAAGACGGTCTCATCTGACAGCAGACCATCAGCTAATGGGTTTCAGCTAAAGAGCACCGGGTGTCACATGCTGCAGAGCCAAATGGAGCAAGTAGCCAGCACTTTTCCCCACCTTCCTCATTCTCTCCTTCACTGGAACTGATAGGAATCTCCTCATAATTTGCCTCTAGGACAGCCAAGCTCTTACCACCTGGGGGACAAAGACAACCCCTACTGTCCATCAGGGGTAGCCCATGGCCAGGCCGTAGAGACAGTCTCCACTCACCCGGCAATTTGTGCTTGGCTACCCCCTAGCCAGGACCTCGGTGGGAGGCTGGCAAGTGGCAGCCACCCCAAGCCACAGGGGCTCTGCCTTCCGAAAGGGATGCTACTCTCAGTCCCAATGGGGACAGGGGCAGGGTGGATGTGTTTGGGGGGAAACCTGGCCATAGTTCAGCAGGAAGCAAGCCATGCATTTGTTCATGGCGAGGATTACATTTCAGCCTTAGTTGGCCGGCTCCAAGCAAGCAGTGGTAATCTCTGCTCTAGAAGGTTGCATAGGGTAGGCTTTCTCCGCAGCTGGATTGGGATGTGTGTGGCCATAATGCTGTTTCTACTGTGAACAGTAACAGCTGGCACGTTCTAGGTACTGTTCGAAACACATCGTGTTATTAACTGCCTAATCCCCATTATGATGTCTTCAGGTAGGTACTACAATTATCCCGCTTTGTAGATAACCGGGGCACAGAGAGTCTGAGTAACCTGTCTGAGATCACACGGGGGGTGAGTGGGGGAGCTGGAAAGAGAACCCAGGTGTTCTGCCCCCAGAGTTCTCCATAGCTCGGGTATGAAGACAGGGTACCAGGTGGGTCTGCAATTCTGTCAGGTCAATTCAGGGACCCATCGGATCAGAGGGAAGTGGTGGCAGAGGCGCCATCTGCCTAACAGGGTGGGTAGAGTTGACGTAGTCTGGGCACTGGGAGTCAAGGCTTTTATGATTAATGTCAGATACATGTGATTGGGTGACATAAAAGCACCATCAGAGTGTCGTAGCCAGGCGTGGCTGGAGAGGCAGAGGGGGAGCACCAGATACCAGCCATAGACACCTGAAGGGCCGGGCTAACTCACGCCTCTGCTTTCCCCAGACACAAGTTCCAATATCAGGAAAGAGAAACCGGAACCAAGCTCCAAAGAGCCGGCTTCAGATCCTGTCCAAGGCAGCTGTCATGGTCCTAGAAGGCCTTTGGCTCCCTCCCTCCTCTCCCTTAGCCAGGCGCCCACCTGCAGGGGGCCCTTCTCTGTGCCAGGCTTTGGAGGCACAGAATAGAACCAAACAGCGCCTGCCTCATATGACTGTAGCTGGCGTTGCCTCTGTGTAATTCATAAGCACGCTCTGCATTGAAGAAAAGGCCACCTGCCCTCTCTTCCTGTGTGTCTGCCCAGGAGACCCCTCCCCTGCAGACCTTCGGGAGGGGAATCTACTGAGTGCCTTGTTGAGGAGTCAGCGCTCCTGCACAGGGAGGGGGCGAGCGGGAGACACTGAACGGTTCTGCTGGAACCAAAGAGCAAAGGCTTGTGAGCAGAGAGGGCAGGAGGCAGAACTGAAAGGGTCCAGCAGCAGCTTCCCGCGTGGCCGGGGGCGGTCAGTCGGCACGCCGCCTGGCCAGCGGGCACTGCAGAGTGGATGTGGGAGGACAGGTGGCCTTGGCCAAGTGAATAGGAATCCAGAACTCAGGGACAGAACTCCCAGGAAGGGCTATGTCCTGGGCTCACAGAGCCGCAGCCCCTGTCACTTGCAGCTGGAACTGCTCATCTGCATGGGACCTGGTCCTCTGAGGCAAACAGGCACCTGAACTGGCACTTATTGAGGAGGAGAAGGAGGAGAGAAAAACGGCAGGCGACATTTCTGAGGCCCAGTCGCAGATGGAGGCTTAAAGGAGAGACCCCAGTCTCAGTACAATTTATACAGTGAGAGTGTACCTGCAACCCCTGAGCGTTTTCTCTCTTCTCTCTCACACTCCTCACACGTACTACACACACACTCACTCCACCACCAACACACCCCACCACAGACACCTACTCCACACCCACCCACCCCCACTTACACACCCAACCACGTGTGTGTGCATGCGCGCATGCACACACACACACACACCGCAGGGTATCAGGCTATGACCCCAGCTTGGAGCTTCATCCTTGGGGCTATGTTCTGGAACCTTATCACAGGAACTTTAGAACTGCAGTGACTAAATTCCCTAGGATGAAGTCCAATGAGACCTTCTTATTCTAAATTCTGTTCTCCAGTGAATGCTGGCACAATGAGTTTCCAGCTGACGAGCAGAACCACAAAGCCAGACAATATCTCAGATGATCACTCAGGGCCTAAGGGAAGAGACGGGACACCACCCAAATCTCTTCCAATAATCGCAGTTGCCTTTTCGTAATCCTTTCCAGAAGGGACATATGGCTCAATCTCAATTTCAGAGTCAGTCCGTTTTTCTTAGGTAGAAATGGTGCATGATTATCCTGGTTTGGAACCAGACTCATAATCTGCCCCGCATTATTTATTTACCATTACTTACAGCATCACTTTTTGTTGGAATCTCTTCATTTTAGATTCATTACAATTCCTCTTTCAGATTCTCTCCCCCATTCACAGCAGACTGCTTTCGAGTGGGAGACCGTAAGGCTGCTGGGGGTGTATTTGTAGGTGGAAATCTCTGCTGGGGGGTGGGGCAGGCATTTAGGGTGTTTGTGGAGAGGAAACGAAAAACACAACAATCCGGTGGTACCGGTCCAGGAGTCACAGGAAGCTGCACACGCTGGAGGTCTCTGTGGCCAGCAGATTCCATCCTGTACCTCGCTCACCTTTTATCTGTGGTTTTTGCGGGCGCAGGAACACAGTCCTTGGGATAGTCCTTGTTCTCTCAAACACCTACCTCCTGGATCCCTGAGTTGGTGTTGTGCAAACCTTGGAGGCCCTTGGGTTTGTTAGTCTCTCCATTCAGGTCCTCTGTTCAATCTTCACAGTCCCGAGGTGAGGAAGAAAAGGGCTGCAGTAGCTTCAGAGGACAGACCAACCTCACCAAAGTGCACGGTCTGACAAGTCCCTGTTGAGACTGTTGGGGACAGATGTCACCGTGCCTGGGGCCAAGTTTCCCCAGAGCCTCAGAGTCTCAGCAATTAATGCAAAACCACCCCTGGGAAAAATCTGCCCATTGCAAGTTTCACCCAAAATTGTTCAAAGAAGTAAGCCTAATGGCAGACAAGTGTAAATCTGGACACCAGGGTTCTTCTCAAGCTAGGAAGTTATGTAAAGTCATAGGTCTTCCTACATCTTGCACATTTTGCATTCTATTCTATATTTATTTGTTTAACATAAAAATATTTTAATTATTCACAAGCTAAATTAAAAAATTTAGTTATTAAAAATAACTTTCCCCCATAAGTCTTCAAATTAAATGAACTCTCTAGGAAAATGCCTGCTCTTTATTTGTATTCCTTGCAGTAGGACTTAATTCATTAAGAGTGGGCCTATTCTATCCCTTACTACTGTAATTGGAATAATAATACAACTTTCACTACCCATTATTGGTAGTGGAATTCTGGACAGGATATTGTGCTAAGTGTTCTCTGTGTATTCCCTTTTTCCCACTTTTTAAAATTGAGATATGATTCCCATAGCATAAATTTCAACATTTTAAAGTATATAATTCTGTGGGTTTTAGTATATTCACAAGGTTGTATAACCATCTTCACAATCTAACTTTAGAATATTTTCATCCCCCCGAAAAGAAATGCTCCGAGCATCACCTTGTGCCCTTTAGCAATCGCTCCCCATTCCCCCCTCCCTCAGCCCCTGGCAACCCCTAATCTACTTTGTCTCTATGGATACTTGCATTCTTTCAGATCATCCTAAACAACAACTTTGAAGGATGAGAAAACTAAGCCTCTGAGAAGTTCAGTAACTTGACCAAGCCCCATATGTAGCAAGTGGCTGAGCCAGGTTTTAAACCCAGGTCTGTCTGACTCCAGCACGTCTGCTCACAGACACTCCCCTCGCTCCCTCCGCTCTGTCAACCACTGCTCTCATTCCATCCAGGTGCCCTAATTCAACCTGAACACATCCAAGGGACTTTGTTCATCCCACTTCCGCAGGGCCAGGTGCCCTGCTGCCACATAGCAGGTGCTTTCTACCCCACACCTGCTGGGGATCAAGCCAGCCCCTATTTGCATACCTTTGGGATGAGGTTTATCCCTCACTCACTGGGTTCCACCTGCAGGGAAGAGCTCATGTTGAAAGTAGGGACCTTGGCTAAGAATAAGGATGGGACCAGATGCATGAAGCTAGAGAGCGTGAGGAAGTGCCAAGAGGGGAAGCAGGAGGACCAAGAATCCACCTCATGTCTTTGGGGATAATCCATCCTATTCAGAATCATCCCAGTGGCATGTCACATACTTAGGACATGGTTGTTAGCCCCTGGTCTTTTATTTGGAGAAAAGTCAAGCCCGCGTGGTTCTTTCACAATCAGTAAATGTTTCCAGGACAGCAAATTCAAGGAGAGTAGGGATGAGTGGGGGAAAACTTGCAACTTTAGATGTCTAACAACTTGGTCATTAGGCCTAATCATCAAAAGGAACAATTTTTTCAGGTCATTGGCTCTCGATGTGAACTGCCCCTTCTGCCAGAGCACAGACAAAATTCTCCATGGCAGCATGGTTTAAGTTAGGGCCCCTGTTTAGTGCAACAGCAGGCACGCCTCAGATGCTAATCCCATGTGTTACAAGGCGTCTTTATGAGTGGGTACCTTCTGCTGTCTTGCAAGGCCCCTCCTCCAGTGCTATTGTCAAGGGGAGCAGGGAAAAATGATGCCTTTCAGCTGTGACCTTTCTGCTAGGAAATCTCTCAGCTGATCAGTTCCCAATATGTTTCATGTGATATTTGCAGGGAGAATGGCCTTCATTAAATGGTAAAAGGTCAAATGCACCATTGGAGGAGGGAGCCAAGAAACACCATGAGAGAAGGGAATCACGCGCCCCCCCCCAGGGTGTTGAATGAGTCCAGAAATATTGAAAAAGGTCTCTAGGACAATGACTACAGCTTTCCAACATCTAAGGTTGCTAGTCAAGCTCTAAGTGCTCACCAGCAAGCTCCCCGTATACCCACTCGATAAATAAAAGCAAAGGGTAAAGTGACTGCCTGGCTGCCTCAGAGCTCACTTTGCTGTGCTCTGGCAGGAGCCAAGGTATTCAATTTAATTCAGCTGATGGGAAAGGCATAAACTTCAGCAGTTCTGTTTAGAGACTTCCCCCCCATTCTAGGGAAAAAAAAAAAAAAGCAAGCCAGGTTCCCAAAGTGTTTCCTAAGGGCCCTCAGGAAGATCAATACATAGAAAAGACCACAAAGTGTAGCTGCCGGTGAGTTTTTAAAGTCTGCATGTGGTTTTCATGTGCCTACAAAGCCCAGACAATCAGAAAAAGCTCAGGTAAAATCCAAGGTAAAATATTTTTCTTATGGCCCTAACGATGTCATGTTTTGGTTATTTTGTCAGTTTCTCCCTGAGAGCCTTTGAACTGTGTAGACACAGTTCATGTAGGGGAGAAACAATATGACAAAAACAAGAGAGCATGTGTTTTGGCATCAAGAAATCTATATTTGGGCTTCCCTGGTGGCACAGTGGTTGAGAGTCCGCCTGCCGATGCAGGGGACGCGGGTTCGTGCCCCGGTCCGGGAAGATCCCGCATGCCGTGGAACGGCTGGGCCCGTGAGCCATGGCCGCTGAGCCTGCGCATCCGGAGCCTGTGCTCCGCAGCGGGAGAGGCCACAACAGTGAGAGGCCTGCGTACCGCAAAAAAAAAAAAAAAAAAAAAAAAAATCTATATTTGTGTCCTGGCTCTCGCTTTTACTAGCTAGCAGACTGGGCAAGTTATTAAAGTTCTATTAGCCCGAGTTTCATTTTCCGTGGAACGGGGTTATCAACTGAGGTTCTTGGGCTGCAAGTCACAGAAAGTTTAACTCTTAATGCTCAAACAATGGAGGGGCTGAATGGCTGACATTACTGAGGACCAGAGGGCCAGCAGCTGCTCAGTCTGGGCCTGTTTCCTTTGTCTGTATCTGGGCTCACTGCCCCACCACATGTCAGCAACAGAGAAACGGCTGTAGCAGTTGCAGGCCTTATATGCACACACAAGTTCAGCAGAAGGAGACTCCTCCAGCAACTCTCCCTTAGAAGAAACCAAATTCCTTTCCCAGAAGCACTTCACTAGCTTCCTCTTGTTTCCTATTAGCACAGAGAAATCACATGCCATTTCTTAACTAACTGCTGCGACAGCAAGGATGCCATACCCTGATTGGCTGAGAGCTGAGTTCCTCAGCCTATCAGTGGCAAATGATTCGTCTTGGACCACATAGACCCACTTGTGGAGCTTGAGCTGGAGCTGGGAGTGGGATCTGTTTCCTGGGAAGGCCGAGGGATGGATGGATGATGCTTAGGTAGGCATCAATTACCCAATTCACAGAAGACTGTGAGAATTAAATGAGATGTGTGAAAATACTTAGCCCAGCCTCTGGCACAGAGTGAATCTCAGAGTTTCTCAAGGTGGAAGGTGGGGAAGAATATCATAGATGAAGTGAAACCAGAAATGAATCATTCACATAGCTGGAGGCTACAGGTTAGAGAACATGTTTCTAAATTGCTTGAAATTCTATTCCAATAACTGCCCAGCACCTACCACCCCCCAAACACAAATATTTAGCGTGTTAGCATTAAGGCCATCCTCAGGGTGCTTCTAAACTCTAGAGTAGGAATTAGAAGACCATTCCCTGGCTGAAAGACACAGCACACCTGAGCCTTCATTTCCTCCCATTAATTTGCTCTTAGTTAATTGCCATTGTTGTAAGTGGTCTCACATCGTTCCCATAGGCGCCCCAAACAGTACTGTTTAATAGAACTTTCTGAAATGATGGAAACAGTTTTGGTGCTGTCCAGTATAGTAGCCACTGGCCACATGTGACTATCGAGCACTTGAAATGTGGCTAGTATGACTTAGGAGTTGAATTTTCAATTTTCTTTACTTTTCATTTTAATATAAATAGCCGCATGGGGCTAGTGGATACCATAATGGGTAGTGCAGCCCTAGACTGGAGCTCTCTGAACGCTGAGGCAGAAGTTTCTGCTTCCTCCGTATCTCACCCCAGCCTTGAGTCAAGCCCTTGGAGGGCCCTCCATCAGTGCGTCTGACTGATTGACTAAGTGATGCCACTTTGCACCGAATCACATATAGACCTGCCCTCACACAGCTGTGTAAGAGAGAGGAGAAAGATGGAGTTAACTTGGGCTCAAGATGTGCTGCTTGCTCTATTCTCTTTAGCAATGGATTGCTTTATTATCTAGGTCATTATCAAGTCTGTTCCTGGCTGGGTTTGCAAGTGTGCCTGTTAATTGTTTGTGTAAATAAGAATGGCCCTGGATGGTGAGAGGAGCTGCCCCCTCCTCATCTCTCTCATCTTCTTGGCGCCTGGCCCTGCCTTCCGAGTTGATGACCTTTGTCCTGGTCTCCTGCTCACTTGAGCACTTGCTGAGATGATACAGGCTTGCAAAGGGGAGGAGAAAAACCCACTTCAGGGGCTGAGCAGACTGAATACATTCTCGCTTGACGGCTGAGAGAATCACCACTTCTACCATTGTGTTCCGGAAACACCGCTGCTGATACTCTCTCAAGAGTAACAGTAGGGGCCTCCCTGGTGGCGCAGTGGTTGAGAGTCCGCCTGCCGATGCAGGGGATACGGGTTCGTGCCCCGGTCTGGGAGGATCCCATATGCCGCGGAGCGGCTGGGCCCGTGAGCCATGGCCGCTGGGCCTGCGCATCCGGAGCCTGTGCTCCGCAACGGGAGAGGCCACAACAGTGAGAGGCCCGCATACCGCAAAAAGAAAAAAAAAAAAAAAAAAAAGAGTAACAGTAGCCCCGGTGAACGGTGTCCTTTCTGGGGAGCTGAACGTCTCCATGGGCACACTTTACCTCTCTCTCCTCCATGAAAAGGCCACCGCGGATGGCTCAGGTAGATGCAGTGCCTCCCCCACTATTGTCATCAAGATGATGAAAGCCCTGCCATCTTTACACTGGATCCAGAAGGGTTTAGATGTGGGAGCTGTTTTTCTGCTGCAGTGGGGAGTAGCTTATTTGTAAAAGCTCCCCTTCTTCTGAACTGAACCTTGAAGCTCAGTTTGCAGATGAAACTGCCTCTTCTCAGGGTATTTATTAAGGTGTGTGCACCACCTAGAGGCCGCTGTCTGAAATTCAGACAGTTCAGCCACCAACCTGTCATCTTTTTTCCATGTCAAACAAAAGACCTCAGAAAACCTGTCTTTGCTGAGTAAACTCCATTTTCCTCCTACCTCCTCAATGCTGGCTCTCTGTGACCCCAGACTCTCCTCTCACGGACCTCTGGGCCTAAGGGAGGCCTGGAAGTCTTCCCAGGACGTTCCGGCCTCTATCAAAAGAAAAGAACTTTCCAGGCTGTCTTGAGACTTAAGAAAGATGCTTAAGAAAGGTGAAAGGAGCCTTCCTGCTTATGTCCCAGACCTACACAAACACTCTGAGCCGCACTCGGGCTGGGCTCCTGTGCATGGGCCTCAGTCACCCAGGACTGAAGGTCCAGGGCCTCTTGTCCCCTCTCCTGGGACCACACAGCACAGATTAGGAGCTGTCCCCAGGGATGGACACTACATTAGGAGAACCGATATCAAATATTTTATTGGTGTCACTGCTATTTATTTTGCTTTATTGTGGCAAGGTATACATAACATAAATTTTACCATTTTAACTATTTTTAAGTGTACAGTTCAGGGCCATTAAGTACATGCACAACACTGTGCAACCATCACCACTGTCCACCTCCAGAGCTTTTTGGTCATTTCCAACCAAAAAACTCCACACTCGCTACACAGTAAATCCCTATTCCTCCCTCCCGCCAGCCCCCAGTTACCTTGATTCTACTTTCTGTCCCTATGAATTTGCCTCGTCTAGATACCTTATGTAAGTGGAATCATACAATTCTTGTCGTTCTGTGTGTGGCTTAGTCAAATATTTTTAGCTGTGGCTGTTTTTACTTGGGCTATAGAGACCTGGCTTTTCTGTTTTCTCTGGAGGAGAGACGGGAAAGAAGTCAGCAAAATGAACTTAAACCTTGCCCTTGAGCCCCCGCCAGACCTGCTTGTGCTCTCCGGCTGGCTGGGTGTGCCTCTGAAAACTGCTGTGGCGTGGAGGAAAGGTGGAGCCACAGCTCAAATCTCTCAAAACAAACAAGGAAGTGTCCATTGTTTAGGGGCTTAGGCGAATCAGGCCTCTGCTGGCATTTTCTGGCCAGGGTTTACAGGGGTCCTGAAAAGGCAGACATTGTGAAATCTGACGGGAGGGGCCGCCACTGCAGAGGCTGTGGGGAACTAGAGGGTCTGACCCTGCAGGTTTGGGGCCAGACAGGCAAGAAGCAGCTCTGAGTGTCTGAACTTATTGGTGGAGTGGTTTTGGGGTTTGTGGGTCTGGAGGTAACCTGAGGAATCCAGGGGGTTGGGGTCTACACTTCTTTCTTCCTCATTCCACGGAGAATTGATTGTGTACTTTACAGTCACCGTATTGCACTCACCGAAAGGACCCTCTGGTAGAAATGGCTATTATTGGGTGTGTAGGTTTCAGCTCTTTTTATATTATGGAACTGTAATTCTGAAAATGCCATTTCCCAGGGAGAAGGGAATTGGAGTACCAGCGTGAGTCATTGTACAGGTAACAACTAACATGTACACAACATTTAAATGGCTTACAAAGCACCTTTCACTGACATGATCTCATTTTTCATCCCAGAGAATAGAAGGAGGTAAATGGCACCCGGAAAGGGTGCGTCATTTATTGGTGTCAGTTAAATGGTGATCATCTCAGATCTGCCCATGGACCTCAACCCTGAGATATATCCTTGGCTGCAAAGAGGGACTCAGTAGGAGGTTCCCCCAGGAGCAAGGAAACTTGACCTCTAGGCCAAGGTCTTTTAGTTGAGAAGTGGAAAATGTTGAGTTGAACAGTAACTTATTTCTTTGCAGGACTTCTCAGAGCTTGTAACATGTTAGTGTGCATTGTGATTCACCAAGGGGGGCTAGAGCATGTAATGTTTCTCACCCGTATTTTACAGTGGAAAAGTGTTTGAGACTAATGGTCCTCAGGACACCATTTGGGAAGTACTGACTAAAGAGGGTGGGTCCCTTGGCCCAGGGAGAGACCGGGACCACCAAAAAGTGGAACCAAAGAGCTTTGCAGAGAGGTAAAGGAAGCTGGAGATCTCAGCAGAATGGTCTGAAGCCCAGAGAAGGAGAGCACATGGCAAGGGGCTCACTCCTGGAGTGAGGATAGAGCAAGTCTGAAGGCAGAATGTCCCGCTGCAGAACTTCCCGCAGCAGTCGGGCTCATCTGAGTGTGGTCAGTGCAGCATCTGCCTTTCCATCTCTACCAGCTTGACAGCAGTGGGATCAGGAAAAGCCCCCATCCCTTCAGGTTCCTGGGGAGTCCCTCAAACTGGTCAAACCCTCTCACACAGGAGTTCAGGGACACCTCAGGTCCTTTAGTCCTGTGGGGATCACACTTGAGAGGAGTCATCAACACAGGCTTGGAAACCCCTCCCATGTTTTCTGGATGACACATTCATTCGAATGGGGTTTAATTTTTATCGTGGATAAGCATAAAAGCTGTAGACATTTTGCTTTCCCAGCCTCTTAAATCAGAGTCACGGTAATAGCTGCCGTTTTGGAGGGCCTTCACTCTACCATGCACTGTCCTGAGTGTTCTATGTCAACAGTTTTACCTGACTTTCACAACAAACCTTTGGGAGAGGTTTTATTACTTTCTTCATTTTACAGATGAGGAAACGGTGTCTTAGAAATGTTAGGTGTCTTGTTGTTGATCACATAGCTAGTAGGTGATGGAGCTTAACCTAAGTAACCTTGGAGGCTCCAAGCTTAACCATGAGAATTTACTGCCCCATTACATGTAGAAAAGATTACTAGTTGCCCCACCTGCCCACTCATTCTCCCCATCTAACTTTCCAGAAGGGTCTGTTTTATTCCAAAGAGCCAAGACTGTATTTCCCGGCTTCCCTTTCAGCCTGTTCACTGTTCACAGAAGTCATTGGGTGTAGCTTATGGGAAGGCTACTTAAAAGGCTACCGGGCTAAGACACACCCTGTTGACCTTTTCCTGATTCCACCTACCTAAAATTTGGAGATGGTGGTAAGAGTTTCAGCAGCCATCTTGGACCATGAGGTGTCCTTGAGGATGGACATCCCCTTGCTAAGGATGACAAAGCAGGAAGGTAGCAGTCCCTGCCAATCAAGGAATCAACACACCCACTATGGACTACATACCATCAGAGATAAATTAGTCTTTATTGTATTTAAGTCACTGTTATTTGGACTTTCTTTCACTTCTGTGAAATGAGGCATATCCTAACAGATTCACCAAGTCATATTTCAAATTGTGCTTCCTGGTCTGGATTTCTAACTGCCTGCCCATCAATGAATAATCTCCTCCACTAAGCCCTGTTTCCTTTCCACACTGCATGCCCCAGGGAAGCATTTTCCCTCCTTGTCTGACTCAAGTCCTAAGTCCCAGTGACCTTTTCCACACCCGCCCAGCCTCTCCCTTTCTTTCTTTTTTTTTTTTAAATTTAATTTAATTTAATTTTATTTTTATACAGCAGGTTCTTATTACAGCCTCTCCCTTTCTAAATCCAGCAATTAATACCATACCCACACATCTGGCCCTGCATTCTTTTCAGCACCATTCAAAATAGTATTAGGAATGTTTTATACCAATGACTGTTTGGAGAGAAGCATGGTTTAGTGTAAAAAGCACTGACCTGGTAGAAAAATAAGGGGGTGACTCTCCCCTTTGCAAGCAGCAAGGTTGTAAGGGGAGAACTGGTAGGTGATCACTTCCTCCACATGAGCCTGAGACCCCCTGACTCGGCCAGTAATGACTTTTCCATTTTATGGGAAGCAGATGGGATTTTAATGGACTGTGACTATTGTCTGTTTTCTTTAAGCAGCATACACCGAGATCTCTGTGCCCCTTCCAGGCAATAGGATATGTAGTCACAAAAAAGAAGGTGATGTTTGCAAGTTCCTACTTAAACCCTTTGCTTTAGAAATCATGCTGCTTTGCTTTTTTATTCCCCCCAAATAAAAGGAGACCCCAGCCCTCTGTTTTCTAGATGAATCAAGAGAGTTGTGATTGGATAGTACCACAGTGCCCCCTTTTTTTTTACCCTGAAGAAAACAAACAAAAAACGGATCGTTTCTTGATACAATAAATATTAGGATACTCTTAGCAGGGGAAAGACAGGGTAGAGTTTGGACAGAGCAGTGGAGAGGGCTCCTAGGATGGCTGGCAAAATTCTACCCTCCAACTCATTATAATGAGAGTTTTCACTCTGTAGTAATTTATGAAGCTATACATTTGCTTTATGCCACTTTATGTATTTGTTATATTTAACATAAAAGGTTTAAAAAAGGGGGGAGGGAAGAGAGATCACATCTTCCCATTAGAACTGTCTCCTAGTCACGTTCATTTGTAAATAGCGGCAGGATTCTTTAAACTCGCCCCCGCCCACTGCCAAGGAAGCAATGCAGGCTCCGGAAAATGGAAGAACCCCATTTCTGCAGAGAGAGGTGTGACAATAATAATTGTCCAGCTAGTTACAGTTGAAAGAGTATTATATATTTTTTCTTTTCGAATCCCTAGCATGACCCCATAAGACATACTTCAAAAAAATTTTTTTAAATTTTATATTGGAGTATAGTTGATTTACAGTGTTATGTTGGTTTCAGGTATACAGCAAAGCGATTCAGTTATACATGTACATATATCCATTCTTTTTCAGATTCTTTTCCCATATAGGTTATTACAGAATATTGAGTAGAGGTCTTTGTTGATTATCTATTATATATATATATAGTAGTGTGTATATGTTAATCCTAAACTCCTAATTTATCCCTCCTTACCATGTTTCCCCTTTGGTAACTATAAGTTTGTTTTCGAAGTCTGTGAGTGTGTTTCTGTTTTGTAAATAAATTCATTTGTATCATTTTTTTTTTAAGATTCTACATATAAGTGATGCCATACGATTTTTGTCTTTGTCTGACTTACTTCATTTAGTATGATAATCTCTAGGTCCATCCATGTTGCTGCAAATGACATTATTTCATTCTTTTTTATGGCTGAGTAATATTCCTTTGTATATATGTACCACATCTTCTTTATCCATTCCTCTGTCAGTGGACACTTAGGTTGCTTCCATGTCCTGGCTATTGTAAATAGTGCTGCAATGAACATTTTGGTACATGACTCTTTTTGAATTATGGTTTTCTCAGGGTATATGCCCAGTAGTGGGATTGCTGAGTCATATGGCAGTTCTATTTTTAGTTTTTTAAGGAACCTCCATACTGTTCTCCATCGTGGCTGTATCAATTTATATTCCCACCAACAGTGCAAGAGGGTTCCCTTTTCTCCACACCCTCTCCAGCATTTATTGTTTGTAGATTTTTGATGATGGCCATTCTGACCTGTGTGAGGTGATACCTCATTGTAGATTTTTTTGTTTTGTTTTGTTTTGTTTGCAAATCAAAAGACATACTTTTTTTTAATACCCATCTTACAGAGGAGGAATCTGAGGCACCAAGAGGTTGATTAACTCTCGGTGTAGGAAGGGCCTGGGTCGGAACTCAAATGCAGGCAGTCTGGGTTTCCCTTACCACCCATTTGACTAGGGGATGGGGGATGGAGGTGGGGTAGAAATCATTGTGGCTACTCTCTCTCTCGGGGTGTCTCGCATTTCTATTTTGCTGAAATGAGAATAAAGCACGGTTTTGCCAGAGAGAGAAGACGTTTCTAATTTTGGCACAGCTAGCATGAGCCAGTTTGGTTGTGCCGACAAGAAGGCCCGAGCTCCTGCTTCCTTCTTGGTGTGCCATGCTCTTGTGACTAACCATCCCAGTGTGCCCAGGTCTGAGAAGTGTCCTCACACGCAGGACTTTTGGTGCTAAAATTGGGAACCCTGGGAGAGTTGCTCACCCTAAATGGGCCCCTGCATCAGAGAGATGCAGGGACAGTCTCCCCAGAACAAAGCTCAGGCGACAGCTGGGACACTATGATGCATCCGTGAGCCACAAACCCCCATCAGAGAGCATACCAAGCAAGGAGGGGTTCTGGCCGCTTGGAGCCTGACTAGGGGGCTGCCTGGGATTGAGTCAACTTCCTAATGTGGAAGGCTGAATTAATCCTGACACCTAGAGAAGAAAAAAATTCGATTGTAGCATAGGAATGGTTTGAATGAGAGCGAAATTTACATTTCTTTATATTGGGCCATAAATCCCTCTTGGACTTCTCATAAGTCTAGACCATGTTTAATTCTGTCAGTCACCCTGAGCCGGCACCGTGGCCTTAGCAGACAAGGATTTGTGCCTGCTGCTATAATCCCTTGCCGGGGAACAGAGCTCAGGGCATCCACAAATGTCACAGTCGCCTCTGCAGCTGTTAAGTGATGGGCTCATTGTCAGGGGGGATGTGATTCAGCAGAGGCCACACGACTTGCCACCAGCATCCTTTTCCTCTGGTCACGTAATGGGTAGGAGAGGCGGACGTGGAATTGTAGAATTGCAGGGGTGGAAGGGACGTGGGAGGAGATGTGCAGCCAGGGCCTTTGGGGGAGGGGCGGTGCTGCAGTGGGTAGTGGGGGCTGGTGGGGGAGCAAGGACATTAAAAATGATCACCCTGTGACTTACTTTCATGCATATTCCTCACTATACTGCCTTTAATATTCATTCAACAATATTTGTTAAGCATCTGCTGAGTATTTAGGCATTGGGGATCGGCAGTGCGTATCATAGATGACGTTCATGTCCTCCTGGCCTTATATTCTGGTTGGGGAGCCAACCTTCTGGAGGAGCTTATGTTCTCGTGCCTGGATCTCACAGTCTTGCTGCCTTTGATGCCTGTTTATTGTAGATTTTTTTTTTTTTTTGCGGTACGCGGGCCTCTCACTGGTGTGGCCTCTCCCGTTGCGGAGCACAGGCTCCGGACGCACAGGCTCAGCGGCCATGGCTCACGGGCCCAGCCACTCCACGGCATGTGGGATCTTCCCGGACAGGGGCATGAACCCATGTCCCCTGCATCGGCAGGCGGACTCTCAACCACTGCGCCACCAGGGAAGCCCCACTGTAGATTTTATACATAGAATGTCAACATGTTACCTTCAAGGATCTGTTGCAAACGTACCATTGTTTGAAGAACATGCTTGGGAAGAGGGACTGGTACAGCCGCTCCCCACTTCCCCCATGAACATCTCTAATCCAATCCTAGGAACACCAAGGACAACCGTACAGGTTGTGCACTGCACAATGCCATAGGGCACCATACACTTAGATTACAACAGGTCCACCTTGACCCTTACAACCTTAGGTGGTACTCCTGCCCACCACCATCTACCTAATGCAGAAACCTTATCACCTCATCCTGCCAAGGGATGAGACCTTTGAATTCATCCCTAAAGATGAGTTTACCCTACTTGACTTCTAGTTCTGAGATCTTGACCTGTCTTTGTTCCTTCTAAACTGCAAATTGATCTTATTACTCTATTCAAACCCCTTTAAGTCAGTGGCTTTCAAACTTCAGTGAAATGCGTCTTACATTACGACCCAGCACACATACACGTGCATACGTACACACATACATACAACTAAAACCTTGCCCCCACCAGCTACTAACACTGTGTTCTCTTTCCTATTGAGGAAAGTACAGTGGTTGAGAGTAGCCAGGCTCTGGACTTGCATCTCAGTTCCTCAGTTACTAGCCGTGTTAACAAAGCATCACACACTGGGTGGCTTAAAACAGCAGCCATTCATTCTGTTACAATTCTGGAGGCAGGAAGTCCCAAATCCAGGTGTCGGCAGGGTAGGCTCCTCCTGAGAGCTGTGAGGGAGAATCTGTTCATGCCTCCCTCCTAGCTTCTGGTGCCAGCCAGCCATCCTTGGCATCCTTGGCTTTTAGCTGGATCACTCTGCTCTCCGCCTCCATCTTTACATGGTGTTCTCCCTGCGTCCCTGTCTTCACATGGCCGTCTTCTTATAAGGATACCAGCTGTGTTGGATTGGGGACCACCCTACTCCAGTATGACCTCATCTTAACGAATGACATCTACAACACCTTATTTCCAAATAAGGATCCATTCTGAGGTAGTGAAGGTTAGCAAATCTGTTTTGAGGGGGACACAATTCAACCACTAACAGGCCTTAGGCAAGTGCTTCAGTTTCCTCATCTGCAAAATGGAGATAACGGTGGATCAATGAGTTACTAGTGAATACATAAAACTCTCAGAAATGTGCCATGACTGACTGTAGTAATTACTATTTACAAATTCGCCATTATTATTTTATTTTTATATGCTGGTTATGAACCACTGTATTGATTTCACAACCACATTTTAAAGATCATTGCTCTAAATGTACCTGACCCATGGCAGCCAGAATAGAATTCCAGCTCCCCCACGTGGTTTCCATGGTCTTTGTGATGGGCCCCTGCTAACCACCTAGTGGGCTCTATCTGTGTCTCCCGTTCCAGGGTGAACTTCTCTCAGTTACCTGAATGTCATAATCACTCTTGCTCCCGGGGCTTTCATGCAAGCTCTCATTCTATTCCTACCCCTAATCATCTGGAAAACTCCTGTTTTATCTCTCAAAGAGCACCTCCTCCAGGAAGTCTTCCCTGACCACCAAATATGGGTCACTGCCCTACAGTTCTCCCTGCATAGCACCTACACACTATACTGTTAATGCCAGTTTACTTGTCTGTAACCTCCCCTACAAGCTCCCCAGGAATGGCATCTGTCTTAAAAACTACTGTATGCTCAATACCAACTACAGTGCCCAGAAAATACTCTTGGTTGCCTACCAATAGCCATTTCTTCCCTTCTGTCTTTACTGATTGATTTTGTTCTGGTATCAACAACTCCGGAAGACTAAGGGACATCTTAGGGTGAATAATGACTGGTCCATTCCAATCACAGAAACCCATTCATCTCACCAGGAACTGATTTAGGGAGGGGTGAAGTGACCTGCTTCTGGTCCATGAGACATGAGGGAAGGTCAGCTGGGGCAACTTCTGGAAAACAGTTCCAGGAGAATTCTAAAGAGTCTTGTGAGAGGAAAGAGCCCAGGCCTGCCCCCAGGTGAGTGGAGTGGCAGTCGTCCTGAAGCCATGGTGGGAGAGGCACCGGGACAGATGGGAACTGGCTGAGGATGGCGGAGTCAAAGTAGGGAAGGAATCAAGTCCCTGATAATTTTGCTAAGACTCCACAGTAACCCGCCCTAGAACTTCCCTGCCTCCGGACTGCTTGTTATGAGATAATACCTTTTCCGTACTGTTTACTGCCACTTAGGTGAGGTTTTCTGTCACTTGCAGCTGAAAGCAACATAACTCATACAGGTACTCAGGAAATGTTCTTGAATGAATAAGTGTTTATAAGCTAAACATGCTAAAGAGGGAGAAGAGAGGAGAGAACTAGAACGTTTACTGTCTAGAGCCAGGTAGGAGAGGACTTGCATGCACATTACATTATTTACTCTTCACACCAAACTGGTAACCACAGTAGTTTTCCCTCATATTAGAGATGAGGAAACTGAAGCTCAGAGAAATTGTATACCCTACCCAAGGTCCCAGCACTGGAATTGGGAAACATTTCCCGACTGTTTTATGAGGACTTAGTTCAACATCCAAGCTGAGAGTTCTCATCGATAGTATGGGGGGGGGGTTTATTCTTTTTCCTTCTTCTTTCATTTCCACTTACTGTTGAATTTTTGCCTGCTAGTTTAGAAGTTAAGCGGTCTAATTTTGATCTTATCCAGGTCACTTCTGACTTTTGACCCACACTCATGTTTATTTATCCCAATTAACTTCTCCATCCCATCACTATATCTGTGTTCCCCTCCAGAGTAGGGTGTATCACACCCCCCTCTGAAAGCAGGGCCCAAGGGACCTGGTCCAAGGTCAATCCTAACTTCTCTGCTACCTCACATCAAGTTCCTATTGGAGTTTCTCCTGGGCTGCCAGCAGCTGACACTAGTTTGCCAGCTTGGCAGGAAGCCTAGGGATAGGAAATGAATCCCATATAGATCTAATTCCAAAACACATTATTTGCACTATACTGTGAGGCCTATGTAGACACACGTAGCCTACAGGTATATTCCACTAGTAATCTTAGAAACAACAAAACTCATTCGTTCAGCTTTCTGCAGCCCTTTTCTTCTCCCCGGGGTGGGACTAAGCAACAGGAACAGAGAGTACAGTGTTTCCTTCACCCGCCAGAATGCCTGCTTCTCGCAGCCAACATTTCACAGATGAATGCCATAGAAAATGCCTTAGCTGCATCCAGGGAATTTCAAGTGCTTTCCTCCTGTTTCTTAGGGAAAACAAACAGACAAACAGAAACTGTCCTTTCTGCAGAGAAGCCCCAGGAATTGGCTGTACGGAGGGCCTTATGAGCTGGCAATCTTGTGCCCTCTAGTGGTCATCTGGAGGAAGTCCCATGAGGAAGAAGCCACTTGCTTTAGAGTTTTACTTAAAATACCAAGTACAGGTCACGGGTGTTAAAAGGGATATCCAAGCTATCCACAAATCCCGGCACGTTTCACTGAAGTGGCCCTGGCACTGGCCTTCCAGCCCTGAGCCCCTAAAGCTTGGATGGGTTCCCGAAGCAAGGATGCTGAGCTGGAGGAAATCCACTTGCCAGAATTCCTCCCGGGAAGGGAAGGCTGTTTCTGATGAGAAAATATTTGGTAAGAAGCTGAGACCTGAGTGGCAGAATGGCTCTGGCTAGACCCCGGGGGAGGATCTGTTTGTTTGTTGTTGCTTTGTTTTTATTGCAGCCTAAGAAAGGGAAGAAGAAAAGGACAAATGAAAAAGTGGGAAAGCCAGGTGAGGGAAGGCTGCCCACCCCTCCATGTGAGCCCTCCCAGGGCTGGGCCCACTACAACCCCACCAAGCCTTCAGATGAGTCTCTAAGGCCAATGAGTCACGGGGTCCCTTGGGGCATCTCAAAAGGGGAGCTGAACTCTGCATCGGAGTCAGTGCAAAAGTGAAAATAGCATGTGGGCACAGGAGTGGGGTGGCCTGGAGAAGCACAAGGAAGTAAGCCCCATGAGCTCACAGGTAACAGGGGAAGGGACTGGACCATAATTATCCAAGTTTAACCGGATTTAAACTTGGATAATTAAGTCATGGGGGAGGGGAACCCTAGTGGGTAAAGTTGCACAGGCATAAACTTGGTTAAAGCAGATGTTCGGGCTTGGGTGTTCAGAGACAACTACCCACCTAAATAGCAACTCCAGCCTGAAAGCCAAAATTCATAAAAGCAACAGCAAGATACCTTGATGACAGTCCATCTCGACTCAGAAATGACGAATGTGACATTAGGGTTCAAGAACAGAGCCTGTGATCTGAGAATGATGTAATAAGATGGCGAAAAGCCTTCAGATTTAGTTATTTAAATTTCCCAAGGCAGGGGACGGGGTGTGTGACAGAGAAGATAGACCCAGATGAGCACCCCAGATCCAGAGACTTGTCTGTTGGAGCGTGACAAATGAGTAGCAGATCTAGGGCTCAAACCCACGTCTTTAATTGCAAATCCCACATTCTTCTCCTAGCCTACGTTGTTTCTCCCATACAGAAAGCCCATTTTTATTGTTGTTTGGTTTTTTTTTTTAATGGTGAAATAACTTCAGTTGAGAAAAGCTCAATAGTCAAATCCTTCTCTCTGATGTAATCTACTACTTTTCTATTGGTACTAGAAAAATCAGTGTTATAACAGCCCTAAAACTGCCAACACATCTGAAAAATATTTAGCTCTTTGTCCAAGGATGGGAACCAACTGACCAAATAAAACCAAAATGAAGTACCTATAACTGCTCTTCCCCACGTCTTTCATGTGTGCCTGGAAACAAATGTTATATTCCTTTCCATGGAGATTTCTTTCTCTAAAATAATCCAGGTATGTGGCTTCTTAACACGCATCATCTTACACACGGACACATTGAGAACAGGGTGGGATCTTATTTATCTTTGCCTTCCCAGGGCCTAGCATCTTTTTGACACCTTTTGGTGAATGGAACGTGGACAAATGCTCTGAAGTGGGCAGCAGGAGGAAGTATGCAAAATTTTACAGCGAGAGACAAGGAGTGAAAAGAAAGGGCTAAGTCACACAGGGGCACACATTCACCTTGTCACTAGTGAGAGCATTGCACGCCACAGTCACAGTTTCCCCAGAAGGCTTACATTTATTGTACGATGATTCATGCAGATGCCTGCAAGAGCTCTTTTCATTCTCCGGACTGACTTGTGCAGGCACGATAAAGCGAACACAGTTTGGAGTCATTTACTTTGTTTCTCCAGTAAAAGAAAGAGGTGGATTTACACAGCCTCTCTTCTCCAAAGAGCTCAGCATGTTTGCCCATCTGGTGTCTCGTTTGTCTTCCTTTGAAGACTTGCTGTGACGTCAATAAAGTGTTTAGCCCAGGGCAGGTGAGAGAGTCTGTAGGCTTATTCCTGCTCACCACAGGGAGGAAGCCTGTGAGCCCTCCAGTCACACATTCAGGCAGCAGAACCTATGGCCCACCTGAGTGGCCAGCACCGCTCTGCAGGTACTGAGGGATCTCTGTCCACAAACAACCGCAGCCTGCCAAGTTTAACAATGGAGAGAGACACGTGAACACAGAATTACACTATAGAATTACAATATAGTGTGATTAAGGGCAATGCTGCAGGAATGGATCAGGTATGGGTATGGAGAGTCTGGAGTGGGCATAAAAGGAAAGGGGTTATTGAAGAGTTTACGAAGTAGACGTTCAGCATAAATCATAGTAAGTGAAATAACTGGAAAGGTGGTATTCAATTCTTTCTAATTAGTTAAGTTAATTAAATCAGACTTTCGACTCTCCAAAATGACTGCCTTATATGTTTTCTATGCTCGACTGGCAATTTTGGCTGAAAGAGCTAAATAATGCTTCGCTTAATAATCACAAAGTAAATAGAAAAAAATTTCCCTGCAAGAAAAGTAAAGCTTCAAATAGCAAGTGTTAATGAGGATGTGGAGAAGTTGGAACCCTTGTGCATTGCTGGTTTGAATGCAAAATGGTTCAGCTGTTGTGGAAAAGTTTGGCAGTTCCTCAAGAAGTTAAACATAGAATTACCATATGACCCAGTAAATCCACTCTTAGACATATATACAAAAGAACTGAACACCAGTACTCAAACAAAGCCCTGTACACGCATGTTCATAGCAGAACTATTGACATGGCAGCACCATCCATATTAGTGGAAACAGCCCAAACGTCCATCAACGGATGAAAAGATACACAAATTCTGGTGCATCCATCTGGTGAAATATTACTCAGCCATAAAAAGGACTGAAGTGCGTTAGCACTATGTACTTTGTACTACAACTTAGGTGAGCCTGGAAAACATTATGCTGAGTGAAAGAAGCCAGACACAAAAGGTCACATCTTGTGTGATTCCATTCATATGAAATATCCAAGATACGCAAATCCATAGAGACAGAATGCAGATTGGTGATTGCCAGGGGCTGGGAGAGTGTTGAAAGGGGAGTTTAATGAGGATACAGTTTTCTTTTGGAATGCTGGGAATGTTTTGGAACTAGATGGAGATGGTGGTTGCATAACATTGTGAATGTACTGGATGCCATGAAATTGTTCACTCCAGAATGGTTCATTTTCTGTTATATGAATTTCAACCTTAATTTTTTTTTTTTAAGTAAAGCTTGAGCCAAGAGGTGACTGGGAACAGGAGGACAGCAGGATCTTGACAGATGGCTGGGAGGAGGACATTAGAGTCAAAGAATCACGTGTAAGAGAGAAGCAGCACAGAGCAGAGGACATGGGTGGTGTGTCTGGGTGGTGGAAGCAGTCCTGTGTGCTGGATGGGAGTCCCAGGGGAAGGTAGGCTTAGAGAGATCTCTACCCAGGAGTAGAAAATTAGACGGCACATAGTTCACAGCTATATTTGCATTAAGTCCCTGTGTCCTGTCACAGGCATTTCCAAATGCTTAGACAAATGACTGAGGAGGGTAGGCGTTGGTGGGACCTGGGCAGGGGGTAGGGTACCCCAGTACTACACAGAGAAGACCAGTCCTCACCTGAGGCCAGGACAAGATTTTTCTCAGAAACTATCAGCTCTAGGTCTGTCTCAAACCACCAAGGGAACAAATGAGGGATCGAGGCCCCGGACTTGGAATCCACAGGGCAGGGCCGCAGCCATCTTCGCTGGGGAACGTTCTCAGACCTTTAAGTTACAATCCAGGGCAGAGGTTCTTAAGCTTTACTGTGCCACGGACCTCTGGGTGCTTCTTCGTTAACAGAAACTGTGCAATAACATAATCCAGTGACGGTTCTAATAATTACGCTGTAGTGATAAGTACCAGTGATAAGCCTAGATATCCGCAACATCTGTAATGTGATACAAAAATATCCATGATTGCTCCTGCTAAAAAAGTCATGGGATTTGGGCTTCCCTGGTGGGGCAGTGGTTGAGAGTCTGCCTGCCGATGCAGGGGACACGGGTTCATGCCCCGGTCCGGGAAGATCCCACATGCCGCAGAGCGACTGGGCCCGTGAGCCATGGCCGCTGAGCCTGCGCGTCCGGAGCCTGTGCTCCGCAAGGGGAGAGGCCACAACAGTGAGAGGCCTGCGTACCGCAAAAAAAAAAAAAAAAAAAAAAAAAGTGATGGGATTTACTGACTGTGGTGTGGTTTGTCGTCTCTATTCATGACTGAAGCAGATGCTGAATTTCAGTGAGAGGCTGATAAAAATAAAGGTGTGTTTTGCGGATCCTAGCTTAAGACCCCTGTATTACAGCCCAGAAGGGAGGTTGTGGAGCGACAGCTAAAACCCTCCTCCTTCAAACGGGTTGGTTATCACTGGTGTCTAACAAAAAGAATTGAGGTATTGTGCACGGCTGGGTTGGTTGACCCAGTTGAGGTATTGGGTCTCATCGAGGCTGGACAGCAGGCAAAGGGAGATGTGATGAGCTGAAGGAGGCGGGGTGGAGAGGGAGAGATTTCAAAGTGCATGGTCAGTGAGAGGGAGACATCCAGGCGGCCCTTAGGCTTCCCGCCTGCTTCTGTGGCTGGGCGTGTGATGGTATCTGCAGTTTCCTCTGTGTAGAACTGGCCCAGCCAGTTCCACTCAATGAGGTTTGTGTACCAACAACTGAGAAGGGTTTAGTAATGACATCTTTGCTCAAGTAGCCCTGTGTGTGTGTGTGTGTGTGTGTGTGTGTGTGTGTTTAGGGGTGGGACATATATAGGAAAAATTCCCCAGAAATTGCTCTTATCAGGCAAACGGTAGAAGAGGGAGAAACCCAACTCAGTGCAGTGTGCCTCTCTTTCTACCCTAACAATGAACATGCAAGCCTGCCACCTAGTTTAAAGACCCTCATTCTCTTGTAGTGGCCTCATGGGGCACCTAGAAGGAATGGCTAATAGATGTGTGCCTTACACTCCGTCCTGGCCCCCTGCCCCTTCCAGGATTACTGCAGCTGCCTCCTCAGAACACCCCCAGACCCCTGTTCTCCCCCCTGATCTGTACTCTCCGCCTAAATGTCATCACTCTTCAACTTGCCTCCAAAGCCCGACATGAACTGGGTCCAAGGACCTCCCCGCAGCAGCCTCATCCTTAGTCATTCCCACCACCCTCACTGGACCACCCAGCAGTTCTGGGCCACCAGGCTCTCATTTTCCCAGATGTGCCAGACTCTCCTGCCTTCAAACCATTCTCTACTGCTCTGGCCCCTCTCAGGTCTGTATCCACCAGCAGGTGAGGACAGGGATTGTGTCTCATTTATATGAGTTTAGCCTCAGCGCCAGGAGAAGAGTCGGTGCGTATTTGTTAAATGAATTAACATTTGAGTGACAAATTAACACTCACTAAATATAACAGAATGTAAATATAACAGAATGTAGCTGTTTGGGTCTTGTATTAGTCTGCCATAAGAAAATACCACAGATCTGGTGACTTCAACACACAAACACTTATTTTCTGACAGCTCTGGAGGCTGAAAGTCCAAGATCAAGGTGTGGACAGGTTTAGTTTCTCCTGAGGCCTCTTTCCTTGGCTTGCAGATGACCATCGTCTTGCTGTGTCTTCACCTGCCTTTTTTCTGTGTGCACATCCCTGACACCTCTCCCTCTTCTCATAGACACCAGTCCTATCAGATTAGGGCTCACCTCATTTTAACCTAATTACCTCTTTAGAGACTTTATCTCCATATACAGTCACATTGTGAAGTACTGAGGGTTGGAACTTCAATATATGAATTTGGGGGGAGGGTGGGCATAATTCATCCGGTAACAAGTCTGGAGCAGTTTATTGAGCAGGGTAGATTGCCCTGTGGCAATATAATGCATTTGCACCCCTCTTCTGCCTCTACTCGCTATGCTGTCATCTAAATACCATAATAAATATGAAGCCCAGAAAACCAAGACTGAGAATCTTGGGCCCAGCCCTTGTCTTTCCAGGGCAGTAGCTTCCTTAGCAGACTTCTCCCTAGCGGGGCTGGAGCTATCAGGGTACTTAGAGAAACTTGCACAATCACACTTTCTCAAACTCGAAGAAAGGCTCTTAGAAAACTTTCAGATCAATTTGAAAATAACTGAACAGGTACTAACCACCAAACTAGAGATACATTTTGTCTTCATATTCACTGGAGACCTACTCAGAATGCAAAACCCAGAAGACCTTGGGAGAATCAACCACAGCGTATGGTCCTTCCAGATGCCCAGAGCACGGGCTTCTCGGCTCCATTGGGTCTTGCTGCCCTGCAGCTCTAGGCCCTCCTCTGACTGGCTTCTTTGGTGCTGCTGGCCAGGCAGGCAGTGCTGCTGCTGCAGAAAACATTCAGCTTGAAGTTTTGTTATGGACTGAATCATGGCCCCTCAAATTCATATGTTGAAGCCCTAACCCCCAATGCGGCTATATTTGGAGATAGGGCCGTTAAGGAGGTAATTAAGGTTAAATGAGGTCATGAGGGTGGGGCTCTAATCCAATAGCAGTGGTGTCCTTATAAAAAGAGGAAAAGACATCAGCGCTCGCTCTCCACGCGTGCACAGAGGAACGGCCGTGTGAGGACACAGCAGGAAGGAGCCATCTACAGGCCAGGAAGACAGTCTTCACCAGGAACCGAACTTGGACTTCAAAACTGTGAGAAAATAAATTTCTGTAGTTTAAATCACCCAGGCTGTGGCATTTTTATGGCAGCCCAAGCAGACTAGTATAATCTTGTAAAACATGAAGAATCCTAGGTCCCACCCCAGACCTGGTGACTGAGAGCCTGCATTTTAACAGGTTCATTCATGAGCACATTGCAGTTTGAGAAGCACTGTCCTGGAGCACCTACTGTCTTAAAACTCTGTGCTGCTTTAGATACAATAAGATGGGCCACTCAGGAACCTCAGCTATACTGAGAGCTAACAGATAAACAAATTGGATGAAATGTTTTTTATGACAGAAACACACAACTGGTGTGGACGTCTGATGCTTTTGTCTGTCCAGCACTCCTTTTTCTGTTGGAAAACTAGCCCATCCCCTGTGGCTCCCACAGTTCTTGTCATTCACAGGGCTCCATCAGCCACCTGTCCACAGATATGGACACCTGACCCAGGGTTGGCCAAGCCTGGTACCTCATGTACCTGTCCACTATGATTTGTCAATGCATATGACCAAACAGGTCCAAGCAGACTCCCTTGAGATTTGATATGTGGATGCTGAGAGAGAGAATGTCTTTCTCTTTTGGATCATAAACTGTAAGGACATAGGCTTAGAGCTGCCAGACCTCAGGGAAAAAAAGAGACCAACTTGCAAAGAAAACCAGAGATGAGATGGTTAAGAGAGACCCCTGACAGCATCGTTTGGACCCCCCTCCTAAGTCCAGCTGCACCCTTAGAGTTACCAGTTCTATAAGCCAATTTGTGCTTGCACTCGGTAGAGATGGATTTCTGTCACATGCAACCAATAGATTCAGGTATTAAGCACAGTTCCCCTCACAAACCCTGATGGCTATAAAGCAATATTGAGTCCAGAGGTTGGCCAATCTAGTACCCACACATTTTAACATTACATGCCAGGCATGAAGTGGAGGGCTGGGGATACCGACGTGAAGAAGGCGCAGCCTCTGCCTTCAAGTTGCTGACAGTCTGGTTGGGGGCTGGTGGAGATTGAGAGATGTGAGCAAGTCATGCATCAAAGGTACTAAGTGCTGTCGTGGACTATGGGCAAAGTTACGGGTGAATATAGGGGAGGAAGGTAGAAACCTCACAAGAGAACCAACAACGAGCTAAAGCTTCACAAAGGAGTTAGCATTTGAGCAGAATCTCAAAAAGCGGGCATGTCCCAGGAGTTTGATATGGAGAATGAGGAATTCGCATGTGTAAAAACAAGGATCTGTGAAACACTTGTGGGTCCCCTGGGACTTGCCCACAGAGGGTGTGGTTGGGGAGGGGGGCAGATGATGAGAGTTGAGACTGCGGAGACAGGTTCAATGCTGTTGTGAAAAGACCCTGTCCAGCCATGGAATCAGATCTAATCCTTAGGCAGCAAGCAGCTAATGTGGGCTTTTGAGCAGAGAAGAGTTGTGAGCAGATTTGTAAATCAGCAAGATCCCTCTACAGGTTAAATGGCATCATTAAACTATGAACCCCTGGATGGCAGAAATGTCTCCGGTACATGGTAGTAGTTAATAAATATTTCTTGAATCAGGAGACAGTGACATACTCAATGGAGGCAGTGGCACTAGAAAAAAGGGAGCAATTTTGAAAGACATTTTTGAGTTAGAATCAATAGAACTTATCTACAATTAGGGAGGAAAAAAAGGAAAGAACTAAGAATGACGGTGAATCTGGGGTGCAGACGCCTGTCAAGCTCAGGCAGAGTCCCTGGCACGCTGGGCAGCACAGATTGCCTGGCTCTGACCCCGAGGACACCAGACCACCCTGTGCTCCTCAGGCCACCACCCTGCCCCTCCGGCGGCTCCAGGCCCCCATCGCTGCACACCAGCCAGGTGGTTCCAGGGATTTAGATATCCATGTCTTTGGGGGACCGTTACTTCACCTGCCACATGCTGTGTGGCTGACAGGGTCTTGGTGCTCTGGTCTGGTGTCAGGCCTGAGCCTCTGAAGCGGGAGAGCCGAGTTCAGGACATTGGACCACCAGAGACCTCCTGGCTCCACGTAATAAACTCTCCCAGAGATATCTGTCTCAACGCTAAAACCCAGCTCCACCCAATAGACAGCAAGCTCCAGTGCTGGACACCCCATGCCAAACAACTAGCAAGACAAGAACACATCGTCCCCCATTAGCAGAGAAGCTGCCTAAAATCATACTAAGTTCACAGCCACCCCAGAACACACCACCAGACACGGCCCTGCCCACAAGAAAGACAAGATCCAGCCCCACCCACCAGAACACAGACACCAGTCCCCTCCACCAGGAAGCCTACACAAGTCACTGAACCAACCTCACCCACTGGGGACAGACACCAGAAACAACAGGAACTATGAACCTGCAGCCTGCAAAAAGGAGACCCCCAAACACAGTAAGTTAAACAAAATGGGAAGACAAAGAAATATGCAGCAGATGAAGGAGCAAGGTAAAAACCCACCAGACCAAACAAATGAAGAGGAAATAGGCAGTCTACCTGAAAAAGAATTCAGAGTAATGATAGTAAAGATGATCCAAAATCTTGGAAATAGAACAGAGAAAATACAAGAAACATTTAACAGGGACCTAGAAGAACTAAAGGGCAAACAAACAATGATGAACAACACAATAAATGAAATTTAAAATTCTCTAGAAGGAATCAGTAGCAGAATAACTGAGGCAGAAGAAAGGATAAGTGACCTGGAAGATAATATAGTGGAAATAACTGCCGCAGAGCAGAATACAGAAAAAAGAATGAAAATAACTGAGGACAGTCTCAGAGACCTCTGGAAAAACATTAAACACACCAACAATCGAATTATAGGGGTCCCAGAAGAAGAAGAGAAAAAGAAAGGGTCTGAGAAAACATTTGAAGAGATTATAATTGAAAACTTCCCTAACATGGGAAAGGAAATAGTCAAGTCCAGGAAGCACAAAGAGTCCCATATAGGATAAATCCAAGGAGAAACATGGCAAGACACATATTAATCAAACTATCAAAAATTAAATTCAAAGAAAAAATATCAAAAGCAGCAAAGAAAAAGCAACAAATAACATACAAGGGAAAACCCGTAAGTTTAATAGCTGATCTTTCAGTAGAAACTCTGCAAGCCAGAAGGGAGTGGCAGGACATATTTAAAGTGATAAAAGGGAAAAACCTACAACCAAGATTACTCTACCCAGCAAGGATCTCATTCAGGTTTGACAGAGAAATTAAAACCTTTACAGACAAGCAAAATTTAAGAGAATTCAGCACCACCAAACCAGCTTTACAACAAATGCTAAAGGAACTTATCTAGGCAGGAAACACAAGAGAAGGACAAGACCTACAAAAAACAAACCCAGAATAATTAAGAAAATGGTAAAAGAAACACACATATCAATAATTACCTTAAATGTAAGTGGGTTAAATGCTCCAACCAAAAGACATAGACTGGCTGAATGAATACAACAACAAGACCCGTATGTATGCTGTCTACAAGAGACCCACTTCAGACCTAGGGACACATATGGACTGAAAGTGAGAGTATGGAAAAAGATATTCCATGCAAATGGAAATCAAAAGAAAGCTGGAGTAACAATTCTTATAGCAGACAAAATAGACTTTAAAATAAAGACTATTACGAGAGACAAAGAAGGACACTACATAATGATCAAAGGATCGATCCAAGAAGAAGCTATAACAATTGTAAATATTTATGCACCCAACAAAGGAGCTCCTCGATACATAAGGCAAATGCTAACAGCCATAAAAGGGGAAATCAACAGTAACACAATAATAGTAGGGGACATTAACACCCCACTTTCACCGATGGACAGAATATCCAAAATGAAATTAAATAAGGAAACACAAGCTTTAAACGATGCATTAAATAAGGTGGACTTAATTGATATTTATAGGACATTCTATCCAAAACAAAAGAATACACTTTCTTCTCAAGTGCTCATGGACACTCTCCAGGATAGATCATATCTTGGGTCACAAATCAAGCCTTGGTAAATTTCAGAAAATTGAAATCGTAACAAGTATCTTTTCCAACCACAAGGCTATGAGACTAGATATCAGTTACAGGAAAAAAAAACTGTAAAATATACAAACACATGGAGGCTAAACAATACACTACTAAATAACCAAGAAATCACTGAAGAAATCAAAGAGGAAATAAAAAAATACTTAGAAACAAATGACAGTGAAAACACGATGACCCAAAACCTATGGAATGCAGCAAAAGCAGTTCTAAGAGGGAAGTTTATAGCAATACAGTCCTACCTCAAGAAACAAGAAAAATCTCAAGTAAACAACCTAACCTTACACCTAAAGCAATTAGACAAAGAAGAACAGAAACACGCCCAAAGTTAGCATAATGAAAGAAATCATAAAGATCAGATCAGAAATAGATGAAAAAGAAATGAAGGAAACAATAGCAAAGATCAATAAAACTAAAAGTTCGTTCTTTGAGAATATAAACAAAATTGATAAACCATAAGCCAGACTCACCAAGAAAGAAAGGGAGAAGACTCAAACGAACAGAATTAGAAATGAAAAAGGAGGAGTAATAACTGACATGGCAGAAATACAAAGGATCATGAGAGATTACTACAAGCAACTATATGCCAATAAAATGGACAACCTGGGGGCTTCCCTGGTGGCGCAGTGGTTGAGAGTCTGCCTGCCGATGCAGGGGACACAGGTTCGTGCCCTGGTCTGGGAAGATCCCACATGCCATGGAGTGGCTGGGCCCGTGAGCCATGGCCGCTGGGCCTGCGTGTCCAGAGCCTGTGCTCCGCAACGGGAGAGGCCACAACAGTGAGAGGCCTGCGTACCACAAAAAAAAAAAAAAAAAAAAAAAAAAAAAAAAAAAAGGACAACCTGGAAGAAATGGACAAATTCTTAGAAAAGCACAACCTTCTGAGACTGAACCAGGAAGAAATAGAAAATATAAACAGACCAGTCACAAGCACTGAAATTGAAACTGTGATTAAAAATCTTCCAACAAACAAAAGCCCAGGACCAGATGGCTTCACAGGCAAGTTCTATCAAACATTTAGAGACGAGGTATCACCTATCCTTCTCAAACTCTTCCAAAATACAGCAGAGGGAGGAACACTCCCAAAATCATTCTAGAGGCCACCATCACCCTGATATCAAAACCAGACAAAGATGTCACACAAAAAAAGGAAAACTACAGGCCGATATCACTGATGAACATAGATACAAAAATCCTCAGCAAAATACTAGCAAACAGAATCCAAAAGCACATTAAAAGGATCATGCACCATGATGAAGTCGGGCTTATCCCAGGAATGCAAGGATTCTTCAATATACACAAATCAATGTGATACACCATATTAGCAAACTGAAGGATAACAACCATATGATAATCTCAATAGATGCAGAAAAAGCTTTCAACAAAATTCAGCACCCATTTATGATAAAAAAAACCCTCCAGAAAGTAGGCATAGAGGGAAACTACCTCAACATAATAGAGACCATAGGTGACAAACACACAGCCAACACTGTTCTCAGTGTTGAAAAACTGAGACCATTTCCTCTACAATCAGGAACAAGACAAGGTTGCCCACTCTCACCACTATTATTCAACATAGTTTTGGAATTTTTAGCCACAGCAATCAGAGAAGAAAAAGAAATAATGGGAAAATAAATTGGAGAAGACATAAAACTGTCACCGTTTGCAGATGACATGATACTATACATAGAGAATCCTAAAGATGCTACAGAAAACTACTAGAGCTAATCAATGAATTTGGTAAAGTAGCAGGATCCAAAATTAATGCACAGAAATCTTTTGCATTCCTACACACTAATGATGAAAAATCTGAAAGAGAAATTAAGGAAGCACTCCCATTTACCACTGCAACAAAAAGAATAAAATACCTAGGAATAAACCTACCTAAGGAGACAAAAGACCTGTATACAGAAAACTATAAGACACTGATGAAAGAAATTAAAGATGTTACAAGCAGGTGGAGAGATATACCATGTTCTTGGATTGGAAGAATCAACATTGTGAAAATGACTCTACTACCCAAAGCAATCTACACATTCAATGCAATCCCTATCAAACTACCAATGGCATTTTTTTCAGAACTAGAACAAAAAAATTCACAATTTGTATGGAAACACAAAAGACCCCGAATAGCCAAAGCAGTCTTGAGAAAGAAAAACAGAGCTGGAGGAATCAGGCTCCCTGATTTCAGACTATACTACAAAGCTACAGTAGTCAAGACAGTGTGATACTGGCACAAAAACAGAAAGATAGATCAATGGAATAGGATAGAAAGCCCAGAGGTAAACCGACATATATATGGTTAACTTATCTTTGATAAAGAAGGCAAGAATATACAATGCAGAAAATACAGCCTCTTCAATAAGTGGTGCTGGGAAAACTGGACAGCTACATGTAAAAGAATAAAATTAGAAGGCTCCTTAATACCATGTACAAAAATAAACTCAAAATGGATTAAAGACCTAAGTGTAAGGCCAGACATTATAAAACTCTTAGAGGAAAACATAGGCAGAGGACTCTATGACATAAATCACAGCAAGATCCTTTTTGACCCACCTGCTAGAGAAATGGAAATAAAAACAAAAATTAGCAAATGGGACTTCAGGAAACTTAAAAGCTTTTGCACAGCAAAGGAAACCATAAACAAGACCAAAAGACAACCCTCAGAATGGGAGAAAATATTTGCAAATGAAACAAGTGACAAAGGATTAATCTCCAAAATATACAAGCAGCAGATGCAGCTCAATATCAAAAAAAACAAACAACCCAATCCAAAAATGGGCAGAAAACCTACATAGACATTTCTCCAAAGAAGATATACAAGGATTGCCAACAAACACATGAAAGGATGCTCAACATCACTAATCATTAGAGAAATGCAAATAAAAACTACAGTGAGGGATCACCTCACACCAGTCAGAATGGCCATCATCAAAATATTTACAGACAATAAATGCTGGAGAGGGTGTGGCGAAAAGGGAACCCTCTTGCACTGTTGGTGGGAATGTAAATTGATACAGCCACTGTGGAGAACAGTATGAAAGTTCCTTAAAACACTAAAAATAGAACTACCATATGACCCAGCAATCCCACTACTGGGCATATACCCTGAGAAAACCATAATTCAAAAAGAGTCATGTACCACAATGTTCATTGCAGCTATATTTAGATTAGCCAGGACATGGAAGCAACCTAAGTGTCCATCAGCAGATGAATGGATAAAGAAAATGTGGCACATATATACAATGGAATATTACTCAGCCATATAAAGAAATGAAGTTGAGTTATTTGTAGTGAGGTGGATGGACCTAGAGACTGTCATACAGAGTGAAGGAAGTCAGAAAGAGAAAAACAAATACTGTGTGCTAACACATGTATAAGGAATCTAAAAAAAATTGTTCTGAAGAACCTAGGGGCAGGATAGGAATAAAGATGCAGATATAGAGAAAGGACTTGAGGACATGGGGAGGGGGAAGGGTAAGCTGGGACGAAGTGAGAGAGTGACATGGACATATATACACTACCAAATGTAAAATAGATAGCTAGTGGGAAGCAGCCGCATAGCACAGGGAGATCAGCTTAGTGCTTTGTGACCACCTAGAGGGGCGGGATAGGGAGGGTGGGAGGGAGATGCAAGAGGGAGGGGATATGGGGATATATGTATACTTATAGCTGATTCCCTTTGTTATAAAGCAGAAACTAACACAACATTGTAAATCAATTATACTCCAATAAAGATGTTAAAATAAAAAAGAATTAAGAACGATTTAAGTGATTTCTCTCTAGGGTGACCAGAGAGGTGGAAATAAGAAATTCGTACAGGTTTTCAGGTGAAGATATGGCTTCACTTTGAACAAATTATATGTGGGCCTGGATATCCAGTGTGCACTTTTTGGAAGGAAGTTGGTCTAACAGACCAGGAGCTCACGAAAGTGGTCAGCGCAAAAGATGGGAGGGACTGGAAGTCATCATCACGAAGATGCAGTTCAGAAGAGAGGGTGTTAGTCGAGAGAATTAGCCTCTGAAATGCCAGAAATTGTTCAAATTATGATCCTCCAAAAGAATGTGTCGTACTTAAGAACAGCAAAGTTCCCCTAGTCCCCATAACCCCAAACAACAGTGGCAAGTGCCTCTAAACTACCCGGAGGATAAAATGAGGAAGACTCCAGAAATTTGACTCCCCTGGCAAACCAACCATAAGTTTCTGGAGATTCTGGCTGGCAGCCGATGTTGGACCATTTATGAGAAATAGCACCAGCCTCCACTGGACCAGACAACATTTGAAGTCCTCCCACCTACCCTTGGATAACCACGGAGCCCAGAGGCCGTCTGGTCTTCTAATTTTCCTGCCAAACTGGCCACACACTCACTCTCCCTCGCCAGAAGTTCCTGCCTGCGCCTCCACGGGCACTTAGTAAGATGCCATGGTCCTTGTTGGGGGCACACACAGGAGCGCAGGGGGCAGGCGGCCGTGGGAGACACCAGCCCAGGGCCGGTTGTACCAGTGATTCTCAGCTAAATGCTCAGTTTGAGCTGAGGTTCAGAACCTGATATGAATATGAACCTATCAGAAAGTAGATTACTTATTGTTATATCCTTTTCCTTTAAAAAAATGAATTGACATCGAAGGATATCTCTGCTGTAAAGTAGCTTGTATAGCTGTATTATAGTATGATCTGAGTTTTTTTTTTTAAGGATGTATAAATATGTGTGTGTGTGTGTGGGGGGTGTATGTATAGAATACACCTGAAAGAATATACACCCAACACTGGAAGCTAGAATGAGGAAGAGGGAATGCAGCACTTTTACTTTTTACCCTTCCATATAGTTTGCTTTTTTTCAAAAAAATTAATTTTCAAATAAAACTTTTTTCAAAAAGCATTGAACATTTAAATCAATCATAGGAGGACAGCCCAACGTTTAATAAAGTTCCAAGGCCTGTGTGCTAACATGCATCACTGAACATCGTGGTTTCATGGTGATGCTCTTAGCCAAGTCAGTACAAGTTTCAGACTGAAGGAGAGGAGGCCTCCTGTCCCTAGAACCCCTCTCTGTCAGTCTCCCTTCATCTCGCCCAGGTCAGGTAAGAACTTGCCTGGAGAATGTTTGTAGGAGAAGGGAGTTACCATGATGGTAAATGTAGGGGTCACTGGCTGCAAGGACTCTCGTGAAGTAAGACAAGGCACTGGATTACTTAGTGCAAATTCATGGGGAATTTGACACTCTTTGCCCAGCCTAACCCAGGTTTATCATCCCCAGTCTAAGCTAACGTGAAATTCATAATCAGGTCAATGATCAAGGCTAATCAAGTCTGGCTTGTCCCTGGCTTGAAGGCAGGTGGATGCATGTTCGGGGCTGACTTTTTTCCCTTGGCAAGAGCCAGATTCCTGACTGCTTGAGGTATTTTCCCTGCCAGCCTGGGGAAAGGCCATTTGGAGCATAAATCCTGAGAGCCTCCTCAGAAAAATCAGAAGAAACCATGAGGAATCAGGACTAACTAGCTCAGAAAACACTTCATAAGGGCAGAGATTTTTAAAAATTCTCATTTGGAGAATTTAAGAAATTAAGTAAAATTAAAGAAACATAAAAATCAACTTGGAAAACAATATACAGCCATACCTCAGAGATATTGTAGGTTTGGTTCCAGACCACCGCAATAAAGCAAATGTTGCAATAAAACAAGTCACACGATTTTTTTGGTTTCCCAATGTGTATAAAAGTTATATTTATACTATACTGTAGTCTATTAAGTGCGCAATAGCATTATGTCAAAAAAACATGTACATACCTTAATTTAAATATACAAAGCAAAGAAACAATTACAATAGTAACATCAAAGATCACTGATCTCAGATCACCATGACAAATGTAATAATAATGAAGAAGTTTGAAATATTGCAAGAATTACCAAAATGTGACACAGAGACACAAAGTGAGCAATCACTGATGGAAAAATGGCACCAATATAGACTTGCTCAAGGTGGGGTTGCCACAAAGCTTCCATTTGTAAAAAACACAATATTTTCAAAGCACAGTAAATTGAGGTATGCCTATACTCTCTATTAATTTTTTTTTTTTTTTTTTTTTGCGGTACGCGGGCCTCTCACTGTTGTGGCCTCTCCCGTTGCGGAGCACAGGCTCCGGACGCGCAGGCTCAGCGGCCATGGCTCACGGGCCCAGCTGCTCCGCGGCATGTGGGATCTTCCCAGCCTGGGGCACGAACCCATGTCCCGTGCATTGGCAGGCGGACTCTCAACCACTGCGCCACCAGGGAAGCCCTCTATTAATTTTTGATGCTCTTTAAATATTAGGAAATTGAAAACGTCAACATCAATGATAGGCAGCCCAAATAGGAAAGGGGCTTCCTTTACATCCTGTGACATCACCAATAGCCCTGGTGCAAGAGCCCCAGCTGCCCAAGGCAGGGGGAGATTGTTAGGAAGAAAGCCTGAGAAGCTTCCTCCCTGCCCACTCACCTCGCCATCACCTCCACCCTCTACCGCCCCCATCAAAGGGCTTGCCTGACTACTCCCACCACTGCCAACTACAGTGTCCTCATTCTCCACTTTCTCTCTCCCTCTCCCTCTCTTTTTTTAAAAATTAATTAATTAATTAATTAATTAATGAAGTTTTGGCTGTGTTGGTTCTTCGTTTCTGTGTGAGGGCTTTCTCTAGTTGCGGCGAGTGGGGGCCACTATTCATCGCGGTGCGCGGGCCTCTCACTATCGTGACCTCTCTTGTTGCAGAGCACAGATGCGCAGGCTCAGTAGTTGTGGCTCACGGGCCTAGTTGCTCCGCGGCATGTGGGATCTTCCCAGACCAGGGCTCGAACCCGTGTCCTCTGCATTGGCAGGCAGATTCTCAACCACTGCGCCACAGGGAAGCCCCCTTCCCTCTCTTTTTACTATTTTATCTTTATCTGTATATTTGCTTAAAATCAACAAATTTCTATGCCAGGTTCACGTAACAGAAGGGCTTTCTGAACAGTTTATGTTGTTAGGCCCAAGGTCTGCTGCAAATGCAGTCTGGAGTGAAGTGAAAACATCTTTGTAAAGAGAGGTTAGAAATTCTAATCCAGTGAGTTAAGCTACTTCTTTCTCTGGGAATAGGGATGAGCTATATCTGGCCACAAAGCCACCATTCAAAGGTATAACCAAGAAAAGAGGAAGAAGATCACCAAAAACCAAGATCAACCATGGGATATACCATGTTACAGTACAGCGACCACAATTCAAACCATCTGCAGTCAAAGATAAACTTACAAAATCTTTGTAAGGTACATGCACTGTCCAAAGTGAGATTACTGCCATTGGTAACCTAGCAGATATTCTAACCCATGTTGCACTTGAGACACATCAAAAGAGACTTTTTATGAGGATGTGGAGAAATTAGAACCCTTGTGCATTGCTGGTGGGAATGTGAAATGATGTACCCACTGTGGAAACCGTAGGTGATTCCTCAAAAAATTAAACACAGAATTACCATATGACTCAACACTTCCACTTCTGGGTTTATACCCCAAAGAAGTAAAAGTAGGACTCAGATATTTGTACACCTATGTTTACAGCAGCATTATTCACAATAACCCAAAGGCAGAGACAACCCAAGTTGTCAGTTGGATACACAAAATGTGTTATGTATGCACAATGGAGTATTAATCAGCTTAAGAAGAAAGGAAATTCTGACACATGATACAACACGCATGAACCTTCAGGACATTATGCTAAGTAAAATAAGCCAGTCACAAAAGGATAAATATTGTATGATTCCACTTATATGAGGTCACTAAAGTAGTCAAATTTATGCTGGCAGAAAGCAGAAGGGGGGTTGCCTGAGCCTGGGGGAGGGAGGGAATGGGGAGTTAGTGTTTAATGGGTACAGAGTTTTCGTCTGAGAAGATGAAAACGTTCTGGAGGTGAGTGGTGGTGACAGTTGCACAACCATGCAAATGTACTTAGTGCAGATGAACTCTACACTTGAAAATGGCTAAAATGATAAATGTTTAATTTTAATTATTATAATAAAATAATAATTATTATTTACAATAATTTTAAAAAGACTGTTCTTAGGCCACAGAGAGTAGCATTAAGTCCAAGACATGTTGACCCATGTTCAAGTAGATTCATTTCCTCTTCCAGAACATGGCTAATGTTTCTGGTTATGATATCACAAGTTGTTAACTTTTCCCTGATGGTGTCACCTGGTTCATGATTTTCCATCTTGAGCCTTACGCTCCCCTTCTCTCAGCAGCTGGTCCCTCTGCCACATCCAGCATGCACAGCACCTTCTGCATAGCTCTCCCAGGCATGGCCATCTTTGGCTGACCTCATCCCTCCAGGTTTTAACCCTACAGGTCCGTCCAGACTTCTGGTTTTACCAGCACTCACTATTATCATCATCTAAAACTCCTCAAGTGTGCCAACATGCTCTATACAGAGCAAATAAAAGGCCTATTTCCTCGTCCTGGCAGGAAGCATTCCAAGGGTGACAATGAGCTTAAGAGGGTGGAAATTATTTCTCATGTGTATTTTTAAAATTCTTAGTGGGAGGAGTCTGGCCCATATAGCTTTAGAAATATAGCCTAGAGATGTTAATTTCTCATGTTTTTATATCCTCTCTCTCCTCTTCACTTTATTTTGTCCTTCCTTGTGCACACAAACGAACAACACAACTCATCTCCGGTATAGTATGAATTTTCACTCCCTTCTCTGCAATACTCGAGTCTCTGCAATCTCAACTTCTTCCCTAAGCAGACTTATCAGAAAGTTCCTTTCAAAGAAGTACTCACTCAGAATATATTTTGGTAAATAAAAAATACAAATTTACATCTAGTTATAAATATGTATGTATCATCTTACATTTGTATAGTGTTTTGGAGTTGGTCACATACTTTAACAAGCATGATCTGATTTGATCTTTCCAAAAATGCTGGGTAGACAGGATTGTCAAGCCTCCATGTTATAAATGAGGAAACTGAGGCCCAGAGAGGTTGTGTGTGGCCCAAAGTTAGAGGTAACCAATCAAGAAAACCAAGATTCATTCCAAGTCTGCTTCTTTTTCTACTACCCTTTGTTGTCAAAGCAATTAGCCAGACACCATCAGCAGCCACTACTTCGGCTTCCTACTGTGTGTGGGATTTGGAGCTGACCCTAGAGTACTAAAACTTAGTCCCCACCCTCAATGGATAGTTCAGTGAGAAAGGCAGAATTTAGTCAGTAAGAGGTGGCATATACCAATCACCAAATATACCCTACAGGCAGTAAATGCAACAGGCAAAGTGTCCTACACCTTCTAGCACATGAGCAGGCAGGACCTACATGGTATAGTACTGACACCCTGGCAGGACCTGTGAAAGGAGTTTGGGAAATCCAAGACCCTCTAGAAAAGGATGAGCTCCTACAAGTGGTCTGAACCCCTTGCAGGCACTGACTGAGTTGGTCTCAGCCAACTGTTTTGTCTGGCATGTCTGTACCTGGGCCTTTTCCACCCTTTTCCCTGGTAGACCCCAACAGTGACTCACCTCATTTTTGTGGCAAATCTTGCCACAAGCTCAGGTGTACTGACAAACCTGGCCTAGAGCCACAGATGTCCTTCTGTCAATCTGCCCTCCAGGTCACACACCCATCCATAATTGTTCCTCCTCCTCTGGAACCACTGCTCAGTCTCTCCTGGAATATTGGCACCCTACCTGTCCCTGTAATTTAAGAGAGCAAAATCCTTGGACAAAGTCTAATCAAAGACTACTTCAGGGCTTCCCTGGTGGCGCAGTGGTTGAGAGTCCGCCTGCCGATGCAGGGGACACGGGTTCGTGCCCCGATCCCGGAAGATCCCACATGCCGCGGAGCGGCTGGGCCCGCGAGCCATGGCCGCGGAGCCTGTGTGTCCGGAGCCTGTGCTCCGCAACGGGAGAGGCCACAGCAGTGAGAGGCCCGCGTACAGCAAAAAAAAAAAAAAAAAAAAAAAAGACTACTTCAGCCAACAAACATTTATTTAGCACCTAAGAGATGCAAAACATTTATGACCTTGAGTTTGAGCAATCAGTAACCATCAATCATGTTAATAATTAACCAGACATTGATGTCTATGATTTACCCTGCATGTAGGTGGAGTAGGTGGCCAGTGGAAATTGCCAAAGACTCGCCCAAATTCGCTTTCTGTCAGACTGCCTAATTTGGAACTTGCAGGGAAATCTGGGAAGCCTGACACACCTAATTGCTACTACTAAAGAGACTCCTGATGATTCTTTCTGGACCCATTAACAGTATTGTGATATTAGGTGAAAGAAGGTCTCAGAGGGCCACCGGAAGGGTATATTTTATGGGGGCAGAGAAAATGGAAAGCCTGAAGCATAAAGCATTGGCCAATAATGACTGGCCTAAGACTGTCGGTGGGAATGTAAATTGATACAGCCACTATGGAGAATAGTATGGAGGTTCCTTAAAAAACTAAAAATAGAACTACCAAAAAAAAAAAATAGAACTACCATATGACCCAGCAATCCCAGTACTGGGCATATACCCTGAGAAAACCATAATTCAAAAAGAGTCATGTACCACAATGTTCATTGCTGTACTATTTACAATAGCCAGGACATGGAAGCAACCTAAGTGTCCATCAACAGATGAATGGGTAAAGAAGATGTGGCACATATATACAATGGAATATTACTCAGCCATAAAAGGAAATGAAATTGAGTTATTTGCAGTGAGGTGGATGGAGCTAGAGACTCATACAGATTGAAGTAAGTCAGAAAAAGAAAAACAAATACCGTATGCTAACACATATATATGGAATCTAAAAAAAATAATAATAATGGTTCTGAAGAACCTAGGGGGAGGACAGGAATAAAGATGCAGACATAGAGAATGGACTTGAGGACACAGGGAGGAGCTAAACAGATAGCTAGTGGGGAGCAGCTGCATAGCACAGGGAGATCAGCTCGGTGCTTTGTGTCCCCCTAGAGGGGTGAGTTAGGGAGGGCAGGAGGGAGACGCAAGAGGGAGGTGATATGGGGATATATGTATACATATAGCTGAGTTACTTTGTTATACAGCAGAAACTAGCATGCCATTGTAAAGCAATTATATTCCAATAAAGATGTTAAAAAAAAAAAAAAAGACTGGCCTAAGGAATAAACAACACTGAGTGACCTTGGACAACCAAGCTTTTATGAGGACACCAAGCATCAGGGGAAGGACCATCTAAAAGGCACAAGGGGGTAGAAGAAGAGGCACCAGAGAGGGAGTGGCCTCCTCCATGGCTTGGCCCTGGGCCAGCCCTGAGCATAACTAATGGGAGCATGTGGAAAAAGGGACACTGCCTCTCAGTGCCTCCCAGCCTAGCCTTTGCCTGGGAGAGAACAGATGGTGCCAAGGCTGAAATGCTTCAGTGTGCTCTCCCATATTATGCAGATTCCCAAGACTGGAGAGGCATCTTCTTTGGAGGCTCTCAACCTAATATTTCTCTGAGGCAGCTACTCTGTCAAGAAGACAACACTGTCAGACTTTGAGATGCCACAGCCCCTTGGAATCTTCTGAGTAGAATGGGATCCTGCTCTAGTTTTCCAATCCATCAAATTCACTAGCCAAATTATTGTGTGTAAAACATGAAGTCTGTGACCAGTCTTCCTTTGGTGGTCTGCCATATTGTTAATGTGCCAAAAAGCAGCTGAGATTAAAGCTTAATGGAGCTGAGGGAAATACTCTGTAATGAGCATTAATAAGCACCAAGTGTGAAACTATTAGTGGGATTGTTACTGGGATAAATCACCTTATTAAATGGCATGGGATACTTTGTGGTCCACAGAGTCCAGCCCTTTGTTCTTGATACTCTGTCAAACCCAGGAAAGCATTCAGTGTTTCAACCAGTTCTCCTGGACGTTCTTCCCTGTGGCTACTGGAAACCAAAGCTGTATCTATAATGGGAATTTTAAGGACCGAATTTTATAGCTGTTACACACTTAAAGTGTAAACATAGTGTGATATTTTATAACTGGTTAATTTCCCATGACTTTCTATTTTTTGTACTTGTAAATATATGAACCAGTCAACTGGGGACTCATTAATGTTATAATTTAATATTGGAATTTCAATAATTTTCTTGAAATGTACAAACCATGATTTCCATTTTGGCCGTTTTAGTGGGCATGTGTGCTGTGTGAACTTGGTTTAGCTGGAACTACATTTCCCAGAATCCCCTTGTGGTTCTGAAATAGAGGTCGCCAAAAGAGGAATTTGTGTAAGGTTTAGAAGACAGGAGAAAACATGGCCATTATTCTCCAAAGGTGACAGACACAGAGGTGCAGGCAAGTTCCAGATTTTCCTCATTCTCTCCCGCTCTGGGTCCAGCTGTTCCCAAATGACATCACTACTGACCAACAGCCCCCCAGACCCCCCTTCATGAAGCTTGGCTGCAGACTTTCAGAAGCAATAGTTATGCAGAAATCACACTTTTCACCAGGTCTCCTTCATGATCCTACTTTGGCAACTGGATGTATCTGGTTTTCCAGATAGATTCCCCTGCAAGTTCCACTCTGTTCACCACACTAACCCTTCAGGGGACAGATTAATGACTTTTCTCTGGTCCTCCAACCCCTCCTTTCAGACCCTCACTTCCCCAGCATCACCCACCGTTGTATAATGAGTTGCTATGGCCCTAATGTACCTAGTAGTAGTGCTTCCCCGATTAAGCCCTGACTTGAGTACCTTGTCTCACCATGTTAGAGTCAGCCAACCAGCCAAAGAGATTTTGCACAGAGTTAAGTATTGCCTCCACACTCACTCCTGCAGAAAGGTGTTCACAGCTAAACTCAATATTCATTAATAATTCTCAGCAGAAGTCAACATGAATTATATAAGGTGACATTCTATGTAAATCCTCATTCTTATGATGTACGATGAAGACCTGGCCTTTAAAAGAGCTAAGAAGTTAGTAGTTTTAACTTGTCCTTTGTGGATTCCTAAGATAGTGCTAAGTAGGGTGAGCATCAGCTTTCTGCAAATCTTTTTTTTTTTTTTTTTTTTGCGGTACGCGGGCCTCTCACTGTTGTGGCCTCTCCCGTTGCGGAGCACAGGCTCCGGATGCGCAGGCTCAGCGGCCATGGCTCACGGGCCCAGCCGCTCCGCGGCATGTGGGATCTTCCTGGACCGGGGCACGAACCCGCGTGCCCTGAATCAGCAGGCGGACTCTCAACCACTGCGCCACCAGGGAAGCCCCTACTTTCTGCAAATCTTGAGGGCCCGATTTTACCAACTAGTTCACAACAGTGCACAAAGGAAAAGGAAAAAGGAATTGGAAGCTGTGGGTTTTATGCTGTTTAAACGGCAAGGCTCCTGTCTTTAGTCTTGAGCTGGGTACAACAACATAGTAATCATAAATATTTTTCCACCTTCTGAAAGTATATTACACAAGAGATCTCCCAAGCACTAAGACTTCCTTTATTATTCAGATATTTCACCCTCCTACATACCCCCAAGGGTCTCATTTCAGTCTCTGCCAAAGGCACCCTCTCTTGATTATCTTGTAAATTCCTCCATGTGCTGCAAACCATTCTTATCTGCCTCATTGCTTTCTCTGTACTTTCTTAGGTGCCCAAGAGACCACCCAAGCTCCCAATCCTTCATCTGGTGTGACTTGAGAATATTCTGCCATGTGATATTGGGAGACTAGAGGACCCACACACAGCATCACATACATTGCCAGAATGTCACACACACACAGAGGAAAATGGTAATTTAAGAAAACATGGTAGGTCACCAGAGAGGCATCTGCCCATGGTAGAGAGATGTATGCAGTTCAGTGGGCAAGTTAAGGAGCTAGAATAAAAATGATACCAAACAACAAGTAACAGGAAACCTGGGAGAGCTGGCTTCTATCTAGTCCTGACTCTACGCTAATTTGCTGTGCAGCTGTAGGCAAATCACACACATCTGTTGGGGCAGAAAGTGCTAATTTTGCCCCTTTAGAATGTCCACAGTTTATCTGAGCGCATGACAGCCGGGAACAGAGACTCAATTTTCCCGCCTTCTTTGCAGCTAGATGTAGCCAGAGGACCAAGTTCTGACCAATGGGATGTAAGAGGAACAATTACATGGAAGTTTCCAGAAATTTCCTTAAGAGAAAACTTAGACTTGTGCCCTTGGCTTTTTCACCCCCTCCTTCCACCCTATATCTTCGGATGTGGAAATGTTAGAATTCTATCTTGGAACATGATGACATGAGACGTACTCTAGTGACTGTGAAGCCAGAAGAGAGAAGTAGCCTGGGTTGCCAATGACTGGGGAGCCTCCACATCAGACTTTCATGTGATAAAAATATTAATTTCTATGCTGTTTAAGCCACTGTTTTTTAGATCTCTGTTACAGTTAGAGCTAATCTCAACAAATGTATATGTTATTATTTTTTCCATTGTATTTAGATGCTCTTAAAATTAATAAGATAAATATCCAACTGAAACATTAGTATGTGAGCAATATTTTTGATAGTATGTATTTTTTAATCAGTAGAAGCAACTGCTGTTGCAGTTTTTCTAGAGACTTTTGATGTTAAAAAAATCTTTATTTTCAAAAATATTGGATACTTTGCTCTGGAAGTTGGGAAGAAGTTGGAAGTGAAGAGGAAGGAGCTGGAGTAGAAGAAGAATCACACTGAAACCTCTAGGTGACTTTTCGGGGGCTCCAAGGAGCTCCAGTCATTTATGTCTCAGCACAGAAAGAATTCAGCAAGAGGCAAAGTGGTAGATAAGAAGCGATTTATCAGAATAGGACGCTTGTGAGGCCTACAAGTGGGCGGGCAAGAGGGTGCTGAGCCCCGATAACTTAGTGGGGCTACAGTTTTATAATCAAAGGAAAAGTGGGGAGGGGAAAGAGACCACCTTTTCCCTCATTCTTGAGTAGATGTGGCGCTTCCGTCATCAGCTCCTCCTCCAGGTTGGGTGGGGGAGTTTTCTTGTTCCCACATAGTCAAGCCAGGACTGTCATGGCACTATGGAAAAATGACTTCAGGTCTTAGTAAATGAAGGTCTTTCACTTTGAAATGTCACCTTTCCATAAATTATTGTTTTTTATGTGTGTGGAGAGCGTGTCCTGGGGGTCATTAGCTCACTGAGCTCAATGGGCAGGATGTGGGTCTCATGCCACCATTGTTTTATTGTTTGGGGACATGTCTCATGTTTCTGTTGCATGGTTTTGTTGCTAAGCAAGCCTGCTTGGTTTTGTGGTTAAGCAAACCTGCTTTTTTTTTTTTTGAGTGATCATTAACTTACAGGGGTCTCCCATACTTTTTTCTTTACTTACAATCCCCTAGTGGGCTTAACTAATCAGTTACCTACTTTGTCCCTTTATCTGTCCCTATCAACATGAGCTGACTTTTTCCAACCTTGCAAATCCACCTGGTTAACCTACTTGGCATAATTCAGAAAAGAAAAGTGAAGGTAGGTGGAGGGAAACAGCGTATGGCTTCTCCAAATCTCGGTAGGGTAATCGACAATATTGCTGGGATTTGCCCCCAGGTGTCCCAAGCTGTTTTCTTCGCTGCGCCTCTTTACCATGTTTCTCTAGGACTCATGGTGTGAGCTACGCAAGTCTTCAGTGATGCGAGGATCTTTGTTTCACTTGTCCCTTTCCTTGCCATCCTCTGTCACTCCATGTCTGCACTTGAGCTAGAATCCTGACAGAGTTCCCTGCTCAAATATTCTCTAGAATTCTAACTTTGCTGTCTTCCCCTCTGTTGTTCCTCATGTCATCAGTTTCATCCTCCCAGAGTTATAATCTCCTTCTCTCCCCACCTCTCCTGCCTCTCTGCTAAGATGTGAAATGAGCACATTTTTGTTAGAAAAGAACACCCACTGGTCTGCCATCCCTCCATCAAGGTGTATTAATTACACCTCGATACCATGTCAACTTGGAGGCAGAACGCAGACCCTTCACTGATTATCACAGGAACACCATTATTCCAAGCACTTTGACTTTGTTTTTCTGGTCTTTACTGAAGCTTTGTGGGTCACAGAGAGGTCAAATCAAGCAGCACATTAGGTAGTTCTCATCTCCAGTAGCATTGTCATTGGAGTTTTCTCTCCAAGGTTTCTCCACGCAGCTCCCACCCCTCTGGCTTCTCCCTCCTTGATTCTCCCTCCCTACTTCCTACTCCTTTTATGTGAAGAGCATTTGAGCCCATTTTTCACAGCCTGTCTCTGCAGACTCAGATGCCCCAAGGTGCTTAAACAAATACCTGTAAATTGACAGAAATCCTCTTTGGAAGACAGTTTACCCATTTCCTCTTGTCACCTGGACCTCGCCTTGGGGCCTCACCTTTCTCTCAAGCTTATCACAAGTATTTCTTCCAAACAAATATAATGCTCTTCTCAAGGGGAAATCTACCAGCAGCTAAGAGAATAAAATGTGCTTCTGCCCTATGGATTTCCATGGAACCACTAATCTAACCTTGGTATATCCTCAATTATCAATTCATTTTATATTTTGTTAATTTCATAGGCTCACTGAAAAGAATGCAGTTCTTTCCCTTTGCTTTATTTTTTCTTAAAATTACTCTTACTCTTCATGGTGAGCATGGCCTACAAGAGTTCTGCATATGCACTTAAAGTCAGGCACACATTATCCTTCTAGAAGTGTACTTCCTCTTAGGTTTTAATATTTGCTAAAGAATATTTGTAAAGAAACTAAATGGACATTTAGCAGAATGGACAATACTGACTTTATCTTAACAAGTTCAAAATAGGATCAAGTGGGCTTCCCTGGTGGCGCAGTGGTTGGGGGTCCGCCTGCCAATGCAGGGGACATGGGTTCATGCCCCGGTCCAGGAGGATCCCACATGCTGCGGAGCGGCTGGGCCCGTGAGCCATGGCCGCTGAGCCTGCGCATCCAGAGCCTGTGCTCCACAACGGGAGAGGCCATGGCAGTGGGAGGCCCGCGTACCGCAAAAAAAAAAAAAAAATAGGATCAAGTGAGCCTGACCCTTAGCTCTGGGCCTTAAACTACACATATAATTTCCAGCAGATGGATTCCCGTCTATAGCATAAGGAAAAAGCATAATCCCTTAGTAGGGCCTATGCCCATTTCATTTGCCAAGGACAGTCCTGGCATAATTATAAATAGAAGCCCTTTTCATTCTCAAAAATGTCCTATTTTGGACATTAATCCATATGGTCCACCTGGGCGAGGCACCCACAATCTGGAGCCCAACGCAGTGTCTGCCCGAAGTAGAGGTGGTGCCTGTAGGGCTGTAGGACTCAAGAATGTGGATTCTGGACTTCCCTGGTGGCACAGTGGTTAAGAATCCACCTGCCAATGCAGGGGACATGGGTTCGAGCCCTGGTCCGGGAAGATCCCACATGCTGCGGAGCAACTAAGCCCGTGGACCACAACTACTGAGCCTGCGCTCTAAAGCCTGCAAGCCACAACTACTGAGCCCATGTGCCACAACTACTGAAGCCCGCGCGCCTAGAGCCTATGCTCTGCAACAGGAGAAGCCACCGCAATGGGAAGCCCACGCACTGCAAAGAAGAGTAGCCCCCAGCTCACCGCAACTAGAGAAAGCCCGCACACAGCAACGAAGACCCAATGTAGCCAAAAATAAATAAATATAATAAAATTAAATTAAATTAAAAAGAATGTGGGTTCTGGGACTTCCCTGGTGGTCCAGCGGTAAAGAATCCGCCTTCCAATGCAGGGGACACCGGTTCGATCCCTGGTCAGGGAACTAAGATCCCACATGCCACGGGGCAAGTAAGCCCACACACCACAACTACCGAGCTCGCGCGCCTCAATGAGAGAGCCCGCATGCTGCAAACTACAGAGCCCACGCACCCTGGAGCCTGTGCGCAACAACTAGAGAGAGAAAACCTGCAGGCCACAGCTAGAGAGAAGCCTGCGCGCTGCAACAAAAGATCCCGCATGCTTCAACGAAGACCCCACGTGCGGCAACTAAGACCCAGCACAGCCGGAAGGAAGGAAGGGAGGAAGGAAGAAAGGAAGGAAGGAAAATAAATATTTTTTTAAAAAAAGAATGTGGGTTCTGGGGTCCAACTGTTTGGAACAAGTTCTGACTTCCCCACAGAGTGCCCAAATCAGTTAGGGTTCTTAGCCAGGAGTGCAGAAACTGATGCTGGCTGATTTAGGCAGAAAATGAATTTATTAGGATTGGGGGTGGCTCATCCAACATTGCCAGGAAAGCTGGTGAACCATGCTCAGGAGCTAGGCCTCCGGGGCAAGATCCAAAATCACAGTGCAGCAGTGGTTTGGTGGTGGAAGCTACCGCTGTGCCCTTGGGCCTCCCATCGCCCCCCACCTGGCAGCACTGCAAACACCAGGACGCGACCCTGCTGCAGCCAGCACTGCCCTGAGAGGGCTCCCCACGATTCTGCTTCTTTAGGTGGCAGGGCAGCTCCACACAGTGGAGCTCCAGGTCACCCCTTCTTTAGGTCATTTGCACACATCTCTTGAATATTTACTTTTAATTTGCTTCTGTGGAGTCTCATCCACATTGGAGCTCCTGGGTCTCTGGTTTTACCATCTGGGATTATTCTATTCCAATATTTGTAAGAACTTTTAAGTTAATGAGCACAAAACAGGCTGTTCCATAAAGCTATAAACCATCACTATAGATAAAGAAGAAAAGGGTAATGTAAAAATCCTCTATTTAATCTAGAAATATTAGAGAGACGTGCTCAGACTTTATTTAGAAAAGCAGTACATACTGACAAAAAAATCACTAATCTACCCCTAAATCTATCTCCACAGTAGCCTCTGATATACCTTGGTTTTTTATGTCTTGTATTGAGCAATTTTTCACAGACACTGTCCAGCTCCTCAGGACAATGCACGACCTGGGATTTACACGTTAGCCACTGACCTTGCTAAATCAGTAGGTCATTATCTCCGAGTCCTGTGCCTTTGAGCTCTTTGGAGAGGTCATGGGCAGGGAAACACTCTCCAGTCCCATTCAGATTTACCCTACTGAAATAGGCAAAGATGCCCAGGCAGATGAATCTATGGGAAGGCAGAGCACAGAGTCAGCATTAAATGCAGAGGCAGATGCTGTTCATGCTGGTCTCTCCAAAGCTGGCGTTCCTGTCCCCAGTGAGCAACCAAAATACTGCCCCTGCTTGCCAAACTACAGAATTAGAGAGCTGAGCCTGGGCTACTGTTGTCCGGTGCATTTAATGGACAATGACGAGATTTGAAGGTGATTCAGATGTGCTCAGCCCTCAGTCATGCTCTCGGAAGAGGATGTGCTCATTGTGGTAGATGGAATTTTCTGTTTTAATTATAAACCACTAGTGAACTATGTTTGAAACTTCTCAAATAATGAGTCCAGATCTCAATTTTCATTCCACAATTGGATGCTGTGAGAAAATAGGGCAATCATTGTTTCTTCCAGGTTTTCATACACCGAGCCTCTGAGGCTTGTGAAAACCAGTAAGAAACTTGTGAAACCAGTAAGAAAGGGAAGGCAGGAAGCAAGGCTGAGACAACTATCTGGATCCTAATTCATCTGAGACATAGTATAGGCCCGTTATGCTTCCTTCCTCTGAAGCTTGAAATTTTACAGAAAATAAACGATGACAGTGAGGCTATTTCTGCTAAAAGATAGGCTACACCCTTTTTAAAAATCAAAACAGACAACACAGTTTATACATGAATATGAGTACAGAATGACTGAATTGGAAAAAAAAATCTATGTTCAGTATAGTGAATGTCCATGAATAAATCAGAAGTTGACCTCATGGGACTTCAGCTAGCTTGCAGAGCAACTTGTGCAAATTAGAAAAAGGCAGCCCCTTTTGGGGGGCTGAAACCTTGGGGAACATGTCTGTGCATTGAGGCAAAAGAAGGCATGCCCCAGGGTACATGGCATGGTAAGGGTCATCCTGAGGCCTGAGCCTCAGGTCAGATTGTTGATGGGCTCTTCTGGTCCTACACTAAAAGCAGAGTGTAGAGGTATAAAGGCAATGGGACTGTAATGGGTTGACTTATGTCTTCCCCAAAAGATGTAGATAGTCTAACCCACAGTACCTATGAACGTGACCTTATTTGAAAGCTGGGTGTTTACCAAATATCAAGTTAACGTGAGGTCATTAGGGTGGGCTTTTATCCAGTATGACTGTATCCTTATTAAAAGGGGAAACTTGGACACAGAGATAGAAGCACAGAGAGAAGCCAGTGTGAAGATACAGGGAAAAGAAGGTCATCTACAAGCCAAGAACATCCTAGGCCACCAACAGCTAGGAGAGGGGCCTGGAGCAGATCATTCTCTCCCACCTTCAGAGACACAGAGCGTGGCCCTTCTGACAGCTCGACTTTGGACTTCTGGCCATCGGAATGGTGAGATGATAAATCTCTGCTGTTAAGCCACCAAGTTTGTGGCACTTTGTTACAGCAGTCTTAGGAACTCCTACAGGGACCAACAGTAGGGCTGCAGCAGAAAACAAAGCCTCTGAGTGTGACCTGGACCAGGAGGCCTGGATTCAACAGAGGCCACAACTTGCCCAAAGTTGACTCCAGGGCTGTGGAAACCATGTCGCTGAAGCCAAAAGTGAGCCTCAGGAAGGGTTGTAGAACTGCAAACCTACAGGAGAGAATGGAGGCCAGCTCTGGAGGGAAAAGCAGGTTGCATGAAAGACTGGTCAGAGTCATGTGGCTGCCACTCTATGCCTGTGGGGAGAACTTCCAACAGACACCACCCCTATAGCACAGGAATAAGACAAAAGTGCCAGATCTCAGGCCTACGGAATAAAGGAGACAGTGCCTAAAGACAGGGCTTGGGGGTTCACATTCAGAGCCAAGAGATTTAAGCCATTCAGAAATGAAGAAAGAAGTTCCTGACCACAGTCAAAGCAATTGGGCCGAAAGAAAACAGGAACAATGACTTCTTCAAAAATAAAAATGTGTTTATGATATGTTGATTTTACCTCCATAAAAAGTAAGATACAGGACTTCCCTTGTGGCACAGTGGTTAAGAATCCGCCTGCCTATGCAAGGGACATGGGTTCGAGCCCTGGTCTGGGATGATCCCACATGCTGCGGAGCAACTAAGCCTGTGCACCACACTACTGAGCCTGTGCTCTAGAGCCCTCGAGCCACAACTACTGAGCCCACAGGCCACAACTACTAAAGCACACGCACCTAGAGCCCGTGCTCCGCAACAAGAGAAGCCACTGCAGTGAGAAGCCCGTGCACCGCAACAAAGAGTAGCCCCTGTGCACAACAACTAGAAAAAGCCCGCGAGCAGCAATGAAGACCCAACACAGCCAAAAATAAATAAATAAATAAATAAATTTTTAAAAAAATAAAAAATAAACAAGATACAAAATTAAAATGTGTGTTATTCATTATTGGTGGGTCTATTTTCCTTACTATGAACAGAAACCAATAGAACACTTGAGGTTGTTGAAGGATTTTCAGGTCTGGCCAGAGAGGGATACCCCATGTCTGTATGATTACATCACACCAAGACCGTAATTGGCTCTTTTAGGCAGCATTGCTGAATGTTTTATATTTCCTACAGATAAACATCAAGCCATAAATCGCATGTTTGATCCAAGGGAAATACCAAAGCAGTTGCCAGTTCAGAAAAGATAGTTTGATGGCCTAGGAGAGAATTAACTGAGTCTCATGTTACATTTGCAAAACATCCAGAACTGAATTGGGCCTGCAAGTGAAAGACAAGCCAGCGTTTCAGAACAAAAATAGAAAAATGCATGAACTCTACCCACTCTTGATCACATCTGAGTAGAGGCAGAGGCACTGGGTTTTCCTTTCTGTTTGTCATTCTTGCCTTACCCACACATAAATGAATTAGCTAAGTGAGGTATAATCATAGTGTCCCAAATGGATCCATTTTCCTAGAGAGTTTCAAATCATCTCATAACCACATTCAGTTTAAATACACTTTCTTCGTAACCCATAAAAGGGATGTTACACTCCTCTGCCACACAAAATATGAACATTATCCACGTCTCCAAGTGAGCAAAAGACTGCCCAGATGTTTGTTATTCTGAATCCTCCAATTCAAAGAAAACCTGTGGATCTTTTTTCTTCTGAAGAAAACTGTCTCCAACTCTTAGAGGAAAGGACCACAAATATATCACATATTCTCCACAAAAATATCTATAAAATCTTTGGAAATACAAATAATGATGGGAGTGCTATTTTTCAGCTTACTGTTTGCCATAGCAGCTGAGATCAACACACGTGGATGTGGCATTTACTTTATATTACATGACAGCAGTGGAACACTTCCATATGACGCCAAGCAAATAATCTCTGAAGAATGTTACCTGGAACTTAATTTTATTATCTGCTGGAGAGATTTAAGGGGGGAGGTCAAAGGTCATTTGTTAAATAACATTAGATATTGTTTCACCAGATTAAAAAGAGCTTCACAGGGAGTTCCCTGGTGGCCTAGTGGTTAGGATTCCAGGCTTTCATTGCTATAGCCCAGGTTCAGTCCCTGGTCGGGGAACTAAGATCCCACAGGCCACGCAGCACGACCACAAAAAACAAACAAACAAAAAAAAACAACAAAAAAAAAACTTACAAAATGTGCAACAACTATATAAGGTCACTGAATCATCCAGTTGGGGAACATTTTAGTCAGTAACTAGACTCAACCATGAATCAGTCTAATCTTAGTGATAAAAATGATCAAAAATAATTAATTGAGCCTTTAAAAATCTGCTCTGTTCTATTGTGTGAAAACACTGAGAGGAAGATACACACATGCAAACCATACACACAACCCAACCAATGATTGCACTAGACTCATTCTATCTACTAATGGGAATTACGGTAATAAAGTGGCAACTGTCACTCGCTCTTGAGGATCTATTATGTCCTGGGTGGGATGCTTAGGCTTTACCTGCACCATTTCCTTTGTCCTCACAATATTTTTTTGTTTGTTTTAAAGAAGATGTTGGGGGTAGGAGTTTATTAATTAATTAATTAATTTTTGCTGTGTTGGGTCTTCGTTTCTGTGCGAGGCTTTCTCTAGTTGTGGTAAGTGGGGGCCACTCTTCATCGCGGTGCACGGGCCTCTCACTATTGCAGCCTCTTCTGTTGCGGAGCACAAGCTCCAGACATGCAGGCTCAGTAGTTGTGGCTCATGGGCCTAGTTGCTCCGCGGCATGTGGGATTCTCCCAGACCAGGGCTCAAACCCGTGTCCCCTGCATTAGCAGGCAGATTCTCAACCACTGAGCCACCAGGGAAGCCCTGTCCTCACAACTTTTTGAAGCAGATGCTATGATCTCATTTTACAGAAAAGAAAACCCAGGCACAGGGTAGTACTCACCAAACATCTTACTGTCAAGGACGAGGAAGGGTTTGAAATTTTACCCTACTTGCCAGCTAATGATTTAGTCTGCCCCATTTTCATGCATGCTGGCAGAAGACACAAAACTTCTTGGTCAAAGACAAAAGACTTTATTTTCCTGGCATAGCAGACAGCAGGAGCTTCCTATACACATCAGTTTCCTACTTCACTAGAGTGACCAGCCATCCCAGTTTGCCCAGGACTGTTTCAGTTTTAGCATTGAAAGTCCTGGGCAAATGAGAACAGTTGGTCACTCTAGTTCCCTTGTCCCCCAAGTCCAACGAAGGGACTGGGGAGCAGCCTGGGTGTGATGACTCACAGCTGAGGAACCCCAGGCTTAAGAAACCCCCAATCTTACAAGGAAGCTGTTAGTAAACTTGCCCAACTTTTGCCCTAAGAGAGACGTTATTTTTATTATCATGGATATCAAACAAATCTGCCCAGTGCTCCAGAGGGAGACACCATATCTTCTAAGACTGTTCGCTATACAAACATCCTTGAAAGGATTATCTGATACAAAAGCTGTAACAAGTGAAGAAGTGTGAGAGACTCATAGAGAACTATCTCCCAACACCTATAGCTAATAAGCGAGGGAGGCAGTATTCAAATTCAAATTCTTCAGCTGTCAAAACCCATGTGCTATCCTGCCTCTTAAATTATTATGCTCAGATTTACAGAGTTAAGGTCAAAAGAGGGTGAGCTTTTCTTTCAGTTGTAGCTTTGAACTCTTAGTTATGATGCCGGAAACTCAGCCTTTGTGCACTGGTGCTGAATTGAATCTCAGAGACAGAGTTTTGGGTGAAGTAGAAAAGAATAGCTTTACTGCTGTGTCAGGCGAAGGGGAACACAGTGAGCTCATGCCCTCAAAAACTGTGTGTGCCAACCGGGGGGATTTGGTGAGGAGTTTTATAGAAATGGTTCAAGGGCGGGACTGCTGATAAGGTTCAGGGTGTGTGTTCAGGGCCTGCACTCCTTTAATCTGGTCTCAGGTGGTCTCCTGATGAGCTTCTCTGGTTCTCAAGGTTGTCAAACTGTGACCTTCTCTGGAATGAAGAACGCTTCATCAAGTAGTTAACTTCATCAAGTAGTTCCATTTGTTGGGGGTTTTAGTTCTGTAGAAGAGCTCAAAGATATTGTTATGTGTATCCCTTGAGGCAGAACCAGGACCCTGCCCCAAGGCTGCACTATTGTTTCTTGACTGCTCCTCCCTTGTCTCTGCATCCCCTCCCTTCCCTGATTAGCAACTGTCTGAACCTGCCCTTTGGAACTCAGGGAAAGTAATGGATGCTGAAGCCTATTTCCTATAAACAAGAACCGGGGACACAGAAAGGCTTCCATGCACAGGAGCCCCATGGGGTCCTGCTCTGTTTCAGATATATCAAAAAAAAAAATACATGGTATTTTCAATCTTGAGTGAACCTACGGAAAAAAAGTTTGGAGGTATTGCAGAAATGATACTGTAATCCAAAATAAAATTAAATGAGTTGGTAAAGCTACTTGACTTCTAAGGGCTCTTCCTGCCCCGAGAGTCTATGATTCTCCTTCCACATTATTACTACTTGCTGTTTTCTTTCCTCTTGTTGTGATGAATGCCTTACATGAAATTATATTCTTCTGCCTCATTTTGAATCCAGGCAGAATTTCAGCAACAAAGCTGGGATGTATGTTCTGATACCAGAATAATTAAAAAACAAGTTCCATTAGAAAAAGAAAAGCAAATAAGATTATAACATAGGAGCTCACTTTTTTTAAAACAAATTTTCATTTATTGTACAATGGTAACCACAGCACCAAATAGGTGTGAATTTTTTTAGGCAGACAGAGTTTAAAGTATATTTTTTCTCTAATATTCAGATCAAATTTCCTTTTTCTTTTTTTAACCCAAGGGGCTAGCAGGGGAGGATATTACTGTATGTTTTAAAAGGTTATTTTGATTTCCTTTCTGGGTAGAGCTGGTTCTTCTCTCTATTGCCATCTAAAGAGCAAAGAAAGATGAAAAGAAACAGGTAAGCAAACAGAGAACAAAAGACCTGTGATAAGAGACTTTCTATATTGCCTGAGTGATAGTTTGCACAAAAGTTAAGCAAAGTATGAAAAAGTTGATAGAAACAACTCATCTGTCTAAGAGGTAGCTGGTGATTAAGGTGCCTTCAGGACATGATCATACCACACAGAAACCACATGGATTAGCTTGTAGGAACAATTATGGTCCCCATTCTGGGACCTCAAGTCTGCTTGGGGACTGTAAAGATTAGCAGTCAGGATCCAGAGGTATTTTCAGTGAAGGGAAATCACATACTCTCCCAGAAGATATCTTCAGGAGCCAGACCATCCATCCAAATGCATGAAGCAGAAGCAACACCTTAGGGAATGGTGTAGCCTTTGGCAGACTAGAGAACATTTGTCCCACCTGAAAATGTTCAAATTCAATTTTAACAAAACTGCCCATATAAGGGATTCCCTGGCGGTCCAGTGGTTAGGACTCTGCACTTTCACTGCCAGGGGCCCAGGCTCAATTCCTAGTCTGGAAATTGAGATCCTGCAAGCTGTGTGGTAGCACAGCCAAAAAATAAATAAATAAATAATAAAATATGTTTTAAAAACCCTGCTCATATAGTCTCTGAGTTATTTCGGACAGTCAGAGGGCCAAACGGCAACCCTGCCTCTTAGCCTATCTAGGCACAATGTGCTGGAATTTTAGCAGCAATGAGAAAATGCCCATAAAAAGCTTGGGTCCATACATTTGATGAAATCAAAATATGACTTGCTTATCAAATGCAGTCTGGCTGATGAAATCTTTCAGAACATGGAGTCCATGAGATAGAAAACAATAAAAGGGGTGCTTAGAATGGAGTTGGTTTTCTCTCCAAATGAAGCAGCATCTGGCATACTGGGAAAGAAACCAGAATGCATTTAGACTGTGCAAGAAAATTTAATAAAATTTGTTTTCAGTAGGCTTATTTTTCAAAGGAATACTCTTTTGAGACCTCAGGCCTCTGTTTTCTACTCCCCAACACAAGCATGAAGATGCCTCTGCTTGGGAAGCACATGTACACAGCCTTATTGATATTGCCACTGCTAAACTGAATGGGGGTCAGCAAAGGGTATTGCTGCTTTTCTGAAGCATTTCCTGCTGGCTTAAGACACAGAATGCTGGTGTTTAAGTAGGACCCAGTTACCTCCATGTCTTTGCTGCTCAAACCAGCTCCCCTCCCCTTGCTGACGCCAACACTTCACCACAAAACTGCCATTTTATATATGGTATTCTTTGCATCTTTTTTACTTTCTTCCCTCTCTTCTGCCCAATTTGTGACATTTCCATTCTTCATCCACTACCTTGGCTATTCTCTGACCTTTTCCACAGTTCATAGGCTTAAGATTCTTTTCTTGTCATTTCTATTTTCATGGAATACATACTGGTCACAGAGGAGAACCCTTAAAATAGCCATTTATTACAGTTGTTTGTCATATTGTCTTCCAAGTGCATCAGTAAGATTTTTTGGTGACCTTGGATTGGTGGCCCTCCCTTTTTTTTTTTTTTTTTTTTTTTTTTTTTTGCAGTACACGAGCCTCTCACTGTTGTGGCCTCTCCCGTTGCGGAGCACAGGCTCCGGATGCGCAGGCTCAGTGGCCATGGCTCACGGGCCCAGCTGCTCCGCAGCATGTGGGATCTTCCTGGACCGGGACACGAACCCGTGTCCCCTGCATCAGCAGGCGGACTCTCAACCACTGCGCCACCAGGGAAGCCCGGCCCTCCCTTTCTGAAGTGGAATTCTCGAAGTTGGAGCAGCCAAATTTTCTGCTGACTCTTACTAGTACCACACAATTAAGATCAGAACACTTCTCATCATTGTCATTCCTGGTATAGCAGTCCCCCCTTATCTGTGGCGGATACATATCAAGATCCCCAGTGGACGCCTGAAACCAAGGATAGTACTGATGCTGCAAACTCGGCCTCTGTGCACCAGTGCCAATCAAATCTCAGAGACAGAGTTTTGGGTGAAGTAGAAAAGAATAGCTTTATTGCTTTGCCAGGCAAAGGGAGACACAGTGGGCTCGTGTCTCTCAAAACTGTGTAAGAGGGCTTCCCTAGTGACACAGTGGTTGAGAGTCTGCCTGCCGATGCAGGGGACGTGGGTTCGTGCCCCGATCCGGGAAGATCCCACATGCCGCGGAGCGGCTGGGCCCGTGAGCCATGGCCGCTGAGCCTGTGTGTCCGGAGCCTGTGCTCCGCAACAGGAGAGGCCACAACAGTGAGAGGCCCGCATACAGCAAAACAAACAAACAAACAAACAAACTGTGTAAGAATTTGGTGAGGAGTTTTATAGCAGTGGTTCAAGGGCGGGGTTGCTGATAAGGATCAGGGTGTATGCAGGGCCTGAATTCCTTTAATCTGGCCTCAGGTGGTCTCCTGATGAGCTTCTCAAGGTTATCAAACTGTGATCTTCTCTGGAATAAAGAGTGCTAGCATCTTCCATTTGTTGGGGGTTTAATTCTGTAAAGAGCTCAAAGATATTGTTATGTGTATCCCTTGAGGCGGAACCAGGACACTGCCCAAAGGCTGTGCTGTTGTTTCTTGGCTGTTCCTCCCTTGTCTCTGCATTCCCTCCACTCCCTGATTAGCAACTGTTTGAAAGGCTTCCCTGCCTAGGAGCCCCACAGGGTCCTGCTGGGTTTCAGTACTGAACCTTCTATGTACTGTTTTTTTCCTATACACACATGCCTATGATAAAGTTTAATTTATAAACTGGGCACAGCAAGAGATTAACAACAATAATAAAATAGAACAACTATAACAATATACTGTAATATAAGTTATGTGAATGTGGTCTGTGTCAAAATATCTTATTGTACTATACTCATCCTTCTTATGATGATGTGAGATGATAAAGTACCTATGTGATGAAATGAAGTGAGGTGAATGACGTAGGCATTGTGACATAGCATTAGGCTGCTAATGACCTGCTGAGCACACATCAGAAGGAGGGTCGTCTGCTTCTGGTGATCCTGGATCATCGAGCAGTGATACTGTCAATGGTTGGAGATCCTGTGTGGAACACAGCAGGACATCGTGAGATTTCATCACACCACTCTATGAATTGTTTATTTCTGGAATTTTCCATTTAACATTTTCAGACCTCGGTTGACTGCAGGTAACTGAAACTACAGAAAGTGAAACCACAGATGAGGGGATGACTGTATTCTTAGCATCAATATATACATATGTTTATTTTGTGCCAACCACATGCCATGAGATCTGAATAACAGATTCCACTCTCCTAATCCCCATCCCACCCTCTTCCAAGCACACATAAAGATAAAAATGCTGATGTTGCAAGTTAGCCTGTGTTAAATTCATCCAGGGGCTGAAGAGACCCGGAATCCAGAATCAAGATTCTTGTCCTAACTGTTCTGCATCTCAAAATCCATGACTTTGTATTTCCCACACCTACATGCAGACACAGATTTCAAATAGTATATACCCAAACAAAGCAAAGAAAATGAAGGGACTATTTTTTTAAATCTCTGTTTTGTTGTGGTCATCTAAGAAAAAAGGAATTGTTTTACCATTACCTACCCTGAAAAGGTATTTTATTCAGAAATCAGATTATTGTGTGATATAACACACTAAATTTATTAATGAAATACTATAAAATTTTTAGTATATACATGCGTGTCTTATTTTTGTAATCTCCAACCAAAGCTGTTAAAGAGCACATGATTTTTGGAAAGTAGGTATTCTCTCACAACTTCTCTTCAGGCACAGTTGACATCAAAATCCTATAAGACCCGTCAGTGTCTTCAGATTTTCATCAATTTTTCAATTTCGAAAGCACATCAATCACCACATACACCCACAGCACAATATACGAGAAAACAGAGCACATGTGCCTCCTTTCTAAGCCTGCCCACACCTCAACCCCCACAAGCACACATCTTTTACTGAAGGCAGATTACTGTAGTTTCTTTCATACCCACAAGGAAGGGACAGCCCAAAGGAGGGGCATCTGTGGAAACCTTTCAAAGAAGACACTTTGCTTAAAGTTTCATCAGTTTGTCACGTTTCATAAAAGGATTACCATAAGATATGTTTAGAAAAGTCATTTTTTATGGTTAAAATGGAATTAACTAATAGGATTAAGAGCATTGTAAAAAACCATCCATAAAATAAGATTATTCACAGTTGTGTTCCTATTACTTTATTTTTTAAATTTTATTTTATATTGGAGCACAGTTGATTAACAGCGTTGTGATAGTTTCAGGTGTATTGAAAGTGATTCAGTTATACATATACGTGTATCTATTCTTTTTTCAAATTTTTTTCCCACTTAGTTTATTACAGAATATTGAGCAGCGTTCCCTGTGCTTTACAGTAGGTCCTTGTTAGTTATCTATTTTAAATATAGCAGTGTATATCTGTTAATCCAAAATTTCCAATTTATCCCTTCCCCTAACTTTCCCCCTTGGGAACTGTAAGTTTGTTTTCTATGTCTGTGAGTCTGCTTCTGTTTTGTAAATAAGTTAATTTGTATCATTTTTTTAGATTCCACATATAAGCAATATCATATGATATTTATCTTTGTCTGCCTTACTTCACTTAGTATGATAATCTCTAGGTCCATCCATGTTGCTGCAAATGGCATTATTTCATTCTTTTTAATGGCTGAGTAATATTCCATTGTATATATGTATAATACCACATCTTCTTTATCCATTCATCTGTCGGTAGACATTTAGGTTGCTTCCATGTCTTGGCTATTGTAAACAGCGCTGCAATGAACACTGGGGTGCATGTATCCCTTCAAACCATGTTTTCTCCAAATATATGCACAGGAGTGGGATTGCTGGATCATATGGTAGCTCTATTTTTAGTTTTTTAAGGAACCTCCATACTGTTCTCCATAGTGGCTGTACAGATTACATTCCACCAACAAGGTAGGAGGGTTCCCTTTTCTGCATACCCTCTCCAGCATTTACTATTTGTAGGTTTTTTGATGATGGCGATTCTGACTGGTGTGAGGTGGTACCTCATTGTAGTTTTGATTTGCATTTCTCTAATTATTAGGGATGTTGAGCACCTTTTCATGTGCCTCTTAGCCATCTGTATGTCTTCTTTGGAGAAACGTCTATTTAGGTCTTTTGCCCATTTTTTTTTCCTTAAGCACAAAGGTGTAATTTTATTCTTGCAATAATACGAATACTGTTCAACATATAGAGCTTTTTCCTCCCTTTTTAAGTTGAATTTCATTCTGAACATCTAATATTGACAAGCATCAAGCTATTTTAATCAGGTTACTTTTTACATTTATGAAAGTGGTACAAATGTCTCTGAATACCACTCCAGAGATACTGACCCACACTTAGCATCTAATATCAGTCTCTTAAAAGTCCCAAAGATCTTAATAACATGTCTGCTCAATACAACATGGCAAACAACTATCCGACTCCTCTTTAGGTTCATATCACATAACGAGGCAAAACAGATGGAATAACATTCCCAGCACTCTAGGGAAAACACAATACAGGAACAGGGTAAGAGTGTTTCTGGGTCCCTGCCACTGTTTCACATGCCTCTTTCATCTTCTGTCTTCCTTCCCAGGCACAACGGGGCTCCTTTGATGGAAGGCAAGATGGCTGCCATCCCTTCTGTGCATTTTTTGATTGAGTTCTTTTTTGGATATTGAGCTGCTTGAGCTGTTTGTAAATTTTTGAGATTAATCCCTTGTGCATCTCATCATTTGCAAATATTTTCTCCCATATTGTGGTTGTCTTTTCATTTTGTTTATGGTTTCCTTTGCTGTACAAAAGCTTTTGAGTTTAATTAGGTCCCATTCGTTTATTTTTGTTTTTATTTCCATTACTCTAGGAGATGGCTTGGAAAAGATCTTGCTGCTATTTATGTCAAAGAATGTTCTGCCTATGTTTTCCTCTAAAAGTTTTATAGTACCCAGTCTTACATTTAGATCTTTAATCCATTTTGAGTTTATTTTTATGTATGGTATTAAAGAATGTTCTAATTTCATTTTTTTACATGTAGCTTTTCAGTTTTCCCAGCACCATTTATTGAAGAGATTCTTTCCTCCATTGTATATTCTTGCTTCCTCTGTCATAGATTAATTGACCATAGGTGTGTGGGCTTATTTCTGGGCTTTCTATCCTGTTCCATTGATCTATATTTCAGTTTTTGTGGCAGTACCATACTATTTTGATGACTGTAGCTTTGTAGTATAGTCTGAAGTCAGGGAGCCTGATTCCTCCAGCTCCATTTTTCTTTCTCAAGATTGCTTTGACTATTCAGGGCCTTTTGTGTCTCCATACTCTATTACTTTATTTGAATAATAAAGAATTATCTCTTACCCAAGATGACCACAAAGTTGATATTCACTTAATCTAAACATGTAAGTACTTAGAAACAGATATTATAGAATGGCTTTGAGAAAAGTAATTTTCCATTGAGAAACCATATGGGTTAATTGTCTTTGAAGAAACGCAATTTTAAAAGTAGCATAAAACAGAGAAATTTGATTGCCTTTAAACAAGTACTTCTTGAGGACCTACAGGTTGGTTCAAATCTAGGATACAATGAAATTTCATTCGTCAAGCCACAGAGCATTATGAATGGGGAGAGTGGGATGACTGCAGAAACATCTCATGGACTGATGGGATCACGGAAGGCTGGGGGTCAACCAAAGCAGGGGGCTGTAGAGAGAAAGGAAGGTGAAAGCTCAGAGGCAAGGAAGACAGGGTAAGCAATAGGCACTTAGAAACTGAAAGCCACTGTAATCACAGCTGAGACCTCAGACATCAAGTCCTCCTGGGAAGACATCTTCCAAGCCCCCTAACCTTTTACTAACATTTTAGAGGTAGCTGGCAGAAGCATTTTTAAAAGTGAGAGGTAATAAGTGAGATGAAGACATTTTTATTCCAAGTCAAATGAAAAGGAAAAGAAGGTATAAAAATGCCTGAAACCCAAATACATTTTGTTCAACACAGTGAGTCAGCCTATAGGTCTCACAAATACCTGAATGTAGAACTAAATGGAGCTTGGACCAGAAGAACACTGTTTCATTCTGAGCCTTTCACCACGTTAAACATGAAAGCTCCCCACGTCTCGTATTCTCTCCTCCCAAAATGAAAGTGTGGGTTTCTCCTTTGGCACTTAATTTCTATAGAGACACAAGTTTTGTTTTCAGGATCTAATACAGTTCTTTAAAAGCAGAATGTCAGCGAAAGTGACTCCAACCTCAACATCGCACAAAGAGAGACAACCAGACTTCACGTGCCTCTTGACATGATTCAGGAGGAAGTGCATGATAACCCTTGTGAAGTATACTTGCCAAAATAATAATAATAATAATAAACCTGTATCAGATCAAGCTTCTAGGTCTAAACACCAGTTTGCAGGAAAACATGGTAAACAGCAAAATGCAAATCCAACAAAATCCAGAATGTGGCACGTTCTGCAGGACTACAGACCCGGCTTCTTCAACAAATAAGTGCAAGAAAAAAGTCAAGGGAGGGGAACCTGTAGATTTAAAAAGGACTTAACAGACACACATCAACCAAATGCAATGTGTGTAGTGGTTTGAGCAAACCATCTGTAGGAAAAAATTTATGAGACAATCAAGCAGATTTGAACACTGACTAAATATCTGATGAAATTAAAGAATGACTACTGATTTTGTTTAGGAGACGTAAGAGTAATATTTTAAAATAATAGAAATCATCATGTTGAAATTATATAACACCGGGGATTTTTACATCTAAATAGTCCAAGGGGCAGGGGAATTTGTGTGTGTGTGTGTGTGTGGGAGGGTGGGTATGGGGGGAGGTTACAGTTGAAATAAGATTGGCCGTATGTTGATGATTGCTGAAGCTGGGTAATGGGTGCATGGTCATTTGTTGTGCTAGTCTCTCTTTTTCTATATATGTTTGAAAATATCAGTAATAAAAAGGTTTTATTTAATGACTAAAAATAATTTTCTCTAGAGGAGACTTTTGACATATACATCAATAATCTATATGTATTTTCTAATTTACACAAGAAAATTATCAAAGTGTTGCTTGCTATACTCATAACAGCATGTAAAACTTCTAAAAAGCAATAAGAAAAATGACCAAAATATCAACAAACCAATAGAAGAATCAACATAATTTATGAATAAACAAGTCACAACATAGAAAATACCAGTCAATCTTAAACATTAAAAGATGTTCGACCTCACTCATACTAAGAGAAATGCAGATTTAAAAAAAATCAAATACTATATTTCACCTCTCAACCTGACAGAGATCAAAAGTGGGCCTATTGGGGCTTCCCTGGTGGCGCAGTGGTTGAGAGTCTGCCTGCCGATGCAGGGGACACAGGTTCATGCTCCGGTCCGGGAGGATCCCACATGCTGTGGAGCGACTAGGCCCCTGAGCCATGGCCACTGAGCCTGCGCGTCTGGAGCCTGTGCTCCGCAACGGGAGAGGCCACAACAGTGAGAGGCCCGCGTCCCACAAAAAAAAAAAAAAAAAAGTGGGCCTATTGGCAAGACCGTGGGAGAAAAGGAATTCATGTTTCTGGTGGGAATTGCCCTCCAACTTTTATGGAAGGCAATTTGGCAATATCAATATTACAAATGCATGTACCTTTTGATACAGAAGCTACTTCCAGGAATTTATCTTACAGATAAACTGGCATACACAGGCAAAGTTGCATTTGTACAAGATTATTCACTGTAACATTATTTGGAATAATAATGGTTAGAAGCAACTTAAATCTTCTTCAGAAAGGTACCAGTTAAATAAATTCTGATTCATCCAAAAAGTGGAAGGCTATAAAAATCACTAAATAATAGCAGAGATTTTATGTCTAATTAGGGAAATATCTTCAATATATACTGTAAGTGAAAAATGTTAGGTAAACAGTATATGTACCTATTGCCATATGTGTTATAGAAAGAAATATATATATATTTATATATATATATTTTTTTCTAAATGTATAAAATGCTTTAGGAAAACTGATAACCTTGGTTGCTCTCAGAGACGTGGGGGTGGGGGTGGGCAGAGTTAGGGGACGAAGGGCATAGAGATTCACTATATACCCTTTTGTATCTTTTGAGTTTTGAATTATAGGGATGTGTTACTTGTTCAATAAGTAAAAGTGTAAAAGTCTTTGGAGATGTTAAGTTAGATGACTAATTTGTAGGAGACCTAAGACAGGACTTTGTCAATAAAGAAACACACAATAAATATTTACTTGAGTGGGTGGTTTTTTTCTGAACAGTAGGATGAGACTTACAGAGCAGAGGGGGCCATCACATGACTGAAGGGTCTCAGATTTCACGTGAAGGGATTCCCAGGCTCAGAAATCCACTCCCTACCCTGTGTGGCGTGAAGAGAAGGCCCCCATAGGCAAGTACGTCTCAGCCCTTTAAGCCAAAGGACCAAGTGAACATTTTGTCCATAAAGTCACCCCCATTCCCCACTTCCCATCTAGAGCACATTTAATGGGGAAACAGCAGGAAAATACTAAATGAAATCAAAAGAGAAAACAAAGCACTAAAACTAACCCAGACTAAAGAAAAAAGTTACAGCAATGTCTATGAATTTCCAGCTCTAGCTTTCCCTCTAACAGGAAAGGCAGGGAAGGCCTTAGGCAGGAGGGGAGGGATGCCATCAGCAGAGCAGATACAGTCAAACACTGGCCCACAAAAGCCTGGTGGCTGGCAACCCCACAAGGCATCTCTTTCCCATGGCCAGTCTGGCCACAGTTAGAACTTCTTTCAGAATCTTTGGTACCTGGAACTTTCTAACACATGGAAGGACCACTCATCCCTGTGATGTATAACCTATTACTAGCATCTGCCGCTCAGAGAGTAATGCTGCTCTTGGGCTGTTTGCTTACCCCAGTGTGTGATACAGATTCCCAGTAGGACTTTTCAGATGCTTGATGGTCATGTCACGCACCTGAACAATAATAAAGATTAGGCCAACAGTGGATCAGTAGCAGCTTCCAATCATTTCTCTGCCATTTAATAATATTTAACAACTAATTTGCCCCTCTTGATCTCTTTTCATGGCCTTTCCCCACCTATAAAATGGGCTAACTACATTTTTACCTTTTTGGAGTTGGGGAAGTTTGGGGGTTGCAGAAATAGGTGTTTTCACTTATCTACTCAAGTGTGCTTCTATAAACAAGTCACTATTATTGTCTTCTAATGAGGACTATCTGCCTCTTTGCTCTAACACCTACCACTAAAACTTCAAGGCCCAACGCAAGAGAAAGTATACGCTTCACTGTTTACCTCATTATCAAGGTCGACTCACTCCAGATCTATGCCTCTATGCCATCCTGCACACAGAGCCAAGACTTGTTTTTTTGCTGGGGAAATCCCCCATCTGCAAAGGTGTGTGTCTGTGTGACAATTCAGAAGAAAGATCCCTACGTACATCTCAATTATTCATGGATTCTTTGTTTCGGGTCTGACAAGTAGAGAGAGAAAACAGAGCAAGTTTACCGCTAAAGAATACCAGGAATTAGGGCTTCCCTGGTGGCGCAGTGGTTGGGAGTCCGCCTGCCGATGCAGGCGGCGCGGGTTCGTACCCCGGTCTGGGAGGGGCCGCGGCAGTGGGAGGCCCGCGTACCGCAAAAAAATAAAATAAAAAATAAAAAAAAATACCAGGAATTAAAAATGTGCCTGGAGGAGAGGAAAAGCCCAGTGTTTTGGAGAGAGAGGGGAGAGGAAGGCATGCTACTTCTTAAAAACAGACAAAGGAAGCTGGTGAGCCCAGGCAGGCACTGGAAGCCCAGAGACATCTTTCAAAACAGGGGACAGGGCCTCTTGCAGGGGGCTTCCCTCTAAAACACCCTCTCACGTGAAAGTCACCAGCCTCCTGGTTACAAAGCTTTCTTGCTGATCATGCCTAGGGATTAGATGCAATATGTAACTAATATTAAAAGAAAAAGAAGTAAAATACAAACATGAGATATAGACTACAAAGCTGCAAGTGCTTGAAGAAGATAAAATAATGGATCCCCACACACAAATTAAAAGAAGAAAGTACTATACGATAAAAGTGTCATATAATCTTAAAATATTATAAATGTCTTTAGTGTCATATTGTCCTTTCATTTCAAAAAGACAGAAAGCTCTCTGGCAACCTCAGCATCCTGAAAGGCCATTTTACTAGGCTTTTAGCGTTACGAAGCATAATGCCGAATACTTTGGTCCTAGCATGAACTACTCTCTCCCTGCAGTTAACTAGACTAATGCCTTCTCTTAAAAGGAGGTTTACAAGCCCATTTAAAGGGTAATAACATATTGCTTTCCTTGGATGAGACTTTCATCCTAATGGAGGCTCTAGTATATCCCCAAAGTAAATAATCCGACTCACCTCACTGTGTGCAAAACAGGGCTGGGCTTTCAGTGACTAATATAAGACAGAGCAAGGAAGCCCCACCCCCTGAGAGGGCTACCCCGTGGGGTACACATGCACCAAGGGAGTCAGGATTGGGACTCTGGGCCTCCTGTTCCTGTGGAAGCAGATGGTGGCAGAGTGGGGAGGAACGTGCTAGAAGGGGCCTCATTTTTCCTTCTCCCCCTCTGCTATGGATGTTTCTACAGCAAAACAGTTGTTTGTCTCATTAGAGGTCATGCTGTTCTTTATATATCCTCATTTATAGTCATGTTATTAACTTATACATATTTTCCATGTTGGGGTAAAAGGAACAACAAAAGTTAGCCTACTACCTATTACTCCATGAGGCTCATGTTCAATGTCTAGTGTTGGGAGGAGAATAGAGGATGCCCTGTGGATTCTAATCAATTCTCCTGTTTCCTCGGTTATTTCTCTTTCACCATCACCTCCTGAACACCATCACTCCCGTCCCCTTAGATCAGAGTTTTCCTACTTGCGTTTCAAGAGCACGACCTCTAAGAGTTGCTAGTCAGAGCCGTGCGAACAAAGGTTCCATAATGAAAACAACTCTGAAAATGTTGCCTACTAACTCCCCCTATGGAGGTTCACAACATATGTCTACTCTTGAGGGCTTTGCATATGAATGAGGTGAAAAGGAAAGTTATTTGATATGACATCATGGTTAAATAAAGCAGTATGTGCTCAGAAGCAGTCTTCCTCGCTTGGGCATGCATTATGTTTTAGCCCCCTCAGTTGGGCTGTCCTCAGTACAGACTCTCCTAAGAGGTGGTTGCCCTTTGATGTCCTCCTTGCCATCTGCAACCTGTACAAGCAGAGGGTAATCAGATCTGGGTGGCAGTCACATGTCTGGCTTTTATGCTACAGCCATTCTAAACAGTAGCCATAAGCCACATGTAGCTATTTATATTTATATTTAAATTATTTTCATTAAAATTAAAAATTCAGTTCCTCAGCTGCATCAGCCACATTTCATGTGCTCACATCACATGTGGCTTGTGGCTACCCTTTTGGTCAGAGCAGATACAGAAATTCCTACTGAACCTTGCTGCTATAACCCTTGTCAATCATCAAAGCAATCCTCTTAGCCTTCTTCTCACCTCACCTTCTACATCCCCCATGAGACTGTGAGATTCTCTGAAAACAAGGAAGGGGTTGTGTTACCTCTGAAACCCAGCTGCTAGTCCAGGGCACTGAAGGGAAGGCCACTGACAGAATATTTGCCTATGACATGGATGATCCCTTCTCTTTGCTCCCATAGCATGTACCTACCTTGGTCAATGCTATAAGCATACTTTCCCCCCCCCAAAACAATTTAATTGGTTTTTACTGATTTTAAGAACAATACAGAAAAACTGAGAAAAGATAGTAAAAATCAGCAGGTAATACTCTCACCTACAGACAACCACTCAACATTTTGGAGTATTCTCATTCATTTATTTAACAAATAGATATTTTTATTTACTGAGGTATAATTTGCATACAGTAAAATTCACCATTGTCGTGTGATGTATGTATGATGTATGATGAATGTAACCACCACTACAATCAAGATACAGAACATTTCTATGAACCCCCAAAAGTCCCCTCCTGCTTCTTTATGGTGAAACCTCTCTCCTCACCCCCTCCTTTGGTAGTCACTGGTCTGATTTCTGTTCTGTAATTTTGACTTTTCAAGAATGTCGTATAAATAGACTTGTATAAGTGGCTTTTTTAGTCTCCTTTCATTTAGCACAATGCTTCTGAGATTCACCCATGTTGCAAATATCTATTCATTTCTTTTTATTGCCGAGTAGTATTCTATTCTATGGATATACCACCGTTTATCCGTTTTACAGTTGATGGACTTTGGGGTTGTTTCTAACTCTGGGCAATTATAGAATAGAGCTGTTATAAACATTTGCACACAGGTTTTTATGTGTACATATGTTTTCATTTCTCTTAGGAAAATTCCTAGGAATTAGATTGTTAGTCATGTAGTAAGTGTATGTTTAATTTTATGCGAAATACCAGCCTTCCACAGTGGCTTTACCAGTTTGCATTCCCATCAGCCATGTTTGAGAGTTCTAGTTGCTCTGCATCTTCACCAGCATGTTGTATTTTCCAGTTTTTTTAGTTGAGCCATTCTAATATTAATACATAGCTCATTGTGGTTTTAATTTGCATTTCCCTAATAGTTAATGATGTTGAGCAACTTTTTATGTGCTTACACGTTGTCAATATCTCTGTATGGAGTTTCTGTTTAAATCTTTTTCCCTTTTTTTTTTTTGTGTGTGTGTGGTACACAGGCCTCTCACTGTTGTGGTCTCTCCCGTTGCAGAGCACAGGCTCTGCACGTGCAGGCTCAGTGGCCATGGCCCATGGGCCCAGCCGCTCTACGGCATGTGGGATCTTCCCGGACCGGGGCATAAACCCGTGTCCCCTGCATCGGCAGGCGGACTCTCAACCACTGCGCCACCAGGGCAGCCCCTTTTTCCCATTTTTAAATTGGGTTGTTCTCTTTGTATTGAGTAGTAAGAGTTCTTTGTATATTCTAGATGCCAGTACTTGTCAGAAATATGTTCTACCAATATTTTCTCCCAGTTTGGGGCTGGTCTTCATTTCCTTAACAATGTCTCTTGAAGAGTGGAAGTTTTTAATTGTGTTGAAGAACAAAGAGACAAAGCACCTGCCTTTTGCTGAACTTTGATAGCACTGGAGATACAATAATGCCTAAGCTTACATTTGTACTTTTTCTCTTTAACAAAGCAGGCATCTCTTGGTTTATAGCCTGCTTTTTCACTGTCTTATCATGAATATTTTTCACATCATTAAATATTATTCAAAAACACAATTTGTAATGAGTACATAGTACTCTCATAGCTATATCTTAATTTATTTAACTATCCCTCTCTGTTTGGGGGTGTTTATGTGGATTCCAATCAATACAAAAAAGAAAATAAAAGAGAGAGAGAAATATATGATTACCATCCCTTGCAGAAATCTCTGTGCACATCCCCAATTTTACTTTCTTAGTATAGATGCTTAAAATTACAGAGACTGAGACAAAGGCATCACACTTTGTTTTATAATTGCCTCCTCAGAAAAACAACTGATGTCTTGAAGCAAAGATCTTGTCTTGCCCTCCTTGTCATGCGAGTATATGACAAAACCTGTCACATTGTAGATGCACCATACAAACTCGATGGATAAATAGCTGGAGAGAAAAAGAATTCCACTGAGCTTGATCCTTTCCCCTTCCTCCTGTGAAAGAAAGAGTCCCCTTAGCTGTCTACCTTTACTTCTCAGACAAAGGGAATATGAAGAAAATTTTCTTCTAAGAGAAAACTTGCCCCCAAAATGTAGGTTCTCAGAAAAGCTAGATGACAAGCCCTGTTGCTGCTCAGCAAAGCCCTTAAGGGACCCCGCCCCCAGCCCATATAAAGCCAGGGTGCAGTGGGGCAGCCGCACTCAGCCTGCAGAGCGCCGGCGCCGGCACTGGCCCTGGCCCTGGCACTGGCACGCGCTATGGCAAGTGAAGTGCAAGTCCGGCTCTCCGCATTGAAAGGGGGGCATCCTCCTGCAGGTAGGCTGCCCACCTGCCCTCTGTCCTGCGGACAGCAAGACCCCTCGGCTGCTGCGGCCCCTCCTTCCACGCAGCGCCTTCCACAGAGGTGCCCCAACAGAGCAGAGGCTCTCAACCTCCCCTTGTTCCTTTAACTTCCTCTAACCTGAGTTCATCCTGTCTTTGATCCTTTTAGGCTTCTGTGTAAAAATCACCTGGGGATTTGTCAGGCCCGGTTGAATTAAAACCTAATTCTATGTGGGAGTACAAGGGATTGGACACTGGTGGAAAGGAGCAGGTGGTGAGCTTGGACCTTCCCTCCCTGGCTGCAGGTTAGCAGCGACCCATTCACACCTGGAAGGTAATTTACTGCCATGGAAACATTCCTCCCTAGAGGTCCCAGCTTTCGGACTCAGTCTCCCAAAGATGCCTGTACATCATCCGACTTCATACCCAGCCAATCCAGCTTCCACACAGAAGAGAGCAAACCAATTTTTCTCTCCCTTCTCAGGCTTTGGGGTCGGGCAGTGTGATCAGTAATGTCTTTTGTCTGTCACCAAGCTGAGGAGCACTTTTTAATAAGGACGCTAGCATAGGAGGGGCTGACTGGAAAAGGTAGCTATTGAGGCATTTTGCAAAGCACCCACAGTTCTTTTCTTTTTGTAAAAAAGGTATGCTATTTATATCAACTCCCTGGAATATGGAAATTAGTTTTATTGTACTTAACAACCATATGTTCATATAGATTGGCTGAGGCATGCAGGCCTATTTGTAGCTGATTTGATGTTCTTTTAACTGCCTTTCTTCTTTTTTCCTTAAGAAATATCTCAACAACTTGACCTCTTTGTTCTTGCCTTTCTCCATTAACAAAATTTATTTACTGGTATCATTCTTTGGCTCCTCTAAGCCAAGGTTATTTCAACCATCTTTGCTGCAGAGGATGATGGCAGGTATAAACTTCACAAAGCATCAAAAACTGACACAAGATTCAGTGGCCTTCTGGTGAGCAGCCCAGCCAAAGTCTGAATTTTTACTACTAATTCTGAGTTTCCACTTCTCAGCACCCTGTCCTGGTCTCCTGTGGCAGACTCCTAACTTTTTATGTTTGTAATTGGATTTAGGAATATTTAACATTATCTATATTTAAAATTAATGATGCTAATTAATGATCAAGAACTATCGATGCAAATTATTAGAAGTTTCTACACAAGGACAAAAGAAAACGCCATCCTCTTCCCGCCACTTCCACCCCAATCCTTCATAAAACAGTTCAGCTAACACTTGATTTGCTAAATGACGTTTATACACAAAGATCACAGGGATAAACTTAACCAAGTGAAAGTTTGAATGAAACCACCAGGAACTTTCTGTCTCCGCCACTAATGATTGCTAATTACTCTGTGTACATAGCACACCATGACGCCATCAAGCATGTCACAATGCCTCTGGCATGACAATTAATTATTATGAACTGTGACACTACAGATAAGAGGTTTGGGATAATTAGAATGGAGATGAAGGAAGACTTTTGCCTCCCCACTGAGAACAAGGGAGCAAAGAAGCCTCATCCTTCAGCTTGTCTCGCTATATATTTTAAGTCTGAACCAGATAGCTACAGTACAAAATTTTATTTATAGAACAAAAATAATTCATTGCCAGAATTCCATTAAATTTCACCTGATTTTTATAGGCAATAGACAGGTCCCTGAAAGTAGGACACAGACATGATGAAAGGTCTGTGAAAGGTCTGACATGGCCTTTGGAATCAGACAGTCCTGGATTTAAACCCTGCTTCCCTTCCACATCTCTGAGCCTCAGTTTTCTCACCTCTAAAGCAGGCGGTAATAAATAACATTGATATTGTAAGGTTGCTGTGACTATTAAAGGAGGTAGATAACCTATGTAAGGTACCCAGCACATGAATGTTAATCCCTGTAAAATGCAGGCCTAGTAAAACACACAGCCATTAAAAGAAATGATTCTCCTCAATTGCAAGACCTCCTGATGTTTGCAGGCTGCATTTGGCACTGCTGCAGTCATCAGAGCAGAAGAAAATTGCAGTGGGAAGGATACATGTGCCTGCTCCATCATGGTTAAAAATGAAACCGCTCCAAAGTCAGCCAGCTGTAACTTTCCCACCTACACAGGGGGTGCTTAGTGGTTTCTCTTTTATGTATATTAATATAATATATTGTACCTCTGTGAATCCTGGCTATAAATTTATGCTGTAAAACAAGACTACATTAAACATGAGGCGGCCTGGGCTCTAGGAAGCTTAGCTTTTCTGCTAAGGATTTTCTGCTGCTTTGATTTGCCTCGCCGTCAGTTTTTAAGAACTCCATTACCTGAACAGCCAAAAATGTGTGAGTAGAAGGTAATCCAAGGAAACCAAGTACATATGTGATGAACCAGAAAAAGCAGCAGTTCATGAGTTTTTGTATATTCCTTGCACTTTAATTTGTTTTAAGGCAAATGAGTCAGAGCCATCAAAGGGGTCACAACTGAGAACCCCTAGAGAGAATCCATTTTCCGGCTCATTAAAGAGAGACGGAAGTTTGGGGAGTGTATCCCCAAGGGTGAAACTACTGCAGAAAATGGGGAGGAAACCATAGCTGCAGAAGGGCTAGTATGGTTTTTTTAAAAAGCAAACACCAGGGCCTCCCTGGTGGCGCAGTGGTTGAGAGTCCGCCTGCCGATGCAGGGGATACGGGTTCGTGCCCCGGTCTGGGAGGATCCCATATGCCGCGGAGCGGCTGGGCCCGTGAGCCATGGCCGCTGGGCCTGCGCGTCCGGAGCCTGTGCTCCGCAACGGGGGAGGCCACAACAGTGAGAGGCCCGCATACCGCAAAAAAAAAAAAAAGCAAACACCAGAGGCTTAATTCTCTCAACTCCAGTCTGCTTATGTCAACTTCTGGGAGTTGATCTGTGAGGTCCAACAGAGAGGTTGCGAGACCCACTACCCCACAGGTCACAGGGACAGGGGTTTGATGACAAGAACAGCTGCTATTCACTCAATCCTGTGTGACTGGCACTGCACAGAGCCTTCTAGACACGGCACCAGTACTGCAGACTGATGATGTACCCTCATCCTTGTTTCACAGAGGAGCAAACTGAAAGTCAGCAAGGTTGGGGGACGTGCCCAATGCCACCTAGCTGGCGAGAAGGGGCAGAGACGTGACAGTAAAGTGGGCCCTGGTCAAGCCCTCTCCCTCTGAAGCCCTCTCTGCTTGCTTTTCCTGATGAGAGTCTTCTGTCTTGACTGACAGTTTAGAATATGCCAGAAACTCAACGGTGAATGCAAAGTAAGCGTTTTGCAAGCATCTAACCTTTTAGTTAAAATCTTCAAATGAACGTTCTAAGTCACAAGGCAGAGTTTGCCCAGACCTTTGTGGTGGTCAGCTTTTTCACACACATTCTCCACTGATTAATGAAGGAAAGAAGCTCAATTTTTCTTTCAGGCTTATCTTTCTTTATCTTGACTACCCTCTACCAAACACTGTGCAAAATGCCTGGAAAATCTGAACTGGAAAATTAGTATATAGCATTCTAAACTCAAGGGTCAACTTTCGAAAAGTTATAAACTACAAAAGCGGCCACAAAATTATAACTCTTACTCAGAGATAGGAAAGCAAAGTTTCATTTTCTCCACATAATGTAGATTTTCTAACAAAACTATCCAAAACATCTCTCTCTTACATTTTTAAATCTCTAGTTCATTTTGTGTATTGAAAGGACCTAAACATGGAATTATGTAAGTGATTACAAATTTTTAAAAATATATTTATTTATTTATTTTTGGCTGTGTTGGGTCTTCGTTGCTGCATGCGGGCTTTCTCTAGTTGCGGCAAGCGGGGGCTACTCTTCTTTGTGGTGTGTGGGCTTCTTATTGCAGTGGCTTCTCGTTGCAGAGCATGGGTTCTAGGCACACGGGCTTCAGTAGTTGTGGCATGCGGGCTCCACAGTTGTGGCTCGCAGGCTCTAGAGTACAGGCTCAGTAGTTGTGGTGCACGGGCTTAGTTGGTCTGAAGCATGTGGATCTTCCCGGACCAGGGCTCGAGCCCATGTCCCCTGCATTGGCAGGCAGATTCTTAACCACTGGGCCACCAGGGAAGTCCTTTACATTCTCTTTACATTTCTTTTGGGATTTGTTTCTCTGAGTACACTATATTCTTTCAAAAGGGAGGGACATGGTAGATTTTCTTTTGTAGGTAGATGGGAAGAGTTAGAATCACAGTAAAGACCTTACAATAAAAATCATCTAGTTCAACTTCTACCACGTTCCCCAAAATCCTTCTAAAATATTCATGGCAGTTACACTTCTTTTCTTTACTTTAACACACTGAGGGACCAGAGATATACTATTGTACTATGTAATCTTCTTCACTTTGATTAACACAGTTATATGTAGCCAGACTCTGCCTTTCTGGAACTTTCATTCTTTGCTTTCCATTCTCTCCTCTGGAAAAACATAAATATAAATAATAATAACTACTAATTATTAAGTGCCTACCATGTGCCAGCTGCTTATGTCACCTCTATTCCCTAGGACAACCTAAATAATCAGTATTATTCCCTTTTGAAGGATGCAGAAACTGAGCCTCAGAGGAGTTTACTTGCCCAAGGTCACAGAGCACAGGAGGGAGTACAGCTGTCTGACCCTAGACAACATTTCCTTACCAGTAAATCATTCCTCCTCCACAAGACAGCCCCTAGACTCCTTGAAGATGGCACCATAAGCTTCCCTTGAGTCTTTGCTTCCTCAGAAGCGATCTTTCCAGTTTGCCCAGTTCCTTGTCTGACACGGCTCCTTCTCCACTCTGGTTGCTCTCATCTAGACATCCTCTAAATTGTCTGTGCTCTTTCAAATGAGTGGCACAGAGCTCAACATTTCAAAGGTCTTCTCACTTTTAACTATTGCTTATTTTAACTATAACGAGTGTGCTTCTATAGTTGGCTATAATAACCAGTGGAAGAAAACGTGCAAAAACAAAAGCATCAGAGAAAACAAAAGAAACACTACTAAGAAAGTAATTACAGCACTCCATGTTTTAAAAGCATTTGTCATAAGGAGGATGAAAGATACTGCTGGGAGAGATAATGAAGGCTCAAGCTCTAGGTCTAGAGCTATTGTGATTTGATTCCTCTTGGTAGAAGAGGCTATGAACCACACCACTCCTCATACAGCGGCACACCCTTCTCAAGCAGTCTTCCAGAAAAAGTCACCCCTTGGTTTATTTCATCTCTGTATTCCAGGGCTATGCAGAAGGTGTTTCCACATTATTTCATTTCTGTTGCTGATTATTTTGTATACCTTTTCTTCATATGTGTGTGTGTGTGTGTGTGTGTGTGTGAATTTAAAGCAGACCATGTATGAAAATAGGATTTTTTTCCTGGACTGTATCTAATATTACAGAATTCTAGTGAGACGCGTTTATAATCAATAAAAAAAACTTGGTGATTCAAAATGACCAAGTGGAGTTTATTCCATGAACACAAGAATGGTTTGATAGTAAAATATTCATTAATATATATTTATAAAATTTTTATCTATTAATATAATTAACCTCATTACGGTGAAAAACCATATTATATACATGATGATAAAAAGGCATTCGATAAAATTCAACATGTGTTTGTAATTTTTTAAGCCCAATGAAACAGTAATAGAAAGATATTTCCTTAATATGATGAAAGAAATATATTTGAATATACATTATATATATATTATAAATATGTGTGTGTGTATATACAACTAAGTATATACATCATACTTAATGGGAAAACACTAAAAGCAATCCATTAAAAATTAGGATGACAAAGATGTCCATCCTCACCACTATTTAATATTATTCTAGAGAAAGTAATATAGTTATTTGCAGATTATATAAATTTTTTTTACCTGGAAAACCTAAGGGAATCAACAAAAATGTGATAAATAATAAGAGAATTCAATAAGATCTGGGTATAAAATCAATGATGTTGGGCTTCCCTGGTGGCACAGTGGTTGAGAGTCCGCCTGCCAATGCAGGGGACACGGGTTCGTGCCCCGGTCCGGGAAGATCCCACATGCCGCGGAGCGGCTGGGCCCGTGAGCCATGGCCGCTGAGCCTGCACGTCCGGAGCCTGTGCTCCGCAACGGGAGAGGCCACAACAGTGAGAGGCCCGCGTACAGCAAAAAAAAAAAAAACCCAAAAAAACAAACAAACAAAAATCAATGATATTAATATAAGAACAACAGTCTGTGAAAGCTATAATGGAAGAATAGACCCTCCCTACAACTACAACAGCAGCAACAAAGAGAAAATACTTAGGGAATAAACTTAACAATAAATGTGTAAGATTTATGTGAACAAGTTACTGAGGGGCCCAAAAGAAAATGTAGAAAATGGAAAAGCATACCATGTTCTTGAACAGAGAGCAACCAGGAATATAAAGATATGCATTTTCCCTTTAAAAATAATCTATAAATCTAAAACAAGACCATTAAAAAACTACCAGCAGGATTTTTTGGAGGGAATTGACAAACTGATTCAAAAGTTCATATGGAAAAATAAATAAGAATAGCTAATAAGGGCCTCTCTGGTGGCGCAGTGGTTGAGAGTCCGCCTGCCGATGCAGGGGATACGGGTTCGTGCCCCGGTCTGGGAGGATCCCATATGCCGCGGAGCGGCTGGGCCCGTGAGCCATGGCCGCTGGGCCTGCGCATCCGGAGCCTGTGCTCCGCAACGGGAGAGGCCACAACAGTGAGAGGCCCGCATACCGCAAAAAGAAAAAAAAAAAAAAAAGAATAGCTAATAAAATTCTGCAAAGAAAATGTAGCAAAGAAAGACTATCAAAATTAAAATATGTTAGGGACTTCCCTGGTGGTCAAGTGGTTAAGACTCTGCACTTCCACTGCAGGGGGCATGGGTTCGATCCCTGGTCAGGGAACTAAGATCCCACATGATGCATGGTGCGGCCAAAAAAAGATTTTTTTTTAATATGTTATAAAGCTACAATCATTAAAATAAAGTTGTAATGGCATATAAACAGAGAGATTAATGGAACAGAAGTCCAACAGGACAAATGGACCAAAAATGTGAACAGTTTATAAAAGAAAATACAACTGGCTTCTGAAACACAGAAATAAGCTCAACTTTTAATAAAATATAAGAAAGGCAATTTACCTTTCTTTTTCTTATTGGTTGATAAAGCCAAACATTTTCTAGTTCTCACTGTTGCTTGAGATATAGGGAAACAATCACTGTCATTGTAACTGGTGAGATTGTAAACTGGTGCAACCACTGTGAAGGGTGACTTGGCAAGATTTAGCAAAATTTCAAATGCACATACTCTTAAGAATTAACAAGATCACTTCTAGGAATTTATCCCATGGATATACTTGCACTTGTGCAAAATTATGTATATGCAAAGGATATTCATTGCAGCATTGTTTGTGATAGCAATGGATTAGAAACATCTAAAATGTCCAGTGGTTGGAAATTGGTTAAGTAAACACAGAATGTTCATATAAAGAAATTTTAAAGCAGATGTTAAAAAGAAAGACATTCTCTCTATATATATATCGATAGGGAACTTACTCCAAAGTACATGACTGAATGAAAAGTATAAACAAACAAGATGTAGAACAATGTATGCTGCCATTTAAAAAAATATATAGGTATGTGTATAGAATGTCTATCGATGAATACATAGGGACTTGTTAACATTAGCAGTATCTAGGGAGATGAACTGGAGGCCTAAAAATAATGGTAGAAGGGAGACTGCAGACCTTTCCATGATTTTTGAATTGTGTGCCTTATGCATGTACTATTACATAATCATAAAAATAAATTAAATAATAATTTTAAAAGAAAAATGATTAAGTCAATTCACGAGGGCATTGAGAAATAGGTTTTCCTATTTTTCACTTTATTGGAGCCAGTTTTAGAAAATTGCCAATCTGACATTTCCATAAAAAGAATTAACAGGTTCAAACAAACCAATGTCCATTTAGCTTTTTCTCATTTGAGCTTGTCAGATTTCAGATGTGCAAATTTCCTGGGAACAGAAAAAAGTATTTGCTTTGACTTGCAATCTGAAGTGGGCTGCTCCTTTTCAAAAGTTGATTTCATCTGACATTGTTCAACACTTGAATTGCTGTTAGGTCATCTGTAGCCTAATTAACACTCATTGATCTCTTGAATGGCAGGATTATTAATGCAGTTTAATTACTCATTAGAACATCTGAGATCCTCCCACATCGGAGGTTTGGGGTCTGGGATGGAAGGTGGGCATCTGGTGGGATCAGAAGCATCTCTCTTGAATTAAATGCCTGTTATCACCACGTGCCCTGACTTTTGGCTCATTCTCCAATCTAGCTTTTGAAAGCTTTGGTTGAAAAAAAATTTTGCAAGCTTTGCACTTTAATCTTGTGGGAAAACAGAAGGGTCACATTGTAATTGTCAGTTGCTGTCATGAAGAATGTAATTGGCTTGATAATAAGAAAAAATGTTTTTCAGTAAAATGCCTAAGGGAACAAATTGTTATCTCCTCCCCAAATCAAAGGTGTAAACACCTCTGCCTTTTTTAGCCTCGGGTCCCCCTCTCCGAACACAGACAAGCAAAAACCTTAGCCCTTCTCTCCTTCCCGCCTTGTTTGCCCAAAATATTTTTTTCTTCTGTTATGCTAGTTCAGGGTACCTTTTGATTATGTTGTTTTAGATTAAAGTTTAGCTCTTCAAAAAGTTCTGAAATTCTTCAAATCTACAATAAATTCATACCTTGAATAACAAAGCAAACTTTCTCTTGCTGCCCTAAATATGACTCCCTTGTTGATGCTTATTTGTTTATAGTGAAAGCTGGAGGAAAGCGAATTTCCAAAAAACAAGAAATTGGCCTCTTGGAGAGACACACCAAGAAAACGGGATTAGAGAAAACAAGGTAGGGGACTGCTTAATTTCTTTTCCTTCTTCATCTTGATTTTTAAGTGACTCTACTGCCAGAAGTCAGAGGCTTTGCTGGATCTTAGGACAAACCAAGGCTCCCTAGGTACTTTCTAACCAGAGTTAGAGGCAGCTGGCATGGTGGGGTGGGTAGGGGTGGGGGACAGCATGGGAGAGGGGGTTAGCTACCCTCTGGAGAACTCTCTCTGCCCATCCTCCTCTTCCCTGCAGCCAGCGCAACTGCCTCCTGCTTAAAAAGCAAGGTACTGAATGTATCCAAACAGGACTCACATCCCTGTATCTTATTTTCACCTTAGCCTTTAAAGTACTGTCCCTAAGCTGGCCCTGTGTTTGTAATATGCTTTCTGCTGAAGCAAATCTGAATTAAAAATAAATGGGCTTTTATTTTAAATTCCTCACTCAATTGTTTAGAAAATAATGGCCACTGTATTTGGCACATCTGGAAGGAATTTGGATACAGAGGTTGTTTTCTCCCTGCTCCTTCCGCAGTAACCTTGACACACTGCACCTTTCTCAGAGCTAAGCAGAGAGTCGTGGGCTGGATCTCATGTACAAATGGCCCAGCCCCTCTACGCCTTGGGTAAGAAAAATAGTGCCTTCAAAAAGAAGTGAACATGTGAAACTAGCTCCTCCAAGTAGAGGTGCTTCAGAGCCTATTTCAGGATGGTTTCCATAGGTGAGCTCATGAGTGATTCAAAAGGAGTGAATTAGAGGATGCTCAGATACATCCTTAAGAGTTAAAATGGTAACAGTCTCAGAAAGAAAGTGTAGAGGGAAATAGGCTATGGAATTTCTCGGGGTTTTTTGTGGGTTTTTTCTTTCTGTATAAAATTACTTTTTAGATCACTTTAAAAGTTTTCTTCTCAATTTCTGGGAAGGAAATTTTTTGAAGATTTTTCTACTTTAAAATGAAATACTCTGGGCTTCCCTGGTGGCACAGTGGTTAAGAATCCTCCTGCCAATGCAGGGGACATGGGTTCGAGCCCTTGTCCGGAAAGATCCCACATGCCGTGGAGCAACTAAGCCCGTGCGCCACAACTACTGAGCCTGCACTCTAGAGCCCCCGAGCCACAACTACTGGAGCCCTCGTGCCTAGAACCCACAAGCCACAACTACTGAAGCCTGTGCGCCACAATTACTGAAGCCCACGTGCCTAGAGTACGTGCTCCACAACAAGAGAAGCCACTGCAATGAGAAGCCCGTGCACCACAATGAAGAGTAGCCCCAGCTCGCCGCAACTAGAGAAAAGCCCACGTGCAGCAAAAAAGACCCAATGAAGACCCAATGCAGCCAAAAATAAAATAAGTAATAATAATAAAAAATAATAAAATAAAAATATAAGAATTAAATTTTTTAAAAATGAAATACTCTATCTAAAATATGTAAAGAACTCATACAATTCAGTAGCAGGAAAGCAAACAAGCCAGTTTAAAACTGGGCAGAAGATTTGAATAGACATTTTTCCAAAGAAGATATACAGATAGCCAACAGGTACATGAAAAGGTGCTCAACATTATTAATCATCAGGGAAATGCAAATCAAAACTACAATGTAATATCACCTTACATCTGTCAGAATGGCTATTAAGAAAAAGTCAAGAAATACCAAGCTGTGTCAAGGACATGGGAAAAAGGGAACCTCTGTGCACTGATAGCTTGTAATACACATTGGTGCAGCCACTGTGGAAAGCAGTATGGAGTTTCCTCAAAACATTACAACTACAACTACCTTGTGATCCAGCAATTCCAATTCTGAGTATTTGTCTGAAGAAAATGAAACCCTAACTTGAAAAGATACATGCACCTCCACATTTATTGCAGCATTATTACAGTAGCCAAGACATGGAAGCAACCCAGGTGTCCATCGACGGGTGAATGGATAAAAAATGTGATACACACACACACATACACATACACACACATACATACACACAGAGGAATACTGTTCAGCCATAAAAAAGAAGGAAATCCTGCCACTTGTAACAATGTGGATGGACACTGAGGGCATTATACTAAGTGAAATAAGTCAGAGAAAGACAGTGCCATATGATCTCTCTTGTATGTGGAATCTAAGAATAAAAATAAACAGGACAGCAACAGCAAAAAATCGAGCTCATAGGTGCAGAGAGCAGATTAGTGGTTGCCAAAGCTGGGGGAAGAGGGGATTGGTGTCTGGGGTAGAAAATGGATGAAAGAGATCAAGAGGCACAAACTTAGAGTTATAAAATAATTAAGCCCTGGGGATGAAATTATAGCATGATGACTATAGTTAATGATACTGTATTGTATATTTGTAAGTTACTAAGAGAGTACACCTTAGAACTTCTCATTATAAGAAAAAACATTTAACTATGTATGGTGAGGGATGTTAACTAGACTTATTGTGGTGCTCATTTTGCAGTATATACAAATATCAAATCATTATGTTTTACACCTGAAACTAATGTAATATTATATGTCAGCTATACCTCAATTTTTTTAAATTTGCCCCTTGGCATTAAGCTTTTGTTCTTCTGAATCAGAAAATACCTATCGCATAATTAAAGCAAAGCTATAAGTCCTCAAGGGTGGGAGTCACATTTATCTCCTGACCCAGCATCTAGGACAGTTCCTAGAACAGAGAAAGCACTCTGTAAATGATGTCACACTGTCATTGAATTGCCAGCTGGTTAACTTCGAAAACCTATCCTGCTACTAAAACCTGACTCAAGTGTAAGCCCTGTTTAGTGTGGCACCGGTAAACATGCCTGGGCCAGGGACTCAGGAGCTAGAGTCATAGCTTGGAAATGACCTTCTAGTTGGCAGCCATGGACAAGTCATCTGTTTCTTTGCACCTCAGCAAAAGGGACTTACTGTTAATTCTAACATCAGGTGAACACTGCAGGAAGAGGAGCTGCCTAGAGAGTCATAAAGTGCTAATTGGAACCCTCTTAAAAAAATTCAGGGCTTCCCTGGTGGCACAGTGGTTGAGAGTCCACCTGCCGATGCAGGGGACACGGGTTCGTGCCCCGGTCCGGGAAGATCCCACATGCAGCGGAGCGGCTGGGCCCGTGGGCCATGGCCGCTGAGCCTGCGCGTCCGGAGCCTGTGCTCCGCAACGGGAGAGGCCGCAACAGTGAGAGGCCCGCGTACCGCAAAAAAAAAAAAAAATTCAATTGTTTTCTAATAGTCATTAAAAGATGGGAATTGGACCACTACAGAACTTAAAACAGCAGAAAAATAGCTCTCTTGTCCTGTTTACCAGGGATAGATATAGGTATGTGGAAGCTGAATCTTATAGAATTGGAGGACCATTTTAAGGAAAAATAATACAAAATTACAAATATGAAATGGCTAGGGCCCCTCCCAGGGCTTCGAAAGGAGACTGGGCAGTAAGGAGGCCCTGAAGCTTCCCTAGCTCCCCCATGAGTCACCTCTGCTCTTTATATCTGCTTTGTGAGTGTTTGCATGGACAGGATTTCCTCCTTTTTGTGGACAAACACCTCCTTATATCTTCTAGGAGAATAGCTTTTGAAAAATATAGTGTAGAAAATAAATTTCTAAGCATCACATCTGTGTCCATAACCCAATACCTTCTACTAACCAACACAAACCATCCAGAAAAAAGTATGCCAAGCGCAGAGTTACCTTCAAGAAATTGCACTGCAAACTCAGTCCTGATTGAAACTCTCCTAGCAAATAACTTGGCCCGAGAAAAGAAGCCAGACACAAAAAAGTACCTGCTGTATGGTACATTTTATGATATACAAATAAAGTCAAAACTAATATATGGGGCTGTAAGTCAGGGTAGTGATTATTCTTAGGGGCAACGGGTTTGACTAGTGTTACAAGTTTGTGAATGTTCACCAGCCTATACGTTGATAATATGTGCACCTTTCTGCATGTAAGCTGTACTTTGATGAAAAGCTTAAAAATATTAATTATGATAAGTTGGCCTGCAAAGCTTGTTGTAGTACATGGGCATACAGAGTAGGACTTTTTTTATTTTTATTTTTTTGTCTTCCAGGGGTAGCCAAGCAGAATGAAAGCTTAAAGGCCAAGTAGAAAACCCTCTATAAAAATGGTTTAGCCTTTTTAGTGGGAAAGTTTCCATTTCTATGTGAAGTTTCTTTTCATCTTCACAGTGCCATTGCAAATGCTGCCAAAATACAGACGATGGATGCCCTGAACCATACGCTGGAGAAGGTGAGTCATGGGTGAGGTGCATCACGTGATGCTCCCAGCCAGTATTCACCCAGCCACACAGCTGATCAGGCTGCATGGGTGAATGAGCTGATGACCACTGGGGTGTTTTCCAGCTCAGAGGTTTGATGTCCTTGTGAAAGAATCTGCTCTCAGTTCAAGGAACACGAAGTGGTTTTGATGAGAAAAGCTGATGCTCCCAAATTCCTAGTGTCTGTTTAATAAATCATTTCAAAAATAAGATAGTAAATTAAGCAAGAATCATGATGCCAAATTGGCAGAACTTGACGTTGCCATCCCAAATATTTATTGGAAACGTTGGCCTGTTGTTATAAAAAAAGGCAGCCTGTGTATTGGGAATTCAGCCCTTTTTGAACTTCCTCCCCACCACTGCACTCCCAACAGGAAATGTTTGATTTGAGGCCAGGGTGGGTGGTGGAGGTTTGCCCATTTGGGGGCTGGAGGAAGCCTGGGCACTGGCTGGCTTTATCTAGTAAAGTCTATTTATGAAGGTGGTTGACCATTGCTATTTTTATTTCCGTATCTTGAATTCTTTCTGAGTAGCTCAGGAAACTCAGAAAATTCTTCCCACGTAGACAGTGGTTTAGTTTTGGATTCAATCGTTTGTTTTTGAATGTTGTGAATGAGCTGAGTGAGGGTCCTTATTCTACTTCTAGGGGGCGGGTGCATTGAACTCAGGCATTGAAGGACCACTCTTCCTGCTGCCCCCATATTTATTAAGAGACAGGACTGGGTGGGTGTCCTTTGCAGAGGGAAGACTTGTTGTTATTACCAAAATCAGGGGTCTGAAAAAGATTAGAGTAGAAACTGTGCGGCTAGCCTTCTGAGACCCATTTGGCACTGGCTTCTCCATTTGCTACCTCTAAGGTCTAGAGCAAGTTACTGATCCTGTGCCTCTGATTCGTCATTTGTAAAATGAAGATAAGCAAGAGGATATATATACTTCAGATGGCTGTTGAGTGGAATCAGTGAGGTTCACACACAGGAAGTTCTTAGAACAGTGCCGGACACAGAGCAACCTGCCTGCACTTTCTGCTCTAATTAGTAACATCTGTTTCATGGCAATGAAAAGAAAAGGTGTGTCTGAAGCCCATGAGGCAAGTAGTGTCAGGCAAGATCTTAATGATAGACGAAAGCTACAGAGCCTTCTCACATAGGGGGGCTTGGTTCTCCCATCAGATAGATCGGAAGCGGGGCGGTCATAAGTGACTCTTTGCCTTCCTGGCTTTAGAAGAAGGGCAGGGATGGATGATGACCTGCCACGCACATTCTCCGGCCCCTGCCCACTAAACGCTTCTTCCTCAGGGGCAATAGAATGTCCACAGTAAGTAGAGCTAAGTGAAATAGATATATTCCTCTAGAATATATGTGAACCCAAAATAAAATGTTTAAAGAGAGTGGTCAGTAAAGGTTGATTATGCTGTACTTTAGGTATGATGCCAGAGCCTTTATTGTTTTTTATAGACACATGTGCATACGTCTATGACATAAAGGGTTCTTTCCCTTTCAGTTAAAAATATCACTTCTGAATTTCAAAGATAAACAGAAGAATCAAATAACAACAACAATAAGTTGTATTTAGAAATCATAAGAAAATATTGAGTTGGTGTGCTGTTACAAATATTTTTAACAGCAATTATATCTTTTTTTTTTTTTAAAGCCCTTTAACACTTAGCTCCACGTCTACTGGCGTAGGTCTGTGGCTAAGACTGCATAGATTACTGGTTAGAACAGGTTCTGGCATTCTGGCGTCAGATATCAGGTGCCTGGGTCCTATGCCGACTCTGTCACTTGCTAGCTGTGTGTCTTTGGGCAGGTTTCTTCACTTCTCTGTGCTTCTGTTTCCTCACCTGTAAATGAGAATGTGGTTTATAGTACCCACTTCACAAAGATGTTGTGAGAATAAAATGAAGGTATAGAACATGTGCAATGGACCCAGCACAGAACCAGACACAGTTAGCCCGCAGTAAGTGTTAGCTTCTATTCCCAGGGAGATGTCCTACAGGGCATCACTTGGAATCCAGGCAAAGGATAAGAGACCAGCAATAAAATCAAGTCCCAAGACTACCATAAGTCACTGTCTTGAATATGGAAGTTAGTGGGATCCACATGGTCCCTTACAGCTAAGAAAAATCTTCCCTGAATCCATAATTCAAACTGAAGCATAATAGTATTTCATAATAAAAAAGGTCAACCTGGGGTGGAAAGACCAATGCCTTTTAAGAAATAGATCTGCTGAGATCAGTGGTTGCCAGAGAGTGGGAGGAGGGGTTGACCACAAAGTGACAGGAGGGTATTTTGGGGGGTAAAGGAACGGTTCTATATCTTGACTGAGGTGGTGGTCACAGATGGTATGCACTTGTGAAAACCCATAGAACTAAACACTAAAGAGGGTACCTATCTTACTGTAGATAAATTATACCTTAATTTTTTAATGAAAAAAATGCATAACTAGCAGCAACGAAGACCCAACGCAGCCGAAGATAAATAAATTTAATTTAAAAGAAAGAAATGCATAACTATACAGCCTAATATAAAAAAATAAGACATATAAAATATAGAGATTTAGGGTTTCCCTGGTAGCTCAGTGGTTAAGAATCCACCTGCCAATGCAGGGGACACAGGCTCGAGCCCTGGCCCCGGAAGATCCCACATGCCACGGAGCAACTAAGCCCATGCACCACAGCTACTGAGCCTGTGCTCTGGAGCACACTAGCCACAACTACTGAGCCCGCATGCCACAGCTACTGAAGCCTGTGCGCTCTAGGGCCCGTGCTCCACAACAAGAGAAGCCACCGCAATGAGAAGCCCACGCACGACAAGGAAGAGGAGCACCTGCTCTCCACAACTAGAGAAAGCCCCTTGCACAGCAACGAAGACCCAGCACAGCCAAAAATAAATAAAATAAATTTATTTTTTTAAAAAGAGAGAGAGAGAGAAATCTGATGTTAAATGTTCATCTGCATTACAATGATTTTCCCAACAATATATATTGTCATGAAGATCTAACAATATACAACTGGCCAGAAGAAATATAGTAGCAGAAATGAGGGTCATAGCCTCTGCATTTATTAACATTCCTTCATGCCCTCAGCTAGAATTATGGCTAGTTCCTAGAACCCATGTTAATTCTCATACCAGTTTAAGAACTTAAGAGTCCAAAACAGTGAGAGTTATAGCCCTATTCATAGGAGCTCAGCAACCATTCAATCATGGCAGGAAATTTCTATCCATGTGCCAATCATGTCTGGATACGCTACTTTAAAGCCAACCTAGGGTTTAAGATTTGGGAGATTGGAAAACAATTCCCAAGAGGTTGGAATTGTACAAATCTAAGTGGGAAGCAGCCTAAAATTTTCCCTCCCACTCTTTCCCCTACTCATCTCCACACAGACTTCACTCCCCACTACCTTTCTAGGTAGGTAGGACACTCCCTTCTTCTCTAGTCAGTCTTTCCCACCTCTTCCAGCCCTAAATACTGAGAGAATTCATGTTGCCCACTGACAGGCCACATCATGTGTTTATTCCTGCAGAAGAGGGGTTGTGTAACCCCAAAGCTCTCTAAGATAAAAATCTGGGAGACCTGGTCTTAGACCAAGTTCCATCTACCCCTTAGAGTCACGTAGCTCCCATGAGATCTACGATTGCTCTTTTACTTAATTATTTTAAGGCAAGGAATGAGAGAAAATGATACTGTCAAATATATTCATTCTCTGGATAGTTACAGAAGTTAAGTTTGGCAATAGTTGTGAAGCTTCTCCCAACATAAAAGTATCCAGTCAAACCATTAGTAACAGGGGTTGGGTTATAGTGCAGACGGGGGTGGAATGTGAAGCCTAGTTAAATTGGGGCCACTTTTTCAAGCTGCCAGCTATGTCACCAGGCCCAAAGTTAGTGAGATGTATGTGAAATGGGATCCTGGGGGAAAGAAAACTATCAAAGGCATCTGCAAATCTAAAAAGGTTTCTCTTGTTCTGTGTAGGAGATCCTTGAATTTCATTGACTCAAGCTGAATGTTTTGTTTTAAGCACTTTGCTTAACGGGGTGTGGAAATCTAAGTGCCAACATTCAAGTTGGAAGTTAACACCCTTCAAAGATGAATGGAAGAGCTGCCAGTCTGCTAATACCACCTGACTTCAGGCTCTAAAACAAAACCTGCCACTGACTTTTTAATTTCTAGAATTTCTTTCATAGCTCTAATCATAAAGACTTTTACCATACTTCTTTGACTTTTTCTCTGAAACGAAAAATGTAGGCTCTGAGGTCACAACTACCCAAGATGAAGGTAAATTCTCAATGTGGAAGTTTCTATTGATCTGCTTTTCAAGTTCAATATCTTGCCCCTTATGGGATGGAGCCACAGGCAGGAAGAATCCTTACACATATCCTTCTTTCTCTTGTGGGGTTAACCTAGATTCTTTTACCCTAATGAGTCAGACAAACACCTTTTATTCTACAAACCCTATCATTTTACAAAGATTAATGATGAAAAATCCAAAGTGTCGCCAAAGTTAAGATGTCAGACTAAAGCACAGGTTGTAGGTTAGAAAGCTATTCCTACTTATTTCTAGTCTGGACTTGAATATAAAATGTTCCTATCTCCATTGGTTTAAAATCTACAGGAAAGAATCAGGGCATTTAATGATTGACTATTATTTACAGTTCTATCATCTGAAGGTAGACCCTTTATAGACTCTCCACCCACAACCCCCAAGTCTTTCTATATTAGGATGCTCCTGATTGAGGGGGTGGGGTATTTGAGAAAGAGAACTTGACTCTCTGGTTGTATCTTCACCTGTCCCTATAAAGCCCTTATCCTCCGCAATTTGTACATTTGTAATTTAATAATTATGGGCAGTTTATTTAAGGCTGTTATCCTTGCCGGAATTGTTTCCACTATTTTCTTAATCCTGTTGATTTTCTTCCCCCTAAATTTTGCCAGACCAGTTCACAGATGGCCAACAGCCCCCAGCGGCAGTCTCCCATTCATTCTGATCTGTGGCATTCCTCTTTTGAGACGCAGTTGAGCAGAGCTTTTACAACCTCAGTTAAATGCCTTAGTTGAAAGGTAGCCCCTAACCCTTGTGCATTCCTGGTGAGAATGTAAAATGGTGTAGCCACTATAAAAAACAATATGGCAGTTTCTCAAAAAATTAAATATTGAATTACTGTGTGATCTAACAATTTTACTTCTGAATATATAGCCAAAAGAATTAAAAGCAGAAATTTGAAGAGATATTTGTGCAACAGTATTCATAGCAACATTATTCACAATAGTTAAAAGATGGAAGCCACCCAAGTGTCCATCAGCATATGAATGGATAAACAAAATGTGGTCTATACACATGCAATGGACTATTATTCAACCTTAAAAAGGAAGGAAATTCTGACACATACTACAACGTGGATAAATCTTGAAGACATTATGTTAAATGAAATCAGCCAGACACAAAAGGACAAGTATTACATGCTTTCACATTTATGAGATACATGAAGTAGTCAAATTCATAGAGAGAGAAGGTAGAATGGTGGTTACTAAAGGCTGGCAGAGGAGGTAATGAGGAATTATTCTTTAATGGGTACAGAGTTTCAGTTTGGTATGATGAAAAAGTTCTGGAGATGGATGGTAGTGATGGCTATACAACAGTGTAAGTGTATGTATTGCTGCTAACCTGTATATTTAAAAATTGTTGAAATGGTAAATTTTATGTTATATGTATTTTATCACAATTTTTTAAATGATCAAAAAATGTAGCCCCTGAATTGTGGAGATAACCCTGGAAATGATCAAATAATGAGTTAGTGCCAAATTAAGCAATAAGTGTGTTCTCACACCGTTCTCCTCTCCCCTTTCCTTTCCCACCTCCACCCATCATCACTCTGACACCTTAAGAGCAGCAATCAACATTGTGGTTTTCTCTCTTCTTTCTCACCTTGTCACCTTGGCTAATTGCCCAGATTTCTGTTATATCAGAATTATTTGTTCATTTCCTTTCTCACTCCCCTTTACCTTACATTTGACTTTAAGTAACTTGCCAAGTAGGTCTTCCTACCTGTAATCTCTTGAATGTGATTTAGAGCTAACCTGAAATAATCCATCTGTTTTACTTGACACTAAAGACACCTAGTCTGGAAGAAAACTACTGGAGTCAGTGACCTCTTAAGTTTCCTTCTGGTTCTAACGTTAAAAGAAAAGCAAGGGGCTTCTCTGGTGGCGCAGTGGTTGAGAGTTCGCCTGCCGATGCAGGGCACACGGGTTCGTGTCCCGGTCCAGGAAGATCCCACATGCCGCGGAGCGGCTGGGCCCGTGAGCCATGACTGCTGAGCCTGTGTGTCCAGAGCCTGTGTTCCACAACGGGAGAGGCCACAACAGTGAGAGGCCCAAAAAAAGAAAAGCAAAACAAAACACTCTGCCCTTATCACACTATAAAATGTATGTCATGTGGCCCAATGATAACTGATCTGACAAAAAAATAAATCAGCAGCTCTTTTATTGGATTGTAAAGTAATACTTATAACCAATACCTCAATTGCATTTCTTCCTTTCTACTAGAATGCCAGCATAGACCGTCCTTGGGTTTAATTATTACATAACTTTTACCTTTTCACTGTAAAAGAAAACTTTTAGAGAAACAAAGGCAAAGTAAAGAAAAAGACTAGGAATTGCCCATAATTCTACCCCTCAGAGATAATCATTGTTAACACTTCAGTGTATATTCTTCCAGTATGTTTAATTTTTTTTAAGACCAAGAAGAAAGAACTTTCTGGAGCCAAGTTTCACATGAAAGGGAATGCTGTGTGCTCAGAGCTCAGGGACATTTGAGAAGTGATGTAAGGCACATATGTTTTCCCTGGCTTAGAAGAGCCCAAACAAACCATAAACAGTGTGATGTTTGGGGTCATGAACAGTTTATCTCCCCTTTTATTTGAGTGTCAAGGCAAGGGCATCTAAGTTCAATAGTGATAAGTTAAATTCCTAGTGAGCTGAGGCATCCCTTCCTTGCTGGCTAGGGAAGGTGTTCTTAGGTACCTTTATATTGAATCAGTGGGCTTGAAAACCAAGAGCTGGAATGGAACCAAAAGGCCTCTGGGTCCAAATTCTCCTCCTAGGAAAACTATTCCTGAAAGACTTGCAGCATTGGGCATCCTTTCCATCTTAAGCTGTCCTTAATGTAAATTCCATAAGGTCTCTTGGTTTCATACGAGATTCCTCTTACTGTCGAAGTCTCAGTCTGTGTTAATTTAAATCTATTTAAGCTCATTTCCTCATAGATGTCTTCTGCAGAGATGACTAGTGAGAACTTTTGTTACCTGAAACTAATAAGTCATTCCTCAGCCTTCTCTTTACCAGACTGTTTATTTGAACCTTATAAAATGGCCAATTTCACATACTTCAACCTAAAACACCCCTAACTCTTCCTAACTTATTTCAGAGGTTCTTTATTTCTGATCTTCTGACATCTGAGGTGTTCTTCCTCCCCACCTCAGGACCTTCTTCAATGTCCCCATAGCCTTCTTAGCATATAGTGTTCCATATATGCATAGTAGTGCCAGAATAATTTCTAATATTGGAGGACTGATGAAGATATTTCTACCTTTAAAAATGTCACTTCAGGGCTTCCCTGGTGGCGCAGTGGTTGAGGGTCTGCCTGCCGATGCAGGGGACACGGGTTCATGCCCCGGTCCAGGAAGATCCCACATGCCGCGGAGCAGCTGGGCCCGTGAGCCATGGCCCTGAGCCTGCGTGTCCGGAGCCTGTGCTCCGCAATGGGAGAGGCCACAACAGTGAGAGGCCCACGTACCAAAAAAAAAAAAAAAAAAAAGTCACTTCAAAACATATATATATATATATATAATTTATATAATTATCTTATATATAATATATTTTATAATTTAAAAAAATTAGAAACACACTAATGAGGGAAAACCCAGGTTAACAAGTATATCCATGGATACAGAGCTAGAGGTGGTACGGAAAAAAGAGATACTATCAAAGAAGTAAACAAAACTGTGAAATTCCTCTGAGCAGCTGTTTTGTTTTCTACTACTTTAATACTTTATGACCAAAAAGATCCAATATGCTCATTTTTTTCTTTCCTCCTCACCTTTAGCTCAGCCATAAATTTCCAGCAATAATGCACATGGCACATGAAAAACCCAGACCTGCTCTGGAGAAGGTCACTCCACTGAAAAGGATCTACATTATTCAACAGCCTCGAAAATGTTAAGCTGGGATGTAAAACACAGCCGTCTAGCCAACTGCCTCTAATATCTGAGAGTTTAGCAAAAAGGACCAACTTTCCACAGGCCTAGTGCACTTTCTTGGTAAATAAAACAGCTTTTATATCTTCTCTTCTGACTTTAGGTAATAAAGCATCCAAAATTGCAAATCCATTTCATTCCTGGGCCTCATTTTGGTCCTAGTCAGGATCCCATTGATGTTTACGTGTGTAATTTTGTTGAATAAGTGGAGAATCTAGAATACTGGACTATCCACTCCACCTCCCTGGATAAGCTCTTTTCTCCTTGATGCAGACCGAGTGGTTCCACCCACAGTGAGTTCTCCTTGAAGGCAAAGGTTAGAAAGCAGTACACTGAGCCTTGCAAAGGCCAACATTCTATACAAACGTAAGGAGTGATTCTTCTCAGTGTGTTTGTATAACATACTCAAGTTTCCACTTGAGCTGAAATGTCTTTTCCAGTTTCCCACATAAACATAGTTTGTTTTGAAGGTTTGGTGAGGGAAAATGAAAGTATTAGATTTATTACAGACATATTCTCTTCTACAAAGCAATCAAGGTCGGAAAGTAGAATTCTAGTTTCAAGGGGAGATTTACTCAGGGCCTCCCACAAAGTTGATGCTCTAGAACTGAGGGGCCCTATGCTACAGGACATTGTGGTTGGGGTATAGAAGTTGGTTTTAACTGGAGGTGGAGGTGAGAGGGAAACCTGCTCTAGCTCTTCTACCCTCTGACACACACACACACACACACACACACACACACACGCACACACACACACTTCATATGCTCACAGGTGAATAGCCAAGAGCATCCTCAGGTGAAAGTAGGGGACAACCACATTTTTTTCCCACAGAAGTTAGCTGCCACTCATAGTTCCACCATTCTGCACCTCTAACTAATAATGCTATCCAACAGTCAGCATTTCTGTCTACCCAAGGAAGGGGTCAGCACTCCAGCCCATCACTTTACAGGTTGACAGCCCTTGGAGTATGACCTGATGCCAAGACTGTCTCTGATTCCTGGAAATCCAAAGGCACCTGGCAAAGGCCCAGTGGTCATGACGTTGCACCCCACCTCCTCTCCTGCATTGTTTGGCTCTTTTTCAGGATTAAGAGAACTGTTTGAGACAATATCCAGCTTCAGTCAGCGCCAGCATGAATCACCTTATTGGTCAGGTCAGTTAGTCCTGACCACCCCACGCTGGCTTAGCTCAGTTCCCAGTCCTCTGGGACTATTGTCAGAAATATTCCAAAAAGGTAAATGTTGCAAGGCAAATAAATGCACAGAAGTTCAAGGTCAGCCATCACTTCCCGGGGGACAGTAGTGAAGTATAAGCCAGATGGTGGGTACTAGGTATAACACTGGACTGTGATAAGGAAACTGGGGTTCTACTTCTGACCCTTACTAGGTCATAAACCTCAAGCAAGCCACTCAACCTTTCTGATCCTTGTCATACAAGCGTAAGAACATCTGATCCCTCAGTTGAATCCTCGGAGTGGCATAATGGGAAGAAGACAAAATGGACACAGGGATTTGTAATAAGCCATTTAAAGGGTATTGAGAGCAAGGTGATACCAGGATGATTGTCCTAGAAGCTACCAGAACTGTAGTAGTTGCAGAGAACTATGAGAGATGATATAAGCTGAACCTAGAATAGGAAAGCTGAAGATTTGGGCTAGATGACAGCAGGGAGGAAACTGGGGAGGATGCTAAGACACGTGGGAAGCAAAGATGGCAGCACTGCTACATTTGCCTTTCCAGAGGGTGACATGAGGGCCAACCACCCCAAGGAAATGCAAAGAGAAAAGGATGACATTCTCTCTGTCCTGAGACGGAAGGTGAATTGCAGGGGAAGAGAGGCTGCTCAAAAGGACACTAGGCAGGGGCTTCCCTGGTGGCGCAGTGGTTGAGAGTCCACCTGCCGGTGCAGGGCACACGGGTTCGAGTCCTGGTCTGGGAGGATCCCGCATGCCACGAGGCAGCTGGCCCCGTGAGCCACAATTACTGAGCCTGCGCGTCTGGAGCCTGTGCTCCGCAGCGGGAGAGGCCGCGATAGTGAGAGGCCCGCGCACCGCGATGAGGAGTGGCCCCCACTTGCCACAACTAGAGAAAGCCCTTGCACAGAAACGAAGACCCAACACAGCCATAAATAAAAATAAATAAATAAATAAATAATAATTTTTAAAAAAAGGACACTAGGCAGCGAGGACCCGCACATTAACCTAGGCCCACAACTGCAGTCACTTGAATCACCGAATCATAGGAAGAAGTTTGATGTGAACTCCAGATCTGAAAGGAAACTGCAATTATCTTGGAGACTGTCTTGGAATGACTTTCAAGAAATATCTTGAAGAAGAACCAGGCTGATAAGAGAAATTTCAAGAAATATCTTGAAGAAGAACCAGGCTGATAAGAAGAGCCAGGTTCTGATAAGAACCAGGCTAATAAGAAATAGGGCTGCGCATGCAGAAAGACAAAGGGGCTGTTCCCTCTCCCTCCTGGGGAATGCAGCCCTGCACCAATAGGCTGTGACCCCATGCAGTTAGAAGCCCCTACATGTGGTCACAGACCCAGCAAAAGCCAGGACGATGGGGGAGGGGGCATCCGTCAGTGAAGGGCTGGGGGTTTACTGACAGGTAATTTAGCTCATTCCTCCTCAGTTCAACAGGCTGTATCCTAGGCACTACCAAGATGAGGAAGACACTAGCCCTTGCCCACCAGGAGCTCTTAGGCCAAAGGGAACTTGGCAAGCCAACAAACCAATATGGAAAGTTTAGAAATGGCTCAGTGGGGGCCGAGGAATGTGCTGGGGATGAGGTCATGTACAGGAAAAAAAAAATGTGCTGGCTGTGGAGATCAATGACTCCCATGCAGATCTTTAATAAACAGATTTTAACTGAGCTTTTTATTATGGAAATTTCAAACTTACAAAAACATTGAGTGAATATTGTACTGAACCGTCAGGTACCCATCACAGAACTTCAACAATGCAGCCCATCTTGTTTATCCGTAACACCCCCCTCCACCTCCCACTGCCACTTTTTCTCCCTCTTCCCTCTTTTCTTCTGGATTATTTTAGAGCAAATCCCAAACCTTAAATAATTTCATCTAGAAACACTTCAGTATGTTACCCCAAGAGATAAGTGCTCATGCGTGCATGAGTGTGCACTCACACTCTCTCTTTTTCTCTCTCTCTCTCTGTCTCTGTCTCTCTCTAAATTGAATTTTACAAATATGGTGGAGCAAAAGGGAGTATTTATGTAAACCATCCAAGAATCTTTCACCATAAAAAGGGGACTGGCTAGCCACAAGAGCCAGAAACCAAAACCAAAACACTACAGAGAGAGAGAGCACGAGAGAGAATGCTGAGACAGTAACAGCTACAGAAATGACTGCTGTGGAATTTGAGAAAACAGTGAGAAGTGGAACTTCTGGAGGGAAAGTAGAAAATTAAGATGACTTTCAGGTGGAAAGAAAAAGGTAAACATGCAGTTGTCAGGGGTTAACAAGAGGTACAGGAAGGAAACACTAGGGAAATTAGTTCTTGTTGAGGAAAAGGATAAAGAGAACACTTAAAGATAGCTAGTTCTGAGGTCACTCAGATTAAAAAAAAAAAAACAGGGTATGATAGGAATAAAAGAAGGTAAATAAATGGCAGTAAAAATTAAAGTCGATTTATTCAACAAACATCGATCAAGTTCCTCCTGTGCAATAGGCTTTTTTTAGTTGGAACCCAAGTCCAAAGAGGCTATGGCATTTGTACATATTATGTTTTAAAATGAATGTCTAGGGCTTCCCTGGTGGCGCAGTGGTTAAGAATCTGCCTACTAATGCAGGGGACACAGGTACAAGCCCTGGTCTGGGAAGATCCCACATGCCATGAAGCAAATAAGCCCATGTGCCACAACTACTGAGCTTGCACTCTAGAGCCCACGAGCCACAACTACTGAAGCTGGCACGCCTAGAGCCCATGCTCTGCAACAAGAGAAGCATCACAATGAGAAGTCCGCGCACCGCAACGAAGAGTAGCCCCCGCTCGCCGCAGCTAGAGAAAGGCCGTGCGCAGCAACGAAGACCCAACGCAGCCATAAATAAATAAATTAATTAATTAATTAATTAATTAATAAAATGAATGTCTAGATGTCAGCAGGAACTGCCACTCCCTTCAAGTAAGATTAGCTCAGATGCCCATCCTGCCTCTACTGGATGTTCAAAGCCCTCCCCATGGTATCTGTGAGCCTCTAGGGGCTTACATTGTCATGGTCACTTCTGATTTCCAATAGACTTGTTCATTACTTGCTGTCCCCATATCCTACCACCCTGCTCTTGGCTTGGGACTTAGCCCTTTTCCACGATAAGCCTTACCAAAGATTTGGCATAGACTTACATCACAGGAACCAGACAGCTTCCAATAGAGTATTAGATAGCCCCACTCACTTCTCACTCTCCCTCAACCTGGATTTTGTTCACTGCTCATTGCACCCTTGGCAGTCTCCTATTCCTCACACCATCTTCCTGGATGCTTTCATCTCTCCCACTCTCCCTTTCCTCACTCTTCTCTTCTCCCCCTCCTCCTGATTTCTATTCCATCCCAAATCAGCAATTAGTACTTCTGTAGTTGTCTCGACTCCTGAAAAACTACGTCCTTAGGGAGTCACCTTACCCCCAAATCATCTCCCAGCCTCCAGCAAGTCTGACATCAACTCTCAGGAGGTCAACATTTTCATCCAGATACAATAGAATGGATGAATGATCAATCAATTAATTAGTTAATTAGAAAAAGCAAAGTGACAGAGAACCTGAGCCAAGAAAAATGAAGCGCCAAAGGAAAGAGAGGAAAACTTGCAAAGGAAACGTTAGAAGACTAAAAGAAAACACACACACACATACACACACACACACATACATGACTAGGGTAAGCAGAGCTTTAACTAAATGAGTACAGTATTTCATGAAATCCTCACAACAATCTTGAGAGATGGTAGCTATCATCCCATTTTATAGGTGAGAAAAATAAGTCTCATGGAAGTTAAGAGCTTCCCCAAGGTTTTATAGCTTGTTAAGTGGTGGAACTTCTCTGGGAATCTTGTAATCTCAAATCTAGCGCTGTCTCCATTACCGCATAAGAACACAGGCTGGAGCTAAAGCTTAGAACTCTCCACAAAGAGAGGATCTGAATGTAACTTGGGCTTAAGAAATAGAGCTGAATTTGAAGAGAGAAATTGGTGTATGAAAGGACTGCTTTGGGACTAATCAAGTTCCTCAGTGGGAGAGGAGCCACCTAAGTTCAGATTTCCAGATTTTTGTTTAAAAGTTGGAAAGGTCATGGAAGTCAACCAGGTTGGGAGAAAAGATACAGTTTTTAGACCTGAACCCTCAAAAGAAAGAATGAAAGCCAAAAAAGGAAAATGTGCACAGGATGCCTCTCCTGTGTGCAGAAAAGGTATGAGGCTGGGGGAGATGTCACATGCATCTTGGGAAAGGAGCTGGGGCAGTGGATAAACAAAAGGTGACCCCTTCAGTGAAGTATTTGTTATCAGCCCATAAGAGGTAGATACAGAGATGTGAATATCTTCTATAAGAACTTTCCAAATCAATCTGAATAATTGCAAAAGCGTATTTGGATGACCTGTATGCCCACTTTATCAGCAGGTGTTAAACAAGGCCTCAGGCACAAGTTTGCACTGGTGTTTTCAACCTCAGTCTCATTGGGGTCAGTCATATCACTACTATAATTATCAGAGACCTATGAGAAAAGAAAAAAAAAAAGGAAGCCTTACCACATAAATGTTCATCGTGAACAAAAGTTTTAAGATAGTTTGAAAAGAGAAGAATGTGAGAGAATTGATTCTTCGTAGGCTTGCTAAAGTCAGGAAACTACCCATACTAGCCAGAACCATATCTGTATTAAAACAGAAATTTATCATAAATAATTTAGATCAATACTGTAGCTCAAGAGAATTTTTCTTTTTTTAAAAAAAGGGTCCATCAGTTATTCAAGTTTAAAAATTACTAGATTGGAGAGAGGGAGATTTATTTAGCTGTCCATGCTAGCTAGCCATCTGAATATAGTAGAATTGAGTATCACAAGCAAAAATGCTAGAGGTCATAAAATTGAAGTGAAAGATTTTATCACTTCTATTCATGCAATGATTGAGGTTGAAATTAATTTCTTAAAACATAGGGAATTGGGTAGAGAAGTGAAGAACCAAAGTAGTGCTCCCCTTTAAAGATTTCAGAAAAGTGAAACATTTTTTTTTTTTTTTTTTTTTTTTTTTTTTTTGCTGTACGCGGGCCTCTCACTGCTGTGGCCTCTCCCGTTGCGGAGCACAGGCTCCGGACACACAGGCTCCGCGGCCATGGCTCGCGGGCCCAGCCGCTCCGCGGCATGTGGGATCTTCCGGGATCGGGGCACGAACCCGTGTCCCCTGCATCGGCAGGCGGACTCTCAACCACTGCGCCACCAGGGAAGCCCTGAAACATTTTTTAATGACATAAAGAGAGCTCTCCAAAGAAATACAGCCAAAGGTTTTCAAGTGTAAAATAGATATTGTCACAAAGGCATTTAAGGGAGAGCACAGACAGCTAAAATCAAGGTAAAGACACTGGGGCAGGAACAGTGAAATCAAAGAACAGATAAAACAGAATGGAGATGATGAGAGCAGAGAAAGGTCACAGAAGAACAAAACTACTCCCTCTGAAAGCTAAAGAAGAGAGAGGATTGCTGCAAGGTTAAAATGGGCAGAATAAGGCACCAAAGAGAGTCTAGAGATAATGGAAGGGTTTAACCAAACTCATCAAGTGGAAGGAAAGATTGAGCAATGAGCTTGGCTGTGGGCTGATGAAGAAACAAGCCATCTGACAGAGGATATCATGGGTCAAGTGGTTCTAAGGGAGCCAGATTTTGAAGCAAGGACACACTTCTGGGTCTGGCCGATGTGCTGCTCAGTTCTTCCAAGCTTTTAAAAACCTAGCCAACCTCACTTTTCCACAGCATACACTTGAGAGGAAGGTGAAGTGACCTGTACAGTGAAACAAGGAGCCAGTGATCATTTAAAAAGGAAAGAGGGCAGATGTTGGGAACTAGACACCACTATCTTTATAAGGACAGAATAGGGAACATGGACTTCCCTGGTGGCACAGTGGTTAAGCATATGCCTGCCGGGCTTCCCTGGTGGCGCAGTGGTTGAGAGTCCGCCTGCCAATGCAGGGGACACGGGTTCGTGCCCTGGTCCGGGAAGATCCCACATGCCGTGGAGCAACTAAGCGCATGTGCCACAACTACTGAGCCTGTGCTCTAGAGCCCACAAGCCATTTCTACTGAGCTTGCATGGCACAACTACTGAAGCCCACACGCCTAGAGCCTGTGCTCTGCAACAAGAGAAGCCACTGCAATGAGAAGCCCGCACACTGCAATGAAGAGTAGCCCCTGCTCACCACAACTAGAGAAAGCCCACGCACAGCAACGAAGACCCAACACAGCCAGAAATAAATAAATTAATTTCAAAAAAAAGAATAGGGGGCTTTTGTAGGAAATTTTCCATTGCATAGCAGAATGCTCAACAAAGTAAAAAAATTTTTTCAGCCATTACTTCTACAAATAAAATTTATGCCCCTCTCTCTCTTCTCCTTCTGGGAGCCCTATAATGCAAATGTTAGTCTGTTTGATGTTGTCCCATATGTTCCTTAAGCTATCTTCAATTTTTAAAATTTTTTTAAATAAATAAATTTATTTATTTATTTTTGGCTGCATTGGGTCTTTGTTGCTGTGCACAGGCTTTCTCTAGTTGCGGTGAGCAGGGGCTACTCTTCATTGCGATGCGTAGGCTCCTCATTGTGGTGGCTTCTCTTGTTGTGGAGCACGGGCTCTAGGCATGCCAGCTTCAGTAGTTGTGGCACACAGGATCAGTAGTCGTGGCTTGTGGGCTCTAGAGTGCAGGCTCAGTAGTTGTGGTGCACGGGCTTAGTTGCTCCGTGGCATGTGGGATCTACCTGGACCAGGGCTTGAACCCATGTCCCCTGCATTGGCAGCCAGATTCTTAATCACTGTGCCACCAGAGAAATCCCTAAATTCTTTTTTCTATTTGCTACTTTGATTGGGTGAGTTCCATGCCTTGTCTTCAAGTTCACTGATTCATTCTTCTTCATCTAATCTGCTTTTGAACCCCTCTAGTGTACTTTTCAGTTCTATTGTTGTCTTCTCCAGCTCTGTGACTTCAATTGGTACTTTCTTATATTTTCCATCTCTTTGTTCAATCACTGTGTTCTTTCATTCTTCTCCCCAGTTCAGTGAGCAATTTTATGACCCTTACTTTGAACTCTTTAACAGATAAATGACATCTGTTTCATTAAGGTTTTTTTCCTGAGGTTTTATCTTGTTCTTTCCTTTGGGAAATATTCTTCTGTTTCTTCATTTTGCTTGACTCTCTGTTTTGGTTTCTATGCAGTAGATTAAAAAAACCACCTCTTCCAGTCTTGAAGGAGTGGCCTCCTGTAGGAGATGAATCTTGTCATTCACCCCTCCCCTAGCTCATAGTTGTCTCTCAGACTTTGGTAATTATTTAAGCAGTCTGTTATATTTTCTTTAGCTCCCAGTAATTGAGGATGTGCCAAGACTTCAGTGTTCAAAAGGGGAGGCTCTCAGCACCTAAATTCAGGCTGATTGAAAGCCAGACTTCCAGCGAGCAGCTTTTAAAAGTATACAAAAATATACAATCCTGTAGGACCACAAGCATAAGCCCTGCTGGCCACCACAGCCAGGCAATCTGGAGGTATCCTCTGGGCAGCAGTCACGAATATAGGGGCTCCAGAAAAGTATATAAGTTCTTCTCTGGGAGATACCAGCAAGCTGGAGTAAGGCCAAGATCACATCTACAGCCTACATTCCTTGAGAGCAGCTCTGTAGGCTACTAGATGTGTGCCCAACACAAAGCCTGCCCCTCAGGCCAGAGCTCCAGCACAGGCAAAGAGGCCTCCTCCACAGAAGGATCATGGGGAGTGCCCCAGTCTGCTCTCTGTACAGTATCCTGCAGGTGGCAGCTTGCCAAGAATCATCACTCCAATTCCTGCAGGACCCAGGAACGCAAGCCCCTCTGGCCACCAGAGCCAGGCAATCAAGGGGCATTCCCTGGGCAATTGCCACAAAACCTGGGGCAACAGACATAAAAACCAGGGTGTCAGATGCATGCAAATCTCCCCTTTAGGGAAGGAACACTGGTGCTTTGAAGCATGACAGAGGGAGAGTGCAAAGTTAACACCTTCCTCTAAGGTCTCTGGAAAGGATTAGAGTCAACCCCTAGATGCATGTTTAATTAGAAGCCTGACCCTCAGGCCACAGCTATTATAATTACCTAATAGGTATCCTTCACAGGAAGACCAAGCTCCTGGGTCTGGGTCTGTGTCCATGAAGACATGAGAGTACCTAGTATAGGCAGGGAAATGGCAAACAACTCAGTGCCACTAGAATTCAAGGCAGGGAATAGCAGAAGATGTGGCTGGAAAGGGGAGGCTCTTGTATGGTCTGCCAAGGAGCTGGGACTTGACTCTGGGTGATTGTTAAAGGAAGGAGCTTTGACATGTTTGCCTTTTAGAAGGCTCATCTTCCTCTTGACTTTGATGTGGAGGATGGTTTGGAGGAGGGGATCAATCCATAGGCAGAGAGACATAAGGATGGAGAGGAGGGAGCATATTTGAAAAAGGTTTGGACAACAAACTCTGTAGGGTTGGATGGTTATTGGTTGTGGGTGGGAGGAGGCCAGGAAGACCCATGGGTTCTGAGTTGCATGACTCAGGGAATTGTGGTTCCATTAAATGAAACAGGGAAACACAGAAGGAGGAGGGAGACGGTGATGAGTTCTTTTTGGATCACGTTGAATTGAAGATAGCAGGCAGATGACTATGACTGGTGATCAGAGGAGAGTTCTGATGTTAGAGCTATAGATTTGGGCATTGTGTTAGGGTCCTGAGGCTGCTGTAACAACTTACCACAAAGCTAATGGCTTAAAACCATACAACTTTTTTCTCTTAGTTTTAGCGGTCAGAGGTCTAAAATCAGTCTGGCTGGGCTAAAGTCAAGGTGTCAGCAGGACTGGTTCCTTCTGGCGGCTCTAGGAGAGAATCCTTTCCTTGCCTTTTCCTGCTCCTAGAGGCCACCTACATTTCTTGGCTGGTGGCCCCTCCTCCATCTTCAAAGCCACCAGTGTAGCATCTTGCTTCAATGTGTGTGGCATCACATTGGTTTCTTCTGCTATAGTCAAGTCTCCCTCTGCCTCCCTTTTATAAGGATACTTGTGATTACACTGGGTCCACACAGATAATCCAGGATAATCTTTGCATCACAAGATCCTTAACTTAATCCCATCTGCAAAGTCCCTTTTGCCAAAAGAGGTAACATTCACAGGTTCCAAAGGTTAGAACCTGGATGTATTGGGGGGTCATTATTCAGCCTACTATAGGTGTTGTCGGCATTAAGTTCATGAGAGTATGTACAGTCAATGGGATGGATGTGTATGGAGAGAAGACATTAGATCAAGAAGAGAGCACTGGGAACATCAAAGTTAAAGGAGTGAATGTTGGAAGAAGGAACTCAAAGGAGATGGAGAAGGAAGTCTGACCAAGAAGGGCAGTACCAGGAAAGAGCTAGTGTCAGGGAGACGGAGAGCCTAGAGTAATAGGGAGGAGGGAGTTGTCAAGAGCTGCAGGTGAAGCTGGATAGGCCATGTGGAGGTCCCTGGGTATCTACTCCATCAGTGGAGTACCGGGATAGAAAACAGATGGCAGTGGATAGCAGTAATGGGCAATAAGGAAGGGTGGGGACGAAGTGAGAGTAGCACTGACATATATACACTACTAAACGTGAAATAGATAGCTGGTGGGAAGCAGCTGCATAGCGCAGGGAGATCAGCTCGGTGCTTTGTGACCACCTAGAGGGGTGGGATAGGGAGGGTGGGAGGGAGAGGCAAGAGGGAAGGGACATGGGGATATATATATATGTATAGCTAATTCACTTTGTTATAAAGCAGAAATGAACACACTATTGTAAAGCAGTTATATTCCAATAAAGACGTTAAAAAGAAAAAGAGAGAGAGGGAAGGAAAAACTGATGGCAGCTAGAAAGCAGTGCAGACTCAGTGGAAGTTATTTTGTTTTATTCTGCTTTGTTTCTAAAAAGATGTGAGTCTGGAGTATGCTTGTGGGCTGAACAGAAAGAGCCCAAAGATGGGAGAGGCTAAATATTTGTGCAAGAGTGGGAATACGTGATAGAATGAGGTCCCAAAATAGGCTGAAGGATATGAACTCCAAGAGCACAGATAAACAAAATTTGAAATAGGCCTATCCTTTGATCCAGCTTCTAGGAATTTATCTTACAAAAAAATCTTATGAAAATGCTCACATAGGAGGAAAAAATGTACAAGATTCTTCAAAGGCAGAAGATTACAAGAGTGTTCAAGGCAACATTGCTTATAACAGGGAAAACTGGAAACAACTTACTTGTCTATCAGCAAAGGATTACTTAAGCTCTGGAGTTGAGACTAGCTTTAAAGTCTTAGAGTGGAAAGGTTTCCCTGTGTATGATATGATTTACAGACATCATAAAGAAAGGTATTACAGAATAGATAATAAAATATACAGTTTCTATAGACCCCATAATCAAGTAGATACTTGAAAAAAAAACATTTCTAGTCTACCTAATATATAAAGAATTCCTTCAAATGCTTTTTTTTTTTTCTTCTGTACGCGGGCCTCTCACTGTTGTGGCCTCTCCCACTGCGGAGCACAGGCTCCGGACGCGCAGGCTCAGCGGCCATGGCTCACGGGCCCAGCCACTCCACGGCATGTGGGATCTTCCCAGACCAGGGCACGAACCCGTATCCCCTGCATCGGCAGGCGGACTCTCAACCACTGCGCCACCAGGGAAGCCCCTTCAAATGCATTTTTAAATGACAGCCTAACAGGAAAATGGTCAAAAGCTATAAACTAGCATTTCAGAGAAAAAAATCAAACAGCTAATAAGTATATATTTTTGTAATCAATGTCATTAGAGATGAGAGATATGCAATGAGATACCATCATTTTGTCTATAAGATCAAAAATATTAGAAAGATTGTTATCTGTTGTTGGTAAGTTTATGGAGAAAAGGACATTCTCAAACAGGGTTGAAGGAATTTAAATATATACAAGTTTTATAGAGAAATTTGGTAGTATTTATCAAAATATTTAATGTACCTGACTTTTAACTTAGCAATTCCACTTCTAAGAATCTATCTTATAGAAATACTGTATACATACACAAGAAATTATGAACAAGTGTGTGTTTTACTGGTTCATACATTTTTACTTACCTGGAATGGTGAAAATTTGGACATGACCTGAATGTCCAATACAAGAAGAGCAGCTAAATACACTCTGTAACATGTGTATAATGGAATACTGGGCAGCTATTCAAAAGAAAGAATTAGATCTAGATGTAGTAAATTATATGGAAGTAGGTTTATAATATTTAAGTAAACAAGCAAAAAAAAATAGCTTAATTCCAGGTATAGCATGATCCCATTTTTGGAAACAAAAACTATTTCTGTGTACTAGACAAAATAAGGACTTGATAATACACACATCACCACGGATGAATCTCAGATGTATTATGCTAAATGAAAGAAGCCACTCAAAAAGTCGCACATTGTGTATTCTGTTTATATGACACAAATATAAATATATTTGCTCTGGAAAAAGCAAAAGCAAAATTATAGGAACAGAAAACAGATCAGTGGTTGAGAGGGCTGAGCGTTGGAAAGATTGTCATTATAAAGGGGCATGAGGGAAGTTTTTTTGGGGTGATGGAAATGTTCCACATCTCAACTATGGTGATGGTTCCACAATTATGTGCGTTTGTACATTTGTAGGCTACAAAAGGTGAATTTTACTGTATGTGAATTATACTCCAGTAAATCTGACTTTTTTAAAAGTTCATAAAGATTCCCAGCAAGCTGTTAATAATAGTTACCCCTTGGAGAATGGGACTGGGGAATATGGGAAGGGAAGCATCTTTAACTTTTTATACACTGTATAATTTGGATTATTTTTAATAAGCATACACTACTTTTGGAATTTTGGAAAGGGTTTGAATAAGCATGGCATACACACACAATGGAACACTATACAGCTATTAGAAACAGATTTACATGTACTGACACATAAAGGCATTCACAAGCACTGTTAAGCAGAGAAACACAAATTACACAAAAATATACAATCATAGTTTTGGAAAAATACAATAAAATTTTGTGTATACATATATGTTTAGGTATATATGAGGATGTGTATGTCTCTGTGCGTGTGTGTGCATGTGCACAAACCAGGATTTCGTCCAAATATTTAACAGTAATTTAACAGTATTTACTTTTGAGGAGTAGTATCACTGTGGGTTTGTGGAGGGGACTACTTTTATTTTTAACTTTGGCTGAATTGTTGTGAGGGTATATCATTTCTATAATTATAAAAAGCATTATGTTTTTAAAATAACATAACTGAAGAGGTTGCTTTGTCTAAAAGGAGGACTATCCATTCTCTGAGAGTGGAAGCAAGATATGGACAGTTATAGAAAACTTCGTAGGTTGGACAGCAGATAGAAGAGTCAGTAACTTTGGTCTCAGTTTTGTCAGTAAAATAGGTTATCTGATGAGAGTGCAGGGGAGCAAATGTTGGGGAGGGTAGGGAGTTTAAGTAAAATGCAAAGATCTGGAATAAGTTTTAAGAGGTATGATGAGGAAGGACATTGAGGGTAAATGAAAACGATTGTCGAGGATGGAGGTTACAAATGCCCTTAGGGGCTGGGCCATAAGGTGAGTGTGATAGGGGCCAAGAGGTGGCTTCAGCAAACTGGGGTGGTCAGGATTATCCAAAATGGGTCCTGGTGACTGTCACAGCCCAGTGTCACCGAGACCCCAAGAGAAGGCAGAAGTATAACTTTTTAGATGAAGTCATCCAATCGAAAATATTGGCAACTAGTTACATGCTGCTTCAAATGCTGTCCAGGCCAAACAAAACCTGACAGCCCATGGCAGGGGGGGTTTGTATGTGAGTGTGTGTGTGGTGTTGTTGTTTTTCCCGGACTTTTTATAGCTGAACATCTTCTTCTTCTTTTTTATACTTTTTAAAAAATTAATTTATTTATTTATTATTTATTTTTATTTTTGGCTGTGTGGGTCTTCATTTCTGTGCGAGGGCTTTCTCTAGTTGCGGCGAGCAGTGGCCACTTTTCATCGCGGTGCGCAGGACTCTCACTGTCACGGCCTCTCTTGTTGCGGAGCACAGGCTCCAGATGCGCAGGCTCAGTAGTTGTGGCTCATGGGCCCAGTTGCTCCGCAGCATGTGGGATCCTCCCAGACCAGGGCTCGAACCTGTGTCCCCTGCATCGGCAGGCAGATTCTCAACCACTACGCCACCAGGGAAGCCCATAGCTGAACATCTTTTAACTCAGCTTGTTTCAGGGGAAAGTGAGATAAAATTCAAAACAGTAACAAAAAAAAATCATTTCTCAGTTGTGATGTTCAAAACAGCCATTTAAAAAAAAATAACAGAAACAATAGTTTTGAAATTCAAGCTTTTATTGCCGAGAGCCAGTTTCCTGAGAGTGAAAAGGGCTTTCAGTCTTCTAAAAAGTTCCTCTAAAATATCGAGAACGGGAGCCTGGCTCTGTCAGAGTCCATAAGAGAAGGAATTCTCCAAGCTATAGGAGCAATTTTCCCTCAAGGAAAGAGTTGGGCTACTTGGTTGGCAGGAGCAATAGGAGACAAGAGGAGGAATATCAGGCAGGAGAGTGGCTCCTAAATTACCTGGATAGTTCTGGCGGGGAGGAGCAGGGCCCTTATGACCTGTTTCCCTGCCGAACACCTGGGAGGAAGCAGCCTCTTCCAAGCCCTTTGCCAGCACTGGGCAGCTGTATCTGAGTAGCAGCCTCACTAGGACGAATCTAGACAGAAAGAAGGACTGAGTGAGCCTCATCTTTGACAAGCCTCTCTGACCTTCAGGAGGCCTGGATGGTACCAGAATTTCCCACAGGCCTTGGAGAAGATGGAGAAGATGAGGGGAGGGCTGGCCCACAAGCCAAGGTGTCACCATGGTGAGGGCTGAAATGGCCCCGTAGTTGAGGGCTTCGGGGTGGACTGTCCAAGTCACAGCAGACCTCAGGGAGATCTACATGGCCAGTGGGTGCTGAGGTGTGGTGTGACCCCACCTCATTTGTATCAAGCAATAAGAACAAGCATTTCTGTGGTGCTCAGGCACACTGAAATTAGAGCCCAGGTGAACTAATGTTGGATTTCTCCTGGCTGGGCACTGGAGGAACAAGTGTGAAGCGGAGATGAGGGTATTTGTAAAGGAATGAGCCCAATTACCCAATGAACAGACTAAATCCATACTTGAGGCACCAGCTATGCAGGGGTACACAAAAATGAAAAAAAAAAGTTGAAGAATATTTTATTCTCCCCCCACTTCCTCCCTACCTCCTCTCCAAAACAAACAAAGAACAACAAAAATAAGTCGCCATGAGAAACACATCAGAAACTGGATTCATTTATACTTTTTTTTTTTAATTTATTTTTGGCTGTGTTGCTTTTTCATTGCTGCACACAGGCTTTCTCTAGTTGAGGCGAGTGGGGGCTACTCTTCATTGCAGTGCGCGGGCTTCTCACTGCAGTAGATTCTCTTGTTGTGGAGCACGAGCTCTAGGCGCATGGGCTTCAGTAGTTGTGGCACGTGGGCTCAGTAGTTGCGGCTCGTGGGGTCTAGAGCCCAGGCTCAGTAGTTGTGGCACACGGGCTTAGTTGCTCTGCGGCATGTGGGATCTTCCCGGACCAGGGCTCAAACCCGTGTCCCCTGCATTGGCAGGAGGATTCTTAACCACTGCGCCACCAGGGAAGCCCCTCTTTATACTTTTTGAATTACATCTAGGACAAGGGCACCATAGTTTTTTCAGCGCCTAGGTCATCTAATCTGGCCCTGATTTTCAGGTGAGTAACTGAGATCCCATCTGGATGAGATAAGAAACAAAAGGTGCTGAAAACAAGAAGACAATAAAAGGCTCAAGCGTTCAGGGTCTCCATGGGGTCAGTGACCTGGCATGGTAGGAGGGAGGCGGTAAGGAAGGTTGTGGTCAGATCCCCTTGAGGGCAGGCTCTAGGCTGTGGCCACGGAGGTAGGTGACTAAGTGAAGCTGGAGAAGGGAACAAGGTTACTGACAAAATCACCAGGATAAAAAGGGTTGTAGGATAAAGAAGAGGACCATGAGCCAGGGGCCCGTCTCAGGGAAAGCCAGAGAGCATCCCAAGGCTGAGCGGATGCCAGATGCAGTCAGTTCAGTGACTATAACCTGTCATTCACATGTTTCTATAACTGGACCTTCATCTAATGCAGCCCCATAGGCAAGTTACATTGAATAATGGGTTTACACGGAATACTGATATAATTACACATTGATCTGCATATGCAATAGTAACTCTTTATACTGCTTACTTTGTTTCCTCTTAAACACATCTAAACTTCTCCTTCCCAATTTTTCAGTTGACAAAGGAAATATATTCTGAAAATTTTGTTTTTAAGCAGTTAAAGTTGGACCCCAGCTGCCATGGGAGACTGCTCTGTGCATTTTTACTTGACATTCAAAATGAGGTTGCAAAGAAAGCATTTTATTCAACATAAATGCTGCTCTTTTTTTTTTTTTCCTTAAGTCTCCAGAGAAAAATTACTACCCAGGAATGGGGTTTTTTTAAACTTGTTTTCATTTTCCCTGTGCCAGACTAAGTATTCCTGAGAGAAAACAGACCTTTTCAAGGAATCCAGACTCAGTGCCACAATATCCAATTCTGAGTGAATTAACATTTTTTTCCCACTGATATGAATAGAAAACAGACTATAAGAGAACCTGTTGACTCCTAGTTAATCTTTAGTTCTACAACAGCATTAGGCTGTCATTTCTCCTTAACGATTTAAGTATCTGATACTAAGCTTTCTTGTCAAATAAACGAAAAGTCTGGCTTTATTCTGTCTTGAGGTTTGTAGCTAAATATTTATCTCTGGTCTGAAGAAAGAGGGGGAAATCCAGTTGGTTGTAGTAGAATGAATTCCCGCACACATCCTCAGGAACTACGCAAGATGGTGACACAATTACTGCCATTTTAAATGCTCGGGTCTGCTGAGTAAGGGAGGTTCTTTTTGTCTTCCCAACAATGTTCACTTACTTTTCTTTAATTTTTATTTTACTTTGCTAATCAAGACTTCTGTGAGATCTGAGGCTGCATTGGATCTAATTTAGGAATTTGTGGGGTGCAGGGAGTCCTTTGAAAATGAAAGCAAACAGTTTATATCGTTGGTGTGATGGAGTAAGTGCTCAATTACCCATGTAGATAGAGAGGGGATATTTAGGAAAATATAATACAATATATGATATAAAAATCCTTTTTATTTAATGTGAACTCTTGTCCAGATATATCACACAGCACCGTGACTGCAAATTGCTCACAGGGTCTGGAGGGAGATATTGCCAGACTTGCCTCCCTATCTCCTTGCAATATTCAAAACTGGTAGAGAGGGGCTTCCCTGGTGGCACTGTGGTTGAGAGTCCACCTGCCGATGCAAGGGACACGGGTTCGTGCCCCAGTCCGGGAAGATCCCACATGCCGCGGAGCGGCTGGGCCCATGAACCATGGCCGCTGAGCCTGCGTGTCCAGAGCCTGTGTTCCACAACGGGAGAGGCCACAACAGTGAGAGGCCCGCGTACCGAAAAAACAAAAAAAAAACAAAAAGAAAACCTGGTAGAGAGGGGTCTTTTGTGGTATGGAAACTCTTCAAAATTCTGAGAACTATTAGGGTCTCCTGAGTAGGAAGGTTTCTGTTACACTTTAAACCGGGTGCATTATTTTCCTATTGATGCTATAACAAATTACCACAGACATGGTGGCTTTGAAAAAACACAGATTGACTGTCTTAAGTCCTGGAGGTCAGATGTCCGAAATCAGTCTCATGAGTCAAATCAAGATGTTGACAGGGCTGTGTTTCCTTTCTGGAGTCTCTAGAAGAAATTCCATTTTCTCACCTTTTCCAGCTTTTAGAGGTCACTTGCATCCTCCACCTTCAAAACATATCACTCCAGGGGCTTCCCTGGTGGCGCAGTGGTTGAGAGTCTGCATGCCCATGCAGGGGACACGGGTTTGAGCCCTGGTCCAGGAGGATCCCACATGCCGCGGAGCAACTAGAGCCCGTGAGCCACAACTACTGAGCCTGCGCTCTAGAGCCCGCGAGCCACAACTGCTGAGCCTGTGCGTCTGGAGCTTGTGCTCCTTAACAAGAGAGGCCGCAACAGTGAGAGGCCCGCACACCGCGATGCAGAGTGGCCCCCGCTCGCTGCAACTAGAGAAAGCCCATGCACAGAAATGAAGACCCAACACAGCCAAAAAAAAATTTTTTTTAATAAATAAATAAATATTTTTTAAAAACCCACATCACTCCAACTTCTGCTTCTGTCATCACGTCTCCTTCTTCTGACTTTGATCCTCTAGCTTCCCTCTTATAAGAACCCAATACGTTGGGAGCACCTGGATAATCCAGGGTCATCTTCACATCTCGAAATCTTAAGTCAATCACATCAGCACAATCCCTTTTGCCATATAAGGTACTATGCTCACGGGTTTCAGGGATTAGGATGAGGATGTCGTCCAGCCTGCCACACCAGCTAGGCCCGTGTTTCCTCAAACCTGGGACTGAGCCTGGTCTTTGGTCACCACGGCAGACTGAACCTGGGCCAGGGCTCTGTAACACCCCCCAGCCAGTGCACCTTCTGCTAGATCCTTCCCCAATTCCACAACCCGCTTCTGCTCCAACTCATCCAAGAGCAGCCAGGGCATAGTTGAACAGCCGTGGAGAAGAGCTCTTCAGTTAGTGCAAAAAACCCACAAAAGCATTTCAACCTAAACGAAACAGATATGGTGAATGAGCATGAATGATGATATAATCAAAATGTACTTTTATTTTTGCCTCCCACAGTCTTTTCAAGATTTGTTCAGGGATTCCTGCCTCCATGAATGTGTCTCAGTGAGGGCGCTGTTAGCATTTCAAGTGGGACAATTCTTTTTTTTTTTTTTTTTTTTTTGCAGTACACGGGCCTCTCACTGCTGTGGCCTCTCCCATTGCGGAGCACAGGCTCCAGACGCGCAGGCTCAGCGGCCATGGCTCACGGGCCCAGCCGCTCCGCGGCATGTGGGATCTTCCCAGACCAGGACACGAACCCGCGTCCCCTGCATCGGCAGGTGGTCTCTCAACCACTGTGCCACCAGGGAAGTCCCAAGCAGGACAATTTTTGGAATACCTAGCATTCCAGGTCTTTGCCCTCTAAATGCCAGTAGCACCCTCACCACTAAGCATTATAACAATCAAAACGCACTCCTACAAACTTCCTCCTGATCCTTAGGGAGGTGGGATTCGCAGAAAACTGAGGCAGGCCCCTGACTCATCTGTTCCCTCTCAGGGCCTCAGGGAGCAATAGTTTTATGTTCCCTTTAGGTCACGCAGTCTCTATTCAGCAGTTAGGATGCCTGATCAATACAAACATTGAAATTCTGGTGGATTTAGGGCTCTGCTGGAGAAATCTGCTATGGGGTCAACTTCCCCCTTATCCCCCTCAGGGCCCCAGTTTGCTAACTCGAGTGGGGAAGGATCAGAGAAAGGGGGTCAGAGAGAATTCCCAAGTTTCTTGCTGATGGCTTGATCACAACTGACTTTTCCTTTTGTGGGTTTTTCGGAGAGTCCCATCACTGGGAATTTCTGGTACAACTCTCAGGAAGTATGGAATGCATTCCATTCTCAAGGCAATTCCCCCTCCATCCCTGCCATGGCACCCTCCCCCAGCCTGCCAACCCCCAGGGTTCACCTCCCACTGGGGTAAAGTGTCATGAGTCAAGGAGCTGCTTCTCCATTTCTGCAAATGATGATCATGATGGGGCCTCCACTTGGAATGTCACGTCTATGGCATCTTTGTACCTAGTTGACACTTCCATTGCAACATTCTATTGTGAGAAGGAATTAAGAGAATCATTTCAAAACAAATCAGTAGAGCTGATTCTTCAATGACTAGAGAACCTCTGGGTCTCTGAGTTTTCACAACATTGTGAAGTACATACAATTTATTTTTATAATCCAATACCTTTTCAACCTGAATGTTGAAGATACTTAAAATGCCGCTTGTCTGGAAGAGTGTTCAGGAAGTTTTTTTTTCTCCCCATTAAAATGCTGTTTTTCTCTTTTCCACTAAATCTTTTTTTTTTTTTTTTTTTTTTTTTTTTTGCGGGCCTCTCACTGTTGTGGCCTCTCCCGTTGCGGAGCACAGGCTCCGGACGCGCAGGCTCAGCGGCCATGGCTCACGGGCCCAGCCGCTCCGCAGCATGTGGGATCTTCCCGGACCGGGGCACGAACCCGGGTGCCCTGCAGTGGCAGGCGGACTCTCAACCACTGCGCCACCAGGGAGGCCCTCCACTAAATCTTAAAAGCTCTTATTCCCGCTGCTTTATGTTCCAGTCCCTTCAAAATGGAGGCTTGGGACCCACAGAAAACTTCTCATTGTTGTTCTTTCTTTTTTTTACTTTAAGGAATATCTGGAACACAGAGGAGTGACTGACTCAAATATGATGAAAATATAATGACCTGCTTCATAGTAACTACTAGTGCATGTAGCTTACAAAGTGTCATCATGTAGGTTTTCTCCTTTGATCCTTATGAGGCAAGGATGAGGCAGGTCCCATTTTACAGACGAAATAAGCGAAGCCCAGGCAGAAAAGAAGGGAGAACTAACATTTAGTGAGTACTGTTATGTACTAGGTGGTTTTTTTATACATTTATCATCTCATTTAGTGTCCTTAGTGAACATAGAGGATAGATATTATCATCGTCCCCAGGAAACTGAGGCTCAGAAAGATTTTTACCCTAAGTCACACAGCCAGTACATTTGCTTTTTGCTGTACCATATATTTAATCTTCTCTCCTTTTTTTTTTAAATTAACTTATTTATTGTTGGCTGTGTTGGTTCTTCCTTGATGCACACAGGCTTCCTCTAGTTGCTGCAAGTGGGGGCTACTCTTCATTGCTGTGTGTGGGCTTCTCATTACAGTGGCTTCTCTTGTTGCGGAGCACAGGCTCTAGGCACATGGGCTTCAGTAGTTGTGGCATGCGAGCTCAGTAGTTGCAGCTCGCGGGCTCTAGAGCAACAGGCTCAGTTGCTCTGAAGCATGTGGGATCTTCCCGGACCAGGGCTCAAACCCGTGTCCCCTACATTGGCAGACAGATTCTTAACCACTGCACCACCAGGGAAGCCCCTAATCTGCTCTCTTGAATTAGAACTTGATCAGTTACCCATAAAATGCTTTCATATTCACCCTAAATGGGAAAAAAGAAAAGGTCTGGGTGTTTTTGTCTGTCTGTTTTACTGGATTCTAATGCCAGCAGAAAGCCAGATGGCCAGAAAGAGTAGACTTTTATGGTTCCCAATTTTGACATTTAAGAGTGAATGAAAAGGAACATGAGTTTGAGGAAATAGCAGTGCGAGGCATTGCACTTTGTAAAACGATTACTTTGAGACCAATCAAGCCAAGATAAACACTGAATCATTTCAACCGAGACAAACCCAATCCCATCTCTACATTGCACTCTGGGGAGCCCAGAGCACGAAGCTCACAGGACTGGTAGTAGAGGGTTACGTCCTGGAGCACCCTGTAAACATTTCCAGGACCTTCTTTGCCCTTTGTCAACTGTACATTGAACAGCTTCCTCAGCCCATGGGGCACTTTCTTTCGCAGACCTCCTGCTGGGCAGGGCCTTCCACCCACTATTTCTCTCTTTACCTATCATTTGGGGAAAGCCCTCTTCCCTCCCTCTGTTGCAGAGTTCTGTTCTGCTCTGAGTATTCAGGCCTTCCTGAGCCCTTTGTCCCCTGAAGTTTCATAGCTCGTGCTGACTCCTCCATCCAGTATAGCACTTCATAACGTGTGGTATTCCCTGCTGTTATGTACGTTCCATTATTACTACAATCAAGCCTTTATAAATCGTTGAGTTGTGGGAAAGAACTGTGTAATGCAAGTTCAGATGATGATGTTTTACTGGACACAGGAGATTCTTGAAAAAAAAACAAAGAGCATAAATATTTAGCAACAGTGATGTGGCTACCCATACAGTAGCACCCTACATGGGAGAGTCTGGCTAGCACTGTGCAGAGGACCCTATCTAAGAGGATGAAGTGATTATTGTACGTAAATAATGCGGGAGAATTAAGAAAAGGACAAGGCAAGCCTCAAAACTGAATGGCTCCCCAGAAGGAAACCTCTCTTCTCTGAACTCTGTAACCTCACTTCAAAGCAATTTAGTGGTGCCAGTAATTCTATGGCTGGTCAGTATGAGCATAATGAACTTCTTGCTTTTAGAACAATTGATGATGGAGTAAAGCACCCGGGATCAAGGTAAGAACTCATCTGTGGCTATTTTGCTTCAAAGTGGCTAAAACAGATGGTGGGTTTACAAAAGCAGGTCTGCACTGTCCAGGGATGGACTTCACTACTGCCCAAGTGAGGCTCTTTCAGATTGCCAGGGAAAAAGGCTCGGATGTCCTGCCTTCAATGATAGGTTTTTGATTTGGGGTTTTTTTCTTTAAACTCATAACAGTCTCTTTATTGATAACTCTCTTGGAACTAAACCTGCTTCCCATATCATTACATCCAGGTCAGTTCTACAATCTTTTGATGCTCAATGTTGTTTTGTATTCTCCTATTTTAGATTTTGCTTCTTAACTTTATTATTTTATTGTATTTTTTATTAGGTAACTTTGATGTGTAGAACATTATATTTCTACTTCTGTCTTCCCTACAACGTGCTCATCACCAAAAATTTATTTTCCATCCATCACCATACAGTTGATCCCTTTTACCCATTTTACCCTCCCTCCCATCCCTTTCCCTTCCCCTTAACCACTATTCTGTTCTCTGTAATGATGGGGCTTTGTGACTAAAACAAAAGAGTAAAGACCCAAAGGCTGGTGTGTAGGTAGAACCTCAGGCTCTGAAGTGAGGCTCATTCAAATACAGGCTCTCTCATCCGTGAACTGTGTGTAAATTATTTAACCTCCCTCAGCATTCATTTTGTCAGCTGTTAAATGGGAAGATGAATATCTAACTTTAAAAAATTAATTAAATAAAACAACTGGTAAAGCACTTAATACTGTGGCTGGTTCAGTGTGAGCTCTTTCATCAAAAAAAACATCATTAGGGACTTCCCTGGTGGTGGCACAGTGGTTAAGAATCCGCCTGCCAATGCAGGGGGACACGGGTCCGAGCCCTGGTCCGGGAAGATCCCACATGCCGTGGAGCAACTAAGCCCGTGTGCCACAACTACTGAGCCTGCGCTCTAGAGCCCACGTGCCACAACTACTGCAGCCCACGTGCTTAAAGCCTGTGCTCCGCAACAAAGAGAAGCCACCACTCCCGCAACTAGAGAAAGCCCGTGCACAGCAACGAAGACCCAACGCAGCCAAAAACTAAATACATAAAATTTTTAAAGTAAAAAAACATCATTAGGAAAATGAATAGGCAAGCTACAGGTTGGAAAAATACATAGAGTGTATTTATCTGAAAAAGTATTCATACCCAGAATATACACAGAACTGCTACAAGTCAAAAACAGATGAACCACTCAGTTTTTTTTTTTTAATGGATAAGAAACTTGGACAGACACTTCACAAAAGAAGAAATACAAATGGACGTTAACACATGCAAAAGTACTCAACATCATTAATCTTCAGGGAAATGCATATTAAAGCTACAGTGAGATACCGTTTCCACCCAATAAAATGACTAAAATCAAAAAGACTGATGACACTAAATGTTGACAGTGATACAGAGCAACTAGAATTCTCATCTATGGCTGTTAGGAGTGTAAAATGGTATAATCACTTTCGGAAACAGACTCGCAGTTTCTCATAAATGTAAATATGCATTAATCCTATGACCCAGAAATTCCATTCTGTTGTATTTACCCAAGAAAATTAAAACATATACCCACCAAAAGATATGAACATGAATGTTTGTAGCAGCCTTATCCTCAATGACCTCAAACTGGAACCAAGCCAAATGCTCATCAATAGGAGAAAAAATAAACTTTAGCACATTCCTACTGTGGAATTCCACCTAGCCATGAAAAGAAACCAACTGTTGATACTTGCAACCACGTGGATTACTCTCCAAATGAGTGAAAGAAGCTGGACACAAGAAGGACATTGTGTATGAAGCATAAGAACAGGCACATTAGTCTATAGTGCTCTTGTGCAAGAAGAATTGACTGGAAAGGAGTACAAGAGAACCTTCTAGGGTCATGACAATGTTCCATCAAGTTTTGCGTGGTGGTGACATGGGTGTATACAATTTTCAAAATTCACAGAACAGAACATTTAAGATCTGAGGATATTATTGTGTTAAATTGTATATCTGAAAAAGATAAATGAATGTTACTAATTGCTTTATCGTTATTCCAACAAATCATCTCATCAGCAACGCCACAGGCCTCTTGGAGAACTGAACACGATTCACAGCTGTCCAGGATGCTCCAGCAGCTCGACGACTCCAGCATTTTATGGTCCATCCAAACTTAGCATCTGTTGTTGCCTGGTGCCTTTGCACTCTCATGACTCGGATCTTCTCTCAAGTCTCCAGCTGTTTCTGCTGCTACCTCTGTCTTTACTTCTCTTGACTTCTGATTTTCCCACTTGCCTCTCTTTTCGCCAGAATGAGGAAGATTGGATGAGTGAGTTAGCATTCTATTTGGCAGCCCTATTGGTCTGATTTCTCATGTCTGGCCACCTCAGAAGCCTCTGCTCTCCTTACATAAAACATATAGAGTTGCCTTTGTCAGAACCCTATTTCTTTCCTTTTTCCAGTTTTCTTGAGATACACTTGACATAGAGCACTGTGTAAGTTTAAGGCGTACAGCACAATGCCTAGATTTACATATACTGTGGAACGATGACCACAGTCCATTTAATTCACATTCATCATCTCATATAGACACAAAAAGAAAAAGAAAGAAAATTGTGTTTTTCCTTGTGATGAGAACTCTTAGATTCACTCTCTTAACAACATTCAAATATACCATGTTGGCAGTGCTAACTGTAGTCACCGTGTTGTACATCACATCCCCAGTACTTATCTACCTTATAACTGGAAGGTATAAGGTAGATAAGTACCACCTTTTGACCACCTTCCTTCAATTCCCCATCCCCTGCCTCTGGTAACCACAAATCTGATCTCCTTCTCTATGAGTTTTGGGAGGGATTTATTGTTATGTTTTTGTAATTCTACATATAAATGTTTTTACCCTTAAACAACATCTCCTCAATTTCTCCATCCCCAGCCCCTGGTAACCACCATTCTACTCTCTATTTTTACAAGTTCATTTTTTTTAGATTCCACATATAAGTTAGATCATTTGTTTTTCTCTGTCTGACTTATCTCACTTAGCGTAATGCCCTCAGGGTTCATCCATGTTGTTGCAAATGGCAGGATTTCCTTCCTTTATGGCTGAATAATATTCCACTCTGTGTGTGTGTGTGTGTGTGTGTGTGTGTATATATACCACAACTTCTTTATCCACTCATCTGTTGATGGCCACTTAGGTTGTTCCCATGTCTTAGCTATTGTAAATAAAGCTGCTATGAACATGGGAGTGAAGATATCTCTTTGACATAGTGTTTTTATTTGTCAGAACCTTATTTCTGGTCCAATCTGTATGGCCAGGTTGACCGGGTCTCATGACACACTTCATGGCAACTTGGGTGGAAGGCAGGAACTCAAGAGACTGTGGATGGTGGGCACTTGGAGGTCCCTGAGCCGATCATTGTAATGACCACATTCTACCACACGCAGTGTCGCTGGGCCCCCCAGGTTATAAGTCTCTGGCTCTAGTTTTGGAGCACATATCACTACAGCAGGAAGGATCCAAATGCATGTGTTTCATACCCATAAGACTGCTCTAAGACTTGGTCACCTTACTGACAAGGTCACAATGTTATCACAGTATATAGTTAAATATATGCTTGATGTCAACTGTTAAGTCCCCAAAGACCACCAGAATAAACCTGTTGATAAACATCACCTTTTAGGGCAGGATGTTTTTAAGTTTTTTTGGACCTGAGCTGTGTGATTTTTCAGGCGCCTCTTGCAAAGTGAGGAACTGTTGGGAATCAGGCAGCGTTTATGAAACAATAGCTGTGCATTCATGGGCTCAGCGAGGCAAATGTCTTGAGGGGCATCTTTATGAGCAAGTTGTTATTCTTTTTTTTTCTTTTTTTTTTTTTTTTTTGCTGTACCTGGGCCTCTCACTGCTGTGGCCTCTCCCGTTGTGGAGCACAGGTTCCGGATGCGCAGGCCCCAGACGCGCAGGCCCAGCGGCCATGGCTCACGGGCCCAGCCGCTCCGCGGCATGTGGGATCTTCCCGGACCGGGGCACGAACCCGTGTCCCCTGCATCGGCAGGTGGACTCTCAACCACTGCGCCACCAGGGAAGCCCAAGTTGTTATTCTTGATTGGGAAGATATTTAGTTGGTTCATACTCTTATCTTCTAGGAGTAACAGTTTCTTGGAACAAGCAACTAACTTATTTCTGCTTGACCCAGCATCAGTTAACCCAGAGACAGAGAACTCTGATTTTCAATTCTCACTGGTTGACTTGTCAAATTTTAAAGCCATTTCTCACATATTCTACTTTAATCTTCTGCCTTCAGGTCCGTCAATCACAAAACAAAGTTTTAGTGTAAGTTGTAGCTGCTGGAGACCTTGGGCCATGAGAGCAGGTTGTGATGGGGAGGCTATTGTTTCTGAAATTCCTGTGAGAGAGTAGGATGTTTTCTACTTTCTATTCATTGTTTTCATTCTATTAGTTTATGACCCAGTACACTCCTTGATTTCCTCATTTGGAAAATAGGGATAAAAAACATACTTACCCCATGGAATTGTTGTGAGAATTAAAAGAGTTACGTAAATATGAAGAGCTTGAAAACGATCATCATGATCTCCTCTTTTCTCCAGCCCTGACCCTGCAGCCATCTGTTATGCCACCAACGTATCCTGGCAAGTCCTTCTCCGGCACTTGCCCCAGGTCTCCTGCCCCTCACCTCTCACCCTCAGTAACCAGGTGCACCAGGATGGCCATAATAATTATTTAAAATATTGAGAAACTTCCATTCAAGTGTACATGTGCCTCCCTCCCCACCACCTCTCCCTTGGGACACTTAATTTTCCCTGTCAAGCAGCTGAAGGGTAAGCACTTTTACTGGGCTTCCAGAAAGGGCTCCAGACCCTGCTCAGCCCAGCTTTCTCTCTACTCCCTACCTCTGCTCCTGGTTTCAGCCCACACACCCTTTTGTTCCTTCCTCTCCCAATATTAATAATGTGCAGCCTCTCAAAAAAATGTTGCTACAAGCCATAGGGCTATATTCAGATGTACACAGTTATAAGGAAAGAATCTCATTAAGTGAATCACTTGAGTTTAATTCCATTTAGGAATCATTCACCAGAGCCAGTTTTATGCTGAGCTGGGGGCTCCCAAACAAGGGACTGTTCTCAAATGCTCAGCTAGAAAGTGTCCTCGACGCAAGAGGGAAGAGATATGGGGATACATGTGTACGTATAGCTGATTCACTTTGTTACAAAGCAGAAACTAACACACCATTGTAAAGCAATTATACTCCAATAAAGATGTTAAAAAAAATTTTTTTTAAGTGTCCTCAGCTAGTAAGACTAATGCTACACAAGCCCAAAGGCTGAGGGCCCAATAGGTCATCTCGGCCTCTGGGGTTCAGCCGACTCCCTGGCCCTCTGCCTGTTCCTACAGCAGTTGGCGGCAACCTTAGGGCTGGCTCTGATATGTTCTGGTATCCAGCCACTACCAGATTAAAGCATTTCTCTTCTACGGGCAGTCTTCTTTGCTTTGCACCCAAATGCCTGGTCCCTCCTGCTTTTCTCAGGATTACAGGCTGTTGGTTTCCCTGGAAGGGCTAAAGGGACATTCCTTGTTTACCTGCTTACTACTCAAGTCCTGTACTGCATATGGAAGCCACAGACATCACATTGTACGCACATGCAGACCCTTCCCCGCACATGCAGACCCTTCCTTCCCGGAGGGGGGAGTGGGGGCGGGGGACATTCACCACAGGCCTCCCTTGTTCTGAGCCGTCCCCACTGTTTCACATGTCAGTGGGCAGGAGTTTTGCTGCCTCACGAGTAGGGGGAGGCCCAGCCTGTGTGTGAAGGAACAGATGGCTGCAAGGGGGCGGGGGCCCAGCCGCTCTCCACGCCCTGCCTGGCTTGTCCTGGCAAGTTCACCGACTAGCACAGCCTGGCTATGGCACCCGCCACCTCCGCTCTCTCCCACTGCCTTTTGTCCTGAACTGAAGCCAGCTGAGGCTTCTCAATACTATCAGTATCCTTGTGCCTCCCCCTTTTCCTCCCCATTTACTGCCTCTTGGGGCTTAGGGGTTATAGGAAAAGGGTCCTGTCACACTCGGCTGAACAGCCTTTGTTGATGTGGTAGGCTCTAGGATAAATGCCAACTTCTTAGTTCTGCCTATTCTCCGCTAATCACAGAGTGCTCCTGTCACTCCTAAAGTTATTATAGCTGCAGCCACTCTCTAGACTCTGCCCCAGGCAATTTCTTCCTCCCAGAATTCCTAGAACCTTCTTTCACATTCATCCCACCAGCCAAACTCCTATTCACCCTTCAATACCCATTCTAATATCCCTTACTCTGGAAAGCTTTCCCAAAGGCCTCTGTGGAAAGATAGCTGTTGCCTCTTCAGAGTTCTCTTAGCACTGGCTTCATACATCTAATACCACATATTTCATGTTTCATTATAAGTTATCTGTTTACATCTCTCTCCCACCCCCAGGCTGTAAGATCCTCAGAATCCCTGTCATAAGTTGATGTTCAATATATTTAATGAATAAATTATGAAAAGTCTAATTCACACTATGTACTTACAGTTTCTTCTTAAGCTTTAAGAGGCTTCTCAATACTATCAGTATCCTTGTGCCTCCCCCTTTTCCCTCCCCATTTACCGCCTCTTGGGGCTTAGGGGTTATAGGAAAAGGGAAATTATGATGACTGTGAAGTGGGACACCCATGTCTCTGGAACCTTCTACCTGCTCTCTTCTGATGCTTCCCCACTCCCCTTGAGAACTCTCTCCCTCTCCAGATGCCCAGAGGGAGGGCAAAACTAAACCCCATTAGTGTGCATCTGTGGGCGAGTCATTTAACATTCTAGACAGCAGGTCCTCACCTGAGAAATGGGAGGTTTGAACAGGTGATGTCTAAGATTATCTGTAGTTGTGACAATCTATACGTCATAAAGGAAGTAACTGGGATTCTAGGCATTCCCAACTAATAGGACGATCAGTTCTGTGCAGAGGGCCTTTCCAGTGTCCTGTATAACATCCATCTATGAGTTTATCTGTGAATGAGGCCAACTCTGGTGGCATCTTTCTATCCTGGCACAACCACTTCGGATTCAAAGCTGCCTCCTGAGTTGCCAGCTGGACCCCTTGGGAGCCTTCATTTTTGGCTTATTCACATTGATAGGACAGCATTTTCAGCTACTGCAACCTGTATAGTCCAAACTCTCCATATCAAACATTTCTTGTGTTTTCCCATCTCCCAAAGTTTCAAAAAGCCACAACTCACACCATGGACTATTTGCAGAGCCTCTCAGAAGTGCAGAAGCCAGGGTCCTTGCATTTTGCAGAGCTTTTAGTCAGGGATTCTTTGAATGACACAAGGGTAGCACATTGTGTGTGCTACTCTAGAGGGGGGCACCTTTCGAGCAGAGATCCTTGTGGACTTGTACCTGCATGAGAATCACTTTCTGGCAGATGGCAGCAAGGTGTCTGAGGAAAAGGTACCTTTTCTTACTTGCACAAAGGTGCTTTGGAGGTTTGCTACCCTTTTATTTTTAAAGGAAGCTATGCCAAAATAGCGTTATGCAAATTGTAATAGATCATCAATGTTTCCAAGTCACAAAATAGTATTTTTAAAATTATGCTAAAATATAAAATGTACCTTCATAACCATTTTTAAGTGTTAAATTCAGTAGTCATTCAAGTTCGGTAGTGTTGAGTGCAGTCACACTGTTGTACCACTGATCTCTAGAACTCTTTTCATCTTGCAAAACTAAAATTCTCTATCTATTTAGCAACAATCCCCACTAGTACCTCCCCCAGCCCCTGGCAACCACCATTCTACTTCCTGTCCCTATGAACTTGACTACTCTAGGAACCTCATATAAGTGGAATCATACAACATTTGTCTTTTCGTGACTGACCTATTTCACGTAGTATAACGTCCTCAGGGTTCCTCCATGTTGTAGCATGTGACAGGATTTCCTTCCTTTTTAAGGCTGGGTAATATGTCCTTGTATGTGTATACCAGATTTTGTTTATCCATTTATATGTTGGCAGACGCTTGGGTTGCCTCCACCTTTTGACTACCGTGAATAATGCCGGTATGAACATAAGTGTACAAATTAATATTTTTAACACACCAAAAGTGTTACGTGATAAGTAACTCTCTTGGGCCTTTGAGAGCACCTCTGGGATTACTTGTATAAACCTCATTTCCTTTTGTGGGTATGAGGCCAACATCCTACTGCTCCCACCCCACATACTGCAGGGTCTTTTTATATAATGCCTCTAGCAGGCCTCCCTAGCATAACTGGCAACCAGAACAGAACAATTTTTAACACCACTCTTCTAAACAACAAAATTATTTTCGGAAATAATTATGAAATGAAATAAATAATAGTGATAGCCAGAAAAGAAATGCAGACAGTATTCATTTTACTTTATTGAACTTTGCATATGTTGAGAAACAAAATCATCTACAGCCACACAGTTTACTACCTGCATTAACACAACTTTACTCTTGTTAATTTACCAGAAGATTCTTGATCAGGAAGGTCAAGTTGAATTTCCTGAAAAATTAATTTATCCAAGCAACAGACCATCCATTTGCCCTTAGTGGGTGTCTTAGTTTGGGCTGCTGTAAAAAATGTACTGTAGACTGGGTGGCTGAAACAGAAGACATTTGTTTTCTCCCAGTTCTGGAGGCTGGGAAGTCTAAGACCAAGGGGCTGACAGATTAGGTTCTCAGTGAGGGCCCTCTTCCTGGCTTGTAGACAGCCACTTTCTCATTGTGCACTCATGTGGCCTTTCCTCAGTGCATGCGCACGAGAAAGAGAAAATTCTGGTGTCTCTTCCTCTTCTTGTAAGGACACTGGTCCTGTTATGGGGGCTCTACTCTCATGACCTCATTTAAACCAAATTACAGCCCCCAAACTCCACCTCCTAATACCATCACATTGGGGATTAGGACGTTAACATATGAATTTTGGGAGGACACACTCGGTCCATAACACTGGGTAAATAGCTACTGAGCTTCTTCTCAAAGCAATACTTAACTCAACTGTACTTAGCAATTGATTGTTTAGTTTTTGAAGACTCACTTCAAAATCCTAAATTATACTAAATTATATTAAAATTATTATATCATGAACTTTGCCCAAACCCAATCAAGCCTGACACTGAAAGACCCACCTTAAACCAGACCCCAATACCTTATAAATATCCCATGTCTGACCTCCCTCTTCGGAGACACTATGAAGACTTTGTCAAAGTAGGGACCTCCACAGGGCATCAGCAGTCATCGATATAATGAAGTCAGTAAAAAAAATTTTTAACAAAAAACAAAATAAATATCACAGGACACAAAAGAAAACATGTAATGGATTTTTGAAAAGGGGGCTAAAACTTATACCTACATTTGGTGTGTTGCAGAAATGAATAGCATTAGTGTCTATTTTTGAGCCTTCATGTCTGCAAATTTGTCAATGATTGTCAAAATCAACCTTCTTGGGCTTCCCTGGTGGCACAGTGGTTGAGAGTCCGCCTGTCGATGCAGGGGACATGGGTTCGTGCCCCGGTCGGGGAAGATCCCACATGCCGCGGAGCGGCTGGGCCTGTGAGCCATGGCGACTGAGCCTGCACGTCTGGAGCCTGTGCTCGGCAACGGGAGAGGCCACATCAGTGAGAGGCCCGCGTACCGCAAAAAAAATAAAAATAAAAATAAATCAACCTTCTTCACATGTTTAATCGACAGCATAGCTGTCTCCACTTATTTAAACAAAGAACCCTTTTAATTATTTTAATTTTAACGGTCCTCTTTCAAATGAAGCAATACATATACAAAGAGTTAGCAAAAAACTTAACCATAAGGATGAGATTGGCAGAGATTATAGCAATCCTATTTCACAACAAATCTCAGAGATTGCAATATTGTCTATGTCTTTGTTTCCTCAGGATGAATAGTAGCAGTTTTCAAATATCTCTACAGTCCGCCCCACAAAGAAAATTCCCTAAAATATCTTCATCAAAAAATTCATCATAAGTTTCTACTGTATTTGGTTTAAACTTCCTAAATTTTTGTTTTGCAGAAATCAGAGAAAGTGGCTGAGTGATAGTTAACATTGATTGTATTTGATATTTTATACCCGTTCTTGGTGAAAATGATTGAAGCATTCAAACATGGTCTTCTTGATTACTTCTGGCAGTGTAAGACCAGCATCTTTTGCTGCTTCTCCTGACATTCTTCTTCGAAATGTCCATTTTCCTTATGCTTTGTTTTTGCAGAGTTAATAGTATTCTCCACATTTTCTATGTGCCAGTTTTCAATGAACAATTCTAAAGCTTAGCATTTCACTGTACATTGTCCTAGGTTGATTATGGCTGTTTGCAAATATGTTTGTATGGTTACAGGGAATGACAGAATGAAAGTTACACAAATTCTGTTAGTCTTTATAGTCACTGTGTTATCACTGACTCTTTCAAATCTGTAGTTTAGACTCAGAAATATGTGGTTCAACTAAGCGCAAATTGAGGTCTAATGATTCCAGTTTATCATGAACTTACTCCTGAAAAAAAATGCTTATAGCTGAGCCTGCATGTGTCACAGGGCCAACTGTATTAACCAGAAGGTCTCCAAATTACCTTCTATGTCACAGAACACAATGTCTATGAGAGGATAAGTAACACAGATGTGTTAATTAGAAACATATTAAATGTTAATGTGTTAGTGTATTATTAAAACTAAGCAGAAACCATAGTTGTTTAGAATTTAGACCAGCAAAAAATTTTTCAGGGAGAATTATTTTATCATTGTCATTGTTTAGAATTGCCCACTGATGGAGATAATAAAAAGCAGACCCTTTTTAGGTTGGTTTTATTGTTGTTTTTAAATTCCCTTTAGACAATGCACCTCATTACGTCAAGAGAAAGATTGTTCCCACTGCCCTCCCATCTGTAGGCCAGCACCTCCTAAAGTCAGCCAGGGATGGAGATTGGGGGACGAAAGACTTAAGTAAGACTGTGATGTACTCATGTAGCAGGACTTCTTCCTCCTAAACAGAACACCAAGGAAGGGGTCCCTATGCCCAATTCAGGAGAATATGCTGATTAATCTAAGATTTTGTGTTTATTCTGTTCCCCTTGTCTGTGATTGGTTTAGGCATGGGTATTTGTTGAAATTATAGCCAAAGAGGCTTGGAGGGAAGTCTGCTGTGAGGCTTTCAAATCCATCAGTATACCCCACGCATTGTCTATAGCTAAGACTTACACATAAATTATAAATAAATCACACACATGTATATGTATATATGTATGTATGTGAATGTATATGTGTGTGTGTATATATGTGTACATTGGAAACAAGATGGTGCATATACACATATACACATATGCACCAAACAAGATGGTGCATATCTTGTTTGCAATGTGTATGTATACTCTTGACAATAATAAAATATACCCACATAAAAGAGGTACTGAATTCATAGTAGCTTTTTGTCTTTATGAATCCCCTGGGCCCCCCAACCCTGCAGTCAAAAGATACTAAAAGTACAAATATTATCAATCCAGGTTCAGGACTTAGTCCTCTTAACAGGCAACATTCTTTGTCATCAAATAGCCACATCATCAGAATTTTCTATTAACCACTAGAGGGTAGTATAAACCAACAAAAAGTTCAACCATACAGCCTGCTGCAGAATAGCCCTGAGACTACCTAAGCAGGGATCAACAGCCATTTCATTAGAATAACTGATTTAAGCAGAACAATTCAGGTCCCATTTTTTAACAATCCAAAACGAAAATACTTTACTAATTCCCGTAAGAAATACGTATATTCTAACCAGTTAGACAAACTTAGACGCTAAGGGCTCAGAGTCTAGGGTCACAGTGACTGGTTTTAAATCTGACCTCCACCCTTAATAGCAACGTGACCTCGGGAAAGCTTTTTTTTACCTCTTTATTTCCTTATCTGTAAAATGATAGTAATAATGCGGTTAGAACAGTGCCTGCCTGGTGCACAGTGAGCATGCACCGTAAGTGTTAGCTCTTATCAGGGGTTAAGCTCTCAGGCTCTGGAGTTGCACTGCTTGGATTCAAATACCCGCTCTCCCAAGCTAAGTAAATAACTTGCTAACTTTGGGCAAATTATTTTTCTTAACCTCAGTGTCCTCGTCTGTAAAATTGGGCTAATAACACGAACCCCAGGAAAACTGCTTGAGGACTAAATGCACATCTGCACTTAGTACAGTGCCTGGCATATAGTAAAATGTAATACACGCTTATTGTTAGTATTACTTTTAATATTCTTTTTATGATTACTAACAATATTATTGTTAGACTTGTAATGAAAAATTTGGTACTGGTCTTTGTTCATATTTGAGGAATAGCATCATGGAGAACATTTCCTGATCCTTGCTGAAGTTAGGCATGCTCCTGACCACAGACTACTTCATCACTGTTCTAAAGCTTTGCCTCTACCAGAAAACCAAATGGAAAATTGTGCAATTAAGTGGAGAATTTGATCTTTGTCAACAGTGTGGATAGTGTGTGCCCTTTAAAACCTGCTTTCTTTTTGGAAGGAGATATTTTCTTTGGATCATTCAAAAACTTTGAGTTTCTGTACAAGGTGTCAGCCCTTGTGTATTTCTGGAGAAATTTTACAGAGCAAAGTGAGCATCTGCTTTTTCCCTAAGCTGGTGTCTGCTGGGGGTCTTTGCTGTTACTGAACAAGGATGGCTCAGCCTTGGCAGCCCAGCTTATTTACATCCTTCTATCTCCATGGAGAAACTTGTCTTTTAAAAAATCATACATCAAAATGATACAAATACATCATCAGTCATTTTAAGTATCTTATTATATCTGCCAGAAGAATTTGGACTGTTGCTTAGCATATAGTTCCTCTCTCTCTCTTTTTTTTTTTTTTGGCCACAACATGCAGCATGTGGAATCTTAGTTTCCTGACTAGGGTTCGAACCTGCCTCCCCTGCACTGGAAGCGCAGAGTCTTAACCACTGTACCACCAGGGAATTCCCGGCATATAGTCTCTTTTAGTAATCAAAAAAGAAAGAAAAGAAAGCCACAAAAATGAATTGATTTCATGAGCTTACCAATAGTATTAGAAGATTTATAGTTTGTCAAAATGAACAAAGAAGGCCAAACTGCTTTGGCTGGCCTATAAATCCTGAAGATGCCAGGCAATCTGGTCAGTATAGGGCAGTGAATTGACTTCCCTGTCAGTTCTGCTCAGTCTCAGTTCTGAACTTCCTGTTTCACTGAACACCATCACTGGTCAAATCAACCGCGTTATGGACAGCACTCCAATGGTGATATCTTGGAAGGACAGAGAAAATGGCTGGGTTGGACTACTCCAAGCCCTGGATCACTTCCAGAAGACAACTTCCTCATGCGAGCCAAGCAATCCGTTTTCACCAAGTTAAAAGTTCAGGAGACTTGCCCCAAAAGTCAGAACTTATGTAGCTGGACAACTGGTGTTCCAGCATAATCATGTCTGCCCTTTCAGTGTAAAAACTAAAGCACTTTGTAAAACCTGAAAACAGTTTAAGACATTAACAAGATAGACGCCTCCCCTCCCCAATAAAAGGAATTTTCATGCACTGCAGAAACCATTCAGAGGCAAAACATCACATCCTACTGAATATAATAGGGTCTTGCATCCCCCTCTTATTTGAACACAACTCTCATTGACTTAAAAGTGACATTTCCAAACGGGCTGCAAGAATGGTTTGTCCTCTAGACAAAGCAGGCTGCATTTGTTCTGGTAGAATGGCTTCTCTTCTTTGTCCCCGGATAATTTGATACAGCATTCATTCATTCAAGTGTGACTCTCATTTGAAAATTTTCTCAATGAGACCATTTAAAAAATATTTTTTAATCTGGAGCTTTCATGACTGACTCTAAAGCTTCTTTCAGGCTTTAGCCTTGTCCCTGTTAGCTTAATAGAAATGGCAAACATTGATCTTTTGAAATAGAATTTTTCACAGTAAATTTCAAATTAAAACTAATCATTTTCCCCTAAGACTTCGTTTGGGCTACGTATGTGCAGGTTGTGTCTATAATTTTAGGGCTAGGGATTTTCTAATTGCTTCAAGAATTTTTTTTTCCCCAGGTAAAATGACAGGCTATCAGCCTTCAAACTTGGAAGGGAAGGGAAATCTATTAAATGACATCTAGTGAATTCCACATGCCTGCGGCTATTTTAAGAGGAGTAACAAATCTCTGCAAGTTTAAAAATCTAGAGCTGCGGGTAATATTGTTTTCTCTCCTGGGAAATGTGACCCACGGGGGGGCCAGTCCCCTTTCTACCCACCTTCTCCAGTCTCCTGCACTTCCTGGCCCTTTAGGTCGGAATTCCCATAAATTTCAGGGCCTGCCATTTTCTCAGGGCAGAGGTGAGATCGGGGAAGAGGAGACGCCAAAATCACATCTTCATTAACTCAAACAAAGCAGCCTTGCAGGGTTTACATTTTAAGCCTATGAATCTTCTTCATGATGGTTCCCATGTCTCTTGAAATAAACAATGTGGAAAGAAAAATATTATGGTCTCTATTTGCAGCATTTTGTTCTGAAAATAACTGTGCGGGTGAGGTGACCTAGTGGCACATGCCTGAGGACAGCTCTCTGACCTCACTTGTACAGTCGCCTCTTTCTAACCAACAACCAGCCCACCAGTTACTGCAATACCTGTGTGCACATAAGAAATCCAAAAATAGAAGGTCTCTTTAACACTAAAGGTAAGCTACGAGTTAAATTTAGAACTAACCAGAAGGCAGTCTGGATGGTGGTTGTGCTTTGCATTCAACTTCTGTTTTTAGCCTGTGACTAGGGTTTAAATGAATAATCAGTATTTAAAGTCAGTGTGGGCCTTTAAGACATAAATAACAGAGACCATCAGTGAGACTTAAATATCAAAGAGGTTACTACTACTTCCTAAATTTCCCCTTGAGTGAGAAGTGAGTGATCAAATTCAGAAACACTTCATTTGGTCAAACTAAATGCGGTCCTTCTCCCTGCTAATCTCCTCCCGAAGAGTTTGCTCTTTGCTAGAGCAAATTAACTGAGGGCAAAGGATGATCAAAAGAAAAACTCATGAAGAGCCAACGCCATAAATCGCTGGTGAGACTGAAACACAGATCAGAAAAAAATCTTTCTTTAGTCAGAGATCAGAAGCAAAAGGCACAGATATAATCACGAGATAGCTGCTATAAATAAATACAGAGAAAACAGCAAGCAGGGTTAAGTCACAGTCATGAGAGGACTTTGTGGTGCTTGGCAGCCCCTCACAGCCCTCTTCCTGCACCTTTCCTGGCAGGTAGAGCTCCCAGTTTGTAGCCTGACCCCCTCCCCATTCCTCTAAACACCCTACACCCACCCACACAACACAACACCTCACATCCACACAATACCTATACCCGCACATAACACCTCCACACACAACATCACACGCACAAACACACACACCATCCTACATCCACACATCTCACACACACCAATTTTCTTTTTTCATAAGCAGGGTTTACACAAGCCCCCCCACCCCACCCCGAGTTTAGTTAAAATGGACAGAGTAACTTTACGTAGCCGTTAAGGAAGTCCGTGCTTTAAGAAATAGTAATCTGAAAATCACTTCTGGAATATATCTCATCGAGAGAACTGCACGCAAAGGACCTGTGTACAAGGTTATTAATTGTCATGTTGTTTATACGGAAATAGTTGGAAACGACTCAGTGCCCCTCAACAGGAACTGTCTAAATAAGCTGCTCCTTATCCCCACAATAGAACCACGTGACTGTAAAAAATACTGTCTGAGAATGCTCTCCAGGATATATTGGTGCTGAACAGTGTATATATTATGTTATTTCTAGTGTAAGAATGGAGAGGACATAGGAATATGTATTTATATTTACAGAAAGAAACTCTGGAAGGAAACACAAATTAATGAAAGTATTCTCTAACAACAGTCAGGTTAATGGGGACAGAGCTGGGCATTTCTTTTTTTTTTTTTTTTTGCGGTACGCGGGCCTCTCACTGTTGTGGCCTCTCCCATTGAGGAGCACAGGCTCCGGACGCGCAGGCTCAGTAGCCATGGCTCACGAGCCAGCCGCTCCATGGCATGTGGGATCTTCCCAGACCGGGGCACGAACCCGTGTCCCCTGCATCGGCAGGTGGACTCTCAACCACTGTGCCACCAGGGAAGCCCGAGGGCATTTCTTGATGAATGATTTTTCTAAATCACTTTTGGTGATTTTCAAGCATGTGAATGTATTACCTATTCAGAATTTTTTATTAGAACAATGATAATAAAACTCAGTAATAAAACAACCCCATTTTTTTAATGGGCAACAAGTTTGAACACTTCACCAAAGAAAAAATATGGATAGTAACTAAGCACATAAAAAGATGCTCAACATCATTAGTCATTAGAGAAATGCAAATTCAAGCCAGAATGGCTCAAATAAAAACCCCAATAATACCAAGTGCTGAGGGGAATGTGGAGCAACTGGAATTCATACACTGCTGGTGGGAACACAAAATGGTACGGCCGCTTTGGAAGACAGGGCATCGGCTTCCTATAATGTTTAATATGCATTTACCGTATTATCCAGTAATCCAACTTCTACATGTTTAACCAAGAGAAGTGGATACCTATGAACTCCCCCACCGCCCCCAAAAATCCAACAAACCTGTACGCAAATGTTTATAATAGCTTCTGTCATAGTCACCAAAAACTGGAAACAATGCAAATGTCTACCAACTGGTGGATAGATAAAGAGTTATGTTGCTGGAATACCACTTAGCAATAAAAAGGAATGAACTACTGACACAGCAACAACATGAATAAATTTCAAATGCATTCCGTTAAGTGAAGGAAACCAGACTCAAAAGGCTACATAGTGTACAGTTCCATTTATGTGACACTGTGAAAAAGGTAATGGTATAGAGACAGAAAACAGATCAGTGGCCAGGAGCTGTAGGTGGAGAAAGGTTTGCCTACAAAGGCACTCCAGGGAACTTTTGGAAGCATAGAATTGTTCTATATCTTGATTATGGTGGGAGGTAACACAACAGAGTGTGTTTGTTAAAATTCATAGAATTATTGGGAATTCCCTGGCAGTCCAGTGGTTAGGGCTCCTAGCTTCCACTGCAGGGGGCACAGGTTTGATCCCTGGTCAGGAAACTAAGGTCCCACAAGGTGTGCAGCACGGCCAAAAAAAAAAAAAATCATAGAATTATATACCTTAAAGGGATGGATTTTACTTTATGTAAATTATACCTCAACCAACCTGACCTTTTTAAACAAAATTATAATAAAGTGGTTAAACTTTTGTTTTGGAAAGGTCACTCTGTGTTGCTTCATGGTAGAAAGACTGGAGGAAGCAAGAGTAAAAACCAGTTTGCAGGTGTGACAGTGGTTCCATCAGACGTCTCTCCTGATAGCCAGAACCAGGTGGGGATGCTGAAGATGAGAAGTGGATCCATCAGAGACATATTTTGGAGTGAGAATTGGGAAGACTTGCTAACGGACAGGACATGGGTCAGGAGAGACCTACAGTTGTCAAGGGGCACTTCAAGGATTTTAAAATTTCCTATGTGCCTTAGTCTGTTCAGGCTGCTATACCAAAAATACCACCAACTGGTTTACACCAGGCTAGTTTAAACAACAACCATTTATTTCTCAATTCTGAGGCTGGGAAGTCCAAGATCAAGGTACCAGAGGATTGGATGTCTCATGAGGGTCTGCTTCCTTGTTCTTAGATAGCTGTCTTCTTGCTGTGTCCTCAAGTGGGAGAAGGGGCAAGGGATCTCTCTGGGGTCTCTTCTATAAGGGCACTAATCCCATTCAGGAGGGCTCCATCCTCATGGCCTAATCACCTCACTTCCCAAAGGCCACACTTCCAAATACCATCATATTGAGGATTAGGTTTCAACATAGGAATTGCAGGAACACAAAAACATGCCGTATGTAGCATTATGCCATTTGAGGCAGGCATATAGAGCAAAGACTGTCAAACAGTGCTGTTCCTAATTCTACTATGAATTACCTATAGAACCTCCTGCAGCATCTCTAAATGCAATGTTAAGGACTGGAATAATAATAATATAAAATCTGGAGAACATGAGACTGAGAATCCTAGAAATTAAAAAACAAAGAACTAATCCAGTCAGGGTCTTCTCAGGTAAGAAGGGCTACTTTGAAAGAAGATGCTTCCCACTCTTGAAGGACAATAGCAAAAAGATGAAACTCCATTACTTGTGTTTTCTGGTCAACATAAAATGGCCTAACAAGGAAAGGAGGAAAACAAACTGGCTGAGATGTACTCCATTTATTAATTAATAAACAATCATTATAATTTGTTTGGGTTTTTTTTAATCTATAAAGTTCATTTCCAGTGCTTGCACATGTATTTTCTGTGGCTGATTGTGGACTGACAAGTGATTGCCCATTAGCCTAGCTTGGATATTCCTGGCTGTACCACAAACATGCTGAACGCAATTTGGATCTAACAGTCTAGAGCAGGGCAGTTGCCTTTGGTCACCTCAGTTCAGAGTCATTTGGTTAAAGTAGCTAAACCAGATCATAGAATGTCAGGTGAAGTTCAACAGGATATCCTTTCAGGTTTGTGGTAGTGAAATCCCTTTATGGTGAAGGTGAAAACAATAAAGAATTGCAATAGAGCCCAAAACGACTATGTAAAACCTCTTATTTTATCCTACATATATACATATACACATATGCATTCACAAATATATTGTGATTATAAAAATATCACACAGGGCTTCCCTGGTGGCGCAGTGGTTGAGAGTCTGCCTGCCGATGCAGGGACACGGGTTTGTGCCTCAGTCCGGGAAGATCCCACATGCCACGGAGCGGCTGGGCCCATGAGCCATGGCCGCTGAGCCTGTGTGTTGGAGCCTGTGCTCCACAACAGGAGAGGCCACAACAGTGAGAGGCCCACGTACCGCCAAAAAAAATAATAATAATAACACACAAAGGCTTTAAAACATTTTAGAAAATCCTCCCCAATTCTACATCCCAGGTATCCACTGTTAGTTTTTTATTATATGTTCTTCTAGATAGTTTTCTATAGAACTACGTGTTTAAGAGAATTGCTTATACAAAGATAATTTGAAGAAATTCAAGCCAAGATATACAGATTGGATATTAATACTTCTGCCCTGATTAGAAGGAGGAAATTATATGAGAGGATATATCTAAATATCTCAAAAGGATATGTCTAAATAATTCATTAACTTTTAAAGTATTAATCTAGTGCTATTCCCTTCGACTGTTACTGTGAGAATGTTATAGAAGATGTATGTAAAAAGAGTAAAATAAAATTACAGAATTATCTGATTCTATATAAAGATTCTTAGCAACAATATTTCACAAAGAGTTAATACATTTAATTTATGACAGTAACAGGGTTAAGAACACACTACCCCCAAATATGGCACCTTGGCATACTGAATATTTTAAGCTGAAGGACTTTGAGAAATGGCAGGTGTAGGAAGGTGTCTCTGCTCTTCCTTTCTCCCTGGAAGCAGGTCAAAAGACCCTCATGTGGGAAGTGCTCTCCCTCTACCCAGAGAAAAGGAGGAACACTGAGAGGAATCCAAACAAACAGGCCTCCTCGCTAAGCTGTCCTCAGTTTAGTACTCTCAGCTCATGCCCTTTTGTCCTATCACATTTTCTGTGACTTTCCATTCTTCATCAAACCTAGTATAAAAACATTTAAGTTTAACTGTTTCTTGGGGTCTTCATTTCCTTCTTGTGTCACATAAAACTTACATTGAATAAATTTGAATGCTTTCTCTTGTTAATCTCTGCCTTTTGTTGCAGAGCCCCAACCAAGAACCTAGAAAGGGTAGAAGGAAAAAAAATTTTGTCATCCCTTATAATAGAAAATATTTTACTCTGATAGAAATACTTTCTAAATAATATAATAAAGTACAAGCCCTCATGCATTTAGTCATTTGAATTAGGTATTTGAACTAAGGAAAAATAGTGATTAATAGCTAGAGGTAATTAACATCAAGATACCTTGGGCTTCCCTGGTGGCGCAGTGGTTGAGCGTCCGCCTGCCGATGCAGGGGACACGGGTTCGTGCCCCGGTCTGGGAGGATCCCACATGCCGCGGAGCAGCTGAGCCCGTGAGCCATGGCCGTTGAGCCTGCGCATCCGAAGCCTGTGCTCCGCAACGGGAGAGGCCCGCGTACCGCAAAAAAAAAAAAAAGATACCTTGTTTGTCTAGACCCAGCCTATTCCAAAAAGATTAAGAAAACCTTTAAGACGAATGTTTTATATCACCTTGTATACAATTTTTTTAGGTCATAAAAATATTTTGGGCAATCAAAAAATACCCAGAAAAGGTTTGAAAGGTCAACTAATACTTACAAAATTTAAAATAACAAACAAACAGCAACAAAACAATACTCAGCCCCAGTAGTACAATAGATTCCCCAAAGGCAGAGGCAACTTCTAGTCCAGTTAGCTGCTTCTCCTCTTATATTTAGCTCCATATATTTGCTAATAACTTTATGCAATTTTAGACATTACCTACTCACTTCTTACTATGGAAGATAAGGACTTACTATCCTTTCACCACCCCTACACACATACAAACTTCTCCCTCCCTATGTATTTTTATTTATTTATTTTTTATTTTTGGCTGCATTGGGTCTTTGCTGTGCGCAGGCTTTCTCTAGTTGTAGCAAGCGGGGGCTACTCTTCCTTGTGGTGCATGGGCTTCTCATTGCAGTGGCTTCTCTTGTTGAGGAGCACCGGCTCTAGGCATGCAGGCTTCAGTAGTTGTGGCACACGGGCTCAGTAGTTGTGGCTCGCGGGCTCTAGGACAAAGGCTTAGTAGTTGTGGCGCACGGGCTTAGTTGCTCCGCGGCATGTGGGATCTTCCCAGACCAGGGCTCAAACCGTGTCCCCTGCATTGGCAGGCGGATTCTTAACCACTGCACTGCCAAGGAAGTCCCTCCCTATGTATTTTAATTGCAATTTTAAAAAAAAATTAATTAATTTATTTTTGCTGTGTTGGTTCTTCGTTTCTGCACAAGGGCTTTCTCCAGTTGTGGCAAGTGGGGGCCACTCTTCATCGCGGTGCGCGGGCCTCTCACTATTGCGGCCTCTCCCGTTGTGGAGCACAGGCTCCAGACGCGCAGGCTCAGTAGTTGTGGCTCACGGGCCTAGTTGCTCCGCGGCATGTGGGATCTTCCCAGAACAGGGCTCGAACCCGTGTCCCCTGCATTAGCAGGCAGATTCTCAACCACTGCGCCACCAGGGAAGCCTGCAATTTTTAATTAAATGAATAGTTTTATAATATAATGATAATGCAAATATTGCTCATGAGTAAGCAATACTTTGTTTACATTTCTTTTCTTATGCATTTTTTGGTTTTCCTCGAATTAAATATTGCTTACTTATTCATTTTGTTTTGTTTTATGCATTTGTGTTAGTGGAGATACAGATATAAAATACTTTTCTTATACTTCTCCAGTTCTCTTTCCAGCAACATGGTCAAGCACCTTAAGTATTCTAATAGTTATTCTTCATTTTTTTTTTTTAATCGAGACATCTCTCCTGGATCCTTCCATCCTTTGGTTTCTACCTGAACTGGTTTGTCTCTAGAACCGGTTTGTCACCTTAGGACATTTCTTCATCACCCTTCTAGAAATTCAACTTGCCTCTTTCCTTGTTGGAATCCTTGTTTTCTCAATCAGATCTTCCTCTTTCTTGGTTTATTCCCTTCTTTTGGTAACACGCATGCTCCAGAAGCTTCTTGGAAAAAGAGATACAAAGAAAGCAAAGTTTTTGAGATTTGCCTGCTTGAAAACATCTTTTTTTTTTTTTTTTTTTTGCTACCTTCATATTTTTATAGTTTGAGCAGAGAATCGGGTGGAAATTTTTTCTCACAGAATTTTGGAGACATTGCTGCATTCGCTTTTAGCTACTAGTGCTGCTGAGAGTCTAATGCCATTCTATTTCCTTGTGACCTTTCTTTTCCTTTCTGGAAGCTTTTAGATTCTTATTATCCCTGATGATGGAGGATTTTACAGTGATGTGCCTTGGTATGGATCGTTTTCATTTCTTATTCTCATTTGGACCAGTTACATTCTTTATCCTGGGATATGTTCCTGCATCGTGTCTGCAATGGTTAATTTTATGTGTCAGCTTGACTGGGCCACAAGTTGCCCAGATAGTTGGTTAAACATTATTCTGGGTGTGCCTATGAGTGTTTCTAGATGAGATTAACATTTGAATCAGTGAATAAAGCAAATTGTCCTCCAATGTGGGTAAGCCTCATTCAATTCATTGAAACCCTGAATAGGAAAAAAAAAAAAAAAGGCTGAGTAAGAGAGAATTTGCTTTCTCTGCCTGACTGTCTTCCATATGGGAAATCAGTCTTCTTCCGCCTTTGGACTAGGCTTGAACTGGAAATATACCATTGACTTTCCTGGGTCTTCAGCTTGCTGATTGCAGATCTGGGGACTTGTTGGCCTCCATAATCAAGTAAGCTGATTCCTTATAATAAATATATTAAATTTATATAAATATAAATATATACCCCATTGGTTTTGTTTCTCTGGAGAACCCAGATTAATATAATAGCTGACAATTTCTGCTTCTTTCTTTTGTTTTCTTTCTGAAATCCCTATTAATCAGATATTGAACCTCTTGAACTGCCCTAGTTTTCTTTCCTTTTCTAGTTTTTTGTTCTACTTTTCAGGGATTCTTCAACTTTGTCTTTTAACACTTCTATTGAATTTTTTACTTAAATCAACATATTTTTAATTTCTAAAGCTTTTTGTTAATTATTCCATTGTCTCATCATTCTGTTTTTGTCTCAAGGATTTAATATCATCACTTATCTTTCAGAGGATATTAGTCATTTGTTTGAAGTTTCCTTCCGTTCCTTGTACTGTCTTTGATTCTTCTGAGTTCCTTTTTTCTGTCGTTTTTTTTCCTGGTTTTTTTTCATGTCAGAGGCTTTCCTCAAAAAGTCTGCCAGTTCATATTAAATGTGAGGTGCTAAAAGGCTGATTGGAAGCTCTAGGAATATGAATGGGGTTTGTTGAATGGTGAGTTTCACTGTAGGGTAATCAAGTGGAACATGGACATTTTACTGGACAACGCTAAATGTCAATAGGTCTTTCTTCTTGGAAATTCTCCAAGGAAAAATTATTCAGTCTGCTGACTGAGGCATATAAGCTTCCCTGCCAGCATTCTGGGGGCTGAGAAGGGGAGAAGGCCTGGGTGTCACCGTGCAGTGTGTAGCCTTTCACTCAATCCCACTGTTTTCTGTCTGGTGCCTTATCCCCTTCAGTTGTGCCTGTCATCATCCCTGAGTTCACCGTCTCTTCAACATCATCTCTCCATGGATCAAACCTCCCATTTCCTGCTGAGGTTGGGGGTTTAATCACTGGACATCATGGGGTGGGGTAGAAGTTCAAGGGGTCTACTTGCTCCTTATGCAAACTCTCAGCTAATTTTCCTATGTTCATCTCACATCTTACCCCTCCTGAAAGTACATGCTGTCTCTAATTTCTGAGTCTCTCAGGTGTTCTGGGCCATGAATCAGTTTGCTTCTCATTGGAAAATACCTCTGCAGAAACATAAGCTTCAGTTTTCCCTATTCTGGTAACTCAGTTACCACTTATTCTCCACTTTTAACCTTCCAAAGTTTTGTCGATGTCTCTAATCCTCTATGGTGCTCTCTCTCATCTATTGGCCCTGTATTATCTCTGTATGTCTTTACTGTCATTTGGGTGAGGTTTTAGGAGAAAGCATAGATGAACACAAAACACATGTTGTGATAGATACACAAGAATCCTTTACAATACATTAAGTATAGAGAACAAAATGTGAACGCATCATTCTCCCAAGCCCTCCATTCTCCCATGGCAGTCCCTGTCTGTGATTTGGTACACACACACTCCCCAGGCTATTCTTGATGATTACAGATATACAGACTATTTGATTCTATATTTTTCCATATTAATACTTACAGACCTATCTCATTCTTTTTAATAACTATATCATATTCAATAGTATAAATTTATCATAAGTTATTTAACAATTTAACCACTCTCTTTTTTAAACTTTATACACATATATATACACATATATATCTTCTTGAAAAGTAAGTAAATTAAGTGACTAGAATTGCATAAATACCAAATAATCACATATATGTAAGGATATATGTAAGGAAGAGATCAAAAGGACCATGTTATATACCTAGAAATCTTCACAGTTATGTCTAATAGTGGATGAACAGAGCCATGTCCAATGCCTCCACAATCTGAGATATTAGGATTCACCTCCAGCTAAAGATGCACCATAGTTCAACATAGAGAATCCTAAAGATGCTACCAGAAAACTACTAGAGTTAATCAATGAATTTGGTAAAGTTGCAGGATCCAAAATTAATGCACAGAAACTTCTTTTTTTAAAAAAAAAACAGCTTTATTGAGATATAATTCACATACCATACAATTCACCCACCTGAAGTGTACAATTCAATGGTTTTAATATATTCACAGTTATGTGCAGGTATCACCACAGTCAATTTTAGAATATTTTCAAGTCAAAAAGAAACAACATACCTTACCTATGACTCCACCCCCTACGCCTCTATCCCCCCAGCCCTAAGTAAACATTAATCTACTTTCTGTCTCTATAGATTTCCTTATCCCTGGACATTTCATCAGAATGTACTCATAAAATGTGGTCTTTTGTTACTGGCTTCTTTCACTTAGCATATGTTTTCAAGGTTCGCCCATTGTGTACCAAATATTCATTTCTTTTTATGGTGGAACAACATTCTATTGTATGGATATGCCACATTTGTTTTTTTGTTTTTTTTTTTTTTGCGGTACGAGGGCCTCTCACTGTTGTGGCCTCTCCCGTTGCGGAGCACAGGCTCCGGACGCGCAGGCTCAGCGGCCATGGCTCACGGGACCAGCCACTCCGCGGCATGTGGGATCCTCCCAGACCGGGGCCCGAACCCGTGTCCCCTGCATCGGCAGGCGGACTCTCAACCACTGCGCCACCAGGGAAGCCCCCACATTTGTTTATTCATTAGTCCATTGGTGGATATTTGGGCTGTTTTCATCTTTTGCTTGTTATGGGTAATGCTGCTATGAACATTTGTGTACAAGTTTTGTAAGGACGTATGTTCTTATTTCTCTTGGGTAGATATCTAGGAATTGAATTGCTGGGTCATACAGTAACTCTATGCTTAATTGTTTCAGGAACTGCCATACTGTTTTCTAAACTGACTGGCCATTATACCTTTCCATCAGCAGTGTGTAAGGGTTCCAATTTCCCCATGTCCTTGACAACACTTTTTATTTTCTGACTTTTTTTTTTTCAGAACAAACATTTAGTGGACGATTTATTTGACCTAGGAACTATTTTGTGTGTGTGTGTGTGTGTGTGTGTGTGTGTATGTTAGTTTCTGCTTTATAACAAAATGAATCAGTTATACATATACATATGTTCCATATCCCCTCCCTCTTGCGTCTCCTTCCCCCCCTCCCTATCCCACCCCTCCAGGCAGTCACAAAGCACCGAGCTGATCTCCCTGTGCTATGCGGCTGCTTCCCACTAGCTATCTACCTTACGTTTGGTAGTGTATATATGTCCGTGCCTCTCTTTCGCTTTGTCACAGCTTACCCTTGCCCCTCCCCATATCCTCAAGTCCATTCTCTAGTAGGTCTGTGTCTATATTCCTGTCTTACCCCTAGGTTCTTCATGCCTTTTTTTTCCTTCTTAAATTCCATATATATGTGTTAGCATACGGTATTTGTCTTTCTCTTTCTGACTTACTTCACTCTGTATGACAGACTCTAGGTCTATCCACCTCATTACAAATAGCTCAGTTTCATCTCTTTTTATGGCTGAGTAATATTCCATTGTATCTATGTGCCACATCTTCTTTATCCATTCATTCGATGATGGACACTTAGGTTGTTGCCATCTCCGGGCTATTGTAAATAGGGCTGCTATGAACATTTTGGTACATGACTCTTTTTGAATTATGATTTTCTCAGGGTATATGCCCAGTAGTGGGATTGCTGGGTCATATGGTAGTTCTATTTGTAGTTTTTTTAAGGAACCTCCATACTGTTCTCCATAGTGGCTGTACCAATTCACATTCCCACCAGCAGTGCAAGAGTGTTTCCTTTTTTCCACACCCTCTCCAGCATTTATTGTTTCTAGATTTTTTGATGATGGCCATTCTGACTGCACAGAAACTTCTTGCATTCCTAGACACTAATGATGAAAAATCTGAAAGTGAAATTAAGAAAACACTCCCATTTACCATTGCAACAAAAAGAATAAAATAGCTAGGAAAAAACCTACCTAAGGAGACAAAAGACTTGTATGCAGAAAATTATAAGACACTGATGAAAGAAATTAAAGATGATACAAATAGATGGAGAGATATACCATGTTCTTGGATTGGAAGAATCAACATTGTGAAAATGACTATATTACCCAAAGCAATCTACAGATTCAATGCAATCCCTATCAAACTACCAGTGGCATTTTACAAAACTAGAACAAAAAATCTCACAATTTGTATGGAAACACAAAAGACCCCGAATAGCCAAAAGGATCTTGAGAAACAAAAACGCAGCTGGAGGAATCAGGCTCCCTGATTTCAGACTATACTACAAAGCTACAGTAATCAAGACAGTATGGTACTGGCACAAAAACAGAAAGATAGATCAATGGAACAGGATAGAAAGCCCAGAGATAAACCCATGCACATATGGTCACCTTATCATTGATAAAGGAGGCAAGAATATACAGTAGAGAAAAGACAGCCTCTTCAATAAGTGGTGCTGGGAAAACTGGACAGCTACATGTAAAAGAATGAAATTAGAACACTCCCTAACACCATATTCAAAAATAAACTCAAAATGGATTAAAGACCTAAATGTAAGGCCAGACACTATTAAATTCTTCGAGGGAAACATAGGCAGAATACTCCATGACATAAATCACAACAAGATCCTTTTTGACCCACCTCCTAGAGAAATGGAAATAAAAATAAAAATAAACAAATGGGACCTAATGAAACTTAAAAGCTTTTGCACAGCAAAGGAAACAATAAACAAAATGAAAAGACAGCCCTCAGAATGGGATAAAATATTTGCAAATGAAGCAACTGACAAAGGATTAATCTCCAAAATTCACAAGCAGCTCATGCAGTTCAATATCAAAAAAACAAACAACCCAATCCAAAAATGGGCAGACCTAAATAGACATTTCTCCAAAGAAGATTTACAAAGCCGCGGCTTGACAGAGGGACACAGCCAACATTCCGCAACCAGAAAGGGAGGAGCTAGAGGAAAACACCTGACCTCACTCTTCATCTTGTATTTTTGTTTGCTGAATCTGGCACCCCCAGGTGAGGAGAAGAGTAGAGAGTCAATCTGGAGGGACAAATGAAAACTACTTCTCTTATATGAAGAAGGTACATCAGTGTCCTACTTTGCTCATTATTAGCCATGTCTGTGGACCTCAGGGCAAAGCCATTCACCAAGAACCAGAGATGATGTATTTATCCAATCATAGTAATGAATTAATTAAGTCTGCTCTGAAAATTGCCCACACATTGGCTTATAATTCCAAATATATAGAAAAGAGACTACATAGAAGAAGAGTCAATAAAAACGAAAAAGTAAACTTTGGAGGGAAAACCATCCCCTACCTGCCCCCTCCCATTAGTGTTTAGTTTCTTTATTTTTCCAGCCTAGGGGCCTGCAAATAACATATGCCATAAGTACTGAATGGAATGTCTCTGTCCAGGCTCTAGGAGAAGAATTCCATCACGGCTAGAGGCTAAGCTCACCAGAGAATGCAAGAGGGATAACTTGAGCAAAGGATGGAAAACATCCTTACATTTATAATAAATATTAACCCATGACAGAAACAAGATACAAAAAAGAATATGGATGGGGTCCATGAAAAAGCAGGGTCTCCCACAAATCAATATGGTTAAATAGTATTCTGGTAATTCCAAATCAGCGATCTTCTTTAAGAAAAAATTTTATTTTAATTTATAAGCAAATAGAAAAAAATTGGAGATGGAGTGTTTGCAGTTCTTCTTACTTTAAATAACTGATTAGTTGGGAAAACAGAGCCCAGAGGAAACACTGAGATTTCATAGGTCTGAAAATTACTTTTCCCCTAAAACAGTTTTTTAACTTAAAAGTGGGTTTGAACTATGGAACCATTTCCATAGTTCATCTATTTGCTACGAAAACATGACATTTTTTTAGCGGTTTAACATGTCATACTCTTTATTATAAAATTTGTATTTTTAAAAAGTACTGAAGAGGAAAAATGGTTAAGGTTCTGCCTTTGGCTCAACAGCTGTAAAAGAGTTTGAACTCATTTAAATGATGGGCTACCCTTTTTCAGCTTGATGCCTGGGCAAGTCCAAGATTCTGGTTTCCAAATAGTGACCTTCACAGCACAAACAATACCTGGGATTGAACACTTTTTAACATACTCTCTATGGGACAACATTTTTTTTCAGTAATAATTATGAAATGAAAAGAAGAAAAACAGTTTTTAAAAAAAGTGAAATTTTTTGAACTTTGTAAAAATAATGTCAGTAAAAAACAAATATTTCAGTACAAAAGAAGCATTTAATTAATTGTGTAATTACCTTAAAGTGAGTTTTTTTTTTAAACGAGGGGGAACACATAAAGAAAGCTTTCCAAAAACTGTAACTCCACAAGATGTGACTATAAGGGGATGACACAAGCATTTTTGCAGTAATGGAATAATTCCATATCTTGATTGTGGTGACAGTTACACAATACTACACATGTAATAACATTGTATAGAACTGTGCAGGCATCCACAAATGAGTGCATGTAAAACTGATGGACGTGGAATGGCTGTGGACTTGACCAAGGTCAATCTCCTGGTTTTGATATTGCACTGTAGTTATGTAAGATGTCAGCATTGGAGTAACTGGGTGAAGGGTACCAGGATCTCTCTGTACTGTTTTTGCAACTTTTTGTGAATCTATAATTATCACCCCCACAAAAAAAAATCTTTTAAAGGTTACGTACCGAGTGATTCCATTTATTCGATATATTTTTAAAAATAATTTATTTGATATATATTTTTTAAATAAATTTATTCATTTTAGGCTGTGTTGGGTCTTCGTTGCTGCTGTGCTTTCTCTAGTTGCAGCGAGCAGGGGCTACTCTTTGTTGTGGTGTGTGGTCTTCTCATTGTGGTGGCTTCTGTTGCGGAACACGGGCTCTAGGTGCACGGGCTTCAGTAGTTGCAGCACATGGGCTCACTAGTTGTGGTGCATGGGCTTAGTTGCTCCGCGGCATGTGGGATCTTCCTAGACCAGGGCTCGAACCCATTTCCCCTGCATTGGCAGGCAGATTCTCAACCACTGTGCCACCAGGGAAGCCCCTATTTGATATTCTTGAAAGGACAAAAGTATAGCAACAGAGAACAGATCATTGGTTGCCAGGGGCAGGGGAAGGATGTGACTACAAAGGAGTAGATCAGAGAGATTTGAGGGTGATGGGACACTTCCGTATCCTGATTGTGGTTGTGGTTAAGTGAATCTATACATGTGTTAAAACTCATAGAACTGTATACCAAGAAAATGTCAATTTTACTGTATATTAATTGTTTTTAAAACTTGTCATTATCTTTTTAAAAATAAATTTATTTACTTATTTATGGCTACATTGGGTCTTTGTTGCTTTGCACGGGCTTTCTCTAGTTGTGGCGAGCGGGGGCTACTCTTTGTTAGTCTGTGGGCTTCTCGTTGCGGTGACTTCTCTTGTTGCGGAGCACGGGCTCTAGGCGCAGGGCTTCAGTAGTTGTGGCGCACGGGCTTAGTTGCTCTGTGGCATGTGGGATCTTCCCAGACGAGGGCTCAAACCTGTGTCCCCTGCATTGGCAGGCGGATTCTTAACCACTGTGCCACCAGGGAAGCCCAAACTTGTCATTATCTTAAATATTCTTTGAAAACTGTTGAAAGCTTTGGAATCAGTCAGACTTTCATTTAAATTCTGGGCTAGGGAATTCCCTGGCAGTCCAGTGGTTAGCACTCTGCTCTCTCACTGCCAAGGGCCTGGGTTCCCTCCCTGGTCAGGGAACTAAGATCCTGCAAGCCATGAGACAGGGCCAAAAAAAAAAAAGTTAGGTCTCAGTTATCCTATCTATAAAATAGTAATAACAATATCCATCTAATGATAATGTATGTAAAAGTCTTAGCACATTGCCTAGCACTGAGTAAATAGCATCACTTATTTTAATTATTATTATTTTTTATTATTTTGAGAATTCAATCTGTAAGGAAATTCAGAATAAGGAAAAGGGCTTACTGGATGTCTCTAATGGAAAACTGCATTGTCTAGAGCATACCCTTTGCTTTGTCAGATTCTAGCCTTTTGCTGACTTTGAGCTATTACATAACTCTGAATTTGTAGATATTTGATAGCAATGCAAAATAATTTTTATCCAGTGTCATACAAATAAATTCTGTGGTGGAATTATGGCATGATGGTTTAAACTGACTACCCCACATCCCTCAACTGCCCTGCTCCGCATCCCCGTGAAAATTCCAGTTTTGTGTCCCTTTGTAAATTCATTTCAACATTTCTTTATTCCATAGAAAATTGTGGTTCTTTTGACTTCTCCCCTGAACCAGCTATAATGTAATTCCAGTTTCTTCAATGAATAATGAGTAAGTAAATCTTTAACATGTGTTCATTTTACATCTGCATGAGAGTCATGATTTTACCTTTTGCGGGAAATCTACCCTTTAACAATTTTATAGCTGGAAAATGCTCAGAGGCAATGGGAAACTGTAATAAAAGCACTATGCACAGCATCTTAGATGCTAAGTCGTTTTGGCTATTTTGAATTATCTGGAATTTTAGTGTCTTTTAAATAAATAATCCTGATAATCAAATAAAGTTTTTGTTACTCTTGTTAATAGTGCTTTGAACAGAGTAAGTCCTTAATTAAGATTTGCTAAAGGAATCAATTGAATTGTTATTTTATCTGAGATTTCTCCATCAGATGGAAAAACAGACTTTAACTTTTGTCTTCACGGGCTGAGGCAAAGACTCCCAATGCTCTTTATTACTTATTTATAGTTGTTTCAAATTTTATCAGTCTAGAGGGGCTAGATTGTAACGAATAGCTCCCAAACCTCAGTGGCTTAACATAAAAAAAGTTGGGGCTTCCCTGGTGGCGCAGTGGTTGAGAGTCCGCCTGCCGATGAAGGGGACACGGGTTCGTGCCCTGGTCCAGGAAGATCCCACATGCCGCGGAGCGGCTGGTCCCGTGAGCCATGGCCGCTGAGCCTGCGCGTCCGGAGCCTGTGCTCCGCAACGGGAGAGGCCACAACAGTGAGAGGCCCGCGAACCCAAGAAAAAAAAAAGAAAACAGGAAGAATGAAGGTCTTAAATCACTGTTTTATTGAAGGAAAAGCGTAGCCTGCACCAGAGGACTCAAAAAACCCAGGAAGTGAAGTGTAGCCAACGACTGACCGGAGGCAAGGAGCGGGTTGGTTCTGTACCTGGTTCCAGACCAAGTCTGTTTCAAGTTTATTTGACTGAGAATTTCACTTTGAAAAGAGTACTTCACTGGGACCTTTGGGAGCTGTCAAACTCTGCCCCAGGGGAGAAGATTAACGGCTCTGTGGACCAGCAGGGAGAAGCCTAGTAAATCAGAAGCCCCTTGTCTGTTGGTCTGTGGTTTACAGGTGGCAACATAACAGGCTGTGCCTCTCCACGGGCGCCTCAGGGACTTCACAGTTTATGGGTCAGAACTTACCATGTGGATGGAAGGGAGCATCTGAATCTGTTCTCCAAACTGCTGATTGAAAAATGGGCTTGAATGAGCCTGCAAAAGAAAAGTTTCCTTGAATTATCTATCTTCTGGAAGGATCCCCAGGAAGCTGGTAACAGTGGTGGCCTCTGAGGAGGGGACCAGCCCTTTTGTGTCTCACGAGGGGGCGGTCAAGCATAGCGGTTAAGAGCATGACCCTGGAAGCTTTGGTCTGTCCTTTAGTGGCTGTGTGGGTTTTCAACCTTAAATGGTCTTGGCTGTAAAATGGGGATTATAATAAGAATTAAATGAGTTAATTATTCGGAAAGTGGAACAATGAACATAGTGCTATACAACTATTGGTTTTTCTTATCCCATGTATTTGCACATATATACACCTATTGAAAAAAATTTATTTAATTTTATGTTTTTATCAAAGTATAGTTGATTTACAGTGTTGTGCCATGAAAAAATTTAATTTTATGTTTTTATAAAGCATTAGAAATATTTCTATAGTGCAAATAATTGTCTCCTAGTCTGCTTTCTGTGATTTTATTTTTATAAATGAAATTTTCTTACAGTTAGACACAACTCTAGTACCCCTTCCTCCCTCTATCTCCCTTCTTTGCATTTCTTTTCCATGATTCTGTCCTGCACACAGCTGTGTGGTGACCTGGAAGTGTGAGGGGTCATTTCCATCAGTGGTCCCCAGAGCCCAATTCTCTGGTGATCACCTGATTGCTCCCCAGAGAGCTTATCAATAGCAGAGGAAATGAAATAATATTTACTACCCCTCATGCAGTCCCCAAAGAGGGGATGATGCTCTCTTCCTCCATTTTATTTTGCAATTAGGAAAGGCAAGGGAATGCCTTCTCAAATCGATGTGTAAGGGCATGGATGTTCAGCGAGAATTACCACCCTCCAGATTTTATTTTTTTTTAATTTCAAATATAGGGCTTCCCTGGTGGCGCAGTGGCTGAGAGTCCGCCTGCCGATGCAGGGGACACGGGTTCATGCCTCGGTCCGGGAATATCCCACATGCCGCGGAGCGGCTGGGCCCATGAGCCGTGGCCGCTGAGCCTGCGCATCCGGAGCCTGTGCTCCGCAACGGGAAAGGCCACAGCAGTGAGAGGCCCGCATACCGCAAAAAAAAAAAAAAAAAAAATTCAAATAAACAAAAAGGTAGAGAGAATAGTATAATGAACCCTTGTAATATCCAGCACCCAAGTTTAACAATGTTAACTCTGCCATATTTGCTCCTTTTTTCTCTCAGTTGTTTTAAACAAAATTATAGAGCATGACTTTTTTCCCTCTTTTGTAAATACAGCTGTATTGAGGTGTAAGTCACATGCCATACAATTCACCCATTTAAAGTGCACAATTCAATGTTTTTTACTATATTCACAGATATGTGCAACCCATCACCACAATGAATTTAAGAACATTTTCATCATCGCAAAAGGAAATCTTGAATCCTTAAGCCGTTAACCCCACTTCCTTCCACATGCCCAGCCCTAGGCAACCACTAATCTACCTTCCATCTTTTTTTTTTTTTTTTTTTTTTTTTTTCTTTTTGCTGTATGCGGGCCTCTCACTGTTGTGGCCTCTCCCGTTGCGGAGCACAGGCTCCGGACGCGCAGGCCCAGCGGCCATGGCTCACGGGCCCAGCCGCTCCGCGGCATATGGGATCCTCCCAGACCGGGGCACGAACCCGTATCCCCTGCATCGGCAGGCGGACTCTCAACCACTGCGCCACCAGGGAGGCCCCCTTCCATCTTTTTAAATACATTTGCCTATTCTAGACATTATATGTAAGAGGAATCATACAATACGTAGCCTTTTGTGACTGGCTTCTTTCATTTAGCATAATATTTTCAAGGTTCATCCATGTTGTGGCACTAGTCAATACTTTATGTCTGAATAATATCCCATCATGTAGATATTCCATATTTTATTTATCCATTCATTAGTTGATAGACATTTAAGTTGTTCCTTTTTTTTTTTTTTTTCTGCGGTACGTGGGCCTCTCACTGTTATGGCCTCTGCCGTTGCGGAGCACAGGCTCCAGGTGCGCAGGCTCAGCGGCCATGGCTCACGGGCCCAGCCGCTCCGTGCCATGTGGGATCTTCCCGGTCTGGGACATGAACCCGCATCCACCTGCATTGGCAGGCAGACCCTTCCCTGCGCCACCAGGGAAGCCCCTAAGTTGTTCCCATTTTTGACTACTATGAGTAAGGCTTCTATGGACATCGGTCTACAAGTAACCTGATATTTTACCCCTAATTTTTTTATATTCATGTCTAAGAGATAAGGACATTTTCCCACATAGCCACAGTGTCATCCAAATTAGCAATCCTCTAATAACCCAATCAAGATACAAATTTTTTGGGACTTCCCTGGTGGTCCAGTGGTTAAGACTCCATGCTTCCAATACAGGAGGCACAATTCAGGTGGGGGTTTCATCTTTCCCCAGGTGGTATCCAAGTTCCTGGTGGTTTACAGAGTGTGGATGTGTATAGAGGGGTGGGTCTTGGGTGCCTGGACAGCCATCTCTCCATGGCACCCACTGAAGCATTCCCATGGCCCTCTGTCCACTCAGCCCATGCAGATCAGCACTAGATCAGATTCCCCTCAACCTCAATCTGTTTCCACATCAGGTCCGACTGCTCACCACTCAAAACTCAATACTCAAGAGGAAAATGTTGGTAGAGAGGAAAGATGCTTCTAATCAGAACACTGACAATCTGGGGAGATGGTGGACTCAGTGTCCCCCAAAACACACCTCTGAAGATTCTGCTCGGCCATGAAAGTTTTTCAGGGGAAAAAAGGAAGTACTCTCAGTTAATCATTGAGATAGGGCGTCAGAGTCGTCACCATCCCCCACTGTGTGCAGGCTTATGTGCAGGCTTGTCCACTTCTTGTGAGTTTTCTTTAGATGCTATCTTGTTAACACAGTTTGTTCTTGAGATTACTGAAGGGGAATCTAGGGATGAGATCTGGTCATCTGTTAATTATTTATTCTTCATTTCTACTTCTTTGATCTGCAGAAAGAACCAACAGGTTAGGCAAGGTATTGAGTGATCAAAAGATTTGAGAGGTGTGCTAGGGCCAGAGATGAGTAGATCTTGGGGGTGCCTGGTTTAAGGTTAGCGACAAGACAAAAGGGGACTACCACAGAGAACTTTTTCCTGCAAAGAGCTCTTTCCTGCCAAAAGCTGCTTACCAAACAAGATCTCCTTAGGTCACCTGGCTCTTTGGTCCTTGTCTATGATATTCTTGAGCACACAGGAAACATTTTATGTCTCCAGCTCTCAGCTGTGGGATTAGGCAGTCCATGGGACCATTTTCGATCTGATTGTCCAGACTCGCCCATGCTGTCTAGCGTGGTCTCCAGCCACAGGTGGCTGCTGAACTTTTTCTTTTTTTAAATTGGAATCACACATTTCTATTCATAGATTATTTTAAAGCAGAGCAAATATCACAAGATACATTTGAGCCTGATGGTTCTTCTCTGAAAATCATTACTATACATTTGCATTTCCTTAAGTACTGATTCCTTTTCTTTTTTTAATTAATTTTTTTATTGTAGTATAGTTGATTTATAATGTTGTGTTAGTTTCTGCTGTACAGCAAAGTGAGTCAGTTATACATATACATATATCCACTCTTTTGTAGATTCTTTTCCCGTATAGGTCATTACAGAGTATTGAATAGAATTCCTTGTGCTGTTCAGTAGGTTCTTATTAGTTATGTATTCTATATATAGTAGTGTGTATATGTCAATCCCAATCTCCCAGTTTATCCCTCCTCCCCTGCCCCCCGCTTATCCCCTGGTAACCACAAGTTTGTTTGTACATCTGTGACTCAACTTCTGTTTTGTAAGTAGGTTCATTTGTACCATTTCTTTAGATTCCACATATAAGTGATATCATATGATATTTGTCTTTCTCTGTCTGACACTTAATTGAAATATGGCTAATCCAAACTGGGGTGTGCTGTGACTATAAAATACACACTAGATTTCAAAAACTTAATACAGAAAAATGCAAAACATCTCATTAATAACTTCTCTATCAATTACATGTTGAAATGATAATATTTGGAGACACTGGGTTAAATAAAATATTTAAAATTAATTTCACCCATTTCTTCTTACTCTCTTTAATGTGGCTACTTACTAGAACACTCAAAATTACATACATAGCTCAAATTATATTTCTGTCGGACAGTGTGCTGGTCTAGATTTTCCATGTGGCCATTTCTCCCCTACTATGCCACTTCCTCTTCTCTGCCATGAGGCAGAGGGATTCTGGTGTTCCACCTACTCCACAAACTCTACTCTGGAATGGGGTTCAGCAGGGTGGGAGATAGCGCCCAGGCCCCTTTCTCAGGAACACTCGCCGGTATCTTACTTGCTTCCTTTTCCTCAACTTTCCTTTCTCCTCCCAATTAGACCATATTTAGTCAGGGAGGAGGTAGTGCAGCTTTTCAGCCTGTCTTCCAAAACTGTTGTTTATACCCCACCTGAGTATTGGAAAGTCAAAAGCCAAGAATTCGACTCTGGTTCTACTGTGTTATTCTTACCTGGAGGCAATCTGGGCATGAAACACTCTCACTACTGCCGGAATGGGGGAGTCATTACAGAGAAGCAGGAAATACTGGAAATTAAAACTGCATTCGTTACTCTACCAAAGCATTACCCATCATTCTAGAAACACGTGTTGCACAGTGATTCTGTCAAATGCCATGCTAGGATTTGGGAATACTGGGATGAAGGAGACCTAGGCCCTACCGTCAAAGAGGACAGGCCTAGTTGGTGATTTAAGTATATAATCCTTAGGTGCAGTGAAATTTTAGAGGCGCTGCAGCTGAAGTATCTGTTCAGGACACAATGGGGCACAAGAAAAGGGCTGACTGGCCGATTCTGCTGCACGGTAGGGGCAGAGTACCCAGTAAATGCAAGTCAAAGCACCATGGGAACCAAACAGTTTATTATGGACTCTTCAGGCCTCAGGAAAGTCACTTTCTGAGACTTGGTTTCCTCATCTGGGAATAATATGGATGATTCTGACCATTTCCTCTTTCTTAACGCACTGTTGTGACGGAGAAATATTCATTAATAAATATACCAAAATCTTAGCACAGCTTGGCATTGGGTGGGGGGATTATGGGTGACTATTATTTTGTATGTAATACTCTGTATTACCCAACTTTACATAATAAACAAGTATTGGGCTTCCCTGGTGGCACAGTGGTTGAGAGTCCACTGGCCGATGCAGGGGACACGGGTTCGTGCCCTGGCCGGGAAGATCCCACATGCTGCGGAGTGGCTAGGCCTGTGAGCCATGGCTGCTGAGCCTGCGCATCCGGAGCCTGTGCTCCGCAATGGGAGAGGCCACAGCAGTGAAAGGTCCGCGTACCGCAAAAAAAAAAAAAAAATCAAGTATTACTTTTATAATCCGTTTAAAAAAGAACAATTTTATTTTAAATTTTGCCTTTGCTGCCAAACTTTTTGAACTAATGATCTATACTGGCTCCCTGCACTTCCTCCTCATCCACTGAATCCAACCATTGTAATCTGGCTGCCACCCCCTCATCAAAAGGTCTCCAGTGGCCTCCCACTTGCCAAGACCAATGACCTCTTTTCAACCCTTATCCAACTTGACTTCTCCACAGCATTAGCACAGCTCCTTAACCTTTCTGAAAATCATTGTTTAAATTATAGAAAGAATGGACCTGTACTACAAAAAACAAAACAAACTATCATCTACAGTGTCACCACCATAATATAGCCAAGGTCACTTTGGTATATTTCCTGCTAGTCTTTTTACTTAAGTATTTTTTTACATCATTATGGCATGAATGTAAATCCATTTTTGAATTTACCATCTCTTTCTTGAAACTCTCCTTATTTCCACAAAACAACTGTTTCCTGGGTTTTCAATAATTTACTCATCTCTTAAACTTGTACACTAATGCACTACTTTGCATAAAATTTTCTAAAGTGCTTGTTAAAGTACAGGTCCCTGCACCGCATTCTACCCCCTCATAAATATTCTATTTCATTAGGATTTGTTTGGACCCAAGAGACTATGTTTCTATTTTTAGTTTTTTAAGGAACCTCCATACTGTTCTCCATAGTGGCTGTATCAATTTACATTCCCACCAACAGTGCAAAAGGGTTCCCTTTTCTCCACACCCTCTCCAGCATTTATTGTTTGTAGATCTTTTGATGATGGCCATTCTGACTGGTGTGAGGTGATACCTCATTGTAGTTTTAATTTGCATTTCTCTAATAGTTAGTGATGTTGAGCATCTTCTCATGTGCCTCTTGGCCATCTGTATGTCTTCTTTGGAGAAATGTCTATTTAGGTCTTCTGCCCATTTTTTAATTGAGTTGTTTGTTTTTTGATATTCAGCTCCCTGAGCTGTTTGTATATTTTGGAGGTTAATCCTTTGTCAGCTGCTTCATTTGCAAATATTTTCTCCCCTTCTGAGGGTTGTCTTCTCATCTTGTTTATGGTTTTCTTTGCTGTGCAAAAGCTTTTAAGTCTCATTAAGTCCCATTTATTTTTGGTTTTATTTTCATTACTCTAGGAGGTAGGTCAAAAAAGATCTTGCTGTGGTTTGTGTCAAAGAGTGTTTTTCCTATGTTTTCCTCTAAGAGTTTTATAGTGTCTGGTCTTACATTTAGGTCTTTAATCCATTTGGAGTTTATTTTTGTGTATGGTGTTAGGGAGTGTTCTAATTTCATTCTTTTACATGTAGCTGTCCAGTTTTCCCAGAACCACTTATTAAAGAGGCTGTCTTTTATCCCTTGTATGTTCTTGCCTCCTTTGTCATAAATTAGGTGACCATATGTGTGTGGGTTTATCTCTGGGCTTTCTATCCTGTTCCATTGATCTATATTTCTGTTTTTGTGCCAGTACCATACTGTCTTGATTACTGTAGCTTTGTAGTATAGTCTGAAGTCAGGGAGCCTGATTCCTCCAGCTCTGTTTTTCTTTCTCAAGATTGCTTTGGCTATTCGGGGTCTTTTGTGTTTCCACACAAATTGTAAAATTTTTGATCTAATTCTGTGAAGAATGCCATTGATAGTTAAGACCCAGCAATCCCACTACTGGGCCTATACCCTGGGAAAACCATAATTCAAAAGGACACATGTACCCCAATGCTCATTACAGCACTATTTACAATAGTCAGGACATGGAAACAACCTAAATGTCCAATGATAGATGAAGGGATAAAGAAGATGTGGTACATATATACAAAGGAATATTACTCAGCCATAAAAAAGAATGAAATTGGGTCATTTGTAAAGATGTGGATGGACCTAGAGTCTGTCATACAGAGTGAAGTTAGCCATAAAGAGAAAAATAGTACAGATGAACCTATTTGTGGGAAAGGAATAGAGACACAGATGTAGAGAATGGACATGTGGACACAGAGGGGGAAGGGGAAGTTGGGATGAATTGGGAGATTAGGTTTGACATAAATACACTACCGTGTGTAAAATAGCTAGTGGGAACCTGCTGTATAGCACAGGGAGCTCAACTTGGTGCTTTATGACGACGTAGGTGGATGGGATGAGGGTGGGGGGGAGGGAGGTCCAACAGGGAAGGGATATATGTATATATATAGCTGATTCATTTCATTGTACAGCAGAAACTAACACAACATTGTAAAGCAATTATACTCCAATTTAAAAAACCCAAAAAACAAAAACCAGGAGCCTGTGTTTCCTGCTTTCTATAGCAAGTGGTACAGAGATCCTACTGAGAAACACTGCTGCAGACTCACCCCTCCACAGCAACCAGCTAACCAACCAACTGAAGACCAAAAGCAAATTTGGAAATGCAAACCAATGCTTCCTAATCATCAGATTCTCTAGGGGTTGGGTTTGAGTATCTGTCTATTTTTTAAGCCCTTCTTGCGATTCTAATGAGCCACAGCCTAAACTACAACTACATTATTCTATTTGCATTTCCCACTCTCAAGTCTCATATCCTTTGCCTGCACTGTTCCCTTGGCCTGGATTTCCATTCCTCCTCACATTCATCCTTGAAGCCCAGCTCAAAAGTGGCCTCTGAAAACTTCACAGAGGCTTCTTTTCTATCTCCTCTGTCTTTCTTTCCCACTCACAAATTAGAGTTAGTCCTTTAAATGTCTATGACTTCAGGCTGGGCAATGAGCTACTTGAGAGCAAGTATAGTGGATGTATTAGTTACCTATTTCTGAGTAACAAATTTCCTCAAAACTTACTGGTTTAAAACAACAGTAAACATTTATTATCTCACAGATCTCATAACATCTGCAATTCAGAAATTCAGAAGCAGCTTAGCTGGGTAGTTCAGGCTTGATTCTCTCACGAAGTTGCAGTCAAGGTGTAGGCCAGGGCTGTAGTCGTCTGAAGGTTTGACTAGGTCTGGAAAATCCACTTTCCAGATGGCACACTTAAGTGGCTAGCAAGTTGGTACCAGCTATTGACAGAGGGCCTCTGTTACTCTTCATGTGGATCTCCTCAAAGGGCTGCTTGGGCATCCTCAAAACATGGTGGCTGGCTTCCTTCAGAGCCGGTATTCTAAGAGAGAGCAAGATAAAGTCTACAATGTCTTTTATGACCTAGCCGTGAAGGTCACACACCATCACTTCTGTAGGATTCTGTTGGTCACACAGGTCAACCATGATACAATGTAGAAGATTATACAAGGATATAAAAATACCAGGAAGTGATGATCATTTGGGGTCATCTTTGAGGCTGGTTACCACAGAGAATATCTATTATTTTTGTCTATCAGTCACCCTTTGCTCTGTGTGGGAAACACATTTCATGTTATACAACCAGGTTGAACCTTCCTCATCTGAGGGGGAAGTATATAACCTAAGCCTGGCCAATTTGAATATTCCATTCCTCTGGTCAGAGTGGTCAGTTAAACAGGCACGTGATCAACTAGAGATAATCAGAATCTTTCTGAATTTTGATATATGGATTCTGAGGGAGAGAGGGTCTCTATTCTGCTATTTTGAGCTCTAAGAATGATCTTAGAAGATCATTCTTAAGAAGCTGGAGCTTCTTAAGGCCATTTGTTCAGGTCATATTGGAGGAAGCTATCTTTAGTAAGAGAAAATTAGGTCAGCACACAAAGAGAGGCAAAGAGGAGTGGAGATGAATAGAGAAAAAGGAGTCCTGATGAAATCATTTGAGATCCCTTGATCCAGCCATGCCTGAATTTACACACAGACTTTTCAGTTACATGAGTCAATAAATTTCCCTTTTGGTTTAAGCTAGTTTAAGTTGGATTCCTATCACCTGCAATCAAAACAACTCCAACGGATCAGCAGGGTCTGTATCTTATTCCTCTTCAGTTTTCAGCATTGGGTTCCAAGTACTCAACTCAAGTTGGATGAATACATTAATTATTATATTTTTACATAAAAGTAATCTGATACATGCAAACATTGGGAATTTTTAAAAAAGAATTGGCAACTTACCAAGTAAGTAACAGTTATGAGAACACTAAAAATTCTAGAACCTTTAAAAATTTGGTGATCTGGCAGCCCACAGAGCCATTATGTTAGTCTGGTACTCAGTTTCCTGGAGTTCTATGTGATGTGGTTGAATGAGTGACTGACCAGCATCCTGAGAACATGCAGAGCAAGGCTGAGGAAAGGAGGACTGTGGGAGATGCACACCAGGTTGCCTCGGTGACAGGGAAATGGCAGAAGGCCCTAAATGCACCTCGCAACACTCGGGTAACACTTGGTAAAATTACATAGTGGAAATTAGAAAGAGTAAATCGGCCAAGGACATCTACAGGATGCTGGCTATGGGTGGTGGGTTTCTGGTCTCTCTAAGAACCATGCCCAGAGAGGAACTTGCAAAAGCAAGATGCAAGATCAGATTTATACCTGCAGGTAAAGAGTTCACCAAATGACTGTGCTAGTTATCAGATTATCCCAACTCTTGCTCTGGTTGAGGGAGTACAAGGAGCAGAGAAAAATATGGCTTCATGAAGGAATGTTTTGCTGTGACTTAGTTGTGCGATCGGTTGTTCTGGTACAGGATGATATAGGGAGACATAAAAGGAAGGAAGCCAAATATGGGAAAGAGAAGCAAATTGTCGCCTGCCTGCCTTTCTCATCAAAGTCTTCTAATACTCAGCAGCTTTGTTGCGTATAGAAAAACTGTGATACACATCATCAACCAAGTGACAGGTCTTTATTTTTAATTCGTCACCGAAGCCCTGCTGCCCAAATGATGCTTGACAGGAAAATCTCTTGTTGGTAAGGGCCTTTTCTCAAGCCAAGGAAAACCTCAGAATTCCTTAGTTTTCCCCCAGGGCTCTTAAAGCAAGTCCAGTTTTCTTTAATTCTATAAACTTCTGTGGCTCCTGGTCACTTACTGACTGCTATTTTTCAGAAAGGGAACGTGTCTATAACAGTAAGAGCCTGGATTCAGACTGCCTGGGTTCAAATCACAGCTTCCCCATTCACTTTGTCTGTATCATCTAGGACAAGTCATACTTTGTGCCCCAGTTTCCTTACCAGTAAAACGGGATTAATAATATGATAAGTTGTAGAGCAGGATCCAGCCACGCGTCTCATCTGATCAGGTGACAGAATCCTGCACTAAGTGGCAAGCACAGGACTAAACACCCGGGTCTAGAGCACTGTTCTGGGCTCACCCAAAACTTATGCCCCATTCATTTAAGGGAGATGCCCGTGCAGTACACATACCTCAATAACCATCCATGTCACCAATAAATTATTAAGTTATTTCCAACATCTCTTATTGCTAAAGAATAAATTCTCTAGTGTAGGTTCAGAAACAGATAGTCAAAGGAGCTGCAGTAGCCACTATTCCAAGTCCAAGGTCCTGATTAGGGTCCTTCAGTGGTGAGAAACCACCCCTTAGAGTGTATATTCCCCATTAGAGCACTTTAAAGTATTCATTAACAACTCCTAGGGTTTAATAGAATATTAAAACTATTTCTTTAAAGCACACACATAGGGATTTCCCTGGTGGCGCAGTGGTTAAGAATTCACCTGCCAATGTAGGGGACACAGGTTCAAGCCCTGGTCTGGGATGATCCCACATGCCGCGGAGCAACTAAGCCCGTGCACCACCACTACTGAGCCTGCGCTCTAGAGCCCACGAGCCACAAGTACTGAGCCCATGTGCCACAGCTACTGAGCCTGCACTCTAGAGCCCACGAGCTGCAACTACTGAGCCCGCATGCTGCAACTACTGAAGCCTGGGTTCCTAGAGCCCACGCACCGCAGTGAAGAGGAGCCCCCACTCACCACAACTAGAGAAAGCCTGTGTGCAGCAACGAAGACCCAGCACAGCCAAAAGTAAATAAATAAACAAAATTTTTAAAAAATGACATCAGCTGACAAAATGCTCTCTTTGCAAGGTACCTTCACAGCTCTTGACTTTATAATCTCCGAAAAATGTGTTTTCAGCTGCGTGGATGGGTTAGAAGTGATTCTACATGTGACTCAGGCACTAACTAGACCTCCTTAATTCCAAGATTATCAGTGGGAAACAGTTTTCAAACAAACAGATTTTTGATGAAGCAAGTGGAATTTCAGAACTTAAATATCAGTGTATTGACACGGAAGATCTTTGCAACTTTTGCTGTCTATAGAAAACAACTTTGGTTGACAGTACAAAAGCCATACAGCCAAAACGGTAGGACAGAGTTCACTGACATGTTTATTTAGGGCACACCTTACCCCTTTGCTTTTGACATTGAACCAAAAGTAGGTCACAGTAGGCAAAATATTAAAAGAAAATATAGATATTTATTTTTAGTGTCCTTGATGGTACATATGTCTGGCACTAGTTAACTGTACAAAGGGCAGCAGGAGGACACAGATCCTCTCTGCAGGTTAAGGGAGAGAAGGAAGAAGGAAGGAAAGATTAAGAAGGGCAGTTGCCGAAGACAAGTTTTGTCTAGTTTGAAGTGGATGGTGTATCACTAAAAACCTGAACCAAAGTTTTTTGGTTTCATTTCCTTTTTTGTTGTTATGTTGTTAGGGAAAATGAAGGAACCCTGTGATTTTTTTTTTTTTTTTTTTAATTTTTGGCCGCATTGGATCTTCGTTGCTGAGCACGGGCTTTCTCTAGCTGCAGTGAGCGGGGGCTACTCTTCATTGCAGTGCTCGGGCTCTAGATGCGCGGGCTTCAGTAGTTGTGGCTCTCGGGCTTGGTTGCTCCACAGCATGTGGGATATTCCCGGACCAGGGCTTGAACCCATATCCCCTGCATCGGCAGGTGGATTCCCAACCACTGTGCCACCAGGGAAGTCCAGAACCCTATGATTATTAAGGTGTAGCAATTCATTTGGGTGTAAACATGAAGCTGTTTAACTGCTCCCTGCCTCGTCTGGTAAAATCCCCCCTTTACTCTGGGCAGTGAACTCCCTTATCTTTATGATGCCTCCGTCTAATTCCATAACTTCCCAGTCTTATCTCTAATGCTCAGCCCTATTCATATTCAAACTTCAATCTCACAAACAAAACAATACAAAACTTCAATGTCAATCTAGTGGGAGAGGGGATGGGAGATATGTCTGCTCTCATACCCCTGTCTTCTCCCCTTTTCCTAGACAGAAGCACCCTCAGTTTGGAGGGTGAAATGAGAATCTCCTCCCTTGGCTCCTTTGGACAGGGGACAGTATATGCTACCACTGAGGTTGCTGCTGCTTCTCTAATGCCAACAGATTTTCTTCCCCCTCTAGAGCTGCTTGTGTTGGCTCTCCCTAAGTCACATGTCCTGGCCCACAGTCTCCTGACAGAGGGTCTGGCTCAGGCTCAGCCCCTTCACTCCCTCAGTCCAAGTGGTCCTCTTGTCTAACATTCTCTTGGATGTGAAACTGGCAAGATGGCTCAAGCTCAGCTTACTTTGTCTACTCCACTTACAGGAAATCCTATCCTTGTAGTACAAATGGTGGAAATGCAGTCTGGAGCCTCTTTAAGAGTGAATTAGAAAAAAAAAAAAAAAAAGTGAATTAGAGCACTTTGTAGGAGGCAAGGGGAACAATAGAAAACAATCTGTCATTAACTCAAAAGGAAGGCGCCGTTCCTGGAAGTAATGCAATTCCAAGCTGAGGCATGGAGCCGATTAATTAAGCTACCACTTCATCTCCTAACTCCAAACATTAATGCCCAGTACACAGATAAAGAATACATCAGGTGCTTTAATTGGTAAGACAGATACTACGTTTGATTTTAGCTAATAGACAGAGAAGAGATAACAGTTCTACTTAAGGCACACCCATTCCCTTTCACACTTGTGGTGGAAGCTGATACCTTCAGAGCCCCCCACCCCTCTCCAGTGCACCAAATCTTACCCTGATATTGCTCTAGCCTGAAATAATGCTCCCGAAGAAACATCTTCCTCACTGAAAATCAGTTTTGATGTCTTGTTCCTGAGACCTTCTCCAAGCACCTCCCTTATTTACTTACTCACTAAACTTAATTGATCAACTCCATCTTCTCAGCTCCCATATTTTCTGTATACCTTGGGGAGTCAAGGGACAACTCTGGGACTCAAGTTAATAGACTGTTTTTTTTTTTTACTTTTTATTATGAAAATTTCTAAGCATTAACAAAAGTAGAAAGAATAGTATAATAAACTGGCATGTTCTCAACACCCAGCTCAACAATTATCAACTCATGACTAAGCTATACCCTAACCTACCTTCCCTTCCCCCAGACCATGTGTTTAAAATAAAAGAACTCTTTTTGTTGTTTTAAACATAACTGCAGGGGTTTCCCTGGTGGTCCAGTGGTTAAGAATCCGCCTTCCAATGCAGGAGACGCGGGTTCGATCCCTGGTCAGGGAACTAAGATCCCACATGCCACGGGGCAACTAAGCCCACGGGCTGCAACTACTGAGCCCGGGAGCTCTGGAGCCCATGCGCTATAACTAGAGAGAAGCCCGTGCGCCACACCTAGAGAGAAGCCCGTGCACCACAACAAAGAGCCTGCACGCCGCAACGAAAGATCCCGCGTGCCACAACTAAGACCCGACACAGCCAAAAATAAATAAATAAATAAATCTTAAAACTTAAAAAACTGCAGCACCATCAACATACCTAAAAAATAAATAGAAATTCTTAATTATCATTAAATATCTAGTCCATATTCAAATTTCTACAGTGGTCTCATAAATTGGAATCCTAACCAGGTTTATCTTTTGTATTTGATTAAAACATTTATTGCATGAATCAGATTATATTAGATAATGCTGTGGTAGCAAGCAGCTCCAAAATCACAGTAGCTTATGACAACTTGGGTTTCTTTCCTGCTCACGTGAATTTCCACTGTGAGTCAGCTCTGCATCCTCTTCACTCTTGGCCATGGGCTGAAGAAACAGTCCCTATTTGGGATACACCCACTTCCTGGCAGATGGAAATGATGAATGGTTGAAACACAATGACTTTTAAAACTTCTGCTCAGAAGTAGCAACCATCACATCTGCTCACATGTCATTGGTCAGAGTGTCACATGGCCAAAGTCAATGTCAGAGGGGAGAAGGGAAGAATAAGTTTCCCACAGGAGAGGACAGCAAATACTGGGAGTAATACAATCTATCATACCTTTTAAGTCCCTTTTAATTTATGGGTTCCCTTTCTCATCTTTTTTTTTCCAATTTACTAGCTGAAGGAGTTGGGTCATTTATGCTGTAGAATTTCCTATATTCTGGATTTTGCTAATTGCATCCCTGTGCACATTTATTCAACATGTTGCTTTGTCGCCTCTACTTCTTCTAAACCTGTGTTTAAATATAGAGGCATTATCAGATGCAGGTTCAAATTTTGGCCAAGTATATTTTCTAGGTGATCATGTGTGTTATGTTAATTATCTCTTGTATAACAAATCATCCCAAAATTTGGTGGCTTAAAACAACAATAATTGTGTATTATCTCATGGTTTCTGTGGATCAGGGATTCAGAAAGGGCACAGGGGGATAGCTTGTCTCTACTTTATGATTTCTGGGGTCTAGCTGGAAAATTCAAAGGCTGGAGGACTAAAATCATCTGAAGGCTTGACTGAGGCAGAAGTTTGTTCAAGGTGGCTCACTCACTTGGTTAGCAAGTTGGCGTTGGTAAATTGGTCTTTTCTCTGTGGGCCTGTCCACAGGGCTGCTTGAGCATCCTCACACATGGTGGCTGACTTCCCCCAGGGTGACTGATCCAAAAGACCAAACACTGAAGCAGCATTGCCTTCTATGACCTACCTTATGAATTGATACACTGACACTTCCATTGGTCACAAAATCAGCCCATATTCATTGTGGAATGTCTACACATAGGCATGAATACCAAGAGGGAAGGTTCACTGGGGGCCATCTTGGAGGCTGGCTGCTATACGTATCAAGTGGTTTTTGATGTGAAAATAATAATTAGGAACAATCTATATCATGTTATGTGAGACAATGGTTTCTAGCATTTGGGAAGTCATGATCCAATAGGATTTCAGGCGGGAAATAGGGCCTAAATGGAACTATTAGATCTTTATTTTACCATGTAAAGCCATTTAGAAAGAGTAATCTGTTAATTCTACCATTATCATTTTTATCATTTTTTTTAAAAAGGCCTTTTTTCATACAGAAGTACATTATCTCAGAATGAAGAATGATCATTTTAGATGTGAAGCATAGAGAACTCTCCTAAACTGCTGGTGGGAATGTACATTGGGAATCCACTTGGAAAACATTCTGTAGTCCAGTTGAGAATTCACATACTCTGTCACCCAACAATTCCGCTCCTAGCTATACACCCTAAAGAAATGTATACATACACACCCATAATCATGTATAAGAATGTTTACAGCAGCATGTGGAACCTAGAAAAATGGTACAGATGAACCGGTTTGCAGGGCAGAAATAGAGACACAGATGTAGAGAACAAACGTATGGACACCAAGGAGGGAAAGTGGTGGGTGATGGTGGTGGTGGTGGTGTGATGAATTGGGAGATTGGGATTGACATGTATACACTGATGTGTATAAAATTGATGACTAATAAGAACCTGCTGTATTAAAAAAAATAAAATTAAATTTAAAAAAAAAGAATGTTTACAGCAGCATGTTAATAATAGTCCTGAATTGGAAACAAACCAAATGCCCATCAACAATAGCATAGATATACAAATTGATGTATATTCACACTGTGTGATTCCATTTATATAAATTCCCCAAACAAGCCATACTGAAGTATAATGCTTTGGGATGAAAGCTTAAATATTTTTTCAAAAAAAAAAGACCAAGAGTATGATTATTATAAAGGTCAAGTCATGGTTACCTTTTGGGAGAGGGAGGGTTTTCTGATTTTGAGGAGACACAGGTGGAGAGGGCTGGGGTGTTGGCAATGTTTTATTTATTGACCTGAGTGATAGTTACACAGATATTGCTTTGATAACTCATTAAGTGGCACATTTAATGTTTTTTTCTGTCTGTGTCTATATTTTACCATAAAAAGGGAGTTTTAAGAAGGAAAATAATAGTTTTTTTAATTAAAAATTTTAACTTTAGGGGAAACTTAAAAAAAAAAAGACCATCTGTTCTTTCTCGGCTCCATCCTCCTCCTCCCACCCCTTTTCCATACGGGGTGTCGGCAGGATCTCTGCTAGTTCCAGCACTGACAGCTTCACACGAGACACTTTCACATGTCCCTGACTCGGTGGAGCAGGAATGGATGTAGTTACACACACACACACACACACACACACACACACACACACACACACACGTGAAGCTTCCCTCCCGGTGCTTCAGGAAGAGGAAGTACCTTCTCTTCCCTGGTTGGTGAGAAGAGGGAATAGCCTCTCCTCAAGGACTCTGTAGCCCCCCACACCTCCTGCCAAAAGTCCCCCACTTGTTCCCAGGTGGTCTGAGCAGGAATGACAGCAGACTTGATGGCTCTTCTGACGGGCACCATCAGCTTGCCCCGCCAGCAGCCCCAGTGCCTGGCAGTGCCCCAGACTAAGGCTGAGTGGTGCTTCATGCTATGGTTCTCAGCAGTGGGCCTGAATAGATCATTTTAGTACTGGACACTGTACAGCATCTTGTTACACCACTGTTGATGGAGCATCTAGTATATGCCAGGGATTTTGCTAGTTGTTTCACTTCATGCAGTGCATTACAATTACAATATTTTATTTCATGCTCATAACAATCCTATGTAACAGGTGGAAGACATCTAATTATTTCCGCTTTTCACATGGGTCACTGAGTCTCTAAGGTTTGAGTGTCTTAGGTAAAATCACTCTAAAGGGCTAGTCATACCTCTGAATACTTGCCATACCCACAGCCTCATGGTAGAAAAGTAGCCCTGGGTGGTTCCTCAGACAGGGTTTGTTTAGTGGTATCTCCTGACCCATCTCCCACCCCTAGTCCACAGCCGATTCTGCCAGAAGTGGTTGCTTGATTCAAGGACAGCCAAGCTATAAGGCCGAGATATATGGGATGGCCTGGAGAAACAGATCTGCCCAAAGAGGAATAATGGAATGGTGATTAGGTAGATAATTAGATTATCTCAGAAACATTTCATGAGAAATACAAATTAGGTGTTGGAAAAGCTAAAAGACACCAGAGATGAGAAAATTCTGCACAGATACCACAGGCAGTAGGAATAATCAGTAAACAGATAGTATGAGTAAGAGTAATGTAATGTGCATAGAAAGGAAACTTTTGAAGGGCAGTTTGATAGTACCTATCAAAGTAGTGAAAGCAGAAATGTTTTGATACAGCAATTCCATTTATAAGAATGTATCATGCAGAAATACTTAAATAAGCAGGCAAGGTTTTATGTACCAGGATGTGTACTGCAATATTATTCATAGTAACAAAAAACTGTAGACAACCCAAATGTACATCTTTGGGGAAATGATTAAATAAATTATGTTATTAGTATCTAATGAAATGCTACGCAGCTATTAAAAAGAATGAGCTATGTGTTACAAGGAGAAATGATATCCTTAACATATTATGTAATGAATAAAAATTTGTAAATAATATTCATAGCATTTTCTAAGAATTTTCTAAACAACTATAAGTATATGTAAAACATGTATATGTAATAGATATACATTCATATGTACCTCATATACATATTTGTATGTGCATAGAAAAATGTCTAAAATGTTATATAACAATATATTAACAGTGATTATCCTTTAAAGAATAGGAGCACTATGGTAGTTCTAAAGTATGTTTACAAGTACTTCAGTACTCCTGTCTCCAAAAGTGAGGACCAATTTCCCTTCCCTTGAGTGTGGCTTAGATTTGGTGTGTGTCTGTGTGTGATTCTCCAGATTAGGTCATACAAGACTTTCAGCCTCCTTCTTGCCATGTTTTGGATCACTCACCCTGGGCATAACTAGCTTCTACCTTGTGAAAACACCCAGCAGCCCTGTGGTAAGGTCCACGTGGTAAAGAACTGAGGCCTCCTGCCAACAACCAGCACTAACTTGCCAGGTGTGTGGGTGGATCCTACCATGTTAGCGGATCTTGCAGCCCCAGTCAAGCCTTCAAATGACTGCAATCCTGCTGGCTCCATGATTGCAATTTGTGAAAGACTCTGAGCTGAGAACCACCCAGCTAAGCCACTTTAGATTACTGACCCACAGAAGCTGTGTGAGATAATAAATATTTATTGTTTTAGGCCATTACATTTTGGGGATAATTTTTTATGCAGCAACAGACAACTAAAATGAGTATGAAGAGGAGAAGGGTAATGGAGAACAATTTACTGTAAACATTTGACTCTAAAATTTTTTTATATTCCTCTTCATTGTTTATATTTTTATAATTAGCATTTATGATTTTTTTTTTTTTTTTTTTTTTTTTTTGCGGTACACGGGCCTCTCACTACTGTGGCCTCTCCCGTTGCGGAGCACAGGCTCCGGACGCGCAGGCTCAGCGGCCATGGCTCACGGGCCCAGCCGCTCCGCGGCCTGTGAGATCTTCCTGGACCGGAGCACGAACCCGCGTCCCCTGCATCAGCAGGCGGACTCTTAACCACTACACCACCAGGGAAGCCCAGTATTTATGATTTTTAAATTAAAAAACTTTAAGTTGAAAAGGGCAACTTTTATGGAAAAGTACTAGCTCACATTGGCTGGACCTAGAAAGAATAATACATATTTCAAAAAGCATGTAAGAAACTCAATGACTAGTACTGGTGACTGCACATATAAATGGGCCAAAAATATAAAAATATCTTCTCTCAGTGATATAAAACAAAAAACTTTGCCAGTCATCGATCATTATGTTTTTCTAACTAAATATTATCCAGTCATCCCTGACTTGCAAAGGAGAAAACCACAGAAGGGCATTTCTCTCTGTTGTACAAATATTTATGTTTGTGTTAACAAAGGACAAAGGACCCCTTTCTGATTTTTTTTCTTAAAGAACCAGTACTTAAATTGGCAGCTTTGATTGATGGTAATGTCACTAGTTAAGACACCAGTTAAAGAAGTTAAGTATTTAACATCTGCTTCTTTCTCATCAACTCCACAGCCTTCCTCTGGGTTGTACCCATTAGAACTTCAGTTTTTGTCTTCTGTTCACATCATTTTTTATCTCTGCAGTCCTTGGACAAACCCAGAAAATCAGTCTAGCCAGGTTGCAAAGTAAGAACTTCCTAAAAAAATACCATGGACTTAACAACTTCCCCTGTTCATAGTTACATTTAATTCCTTTTGAGCTAATGGCACCAGGGAAGTGATGTCTGCATCCTGGAGCAAACATTCTCATCATTTCTTCCTCTCCATTTAAAAACATTCCTTAGCCCTTACAAAAGTTAAGGGCCCCAGAGTTTTTTATGTGAGTATTGTATGTGCTGTTATATGGATTTTATCCATGTACCAGATTTTTTAAAAAGTAAATATTAATCTTGCCTGTTATATAAACTAAACATCTGTAATTTTCAATATGTAATGATACCATCAAGGGAGGAAGGAGCATAAGAGAAGAAGGGGAAAAGTCATCAAAAAGAGAATGTTAGGCTAAGACAAAGGAATCTAGCTAGACCTAGACCGTCTGCCTCTGGAAAGTTAAACTGTTCAACTTGAATTACATCATCAAAGTTGGGGTGTTCAGGGCCATCCCAGTCATGGCCATTTCGGTTAACCACCCACATAGTATAAAAACTGCTCTCAACCTGTTCTTATTCATTTTTAGTATCCAGGCTTAATTAGTTTTCAGACAGGAGCTTGACACCTATTTGAGTCATTTAAAATATGTTAGTAAGATAAGTGTCCCAACATCCTCCCCTAGTCCTCTTTGCTAACACAACCAAAGCATCCACTGTAACATTCCCCAAAGAGAGTCCAGATCTATACTGTTATGACTATGAAAAGCAGGTCTTTCGTATACTGACTGTTTTATGGTCTCATTTGGATTGTGGTGGGCAAATAAGAGTGAGATAAAGTCCAAATAAACTGGCTTTCAGATTCCCATGTTTGTGTGGATTTATTTGGTCCTTTGATGTCTTTTCTGTTTCTCTGTTGGAATGTTTCAAATATGCACTTAAGTCACCCATAGAAAAGGCTGCTAATGTAAATGGACGTGTGTTTAGAATGGGCTGTCATCTTAACCTTCCCAGAGATGCAAAACCCATAAAACACAAGGGGTCAATTGGAATTACCTCTTCTGTTTCTTCTTTTAAATATGAGAGTTTGCAGAGTTCAGGTTGCCCTTTCCTTCTTGTCTCTCTGTTTATTCAGGTGACTTAAATTTTGGCTGTTATAAGGCGGGGTTGACCCTCAACTCTAGGACATTCCTCTTAAAATTGAGTTTTGACTTCCATGCCTTACTGATTATTTTAAAAGTATGATTCTGAGTCTTTGATACTCTATCTTCATAGTGATTTCCATTAAAAAAATAGTAATATAGGAGTGTGTAATCTGCAGTATTTGATCTCTTACTGTAAATGCACTTTTCAGATTAAAAAAACATTTTGTCATAAAAGTGTTATAAAAGTAATACTAAAGAAAAATTGAGAGGTGGGGGTGGGGTGGGGATCATCTGTAATCTATAACACACACAAATGTTGCTAAAATAGACCTAATCAGGGCTTCCCTGGTGGCGCAGTGGTTGAGAGTCCGCCTGCCGACGCAGGGCACACAGGTTCGTGTCCCGGTCTGGGAAGATCCCACATGCCGTGGAGCGGCTGGGCCCGTGAGCCATGGCCGCTAAGCCTGTGCGTCCGGAGCCTGTGCTCCGCAACGGGAGAGGCCACAACAGTAAGAGGCCCGCGTACCACAAAAAAAAAAAAAAAAAAAAAAAAGACCTAATCAGAGGTGAGGTGGGGCATTGACCCATGCAAACACTCCAGGTTGGTATATTGAAGCTGGTGAGAAATGGCTGCCCAGCAGCTCTAGAACCAATGGTGTTGTAAAAGTGTAAGGACTGCCTTTTACATGTAATATAACATCACAAGCATTTTTAGGTACAGTCTTTACAACAGGAGGAATTATATGGCTTCATGTTTAGAATTTTTTTTTTTAGTGTGTACTTAGAGAAATCAAAATCTAGCTATATCATATCCACATCTTCAACTTTCATTGAATACTTAAGGTCTTACCATTAACAATGGAGTAGAAATGAGTCACAGTGAAAAAACCATTTTAAAAGCTTAAAGGATCATTCTCTCCTTACTGAAAATTACATCCCTCGTAGAAGCAGTTCTATGGTACACAACTGTGCTTTGCCTGAGACTTCTAGATAGAATCCGTATCGCAGGCATGCTTGAGTACGTACTTCAAGTCAAAATGTGAATCCCTGTCAGCATTCGTATATTCAGAGCAATAATATTGATATATACATAATGCTTTTAACGAACTTCCCAAAATTGTAAATAATCTTATGGATTAAGGTCGAGAATTATGGAACAGCCAAGAGAGCTCCTTAAAAAACTGGGGCTTCACTCTGGGTAATACGAGGCATTCTGAAGGGATCCCTTGAAGATTTTTGAGGAAAAGAAATAGCAGGATGCTGCCTCTCAATTTGATGACACTGATTCACTTGGCATCCTTAGTATCTCCTTTTCCACAATCTCGTTTTAGTCATTTTTTGTTTCTGTTCTGGTGTGTTCAATTTCAGATCCTTGGTTAGGTTAGTTTGTTTGGTCCCCTCGTGGTACTAATGAGGCCACAGAAATATGGACCGTTTGGCTTTGTGGAGAAAAGTATTTCTTAACAGTAAACCCTTCTCTCCATTCCCTACCCCCCTATTCCACTTGAACCCTCAAGGTTGTGAGGTTATGAGCAGCTGAACATGTTATACTAGGAGGCTTGGGGAAATAATAGAAAAAGCACAGATTCTGGAATCAGATGAAACTGAAATCAAATCTACATATTTGATGGGACTCTTGGACAAATTACTTGACCTGTGTAAGCCTCAGATTTCTCATCTGAAAATTAAAGTTAATATCAAAATGTGTTATGAGAATTAGATAACACAAGTGCTGTGACACACAGCTGGTATATAACAGGCATTCAGTGATGCTATTTCTCTAATGTCAGTGCAATTTGCCAACTCTTTCTGGTGCTCCCCTTCTCAGTACGTGGTAGGATTGCCCTTCAAGGTCCACTTTTGGTTGCCTGGGGCCATGGGACTGGTTTTAGCTATTAAGTTGTGAGCAAAAGTGATACATATTTGAAACTGCCAGTACAAGGTTTTTTCCTTTGATGTGATGACTGGCAACATTCAAGGTGGTGGTTTCTCTCAGCTTGGGTTCAATGACTGTAATGAGAAGAATGTCCTGCTGACCCAGGAAGGCTGAAGAGAATGAACAAGGAACAAATTTTGATATCTTCAGCCATTGAGATTTTAATATTGTGACTGTAGCATAACCCAACCTATCCTGTTGCTTTCCTCTACTTGAACAAGAAAGTATAAAAATGGAGAAAAGAGGACTGCAATTTAATCAGTGGATTGAGGAGACATCTGATAGTTTCTTTGATTTCACCCTGGTTGACATGGTGAAGTTATATTTCCAGACAGAAGCTAGAAATAGCTTTTCTGATGTTGGGAGTGAATCGATATTTCAGTCCAAGTAGAGGAGCTTGAAGAAGCAGAGATATGAGGGCAAGCTATTTATGGTGTCATATACTAACCCTTCAGAAAGTCTTGACAAATCTCCTAGGGCTTTTAAGTAAATTTCAGATTTACTCTTGGATGAATCAAAAACATTCTCTTCTCCCTACCCACACCACCAGTCTTACCTAGAAAACATTAAAATATTCTTGAGTTGCAAAGAAGCTAATCTACTATATTCATAAATGAAAATAAAGCAAGCATCTCTTGGAAATGAACATTTCTTTCCACCAAACAAAATAAACGTTCATCAGAATATTTCAATGTCTTGGAAAAGAAGAAGTAAAACAGTCACTGTTTGCAGATGACATGATACTATACATACAGAATCCTAAAGATGCCACCAGAAAACTACTAGAGCTAATCAATGAATTTGGTAAAGTTGCAGGATGTAAAATTAATGCACAGGGATCTCTTGTATTCCTATACACTAATGATGAAAAATCTGAAAGAGAAATTAAGGAAACACTCCCATTTACCATTGCAACAAAAATAATAAAATACTTAGGAATAAACCTACCCAGGGAGACAAAAGACCTGTATGTTGAAAACTATAAAATACTGATGAAAGAAATTAAGGATGATACAAACAGATGGAGAGATATACCATGTTCTTGGATTGGAAGAATCAATATTGTGAAAAGACTATACTACCCAAAGCAATCTACAGATTCAATGCAATCCCTATCAAATTACCAATGGCATTTTTTTTTTTTTACAGAACTAGAACAAAAAATCTTAAAATTTGTATGGAGACACAAAAGACCCTGAACAGCCAAAGTGGTCTTGAGGGAAAAAAACAGAGCTGGAGGAATCAGACTCCCTGACTTCAGACTATACTACAAAGCTACAGTAATCAAGAAAACATGGTACTGGCACAAAAACAGAAATATAGATCAATGGAACAGGATAGAAAGCCCAGAGGTACACCCACACATCTATGGTCAACTAATCTATGACGAAGGAGGCAAGGATATACAATGGAGAAAAGACAGTCTCTTCGATAAGTGGTGCTGGGAAAACTAGACAGCTACATGTAAAAGAATGAAATTAGAACACTCCCTAACACCATACACAAAAATAAACTCAAAATGGATTAGAGACCTAAATGTAAGACCGGACACTATAAAAGTCTTAGAGGAAAACATAGGAAGAACACTCTTTAACATAAATCACAGCAAGATCTTTTTTGATCCACCTCCTAGAGTAATAGAAATAAAAACACAAATAAATAAATGGGACCTAATGAAACTTAAAAGCTTTTGCCAAGCAAAGGAAACTACAAACAAGACAAAAAGACGACCCACAGAATGGGAGAAAATATTCGCAAACAAATCAATGACAAAGGATTAATCTCCAATATATATAAACAGCTCATTCAGCTCAATATTAACAAAACAAACAACCCAATCCAAAAATGGGCAGAAGACCTAAACAGACATTTCTCCAAAGAAGACATACAGATGGCCAAGAAGCACATGAAAAACTGCTCAACATCACTAATTATAAGAGAAATGCATATCAAAACTACAATGAGGTATCACCTCACACCAGTTAGAATGGGCATCATCAGAAAAATCTACAAACAACAAATGCTAGAGAGGGTGTGGAGAAAAGGGAACCCTCTTGCACTGTTGGTGGGAATGTAAATTGATACAGCCACTCTGGAGAACAGTATGGAGGTTCCTTAAAAAACTAAAAATAGAATTACCATATGACCCAGCAATCCCACTACTGGGCATATACCCAGAGAAAACCGTAATTCAAAAAGACACATGCACCCCAATGTTCACTGAAGCACTGTTTACAATAGCCAGGTCATGGAAGCAACCTAAATGCCCATCGACAGAGGAATGGATGAAGAAGATGTGGTACATATATACAGTGGAATATTACTCAGCCATAAAAAGGAACGAAAGTGGATCATTTGTAGAGATGTGGATGAACCTAGAGACTGTCATACAGAGTGAAGCAAGTCAGAAAGAGAAAAACATATTGTATATTAATGCATATATGTGGAACCTAGAAAAATGGTACAGATAAACTGGTTTGCAGGGCAGAGATTGAGACACGGATGTAGAGAACAAACGTATGGACACCAAGGGGGGAAAGTGGTGGTGGTGGTGGTGGTGGTGGGATGAATTGGAAGGTTGGGATTGACATATATACACTAATATGTATAAAATGGATAACTAGTAAGAACCTGCTGTATAAAAAGCTAAATAAAATAAAATTCAAGGGGCTTCCCTGGTGGCGCAGTGGTTGAGAATCTGCCTGCCAATGCAGAGGACACGGGTTCGAGCCCTGGTCTGGGAAGAGCCCACATGCCGCGGAGCAATTAGCCCCGTGAGCCACAATTACTGAGCCTGCGCGTCTGGAGCCTGTGCTCCGCAACAAGAGAGGCCACGATAGTGAAAGGCCTGCGCACCGCGATGAAGAGTGGCCCCCACTTGCCACAACTAGAGAAAGCCCTCGCACAGAAACGAAGACCCAACACAGCCATAAATAAATAAATAAATAATTTAAAAATAAAATTCAAAAATTAAAAAAAGGACTTCCCTGGTGGCACAGTGGTTAAGAATCTGCCTGCCAATGCAGGGGGACACAGGTTCAAGCCCTGGTCCGGGAAGATCCCACATGCCACAGAGCAGCTAAGCCTGTGCACCACAACTACTGAGCCTGCACTCTAGAGCCCGCGAGCCAAAACGACTGAGCCTGTGTGCTGCAACTACTGAAGCCTGCATGCCTAGAGCCCTTGCTCCACAACAAGAGAAGCCACCGCATTGAGAAGCCTGCGCACCGCAACCAAGAGCAGCTCGCACTCACTGCAACTAGAGAAAGCCCGCACACAGCAACAAAGACCCAACTCAGCCAAAAATAAATAAATTTATTAAAAAAAAGAAAGAGATTAACCAAGAGGGAAAAAATTTTTTTTTCAATGTCCTATTGCCTTCCCCCTCATAAATTTTCTAGATTGATCAGTAAAATCATCTCCTCAGACGACTAGCTGAATATAACCTAGCAGCAATTTAAAAAACAACAGTACAATGTCAAATTCTGTTTTAACAAATGTTATTACAGCCAGTGTCTCTGAATAATGAGAAGGTTTTACTAGCCATAGTTGACAAGGGATAACTTTATGCACTATTTACCATAACTAAATTCCAGAGCAATAATTGTGAAACTCTCTTAGTGCTCATTGCCATGACAGGTGACTTATAATCATGACGCTTTACTGAAAAATGAAAAGTCACCTTTATTTAGGTATTACTATTGGCAGGCAGTATGCTGAGTGCTTAGGTCAGGATAGCACTCAGCTGCATATAACAGAAACCCGACCCCAATGGTTAGCCAAATGAAGTTCATTTTTCTCATCTAACAAGAAGTTAGGAAGTAGGTAGCCCACTCCTGGTACAGCAGCTTGAGAAAGTCATCAAGAACTCAGGTTCCTCCTAGCTTCCTGATCTACCATTCTTAGCACGTAGCTTTTGTTCTCTTAGTTCCAAGATGGAAGCTTTTCTTCCAGGTATCCCCATTCTATACAGAAAGAAAAAGGAAGGGTAAAGAGCAAAATACACATGCCAACTGGCTCTGTCCCTTTTTTTTTTTTTTTTAAATCAGAAACTGTCTCTTTCTTGGAAGCCCCTCCCTGTAGAACAGAATCAGATGGTCACCATAGCTGTAAGAGAGTCTGTGGACAGAGTATTTTTAGCTGGGCACATTGCCACCTCAAACAAAACTGTGTTTCTGTTAATAAAAAAGAAAAGTAGAATGGATCTTGGGTAGAAAACTAGCAATATCCTCCATTAGGCCTTAAGGGCATTATCCTTGATCTTTGCAGCAAAACCATGAAGCAGCTACTGCTATTTCCTGTTATTTCCCCCATTTTATACATTAGGAAACCGAGGCATGGAGGCTGAGATAACTTACCTAGGGTCACACAGATGGTAGGTGGAGAAACTGGAACAGGAATCTAGACACCGTTTGGAAGATGATTCTCAAGTCATCACAAAAGGCAAAAATGACAAGGTGATCGAGTTGGGCGCTTGTGTCTCCTGGAAGGCCTCTAACTGCTTAATCAACCACACAGAGAGCCAACCCAGGGGATGGCCAAGGTCTCTTGGGCAATCTGCCAGCAGGTCCCTGCAGGAGGCAGTTATGCTGTCATACTTTCCCTGCTGTAACCACATCCTCTCAGACTCCCAGTTGTCGCGAGGCAGCTGTGACAAGCATCTGTATGAGCCTGTTAATGAGGCGGAGTTCATGAGTGCAAAGTACTTGGCATATCAAGGTTCTGAGAAGCAACGTGGGCTGGGGCAGGGGTGAATCAAAGGTGTGGCCTTTCTGCCCTCTGGGTTTAGGGAGTTTTGTTTCAGGCAGGGTATAAGGCACTTCAGGTTGTGCAGGGGATGGGGCAGCGGCAGGGGAGAACAGACCATTTTGAAGCAATAAATATTTACAAAAATCCAGATAGTCATTACCAGGCTAATGGGTTTTTTGTTTGTTTGTTTTGGTTTTTGTTGTTTTGTTTTTTACCCACCCTGTTATCTTTATTCTTTGCTTTAGTTAACTTTAGCAGTTCCTAGCCTGTAGTAAAATACGTGAAGTATAGCAACAAGAAGAAAGGCTCAGCTCAGGGCAGGAGACCAGAGACACTGGGAGAGAGCCAGTCTTCTCAGGTTGTAAAATAAAATCTCTAGACCAACTGGACACTGGCCTCGGGCCATGGCAGTGACTCATGCCAGAGTTGTAAAAAGTGCTGTGGTGGGAATGGTTAGCCAGGTTGTGTTGTGTGTGTGTGTGTGTGTGTGTGTGTGTGTGTGTGTGTTGTTGGTTTTTTTCTTCAAAGCAGCTTAACATGAAACACATAATTTTCATTTGGTTTGGAATCTAAATATACAATTAAACACTCGCTTACTTTTCTTTTTTAATTAAGAACTTAAGCAACTTTATAGAAGAAAAGGAGCCTAAGAAACATTAAGCTCTAAACTAGTTACATTACTTTATCTCCCCTGATCTTTGTTTATATGCTTTTGTACATTTTTACACAATTGTAATTATTATAGTACACATACAGTTCTAAAAGTTCTACTTTTTCCCTTAAATTCATTTCATGTGAACATTTTCATACTTATTTGAAATACATGGGTTCTTTTTTTTTTAAGCTTTAGAGTATTTTATTACATCCATTTACCACAGTTTGCTTAATCATCTCCCTACTGTTGAGTATATGGGCTGTTTTCATGGTTTTGCTTTTATAAATGATGCCACTTTCAACATCTTGGTACAAATTTTTTCTTTCTTTTTTGCCTTTAAGTTATTTCTTTCAGTTATGTTCCCCTAAGTGGCACTGTTTAGTCAATGAGTATGAAGAGTTTCTTATTTCTAGCTGTGTTCTGACTCACAGTGTTATCAACAATGTAGAAGTACACTTGCTTTTCCAAATCACTGGATCTGCTGACTATTACCTGCTGTCTCTGAGCTCTACATCAGCCCTCCTATAATCTGCTTTGAAATGTTGGGGCTAAGAGCCTGGAAACTGCATTTCCCAGGCTTCATTTCTAGCTGGCTTCCTGTTAAGTTCTGCCAATAGACGGTGCCAGCAGAGAATTAGAAGGCATTAGAGGAAAAGAGGGGAGAAGTCATAAGTCTCTTTCTTTCTGTTTCTGGCAGTATCTCTAGAAGTGACTTCATCTCTGGCTGCCCTGTCCCTGGTGTTCCCAGCATCCCGTTTAGTGCTCCCAGTGACACAGTAAGAAGTGCAGTCCTGTGCTATTATAGTGCCGCCCCCTCCTCTTCGTTTTCCCACTTGCTTTCTCTCTTTCTGTCCTACTAATCTCAGGGTTACCTACCTCTCCCTTTTTGACATTTCAGCTCTCCCAGCAATGTAGTTTCCTATATGAAATGCCCTCTCTTTGAAATACCTAGCTTGGTTTCTATTTTCCTGACTAGACCCTGACTTATAAGCTGAGTTTTATAATTCAAATATATATTTTATTAAGGTAGTGTGTGTATGATGGCTCCCCAAAGCCTTAAAAAATATTTATTTATTTATTTGGCTGCTCTGGGTCTTAGTTGCGGCATACAGCATCTTCGTTGCAATATGCGGGATGTTTAGTTGCGGGATGCGGGATCTTTAGCTGCAGCATGCAGGATCTAGTTGCCTGACCAGGGATTGAACCCAGGGCCCCCGCATTGAGAGTGCGGAGTCTTAACTGCTGGACCACCAGGGAAGTCCCCTTTTTTTGCATTTTAAAAAATTACTAATGGAAATGGATTTCACCCATTTGTCATTAACCTAATTGCTCTGCGTGTCTTTAACTACAATGATACAAATTTCTAGATGACTACATATATGTGCATTCATTTAATACAATAAATTACTTGTATTAAGCAGAAAAAATAAAAATAAGCATTTCATTAGCAAATATAATTGATTTGAAAATTTAAATCTAGTCTTAGGATCTTTATACAATTTGGTTAGCTTATTTTTCTGTTTTAACAAATATTGTAGTAGGTTGAGGGGCGGCCCTCCAAAATGAAATGTCCAGGTCCAAATGCCTGGAACTTGTGAATGTCACCTTATTGGGAAAAAGGGTCTCTGTGGATATGATTAAATTAAGGATATTGGGATTAGATCATCCTGGATTATCTAGGTAGGGGCCCTAAATCCAATGACAAGAGTTCCTATGAAAGAAAGGCTGAGAGAGATTTGAGACAGAAGAGGAGAAGACCCAGACACAGAGGAGAAGGCCATGCAGAGGTGAGGGCAGAGGCTGAAGTTATGCAGCCACAGCCAAGAAATGCTTGGGGCCATCAAAAGCTGGAAGAGGTAAGTAAGCATTCTTTCCCAGAGCTTTAGGAGGGAACAGAGAGCACTGTCCTGCTGACACCTTGACTTTAAACTTCTGGCCTCCAGAACTGTGAGAAAATAAATTTCTGTTGTTTGAAGCCCCCAGGTTTGTGGTAATTCGTGGCAGCAGCCACAGGACACTAATGCAAATATTATACAATTTCAGTATTTATTGTTAACTATCTTTATTCCATTTGTAGTATTCAAAGAATTTATACATTAAAAGGGAAAAAGGTTGCATAACTTTTGCCATTAGATAATTGGGTTTCAGATGCTTCTTTACTTGCATCCATCCCTTATTTAGTATTTGTTCCCACCTTTTTTAGGTGAGATTTATTTCAAGTTGTTCTTGTTCTTTTCTTTTCTGTTCCATTTTGTTGATGACTCTCATAAACCTTATAATTAGGCCTCTGTGTCATTTGTGTTTAAGGAAAAAAGAAACCTATTAGCTTCTTCTTGAGCCAAGACTCTTACAATTAAGTTATCTTTGCCTATGTTTTTTCTTTCCAATACTTCTGTTTTCATTTTCAATCCATCTATTATCCTTTTCTCTTCCCTTTGTTTTTTTTTTCTTGTTATATCTGTGATTCCCAACTTTTTAAAAAAATTGTGGTTAAAAAAAAACATATAACTTGTTTTTTAATCACCAAAGCTCCCCTTGATTATTTCCCCCCATATAGTTCATAATCTGGAGGATTTTTGCCTATAATCCATATTTGCCAGTTGTGGTAGATATTTGTTTGTTTGCTTCTCCCTAGTCTGATATTCTTTGGGGAACTTACCCTTTCCTGGCATTGCCTACATGCTTCGAGGCGAACTAACCACCTCCTCTTCTAACACCAGAGATATCACACCAGAGATAGGCCATGACAGACTCAGGCCAATCAGTACATCCCTGCCCCTGTCCACTGTCACTGATTTAGAAGTGGACACTAGACCTCAGACGGTCCAATACAGGTGACTTTCAGGACTCTTGCTTATAATGTTGGAACAAGAATGTGCATTCTCTCCTACTAGATGCAAACAGGGAAACACAGCTCAGTTGCAGTTGGCAGCCACGTTCCACTGCCAAGGGGAATTGGCTTTAAGATGAAGGATGGAGGTCACATGGTACATAGCTGAGCAGAGGGTGGAAAGAAAATCAATCTCTGATGACCTTGTTGAGTTGCCGGATCATCCAGTTCTGAAGCTTACTCTACCTGTGGCCTTGCCACTTAAGTGAACCAATAACACACTATTATTGGTTAAGCCCTTTTAAGCTTAATTTTCTCTGATGGCCTTAACTGGTATATCAAGAATAATTAGTCACTTTTATTAAGACATGTAAAATTTGAATTTTTGATCAATAACCATAATACCTGTTACTATTTATTGAACATCTACTCTGTGCCATTACATTGAAAAGTGAATACAATCATTGTCATTAAAGTATAATTTGTATGTCAGCTGCAGAGGGAGGGAGAAGGGCACAGAAGGACACACAGAAGCAACACGTGACTGTAAACAACCTTCAGTTTAGTAATAGGCATTCTATCATTTTATAATGTCCTTAAGGCTCTCCGTTGAAGGGAACTTCTCAGGGCAGTGGGGAGGGGTGGTTAGTCATACACATTGATTTGCACCTTTTGCTATCTTGCAGTTTCCTCTTACCTCCTCTCCTCAGAAGCAAACACAGATTCCTCTCCTTGTCACACTCAGAGCTGTCTAGCCCTTGTCTGTAATGCCTTGCCTCTCAACTTACACTGAGGTCCAAAGTTCTTACCTCCTGACCCAATAAATGTTTTCCCAGTAAATACCTTCTAAAGGTGAATTCTGATGCCAGTTATTAAGAAAACAGTTTCACCTTGGGTTATAAAGAGGTTAAATCACTTTGCCAAGAAGGGGGAACTGGGTTGTGAATGCAGGTCTCCTGTCTCTGAAGCCCAAGGCCTTTTTATTACACCATGGCCACTCTCAACAGGAGCAATAAAGGTTGCTGTGTGACTTCTGAGTCTGGGTTAGAAAAGGCCACACACCTTCCACAGATGCTCTTGGGAACTTGTGCTGCGAGCCCTCAGCTACCATGTAAGAGGTCTGGCTATGATGGGGCCACCATGTGGAGAAACCACGTGGAGACAGATAGAGAGATGCCTAAGGAGCCCCAGCTCTTCTGGGTCTTCTTAGTCCAGTCTCCAGACCCCACCAGAGCCACATTCTGACTGCAACCTGAGTGAGAACTGCCTAGCTGAGCCCAGGCAAACCCTAGATCGCTATTATACAAAGACACTGAGTTTGGGATGGTTTAGTACACAGCAATAGATAACTGGGAAAAAATGCACAACTTATATTCATTCAATCATGCAACATATTCCTTGTCCTTATGGAGCTCACATTCTAGTTGGGAAAAGCTGTCAGATTCACTATGACCAGACTTTAAACAACTCTGCCATTTGGTCATCAGCATTATTTATTGTACAGATCACTCTTCTCAAGGGCCTCTGGATGGTATGTTTTAATCAACATGTTGAGACTGTCTTTGCTTTTTTTTTTTTTGCGGTACGCGGGCCTCTCACTGTTGTGGCCTCTCCCGTTGCGGAGCACAGGCTCCGGACGCACAGGCTCAGCGGCCATGGCCCACGGGCCCAGCCGCTCCGCGGCACGTGGGATCCTCCCAGACCAGAGCGTGAACCTGTGTCCCCTGCATCGGCAGGTGGACTCTCAGCCACTGTGCCACCAGGGGAGCCCCTGTCTTTGCTTTTGATACGTTTGTCATTCTGAGTGATGATACACAGGACCTTTTGTTTAATGACAGTTTTTTTCTATTATTATTTTGGTTTTCATCTTCCTGAGGTTTTTTTTTTTTTTGCCATCTGGTTTTTTTAAATTAAACTTTTTGTCTTGGGATCACTTTTTCCAACACATGCAATTGTAAGAACTAATATAGAGCTTTCCTGTCCCCTTTACCCAGTTTATCCCAAATAGTAATATCTTGCAAAACTATAGAACAGTACCACAAGGATATTGATATCGACATGGTCAAGAAACAGCAACATTTCCATCACTCCAAGGATCTCTTCTGTTGTCCTTTTATAGCCACTCTGCCCTCCCTCCACCTTGCACCAACACTGACTCCTGGCAACCAATCATCTGTCCTCCATTTCTATAATTTTGTCATTTCAAGAATGTTATATAAATGGATCATAGAGTATGTAACCTTTTAGAACTGGCTTTTTTTCACTCAGCATAATCCCCTAGAGATTCATCCAAGTTGTGTGCACCAATACTTCATTCCATTTTATTGCTGAGTAAGTAGTCCATGGCATGGGTGAACCAGTTTGTTTGGCCATCTGTCTGTTGCCGGATGTCTGGGTTGTTTCTACTTTTTGGCTATTACAAATAAAGTTGCTGTGAACATTTGTGTATAGGTTTTCGTGTGAACACAAGTCTTCATTTCACTGGGATAAATGTCCAGGAGTGTAATTGCTGGGTCACATAGTAGTTGCATATTTAGGTTTTTTTTCTTGTTTTTTTTTTTTTTTTTAAAGTAACTGCTCAATCGTTTCCCAAAGTGGCTGTATTATTTTATATTTCCACCAGCGATGTATGAGTGATCCAGTTTCTCCAAATGCCACCTGATTTTGAATAAGTTAAATATAGCTTCCCAGATAAATATTAGGACAGTTTTTTGGTTTTTTTTTTAATGCAAGTACCAACTCTTTGTTAACAAAATTTAGGCCTCTAACATTCTGGTTGGCTCTTGGGGATAGAGTGAGGGTGTGGAGAATTAGAAAGAAGATGAAGAGCCTAAGAGGACATCATCTAATTTTAAACCCCAGTGGTTGCTATCTTCTTTTGGGTTCCTGATGTCTTGTTTTAACCTGTTTCTATTGTAATTGTATCAGTAATCTCTTTCCCTTCAGGTGGTCTTTTCAAAGGTACAGAAAACCTTGAAGAGTGAGAGGCAATAGATTAGCTGTGAAAGCTAGAAGAGCTTTGAATTCACCGAAAGGTAACAGGGCTTTAGCTACAGCTCACTAGGTAGTCAAATCAATCTTTACTAAGTAGCTGGTTTTTAGAACAAATGCTCTAGGTAAGGGGTGACTTCTCTAATGAAGCCCAGTGATAATTACATCATGCCCTATTTTCTCTTAGGCAGACATGATTCCCGTTAAAGCTATTGAAACATTTAGACATGACACACACAAAAGATCTAGAGTGCAAAAGTATAGATTTAAACATTTCTGCCCCAACTTTAAAGATTTTTAATAGACTGTTTTAGATAGAACTTCTAATTATTGTATTAAATCCCAAGACTAATTTAAAAGATAGTTTTCTAAATGGAGGAATCTTGCTGTATGAACATTTTGGCTTGGAAGTTGTCTCTGTCTATCCTACATTGCCCTTTAGTAGAGAAACCTCTCTCTGTTCTAGGAAATTGATTATCATCATCATCAATAGAATCAATATTTCTCATCCATTTCTGGGTTAGGATTTTTGATCATCAAAGGGGAAACAGCAAACTGATTTTCAAACAAAACTGAACTTTCCGGTTAGGCTAGACTCTCCATATTTATGCCTCCTGTTCACTGCCCTTTAAACCTAATCTTGTGGTAGGTGCTAGTGTCTGATTTATATTTCTTCAAATAAATATGCAACTGCAAAGGAGTTTTGACTAATTCTTGGTGTTACAAAAAATGTTTATATGGGTTCAAGCTCATAATCTCCTTAGTGTATCAGTACTATTTCACAGAATTGAAAGAATGATTATTAGTTATTAATAATGTAAATAAGATGGCAGTGGCACTTGGAAAGAATCTCAGCAAGAATTTTTAAAGAAGAAACATTTCCTTTTAATCAGTGTATTGTGTAGTTAAGAATTTCCATATGTTGATTTGCATAAAGTGAGGTCCACCTGTATTGTATATATACTACAATTTTTCTTCCTTATCACTAACACAGAAGAATAATGAAAATGGCCCCTGACTACTACTGTTTGAGAAAAGAATTGCCAATTTACCCCCAGATGAGCCTCTGAGGGCTTGATTGGAGTTATTATCTACTTCTGAATCATCGTTAAGGCACTCTTCCTCTCACATTTGGCAAACGAGGGCCTTCTGGGCTGCCCTGATCAAGTCTCTAGGTTGTTATTCCAATCAAAGTGGTCCCAGGTAATGCGGAGGGAAAACACAGCTTATTGTTTATTAAATAAAAATTAGCTTTTGTAGAACATTTTCTAATTTATTAAGTGCTTTTTACCTTATTTCATTTAATCCTCCCACGAAATCTGTGAGGCAGAGATTCCATGCTACCCTCCTTATTTCATAGTTGAGGGATCGGAGGCTCAAAAAAACTGAGTGAATTGCCAGGAATCACAAACAATAACTGCCAAAGTCAGAACTGGAGTCTAGATATTATGACTGTAATGTCCGGAATTTCATATAACTTGCTGAGAAGAAGGAAGGCACCCCTCACAAGGTGGGGAATAGTAAAATGCATTTGTTATACTCAAACTTAACAGCACATTTCTCCTTTCTTTTTAAGCCATCTTAACCAGACTCAACAACATTTATTGGAAAGATTATCACCTGATTGCATTACCTTACCCTTCCTGAACACGGGAAATTTCTATTTCCCTCAACAGACCATTTCACCATCAGAATATTGGGCTAAATCTATATTTAAAATGTTAGTCAGAGGCATGCCATCTTAAACCAGATTCTCCCAGGATTTTAGTTACTCCTATATTCCAATAAGGAAATGTGAACCCCTGAATCTATCTCCCTACTTTCTTCCCTCAGTGGATTCCTTATCAGTTTAAATAATTCACGGCCTAGCCACTATTGGATGAGCTTCTACAATATTGGCAGGCCATGTGCTAGACCTGCAGAGGGGTTTGTATGTCCAGTTAGACAACTCTTTTAATTTAACTGCCTGAATAACTGTGTACAATTATGGCTTTTGATATCCCTGGATGGATGTCTGCCATTAGCCCACATCTGACCATGCGTTGGTATATGTGTGTGACCATGGATTGTCACACACACAGGAACTGTGTAAGGGTATGTAATTTCTTTGTTTTTTCCAACTGATTTCTAAATATAACCCAACTTATTTCATTATTCCCCAGGTTTTAAAAAATTAGTTTCCTCTCCAAAACGTTAAAAGGGAAAGGAGGAATGAATGGATCAAAGCAGAATGAATTCTGTAAACATTAAAAAACACTCCAAAGTAGGCAAAAAGTGTTTGTGGGCTGAATTATTTTGAGTCTGGATTGCCTACCTTGCCTTAATTTTTTTAAAGTCCTGTCTCAGTTTTTGCATTTAATTACTATACTGTTTTATTTTTTTATTTTTTTAAACATCTTTATTGGAGTATAATTGCTTTACAATGTTGTGTTAGTTTCTGCTTTATAACAAAGTGAATAAGCTATACATATATATATATATATATATCTCCCCATATCTCGTCCCTCTTGTGTCTCCCTCCCACCCTCCCTATCCCACCCCTCTGGGTGGTCACAAAGCACTGAGCTGATATCTCTGTGCGATGCGGCTGCTTCCCACTAGCTATCTATTTTACATTTGGTAGTGTATATAAGTCCATGCCACTCTCTCACTTCGTCCCAACTTACCCTTCCTCCTCCCCGTGTCCTCAAGTCCATTCTCTATGTCTGCATCTTTATTCCTGTCCTGCTCCTAGGATCTTCAGAACCATTTATTTTTTCTTTAGATTCCATATATATGTGTTAGCATAAAATATTTGTTTTTCTCTTTCTGACTTATTTCACTCTGTATGACAGACTCTAGGTCCATCCACCTCACTACAAATAACTCAACTTCGTTTCTTTTTATGGCTGAGTCATATTCCATTGTATATATGTGCCACATCTTCTTTATCCATTCATGGACACTTAGGTTGCTTCCATGTCCTGGCAATTGTAAATACAGCTGCAGTGAATATTGTGGCACATGACTCTTTCTGAATTACGGTTTTCTCAGGGTATGTGCCCAGTAGTGGAATTGCTGGGTCATATGGTAGCTCTATTTTTAGTTTCTTAAGGAACCTCCATACTGTTCTCCATAGTGGCTGTATCAATTTACATTTTCACCAACAGTGCAGGAGGGTTCCCTTTTCTCCACACCCTCTCCAGCATTTGTCGTTTGTAGATTTTCTGATGATGCCCATTCTAACAGGTGTGAGGTGATACCTCATTGTAGTTTTGATTTGCATTTCTCCAATGACTAGTGATGTTGAGCATTCTTTCATGTGTTTGTTGGCAGTCTGTACTATACTGTTTTAAACATTTCACTTCTCACTATGTCTTCTATACTACACATACCATAATAAACACTGGCTATGATCCTAACTTAGTCTTGCTTTAAAATAGAAGTACTTAAGAATCTGAGCAAGGGAAAATAGCATACTAACACTCACAAGGCACATTCTTTTCTCACGCCTTCCTCAGCCTATTGCCCTGGGTAATAAATTGTAGGGTAAAATAACCAGTTTATTTGCTGTTTTCTTTCACTCTGCTGAGAAAAGCTATGCTGCTGGCAAACTGACAGAAAATTTAAAAATAGAATCCAGTATATTGTATGTATGCTTGGTGAACGTGTTCAACATATAACATTCATGTGATCTATATTTCTTTTAATTTTTTTTGACTGGAATTAACAGAAATGTAATGAGTGAGCTTTTTAAACTGGATAGGGTAAGCAGAAATACTGTAAGAAAAGCAAGAGGTGATTCTTGCCCTCCCCTCCCCCTAAAACTCAAGCCCTCACCTAACAACTAACCAAAAACATCTTTTATTTCTTTAAGGGAAAAAGCAGATTTTTAAAAAGCATTAAAATTCATTTTTTGAACCTGTGTTCCACTAATACTACACTTATTTAGTTGCTTACAAAATGTTCATAAATTTTTCTTGCAGACTTGCTCTTAATGGATCTCCCTTTTTTTCCCTCACCCATGAATTTTTATTACTGTGTTTTTGGCCTTGTTTTCTATAAAATGTACCCTTTTCACTCACAGCTTAAGACAGCTTTGATGTTCTTAGTATGACATACTGTATGTAATGTTAACTGTTTAAAGGTGGAGATCAGATTGTGCATAATAACATAGTTAATTATAACTACCTAATAACACAAGTAGTTTGGATTATATAAACACTACAGGAAGAAGGGGAGACAGGGCCCTTCTGTGTACAAATTTCAGATTGCTAGCTGTATGCCTGTTTAGAATGTTAAACACTCCTAACTAGGCAGTGATGAAGTTACTTCTTTAATGACTGTGACTTCTGAAGCTATAAAGACAAAAAATTTTCAACTAGAAATAATTTAAAGATGATGCCAGTAATTAGCATATTTACTTTATGTGATTTTCTACTGGCTACTTAGGGAGCTTTGAGGATAGAGGGAAAATATGAATTTCTTTGTCTTCAAAGCCCAATTTAACAGAGCAATTTCATCAAAAACTTGGAGAATATAGCTTAGAAGAGCCAAAGGCAGAAGAACGTGATACAAATTGTAAATTTCATCCATTTATACATTTTACCTATTATAACGAAGTCGAAGTCAGAGGCAGGGAACTGTACCAGTCTATTTCCCTAGGATTGTTTCTTTTATATCTTAATATTTAAGATTAGTTAGACTAGCGTGGAGTTTTTTTTCTTTAATTTGTGTCATCCTTTTATTACTGAGGTTGCTGTCCTGCTTTTTCATCTGTTGTTGAAAGACTGGTAACTTCTGTGCATTTCAAGAGAAATTAAAACATATTACCGTATTTTTCAGCAATGGGATATTTCAGAGTGAAGAAATAAGTCAACCGCTCTTCTGATTTAGTCAGTTTATATTTTATTTTAAATATTCATATCCTGCTTTGTTTCAGGAAGACTTCAAGCCTGCTGATATGTTTACTGTTCAAATATCAGCACAGTAATAATCAGGCCTTTGAAACTGTGGGTGAAAAATCCAGCAAATTTCAGTCATCTTTTATATATGTAAAGAGATTGTGTGGCATTTTACTTCCTGTCCCTTTTCACGGGAACTTTAAATATGGACGCTCCTCTCATCGGGTATCTTTATATTGGGAAGCTCTGCGTGAGGTTGAAGTTTTTATGTGGGGACTTGTTTAAAACACAGTTGTCTTTAAAGGCGGATTTGTCACAGCAAGGTTAGGGGTTGCCAATAAATCCATTTATAGCAACTTCTGTATTCCCTGCTCTAGACACACCATTGGGGTGACCCGTGCATGATTCCCGCAGGCCACACAAGACAGCAAGAGTCCTAGTTGATCCCTCCGTGAACAAGGCTGGTCTAAAAGGCTTCGGGTGTGGAGTAGGCTGCGCCCCCCCAGCCTGAATTACCTGCCTGGGAACCCAGGATTCCCGAATCCATAGGCCCTACCCCGGCTTTTGCTCTGCTGGGGGATACCAAAACATTTTGGGAACTCGGGAATTTAATTTACTGCTACCGACCGAAACAATAATAGCATCTTTGTGTTTCTCCTACCTCCATACCTCCCTCCTCCCGCCGATACAAGCATGACGTTTGCCCTCCAAGGATGTAGCACAGACAACACAGGGCCAGCCCCGAGCGGCTGGAGGAGGCTGCTGGGACCCGGCCCCGGGGACGCTCAAGGCAATCACCGGTCCCCAAACCTCCCTAATTCGCGTTCGGGAAAGAAAAAGACACAGCAGGCGAGGTGCCCTTTACACCTTACATCTGCTTTAGCTCATTCTTGCCCCAGAAAGTGAGTGAGTGTGTGTGTAGTTAAGTGAGGCAGAGAAAATTCAAGAAAGCCACACAAGTCACCGTAAAGCATCCACCAAAACTTCATCTTGGTTAATTGCTCCCATATGTCCTCCTCGGCTGTTTTCAAAATGCAGCAAGGAGGGGAGGCCAGGCCACTTCACTGATTTTTTTAGAGGTTGAAAAAAAGATGGACTATCGCCCATCTTGGGTCCAATCCTGCAGGGACCCAAGCGCAGCCTCGGGGGACTAGCCCCCAGGGGGGAAGCTGGGAACCCCGCAGAAAGTTCCCAGTTGGTCCCGGGAGCCGCCGCAAGCCTGGGCGGGGAGGGGCGCGGGAGGCGCGGCCCGGGCGGGCGCGCGAGAGGAAGGTGCCTTCGGGAACACGCGCAAGGGCGGGGATTCGCGCTGCCAATGAGGCCCCGGTGTGGGCCGTGCGAGGCGGGGGGACGGGCCGGAGCGCAGCCTGAGCTGTGGCAGCTGCGGGAGCAGCGGCCGCCTTGGGAGCTGGCGGAGAGGCAGCCGCGGAGCGCAGAGCTGGCCGCGCCCCGAGGCCCGGCCCTAGCGGTGGGGAACCGCACCGAGGAGCTGGAAACTTTCCCGGTAGGTAACTCCCGCCGCCCTGGCGCCGCCGCCGGCCTCCGCGCGTCCCGGGCAGCGACAGCTGCTGCGGTGCAGAGGGGAGCAGGGGTCTCGGGAGGAGGAGAGGGTGATGGGAGAGTGGAAAGGCATGTGGGAAAGTTTCTGGAGCCTCCCTGCCCCCGCTTCGCTGGGCACACCCGGGAGCTTTCCGGGGATAGGCACGAACTTGTTGGGCGCCTCGGGCCTCGGTCCTGGCGGCTCTGGAGAATCGGTGCCTTCCCTTCGCCTCAGCTCCGCGCCGGACCGAGCCGGCCCCGGGCGGAGCTGGGGTTCGGGGGCGCCGGGAACGCGCGACGGCACGCTCGAGTTTCTGGACCACCTCCGCCCGGCGCGTCTCCGCGCCCCCCTTCCCGCTTCCTCTGTTGCCTTCGGGCTTGGCAAGGGCCTGGGCTGCGCCTGGTACCTGGGGGTGGGGGGAGGCGAGGAAGAAGCGCACCTGGCACCGCGGGGTCCAGGGCGCCCCCGGAGGGTAGGTGAGCGTGGGGCGCGAAGTTGACGGGTTAACTTAAGCCTCGGAGGGAGTCATATTGCCCCACTCTGGGCTGAAGGTATTGCTTCGCTTCCAAGAACGCTGCAATGAGTATATCTACGTTCTTTTTTGGGGGGTGGGGGGGTGAGCTACGATTAGACCTTGAGGGAGAGTGAGAATTGTTTCAAGATTGTGTATGCCCCCCGCCCCGTTCTTGGAGACTGAAGAGTGCTCACTTCTTTGGGGGGACTTATGTCAGGGCGCACGTTCTTCCTGCCGGACTTTGGGGTGCGGGCGCGCAGCGCTGTGGGTGTGACGGTCTCCCCGCTTTGGCGCGGCAGCTTTCCGGAACGGCTGGCGAGGAAGGAAGCCCCAAGGCATTGTGTGCCGAGTTTGCAGACAGAAATGTCTCTGGACTGGCGTTCTCAAAACTTACTTCACTTATTGTGTAAGGCTCCGGGAGGAAATGTGGCGGTGGCCAGGTAGAAATACGGCGCCGCGGCCAGGGCTTCGGAGGACGCCGGGCTCGGCGACAGTCTACCCCTCCCAACCCCCTCCAGCCCACTGTTGGCAGCCCCAGATCCTCGTGTATTGAGGGATGGGACTCGTCTCGGTAGCGCTGTTCCCTGCTTGAGTCAACTCCGGGAGGTTAGGAGGGCACCTTCATCTTGAACTTGACCCTGGGAGCATCGCCGTCTGGGCGGGTTACAAGGTAAAAGGAAGCTGAATTTTCCCGTGGGATGGGCCTCGAACTCTGGCATGGAAAGGAAGTGACTGGTTAAAAATCTTTGAGGAATGGCCTTAGGACTGCTGAGGTCGTTAACTCCAAATGCCACACCATCAGACTGCAGAAGTTAATGTGTTTGGAGGCGGGTGGGGATAGGAGAGGAAAGGAGAAACCTGGTGAGTTGGTACAGAGAGTTGGTATTTCTGCGTAGTGGAAATGAAGGGAGTCTGCATCTCTGCTTTCACCAGATCCGCTACTCTCTCTCTCCCTTTTTTTTTTTTTTTCTTTCCTTCCTGGGTCATCGTTATTCCAGCCAGCCTGGCACTCCTGGGATGGGGGAGGGGAAGGAGAAGAAAGCAGTTGGGAAGCTTCTCTGGCCAGCTTGGAGGTATTTAGGATCTGCTACTAGGAAGATTCCAGGATTTTAACAGCTGCTTTTTGATTGCTGGGAATGAAAGAATTTATGAGCCACCGAGAGATGTTCATTATAGTGGTAGTCTGACTGTTTTACTCATCTAAGCTACTGAAGATCTCACAAGGGACCTTCCCTGGAGTATGCCAGTTTTTGCAAAATTTGTGTCAGCCAGAATGCTTGGTGGGTGTCAGTCAGAACTCATCGTAAATATATCCTGGCGGTATTAAGATGAAAAGTATGTGGGAATGAAGGAAATATGGTATCTGACATCCTTCAGGACTTCCTCTTAGGGTTGCTCCTGTTACCTGCCAAGTGAATTTGGTCCAGGCTTCCGGATTGTTGTGATTTGACAATAAGAGATGGGAAATAGTGTCATCAATTTTAATGGAGGCAGGAAAGTCCAGAAATAAATTTAAGGTCACTTTTCATGACCCTGTCTTTCAGCTGTGATACCACAAACTTAACTTTTACTGGGATTTGGGAGCCATGGTTTTCTTGCTTTTTTGGTTTAACCACCAGAATGTCTAAATTATCATAATTTATGTCCATCGTGGAACTAAAACATAACTAACTGATTCATAGTCAGCCTTTTTCTGCTTCCCATAACAGCCTGTAGAAAAGAACATTTCGTCTCTTTAACCACACACAATTTATTTGGTGCCATAGTGGGTTTTTGATAGTGGGTGATTGAGGGCACAAATCTAAAGACAATGGAATTTTCTCGATTAAATTGTTCATTTTTAGGCAACATCCCCCTCTGAGTTGCTGATTAATCCTTTGTCTCCCGGGAACATTAAAATCGGTTTCCCTGGGCTGCTAGAACTGTAATCCATATTATAATGATGCCTGCCAGCATAGCTGGAGGTTCCTGTTATGTCGATGTTTCCATTAGACATTTCTAACCCAATTGTAAAGTTTTTTTTCTGGGTTGGGTTACAAGTAGGCTGTGAGTCTCATAGTCAGAGAGATGGCTTTATTTATTTATTTTTTTGTGGTACGCGGGCCTCTCACTGTTGTGGCCTCTCCCATTGCGGAGCACAGGCTCCGGACGCGCAGGCCCAGTGGCTATGGCTCATGGGCCCAGCCGCTCCACGGCATGTGGAATCTTCCCGGACCGGGGCACGAACCCGTGTTCCCTGCATCGGCAGGCGGACTCTCAACCACCGCGCCACCAGGGAAACCCATGGCTTTATTTTTTATCTTTCTCATGAAAAGTTTGTTTAACTTGTAAGGTACAGGAGTAAAGTTTACAAAAGCAAAATAAAGCAGAAGAAATATATGTATTGCTGGGGAGAAATTTGTTTTAGTTCCTAGGATAGCTTTGTTTTGAACCATCCTTTAAAATGCATATTTCAGTGGTGGAAAAAGTAGAACCTCTTCCCAACCTCCCACCAGTTTACAAATGTTGTCTGTTTACTAGGGTCTTAAGACTTTCTGGGCCTTAGTTTTCTCATTGTTATCATCCCTGTAATGGGATTACCTTTCAGCCGTAAAGTTCTGTGACTATCCAATAGTTTGAGAAATGTAGGCATTCTGGAGCCAGTACTGTAATATTAGAATAGTACTTTGGGGTTTGTAAAGGGCTTTACTTACATATTTTATCCTTAAACCCTCAGTTAAGTAAACTGAGGCGGGACAAGTTAGATCAGTTCGCTTGATATCATCTATAAACGGTGGAGGTGAACTTGAACCTAGGTCTTCTGATTCTGCCTATTCCCACTCCCATATCTCTCTTTATTCATGGAGTCGCAAGTAAGTTGGCTAAAACTTGACAAACAGACTAATGTTAATATGTGGCATTTCATTTATGGGTTATTCGGGTTTCAGAACCCCAGGGTTAAATTAACATCTATGCTTTGATGTCAGAGATTAAAAACAGTTCAGTAATAAAACTTTCTTCCCAAGAGAGTTTCAGAAATTCACATACCTCAAAGTAATCATTTGTTTATTTTCAACTTCTTTTTTATTAAGTAGGCTTCAGGGTCTCGTGTGATTTATAATCCAGACTAGTAACCCAGACAGCATTCTTAAGGAAATCACTTCTCAAATCTGTACATCTTTTTTAAAATAAGTAGTGAACATATCATTTGCCTTTTTTCTTGGTATCTCTCAGCTGAATTACAAAGCCTGGATAAATGTCCCATTTTTCGTGACATCCTTCTTGGGCTCTTTCTACTGATGTCTGGGTAAGTCTGATTTTGCAGCACTTTCTGTGCTAAATAAATTCTTCCCTTATGCTATTGGCTTAACGGTAAAGAAGTAGTAGGCTGCAGGTGACCCATTTTCACTGTGACTCTAAATGTTTGTACTGCGTCCTGCTTGCCTATTTAAGAGCGCTGAGTGCAACTTGACACTCATCTGGAAGCTGGTATGGATTTTCTTTAAAAGGTTCTAAAATAAAATTATGTGCTAAGCTATAGGCTCTTTTATGTCTGAGCAACCTGTTCATCTTCAGCTCTTTAAACTTATTCTCAGAAGACCATCTTTTTAAAATATTAAGCAATGGGGTTTAAACCTCAGGAAGAGGATGCATCAATGAGTTCTGATTGGCTGACAATAAAATAAAAAGGCTGCCATTTTCAGGTGTGCGTGGAGAGACAGTGTTATGAAGCAGTATTTGCTAATGAAGTTGGGAGACTTGGTTATCAGTGTAACAGAAGGGGACAAGAGCAGCAAAGCAGAGGAATGGCTTCTGGTTTTTTATTATGAGGAGAATGGATTTTGAAGGTTAGGGGAGGACTTTTGATAAAGAAGGCTATCGGGAGACGTTATCTTGTGCAGTGTCGAAGGGGTTCTGGTTTGGGTTGACTGTGTTACTGATGAGGGATGCCCTTCTAGGGTAGATGTTGTCTTTAGGGGCTCCTGCAGGTGTGTGTGATCAAGGAGAATATTCTGGAAAGAAGAGTCATATAGGTAGGAATGTCAAGGACAAGAAAAGTATTGCAGAGGGATGGCATAGTCCCTGAATTTTAGCACAGATTTTGCCACTACCATGAGGGAATTTATTAGTAAAAATCTTCCAGTCACAACTATATAGATGTGAACCCAGGATGTTCAGCCGTACAGCCCAGAACCACGGTGACTCACCACTCACCACCCTCTCTGCCACGCCCAGAACAAGGCTTATTACCTCTGTGAGTTGGGGTCGGAGTTGGGGAAGTCTCTAAGAAACACTTGGCTGTGACCTTTTCATGAATATATGCTCATGCAAAAATGGGATCTTCTATTACATGTGCTTTTGAAGAAATATGTACAAGATTTGACACACAAGGGTGCATGTAATGTATCTGCACAGTTTAGAGTACAGTATATACTTATGTGATGTGTTTTTTCTCCTGTCATATCAGTATATTCTTCTTTGGCACGGTTTTAATGGCTGTCTAGTAAATCCATTACATACATTACTATAATTTATTTTAACCAACCCATTTTGACATCTAGGTGTTTTGGAAAGAAATATCTCTCAGGCTATCAGAGCCCATTGGCTCAGATGTGATTTACTCATCATTAAATCACAGGGCCCAATAAAAAATAAATTAAAAAATCATAGGGCCCAGTACACAGGGGTACCTAGCTGCTGGTACCTTCAAAACCTCTCATCATCAAGAAACTGACTCTTTGTTCTTAGTTCCAACTGGAGAAAACCCTGGAGAGAACCCAGATTGGCCTGATGCCAGCCAAAGGAGAGTTACGGTTGGCAGTCCCCATTAGACCCACAAGATGGGACTGTGGGGAGACAAAGTATCCTACAAAGAAGGGGGTTATTATTAGTGGAAGAGAGAGGGAGCTGGGTAAACAAAAAGAGCTCGCTGTCTAATGCAGGATATGTTTCCAAAAGTGGTGTTGATGGTCATAACAACATACCACTATGCTAAAGAATGTGAACATTTTTAATGCTCTTGTGATATATACCCTATAGTCTTGAGAGTAGTAGACTTTTCCACACTCTGTGGGGATTTGAATTGCTGCGTGCACAGGCGCTTGTGTAACAGGGTATTGAATTACTGCAAAAAACTCGGAAGTTGGTCATTATTCCCATGTAACCCATTATACTCCCCTCGGTCTGCCATGCTTTATACTAAATTACTTGGGATTAGTAACATCAATTCTTAATGTTTATTGAGTGCTTGCTGACTCTGAGCTAGATGATTGAATTTTAAAAATTCTGTGGAAATGAAACAGCATTGTTCTTTCTTCACCTACTGTCCTACATATGTAGAGTGCTGTGGCAGGGATAGTTTCTTGCCCATACCACAGCATTCCCCATCCTGGTCCTCCCTGCCTTCTTGTGGCTTAAACCAACAACCTTTATTTGCTTGGGATTCAGAAATTGGAGCTGGGTTCAGCAGGGTGGCTTTTCTGCCTGGGTCTAGGCTCACTCATGCTCTGGTGGTTACATGATTCATAGCAGGGGCCCACTGCTGTAAGAATTTACCACATTGCTTGATAACCTAATCCTGCTTTTGATTAGTTTTCCATTGCCCATATGTTGCAGGGTAAGTTGGGTGTACCTCTGGACCCAGGGAGTGCATCTTGATTAAGCCAAGTCAACCTTAGTAATTACCATACCTGTTGCTAGTGACTGGTTAATGATTAAGTGTTTGACCAACTATTGGGTCCCACCATATTGAGAACCTAAGATTGTCAGCACAATAAAACAGGTTGACACTCTGAAAATCACAGAGTACAAAGACGGAAGGAGCCTAAGACCACAGGGACTTTTTTTAGCTGCTGAATTAACCAACCCTAAAACCACTGTGACTCAGAACTTCTTATGTGGGAAAATTTTTTTTTATTATTGTTTGAGGCAGTGATCTCCAAAGTGGAGTGTGCCAGACCATCCAATATGGGAAGAAAGAAAATATTAAAAGTTTATCTAGAAAAAAAATAAGCTTTACTAATATTTAATAGATGAGTTGACACTGGTTGTTATATCTGAAAGTCTTCTTGTCACTTAGGTTATAGAAGGTCGCCTGAGGGAAGAGGAGGCATTTTACAACCTGGTGGAACTGACAGTGGTGCCCTCATTCTTATTCTTGTCTTTGGTGAACTCTATCCATGTAAATGGATTTATGGGTTATATCATCTAGTTTTGTTTTCTTTTTTTTTTGCGGTATGCGGGACTCTCACTGTTGTGGCCTCTCCTGTTGCGGAGCACAGGCTCCGGATGCGCAGGCTCAATGGCCATGGCTCGCGGGCCCAGCCGCTCCACGGCATGTGGGATCCTCCCGGACCGGGACACAAACCCGTGTCCCCTGCATCGGCAGGCAGACTCTCAACCACTGTGCCACCAGGGAAGCCCTATCATCTAGTTTTAAGTAGACTGACTACAACAAAATAGGCAAGTGGTTTAAAAAGATTCTTGCAAAGAAAGTTGAATGGTAATGATGTAAATCTACAGGAATAAGAACATGTCTTATTTGAGATTAGGAAATGCCTTTTAAATCAAATTTAATGAGTTGGCACCAAAATTGTGTATGGATGTGTATTAATAAATGCAAATAAACCTAAGAATACTGTTTGGATAATTCTCATCCTTTAAAGAGTTTTTGATGGATGTTTTATAATGTATATACTACATTAGTATACACATGTAATTCATAACTAGTGTTTTAATTATGTATAAATTATTAGGGTACATGTTTACTTTTTTTTACTGTTAGGGCTGCATGATCAAAAGGTTTTGAGACCCCAGTTTAAGTCACTTATTGTCCCTTATTGTCACATAGTTTTTGTTACTTGCAGCTGAAAACACCGTAGCTAATGCAAGGACAGATAAGAGCCCTGGCTGTTGCCCTTTTATTCATAGGTTTCAAGATTCTCTATGGTCTGATTTGTAACTTTCTTTACTACACCCACTTGTCCTCCATGTGTCTCTGCCACTGAGACTGTAACTGTCCTACTTCGTTTCAATTTTGCCTCTGAGGAGGCTGTCCTCCCCTCCCCCCACCACTGAAATTTTCATTGTCCTTCAAGGCCTAGCTTAAGTAAATACTGCTTTCTCATTCACATTTTTCTGATTTCTCCCTTCTGCCTCTAAATGGTTCCTTCTATTTAATCCCCCCAGCACATTGCTTGTACATTGATTGTAATGTTTTTCTCTTTTTGTCTTTTATTAAAAAGTCATTTGCCTGCTTGCTTTGCCTATGGGTTGTAGGCCTCTTGATGGTTGGGTCCTGGCTTGCCTTAGTCATTATAAAAAATTGCTTGTTTCCCCTTCTGGGAGAAAGGCAGGCAGACAACCCGCAGTTGTTAAACACTGCTCTATGCTGTTTACCATGGGGAGGGTCTCTCTCCTCCAGCCCTTGACAACCTTAGGAGGTAGAGAGCGCCATGTACATGTGAGGGATCTGAGAGCAAGGAGCACACATGGCCAAGACAGGAAGATCCAGGATCCAAACCAGGGTCACTTTATTCCAGAGCAGTTTTGTCTGCCCTCATATGTGTTGCCTGCAGTTACACATTGTCCTTTTATGTGGGAACACTGGCATGGGTGAAAATGGAAAGCTCCATGGGATGATGCTACAAAGATATTACTGGACCATCCTAGGCAGGTGTAGTAAGTTCTAAGGAGAGTCTGCTCTCCTTGTGGAATAATAGGAAAGGCCTGGAGGATGATATGTATGAAGATCTAAATGCCTGTGGACAGTTAGCTGTCTGCAAGTACCCCCAAGCAAAATCATGTGTGATAGTCCCTGTGGTAGGGTCTGGCCTGAGCATCCCCACTGAGAGACAGGGGGTGAGGGACACTACACTGCTCAGCTGAATCAAATTATTTATGCCAACATTCTCTCCATGGTAAGGATAATTGAGGGTTGACAGGTTGTCAGCTTTCAAATTGAGCCATGTTAGATGTATGTTATGATGGAAAACAGGCGTCTCTCCAGGGTTTTGAGGGTCAGATGATGGAATGTATATGAAAGGGTTTTGAATGTTGTAAATTACTTCCTAGATGCCAGGGAGACATCAAATTTGATTCTTTCCTTGTAGTAGTGACTTCTAGCTTAGATTTCTTTGTTAACCATTTTTGTGTTCTTTTAAGTGAATGTCCAAAGGATTTTTTAAAAGTATTGGGGAATAGGACACAGTTTTTCTCAAATGAACTACAGATAACTCAAAGCTTGCTATAAAACTTTTAGCCGTGGAGTAAGTAGAATTTGTGGTAAGGTGAATTTGTCTTGGGATTTAGTTGTTCAAGTACCCATAGGATCTGTTTATAAGAATGGGACCACTTCTGGTGCATAAAGATGGAAATCTGAGGGTCTTTGAGGTAAGTTATTAGGAACCCTTAAGTACCACCTGAAGGACTGTGAAGGAGTTTTGATTTGAGGTTATGTTTTGTTCTGTTTTGTGTTTTTTTTCTGTGAAGCCAGTTACTTATTTTGAGGAGTCTCTGGAGAGGGTTTGGGGAGGGACCCTTTGAAATATCTCAAGATACTTTTGAAAGTGAAAACTAGGTGTGGTTTGAAACTTAAGAATTTGAAATCTATTCCATTGTAGATTTCCAATAAAGTGGATGTGAAAAAGTGAAATTTAAGTCCATTTGAGGGAAATTTTCCAGTGGCAATTTCATATTACAGAAAGAGTATGACATAAATTAAAGCATGTTAACTTAGAGAGTAAATATAATAATTTATCAACTCAAAAGACAGAAAAGGTGAGCGGCTCCTAAGTTGCAAATAGATGCAGTTGTGAATATTTGATTATTCAGGATTCTTGAAGCTTGCACGTGACTTAAGAGAACCTCACTTCAGGGTGGTTTATCTAGATAAGGCAGCAGTTCCCAAAGTGGGTTCCACGGAAATGGACTCTCAGGAAATTAATAGACATTATGCAGGGAAGCAAGGTTTTGTGTTCAAATAAGCAGGAAGATCTGGGTTAACAAAAGTAAAACAGGTGTTTTTGTTTTTAACTGCAGGACTTTTGAGCATCCTTATTTCTAACGTTCATTCTCAATCTCCTTGAAGGGAAACAGAGAAGTTAGTATTTCCCAAGTGCATTGAATTGTAGAAGCTTTTTTTGCAGAGCATCTCTTAGCGAAGACAATGTTGGGTTATTTTGCTGAAATATTTTAAAGCAAATCCCAGGCATCATATAATTTCACCTGACAAATTTTAGTATGCATTTCTAACTAAGGACTTAAGGACAAAAATCACCACCTCATTATCACTTTTAATAAAATTAAGAGTAATTTCTTACTGTGATCTAATTGTCCTCCAAATGTCATTTGTCACCATTTCTGGTTTTTGGAACCAGGATTCAGTCAAGGGTTACATATTGCACTGTGGGTTGTTGCTTTTGTCCCTGTAGTTTTTTTAAATATAGAAAAATGCTATCTTACCACCTCCTCCCTCCCTCTGCTGACTTTTAGAAGAGAACTTGTAGGATGTACCATATCTGAATTTGTTTCCTTGTGTTGGTGTTTACCTTGTTCGTTTGTCCTCTGTATTTTCTGTAAACTAGAGGCTTTCCTTTAATCTAAAGGCACGTTTAGATTCAGGTTAAATATTTTTCTCAAGAATGGGTCCTGGACTGTGCTTTTTTCTCCTTATGATTTGGGAGCAGGCAATTTAATTTAGCAATTCATAAGTTGCTTTCTTTAAAATATAAAGAAGTAATGGGGGCTTCCCTGGTGACGCGGTGGATAAGAATCCGCCTGCCAATGCAGGGAACATGGGTTCACGCCCTGGTCTGGGAAGATCCCACATGCCACGGAGCAACTAAGCCTGTGCACCACAACTACTGAGCCTGCACTCTAGAGCCCACGAGCCACAACTACTGAGCCCACGAGCACAACTACTGAAGCCCGTGCGCCTAGAGCCCCTGCTCCGCAACAAGAGAAGCCACAACAATGAGAGGCCGGTGCACTGCAATGAAGAGTAGCCCCCGCTCGCCATAACTAGAAAAAGCCCATGCGCAGCAACAAAGGCCCAAAGCAGCCCAAAATAAATAAAATAAAATAAATTTATTAAAAAAAAAAAGAAGTAATGGCTTAGAGTTTGTTTGGAAATTTATTAATATATCGTGGGAGAGGGGTGCAAGTTCAATTTATTCCAGTTGTGGTTGGAAACACCATGGTATTCTGAATAGTTGGCCTGGTTAAATGGGTATAAGTTTTCAGTATATCTTAAGACTATAAATCATGTGACTCTTGGGTAAAATGGCTTGAGTGTTAAACATTTCTGGTGGTAGAATTTTATTCAGAATGACAAGTTACCTGAGTTATAATGGTAAAACGCTGTTCTATAAAGATTTATTTCTAAATACATTAATTTAGGAATATGCATTAATTCTACCTCTATTCGACAAATTTTAACGGAATATTTTTCTGATAAATGCTTATGCTGATTTGAAGTACAGCCATAAATCTAAATACACCCTCAGGGTGATAATTTTATATGTACATTGTCTTGGAAACCCAGACATGTAAATAAAAGTTCGTATCATAACTGACTTTGCTAACTTAATTTGATATTTAAGTTTTTTCCCTTGATATCTTTCCAAGTGCTTGTTGTATGTCTGGGAAAAATCAAACTTAAAGGCATTTTGTATGTCTTATTGAAGAATAGCATGGTATATATAGAGTAGCTTTGATGGACGGAAGCTATCATTGGCAGTTCCCAGCATATTCTTATGTTTACTGCTTAGTGGGCAGGGATACTATTTTATACATTACACCTTGCCTGTTGTGAATAATAAGGTGCCTTGGACAGAGTAGTGCTTTGTACCTTTAGTAGTACACCAAAAATATACACATATACACTGCTTTTTTCTCCTCCTTTTTAAAAAATACAAATATATAGGAGATAGTGAAAAAAAACATGATCTTTGAAGCCAGATGAACCATGGATAGTTTACTGGACCTCTGTCGCTTTGTTTGTAAAATGGGATAGTAATTCCTGTTTCATAGGGTTCATGCCAAGACTAAAGGTGAGAACCTGTACAAAATATTTCAGCTGGCTAAAAAGTTCGTTCGGGTTTTCTGTAACATCTGACATACATAGCAGTGTGCTTGACTCATAGGTGCCCAAAACAGGTCCTTTTCTCCCTTCTCCTCTTAACCCTATTTTTATTTTTAAAAATTTTATTCATTTATTTATTTATGGCTGCATTGGGTCTTCGTCGCTGTGCACGGGCTTTCTCTAGTTGCGGCGAGCGGGGGCTACTCTCCGTTGCGGCGCGTGGGCTTCTCATTGAGGTGGCTTCTCTCGTTGCCGAGCACGGGCTTAGTTGCTCCGTGGCATGTGGGATCTTCCCAGACCAGAACTTGAATCCACGTCCCCTGCACTGGCAGGCGGATTCTTAACCACTGCGCCACCAGGGAAGCTCCTTAACCCTATTTTTAAATTCAGCTTTCTGGATCAGTAATTGAATGGAAGTTTCTGTTTGTTCTGAGGGTTTTAAAAATTGCTAACTTTAAGGTACTTGTTACAGAAGTCCAGATAAGAGCTTGATTTCAAGATAACCTTTATGCATAATTTCTCAGTTGCTTATATTAAAACAATGAGATGTTTATATGAAATGTTTTGAACAAACAAGTGGGACATTTTTAGATGGTAATATATAGAGGAGAAGGGACCAGAGAATAAAATGGGTATTTTATTATTGCCATGAGGATACTGCTAACAAACCTTCTGGTTTTAATGAAAGTCAGTATTTAAATAGTCCATTTATTTACTAAGCCTGTGAGAACATGAGATGCTCTGCACTTACGTAGAGTTTTGCTGGAGTGCGGTTTAGAATGAGAAACTTTATTTTACTTAGATGGAGTAAGTCTGTAGTGCCACACTCAAGTCCTACGTGTGGTTTATTTATGAACAGGGCCACCGCCAACGTGGAGCGCAGTCTTCCCTGCAGAGGAGAGGCATCGGTGCTTCCCTGAAGGGCCCCGAATCCTCACGAGGCGGGGAGGACTCTCTTTACTGGCTTGTGCCCTATTAAAGATTCATGGAAAGGGAGAATTAATATGATTAATTCTGATGATGTTCGAGGCCTGAGTTAGTGGGAGGAAGAATATGAACGTCAGTTGAATACCTTTTAACGTGGATTTAGGGTGCATTAGCTCCTATAACATTCGCAGAAACTTTTCAGAGTGCTGTTGTCGTTATCCTCATTTTGCAGACAAGGAAATGGGCTACGTTTGAACAGCCTACGTTTTGAACAGCAGAAGTCAAGGAACAGCTTGGAGGTTGCTTAAATAGGCATTAATGGGTGAAGCAAGATATGTTTTCTTCTATCAGGTGTTTCTAAGTCTTGGGGCATTTGGCTTTGTTAATGCTGGTGGAAGAAGAGGTCTCACGAAGACAAGGGCGCACGCTGCTCCCTGCCCTGGTAGTACCTGTTCTCTGAGAGCGACCTTGATTCCTTAAGGCCACTCAAGTTCAGGTGCACTGGAGCTTTTTTACACTTTTTTTTTTTTTTTTTACACTTTTTTTTCCTGCCATGAAGTAACAGTTTATCCCTTCCTTTCTGAAATGTTTTGTTTAAGCAAGAAGGACTCCTTAAATTGTCCAGCTCCACATACAAAAGTCAAGCCAGGAGGAATCAAAGAGCGTGATTGCCCCTCCCATCATGGAAACAGTGATGAGATACCATTTTTAGAGGGATAGTGATTGAGTTCTAAGCTGATGGGATTTATAGGCATTTGACCTTGACAGGGCTTTTTTTTTTTTGCTTTCTTCATTAAGAGCAGTCTTAGCTAGCTCAGAGAATATAATATCCTTAGGAGTTTTAGAAGTAAAAAGTTACCATGAAGGTGTTAACTGTTTGACAGATTAGAAACTGTTTTCACTTGTCAAAGGGTGGCGGAAGTCTTGCATTAATTTTTCCAACAAATATTTCTTGAGGGCTGTCATTGTGCCCTTCTGAGTTTGAAGCCCAGCTCTGTGTCAGTCTGAGGAGACAAGTGCATGCAGAGTACAAATGTTAGAGAGACACGTGCGCAGCCGGGAGCCAAGACGAGGAAGGGGAGGAGGCGTTGGGGCTGGGGAAGGCTTCAGGGCGGAGGTGGAGGATGCCTAGCCCTTTGCCAGGTGGGGAAGAGAGTGAGGGGCTTTCTATGAAGGGAGCCTGCTGAGCAGAGGCTGGGAGGCATGAAAATACAAGTCATGTTTGGGGTGTTGTTACTAGAACAGATGGTGCCTGGCATTTGGGTACAGTGGCAGGGAGGGGAGAGCCAGATTGCAAAAGGCCTTGCTTGCCAGGCAAAGAAGTACGGACTTGATCCTATGAAGCCAGTGATAGCTGTCAAAGGTTTTAAAGCAGGGAGATGATGAAATCAGAGCCGCGTGTTGGAGAAAAGCTTGGGTGGCGGCAGTGTGGAGGAGAGCCTGGCGTGGGGACAGATGGGTGGCAGGGCTCTCCGTTATGAGGCTTTTGAAGTAGGTCAGGTGAAAGATGATGTTCGAGGCCTGAGTTAGTGGGAGGAAGAATATGAACGTCAGTTGAATACCTTTTAACGTGGATTTAGGGTGCATTAGCTCCTATAACATTCGCAAAGCCTTTTCAGAGTGCTGTTGTCGTTATCCTCATTTTGCAGACGAGGAAACAGGCTCAGCCAAGATTTGAACTCAGGTTGCCGGTCCTCTGTCACCATGCTTTTAGAACAGGGATGAGAACACAGAACGTGTGCATGGAGAGATGATTTTTGCAGTGGAGTGGAAGCTGCTTCCAGAACAGAAAAGGAATACTTGGCAGCTGACTGGAGGTAGAGAGCAAGGCTGCTTCCAGGCTGGGCAGCAAGCTGGAGACGATGAATGATACCGGGAACCGAGAACCCTCTCGGGACGGGAGGGGCAGGTTCAGGGCCCCTCTGGGATACCCAGCTGGAAACGCCCAGTGGGCAGTAGGAAATTTGGTTCTTGAAGCAGCATCCCCGCCTCCCTGTAGAAACTCCTTCACGTCCTCTGGGTGGGCTTGGAGTAGAACTTCTGTGGGTGGACATAGGTAACAGCTTCTACTCCTGTAGCCCCTAGTTCCAGGCAGTATTGTGCTGCACATAGGAATCACGTGGGGCACTTACTCTGAATGCACATTTCCAGGCCTGCCCACAGGTGGTATTTCAGTAGGTCTGGAGTGGGGTTTGGCAACTACATTTGTATCAAGACCTTGGGGTGAGTGAGGAAGGGTGCAACAGGATCATACTTTTGAGAATGTTTGGCTGTGAATGGTCTAGGCTGTCTTTTAATTTTACTTCTATCACAGAGCTTTTGAGAGCTCTTTAAACAGCATGACGCTGATCTCTGGTGAAAAGCAACACCTAGGAAAATTGCTTGTTTTTAGGAACTTATGTACATTCATATTTAATTCTGCTAAGGATGCTTTTTAGTTATTTGGATTAATACTCAAAAGTAGCAAGCCCTCAAAGTTAGGTTTGTTTTTGCCTTTTTATGTATTTATTTATTTATTTTTGCGGTACGCGGGCCTCTCACTGCTGTGGCCTCTCCCGTTGCGGAGCACGGGCTCCGGACGCGCAGGCTCAGCGGCCATGGCTCACGGGCCCAGCTGCTCCGCGTCATGTGGGATCTTCCCGGACCGGGGCACGAACCCGTGTCCCCTGCATCGGCAGGCGGACTCTCAACCACTGCGCCACCAGGGAAGCCCTGTTTTTGCCTTTTAAGTGGACCTTTGGCAAGAAATTTCTAGTGAAATTAGTTTCTGAGTATTTTTCTTGCTTACGAAAAATAGGTTGGAGGAGGGAACCTGGGATGTAGAGAGTGAGGAATAATAGCATGGGGTTCTTGGTTTGCCTGGGTGTGGCCTAGGTTGTCACAGACGAAAAGGTCACTGAATGGGGATCTGATGTACAGCATGGTGACTATAATTAACCATACTATATTATAGATTTGAAAGTTGTCAAGAAAGTAGATCTTAAATGTTATCACCACACACAGACGCAAGTGGTAATTATGTGAGGGGATGGTGGTATGAACTAACCTTAATGTAATCATTTTGCAGTACTATATATGTGTGTCAAATCATCATGTTGTATGCCTTAAACTTACATACATATCCATGATATCTCAATAAAGCTGGAAAAAAAAAGTCACTGAAAGGGACTCAACTCTTAGAAATCTGGGTTTTAAACCCAATCAACCCGCCGGTTATTACACTATTTGCTTGTTATTAGTCTGACCCCAGCCTGGATCCCTCTCCCCTTCTTCTCTGTCAGTTGGGTCTTTTTTTTTTTTTTTTTTTTCCTATTGAGATAGAATTGACATGTAACATTATATTAGTTTGAGGTGTGCAACATAATGATCCAGCATTTGTAGATGCTGTGAAATGATCACCACAGTAAGTCTAGTTAACATCCATCACCACACATAGCTACAGTTTTTTATCCCTTGTGAGGAGAACTTTTAAGATCTATTTTCTTGACAACTTTCAAATATACAATACAGTATCATTAACTATAGTCACCATGCTGTACATTATATCCCCAGGACTTATTTCATAACAAGTTTTACCTTTTGGCCACCTTCACTGACATCCCCCCATTCCCTCCCCCCAGAGCCCCTCCACCCCCTACCCCTGTCTTATCTTTTTTTGGTACATGAGACTTTGAAGCCAGACAGACTGGGTTCAAGTCCCAGCTCAGCCCCTTAGCATCAGTGTGACCCTGGGCGGATTACGTAGCCTCCTGAGCTTGTTTTCTGTGACTTTGGAATGCTGGTACTTTTGAAGGTTGTTCTGGGAATTGAGTGACATGGGTCCAAACACCTGGCCCTAAACCCAGCCATACTCCCTAACCATGGGAGAGAGGGTGAGGAGTGGAGATGTGCTTCAGTCAGCACACCGCAAGTGCCTACTCACTACACTGGGCAGTATATTCAGGGATGACTGCACAGTGCGTTTCTTTACAGCCCTTACCTACCTTATTGCACCTTTCCTCCAGAGTCAGGAGGCATTCTTGTTTGGGTGTGGCTGATGATACACAGAAAGGGTTTTTTTGGTTTTTGTTTTCAGCCTGTGTGTCTTTTTTGCTGGTGTCTGGTTACCCTTGGGATAAGTTTTGCTTCTTTGTCTCCCCTAGTGAACAAGGTTTGGGTTCATTGACTGCTGCTGATTGGTTCATATTTCTCCTGTGTGGGAGGGAGGAGCTGCCTCCTCTGGTTTTCCCACCTTTGCTAAATGCCATTTACTACTTCCTGTGTTAATTAGGGGGCCTTTCCTTAGTTGCCTTTCCTTAGTCCCCATCCCGGTGGAGGGGACGGGAGGGGGCCCACTTGCTCTCTGGTTGATTTCTTCAGTCACTGGATAGATGCCAGTGAGCCCTTAACTTTGTGCCAGTTCTGTGGTAAGTGCTTATTCTTAAATTACCTACTTTCATTTTCTTAAAGACCTTACGAGGAAGTAGGTATTCTTACTCTGCCCAGTTTGGAGGGTCCATATCCGGCCCCAGGTCTCATAGCAGGTTAACAGGACCCTGGTACCCACTCCTGCAGTGCTGCCCTTCTCTCCCACCTCTTGCCCATGATAGGTGTAGCTATCTGTCGGTGCAGAACCAGCCAACTTTTAAAAAAAATTTTATTTATTTATTTATTTATGGCTGTGTTGGGTCTTCGTCGCTGTGCGCGGGATGTCTCTAGTTGTGGCAAGCGGGGGCCACTCTTCATCGCGGTGCGCGGGCCTCTCACTATCGCGGCCTCTGTTGTTGTGGAGCACAGGCTGCAGACGCGCAGGCTCAGTAATTGTGGCTCACGGGCTTAGTTGCTCCGCGGCATGTGGGATCCTCCCACACCAGGGCTCGAACCCGTATCCCCTGCATTGGCAGGCAGATTCTCAACCACAGCACCACCAGGGAAGCCCAGAACCAGTCAACTTTTAAATCCTTTAGGAGCGCTGATGCAAAGGTCAGTTTTGGTAAGTGGTCTGGAGACTTAGATGGTGCAGTGTTGGGGAGTGGGGAGAAATTTGGGACAAACCAACAGTGCTCACAGGGAGAGCAAGCTGGTGGAATTAAGTGGGGATATTGCAGCTGCTTAAGTCTGCTTGTTCTCATTTTGAATGGCTCCTGAAAGACTCAGCCTGGGTGTGCTAAGTGCATATTTGTGGATGCTATAGACAAGATTTACTTGTTCATAACCCTTTTGTTTGTTTGCCATTTTAGTCCTACATTATAGATTGCTTTTGGCTGATTTCTTTTGGAGGGGGGAACCACAGTGCCCTTAGATTATCCACAATGTTAATTAACATGTCCTACCCTTAGGGACTGCTCATTTGACCTCTTCACTTAACTTCCAGCATCCAAACATGTAGAAGAAGAATATAATGGAGAGATCGGTGGTTCTGGAGTAAAGTAGGCTTTGTTTCAAATTTCAGCTCTCCATTAATGCCCTTGGACAAATTTCTTAACTTCAGGGCCCTCAGTTTCTTCATCTGTAAAATGGGGATCATTGTACCCAGTGAGAAATAATGTTCGTACAGTACATCTTGGTAGGGCTTGGTACCTACCAAGCCCTCTTACCAAGGTAAGAGGTGTTCAGAAGTTTCCTTATTCATTTCAGCTTGATTCAACGGGTATTAAATACAGTTAGTGTGCTACACTTCGTACTAAACTCCACCAGTTACAGAGATCAGTAAGAGGTGGTTTCTGTCCTGGGGAGCTAAAATTCTAGTGGTCAGGGCTGATGCATACACATTCATCATGAGGCAGTTAGGTGCCAAGACCCAGGCTACGGCAGGAACCGAGCACAGGAGCACTTCCTCTGCCTTGAAATCCTTTCCTTCCTGAAGGAGGTTATGCCCAAGCCCTGACTTAAAGGACTGAGTAAGAATTAACCAAGCAAAGGAATGTGGGATGGGTTGCAGCCAAAGCAACAGCATAAGCAATGGATGGACGGAGTATCTGGGAGAAGTGTATGCAGCCTGGGTTTGTCTGGAAGCAGGAAGTACAGGGAAAGGAGCCCTGAGAGCCTGGTGTCTGTGAAGGTGCTGGCAGGCCTGGTATTCTGGCTGAAGAGCTTAGAAGACATAAAATTTGCTAGAATGGAGAATCCAATGTAAGGGAAAAGAATTATGTAAATAGTGATTAATAGTTTTGTCAGACATTTTCATAGTGTAGAGTCTGATAAATTCTGGTGTGTCCATACAATAAAGTGATCTGCAGATGTTAAAAGAATGAGGTAGGTTTATTTGTGCTCTTAAGGAAAAGCTTACAAGAATATTACTAAATGAAAAAAAATGCATTGGGCATCTTTGGAAGTGTATATGTATTAATAAGCAACTACTTACAGCAGTTGCCTGTGGGAGGGAGCTGGGGGGCTGGGATAGACGACAGTCTTGCATTTTACTGCAGACCCTTTTGTACTGTTCGGCCATTTTCCCGCATGCACTCATTTCTTTAAAAAATACTGTAAAGGAAATACTGTAAAGAAATGACTGATGCTGTACATTATCAGGTGAGCTGGAAACCAAGTGGCAGAGTGTAAAAATACCTTGTGTTAGTGCACTGTAATGCCATTATGCGGCATGCTAGATTATTTCATGCTCTGACAATAATACCATTCATGGGGGGTTTTAGAGCTTCCCACTTTCACATACATTATTTCAGTCAGAATTAATCACTTCCATCTGTGCTCTTCTAGCAATTAAAATATTTTAAGAATTATAAATGTTAAATGATGCTCTATAAAGTTTGGGAAAGGGGAGAAAAGAATATTATTTGCTTAATGCAACATCCATGACTTTATTCCCTTGCTTTCTTTGCATATACCTTTGTAAAAAATATAATTGTAACTAAAATATACATTTACTTAGAGGCTTTTCTATTCAGTGGGATTTCATGCATTTCCCAGGTGTTGTGTCATTGTTCTCCTTGCCTTTTTGGATGGCTGCTATTTTGTGGTACACCGTGACTCATTTACCCGTGGCCCCTTGAATCACTCACGCTCCTGTGTGCTCTCCTAGCTGTGCTGGTTTTCTGGGTTGATGTTCATCTTTCCTAGACCTCTTGTCACCAGTGCAGGGCACAGGGAAAGTGCTATTTTTGAAGGAATAGAGGTTCCTTTTGGGCTTTGCAGCAGCATTTTGAGATAGAGATGGTAGATATGGGTAGTTTACAGCCAAGGAAAGAGATTCGGTAAGCAGTCTTTCCAGAGTCACACAGCCGCTACCTGTAAGTGGCTGAATTCAACCTTGAATTCAGTTCTCCTAACCCCAGCCCAGCAGTCTTTCTACTGATCATGAAATCAGAATTTTCAGCAGGTTTTGCTGGGGGAAGAGATGGCTGGGTTCCATTGAGAGTAAGTGAGTGAACAGGTTTTTGACCTTTCCAAGAAATTTAATTGCTCTACTGTGTGTTCTGGTGATGGGTGAACTGGGTTCACACCCCAGTAGCATCTTTTTTTTTTTTTTTTTTTTTTGCGGTACGCGGGCCTCTCACTGTTGTGGCCTCTCCCGTTGTGGAGCACAGGCTCCGGACGTGCAGGCTCAGCGGCCATGGCTCACGGACCCAGCCGCTCCGCCCCCGGACCAGGGCACGAACCCGCGTCCCCTCGGCAGGCGGACTCTCAACCACTGCGCCACCAGGGAAGCCCCCCAGTAGCATCTTTGACACAGTGTATGGCCTTGGGCAAGTTACTTAACATATCTGGGCATTAGTTTCCCATCAGTTAGACTGCTGGATGGGGGAACCTTCCTCCACAGGGTTATCCTAATACACATCATAAGCCTTTTAAGATGGCACCTGGCACAGGGTAGGAGCTCACTAAATGCTAATAGAACTTTTTTTCCTGTTGGTTTGATGCAAAAGAATAATACCAGTGTTGGTAAGGGTGATGGGGAAATGAGTACTGTCATACAGTGTTGGTAGAATAAATGGGGACATCTCTTCTGGAGGGTAACCTGTCAGTGTGCTGATTTAAAGCATGACAACTCTTTGACCCAGAAATTCCAGCACTGGAAATTTATGCTAAGGAAATAATTGTACAAACACATAAAGTTATATAGATTTTCTTTGCAGTATTCCTTAATAGTAAAAAAAAAATTGGGAAAACCAAATGTTTACCTCAAAAGGAGCTTGGTGAAAACTTGGTCACCCATACAGTGGAATAACGAGCCCTTTTATACATGGTGAGGGGGAGCTGAGTGGAGTGGTGTGGAAAGATGTCTTCTGTCTACTGTTAAGTTGAAAAATAGGCCACAGAATAGTATGTATGCTGTAATCACATTTATGCTTTTTTTTCCCCTTCAAAGTATGTATTATGTAACTGTTTGACACATTTAAGGGTCTACTATGTACAGGTTCTAAGCTGGGCCCCTTTAAATGTGTTTGTACATAGAAAACAAGTGTGGAAGATCTTTGGATGGTAGGGTTGACAGTTTTCCTTAGTTAAAAAATTACACCATATTTTTCATTATTTGTTACTTTTACAATCTGTATTAAAAAAAATCTTCAAAAAAATAAGAACATCAGCATTTCCTTTCTCTCCACCTCCAAATTTCAACCCTTAAGCTTTCTTGTTAATTAAAAAAATTAATTACTAAAGTTTTATTCTGGTTTGCCTAAAAAGAAGACATTGTCTTTTGTCCTGAATCTCTTTTACTCTGTAACAAATAGCATTTGAGTGCTTCCTGTGTGAATGAATATGCTAAGGTTTGGCAGTGATACTCCAAACATCTTCAGTGTGTATTTGACAGTGTCACTCCAAAGCATTTAAAGAGAGCTTAAGAAATTAAATCATTTTAATATGGAAAACTTTTCAGGTGGTTTGGGCAAAGTAACTCTCGTATACCTGACATACTTGGTTTTAACCTTCTAGGGGGATTTCTATCTCGGGACAACAGAGATTAAACTATCAATGGGTCCTAACCTTTTATATTTCATGGTTTATAGATCACAGAATAGAACTTTCGTTTTGCAATTAATGGTAGAAGGAGAACCTCTTTTTGTGGGGAGGGGAGAGTAAGTGGAAGGGGAGGAGAAGGGATATAGAGAGGAAGAGGGTAATGTATTTTAGAATACAAACTAGATTAGTCCTCATTGAGAATGAAAAAGATCAATCTTGATGTTCATGTCTCAATTTGAGGTCTTCATATTGCAAAAAAGTTGAGTTTTTAATATTTTAGACATGCCATCATTTAAAAAAATTTACAACTTGTAATCAAGTTGATTTATTTGTGGGCGTTGTAATATCGATATTATTTTGCTAAATCATAAGTAGTTAACTTTATTGCATTGGGGCTTGAAAATATGCTTTAGATTTTTAAATTGAATTCTTGGCATCATATATGAATTATATTGTAAAAGAACTATTTTGAGAGAAAACTGACCAAATATCTCTTTTTTGTAAACGAGTGATACTGAAGGTATGTTTAAGTCTGCTTTTGAGGTTTGTTGAAACACATGACACCACTCCAAGTGAAAGATGACGGGCTTGGAGCTGGATGGAGCTGAGCGTGAACTGAAGTTTAGCCATTTCCAAACTGAGTGGCCATTTACAAGACTAATCCTTGCCTTGCTGGTTGTGAAGACTAAGATAACTTGTGTAAAACAGCTGCTGCCTTGTCTAGTTAAATGTTAACCAAATACTTGTTCCTCCTGAGCTCTTAGAGTTGAGATGCAGATTCTCTGGGTGTGTGGCCCTGCGTTTGTAGAAGGTTGTCCTATAGCTCTTTCTGTGTTTACACCTGTGTGTGATCTGGTCCTGGAGGTGGCTGGCAGGTGGGCACAGTGTTGTGCCTTGGAAAGTTATAACAAGCTGAAAGTTATTCATTGTCGCCATTGACCTTTTCAGTGTAATAGATGGTTACCATGTGTTTATTTGTGTTGTTCTATTTTAAAAAGCACTTTTGGGCTTCCTGGTGGCACAGTGGTTAAGAATCTGCCTGCCAATGCAGGGGACACGGGTTCGAGCCTTGGTCTGGGAAGATTCCACATGCCGCGGAGCAACTAAACCCATGTGCCACAACTACTGAGCCTGCACTCAGAGCCCGTGCGCCACAACTACTGAAACCCGCACGCCTAGAGCCCGTGCTCTGCAACAAGAGAAGCCACCACAATGAGAAGCCCACGCACTGCAACGAAGAGTAACCCCCACTCGCCGCAACTAGAGAAAGCCTATGCGCAGCAACGAAGACCCAACGCAGCCAGAAAGAAATAAATAAAAGCACTTTTTATAGGGATAGAGTGTAAATTCCACTGTAAAAATGTTAATCTTTGAAAACCCAGAGCTAGGACCCTGTTATCAGCCACTTGAGTGTCATCCAATCTGCTATAGGCTAACCAGATCCTGTTAGGTAATCCTGCCTCACTCCCTGCAAGCCCTTTGCCAAGAGGGCGGGACACTTTAACCAGAGGCTCCCGCTGTGGCTGTCATTTCTTTCTTTTTTTTTTTTTTTTTTTTTTTTTTTTTTTTGCGGTACGCAGGCCTCTTACTGTTGTGGCCTCTCCCGTTGCGGAGCACAGGCTCCGGACGCGCAGGCTCAGCGGCCATGGCTCACGGGCCCAGCCGCTCCGCGACATGTGGGATCCTCCCGGACCGGGGCACGAACCCGCGTCCCCTGCATCGGCAGGCTGACTCAACCACTGCGCCACCAGGGAAGCCCGGCTGTCATTTCTTAAGGTCTTCCTTGGGTTTTTATGGAATGGGATGAGAAAACTTCCAGGTGTGTGGGTAGACTTATTAATACGTGTCCCCATTCACACTGCCTCCTTCCTTCCCCCATTTAGATCTTTCCTGTCCTTGAAGGCTCTGTCCAAGCCCCACATTTCTCAGGATGCTTCCCAGACAGCTCTCCATTCCACTCTTGTACTTCTGTCTGTAGTGGACGTATTAGCATAGGCACCACTGTCCTCACCTTCTTTATGTTAGTCTCAGATTACAGGTGACCTGAGGGCATCCACCAACCGTGCTTTTGCTCCCTTTTCTTTGGTCCTTAGCTGATGTGGAACTCCAGTAGATAACTCCTGATTTTGTTTCTTCCTCTTTGTCTGGTCCAACGCCTTGTGTCTTGGAAGAATCCTCTGTAAAGTTTCCCATGTAGCAAACAATCTTCTCTCCTTTAATTTTAATTAAAAAAGAAGATAGAAAGGAACTTAAAAAAATAATTTTTTGGTATGTCCTTCCTTCAGTGTTTTTTCTTTGCACAGACGTACATGTATATGATAGATGTGTTAAACGATATGCTGTCCTTTTTATTGCATAGTTTGCCATTTTTAGATACACACACATAAGGTACATACTATCTCATATTAGTATGTATTTAACAAGTGATTTCTAATGATTGCATGTAATTCATATTCCAGCCTATAGGTATAATATAATTTTATATTTTATAATATTGTATAATTTAAAACTATTTACTTACTATTGAATTTTAAATAACACTGCAATGAACATTCTTCCTCTACAGTTTTATTCTCTAGCAATTAAACTGTTACAGTCAATTTAGTATAGTAGTTTTAAAAAATAAATTCATAGAATCTGTTCATTTTATTAGTATCTGAGTAACCACTGTGGTTCAGGATTATTATAGGTGTTGTGGGATACACTCAGATATAAGTACTAAAGTACTAAGGATAAAATAAAATATGTATACCAATAGAAAGTGATGTCAACTATTTAAATAGACTATTTATTTAGATTGGCACTAAGGGACTTATGCAGCAACCTGTGTCCATCAGTGGATGATGGATTTTAAAAATGTGATATATATACACAATAGAATAATATTCAGCCTTAAAAAACGAAGGAAATTCTGTTATTTGCGAGACCACGGGCAAACCTGGGCATTATGCCAAGTGAAATAAGCTAGATAGAGAAAAACATTGCAAGGTATCATTGATATGTGGAATCGTTAAAAAAAGAAAAGAAAAAAGGTTGAGCTTGTAGAATGAGACTAGAAAAGTGGTTGGTGAGGACGAGGGAAATAGAGTTTGGTAGAAGGGTACAAACTTTCAGTTATAAGATGAATAAGGTCTGAGGATCCAATGGCGACTATAGTTGACAACACTGTACTGTATAATTGAAATTTGCTAAGAGAGCAGAACTTACCTGTTCTCACCAAAAAAAAGGAAATATGTGAGATGATAGGTGTGTTAATTAACTTGGGTGGGGGGGAATCCTTTCACAATGTATATGTACATCAAAACATGACCTTGTGCACTATAACTATCTTACATACTTTTGTCAATTACACCTCAATAAAGCAGGAAAAGAAAAAGAACTTTATGTAAGAAACATATACAAATTAAAAACAAAAAACTGAAGGGTGTGTGGGTGTGTGTCCCAGGGTGAATGCAGACTTTGGCAAAAGAATCTCTCTGTATTACAGTTGCATGGCATAACCTCACTGAAGGGGGCAAGGACAAAAAGGCATGAACCTAAGTAACTTTGGAAAATGGTGTTTTGACTAGACACTGTAAGGCTAAAGACAAAACAAACAGTACATCAACAATGTACTCTAGTTGGTAAGATTGTTTCTCATGGGAGCACAGGTTAACAATTTTGAAATGTATTCAGGGGTCAAACAAATAAATAAGTGTATAGTGGAAGGTGGAGCCAGATTTCCCACCGTTGGAGAGAGAATTTACAGATAAGCAAGAGCAGAAGGCTGCTGGGAACCAGGCAGTGCTGGATTAGAGTTGGAGACATCACTGTGAACTCAGTATGAACATATGTTTAGCTTCATATAGATAGGTGAGTGTGCGTACGTGGGTTAGTATAAATACATGTATTTTCTAGATCTGTTCACTGAGAGGGCTTGGAAACAATGACACCCCAGTAGCCACAGTATACCCAGGTCTTGGTTTCTAAATACCATTCTTCAATAGAAGTAATCAGGACTTCTTGGAGAAATGGATAATTATAGGTCTAGAGCATCTTGTATTACCAGAAAATAAGGAAATGCTCAAAAAACAAAGGCTGGGGCATGCCAAAGGACATAGGAGCCAACCTCAAAGAGCTCCTAATAGCCAAAGCTGGAACAACTTGAGCAACAAAATAAATAGAGCGGTACTGCATTGTAACCCAAAGATTAAAGTAAATACACATAAGCTGTGTAGGGAACAGAGGTGTCCTCCTTATAGAAGAATTCCAAATGGTTTATGTAGATACTTACCCCTTCAGGAGCAGGGGCTTCATGTCCCCCAGCTCTTGAGTGTGGGCTGAATTTAGTGACTTTCTTCTAAGGAATAGATTATAGAAAGAATGAAAAGGGAAATGTACAGTGGAGAAAACTCATAAACACTACCTTAACCAAATAATCAAGGTTGACATCACCAGTGGTCATGCTGAGAGCATGCGCCCTTAGTATGATGTGATGAGAAAGACAACTTACCTCCATGGTTCCCACTTCAGAACCCATCACCCCAGTCTAACTCTGAGAAAAAACATCAGCCAAATCTGAATTGAGGGATATAATACACAGTACCTGCCCAGTATTCTTCAAAACCATCAAGGTGATGAAAAACAAGGGAAGGCTGAGAAAGTGTGACAGACCAGAGGAGACTAGGGAGATAGGATGAGTAATTTGCAAAGTGGGATCCTGGATATGGATCCTGGATATGGATCCTGGAATGGAAAGAGGACATTAGTGGGAAAGCTGGTGAAACACAAATGAAGTCTGGAATTCAGTTAACTTTTTAGAAAGGCACTAAAAACATTTCCCTCCAACATTTAATTAAGAAAATACTCACATGCCAAAGAGAAGTTGAAAGAAATGTATAGTGAACGTACCCACCACCTAGATTCTACAATTAGGATTTTGTGGTCTTTGCTTTATTACATACCTACCTATGGACCCACCTTATTCTTACACGTATTTCAGAGTAAGCTGTAATGATCAGTACGTGTAACCCCCTCTTCCACCACCACAACAAAAACCCCAAACCTGTTTAAAATGTAATTTCTGCCAAGGTTATGGTCTGTCGCCTACCAGGCACTCACAGTTAACATTGTGTCTGTGGTTGTGCTCTGTGGGGAACAGAGGCGGATGAAAAGTTGGGAGGTTGTCGGTCATGTATGCACTTTCAGAGGTGATCACGGATGTGTGAGATTCGGGGACCATGCTTGACTGAAGTAGACCTGTGCTAGCGGGCACTGTGGTGTTGGGGGGCAGTCTGTGAGCATCCAGGAATAGCAGTTGGTTTCCTGCCACGTGTTTTCAATACCTCAAAGGGTGTTAACCAATGTGGGAAACTTTCAGGGGCTGGAAGGAATGGCACGTCTGGACTGGGACTGTTGTATAATGCCTGAGCGTTTCTGTGGGGAGAGCCCAAGGCCGCCCTCCCCATGCCATTCTCCCCTCCCCTCTGGTGCCTGGGAAAATAAATAGAGCGGGAAGAGAGAGGCTTTCGCTCTGGATGGGGGTAGGAGGGCTGATCAGCTCATCAATCAGGAGAGTGTGTAATTATGCGGAAAGGACAGAAATCACTCCCTGAAAACCACAGACTTGGGGGTTTGCCCAGAAGAGAACCTTACAGCTGCTAACAGTAACCCTATTCAGCTTGGGTGCATAATGATTTTAAAACTAATCGGGAACCAAGGCCAGAGCTGGGGACAAACACAAATATCTTGTTGACAGAGCAAACGTCTAGATTTTGTCGGATAGGAAGTTGCTGAGGAAGGCCAGAGTGATGTAATGGTGTGCGCCAAGCTTTCATTCTGAAACAGATGGGCCCCTGAGGTACCATCTGCAGTGCCCCGGGGCTGTTTGAAATCACTTCCTATAAATTAAATCGTCCTAAGTTAGTATCAAGAAATTAGTATGGAAGCCATACCTGAAGTGAAACTAGACAAAGGAAGGAAATTTCCACTGGAGTTACTTGCTTCCTCTTCCTTCCTTGCCCTACAATAGACCCAAGACTTATTATTTTGGTCAACTCTCTTGTTTAGTACTTGAATCTCACTGCCTCCCCCAAATAGCCATCCAAAGTAAACTTCCCTTTCCCTTCTTAAGCACGGACAACTGTACTTATCCCTACCTAAGCCAGTGTCAGCTGGATATTTTTCATAAACTGTCTTGCTATTTTAGGTTTTCTGTTTCGGTTGAGGAGGAAGTAGTGTTTTGCTTCTGGTTCTTTCTTTTATCAAAGGAATATTTGTTCTGGGAAGGCAGGGAGGGAAGGGACGCTTCTTAGTCTAGATCAGAGGAAGAAAATATATGGCATCATATGTAAGTGACTGATCACAAATATTAATTGGTGCTGTTTCTAATAAAACATTTAATAAAACACTTCAGAGCAGAAAGCAGGATCTGTTGCCCATATCCTTTGATTTATTCAGCAGTTATTGCTACCCCTATGTGCCAGGCACTGAGAATGTGCAATGGACCATGTACCTCTGTCTCAGGGAGAGACACAGTCAGAAGAAATGGCAATGTGAAGTTTGTTGAGGTGTGTGTGGAATATTACAGGAGTCGGAGGAGTATGGGGAGACTTCTTGGAGGAGGTGATTTTTGAGCAGCATCTTAAGGGAGTAGTGAGGTGAGGTGGCGGTTGGGTGGAGGGGACACAAGCTGAGGAGTGGAAGGTAAACAGTGGGGAACAAAGTAGGTAAGTGTGAGGTAGGTGGAGCGCAGGAGGGTGTTTGTAGCAGAGGCCGGTGGAAAGGTTGATTGGGAATAGGAGTGAAGAGGAGAGGCCAGGGGAGGTGCATGTGGATACATTGGTGGGTAAAGAACAGGGGCAGGAAATTGGGGTGTTAGCATAGCAAGCCTGCTTTTTTGGGTTTCTGGGTGAAGTGGGAGGAAAGCTAGAGCAGGGTTGAGGAGAATGGTGATCAAAGTTTGAGATAGTTGTTTGGGGAATGGGAGGGGCTTTTTTAGGATACCGGGGGCCTTTTTGGGTACAGATATTCAAGTGTAGTGGCGTGTCTCCATGCGAGGGGCCACTTCTCTTTGGGGACTTTTAGGCCTAGGGCATAGGTGTGGAGACGCTGAGTAGTGGTGTGGATTCCCATTGAGGTGGCCAGAGAAGAGGCGTGCAAGCATCGAGGGTGCTGGCGAGGGGGCTGGGTCAGAAGATCACCCTCAGTGAAGAAAGAGGCACACCCAGGGATATTGGAGAACAAGTACCCTGGGGATGAGGGCGTGTGAGAGCTGGAGAGACAGAAGGTTGTGGTCACCGGCAAGAGCCATGAATTGTGCCCTCTGACTCTTAAGTTGTGGCCCTGGGAATGACGTGGACTCTAGTCCACTAGAGTCCAAGGACCAGAGGCTCAAGTGCAGTGATGGTGATAGTAACTGCCGTCACGTGCTAATGCTGTGTGCTAGGCCCTGCTCTAAGTGCTGTGAACTGTTAATTCAACAACTTCATGATGAAGTAGTATTATTCCCATTAATAGGTGAGGCAACTAAGCCCAGAGAGGTTAAGGTGTCACACAGTTAATAATTGATGGATTCCAATCCAGGTACAAGTACCTCCCCCACCCCCGACCCATCTGCTCTCATTCAGTCCTTTGGGAGCTGACTGTTGGCTGAAGAGATGACTGTGAACTGAGCCCCTCCCCTTTTGCCTGGTGAAGAGGAGAAGTTACCAAAAATAGGTAGGTGACAGCTGAGAATTGGGGTGGAGGGTGGTATGACTGTGAGTGGTGAGAGCCTCGAAGGAGGATGAATTTTTTACATGGGGTTGGAAGCGAAGCCCTCCACCAGCACCTCCCAGTAGAGAGGGGCCCTGTCCGAGGCGGGGAAGGGGGGATGGGGAGTGAGCGTTTAATGGATACAGAGTTTTAGTTTGGGAAGCTGAGAAAGTTCTGGAGATGGATGGTGGTGAAGGTTGCACAACAATGTGAATGTACTTAGTGCCACTGAAGTGTACACTTAAAAATGGCTAAAATGGGGCCTCCCTGGTGGCGCAGTGGTTGAGAGTCCGCCTGCCGATGCAGGGGATACGGGTTCGTGCCCCGGTCTGGGAGGATCCCATGTGCCGCGGAGCGGCTGGGCCCGTGAGCCATGGCCGCTGAGCCTGTGCGTCCGGAGCCTGTGTTCCGCAAGGGGAGAGGCCACAACAGTGAGAGGCCCGCGTACAGCAAAAAAAAAAAAAAAAAAATGGCTAAAATGGTAAAGTTCATGTTGTGTTTATTTTACCACCATGAAAAATAAAAAGGTGCAGGGGGAGAAAATGATCATCGCTACCATTTATGATTTTCCTGGTACAAAACGGGCACTTATTTCATATTTGAAAGTGTGCGGGGATTTTGCTAAATGCTTTATGTGTATTTTTTATTTAATCCTCACTTTCCGAGATAGGTAAACCCTGCTGTACTGATGATGAATCTCAGGTTTGAAGACATTAAACATCTCCCATCCGGAAAACAGCAGAGGCTGGGCACTGCCAGATCCCCTGACTCAAAAACCCTTGCCAGTAATCCCTAGGGAATTTAACAATGGAAAGAAGGTTCCAGAGACTGGGTGGAGAGGGAGAGGGCAGGAGTTGTAGGTAGAGGGAGGACTGGAATAGGGAAAATGCTGGATGAGGAAAGGAGGGTGGGGGATGGGAGAGAGGACCATGGGGATGAGAGGTCGGATGCAGAGATGCAAGGACTTGCATGTCCAGACCAGGCATGAGCTGTGATGGAACTGATGGGAAGTCCAGGTAACTCTGACCTGGTCTTAGGAGGGGGTTGGGGGCTACAGAGCAGCATAAGGGCCCAGTGTCGGGGGAGGTACCTGCCATCTATAGACAGTCTTGTAGGCAGCAGGCTCATCCCAGATTGGGACCTGAGGTGGGAGGAGCTGGAGATATGGACAGTACAGAGTTGGGGCTCAGCCCGTACCCCCGTTCTCATCCCCTACCTCCCTCCATTCCCCCTTCCTCCCTCCATTCCCCCTTCCTCCCTCCATTCCCCCCTTCCTACCTCCATTCCCCCCTCCCTCCCTCTCTCCCTCCCTCCCTCCCTCTCTTCCTCCCTCCCCTCCCCCTCCCTCCCTTCCTCCCTCCCTCCCCCTCCCTCCTCTCCCTTCCTTCCTTCCTTCCTTCCTTCCTTCCTTCCTTCCTTCCTTCCTTCCTATTGCCTGTTGAGTCTAAGTCTGCAACCTGATGTTGAATTTCAGTGCATGAATCTGGGGAGGAGGAGGCTGCGGGGGTGAGGAGGATTGGCTGTGTTTCTGATGCTGACAGAGCAAATACCAAGGGTGAGGTCAAATCATGGCCAACTACCTGGCCAACCAGCAAACTGCAAAGATTGTGCTGCAGATTTTTTTTCTTTTTAACAGAATGGGGTGAAACATATATATTAAGAAATAGATTTTACCTGGCTCCTCAGGAAGTTTTTGAGGTTGTAACCTAAACACCTAAGGCGCATCCTGTCTTCAGTGGTGGCCGGTGGCATTTGTGACCTTCACCCCGCCCCCGCCCCGGGTGGAGATGTGGGGCCTGACGCAGATATTTGGATTTAGCCAGGTGTTTGTGAAGTGATCTAAGCTGTTTATAAGGGAAGTGCTGTCCTGAGAGTTCCTGCTATCGTTTTACTTCACGTGTTTACTTTGGATTCAGCAGAATTCATTTATTCTCCTGCTGGTGGTTTTAGATTCTGTGCTGAAAGACAGGCTGCTTTCTGTGCATGGTGACCGTGGCAAGCATGGCCTGTGATTATATAATAATTTTGAATAAGTAAAGAGATGTTCTCATGGCAGGTCTTATAAGGGAAGCTGACATCATGAGGGATTAAGTTGCACTGCAGTGAAAATTTGCAGCTGTCAGAGGTGCAGCAGCACATCAGCTATAACCTCCAGGTGTAAATAGACCTTCATCAGCATCATTGAAAAGTCCTGGGAGGAACCAAAGCACAGCGGCATGCCATCCGTCAAAAGTCACTTGCAGAATCTTGTTCCTGGCAGTGATATGTTTTATCCCCAGTAGCTGGCACTTTACAACAATTCTTTTCAAGGAAAGGTAGAGTTTATATGCTTGCTGGTACCAAATTCTGATGAATTATTTTACTTTTCTGCCCTTTTTCTCTTGCTAAGAAACATTTGGGGGCTAGGTAAAATAAGGCAAATGGGAATTTATTTTAACATGAAAGTAGGACTAAGATAATAATAACTGAGGTTATCCTTAGTTTTGCGAAATAATGATGACTGACAGGATGCGCAGTTATCTTCTGGGCCAGGTGCCATCCGGATATTACCTAATCGGCTTCTTGAGAACATGATCTTGTCTTTTGTTCACAGACGTATCCCCCAGCCCAGAACAGTGTCTGGCACAGAGTAGGCACTGCAATGAGTGAACTCAATGTAGATAAGGATTCTGCATCACAGGGTAGTTAAGTTGCCTGCCCAGGGCCACACCATTAATAACTGGGGTTCCTTGACAATAGGTAGATGAAGAAAGTGAAAGGCACAGAGAATAATGATTAGTCTTCAGAACTCTTTCACTGAAAATATTATTTACTATGGTTTTAGAGGTGTCTTGAGTTTTCCAAAAGAAAATGTCTCCATCTATTAAAATATACTAATGTTTATAATTAATTTTATTAAAAATAAATATGACATAATTTTATAATTATAATATTATGAGGATTAAATGAGAAAGAAGTTAGAACAGTGCCTGTACTTTGTAAAGCGCCATATGTGTGAAAATTTGCCTTGGGTGTCATTTATCTTTTAAAGGATGTTTGATCATTTATTTGGTTTTAATTTTGAAGTAAAGATAAAATTTTTCTTTAACTATGGAGACTGTCTTTAAGAGTACACCTGAATGAGAAAATATAATTCAGAGATATAATAGGAAAGCCAAGAGTGAGGTCTGATTTTAGTAATGAGAATATTGTTACCATCTAAATACTACATGAGGGGCTTCCCTGGTGGCACAGTGGTTAAGACTCCGCCTGCCAATGCAGAGGACACGGGTTCTAGCCCTGGTCAGGGAAGATCCCACATGCCGCGAAGCAACTAAGTTCCTGAGCCACAACTACTGAAGCCCATGCACCTACAGCCCATGCTCTGCAACAAGAGAAGCCACCACAGTGAGAAGCCCGCGCCCCACAATGAAGAGTAGCCCCCTCTCGCCGCAACTAGAGAAAGACTGAGTGCAGCAACAAAGACCCAATGCAGCCAAAAATAAATTAAACAAATAAAATTTTAAAAATAAATAAGTACTACATGAATACACAATATTTTCTTAGCCAGACAACTAGAATACAGCGTTTTAGTAGGAATTGTCCTTAGAGCACCAAGAAGTGTATTATAAGGAAGTGTTACTCTTTAGCCCAATAGCCTAAACATTTTTTTTTTTTTTTTTTTGGTTGCGTTGGGTCTTTGTTGCTGCATGCGGGCTTTCTCTAGTTGCGGTGAGCAGGGGCTACTTTTTGTTATGGTGCGTGGGCTTCTCATTGTGGTGGCTTCTCTTGTTGTGGAGCATGGGCTCTAGGCGCACGGGCTTCAATAGTTGTGGCACGCGGGCTTGGTAGTTGTGGGCCGCGGGCTCTAGAGCACAGGCACAGTAGTTGTGGCACACAGGCTTAGTTGCTCCTCGCATGTGGGATCTTCCTGGACCAGGGCTCGAACCTGTGTCCCCTGCCTTGGCAGGCGGATTCTTAACCACTGCGCCACCAGGGAAGCCCAGGCTAAACATTTTTGACATAGCAGTTCTATCAGTAAAATACTTTCTGCTCATACCTGCAACATTTGTATATTTATGAATTATAATATTATTAAATCCACAAAAATAGAAATAAAAGAATGAGACAAGTAAACATGATTAGACATTTTAATACCTTTTTTCTATATCCAGGAGATCACCTTGCACCCTCTACTTTTGGTCTGGTTTAGAAAGACTGAAAGTCATCTAGAAGAGAAAGCACATAGCATTTTTTGAAAGAGGGCTTGCTAGATTTTTGGAGTGGTAGGTGGATGAGATATTGACAGAGAGGTACACTGTCAGGCAGATTGCGTGTAGGATGTTTTGGGGGGTAAACCAGAAAGCTATCCCTGGCCATCTGCTAGAAAATGTTGGTGAGGTGATCACAGACCAAACTCCTAAGGATTAAAGTACCCCCATTAGATTGGTCACATCACTTCCCCATAATGGATTATGCTGGGCACACTGGACTAGAGGAAAAACTATAGTTCATACGCAAGGTTTGCAAAATTGCTTTTAAATTTGAAGGGTATTTCAGCTCTTTGAAGGAAAGAGACTTGAATGGAGTGGTAAGGAAGGCAAGTTAATCATTTAGAAGTGAGAAAGTGGAAATAATGTTACTGAACCCAAGTTCCTGTGCCCGAGGCACAGTGAGGCCAAACAAACCAAAACACCAGAGTTTGGAGCAGAGAAAGGTTTGCTGTAGGGCTGAGCAAGGAGCACAGATGGCTCACACTCAAAAACCCCGAACTCCTAGATGGTTTTTGCGGAAAAGTTTTTATAGGCAGAATTTGGGGTGAGGGTTGCACTGTTGTTTCTTGACCCCCTCCTCCTTTGTTTCTGCATCTCCCCTCCCTTCCCTGATTAGCAGCTGTTTAAATCTGCCCCTTGGAACTCAGGGAAGGTCAGGGAGGCTGAATGAAGCCTATTTCCTGCAAACAAGAAACTGGGGACATGGAAAGGATTTGTACCAGGGAGGGCCCCACAGGGTCCTGCTCCATTGCAATAAGATGAAATCATTGGATTTGACCTTGGCAGGAGGGATGGGTGGATAGAGAGGTAGTGAGGAGGTGACTGAGCACCACGAAGCCCCCAGGAGAGACCTGTGTGGAGGCTGCTTTAGTCTTTGGAAGGGCAGGAGCGGAGCATAAAGTAGGGCCCTTTTTGTCATTACTGTGGAATATTTCAGGTAAATTAGTCTTCGTTTCCTCACAAATCAACACTTTCTAAGATTGTCAAATCTTAGAAACTTTACCTGTTTCTGGACTTGAAAGATCGTGTGAAGGGAGAGTATCAAGTTAACAACTGTTGTTTGCTTACCTGGGGGAGGGTGCTGTAGTATCCTCCAAGGTAGAGCTCATCAGCCTGGCACCTCAGACCAACAGGTGGGGATGAATATGAATCTAATAGGATGATGGTTGGGGTAGACTGGTCATCTGTGATTTTCTGTTGATCTCTGGGACTGGGTTTAACTACTGTGATAAACTGGGAATTTCAGACAGATTTCGAATTCAAAATTACTGTTTTCTGAAGAACTAAAAGCAGACTGGAGAAGTACCTGATGGGTTGCCCAAAGCTTCATTTTCATTTGCGAATGTGCAAAACTGTGTACTTAGTACTGAATGGAAAGTGGAATTTAATAGCCTTTCAACAGTGATGCAATTTATTGATTACCCACAAGTAAAATACTTGAGTGCTATTCGAGTATTTTCAACGGAAGCATTTCACAACAAGAGAGAGAAAAAGGCCTCTTCTGGAAATAGGTGGGCCAGATGTTAAAGAACCAGAGGAAAAAGCAAATATGGGTCCTTGGTGGGCACCTTCCATTCCCTTAGGAACTTCCTTGAAAGATGGGATAGATAGAGGGACCTAGTCTTTGGCAGCATTCAGCTCTGGAGAAGTTTTCTTAAATGGTAGTTATAATATCATTCAGAAAACACGGTAAATATTCCTGTCCTTAATTTTATATAAAAAAAGGCTTAGTCACTCTCATAAATTATTGGTTGATGTGTTTGTGGCTTAGATGGAGAATTTGAGAAACTGTGATAATAGGCAAATACTTAGAAATGACAGAAATAGATTCAGAAACTGATAAAATAAGGATTTTGGGTTGCTGGGAGCCATTGAGAAAAGTGACCTCACTCAAAGAGGGAATCAAGGAAGAGTTAGGCTGATTCCAGAAACATGACTCATTAGGGGAATGCAGCCATGCGTACCCTTCCCTGCTCTTTCATTGAAAAGGCGTGGGAGCGTCCGGTGGTGGGCCTGGCCTAAAGGGCAGGCATGCCCATAAACCTTGTGAGTCTTCCTCTCCGTCCTTTGTACGGTAAAGGAAGATCCACTACTAACACGTGGCTCTGGTGGACAGATTGTAATCCACCAAATCCTATTTCAAGAGTGTGGGAAGGGAATAACATTCAGAAATAAGTGTTTAGAGAAATGAATGAAAAGCTTTAGATTTTTTTCTCTGAGTGACCTTTGGGTCGCAATTTCCTCATCTGAAAGTAAAAGAAAGGTTTATTGGAATAATCTCCTAAAGCCCCTTCTGATTCTCAATAAGTGTGTCCGTTTTGAAGAGATGAGCCTGGGAGATGACATTTATTTAACACTACCTACTGTGTACATTCCAGGTGCTTTATGTACAAGTTCCTTTAATCCTCATTATTTCGTTGACTCTATAAATTATACCCACAAGGTAGGGATATCACTCTTCCCGTTTTATAAATGAGTGTGAGTAACATGGATAAGTTCACTCAGCTACCTCTAATCACTGGCTGAGCTGGAATACAGTGAGAAATGGTCATAATAATAGTAACAGTGATTCGTTGTCAGTTTTGAATGAAATGGAAAAAAGTCAGTGTTTTGGGTTTTAGAGTTGTTCTGTTGTCTCACAGGTCACTAGAAGTAAAATAAAGTTTTTAAAGAGAGTAAGATCTCAAAGTCTATCCCTTAAACAGGAAAACTCATTCTTTATATTGTTGGGATTTGAGGGAGGGGTGCTAAATGACACCCCACTTTTTCCTGTCAATCTGAGTTCTGAACGAGCTCTCATAGAGACAGGAGAAAGACAACATCAGGAATTCAAATTGTACCTTTTTTTTTTTTACTGATGGAACTAATATTGGAGAATGTGTCTTAAATGTATGTCAACAGTAGGCTTCCTAACCTGAGCCCCACAGTAGTCAGGCTTGTCTGGCTGCTCATGTGGTGCTGGACCATCAGGGTTTCCCCATGTGGTGGCCTGTCCCCATAGAGCCAGGATGTTTAAGAAGACTTAGATGTGCACCTCCAGAGAGTAGCTTGGCATCCAGGAAGAAGAAGATGGGAGGGGCTGTGTCACCATCCCCAGTTTCTGTTCCCAAACTTCAAGGATGAGGTATTTCACTAGGCCTTCTAAGAAGAGATGAGTGTAGGGCCAGGATGGTACGCTAGCCTGCTCTCCACCTAAAAGGAGCCAGGAACGAGGCACACACCCACCTTCCCTGAGCCCCACCCCCCAGTAATGAACGCCAGTCTGTTTCCCAAGGCCAACAACATTCTGGATAAGTTTTTTTCTACTTGAGATACTGGCTTTTGTGAAAGTGAAATTGGATTTAAAAACAAAACAAAAACCCCAAGACCATATTGTTGCTGAGGCCAATGCTGCTGCTGTTTCCATTTTAGTAGATGTCAAAGTAAAACATTCTGGGTTATATTATTCACTCGATGTTCTAAGAAAGTCACTGTAACTGCTTGTGCTAATAGTAATGTCTTTCAGAAGCTGAATTCAAACACGTGCCTTTGGAACTTTAAAATATCTTGGTACTTCTCGGCTTTTTTTTTTCTTTTTTGGAGATGGTGAATAGCTCGAAAACTTAAGGTAAACAAAAACTGCCCCAATCCATATGGCTGTTCAAGTCCCTGCGGTGCCAGAGACCCAGTGTTAAAAGTTGCTCTCTCCCCTCCCATGCTGTTTTTTCCTAAGAGGAATGGAATATGTTCAGACTGAAAATTATTGTGGGCAAAACTGGCTTGTCATTTTCTAAAGTAACGTTTTTATTCAACAAGTAAAACAAATTTGCCCAACTAAATTATTCATAGGAATTACAAAACTTGTCATTTAGAGTGGATGTTGGGATATTCAGGTCATTTAGAAGGCTGTGGTTAAAAATAAAATGACCTAAATATATAGCTCTACTTTTTTTTTTTTTTAAGGGAAGTTTAAGCTTTTAATTTTTTTTGACATTGGTCCTAATTCTGTTTCTGTTGGGAATGTAACTAGCTACTCGTTTAGTGTTCTAAATAAAGACAATTCCTTCTTCTCTTCTTGTTGGTTGTTTCTCATAGTATAATATATGGCTGTTTTTTAGTCAAGTTGTGTAAGTTCTGGATCCTTTTTGATGCATGAGGATGTACATGTGAGTGACAGAGAAACTGGAGAAATGGCAAGCAAATGACTCCTCCAAGAAAACTTGAAGAGAGTTCGTTAACTGTTCTGATCACTCCTTTTGTACTTGAAAAGAAGGAGCATTTGAAATGTGAACTTGTCCCAATCTGCTTTGGGGCAGTAACTGGAGCATAAAATGTTGAGAATCAATTATGTATTTAGGGAGGTAAAACAGGCTGACATATTGAAGGCATATTATGTTCTGTTTGGTGGACAAAGGCAGGGCAGTTACATCATATTCCTGCAGTAAAATTGTGTCCCAAAGGGGTGAGACACAGAGGATAACACATCTTTATGTATCCAGACTTCACAGAATATGAGAGTATTTATGCTGTATTTGCCATTTGTCCTGGGAAAAAATCCTGTCTTAAAACTGATTCTGCTTTTTTGGTGGTGAGCTGATAAGTATAGAATTTGCTTTTTAAAAAGTACATTCTTGGCCCTGATTTATAGTGGTGTGGTCAATTTGCAACGCATTGTACATTCCTATGCCAATTAGGAGAGGGTAGAGTTTTAGATTTCTTCTGTAACCCACTGTGCCTTATACTGCTGACTGCTACATAGCCATTTGTAGATTTGCAAGATATTTGCATGGGTGTTGTCTTATGTTCACTTGATCAAGGAAAGGTCCCTGAGGACTGGGTTGTGTTGAATCTGAGACCGTGTGTGTTGGTAAATAGTTGTATTAGTCGGCTAAGGCTGCCGTAACAAAGTCCCACAAACTAGGTGGCTTAAACAACAGAAATTTATTGTCTCAGAGTTCTGGAGGTTGGAAGTCCAAAATCAAGGTGTTGGCTTGGTGCATGTGACCACCTAGAGGGGTGGTATAGGGAGGATGAGAGGGAGACGCAAGAGGGAGGAGATATGGGGATATAGGTATATGTATAGCTGATTCACTTTGTTATAAAGCAGAAACTAACACACCATTGTAAAGCAATTATACTCCAATAAAGATGTTTAAAAAAAAAAAAAGATCAAGGTGTTGGCAGGGTTGGTTCCTTCTGAAACCTGAGAGGGAGGGATGTGTATTAGGCTCCCCTCCTTGGCTTATAACTGTCTTCACATCATCTTCTCTTTATACATCATCTGTCTCTGTTTCCAAATTTCCCCTTTTTATAAGGACACTAGTCATATTGGATTAGGGCCCCCCCAAGGGTCTCCTTTAACTTGATTATTTCTGTATAAAGACCCTGTCTTCAAATACAGTCACATTCACTTAACTGAGAGTTAAGTCTTCAACAAGAATTTCGGGGAGGGGGGACACAATTCAGCCCATAACAGCAGCAGATCTGGGGTCATACTCTCTTTTTGTCTCCTAATTCAACAACTCTCCCAGCCCTGTTTAATAAAGATTTGTTATTTGGTGTATATGCAGCTTGGACAGAGAAGGCCACATTTTCTACTCACAAAAATACCAACTCCTCTGCTTGCAGTTTCCTGCTGTGCTGGCTAGTAAATTGAAGCCATTTCTTATATGGAGACAGTTTTGTTTGAGGCTGTTTTTTAGTGAGTTTTAAAAACATTTATCTTCTCTGCCTTTGATCCCTGGAGTATAAAAATACTTGTCATTTGATGCACACATTGGCTTTAAAGAGATACAAAATGTGCACTTTGCCTATGATCTTTTCCCTTTTTGTCTTTCTGTAATACTTTTTTTTGGTCTTAGCAGGGGAAAATGATCATCAGTGTTTGAGGGTTTATATATAGGACATACAGTCACCTAGGTAGTTGGTCTCTTAACTCTCAGGCAGCAGTGGAAATCATGGTACCAGGTAGTTCTCCCATCCCAAGTTTGGGTTGATACTCAAAATGTAATATTTAAAAGATAAAATATATTCTATCACTTTGATTATTCAGTAATATTTAGAGGGATCTTTCCTGCCAAACAACATTGCTGCCAAAAAGGCATCAGTTTAGTTAAGAAATTTCGAAGTGCAGTGCAGTTTCTTCTTAGAAGGAGCTAAGTGCAGTTTGTCTGACTCAAGATTGTAAACTCATGGGGGGTGGCCCTCTAAAGGTTAGGAAATGAATATTTGCAGTGGTTCTGAGTTGGAAGACTGCACATATATACTGGATATAATGTGTGTGTGTGTGTGTTTCTCAGGTTAAATGCAGTTTTCAGAGTTTTAAATTTCCTTATATTTTATGTACTTTTTTAAAAAAATGAAGGACCGATGCCACAGAAAGCAGCCACATATAGAAATTAAAAAAATAGGACCCTGGGCTTCCCTGGTGGCGCAGTGGTTGAGAGTCCGCCTGCCGATGCAGGGGATACGGGTTCGTGCCCCGGTCCGGGAAGATCCCACATGCCGTGGAGCAGCTGGGCCCGTGAGCCATGGCCGCTGAGCCTGCGCGTCCGGAGCCCGTGCTCCGCAACGGGAGAGGCCACAACAGTAAGAGGCCCGCGTACCGCAAAAAAAAAAAAAAAAAAAAAAAATAGGACCCTGACTGAAATAGTTTGGGACATTCTCTTGTGCTTGTTGATTTACAGCCTGGCAAGACTCTTGTTGTGTGTGCGCGTTTTGAATGCTATTGTAGAACAGGCATGGAGATTAAAACGTCTTGTCACTGTTACCCGGCATCCCACAGTTCAAAGGCAGCCAGTTACATAGTACTTGGCAGGAAGCTGCCCATTTTGTATATTTTTGAAAGAAAAGAGAGAATGAGGTGTCTGTGCGGAGCATTTTATAATGAAGGAAGAACAGCCCGACTGCTGTAGACAGGTATTAAAAGGCTATCCCACTGGCCTCATAACCGTATCTGCTACAGAGTCATCCCCATGAGGCCTCCAGATTGAGAAGAAAGCCCACGGTTGTGCTGCACAGCTGTTAAAATAGTTAATACAGTTCTTCCTAAACCATTATGGGAAATGCAGCAGTTGGCTTTTGAGAACATGAACTTGTAGTGTATTGGGGGGTCTCTGGGATCATTAACAACTTGATTCTAGCAAACAGCAGCAGACGAAATTATGTCAGCTCTGTCATTCATTGTTTTAAAATTGTTTTAATGTATACATAACAAAAGTTACATTTTAACCATTTTTAAGTGTATAGTTCAGTGGCATTAAGTACATTCCAACTGTTGCATAGTCATCACCCATCCATCCCTGGTACTTTTTCATCTTCCTCAAGAGAAATTCTATACCCATTAGACACTAACTGCCCATCCTCCACTCCCTCCTGCCCTTCCAACATCTATTCTACATTCTGTCTCTGTGCCTTTGCCTCTTCTAAGTATCTCATATGCGTGAAATCATAATATTAGTCCTTTGTGAGTAGTGGGTCTCATAATGCTTAAGCTGTATCTGAACAGCTTTCACCATACGCCATTTTCTTTTTGATCATAAAATAATTTACTAGGTAACCTTAGACTATTAAAGCTCTAGGACAGAAGTTTGAAACTGACATGCCTTCAGGGGCCAGAGAGTAGTAACGTCTAATATTTATAGAGCAGTTGCTGTGTATGAGGCGCTTTGCAGGTAACGACACATTTCCCCTCACACCAGCCTTATGAGGTAAATACTATTAATACCCAGGTTTGCAGATGGGAAGCTAAGAGATGAATTACTTGCCTAAGATAATGACATGGCTGGTATGTGGCAGAGTGGAGGTGCCAGCTCAGTTGTCTCTGCTCCAGAGCTCTTGAGCTCTCCTTGATTATACGCAGGTGGAGGGAGCAAAGGCAGATGGGATCCTGAGCCAGCGAGGCAGCGAGCTGAGGGGGAAGGCTGAGCCTCAGCTCCAGTAGTGGGATTAATTAATGGAGTAGTGGAGGTCGAGGGGCTGCACGGCTGTCGTGGGGTGTCGCAGAGTAGGAATGCGGGCTCAATACTGCTGGCACTCCCAAACTTCCAAGGGAAGCTAGACCATTATTTAGGGATGACCTCTGGATTTCTGAGTGTTTGCAACCTGACTCAAGTAGAAACTACAACAGAGTGTGTGGGCCAGACAGAATATCTGTGGCACACTAGTGTGAGGCCTTTTTTCTGGAAGCCTTGTACTTATCCAGACCCTTCAACAGTTTGTACCCCTAGGACACTCATCACTTGCTGTTGTTTGGACCCAGAGGCAGGGTCTCGCTGATCTTTGCTTCCCCAGCTGCAATGTTTTCAGTTAATGTGTGCTGAGCCAGTGAGTCTTGACAGCACTCATGATTTCCTCCTGCATGCTGCCGAGTTCACTGAAAGTCTAATTCAAAACAAAACAAAGCAGTTGATTTTGAGAGGCTCATGTCCTCTCATGTAGAGCTTCATAATTCATTGTTTCATTGGGGGCTCCTTTGATTTAACAATGCTGATTAAAATAGGACTTTAAAGTGTGTTGTTTTTTTCCTTTAGAAAATCCCACCAAAGATACTCAAATATATGCTGTGTACAACACATACAAACCTGAACCGCCTTATTTTATTAACAGCTGCCAGCATTTGTGACATGCGTACGGCGTGCTCGCCACTGTGTTAAGGATTTTACATACCTTATTTTGTTAAATTCGGAGTTAATCAAGAGTTTGTGGACTTAGATTGAATTTTAGTATCGGAAGGGCTTGAACACATCTAATTCAATTTGCTGACTTTGCATACGAAGCTGGTCAGGGCGAGCAAATTTAAGAGACTGGTTCAAGGTCATCCATCTGTTGTATGGTATAGCCAGAACCTTTTGGACATACGCATCTGTTGAGTGGTATAGACATAACCCTCTCGGATGTACATATCTGTTGTGTGGTGTAGCCAGTGTCGCCACCCTGCCCGAAATACTGTCCGATAGTCTTTTTCTAGACACCACAGTGCTTCTACTTTTCTCTCTCTACCAACTGTGGGAAACACAGGGCTTATTAAGTTAAAGTGTAATAATTTGTTACCACTCATATAAACAGCTTCTGAACTATGGATCATTACCAGGGGATTTGAAGTTGTTTGCTAGTACAGGTGTGGTTTTAGAACATCTATTGTGCCTTTGTGAAATGCCTGTAGTGTGGAGTTACATGAAAGCTAAGAAGAGAGACTCAAGTCCTTACCTCATTAGCCCAGGACCCCAAACTAAAAGAGCTAGCTGATCATCTTACAGATAATACCATAATTGACAATGTAAGGCGAATGGTTAACTTAAAACAGGTTATTTACAAATGAATGATGCAGTAATCATCATATTCATCTAATATTTGACCCTTTGCCCACACTTTGGTAGTTGCCAGTGGTTTTTGAATCCGTGTTTTAAGCCAGAGGGCAGGGTTTGGGCCCTTCTCGCATTCAGCTGAAACTAATTAAGGCTTTTCTTTTTAAAAGTTATTTTCCCATTGACAAAAGCAATCTATATTCTGGTACAAATTTCTTTAAAAGTACAGAAAAGTAATTTTACCAGTCAGAAATTTACTTCAGACATTAAAATAAAGTAGTAAGTTTTATTTAAATTGAACAGAATATAACTGAAATTAAAACTGAAGGACTTGCTGAACTTAAGATGAATTTTTTTTTCAAATTTAATGTCCCCCCCACACACCTGAAGAAGATTGCTCTAAAGTTAAAAAAAATAAATTAAAAATACTGGCAAGCTAGCACAAGAATCCAGATCACTGTGACTTCAGATTTCCTGTCTTTTCTACTTTACCATATTGTCCACATATTAGAAAAGGATAAACAATATAGAGTGGCTTATAATTAAGGGCTAGAGTGTGAGATATAGGCCATAAGTCAAAGTTTAAGGGCTGGAGAGGGGACTTGGAAACTCCTATTTAAAAAATTAGGGACTTCCCTGGCAGTCCAGTGGTTAAGAGTTCACCTTCCAACGGAGGGGATGCAGGTTCGATCCCTGGTGGGGGAGCTAAGATCCCACATGCCTCATGGCCGAAAAACCAAAACACAAAACAGAAACAACATTGTAACAAACTCAATAAAGACTTAAAAGAAAAAAAAAGGTCCACATCAAAAAAATCTTAAAAAAAATAAGAGAACTAAAGACAGCTGAAAATTTTTCCTAGAGAGATCAATATCTTTTTCATCATTTCAAAATTGTACAAGAAAAATGTTCTGCTACTTAAAAATAGGTTGGAGGGAGTTCCCTGGTGGTCTAGTGGTTAGGATTTGGTGCTTTCACTGCCCTGACCTTGGCTCAATCCCTGGTCGGGGAACTGAGATGATTTGAAAGCCCTGGATGTACATTATTTGGTTGCCCAGACAGCCTTTTGAGGTGTTCGTACTTTGATCATTGAAGTCTGATCATTTTAACTCAGACTGACCCTGATAGAGGGCTGTGCCTTATAACTTTTTATATTGTACTTATTTGTCAATAGCAAGGCCTTTTCCAGGATTCAAAAAACACTCAAATTTGGAGGGCTAGATTATAAATGGCTTAGGGTACTCTGACCAGTTCCTTTGGTTTTGCTTTGATTTTTAGCCCTCTGTGTTTAGTTCACGAGCTGGAAGCATGGAGTTTGTTCTACATAATGCTACCTTTGCAGTCTTTGAAAGCGATTTCCTAGCATGCCTTCTTAGCTTGGACCAGCCCAGTGTTTGCACCCAGATGCCAGGCTTGTTGCAGTCTCCATGGGCTCAGCTTGACCTTCAGGGGTCGGCCTAAGTTGCCCTCTACTTTGAGGCTTTCCTCAACTACTTCAGCCTTCTTTGGTTCCCTGTCCCTTCTCCTTTTCTGTTATGCAGTTTAGCCCATAATTATATGCTAATCTATGTTGTTTATGCTTCTCTTGCAAGTAGGCCATATGAAGCAGTAGAAGGGATGGGAGCTTTGAAGCCAGCATAATCTGAATTCCTGAGCCTGTTTCCTCATTTTCAAAAAGTTGTGGTTTAAAAAAAAAAAAAACCACTTAAAACTTAAATTTACAGTGTATGATCCAGTATTGTTAACTATAAGCACGGTGTTGTATAGCAGATCAGTATAAATTTTTCATCTTACATCACTGAAACTTTATGTTCATGGAACAGCAACACCCCATTCCCGCCCCCACTCCCCACTCCAGCCTCTAGCAGCCACCATTCTACCTTCTGCTTCTATGAGTCTGACTGCTTTAGATTCCTCATATGAATTGGAATCTTTGCAGTGTTTGTGCTCCTGAGATTGGCTTATTTCATCGAGCAAGCATAATGTCCCCAAGTTGCGTCCGTGTTGTAGCATATGACAGGATTTTCTTTTTTTGAGGCTAAATAATATTCCATTGTACAGATGTGCCACATTTTCTTTGTCCATTCATCTGTTGATGGACATTTAGGGTGCTTCCGGTCTTAGCTATTGTGAATAAAGCTGCAGGAAACGTGGGAGTGCAGAGAGCTCTTCAAGATCCTGATTTCAGTTCTTTTGGATAAATACCCAGAAGTCGGATTGCTGGATCATATGCCTCATTTTTTTTTTTTTTTTTTTAGGGTTTGTAATACAGAATTTGTGCACCATGTAATGCCTGGCACACAGAGTGGGTCCTCTCCTGTCTGGAGTCCTTGAGCAACCTCTTTTGTACATGTATATTCACTGTGCTTTATTATAGTACTTTATCATAGTACTTCTTGCTTTACTAATGCCTTACTGTTTTTGACCATGTGTTCAGTAACTTTGGGAATTATTTTGGAGAGAAGTCATTATCCACACCTACCCCCTCAGCCCCTGCCAAAAACAAAACAAAACAAAACAAAAACCCAACAACAAAGAAACCGAAACTTTTATTCACTGGTCACTCACAGCAGCTGTGTCATTGAGGAAACATTGACATTGCTTTTGGTTTTTAAATGACTGTGTGTTATTCCTTCGCAGGACTGAAAAAATTGCAAGGTTGGAATTTTCAGGATTGTTAACGAGATCAAAAAGCAAAGATATAATGCCAAGGGGGAAAAGTCTTTCTACAAAACAGTGGTAGGAAGCAGAAAATGTCTAGAATTCTGTAGAAAATGATAGGTGTTGCAAAAATAAGCTTTGACCAGAAAATGAAGGTTGCTGTTTTTATGTTATTTTGAAATGGAAGACAGTTTAGCCATCTAGAGTTTTTAATGTCTGATTTTTTTTTAAGGCTGTGGATAAAAATGTACATATAAATTTAGCTTTGTTAATAGCGTTTTAGAAGACGACTTGATTTCTTGCAGAGAATTATCTAGTTATTTTCATATTCTGTATTTCATATTCAGTAGCCATAGATGTTAGCTTTGAAGTGGTTTATAAGAAGTCCTCTGATTCCCCTCCACCCAGGGAAGACACAGTTGCCGCCATTTCTCTGATTTTCCTCGGGTTTCATCTTAGAACTAGCGAACAAGGGTGCTGTGGCTTCAGTACCCACAGGCAGCATGGGGGTGTTGAATTCTCAGCGAACAGATATATCCTATTTGCTTTTGCTTTGTTGATGTCTCATTGCTGAGGTTTTAATTTCTGATAGGTTAAGATTCAGATCCTGTGACTTATTTGTGTTCTGGCCAGAGGACCCTCGGCTTTTTTGTGATATGAGTCATTTCCTTGTGAGGCCCACTTTGGGCCAGGAACCCTCCACCCGGAGGTGGGGACAGCAGTGCTCGCACCTGCAGCTGGAAGTCCTGTGCGCCGGGAGGAAAGAACGGGAGTCTGCAGTGCTGGTGGCCTGGCAGGGAGCGGCGCAGGGCGGCAGAGTAGCCTGACGGAGCACCTGTGTCCCCTGACCAGCTGCAGCCCAGTGGGTTCAGGGTGCACCTCCGGTCCCCTGGAGCATTTTCAAGAGCCAGGCAGCGCCTCAGAGCCCAAGGACTTACAGGTTATCCAGCGAGGGGCCTGGGCTCAGTTATCAGAACTGAACGAGAGGGTCACCCAGGCCTGTGGAATGCAGGAGAGAGAAGCCCAGTTATTAGACACAACAAGGTCAGGGCTGGTTAAGCAGCAAGAAAAACTTGGCTTGAGCTGTTTAAATCTCTTATTCTAGAAATTCCCGCTGGCTCACGCCAGGGAGGGGAGGGTGCGGGCAAGGGTCAAGAGGCTTCAGCTGTGGGGAAGGAAGGATGGGCTGTGGAAGCTGGAAACAGCAGGCCAGGCCTAGAAGGCCTGGACAGCCCAGACCTGATGAGATAAGCTTTCGGTACTGGGTGGGTTGTTGTAGCTTGTTTGCAAATGGACGGGTCTTAGAGTGTAAGTAGCATATTCAACAGTGAGCTTGAAACAAAACTGAGAGTTACTTTTGTGAATCTGGACAAAGATTGAGTTTTTAACCCGGTTTAGATAAAAAAAAAATTCATTGAACCAAGTATATATCATAATCTTATGATTATAGAACTACCAGTTAAATTCATTACTCTCTTTACTAAACCTAAAGCAAATCGGTACTTGAATGCTATTATGTATCAAGACATAAATACGGTTACCCAATAATCAGTTCTGAGTAGGTGAATAATTGAAGCCATTTGAGGTTAGGTTTCCTTTAGATAAAGGATAAACTCACCCTAACCTTTGCGGTTCAGATAGGCACATGCAGTTTGGTGCAGAATTTATGCCTGGGCTCTCTCTGTCCTGTACAGATTAGATTGCAAAGTAAATCGAGGCTTGCCCCATTGATCACAGAATTCTAACATTTAAACCTGTATTTTTTTTTTTTTTTTTTTTGGTGGTACGCGGGCCTTTCACTGTTGTGGCCTCTCCCGTTGTGGAGCACAAGCTCCGGACGCGCAGGCTCAGCGGCCATGGCTCACGGGCCCAGCCGCTCCGCAGCACGTGGGATCTTCCCGGACCGGGGCACAAACCCATGTCCCCTGCATCGGCAGGCGGACTCCCAACCACTGCGCCACCAGGGAAGCCCTAAACCTGTATTTTTAAAAACTCTGCCAGAAAGCAGGAAAACCAATACCTTTAAAGACTATAGAAATGCTTGGGCTGTTTCAAAACAGCTCATTTAGATAGCTCCTTCCTTAAGATCATCTGGCTGTAGGGCTTCCAGACAGTGTCAGTAGGCATCAGCTGTGAGATGCAGAGATGGGGGGCATGGTGTCCATGCAAAGGTGCAATCCCTCTGCTCAAGGAAGTTTATGATCTGGCGAGCAGCTTCACTCACAAGTACCACAAGAAAAGGTAGATGGGAAGTGATGAGCACGTGGCAAGTGTAAGAGTAGCCAGAAGGAAGGTTCCCAATCAGGATGGCAACACCGAGGGGTGTGTGCCTTTGAAAGTCTGTCCTGGTGGTCACTGGTATTGGAGACCACATAGGGACAGTGCATTGCAGTTGGATACAGTGCCCATTCCTTTGTTTTTTGGGTTTTTTTTGGCCTCATCGCGCAGCTTATGGGATCTTAGCTCCCCGACCAGGGATCAAACCCTGGCCACGGCAGTGAAAGCACTGAGTCCTAACCACTGGACCACCAGGGAATTCCCAGTGCCCATTCCTATTTTTGAGAACACTTGGTTCTTAGGGACTGAGGTTGCCTATGTGGGCATCTTCTCTCCTGAGTGTAGTTACTGGAGATCCACTGGAAAGAAAATAACCTTCTTTTTTTTTTTTGCGGTATGCGGGCCTCTCACTGTTGTGGCCTCTCCCGTTGCGGAGCACAGGCTCCGGACGCGCAGGCTCAGTGGCCATGGCTCACGGGCCCAGCCGCTCCGCGGCATATGGGATCCTCCCAGACCGGGGCACGAACCCGTATCCCCTGCATCGGCAGGCGGACTCTCAACCACTGCGCCACCAGGGAGGCCCGAAAATAACCTTCTTTTAGTGCCTGGGGTGATATCTCAGAGCCACTAATGGTGCTATTTTGAAATGCTCTGTTTAGGTGTTCTTGGACAGTTTTGGGGATTGAAAGCCTATTTAAACTATAACTGCCTGTAATCTGCTGTTTGGGATTTTATACATTGTCTCCTGTCAGTCATAATTTCTCAGGATTTTCATTGTGCCTTGATCTAGCAATTGCCCTCCACCTTGTTAATTTATGGTGACCCGGAAAACCAAATATTTCCCTTCTGTTAGAGTTGTATCTAGAAGAGGAGTAAACTAGCTCTCAGGGAGGGCCTGGGAAGGAGGTGTTGGATAAAAATGGGAAGAAGCTGGGAAGTTCTCTTCTGAATTGTGTGTGAATTTAGTTACTGATTTTGGCAGCTTCAGAGACTAAATAGATCTTCTTGGTTTCTAGGTGTTTTCTGGAGAGATGAGGTTGCTAGCTTATGACTTTCACCCCCTCACTCTTTCCCCACTAGTATGTAAATAATCTTTTCTCCCACCTTTGCCTGAATCAATTTTGTTATGGAAAGGAGAGAATGAAAGTTTTCCCAGGGAGAATGAGAAGAAGGTGAAAGAAGGAAAACCCAGGGCTGAAGCAAGAGCTTGGTCTGTTAGTCAACCACTGCTCTTGAAACCTAAGACGTAGTGGGCCCTGTGGAAGATACAGAGGGGTGCTGTGGGCCCTGCCTTCAAGAAGCTTGAGGTTTAGTTGGGAGAGAGAACTAGCAGACCTGAAACCCTCAATTGAAATTGGTAGAGAAGTTTTGCATCAGGTGTGCATTCAGAGAAGCGTGACTTGACTTGGGAGCTTTGAGCCAGCAGTGGTATTGAGTAAATGGCCATGCAGTGTACCTTGGAGGGACCAGATACCCTGGGAGACCACGGAGGAGGGTGAGTTAATGAAAGCCCAGTTAGGAAGTGGCAGAGGTTATGGAGAGATTTAGCAGCACCTCTGATAAACCTATTTCAAAGGAGGAGTTGTTGAGGGTTTATGACAGGTTCACAGGCCGTTGTGTCTGTGTGGTTGATTAAAATGCAGACTCTTGGGCTGTACTCCAGATATTGTGATTCCCTTCGCAGGCAGCCTGGGGTGTCCAGGAATGGCCCAGGTCCTTCTGGTACAGATGGCCTGCAGGATATACTTTGGGCAACACTGGTAATGGATGGATAATGTAAAACTGATTAATTCCTCCATGGGAGACTGAAATTGGGAAGGAGGCATCCCAGCTGGACAGGCTGATTTTTGTCCCTCTGTTACAGGACAGGTAGAGAGCAGGTAACCCTATGAACTAAGGAACAAGGAAGTGAGAATAGAATTAGCTCTCCTCAGCTGGAGACGGTGTCCCTGCAGTCCTCACCCTTCCCCCGGGTACCCAGCATCTCTTATCCACGCACTGTCACATCTGAGAGAACATCATGATGCTAATTGAGATCAGGTTTCAATTCAGCTCTCATAGGAGCCTAGGAAAGCTTTGTTCTTTGGGCATTGTAACTCGAGGCAGTTACCCTGTAATGAGGGTGTGCTTTGTCAGATTTAGTGAGCAAGAAAATATGGGTTATCAGTTAAAAAAAGAAACAAACCTGTTAGTACTGTTACTGGAAGAACCAGGAGAAATCGTAGTGGTAAATCCAGGTCTTCACATCTGAAAACCATCATATTATAATCATTTCTCACATAACAAACCCTTGACATAGGGATGGTCTTTACCGATGGGCTGTGAATTGCTTCCTCTCACCAACTCCATGACAGTGCCTATCCAGGGCTTACTTAGGGAATGACCCGGTCTGTCCCCACCCCATCCTCTCTCTGGGTAGTGTGCACCCCCAGGCCCTACTTTGCACCCACTCCAGTGATCATCCCCTTCAAGGTGTTATTCACTCCAGCTTCCTCCAGCCCTCTCCCCGTCCATCCATTTGTGTTTCTCCGCCCATTCCTTTTTTTTTTTTGTGGTACGCGGGCCTCTCACTGTTGGGGCCTCTCCCGTTGCGGAGCACAGGCTCTGGTTGCGCAGGCTCAGTGGCCATGGCTCACCGGCCTAGCCGCTCCGCGGCACGTGGGATCTTCCTGGACCGGGGCACAAACCCGTGTCCCCTGCATCAGCAGGCGGACTCTCAACCACTGCGCCACCAGGGAAGCCCCCCATTCCCTTTTCTTAGGCATAAATATTTCCTGCTCCCCACCTGCCGCAACAGAAGAAAACACCCTGAGGACAGGTCAGGGGCAGTGGTTCCAAGTCCTGGCTATGCATTAGAATCAGCTGGTCAGCTTTAAAAAGTAACATTTGGGTCCCCAGAGATTCTGATTTAATTCTTCTGGGCATCAGAATTTTTAAAGCTCCCCAGGAGATTCTGGTGGGTAGTGAGGATCGAAACCACCTCCGTGTACTTGATAGGTTTAATGGTACTAGCACTACACCTGTGTTAAGGAAAATGGAAGCCACAAGATTTGAAATGGAAATAAGTATTTTTACATAATGCCTGTTGCTGCTCGAGTCCCAGATGGATGCCGAGTCCCCAGAGTTTTCCTCCTTCCTATTTTTTCCCTTTATTTAAGCTTGCTTTCTATTAAGCACCAGCATTCAAAATGAAACAAAACAAAGACAAGAGCTTTCTTTTAGTGGCTTAAGGATTTCTGTGGTATTGTTTTCCACTGTGATGCATGAGCTCTCAGAGCGGGGTGTGACCCAGTGAAAGTTGTGGGCTTCATCACGCTGGTCACCCTCTCTGGGCCTCACCCTCTATGGAGTAGCATTCAGTGCAGCAAGACCCTGTAACACTGGAGGACTTGGACTGTCACACGAAATTGCTGGACGATAAACACAAACCCTAGTCTTTGTGGTCCGAGGATGCCCAATGCTAGGTTTCTGGAAGGATACTTAAGAGAAAAAAAGCTTATTTCTGTTGGATAAACAACGTTAAACTCTCTCTGTTCATCTTTGAAACAGAGTGATGACCAGGAGGTAAACCCTAATAATTCTCCTCAAAAGCCTTTTAAGGTTTTATTTTTAGGAACTAATTGGAAATTAGATCCATGAAAATGAAAAGGTAGTGATTGGCAATTGAAGGTCATCATTCACCTGGTCTCTGAACTTCTGTGTTTTAGGTTCCATAAAAATTCCTCCAATAAGTGTATGTTGTCTTCTTTTGCAGTTTACATGAGAATATTTTGTGGCATAATGCTTGTTTTTCAAAACTGTCTTGGGCCCAAATTTTGGACTATGCCTTGGAAATGAATGGAACCCTTTGGGTGGAGGAGTGGTGAAATGAGAAAATGTAAAAAAGTAAAAAGTTCCATTTTTTTTTTCTCATCTAACATTGATTTTAAAGGACAATTGAAAACTTGAGGCCTAGTTTCTCTTCTGAGTCTGGTGGATGAGTGATCTAACTGTAGTTATAAGTAACTTCTCAAACACCACTCAGAGTTCCTCTGGTCTCGTTGACCTCCCTTTTTCCTTTCTGTAATTACTGAATATGGCCCTTAAAACCCATGTAGGACTGAATACAGAATCTAGACTCTGTGATCTCATCACCACAAAAACAGACTGTAGGGACAGTCCTTCTTGCAGGAAGTCACCTCCCCTTGGGACTTCTGTGACTCTGTAATTTACAGAGCTGTCTTTGTCATCTTAAACTCAGAAAGGACTGCCCCACCCAGCCCGCCCTTACAGAGGTAGTAACAAATGGGTTGCTGTAGGTGAAGAGGCCAGAGAGAAAGCACGTGTGTGCATCACCTGTTAGAGATGTAGTTACAAGAGTGCACGCAGGTCCGTGGGTGCTCTGGGCAGAGGGTCTGCATGACAGCAGGCGTGTTGTGGGCTGTGATGGCTGTTCTTTTATATTTGTCTGTTGGCTGTGGTTGGGACAGTAGAGGCGACTGCCTTTTCTGCTGAGGTGTGTTATGTGGAAGGAGGTTGGCTGAAGTCCTTGCGGCAGCTGCGAGATGGATCCCTTCCCTGGCTGCCCGTCTCGGTGAAGAGGCAGGTGATCCCGTTTATGAGTGAATAATAGGATGCCTCGGATTGGAGCTGCTGTGCACCAGGCGGTGCTGTCCTGCAGTGAATGCTGAAATACTACCAGTGAGGTCAGCAACCCGGGGAGGGAAAACCCTGGAGCGCTCGGAAGCCTTGGCAGAGTGTACGGGCTGTCGCCGAACATGCGGTGAGATTTGACAGAGGGTGACCACCTGGGCCGTGTAGGTTTCTCCTCTGCGTTCTCCTTGAAGGAGATCTCAGCTGTCCTGAAGTGGGGGGGAGACTGGACCTGTGCCCTGCCTCGGTCCCTGGTTTCCTCCCAGAGAAAAGCCCCCGTGCTCCGTTCTTACCTTTGAAGTCGCAGTGGGTAAGGGGGGCATGTCTTGTAGAGCTTATGAAACAGACTTAAAAGGGAGAAAAGGCCTCCACCCGTACTTTGCATGCACAAACCTATTACACTCCGGTGCCCTGCCAAGGTGGTTTTGTTGGCCCCAACGTGACTACACACGATCCGTCCTCTTTGGCAGTGAAGCCCGGCAGCGTTGCTGCAAGGGGATTGGCTTGAGCCAGAGCCCGGTTGTCGGTGTGTTTGAGCATAGATAGCACCCTTGAAAAAACATCTTCCAGTACCAGAGTAGCAGTAAAAAAGAATATTTCCCAAGGAAATGGACTCCGAGTCAGTCATGGAGAACCTCTTGTTGGAATCCTTCAATGAACAAACATGCATTGACATCTGCCTCTACTTGTGATTACAGCAGGAGGGTGATGTAGGGGACGGCAGGGAAGACCAGCCCTTGAGAAATGGGGAGGAGGGGAGGTCAAGCAGCAGGAAGCAAATGCTAGAATGCAGGTACCCTCAAGGTGCTTTGCGTGCAGAGGAAGGACTGGCGAGGTTCCATGGGGGTGGGGTGGGCAGGCAGGTGATACTTGAGCTGTGCCTGGAGGATGACTCATCTCCAGAGTGGGGGAGGGGTTTCAGGATGAGGGACTGGGGAGAGCAAAAGTGTGAGATTGGACGGCGTGTTCGGAAATGATGAGTCGTATAGAGAGCTGGGACCTGTGAAGAGTGAGGTAGGAAATACGGGAAGAAAATGTCCTGGAGAACTTGAGCGCCCTGAGTGTTTTAGAGTGGTTCTTGGCTCGATATCTCAAACCTTTGAAACATTTGTGCGTTGGGCTGCAAACCCATTAGCATCACTTAAAGAGAAAACCCGAGATAGAGAAAGTAGTCCGGACACTGCAGTACCTTGCTCAAGACAAGGGGCTTCCAGTCAGTGTCCCTGGTCACTTGGACAGAGGGTATCGGGAGAAGGAATGCGTTTTCTTGCATTTGCCAGCCGCTCACCCTGTTTTTTCCCCTGTTAAGAGTATGTAGATGCTGACAGCTCGTTCCTCTCCACGACTGCTTTGTCTGGAGTCCTGGTTGTAGCTGGTTTTATAAACTCTGTGCTTCTTGCTTCGGAGGATGGGTATTCTGACCGGTTTTCTTTTTTGCAGTTCTCTTCCCAGCTTTCTGTGGTCACAGAGGAACTTGGGTGCCCCCCGAGTAAGACAGCGTCTCTCTGTTGCCAGCAAGTAGAGTCTGGGGTGAAGCGAGGTGAGTGAGACCCAGGGAGAATGCGTGCTCTGACAGACCAAGTTTCCCAAGATATGTTACTTTCTGAACAATTTTGAGGTCTTTGAAAGTGAACTGGGATTTTTTTTTTTTTTTTTTGCGGTACGCGGGCCTCTTACTGTTGTGGCCTCTCCCGTTGCGGAGCACAGGCTCCGGACGCGCAGGCTCAGCGGCCATGGCTCACGGGCCCAGCCACTCCGCGGCATGTGGGATCTTCCCGGACCGGGGCACGAGCCCGTATCCCCGGCATTGGCAGGCGGACTCTCAACCACTGCGCCACCAGGGAAGCCCTGAACTGTGATTATGTTCAAAGAAATTTAAGAATAATTTTTTTAAAATTCATGACTTAATTACGATGTTAAAGCAGTCATTATTAATAATAGGAATACCTTGATTCATTCTTTTAAAACTGCTGGCTTTTTTTTGGTGCCCGTTTCAGGGTTTTTTGGTCTCTGTGGTGCCTAGCACAGTGCTTTTCTACTAAAAACATTTAATATATGTTGTGTGACTGGCTTAATATCTTACAGTTTGCAAACAAAGAAGTAGAACTGATAAACATTTTCAGACTTTTATTAATGTCAGACTGGCTGTCAATTTTTTTGCTATTTTTTAAATTGAGATGTAGTTGGCATGTTACACTATTAGTTTCAGGTGTACAACGTAACGAGTCAATAGATGAATATATTGTGAGGTCTATTCTTTATCATGTCATTTTCCTGTTCCCCAATCCCCATGAAAAACTTTTCAAGTTAATTACAAACCTCCCTTTAGTTACCGAGACCAATAAGGGAATGTTTTCACCTGCCTTACCCAGCTGCTCCTCCCAGGTTGTTTTTTTTTTTTTTTTTTTTTTTTTTTTTGCGGTACGCGGGCCTCTCACTGCTGTGGCCTCTCCCGTTGCGGAGCACAGGCTCCGGACGCGCAGGCTCAGCGGCCATGGCTCACGGGCCTAGCCGCTCTGCAGCATGTGAGATCCTCCCGGACCGGGGCACGAACCTGTGTCCCCTGCATCGGCAGGCAGACTCTCAACCACTGCGCCACCAGGGAACCACCCCCCCCAGGTTGGTTTTTTAGGGCCACACCAGTTACAGTGGCTTGGGTTCCATCTCCCATCTGCTCTACATACTGTTTTTTTTTTTATAAATTTATTTATTTTTGGCTCTGTTGGGTCTTCGTTGCTGCACGCGGGCTTTCTCTTGTTGCAGCAAGCGGGGGCTACTCTTCGTTGCCGTGAGCGGGCTTCTCATTGTGGAGGCTTCTCTTGTTGCAGAGCACATGCTCTAGGCACACGGGCTTCAGTAGTTGTGGCACACGGGCCCAGTAGCTGTGGCTTATGGGCTCTAGAGCGCAGGCTCAGTAGTTGTGGCCCACGGCTTAGTTGCTCCCCAGCATGTGGGATCTTCCCGGACCAGAGCTCAAACCCGTGTCCCCTGAATTGGCAGGCGCGGATTCTTAACCACCAGGGAAGCCCATCTACATACTATCTTGTTAACCTCTTCCAAGTGTGTCCTTCCCCTCCTGGACCTTAGGAACTTTAAGCAAGTTGGTAAACTTCTCCTGTACTACGGTTTTCCTGTACTGCAGTCTTACATGTAAATTGTGAAACAAAAATACCTACTACAAGGGGTTTGGTGAGGCTGGAGGCTCCTGTGATGGTTAAGCGTTTTGTTCTGTTTCTCCTTTTTTGTTTGTATTCCCTATCTGCAGTGTGGAGCATATAGTAGGACTCAAATATTCCTTCTTTCCTTTAAGGAGAGAGAGAATTGGCTGAGCACGGAGTCTTTAATCCCATCCTAAGTACGCACAGCTTGGAGGGCTGTTGTTATCCATGCTCAGATGCTTACAGTTGAGGCTGTGGAGTAGGAATCCCCAGGAGGTCCAGGATGGAACATTGAAGGCTCTGCCCTGGATCTGTTTTCTGTGGGTGCTGGAAATGCTCCTCCCTAGGAGATGGGGTCAAGGTTAAAGCTGCTTCCAAACCTCTGAGTGTTCTTGAGACATCCATGTAACGTGCAGGTGCACTCTGCCATCTGTCCAGCATGGCTTGCTCGCAGGATTTCATATTCTGCGCTCACCCCTCCTGCTGTGCCTTGCTCGTCCATGAAGAGCACAGTGGCCAATTGCCCCCCACCTCAACTTTGTGGGAATCCTGCCAAAAGGTAAAAGCTTCTCAACAGGAGCATGGCAGGGGAGTACACGTCATAATCTCATGTGAGGTTTTAAAGATTAGGGCACCGGGACTCACCCTAGGTCTGCTGAACTAGAATTTGGGGGATGGGGAGGGCGTCCCTGCTATCTGTGTGTGTGTGTGTTTTAAGAAGCTACTCAAGAGGTGATGGTGTGTAATTTCTTGAAAGATATTTGTATGTGGAGTAGACTTGGAAAAAAAAAAAACACCTCTTTCTGAGCCTGAGCAGGTGTTTGGGGGCATTATTTTTGAACTCTGCTAACTAGTTTTACCAGTTTATACTGCCAAGCCGAGCAGTCCCTTGCATCGTAGAACCATTTTATAACTTTTATTTAAAATTGCATAGGACAACACTTTCTACGGCTGTAAGTATACAAGGAATGAGGAAAATGACACTGAAGAACAATTTACTAAATTTAACGAGAGCTTAGGCTTATTTAGAAATCCAGGTGGGGATCTGCTTAAATGGAATTTTTACCACTGTATGCAGGGATTTGCATATTGAAACCAAAGCCTTTCCGACTTGTGGTAACACATTTTTCAAAATGTTGAAATAGCAATTTATATGCATTGCCCTAAGAGAGTTATTGGACAGGAAATTTATCTAGTAAGTTAGACATCTTTTCCTCCTCCAGTTTTTGGGTGGTAGAGAATTTAAGCTAATTTTTCCTTTTCTCTTTCCCTGGGGACCAGCTTCAAGGAAATAGGAGCTTAATAGCAAAGATCATGTTAAATGGCTTTTGTGGTTTTTAACTATGTCTCTTTTGCAAATTTCCCTTTCTCTGGAGAAAAAAAACTTTGCAATCTGTTGTTGTTTGAGGTTTTAATAATTTGATGGGTTTGGAGAACGATGCGTGTCTATTTTGAAATCAAAGAATCTTACCATTTAGGGAGAGACCTTACAGATGATCTGCCATCTGGTTTCCATCACCTCAACTTTATAGAAACTGCTCCTAAGGTCACAAATGGCCTCTAATAGGACTCGTGACATGACTTTTCTGTAGCACTTGATATATTGATCACTCCTCATTTGAAACTTTCTCCTTTGGGTTCCTTTGCATTTTTCCTACTTTTCTCCTTTCGTTTCTTCCTAGGTCCTACTCTTCCTGCTGTTAAATGTTCATATTCCCTGGGCTTGCATCCTTGGTGGTTTGCTTTTAGTCTGCTCAGCCTCTTTGGGGAACTTCAATATTCCTGTGGCTTTAGCCACCACCCACATGTTAATGACCCCCAAGTCTTTCTCTGAGTTTACCCTTGTCTTAAACAATCTTTTGGACAGTTCTACTTGGATGACTCATATGTACTTTTAACTTGAGCTATCCAAACTGAACTCATTTTCCTCCTAATTATTGCCTGCTTTCCACTCTCTGCCTCCCAAAGTTCCCTCACCCCCGTGCTTCTGTCTGCTTTTCCCACTTTGGTCATTGGCACTATTCAAGACAGAAATGTGTGACTCATCCTTCACCCTCCCTCACTCAGTCAGCTCCATATCGTAATTGGCAATTAAGTTCTATCTTTTTTTTTTTTTTTTTTTTTTTTTGTGGTACACGGGCCTCTCACTGTTGTGGCCTCTCCCATTGCGGAGCACAGGCTCCGGACGCGCAGGCTCAGCGGCCATGGCTCACGGGCCCAGCCGCTCCGCGCCATGTGGGATCTTCCCAGACTGGGGCACGAACCCGTGTCCCCTGCATCGGCAGGCGGACTCTCAACCACTGCGCCACCAGGGAAGCCCAAGTTCTATCATTTTACTATCCCAAATAAGAAAGGAAAAGGCCATTCCAGTGACATTTAATTGGACTTTAAAAGTTGTAGTTCGGCTGTATAAGCAGATATAATAACGTGAGACAGTCATGACCATTTATGTCATATACATTTCTTGCTAGGCAGAGTCCTAGGTACTTGTGGTGTTTCTAATTCTTACAGTTATTCTGTAGTATGTCATCTCTGTTACAAAGGAGGATTCTAAGGTTGAGAGAGTTTAAGTTACAGACCCAGGATCACAGGGTAGGTAAAGCATGGTGGGTTAGGATTGGGGGATTTTAACCCTATGGATTGGTCTGCCTGCCTCCAAAGCCTTTACCATCATGTCACTCTGTCTTGTTATGTTCCCATGATGCCACAGATTTAGATTTCTAGTGAGGAGGTTGACTGTGTTGAAGGCAGGAACTGGGTCTTACTCAAATTTCTGTGTCACCGTGTGTGTGTGTGCTTTTTTTTTTTTTTTTTTTTTTTTACATAGTAGGTGATAAACACAAGACTCTTAAATGGCAAAACCATGGTCTGTGTCTTCTGTGGCTTCATCTGGGTTCAATCCCTTGTTTTCCTATTAGCTGTGCACTAGCTGGGTAGCCTGAGATGAGGCCGGTAGGGTCATGCTGCTTATTACCCTTGCAGGGTTTTTATGGGAAGGTGCTTTAAAATTCAGGGACAATTTTGAGAAATTCTGTTTAGTTGTGGAAGTTGATAGTTGGCCAGCCCAGATGAGCCTCTTTTTTTGGTTTTAAATAACAGCATGTGAAAATATAAACTCTTCTGGACCTCTGATCGTGCTGATTGAATCATTCGTGTGCTTGCAGTAATAAAGGCAGAAAAGTCCCTTCCACGTAAAAACCTTGTTAATGAGAATAGTATATATAGATCTGATTTTTGCCCTTAGGTCTGAATATAACTTTTGGAACAGCTGAGGATATAATCTGTGAAACCAGATAGTACATGTTTAGGTCTAGGCAAGTGAATTAAAGCATAGTCTACTGAAGTTTTTTCTTCTGTTTGATTGATCTTAGGAGGATGGACTTCAAGAAGTGCTGTACCAAAACAGTCCCTAAATCCTGGCACAGACGGTTCTGCATTTTGTTTCCTCATAGCTCTCCTTTTGCCCTGTCCTGAGAAGGAAATGCTCTTTGTTTTCCATCATAATTCTCCCTGTTCCATCATATTTTGGTAACAAGGTCCTCTGAGGAGAGGGTCCCCTTTAGTGAAGGTTTAATGGTTTCTAAATTCCACAGTGACAAATTGGTTTTATATATCCTGTCTTTAGGCCCCATGCTGTGCAATAGAGACGGGTCTTGTACATCATTTAATTTCGGGATCCAAGGCTTAGGGTGCCAAAAGTTAGGGTCTAGTGTTCTTCAAGAAAAGAAATGGAGTGCCATGTTTAGAGGGAAGGCGTGGCCTGGGCAGGCTACGAAGTTTCTCTGACTCTCACTTTCTTTATCCCCTCCTTTCATCAAAGAGTACAATTATAGTCCCTACCTCCTCCTTGCTGTGAGGACTAAACCAGACACTTCACAGTGGAAAACGTAACGGTGCCTGCTACTGGGTGCGTTTGTGTCCCCACCTCTGCTGTTATTTTTATGGTGGTTTGTTGGATTCGTGGAGTAAAGGTCTTCTGTTTGTTACAGATTCACAGTATTGATAAGAGATAATTGTAAAAAGTCATAACATAAGTCTGAGTTGGAGATGAATGGCTTTGTGGTTTTCAGTGAGTTATCAGTACATTGAAATATGGGCTTTATTAGGTTTGTGAGAAGGAATAAGGGAATTGGCTTGGGAAGTTGGACTACATAAAGACAAGGGCCAGGTATTTATTATTTTATATCCAGCTCTGTTGCAGACTCGCATATTTTTCTGTACCAGAAAGATGTTTCAGTGAGACCATGACAACTTAGTACATGTGTGCAACATCTTCATTTTATCTAGAACAGCTTCACATCTACTGTCTGTAATTCAGTCATTCAAGAAACATGTGTTCCACTGGGTTCTAATTGGGCTGTTTTTCCTTTAAGAAGGCATTGGGACCACACACACATACTTAGGAAATAACTTTGTAACTGTGTTCATGTAGTGTGTATAAGGAACCTTTCCAGTTTGGAGACTGTAGTTTCTGCAACTCAGCCCCTCACCCCCCAGCTTGAAAGGAGAGTGATCTCTGTGTATATGTATGTGCATGTGTGGTTTCCATGCCACTTCACAATACCGATTTTGTTCCTTAGGTCTGAGATATGTTTCATACTTGTGTGTATGTGCTGAGAGGTGGTGACAGAATCCATGATCAGAGGTTTCACTGCAGAGCTAAAGGGCCTTAATTGAACCTGTCTCTGTGTTTTAGAGAAAAAAAAATCTCATGTTCATACCTGGCATGTCACATAACTTCAAGTGTAAAGCTTGAACTTCATAGGTTTGATTCAAGTTTTATCTGACTTCTAAAAATAACATTTATAATCTCCATGCGTAGGAATTGTGTAATTCAGAACTTAGTCGATGTGTTTTTTGCTGTTGGGTTGGGGTTGAATGCCTCCAGCTTAGCTCAGAGCTGCCATCCCAGCTCTTCTGGAAACTGCACAAGGCTTTCATCTTTCTGGGAAGCTGGAGCGGTGAGCCAGGTTTAGGTAATTTTATTAGTCTAGAAGAAGTATTACACGTTTGCAGCTGTTGTTGTAGGTCCCCAATCATGGAAACAAAAACCGTCTCGGTTACCCAGGATCCATGAGAAATTGGCGGTGGCCCAGTGTAAGTCCATGTATTTTGGACTCCGAATTATATTTATCCTCATAGGGCATCCCCTGTGAAGGCATGCAGCTGGGGAACGACCTGGATGTATGAAGCAGAGAGGGCAGAAGAGGCCAAGCCTTGGGTACCAGTTTCACTAGGAAGCCTGATCCAGTTAACTGGAAGACTATACTTGCTAGACCTTAAATACCTTTTAAAAGGGTAAGAAGAGCATCCATGAAAACAATAAAACCGATGTAAAACACACTTGTCCCCAATATTCACCCTGGCTTTCCCGGTTTTGAATATTGTCTCACGCTGTAAATTTCTACAGCGCTCTCTCTTGCAATGCCAGGTTTGCTATTGTGAGTGAGTTAGTAATTTGGTGGTGATAGACTTCCTTGTTAAATAGAACTTTTACAGACTACTCTGTAAACTAATCATGGAACTTGGCTTTTAAATGTTAAGAGTGGTGCATATCTGGAATACCCAATCCTGCTAATGTGTGCCAATTAGTAAGTTACCATTTAATTTCCTGAATTTCAGTTGTTCCATGAGTGGTATAAAACTGAGCTACTTTTTCTCTAGAAACTCCTGGGCTATTAGCAGAGCTTTTGGCAAGTCTGAGTAATTGTTCCGTTGGGTCTGACTCTGATTCTCTGGGTCACGGTCCCTAACTCTTAGGGTCATTGGATGCACATCAGAGGATCTGTGAATGTGGGTGAGTGGGTGAAGAAAAAAAGTACACTTTTATTTTCACTATCCTCTAGCCAAAATGTGTTTTTTTCCCTCCAATCATGAAAGGGGCCCATAAGCCATGTACTGTCAGCACCTGTGGCATTGCCACTTAGAAATTACAAACTTTTGTAGCACGTTGTGGGAGATAGTTTAAGCTATCAGGTATGCCTACCACTGCTCAGAAAACTACAGTAGCTCTTAGACCTGCTCTTGTGTCATGTTATTTATGCATTAAGAAGCACACATTACTATTTTCACAGATTGCTTTCTAAATATTTTGATGTCTGTTTCAGTATAATTGATTTTCTTTGTAATCGCATTTTCTATGTCAAAATCACCCAGGAACATTCTGATTGGAGGGTCTAGATTGCTGAAGCAGCCCATGGCACTTAAAAGGTCACATGCTCCTGCCTTGGATGGCACCCTTGTATTATCTTTCCTATCTTCCTTTGAGACTGGATTTGTTAACATTAAAAAAAACCCCACAAAACTCTACATGTTTGGCCTTTATTTCCTAGCATGAGTTGTCTTTGACTTTTATTATCTAGAGCTCTGGTATTCCCCCATTTTGGGGCTGTTGGAATGGATTAAAAAATAAAGCCACCACCCGTTCCCATGTGATCTTTCTCATGGGCCCCCTGTGGCAGTCACACTGGGAGACTGCTTACTGCAGCCAAATGTTTATGGCCCAGAATGGTTTCCCTTACAAATTTCAGATAAGAGCACAGTGATCCATGTGTTGAGATATTTGCTTTAGCTGTGGGAAGAGATGATCCTGTGTGGCTTGTATGAATTTGATTCAGCTCTCCACTGCATTAGCACTGCAGGCATTCCCTAATTTATTTTAGAACTTGATGTCCAAGGTTAAGACCATCTTACATTTATTGGACTGTGTAAAACAGCCCAGAGGAGGAAAGCTTGGGCACCAGGCCATTCCTTGCCCCAGCCCATCACCTTTTATTAAGCTTCATACAATTCATTCTAGTGAGAAATGGGCAGGGTTTTTTTTTTGTTGTTTTTTTGAGCTCCCCTCTTGAATAACGTAGTTCCAAATTTCCGGGTAAGTGTTAGGAATAGGGGAAGCATTGCCCATGTGACACAGAGGTCTCTGCCCCCAAATAATCTTCCTCGTTGGCAGTATGGCCCATCTCCGTGTTCTCCCCCTATGAGCTCATGAATTGAAGAGTGTGCTCTTTTTGTTGCATGTATTTTGTTGTGTGATGCCTCCAGATCATATACATTGACAACACTGTAGTTTGAAGTAACTCTGATAAGATGGATGCCTAGTAACTCTGAGGGAGTGGACAGGAGGTGTCTTTCAACAGAGGTAGATTCTCTTTTTCAAGATAGATTGAGGAGGCATGGGATGCCTCTCTAGGGGTGACGGGGGGTTGTGTTTGTGTGTGTGTGTGTGCACGCGTGTATGTGTGGCCAAAGATGATTTTTCCCCCCTGTTGGACGGTTTTGTCTGTTTTAATACCTCACCAGGCCCCTGGGAGCTCATCTCTCATTTTTATCCAAAAAAGTAGGCCTAGGATAGGGACTTCATGGTCAGGCTCTGGAGCGAAACTGCTTGGATGGGCCCCCATGAGCTACGTGACCCTGGGCAAGTCCCAGCCTCTCTGTGCCTTCACAGAATGGAGACATTAATAGTACCCTCCCCAGAGGGCGGTTGTGAGGATTAAATGACTGTGTGTGTGTGTGTGTGTGTGTGTGTGTGTATATATATATATATATATATATATATACATACACATACATACATATGTGTGTGTATATATATAAAAGTAAAGAGCTTAGAGCAGGGCCTGGAATATAATTAGTGTTAAATACATGTTGCTGGCTGCACATCAGAATCACCTGGGGGAGTTAAAAAAAACCAAACTACATGGGTATTGAAAACTCCCAACTTAATGAAATCAGGGCCTGGGGAGGTTAAAACCTTGTTCAGAGCATCATAGCAAGTCACTGACAGAAGTGGAGGAGGGATTTTGACATCTTGTATTCTGGGGCTTTAAGAGAAAGATCCATCTGTCAGCTCTGTAAGCAAGAAATCTTTGTGTAATGAATAGCTGCCTTTCACAGGGCATCTTTGAAGTTGTCTGACCTTTTTCACTTTGAGGCCAGTTGCAGTGCAATTTAAAAAATTTAATTTCTTTAGATTTATGATACCAGGCTTCGTTCAGCTGGCACTGACTGATTGAGTACCTTTACACTTCTTGAAAAATGGACTTTCTGACATGTCTTCAAGGTCTCTTCTCCTTTCATACTAAAGGCTTATCATCAACCCATGCCATAGACTCCTCAGAGGAGTTCCTTTTTCATCTGTGGTGATGGTTTATCAGCTACTGTGATTACAGTGGCCCTATGAACAAGAAATAAATCTTCCCCCTTACAGTGATAGCACCTACAGGTGGAAGAGACTTGATATTGTCCTGTCAGATGGCAAAGGGAGCAGTGTTCCTGTTAGACAGATGAGCCCGTGAAAGGTGAAATAACTTGCCCAAGGTCGTTTTGTTAATGTAATGCCTCCTACCTTTACTCGGGGACCTGTAATTGTCACACATCAAGAAGGTGGTCAGGTTCACAGCTCTGTTGTGTGATACAAGTGGAAAACTTAACGGGAAGGAGGAGGGAAAAGAAAAGAGGATGTAATCAGAGAGGGTGGTTGTTAGGGAGCTAACCGCCATATGAGGCTTGGGACTGGGGTCTCCAGTTGCTCTAAACCTTCCACAGGGGAGCATCCTGTGATCCTGGTCACATCCTGCACGGAGCTGTGTGAGAAAGGATGGAACCACGTGCAAAGTCTGTGGTTCATATTCAAACCCTAGGTGGTTCTCTACGGGCTTTTGGCCTCATGGCCGCTGTGGCTCAGCGTTGGCTTTCTCCCGGCTCTCCTCAGCTGGATCCATAACAACGGTACTTTCACCCTCATACAAAAGCCACTTTGTCCTTTAGACTTGTATTCTGTGCTCTCCTGGTCACCTCCCTGTCCCACCTTCCCTCAGTTCATTGAGGACTTTGGAGGCAGCAGGTCAGAGCCTGAGCTTTCAAGTCAGATGTGGGTTCAAGTCCCAGCTTCACCTTTACAAATTGTGTAACCTTGGGAAAGGTGTTAATCCCTCTAAGCCTTTGCTTCCTTATTAATAAAGAGGAATCAGTGAAACTGTCCCATAGTTTGTTTTTTTTTTTTAAGGATAAAATGAGATTACATATGAATGTAAAGCTCTTCCACTTACCTGATACACAGTAAACACTTAGTAAATAATAGCTGTTAGGGTGGTGGTTGATATCCCTAATCCTGTCTCTGTTGCCGCAGGAAGCATCTGAATGGCCCTTCCCCAGACCGAGAATCAAGTGCCTTGACTTGTTTGCTTCCAACCTTCACTTGAGGATATTCCACTTCAGCAAACCATGCTGTTGGCCATCATGTGGGCTCTAACATTGTCTGGAATTGTTCCACATCCAAAGATTTAAAATTAAGAAGCCCAGACAGCCTTTTTCAGCTTCCTCATTGACTTAGTCTGACTGTATTTGCTCTTTGACCTGTTTGAGACACCATCCCTGTTCTCTCTGGTGGTCCTTCCTCTCAGGCCTCCACTTGCTTCCTGTCCAGCCTTGATTCCATGGCACGCCACTCTGAGCACTCTTGTACGAGCACCCTTACCAATCTTGTTGCGCCTGTGCTGCAAACACCCGATTACTGATCAAGCCTCTTGTCCTCCGGATGGTTCTTTCTTGGGGCTGAGCATCAGAGGATGGAGTTGCCCACTTTCATCATTTGGTGCTGTGTCTTGCTCTGCAGCCTTGGTTGGGCAATCAAAACTGTTCAGCTGTCCTTCTCATCTTGTGCTTGCCTTTCTCTCCTCTACAAGGGCTATTCTGAACCTTCTCTGCTCCTCTCATACCTTAGTTTTACTTTATAGAGAAAATGGAGGCATGGACTTGTAGCTTCCTGCCCATGTTTGTTGACAGTGTTGTCTTCCTCCTCTGTCATATTATACTTTGTGCTCCTCTTTGCTTGGCACAGAGTTGATACTCAGGAATGTGTGTAGAATGAAAAACCTGCAATTGCTAGCCCAATGCTTATTCCGTAATTGGGAAATTGGGTTGTAACCCTGTCTCTGCCACTTGCTGGCTCAGGAGAGTCAGGACAAGTTCCTCCAATGCTCAGGGCCTTGCATTTTATTTTATTTTTATTTTTATTTTAAATTGATTGATTGATTGCTGCATTGGGTCTTTGCAGCGTGCAGGCTTTAGTTGCGGCGAGCGGGGGCTACTCTGTTGTGGTGCACGGGCTTCTTATTGCAGTGGCTTCTCTTGTGGAGCGTAGGCTCTAGGTGCGCGGGCTTCAGTGGTTGTGGCTCGTGGGCTTGGTAGTTGTGGCTCGCGGGCTCTAGAGCGCAGGCTCAGTAGTTGTGGCGCACGGGCTTCGTTGCTCTGCGGCATGTGAGATCTTCCTGGACCGGGGCTCGAACCTGTGTCCCCTGCATTGGCAGGCGGATTCGTAACCACTGCACCACCAGGGAAGTCCCATGGGCCTTTCATTTTAAATGAGGATGTTACATTTACTTAAATTTATTAGGCTGGCGGTGTGTTTTGAGGTACAGTTATTTCTTTTGAGAATTATAGCTGGAAAAATTATGTTCCTCCCCGGTGTATCCATTGATATTGAAGTGAGAAAGCATACTGTGTTTGCTGGTGAAACGGAGCAAGGTCTGGCCATCCAGAGTCCCACAGACTAGTGGAGGAAGCAGGTGGGTGAGCAATTAAAGTAAGACCCAGACGGCTTCTAAGAGGAAGCTTTGGAGGTGGGTTTTGAAGTGGGCTTGTGAAGTGTCTGCTTTTTCTAATAGATTAAGTATCTGTGACTGTCTAGATGGTGGTGGTGATGGTAATAATGTCACAGTTATTTTGTCCTCTAGTTAGGTAGTGTCTTGCTGTTAGGTTGAGAGGTGGGTGCTTGGCTGGGGAACGTCCGGGTGAAGACAGCTTCTGGATGAGCAGGGGCTTTCTGCAAGACTGGTGCTCAATCTTGCTCCAGAGCCATTGGCCTGGGAGGCATGATTATTGCCAGGAAAGCTGCCCTTGGTTATTTCCTTATGAGCCCTTCCTGGTTTGAGGCAGAATGTATTGCTTTCAGGTTTTGGCTTTTCTGTTATTATATTTATCCCTTCTGTATGCATATTCGAAACGCCGAAATATAACCTGCCGGCATCTGGTGCTTCTGAAGGCCTGATAACAGAACAGGTCCTGCTATGGAGATGTGCTGTTCACCGTGTATAAGTCAGATAACTTTGGCCATAAACTTTGAAATTAGTACTTGGTATCAGAAGAATTCTTACATTATTAGTCCAAATCCCTTGTGGGAGAGAACTGATTTTGATTTCCCCTCCATAACAACCCTGCTATTCTTTCATTTAAGGAGATTTATTTAGCGTTTGTTGCATGTAAGGTACTTTTTTAGGTGCCATGGGGGATTTGTAGAGTTCAACATTTTTTACTGTGATTTTGATTGATAACCATCTGTAAGTACAAAGTGGGATGTGGAATTAAAGATACCTTTTGAATATCATGGCCTGGGAAGGCTTTATGGATGAGATAGTGTTCAAAGTTGAATGGAACAAATCCCTTCACAATCTAGAAAAATGGCTCTTGTAGCCAGAAACAGGTAGCTTCTTGATATTTTCTTCCAAAAGTGAAATTTCTTTTTTGCCAAGTGTTATCAAAATGAAAACTTCTTTAAACAAACTTGTATATAGTAATTTAGGAGAGTCAGATTTGTAAGGACACTGTTCTCAAAACAACTTGTATATCTTTCTACAGAGTATTTTAAATATGGGTTGAAAATTATTTCAATCTAATAGGGAATTTCCACTTAATCTTGTGCATCAGAACTTAAACATTTGAGTTGAAACTTCATGCCCAGAACTCTTTTACATTCATATTACTTGTGACTGTAAATTTACTTTGCTTTTAATAACTTAGGCAAAAAGACGTCAGGTTTGAGTATAAGACAAACCTAACTCTAAAGAAAAGAATAGCAGAATTTAGAGGTACAATTTGTAGAATGGCTTTGAATAAAGAGGACCAAATGGTTGGGTCTGTGTGTCTTAGGGGATAAATCACAGCCGAATGATGTCCTGTTTCCCAGCTCTGCATGTTAAGCAATACCAAGGGCCGCTTTTTTACTTACCATCACAATTGCTTTCTGGTTTCTTGATCAATAACCCCTTCTCCTCCTCCCCAGCTTTCCTGGACGAGGCGTCTGAATCCTAGTGAAGTTTGGTAACTTGTTCCCAGTCACAATGCCAGGACCAGGTCTCCTAATTCCTAGGCTCCTTCTACTACCCTGGGGGGAAAAATGGGAGAGAGACCTCCTAGAATTTCAAGTATTCATCAAAGTTGTTTTTTCCCCAGCCTCCTGGGATCTTTAAAGGAGTGTCAAGATATGGCTCTTGCTTTCAGGAAGTTTCTAGAAGGCAGTTTTCCGTGAATTTCCAGCAGCAGCCATTGCCCCCTCTAGCAGGGCTTTGTTTCCTTTTGTGGTCTCTGTCCTGCTTTGTTTTCTCTTACTTCCTCTCTACTATATTATTTATTCTGTAGGCTGCTTTAGACAGCACCTCCCCACCCATCACCACCACCCATTTCCTTTCTTTTGATAAACACTAAAGGTTGCCAATGCAAAGGAAAGTTCTAAAGGCAGTACTACAGAAGACATGGCTATGTGTAGGTGAGTCTTAATCTTATTAGGTTGAGACGTTTTTGAGCCCCTAAAATTGAGGATGTTTTTGATGTATCTCTTCTCTTAAATTAAAAAAACAATGTCTTAATGATCATGTGCATCTTACTTTCCAGTGTTTCACTTGTAGATATTGCTACTCTGCCTTTATTTATTTTGGCAAAAGAAAGCAGACACCTTCTGAGACTGCTTTGCTTTGAGGTCAGATGGATGGTTTGATGCAAGAAGCTCCTTTCAGTGGAGTGAGCACAGAGCGTGTGCTTAGGTGTCCAGGATAACTGGATAATAAGGGTTTATTATCTTGAGATTTTAAGGCTGACTCAGGTGTGGACATGAAGGGACATTATGAAATGCAGCATTTTCCTCTCAAGTATCTCTTGGATTTAACTGTTTTCTTGCATTCCTTGCAAATGAGAATATATAGGAATATTCTTTGTAATTTATAAACTGCTATGAATGTTGGTTAATTGCTTGATTTGGAGGAAATGGCTCATCTGTGTTCATTGCAGCCTTGTTAAATCTGTCAACAAATATTGAGAACAGAGTGTGTGGGAAGGCTGTGTTCCGGCTTCTGTTCCGGCTTCTGTTTGTATCTATTAAAGAATAAACATAGTCCCTGCCCTCAGCTCATGGAGTCGATTTGAAATTTCATAAATAGGTGGTATGGCACTCCAGAAGAGGAAAGTCTTTTTTTTTTTTTTTTTTTTTTTGTGATACGTGGGCCTCTCACCGCTGTGGCTTCTCCTGTTGCGGAGCACAGGCTCCGGACGCGCAGGCTCAGCGGCCATGGCTCACGGGCCCAGCCGCAGAGCGGCATGTGGGATCTTCCCAGACCGGGGCACAAACCTGTGTCCCCTGCATCGGCAGGCAGACTCTCAACCACTGCGCCACCAGGGAAGCCCCGGAAGAGGAAAGTTGTAAGGCTGGTGTTATTGTATGATTTCAGACAAGGTGGTCATGGTTATGATACTGTCATTGCGATTGCAAACTGAAATAGGTTTTTCTCTTATTTTTAAACCATCTCACTGTTTAATCTAGGATAACTTTTGTTATATTTTATATACCCTTGTAATCACTGCAGAATGCTTATTTAACACATAACATGGAGACATTGTGCCTATTTCCAAAGAGTTTATGTGTTAAGGGAGAAATCTAAGAAGTAAAAGTAAGCTCAATAGTTGGTTTAACTTCTGTGGGTTTTGAGAAGAAGAATCTATGGCATCTATGGCATTTGGGAAACTTAGATGTCGAATGATAGTAGAAAAATAAGGAAATGTAAGTGACTTCAGATCATTGACCTAAAGGTCATGTCATATACTCATATTTTACTTTCTTTGAAATGAACATTATAGGAAATTTTCTCCCATTAGATCATTGCAGTTGTTGTAATCTAGAGGCTGGTCTTTTCTCTCTTCCTCAAAAATATATAAAGAAATGAGAGCTGAAGTTCTCTACTTTTTCAAAGATTTATTTTTATTTATTTTTTATTTTTAAATAGGACTTATTCTTTTTTTTAAAAAATTAATTAATTTAGTTTTGGCTCCATTGGGTCTTCCTTGCTGTGTGCGGTCTTTCTCTAGTAGCAGCGAGCAGGGGCTACTCTTCGTTGCGGTGTGCGGGCTTCTCATTGCGGTGGCTTCTCTTATTGCAGAGCACAGGCTCTAGGCGTGGGCTTCAGTAGTTTCAGCATGCGGGCTCAGTAGTTGTGGCGCACGGGCTTAGTTGCTCCATGGCAAGTGGGATCTTCCTGGACCAGGGCTCAAACCCAGGTCCCCTGCATTGGCAGGCGGATTCCTAACCACTATGCCACCAGGGAAGTGCCATCAAAGATTTATTTTTAAATACTTAAATCCAGCCATATGTTTATACTACTTGTGTGATAGAGGCTAAAGTTTTATGGGGCAGAAATTGAGGGATTCTATTTGGGCAGTATTTATTTGAGTTACACCTGTGCCTTTTGATCTATAGTATTTAAAGTGAAAAGGGACAGCATTTCTTGTTTTATCCTATTATGCTTGTCCATAAGAACTTCCTTACATGTATGGTCCTCTAATAGGAACTTGATAGCTTCTGTCAGTTTCTTTTTTTGTGTCTGGAAGGCTGGTTTGCATCATTTCTTTGTGGTTCACTTCTGTAGCAGGGCAGTGTTCACCCTTTTTAGGGGAAAATTGTCAGTAGTTGAAGTTGCTACAGGAAGAGAAGTGATGCAGAAGGTGTCATTCGGGGAGAGCCCGCTGGCTGCCCTCATAAGACTGCTTCACGGTGGCATTTGCATTCAAGCATTTACCACTGTCTTCCTTTTGGTACTCAAACTGGAATCAGAAACTTAATATTCTTTATGTCTTAAATAGATGATACTTGGCAAAGTGATTCCCTTAAACAAAGCTCATGAGAGCTCTTGTTTAAAGCCAGAACACTGGTTTATTAATTAATTCCCAGAATCATGTCTCTCAACAAGCTAGACAATTGTGTTGGGTGGACTAGACCAGCACGCTCTCCCCCCACTGTTGTTAGGTTAAAAAGCCAAATTAAGAGGCACTGCTCATTGAGAACAGGATTAGAAGAAGGGGAAGTAGTTATGATGCCAGTGTTTAATAGCACTGGGTCCGATAGCCTGATGGGTCTGTTTCCAGAACTGGATGTGGGAGTATGTATTTGTAAGTTCACAGGTACTGTCAGGTGTGCAGATAATCTTCTCTGGACTATACTGCCAGTGTTGGCTCCTCCAGCCTATTACTATAGTTGCTTTTTCTGACCACCCCACTTCAGATGGGCATAGTCTTTAAAGGGTCTGTTGATGAATGTCACGTTCCAGTTACATCTTTCAGGCCATGACTGATTGGGACTTTGCGCAGCTCTACTCTGATCTGTATTAATTTCAGAATTTAACCCACGGGGAGCAGTCTTCTTTTTTTTCCTTTCCAGCTTGTGTGTGTATGGGGGTTCCTTAATTTTTGCACCCAGGTATAATCCGTTAAAGTTTCTCCATGTGCAGTTTGAATATCTTTTAGAGTATGAATTTAAGCTCTTTCCCTTGAGTTACTATTTAGGGAGGAAAACAAGAACTGGGAGAATAATTTACAGTGAATATCTGATAGCCTCTTCACTTGAGACCACTGATGGGGAAGATTTCACTATCCTGAAAACAGCTGAGCTCCCAAAAATAGACATCTAAGGTGTCTGGGATGAGATGCCCAAGTCTGTGTCTGCCAGTCCTTGCCCTGTGGGCTGTGTATTCCAAGTGGCATTGTAGATCTGTTGTGGGTTGGTGGTGACAAGGGTGATTAATCAGGGGCAGCTTCACCGCTGTGGTGGGGCCTGAGCTGTTCAGTGATCCAGGGAAACACGGGGAAAAGTTCCCTAAGGACCTTGGCCAAGCTTTGCTGGCCTGGCTCCATTGATATTTTTCTCTTATTTCTTTAGTATGTAGTCTTTGCTAAATGACAAACCCTGAAGGGTTGGTTGGTTGATTTATTTATTTATTTTTAATTTGGGGAAGAAAATGTCTGTGCTTACCAGGCATCTATTTATTTTTTAACTTTTCCTACCATTTTTTATGCCACAACATTTTGCATTGTTTCCTTCAAGCATGGCTGTCAGGAGAAATTTGTGTTTCCACAGCTCCCCTATGGAAGCACACTGTGGCCCACTTCCAGATTCAGTGTTTGCCCTTTACGTGAAACCCAAGTCTTTTCACAGGGGTCCATTCAAGTAGCATTTTTAAAAAGAATTAGGCTCTAAGCCATGCTCCTTTTGTGTGTAAAGACTTGTTTGTAAGACGATTTAACCCTAATAAGCTTCACTATGGCTTTTTCCAAATTCTGCTTAAGATATTTACTTCCTAGTATCTTTCAGGTTGGTTGGTTTGTTGTTAATTTTTTTGATTGTTTGATTGCTGTTTCCCAAAGCTTTCAGTGCTCTAAGCAGAGAGGCCAGCACTGGGGAAGAAGGAGGACCCTTGCTGGGAGTCCTCAGATTTGGATTCCGGCCCTGCTGTTAATTAGCTGGGTGACCCTGGGGCAAGTCAGCCTCCCAGGGTCTCTGTTTCTTCATCGGGAAAACAAAGGGCTTGGAAAAATAAATACAGGCCTGAACCCAATGATAAGAAAGGTCACCTTGTGTGCTTATGTTGTGCATGGCAGCACTTTGGGACCCTTCCTCCCTCTCAGTGGGCTCCACAAAGCCTTGGCTCAACTCTGGGGTCAAGCACTTGTGCGGGGCGTTATGCAGAGACCACTGGAAGCCTTGATGCTAACAAGGCAGGTTTTCTACAGAGGAGTCATCCCCTCTTTGTTTTCTTCAGCAGTAAGCTACTTGCTGCCGCCTTCTACCTGCTTCTACTTAGTGCCGTTAACAAGGGTGTGATGGTAACACAACCCACTCAGATTTGTTACTGTTTTGGCGTTGTCTAGCCATCTCATCTGAGTTAGTGGAGGGAAGAGAGAGCTGGAGGAGACTGACTAACTGATGAAATAATGGTCCTTTTGTCTGTCTCTTTGCTGGAGGGGTGGTTTTGTGTTTCATCTTAGGCCTGGGCCATTGTGTTGTTTTTATGTGCTCAGTACAACCCTGCTTAAAAATACAGCTCATTATTTAAAGGATTCAGCCTCAGGCCTGTTCTTCTTACCTCCCCCAACCCCCGCCCAAAGGTCATAACAATATGTGGTAAAAACCATTGCAGTGTGTGCTGTTTGACCAGACACCCCGACATCAGCGTTGAAATGTGTTCCCACTGTATTTATTTTGCAAATGTTTTTAAGGTATGTTTCATTCTGATTAACCTTCTAAAATGTTTTCCTTATGGTTATATAATCAGTAGCACCTGTAAAACATGCCTTTAACCATGTAGCTTTCCTTCTTAACCATTATCTTTTTGATTCTGTCTTAATGTTTTCTTTTGATGAGTGGGGGTTGGGAGACCCACATTCCTATGCCAGATACCTTACAGTAATGTGTCCAGATTTAGCCTCATAACCTTAATTAGATGTGGAATGCTGAGAATGCGCTGTTGTTGTGGTTTTTTTTAACTTATAACAAGACGATGAACTTCTGATCACTTCATTAAACATTATAAAACACTCCTTGTGTCTTTTAGCATTTAGTTCCCCATGTTAGTTTATTCATAGGAAATTAATGTAAAACTCAAGGTACCTTTATATTATCCTACGTGATCTGTTTGTTTGAAGACAAGTTACCGTTTGTGTCAATATGCAAGTTATGTTCCAATTTATAATACTTAATTCCTCTTCTCTCTCCTCCTTTTCTCTTTAGAAGCGAAAGAGTGTTGAAAATGTTAAAGGCTGTGCTGAAGAAGAGCCGAGAGGGAGGAAAGGGAAGCAAGAAGGAAACAGGTATGTGTCCAGGATTGAGTTGAGCTGAGCAAGCATGGTGGGCGGGAGCCAGCAAGGCACCGCTTCATCCAGGCAGGGCAGATGTTACTGCCTTGGGAATGGGTCAGAGAAGTGATATGGGTTAGAAGAAACAGCAACCTGGAGGCCATGAGAAACTAAATATATTTGTGAGCTTTCTCCTGGGAAGTGACTTTGAAGATTGAGTTTGGGTTCTGAACCAAATGCTTTCCCAGAAGACTTGTAAGGGTCATAATTTTAACAGGTCATTCAGATCCCAAGGCAGAGTTATAGACATTGAGGGAGAGCAGGTGTGTCCAGGAATTTGATTTCTAGAAAGCGCTTTCTCTTTTCCCACGCATGCTTGCATTTTATATGTTTGACCAACTGCTGGCTGACTGGTCCTCATCTTTTGAGTATCAAATTCTCCCCCTAACAGGTGTAGCCACACTCAATGCCAGGCTGCTAGTTTTCATTATGATGAGAGCTACTTCATTTGGCTTGGATTTCATTCCTGTTCGTAGAGTTCTGGTGCATATGTGGTCATTGTGACTCTACACTGCATTCCATGGGATAAGCTACTCTAAGGTTATTTTGGTGACCACTCACCAGAAAAACTACATGTTATCTACCTGTATGGCACATAAAAATCTGTTAGTATGGATCGATTTCCCTGAAATGTGCCATTTCACTGAAACTCATGTTAATCCAGAGTCAGAGAATGGCTGGTTTCTGAGTTATTGTATATTGAATAACACTTCAGTTTTAATTTCTATTAAGGTATAAATAAGTAGGCTGAGTTATAGTTAACTCTTTAATTCAAAAGATCTTGTAATGCCTTGTGGTAATATTGTTATATATGTTGTTTCTGTAAAAGAATAAGTGGACTTGTAAACTTTTTGGTTATGTGGAACCTTGACAAATTTTCTATTACTAATTTCCCTTTAACCAAACCTGCAAAAAGCAAACTTAACCTTAAAGGTAGAGACTTTGTTGTAAAGTTGCTGATAAGATTCCATTAAAAGCCTCTCATTAATGCCTGGCTAAGCAGATGCAAAGAAAAGAAGAAACCAGTTTTTGATGATAGAAACAAGAGACCATAGTTAGCTCTTAACCTTAGAAAATCAACTCCTAGCTTTGAATAATTAATTAGAATTGCTACTACAGGGAATTTTCAGTTCACATAATTTCTATCCAGGGGACCCTTCACCCTCTGCTGGGTTAAGGCCAAAACATCCTTCTCTTTAGTTCTCGAAAAGCTGTCTTAAAAACAACAACAAAAAATTTTCCCCCAGTTTTGGCTCAACTGACACTCATCCTAGGAACTATGTTATTTGCTTCTTTACATGCCTTTGTAGTTTCCAGGATAAAGTTAGATCCTAAAGCTGTCTGTTGGACTGGAGCTGCCAACCAGTGGGTTATTTTTCTCAGGGCCAGGGTCTCCAAGCCAAAACTCTCTGCTTAGTAATGGAGTCTTTCACAACAGGCTTACCATCCTCTTTGATCGGTGCCAGACTCATGTGAAATTACAGTATGTTAATGATTTTCGGCACCCTGCCTTTCAGATGGGCCAGACAGTGAACATTGTTTGCGTTTGAAACTTTTCCAGTTGTAGAGCATGTTATTTGGGGTTTATTTCCCCCTTTGGTCTTTAAGAGCAACTATTGTGTTTTCTGAATCATTTCTTCATAATAATTCCCACACTTTGGCTTTTCACTAATGCAAACCAACTTGAAAAAGCAATGGGAACATTTCTCATAAAACATCTGTATGGTGTATGCCTTTTTTCTCTTAACTAGAACCTGGTTGTATTCCACTGGGGAACAAAGCAGATGGAATTTTAAATCTTGACGAAGTTATGTCACAAGATGATTGGGGAAAATACTTGGAATTTGACCATTCATGTGTTGAGCTCTGTGCCAGCTCTCATTATATAAGTAAATCACAGCTAAGTTTCGCTGTAAATTAAAGCTGGCTAACCTACTGAGACCGCTGTGAAACTTGGGTAATATCTGCTGCAATATGGAAAAATTTTGCTCTACTGTTTCCAATTAAACCAATCTTTGTTGTAAAGACAAAGGAAAATTCATTTTTACGTACTTGAACTCACAGTCACAGAAATTTAGAAAATATTTGTCTAAAATTTTGAGTTCAGCTTTTCATATCCTTTGTAGATTGTTTTTACAAACAATCTTGAGCTACACTTTTATGTTGAACCTATTTTGAGAATTTGGAACATCACTGAGTTAAACTTAGTATTCTTCAAAAGAAAACAAATTTTTTCATAAGTATTAAAAAGTTTTTATACCCTCAGCTCCTGTCCCTAAAAGAAAATGTCACTTTATTGGTAAAATTTTAGCAGGTATTGAAATTTAAGTTTTATGTATATAAGGATATTTCAAGTATTATGTACAGTGAGATATCAAATTATTGAAAGTTATTGAAAGTCATTGAGTCAACTCTAAAAATAGCAAAATTACTTTTTTATGGTTTTTTTTTTTATACCTAGGAAATGCTTATAGCTGAGCAAAAAGTATTTTCTGGAGGCTGTAGAATCACACTGGAGAATGCAATATTAAAAACTTTAAAATTTTTTGGGAAACTACATTTACCTTGTTTCCACTAGTCCATCAGTGCAAATGAGTTCTCTTCACCTTGAGTCAGGCCTAAGGGAGCAAAAATCAATATTAAACCATAATGTGGGGAAGGCCAGACGAGGGCATCTATTTTTTCTTTCCCTGCTGTTACGTTAGGACCTTGATCTAAAACAAGCGGATGGGGTGTTATCTTTATTTTGAAGCTCTCTAGAGAGGTCTACAACCTTCCACCATGTGTGTAAATGACCTTTACTATCAGCAAACTTTCCTGTCACTATCATTAAAGTTCCTTAATTTAAAAGTAATTACTGAACTCTTAAGATTTCAGAGTATTGATGTCAAACCTGGACCTAGTAAGAGTTTAGAGCAGCATAGGAAATTAATATCTTTTCTGTATAGCAGCACTGTTTAGAAAATGAAAAGGAAAAAAGTCCCATTTTATAATAGAGACAGAAACTTTAAATATCAACCTAAGAAGAAAGGTATAAGCCTTATATTGAAGAAAATAATAAAACTTTGTTGAAGGACTTAAGGGAAGACCTGAATAAATGGAAAGAAATACTGTATTCCTGAATGGGCAAATTTATTATTTTAAACTGACTAGCTCTTACAAAATTATCTATACATGCCATTTAATCTCTAATGAAATCCCAACTATTTTCTTTTTTTTTTTTTTTTTTGAAGATGTTGGGGGTAGGAGTTTATTAATTAATTAATTTTTGCTGTGTTGGGTCTTAGTTCCTGTGCGAGGGCTTTCTCTAGTTGTGGCAAGCGGGGGCCACTCTTCAATCGCGGTGTGCAGGCCTCTCACTATCGCGGCCTCTCTTGTTGCGGAGCACAGGCTCCAGATGCACAGGCTCAGTAGTTGTGGCTCATGGGCCTAGTTGCTCCGCGGCATGTGGGATCCTCCCAGACCAGGGCTCGAACCCATGTCCCCTGCATTAGCAGGCAGATTCTCAACCAGTGCGCCATCAGGGAAGCCCCAACTATTTTCTTTTTAAAGATGTAAATTTTTTTAGAGCCAGTTTTAGGTTCACAGCAAAATTGAGAGGAAGGTGCAGAGATTTTCTGTATACCCCATGCCTCCACTCATTCCTAGCGTCCCCATTATCAATGTTCTCCCATCAAGGAGGTATATTTGTTACAACTGTTGAACCTACATTGACACATCATCACCCGCAGACCATAGTTTACATTAGGGGTCACTCTTGGTGTGGGACATCCTGTGGGTTTGCCCAAGTATATAGTGACATGTATTCACCATCATAGTATCATACCGAGTACTTTCACTGCCCTAAAAATCCTGTTTTGTTTTGCTTTTGACATAGTTGGTTTTAAAATTCATCTGGAAGTGAAAATGCTTAAGAATAACCGAGGAGAAATTGAAAGTGTGGGGTAGGTACATCAAAAGGGCTGAGCCTGGTTCCCATTCCTGGGTTCTGGCTGTAGGAGAGGCTGAGCAAGTGTGTATTTGGACTGCTTAGCTTCTCTAGGGCAGGGTGGACTTCATCTCCCACCAAGATGTGCGTTAGGGAGGATTCTCAGTTGTAGACATTTGCAGGTCCTCTCCACTTCAAAAGCTAACCAACACAGATACCTAGTATAGCTCGTTATAATAGTTACTGCTTCCACAGCAAGTACATGGCTTGGCTAGTTTTTTGGACTTTTTTTTCCTTCTGGTCTCCAAGAAATGAAACCTAATTTTATCTAACATCTACGATGTAATCAAATCTCACTGTTGATAGTGGTTTTGTTTTTTTCCTTTTAACCCTGGAAATAGTGACACCAATCTGGAAGCATTAGATGGGCAAGGCCTCTTACCCTCCTAGAAAGGGCTAATGCCTCCCTCTCTCTCTGTGTCCCTTTTGCCTCTGCCAATCTTGAAGCCATAGTCTCTTGCCCTGTCCAACTCTCCTACTTGCCCTCTATTGGTGTGGAAGTATTGGGTTGGCCAAAAAGTACCTTTGGTTTTTAAGTAAAAATAAGACACATTTTTCATTTTCACTGAGAACTTTATTGAACAACGTATTCACCCTTTTGTTCCACTACCTTCTGCCATTTTCCAGGCAACTTCATAATTCCATCTTCCCCAAATTTTATCTTTTTGAGCAAAGAACTGTTCCAGGTGCCTTTAACAGTCTTCCAGGGAATTGAAATTTTTTCTATTAAGAGAATTTTGTAAAGACCTAAATAAATGGAAATCCGAAGGTGTAATGTTTGGTGAATACAGCGGGTGAATCAAAACTTCCCAGCCAAGCTGTAACGGTTTTGGCTGGTCATCAAAGAAACATGTGGTCTTGCGGTATCCTGATGGAAGATTATGATTTTTCTGTTCACTAATTCTGGACTCTTTTCGTCGAGTGCTGCTTCCAGTTGGTCTAACTGGGAACAATACTTGTTGGAATTAGTTGTTTGATTTTCTGGAAGGAGTTCATAATAGAGGACTCCCTTCCAATCCGACCATATACACATCACCTTCTTTAGCCTTTGGTGTGGTTGGTGGTGGTTTATTTCGCTTGCCCCAGTCCACCTTATTGTATAGTATCCACTTTTCATCGCCCTTCACAATTTGTTGTAAAAATGGAATGTTTTCATTATGTTTAAGTAGAGAATCCCATGTGGAAATATGGTCAAGAAGGTTTTTTTCACTTAACTTATGTGGAACCCAAACATCAAAGCGATGAACATAACCAAGCTGGTGCAAATGATTTTCAATGCTTGATTTGGATATTTTGAGTATGTCGGCTGTCTCCTGCGTGGTATATAACATTGATTGTTCTCAGTGTCTCGATTTGATCAACTGGTCCACCTCACCGTGGAGCATCATCCAGCGAGAAATCTCCAGCACGGAACTTTGCAAACCACTTTTGACATGTTCGATCAGTCACAGCATCTTCTCCATACACTGCACAAATCTTTTTTTGCGTTTCAGTTGTTTTTACCTTTCTTGAAATAATAAAGCATAATATGCTGAAAATGTTGCTTTTTTCTTCCATCTTCAATATTAAAATGACTAAACAAAAATTCACCAATTATGATGTCTTTTTGTTTTAAATGCATGCTGATATGACAGCTGTCACATACAATCTAACAAAATTGTCTTGAATGAAGTTAAAGCCAACTAAGTGCTACTAGAGTCATCTTACAGAAAAAACAAACAAACCTTTTGGCCAACCCAGTAGCTCCAAGTTGAGGCAGAAGAGCAAAGTTTGGTGAACTCTTAATTGTGGTATTGTCTCAATTAAAGTATAGACTGATTAAGGTTGCTAAATATGCCAAAATAATTGTTTATTAGGCTTTTCCTTTCCGTTTAATTATTGGTGTTCTTTTTTCAGCAGGGGGGCGTAGTTTGAAGCAATTTATTTAAAAATTTTGACCTTCACCATTTAATCATTAAAACCCAGCTAGTTGGCTCAATACACTTGTAATTAATGGTGTTAATTAAGGCATTGGATAGTCCCTAAGCTTGACTGTGTCCTGAATCTGTTAGCTTTGCATCTAATCCTTCACTTTGAATTTGTAGTAAAAGGAAGCTGTTTGCCTCTAAAGTTTAAAAGCCATTGATGTGATTGTTAAATGTGGTATTTTAAGCCATTCCAGGCTGCAGTCTGGCTTTCAGTGGTACCTTCTAAAAATGCCTCAATACAAACGATGCTTTGTTTTACCCAGAAAATATGAAGCTGCTTTTGATTATTCTCTGCTGCATTGCCCATTTTTTGTGGTTGTGGACTATTATTTAGGAATTTAGTGCAGTGACTGTCTTGCTGAGCTATGGATATTTGGTATCTTGTTGTTAACTGACTCAAAAAATGTTTCCCAAGCAACAAAATAAGCAGAAATAGTTCAGTCTAAAGGTATTGTATTTCTATTTACCAGAGCATTTAAATAAATTCTGCAAAATCCTGTAGGACAGGATTTGAACATAGAAAGGAACAGGTTGGTTATTAGTAGGAGTGGGAATGCTGTTCCCTCTGGTTCAGTTGGTCCCTTCATCAGTTTTTCTCTGTCACCCCTCCCACGTCAGAGTCTCGAAAAAGCACAGACTTTGGAATCTGAAGATGCAAATTCAAATCCTCGCTTGTTCACTTCCGTGTGTACTTGGACAAATTTCTTAACCTAGTTAAGCTACCTTACAGGGATGTTGTTAGGGTTAAATAAGATAACCTGTCTACAGAAGTGCCTTGCTTGACATATGGCTTCTGCTAGATGTTCAGTACATCTTTTCTTCCTCAAGAAAACTGTTTGGTACTTTAAAGACAAACAAAACCCTTCTGAAACATCTTGTTCCCTCTCTGTTGATCTCAGGCAAGAGAATGATGTTCTAGAAGCTTCTATCCATGATGTCCTCTCTCCAAATACCGATTCTGCTATTGACTTTGGATACTAAAGGCTCTTCTGCCATCTTTAGCCTTTCCCTCATGATAAAACCGAAGCAGCTCTGAGTCATTTGTCTGTTGTATGGTGATTCATACTTTGATTTATAACTTGTTTTACCTTTTAACCTATATCATGTCAGTTGCATTTTATCCTTTTTTTCTTTGTGAAGTTAAACTGAGAGTCTTTTCCCCTTACTAAAGAAATTTCGGGAGTTAGCAAGAAGCTTTAAGAATAGATTTCTAAGTACAGTTTATAAAGTTGCTGAGATGTTTCATTTCAACATATCCTTATTAGTAAAGGTCTTTATATGTGGAAGGCTCCATTGCCCATCCTCTTTATAGCTTCCCCATACATTTTAGGGATATATAAAGGATGAAAGAGAAGGATGGGCACAAATACTGAGCATTTATTATGTGTGTCAGATGCTATACATGATGGACCACGGCTGGTCCATCTGAGCTGTTAACTGTGAGAGGTGTAATTAGAGAAAAGTCTGGACTGAGAAGGTGAAATCAAGACTTATCCTGGATCTTCCAATTTTTATGGCCAGTACAACATCCAGCAAGTCACAGCCTATCTGAATCATCATAAAGGCTGTAACAAAATTCTCAGACAACAACATTTATTTACTTGGGTCCCTTTTTGTATGTATATGTGTAAATGCAACAGGAAAGCTAATACAGAAATATAATAATTCAGAGTCCATTTTTATGTCAAACCTAATTTCATTTCACAGATATTTGTTCATGCAAGCTGCTTTACTGTTAAAAAACAAAAAACAACCAATGGTCTTAGTTTCTATAGACCAAGTCTTCAGAGAGTTTTGTCACGTATAGCTTCTTAATTCTCATAAAAAGCTCCATATTTGAATTTTCATGTGACCTATTGGCGTAAGTTTTATACATATTCTACAGAAATGTAGAAAACTGGATTTGATGTAATCTATTGGCAAACATAGTTCCTGAGAGGGGAGATAGGCTACCAAAAATTTTGATCTAGGTTGACTTCTTTTTTCCATGCAGGATGATCTAAACTAAATGATTCTTCTTTTAGGGATTGAGGGCTTTGACCTTACACTTGTCCTGCAGTTGACAGATGGCCGTCAGGGGTAACCCGTTGGGTAGCCCTAGCCTTGGTATACAGCATCAAATTGAGAAACCCTTATTCATATTGGAAATCATGGAGTTGGAATGTAGGATCTGTGTCGGTCTCTCACCCCCCCCTCCCTTTGGTGGCAGGCTGGTTATAACATCAGCCATCAGTGGTGCCAATATAGAATCAGATTCTTGTCCTGTGTTCTGGTGACCACAGCACTGTCATGGGAATCAGGATGAAATAAGACTTTAGAGCTGATTTTTAATTCTTCATTCTCAAAAGTTTGTGTGAGAGTTGTTCATTTTTAAGGGACTTCGGGAGCATCATACTGCTACATTGGGTACAAGATGACATTCTTTGTGCCCCGAGACTGTCCCAGAGCCCAGAGTACTCAAAAATGATGATGTCTCTGATATAAGACATACACATAGGGGCCTATAATGGTTTGGGCACTTGTCTGGAGTTTATATAGAGCATGGAAGTGGCTGGTAGCAGAGGTGAAGAGGATGCAAACTCTGGGTTGAGGATGGAAGGGAGCCGCCTGTGCACTGCTGCCTTCCTGATGATCTTACATTTGGTTCTCAAACAATGTATATGTTAATGCCTCGTATCTTTGTGAGGGCTTGTTTGTCCCCCACCTCACCAACCTACCCCAAGAAAGTTTTCTACATAACTTTAGAGTTATGTAGAAAACTTCCTTCCACGTACCAGATGTTAAAAATATTTTGACTTCTGATGGCACATTTTCTTGTAGTCTTAGTCTGGGCAGCCATAACACAATGCTATAGATTGAGTGGCTTAAACAACAGAAGTTTATTTTCTCACAGTTCTGGAGGCTAGAGTTCTGAGCTCAAGGCACCAGCATGATCAGGTTCTGGTTGAAGATTCTCTTTCTGGCTTGCAGATGGCTGCCTTATACTTGAATCCTCACATGGCAAGAGAGACAGCAAGCACTCCTGTGCCCCTTGTTATAAGGATGCAAATCCCATCATGAAGGCCCCATCCTCATGCCCTCATTTAAACCTAAGTATCTCTAAAAGGCCTCTTCAAATACCATCATGTTGGGGGTTAGGGCTTCAACATATGAATTTGAGGGAACACAGTTCAGCCCACAGCCCTTGTCTTTATTGTTCTGATTATAAATGTTACACAGTACTTCATTGGTTATAAAACACACCATTATTTTGGGTACTGCTAAGGAAGAAAGAACTGCTGTCAATTAAATTGACATACTTTACTACTTAAAATGTTATACTTTACTGAAGATTTCCTTTCTTTAGAAAGTTATTTTTACATATCTCAATCCTTTTCATACAATGGTAGGAAAGTGAATAAGTAGGTTAAGGTAATTAAAATTTATGTTCAGAACCTGATTCTTCTAAATAATTTTTTTCACCTAGTTGTCAATACTCATTTTTCTTCATATGACATCATCTTCTCTACCATTAAGAGCATTGATGTTTCAGCATTTTTTTGAGCCCTTCACTGTTTTCTCCAGGACTTTTCTTCCAAGCTGCAGACATGCATTCTGCAAGTTTGATGCCATTCTTTCATGATCTCAGAAGGAGGTTTTAATGGAAGGCTTTCAGATGAAATTCAGGGCTCTTATTCCTTCCACAGTGGACTTTAAGTGATCTGTTGACTGAAACCTGGAGGAGGTTATAATTGTCTAGTCACTCTACCAGATGTAATAACATAGGTTTGCGTGGTTAGTGCTTGCCACATTATAACCATTCCCTGGCTGGTAGCAATTTTAAGGTGCCATCAACTGTTATATCCATTTTGGCTTTGGAAAAGTTAAAGTCAGAATAAATATGGGCCTTTGATCAATGCCCAGTATAATATGTGCTCATTGTAGAAAATTTGTAAAATACTGATAAAGAATATCTTGGGTTTTTTAAATAATTCTTATCTTTTGCTTTATCCTTTCTAATGTCATTACTCTTTGAAAAATGCCTAAGAGTCTGTTGTACCAATATACCATGATTTTGTTTGGGTGAATTTTGTTTACATATTTTTCTCATTCATTAAAGAAAAACCCTCTGGAAAATATGTATCTTTGTATAAATCTCTGATTATTTTAGTGGAATGTTTCTAGGTAAGGAATTAATAGTGAAAGGAGAGGAACTTTTCAGAAGCTCATGGTACTTCTTGACAAATTGTTTTCCAGAAGGATTGTGTTGGTCGCCACCTGTGTAAGCAGTGTGTGAGTGTGTCTGCTTGCATGGCTCTTTCTAGTATTGGGTATTTGTGGATTTTAATAATCTTTGTCAAGTTTATACGTTAAAACATGTATTTGTTTTTAATTAGCATTTCTTTGAGATCGGAAGACCTCTTTAAATATTTAGTGCCCATTTATAGTTCCTCTTCAATAATTGTCTTTTTATGTCCTTGTACATTTTTTCTGTTGGGAATGTGACAGACTCTAGTTTGATTCTTCCCTTTTCCAAGTGTGGCCCTGGTGTGTAGTAGTGGGGTTTCCTTAGAAAGTTACTCATAGGGGAATTTTCCTTGAAGTTGCTTGAAAGTCACATTGCTTGTCTTCAGTGGGTAGCAGTGTCTCCTGCATTATTAAAAATTTCATGTTTGTGCTGAGGCTAGAGATCTGCTAGTCTGATTGACTTATATTTAAGAAACTTATTTTATAGAGAAACCAAAATAAAGACATAAAACCAACACAAATGAGTCATTAGGTTTTCCACGGTACCTAATAACATTCTACCTCTGTACATACACAGTCAAAAAAGTCTAAGCGCTTCCCGCTCCCTGGATGTGCTGGGAGCCCTCATCCTGTGAGTTTCTGATAGCGGGCAGGGATAATTCCAGACAGGGAAGCATCTCCTTAATAAATTGCTGTAGTCTTAAGTGTAAAAGAAAACATTGTCCATGGCTTATATTCTTAGATTATTAGGTACATGGATTTTTTTTTTTCAAACTAAGCTAAAGTAATGAAATAAAGGGTTTTAGATCTAGAAGGACCTTAAGAAATTGAGTTCAGTGTCTTCAGTTTTTGAGAAATATTTGGAAAACATTGAGCAACTGCCCAAGGCCTTATAGCTCGTTAAAACAAAGATGGGCTCAAGGTATATAGCTTTTGACTCCAGACTAGTTCAGTTTCTACTATGCCTCTGGCTAGTTCCCTTATTTTTATCTCTAGCACTGAGTAAATATGAAGGAAAACACATCCCTGAGATAGAAGACAGTGAATTACTTTATAATTTCTCTCTCCAGGGCTACTTGTTTTGATTTTTTTCCTTCTCTAGAAGTGTTTTCCCCCCTCCCTAGAAAGTTTATTTCAGAAATTCTTACATGGCCTTGATCTGCATTCAGTAGCACTGTAATATCTCTTTCTTTTTCTGTATCTTAAAGCCCATTTCTGCTTGATGTCCTTGAGACTGTTATAAATCCATCCTTTTTTTTGTAAAGTCACTCAGACACCATAAATGTAATAATTAAACATGCAATCATTTAAAAAAAGCTATACAATGGTATTAAAAGTAAAGATAACCCCCATTTCTTCTCTGCTTCCATTTTTGCTCCCCAAAGGAAATTAATGTTAATGGTTTATTTGATCTTTCTAGATATTTTCAATGCATATATGTGTGTATGCATGCATAATGTACATGTATAGATCCTTAAGAAAACCGATAGACTTTACAGTGTGTTTTATTTTGTAAGTTACCATGTTGACTGAATACATTTTTAGACATATTTTCATATTAGCACATACTAATATATAGGCTTTTAAAAAGTTTCTCAGTGTTACATTAGACAGATATACTGTAACTTGTTTTATTATTCCCGTTGATGGTTTTATCTTTTTTGTTGTCATTACAATCAATACTAGAGTAAATCTCCTTGTGCATAACTCCCTGTCCTTTCATAAGGATAGTTGTAAGAAAAATTGTTGGTTAATAAGTTTATTCATTTATAATTTTCCTAAATTTTGTCAAATTGCCCTTCAAAAAAGGTGCCATTAAATTTACAGTTGCACCTTCAATATGTGAGAATGCTTGTTTATTCACATGCTTATCAGCATAGGTTATAATCAAGCTATCAATATTTCATCTTTTCCAGTATAATAGGCAAAAGTGACATCTCATTGTTTTAATTTTGCAATTCTTTAGAGTGAATCCAAAGGCATTTTTATATGTTTATGGGCCATTTGAAGCCACACTGTCTGGATTTGTATCCTGGCTCCATAGTTTAGTAACTGTGTGAACTTGAGCAAATTACTTAACCTTTCTGTGCCTCATGGGTCACTTATGATGATTATATGAGTTAATATTTATAAAGTACTTAAATCCATGCTTGGCAGATAGTATATAAGTATTTGACAAAAATAAAATTTACATTTCTTTCTCTGTCCTGCCTGTTCATTTACCTAATTTTCTGTTGGTTTCAATAGGTGTTTTAATATTTTGTTAAGTGGTTAACCATTGATCGTTTACTAGCTAGAGTTCTAAGCAAGTGAAACATGTCATGTTTAGTTTTGAATTTTAAAACCTAAGAAGATCCATCTAACTCAGACTTCATTTTTTATAGGATTAAGGGAAGGATTTTGTTTTAATTCTGTAAGTTCAGTGTTGAGAAGTGACTGAGGTTAGTTATAAGTCATTATTTCAGGGAGGTCGGCTTTCTTTCCCTGCTTCGTGTGAGAGTTCTTTTTAATTTTTTTTTAATTTTTATTTTTTTCGTGTGAGAGTATTGATGCTGCTAATCTGATTAAACCTCCTTACATCCTTAGCTCTAAGATCCTGAAGATTAAGAGATTCTGGGGTTTCCCCCCCTCTGACCATTAAATTGTTACCATGGTTATTGGGCTCCCCAAACAGTACCTCAAATCCCTTCTGATTTATGGAAGCGGCATCTTAAAGATGGATAAGCACTCTGCTGTTTTGGCTTCAGGAAACTTAGGTAAGAGTTCCAGTTTGAATGTACCTACTAGTTCTCTTTGAAAAAGTGGTTTCATTTTTCTGAACCTCAGTTTTCTTGCCTATAAAAATGAAGCTAACAGGGACTTCCCTGGTGGCGCAGTGGTTAAGAATCCACTTGTCAATGCAGGGGACAGAGGTTCGAGCCCTGGTCCAGGAATATCCCACATGCCGTGGAGCAACTAAGCCCGTGCGCCACAACTATGGAGCCTGCTTTCTAGAGCCCGCGAGCCACAGCTACTGAGCCCGCGTGCCTAGAGCCTGTGCTCCACAGCAAGAGAAGCCACCGCAATGAGAAGCCTGCGCACTGCAACGAAAAGTAGCCCCCGGTCACCGCAACTAGAGAAAGCCCGTGTGCAGCAACGAAGACCCAAATGCAGCCAAAATATAAATTAATTAATTAATTTTAAAAAATGAAGGTTAACAATCTCTATCTGTGTCATAGAGTAATTACGAGGGTCAAATGAAAGGAAGATTTGTTTTCTTAAAACTTCAGGCATGATAATGTTGATGATGAAGGGAATTTGTTTTGTTTTATGTTCACATAGTATCTGTTTTGGGGAAATAAAATATACAGATATTTGAATTTACATGGAGAGTTTTTGATACTTGAATGTTGTGAGGGGCAGGTGAGATATTTTTCTTCTTCAAGGTATTGAAGAAACTAGGAAGTGAACTGCAGTTCATCAGGAAGTGAATCCCCTGGGGTAAAATGTGGCAGTACTAATAAAAGTTGCTCTTTGACTGTTTACTGTGTATCAGATAGTGTGGTACATGCTTATAAACAGTAGCTTATTAGTGGAAGTTAAAGAACTAACTTAAGACTGCACAGCTGCTAAGTGGCAGAGCCAGGATTTGAATCCAGTTTGTCTTTCTGTCTCCAAAACCTTATGATCAGGACAGTATAGCAGCCAGGTTGCATGGGTTCAATTCCCAGGTCAAGTTGATTAACCTCACTGTTTCCACTTTTACATCTGTAAAATGGGGATGATAACAGCATCTCCCTCTGAGGGTTTTTGGTTGTCCTGAGGATTCAGTGAGTTAAAGTGCTTGGAACAGTGCCTGGACCGTTGTAAGCATTTCATAAATGTTTGCTCTTATTATAATTGACGGTAATTTCTATACCCTTCTGGCTTCTTTGTTTCTGCCCCTTGACCCTCTCCTTTTGGCTTTAGGCCAAAATGGCAGCATCTCAGATATTTTTGTCTCCTTGGTTCCCTTGTCTGTGTGGCATACACGGCCCTGGCCATTCCATCTGGTGCAGGAGGAGAGAGTGTGGTAGGCCTGCCCCTAGTGGAGTGCTGTGGGGCAGTTGCTGCAACCGTCTGGGGTGGCATGTGTTTGCTGGAAGGGAGGAGGGGGAGGAGTGTGAGGCCAGAATGCAAGGATCCACCACCAGCATTCTGCGAAGAGAAGCTGTGTGCACTCAGAGGGTGTGTACCTGTGAGACTCAGTGTTCACCTCAGCTTTACAAGAGCAGGCTCCAGGGCAGCGATGACTAAACCTGGCTAGTTCATCTAAGGCACTTGTGACTCAAATTCCTACCAGACCTACTGCATTACTCACCGAGGTTGGACTCAGGCTTCTGTAATTTTTTTTTTTTTTATGGTTTTTGAGTGGCAAGCCAGGTTCGGGAACCACTGGCATGCCATTTGTTCCTGTGTCTGTGCAGGACCAGTTCCAGCCAACCGTGGCAGGGGTATGTGTATGTGACTTGGAAAACTCTTAGGAAAAGGAGCTAAGTGGGGGAAAAGGAGCTCCCCCACTATCTAGTAGACTGCCACGGTTGGCTGGAGCTGGTCCTGCACTTGAAATACAGGTACACAAGCAGATGAGTGAAAGGATTCCATTACAGAAATAACAACAGGCAGGATTTGATCAAAGTAATTTGTCAGTATATTTTATTTGGTTCTTGTGTTTATGCAGATTCCTCATCAACACTTGCTTCTTCTCACACTTGCAAGTTAGATACACAAAAATGAATAGCCATTGAATATAATTTTGATGTTTAATTGTTTTTAATTGAAGTATAGTTGATTTACAATGTGGTGTTAATTTCTGCTATACAGCAAAGTGACTCAGTTATACATACATGTATATTTTTTAAGATTTATCATTTATTTATTTTTGGCTGTGTCAGGTCTTAGTTGAGGCATGTGGGATCTTCGTTGAGGCATGCAGGATCTTTCGTTGCAGCGTGCGGGCTTCTCTCCTCTAGTTACGGCGTGTGGGTTTTCTCTTCTCTAGTTGTGGTACGTGGGCTCTGTAGTTGTGGCGCATGGGCTCCAGGGCGTATGGGCTCTGTAGTTTGCAGTACGTGGGCTCTAGTTGAAACACACGAGCTCAGTAGTTGTGGTGTGCAGATTTAGTTGCTCTGCGGCATGTGGGATCTTAGTTCCCTGACCAGGGATCAAACCCACGTACCCTGTACTGTAAGGTGGATTTTTTACCACTGGACCACCAGGGAAGTCCCTATACATTCTTTTTTATATTCTTTTCCATTATGGTTTATCCCAGGACAGATATATATATGTTATTTATTTGTTTGTTTGTTTCTCTATTTATTTATTTATTTACAGTGTTGTTAATTTTTCATGCAGCCTTATAGAAATTGTTAGAGGGCTGTTTTCCCAGTGATACTCAGAGACTGAATTAAGTGAGTAATGCACATGCCATTTTATATTTGAGAAATCATGATTAGAGTGGAATGTTAATATGGTTAGCTGGAGTGAGACAATATTGACATTGTTGCTAAGATATTTTACCAGACATGTCATTGAGGCTGCTGCTTCAAAAACTGAGCAATGCTTTTTTCTTTCTTTTTCCTCCCTCCCTCCCCCCCTTCTTTCTTTTTTTTAAATTTAGTTTTATTTATTTATCTATTTATTTATTTATTTTTGGCTGCATTGGGTCCTCGTTGCTGTGTGCGGGCTTTCTCTAGTTGAGGCGAGTGGGGGCTACTCTTCTTTGTGGTGTGCGGGCTTCTCATTGCAGTGGCTTCTCTTGTTGCGGAGCATGGGCTCTAGGCGCGTGGGCTTCAGTAGTTGTGGCACGTGGACTCAGTAGTTATGGCTTGCGGGCTCTAGAGCGCAGGCTCAGTAGTTGTGGCGCACGGGCTTAGTTGCTCCGCGGCATGTGGGATCTTCCCAGAGCAGGGCTCAAACCCGTGTCCCCTGCATTGGCAGGCGGATTCTTAACCACTGTGCCACCAGGGAAGCCCCCTTCCTTCTTTCTTTTGTGATGGTGGTGATGGTGGTGGTAATGATGGAGCAGGAATATAACAAATAAAATGACAGAGTCAAAGAGTGAAAAGTCATCTCATTCTCTCCCCTACTCCCTGCCCCCCCAGTACAGGCCTGAAAGGGATCTTGATAAAAAGCCACATGTACACAATTGATTTATTCTGCTGCTTTCTAGAATGTATACTGAGTTGGTTGTATTGTATTTTTAATCTGTTTGTGGGGGAGAAACTTTGAGGCATTTTCCCAAAAATGTTTATAGGTCCCATTTTCCTTGTAAGGAGTTGAAGCAGGATAAATGGTACTTCTCCCTGTCCTCTCCCTTTCTCTTGTAACGAGGCCTGTTGGCAGACAGTTTTGCTGACGGGACTGCCAGAGTTTGGATTTGAGTAGTTAGTGAGGGGTGGTGTACTGGTTATGGTATTGTTCTAAAAGTCTTTTTCCCTCCACTTATTTTTCCACCCCCAAGATGTCAGCATGTCCAATATGACAGAATGTGCCTGGTGTTTATCATTCAGGGAAACATGACTTGCTAAATTATCTGTAGATGATAGTCAGAATTCCTTAAGCACCCACAGCACTCCATGTCTGTTATGCACCGTGGTCAGGGGATCCGCGTGTTGTGGGAAGGCAGACCAGGGCAGTGCCGTGATTGGGAATTCTGACTGTGGTCTCAAGTCTGCCTGGGTTCAAATCTGGATCTACCGCTTACAGGCAACTCAGTTAGCTTCCCTTAGCCTTAGTTTCCTCGTCTGTAACTAGGGGGCGGTGACAGCATTTACTTGCAATGGGATAGGTTGAAAAAATTAGCTACTGGATAGAAAGTGCTTAGCAGGGGGTCTGTTACACCAAGTAAGGTCTTAACAATGGCCAGCTTAATCACCCTCATTATTAGGGCAGATATATTCAGTGAGCCTGCACACAGGTAAAACAGAACACTCATAATAACTCCTGACGTGTTACCTGGGTACTTGCTGAGTGCGAAGCTCGAGGGTATACTGACTCCTGACGTGTTACCTGGGTACTTGCTGAGTGCGAAGCTCGAGGGTATACTGACTCCTGACGTGTTACCTGGGTACTTGCTGAGTGCGAAGCTCGAGGGTATACTGACTCCTGACGTGTTACCTGGGTACTTGCTGAGTGCGAAGCTCGAGGGTATACTGACTCCTGACGTGTTACCTGGGTACTTGCTGAGTGCGAAGCTCGAGGGTATACTGACTCCTGACGTGTTACCTGGGTACTTGCTGAGTGCGAAGCTCGAGGGTATACTGACTCCTGACGTGTTACCTGGGTACTTGCTGAGTGCGAAGCTCGAGGGTATACTGACTCCTGACGTGTTACCTGGGTACTTGCTGAGTGCGAAGCTCGAGGGTATACTGACTCCTGACGTGTTACCTGGGTACTTGCTGAGTGCGAAGCTCGAGGGTATACTGACTCCTGACGTGTTACCTGGGTACTTGCTGAGTGCGAAGCTCGAGGGTATACTGACTCCTGACGTGTTACCTGGGTACTTGCTGAGTGCGAAGCTCGAGGGTATACTGACTCCTGACGTGTTACCTGGGTACTTGCTGAGTGCGAAGCTCGAGGGTATACTGACTCCTGACGTGTTACCTGGGTACTTGCTGAGTGCGAAGCTCGAGGGTATACTGACTCCTGACGTGTTACCTGGGTACTTGCTGAGTGCGAAGCTCGAGGGTATACTGACTCCTGACGTGTTACCTGGGTACTTGCTGAGTGCGAAGCTCGAGGGTATACTGACTCCTGACGTGTTACCTGGGTACTTGCTGAGTGCGAAGCTCGAGGGTATACTGACTCCTGACGTGTTACCTGGGTACTTGCTGAGTGCGAAGCTCGAGGGTATACTGACTCCTGACGTGTTACCTGGGTACTTGCTGAGTGCGAAGCTCGAGGGTATACTGACTCCTGACGTGTTACCTGGGTACTTGCTGAGTGCGAAGCTCGAGGGTATACTGACTCCTGACGTGTTACCTGGGTACTTGCTGAGTGCGAAGCTCGAGGGTATACTGACTCCTGACGTGTTACCTGGGTACTTGCTGAGTGCGAAGCTCGAGGGTATACTGACTCCTGACGTGTTACCTGGGTACTTGCTGAGTGCGAAGCTCGAGGGTATACTGACTCCTGACGTGTTACCTGGGTACTTGCTGAGTGCGAAGCTCGAGGGTATACTGACTCCTGACGTGTTACCTGGGTACTTGCTGAGTGCGAAGCTCGAGGGTATACTGACTCCTGACGTGTTACCTGGGTACTTGCTGAGTGCGAAGCTCGAGGGTATACTGACTCCTGACGTGTTACCTGGGTACTTGCTGAGTGCGAAGCTCGAGGGTATACTGACTCCTGACGTGTTACCTGGGTACTTGCTGAGTGCGAAGCTCGAGGGTATACTGACTCCTGACGTGTTACCTGGGTACTTGCTGAGTGCGAAGCTCGAGGGTATACTGACTCCTGACGTGTTACCTGGGTACTTGCTGAGTGCGAAGCTCGAGGGTATACTGACTCCTGACGTGTTACCTGGGTACTTGCTGAGTGCGAAGCTCGAGGGTATACTGACTCCTGACGTGTTACCTGGGTACTTGCTGAGTGCGAAGCTCGAGGGTATACTGACTCCTGACGTGTTACCTGGGTACTTGCTGAGTGCGAAGCTCGAGGGTATACTGACTCCTGACGTGTTACCTGGGTACTTGCTGAGTGCGAAGCTCGAGGGTATACTGACTCCTGACGTGTTACCTGGGTACTTGCTGAGTGCGAAGCTCGAGGGTATACTGACTCCTGACGTGTTACCTGGGTACTTGCTGAGTGCGAAGCTCGAGGGTATACTGACTCCTGACGTGTTACCTGGGTACTTGCTGAGTGCGAAGCTCGAGGGTATACTGACTCCTGACGTGTTACCTGGGTACTTGCTGAGTGCGAAGCTCGAGGGTATACTGACTCCTGACGTGTTACCTGGGTACTTGCTGAGTGCGAAGCTCGAGGGTATACTGACTCCTGACGTGTTACCTGGGTACTTGCTGAGTGCGAAGCTCGAGGGTATACTGACTCCTGACGTGTTACCTGGGTACTTGCTGAGTGCGAAGCTCGAGGGTATACTGACTCCTGACGTGTTACCTGGGTACTTGCTGAGTGCGAAGCTCGAGGGTATACTGACTCCTGACGTGTTACCTGGGTACTTAATGTGAAGCTCGAGCGTAGTGAGCTGTAATAGTTATGGTGGCACTAGGTGCGTAACTGAGGTGGAGGATGGCTTTAGCAGGTGGATACCCAGCGAGTCATTACAGTCCCCAGGGCTGCCTTATGGCACAGTTCTGGGGCACTGCCACATAGATGTGCGACGTGGGGACGGTGGTCCTTCCCTCATCATTCCTCAGCCACACCCACCCCCTCCCAAGGAAGTTCTGTGTAAAAGGTGGAGTTTTCTATGTTGTTATAAATAAGAGGGTATATTCGGGTTGCCGGGTTTTAGTTTAATGCTAAGAGAAGGATTCATTTTTTGGAGATTGGAAGTTAAAAGCAGAGAAAAGTGTAGACGGAGCTAGGGCAGTGAGGTTCCTTTTGACTACTTGGAAGTATACAGTTGAACCTTGAACAACATGGCAGGGAGGTGTGGTGACCCTCCTCGCAGTTGAAAATCTGCACGTAACGTATAGTCAGCCCTCTGTATACGTGGTTCCTCCATCTCTGCAGTTCCACATCCGTGCATTCAACCAACCACAGATTGTGTAGTACTGTAGTTTTTACTATTAAAAAAAAATCTGTGTATAAGTGGACCCACGCAGTTCCAACCCATGTCGTTCAAGGGTCAACTGTACAGGGTAGGGAACTGGATCTTGGACCACACAGTGGCTGTCACAGGAAGCCAGTCCATAGCTTCTCTGTGGGAATAATCAACAAGGAAGAACATCCCCGATCAGTAAGACCTGGGAGAAAGATGACTGTGGACAGTTTGGGCTAGATGGATGAGGGCAAATCAGCCAGGTGGACTAAGTAAAACCAGTGGGCATAGTTAGAAGAGCCTGGATAAAGGAAAAGTGAGCCCTCCTTCCTGAAGAAAGGAACTCATGAGAGCAGGAACTTGACAGGTATCCAGTGGAGGGGCTTGCTGGGAAACCTCTGGAAGTAAAAGGAGATAGATACAAATTTATGTGTCATGTAAATGTTTAATGGAAAAGTGTGTTTTGTATTATAAAACATTCTCGTTATGAAAATGTCAGAACATACGTCAACCTTAAAATGTAAAAGGAAGGGAAAAATCCATTGATAGTTCCCACCCTCTTAGGAATAACCATATCAACGTTTTATTGAATTTCCTTCTAGTTTTTGGTGGTGCATATTATTTTCCCATTGTCATCATATGGCATATACAAAATTGTGCACACTAGCTTAAATATTTATCCTGCATGTTTGAAAAATGATCCTGTGGTAAACTTAAATGCCTCCTTTTTTGTTAATTTCAGTTCCTTGGCAACAAAAATGGTCATTGTGGTGTTCTGTGCTACTCTTCTTCTTTGGGGTGCGTTATTGGAGAGAAGCAGTAAAGAGAGCTTTCTCTGCCCAGTGTCACAATCATGTAGAAAATGTTAGCCATTGTTAGCAAGTTCTGGCACAGGGCACTATTGTTTCAAGAGGTCACCAGATAAAGAGGTTCTTTCTGGGGACTTCCCTGGTGGCGCAGTGGTTGGGAATCCGCCTGCCAATGCAGCAGACACGGGTTTGAGCCCTGGTCCAGGAAGATCCCACATGCCGCAGAGCAACTAAGCCTGTGTGCCACAACTGCTGAGCCTGCACTCTGGAGCCCGTGAGCCACAACAGCTGAGCCCACGTGCTACAACTACCGAAGCCCGCGCGCCTAGAGCCCGTGCTCTGCAACAAGAGAAACCACCGCAGTGAGAAGCCCGCGCACCGCAACAAAGAGCAGCCCCCGCTTGCTGCAACTAGAGAAAGCCCACGCTCAGCCACAAAGACCCAACACAGCCAAAACTAAATAAATTTATTTTAAAAAAATTCTGCACCATGGGGTGAAGGATATGGTTTGAAAAACTCATTTCCTGAGTGAGAAGGGAGTGGAAGCAGAAGAGGGACAGTTGAGTGAAGTGTTGAAGGCTGGGCATGAGTTATAGTTTATTGCTTCCCCCCCCCCACTCATAATGTCCCCACTGTTGAGTGGTTAATTTTGATTCTTAAGTAACTTTTTCCTCAAAAAGGTTAAATGGGCTGGGCGTTTTCTGAGCCTCTGAGTACCCGAGAATACTTTTTGGTTGGTATTGCACTTGATAGAAAACTTGGTTTGGCTTTATGAGGTTTGGCCATGTTATTTGCTCCCTCAGGTTTCAAAGATACTGCTTTTTGGCTTTCGGCTCTTGATGTTGGAGAAGAGAAGTGTTGTGAGTGGAACCGTGTCCCTCCAAAAAGAAAAAGTTGCAGTCCTAACCCTTGATACCTGTGAAAGTGACCTTACTTGGAAGTAGGATCTTTGTAGACATAATCAAATGAAAATAAGGTCATAATAGATTAGGGTGGGCTCTGCTCTAGTGACTGGTGTCCTTAGAAGAGACCCAGACACAGGGAAGTATGACATGTGATTATGGAGGTCGAGCTTGCAGTGATGTGTCTACAAGCTAAGGAACGCTGAGGATTGTAGGCAACACCAGGAACTAAGAGAAAGGCGTGGACCGTATTCTCCCCTAGAGTTTTCAAAGAGAGCGTGACCCACCTGACACGTGGATTTTGGACTTAACAGCGTCCAGAAATGTGAGAATAAATTTCTGTTGTTTAAATAACCCAGTTTGTGGTACTTTGTTACAGCAGCCGTAAAAACTAATTGAAGAAGTCTGAGGGCAGTTGGGTTCTAGGTTCCTTTGAAAGTCTCTGCAGTTTTGTTTCCCCTTAATTATTTTTATAAAACTATATACTTACCTGGATGCTTGTGATACTATTTTTTTTTTTTTTTTAACTATCAACTTAAAGTTTTGCCAGGATATGTCTAGGTATGAGTCTCCCTCTAGGGAAACAGCCTAGAGCACTGTGAGTCCTTTTTTTTTTTTCCCATTGCCCTTAGCAATATTGTTTTTGAAGTATAGTTGATTTACAGTGTTGTGCTAATTTCTGCTGTATAGCAAAGTGACTCATTTATACACTTATATACATTTTTTTTTTTTTTTTTTTTTTGCGTTACGTGGGCCTCTCACTGTTGTGGCCTCTCCCGTTGTGGAGCACGGGCTCCGGACGCTCAGGCTCAGTGGCCATGGCTCACGGGCCCAGCCACTCCGCGGCATGTGGGATCTTCCCGAACCGGGGCACGAACCCGTGTCCTCTGCATTGGCAGGCGGACCCCCAACCACTGCGCCACCAGGGAAGCCCTATACATTCTTTTTTTGTATTCTTTTCCATTATGGTTTATCCCAGGAGATGGGATATGGTTTCCTGCACTGTACAGTAGGACCCTGTTGTTTATCCATCCTAAATGTAATAGTTTTCATCTACTAACCCCAAACTCCCAGTCCATCCCTCTCCCTCCCTCCGCCCCTTGGCGACCACAAGTCTGTTCTCTATGTCTGTGAGTCTGGTTCTGTTTTGTAGATAGGTTCCTTTGTGCCATATTTTAGATTCCACATATAAGTCATATCATATGGTATTTGTCTTTCTCTTTCTGACTTCACTTAGTATGATCATTTCTAGTCACATCCATGTTGCTGCAAATGGCATTATTTCTTTTTTATGGCTGAGTGGTATTCCATTGTATGTATTCTTTATCCATTCATCTGTTGATGGACATTTAGGTTGTTTCCATGTCTTGACTATTGTGAATAGTGCTGCTGTGAACATTGGGGTGCATGTATCTTTTTGAATTATGGTTTTCTCTGGGTATATGCCCAGGAGTGGGATTGCTGGATCATATGGTAGTTCTATTTTTAGTTTTCTGAGGAACCTCCATAGTGTTTTCCATAGTGGCTGCACCAACTTGCATTCCCATCAACAGTGTAGGAGGGTTCCCTTTTCTCCACACCCTCTTTAGCATTTGTTATTTGTAGACTTTAATGATGGCCATTCTGAGGCGGGTCCTTTTTTAATTTGCAAACCTCAATTCAAAAAAGATTGGGGTTTTTTTTGAGTTTTAAAAATTATTTTGTCCATATTTCTCCTCAGAAATACCTTTGTTTTCCATATCTGTAATCTTTTCTTGCATCATGAAAATGTTTGCCCCTTCCCCCTACATCCTGGGGACACCTCCTCAAGCTTGTTCTTTATCACTGAGTGGACTTTCTATAGTGTTAGTTCTACTCTTTATGCCTGAAATGTGGATAATAATTGGCTATTGCTTTTGAAATGTCCTTGCTTTTCTTCCTCTTTAATATTAGTCTATACTAATCAAAAAAGAAATGCCATATGAAGGGTATAGAGGCCATGTCCCCCTATATTCTATTGAGGGTGACAAGCAGTTCACTGAATTTTTATCTCAGCTTCTTTGTTTGAATCTTCAAAAAGATAGCCTCTTTTCTTTTGCTAATAAGCTACATTCTCCTCAGTCTCCCACCATTTATTATTTGAGGGGGGTGTTTGGGGAGTTGGCTTTTCCTGGAAAGAGAAAAGATCTCATCAGCTCTGTTTTATCTACTGGAGTCAGTTGGTTCCTGCTGGTGGCTATAGGGGGAGATACTGGAGCCAACACCGAGGCAGGGGATGGATGTCTCCCCATCCTGTGGGCTGAAGCCTGGTTAGGCCACCAGTTGTTGCAATGAAAACAAAGGATGCTCCATTGTCATCCTTAAAATTACTAGGAATTCTTTGCTTTTCTGGCACTCCCTTATCTTTTGGAGTAGATTTTGCACTTGTGAGTTGTTGTCTTTTACTTTGTAGTTACAGGTATTTTATCAGGGTGTTGGGAGGGCTTGTTAGCCAGATACAATAGTTTAAAACAGAAACGGGAATTGGTGCTTTTACCGCCCGCACCCTGCCCTGCTCCACCACTGGCTGCTTCCCTCTTCCTCCTACCTCTGTATTCCTAGGTCCCGTCCTGCCTTATTCCTTTCCCTTTTAGCCTCTCCTTACTCCCCTACCCCCCATCTAACAGGTCCCCATGTCTTACCCCTCCCTCATCTTGCCCTCTCCCTGGCAGAGCTGGTGTTTCCCTAGGGCCCTGGATTATCCTGTGTGAGCTGCTTCCACGAGTGTGCCCACACTCCACCCACAGCAGCAGAGATGACCAGGACATGAAAGAGCCAGGGTGCAGGGTGAGGAGGGAGGAAGATGGTGTTGCACAGTGGGAGCGGGAATGCTTGGGGCTGCCGAGAGTCCCACCTCTTTCAGAGCACGGCCCTGGGGCTCTTCTTACTCCCCTGTCCTGTGTCCACCTCCCATCAACCAGAAACAAGCTCACCTCCGACCAGTCAGCACGCACATCGTCACTTTGAACAGTCTTTGTGGAAGGGAGCTTCATCTCACCCACTTGCCAAGTTAGGCCACAGTGTGTGGCCCAGTTAGACTTAAGATCTTCATATCCACACCTGGCTCAATCCTAGGAAACGTAGATTTAAAATATTTATAGGAAATGTATGCACATAGCAAAAAATGTAAACCATTTAAAAGTGTATATACCTCCCATCCATGTTCCCAGTTGGTCAGTTCCTGTTCCCAGAGGCAACCACTGCTCCTGGATCCTGTGTGTCCTTCTTAGAGACCTTCCATGCATGTACGAGTGTGTATATTTACATTATTTATATATACATAAAAAAACATACAGTGTGTGCACACATGTGTATATAAACACAGATGTGTATATATACATACACTCAAGGAATGCAAATTGTGCATAAGGGGAACCTTTCTTTAATCATCTACATGATTATTCCCTCAAGTTTCTTTTCCTTTTCATCTCCTTCCCACCCCTCCCTCCCTCTCCCTTATCTTATAATAGGAACACAAAACGTTTCAGATCTTTTTGACCACTTTCTTGTGGTCTCACAATCTTTGGCGGTTCTCGTTCCTGGCTGTACGTGAGAAGCACCTAGTGAGCTTTCACTCACGACTGGTGCCCAGGCTGCACCCCAGAGCACTCACGACAGCCTTCCTGGGAAGGGCTCGGGCTCCCTTCTGTGGCAGGGCTGGGAACTCCTGCTCCAGTCCTGTGCAGCGGGCCTGGCAGATAGATCTCAAGAGTCCAAGTGTGGAGTGTTTGACAGGACCCATGGACTTGGGGAATGAGTTTATCCCAACAAGGAGATGTAGAATAATGAATTCCACACAGATGTAAGATGAACCCTGAACCCAGGTTGCTTTTGGCCACAGTTGCCCCACGGCTTCCTTCATCACCGGGCCATGTAGAGTGTTAGGATTCTGTCCTGTGTGGTGGGAATGGCATTCAGCACAGCCACCCCAGGCAGAGAGAGCAGGCCCGGAGGCTGCAAGAGTTAATGAGTTTACAGTATAAAGTGAAAGAAGAAGAAACTATTTAGGCTGCTTGATGACTGAACATCTATCTCGGATCTACTTTGCCTGTATGGTGGCAGCATAAGGTGTGACTGAAAGAAAATTAATGAACACTGGGCCTGGGTGCCTCCCAAATGGAGTGCTGTGGAGCTAATTAAGCAGCCAGCATGAAAAGTGAAAATAGGTGAGGGAACAGGTTTCTTCTCACAGTGGCCCGGTACTGTGTGCGTGTAGACCTACCTAGACTACTTTTGGTCTTCCCTGTTAGGTATACAAAACGATATAATGTGGAAAGGCATCTCTCAGTACACTTTCCTTAGGGGAGCGGTACCGAGAGAATGGACTCGGGATCACACTGCCTGGGTTCAGACCTGACTTTACCATTTGCCGGAGTCCTTGGGCGAGATACCTGATGCTTTCCGTGCCTCAGTTTCCTCATTGAAGGAGGGACATAGTACTAGCACCTACCTCCGTGAGTTGGCTGCAATGATATAAAGTGCCTGAAACCCTGTCCTAACACATAGTATATCTAAAAAAACACTTATTGTGTTAGAGTGCACCCTCCAGGGCTTGGGAGTGGGAGTGTTTCTGAGGTCATATACATATTCTTAAAACTCAGAATCTCTTGCATGGCAACATGCCTTAAAGGGAAAACTTTGACAATTAGAGAGGAAATGCCAGTCTGTTTACTCATCTGTTTTGGAATAAAGTACATTTGGTTCTGTAACCTCGAGTATTAAGAATAAAACTGTGAGGGTAGTCTTTACTGAGCTCTGTTTAGAGAACCCACTTGGAGTTTTGAAGACAAAAGGGTAAACTTGTCCTATTGACCAGATTTTTCTGTACTCTGGAGTTAGCTGCTCTGTTGCCTCTCAGCAGTATTGTTTGAGAATTAGTCATGACTGTGTGAATAATGTTTTGGAAAATTGCTTTCTTGGATACATTAATCTTTCTTTTTGAAAATGCGCATTAGCAATCAGCTCTGGCTGGGTAGTTGGGGAGATCCTGTAAGATGTAAAGCGGTTTAAAGTGCTTTCAGTTGCAGAGAGAAACTTCTGAGGGTTTCAAAAATGATACTGGATCTTGTGGAAGGAAATTTTTTCCAATTTTCTAGGTTTCTGTAAATATATATGAGTTATATGGTCATAAAACCTTATGATGGAAAATATGTTTAAGAAACATGAGAGCACTCCCAGGCAGGGACTGCACAAAAGAAGCCCTAACACATTTAATGCCCTAGTTAAATGTATTGCACAAGTCCCGTTTTCTGGAACTGGATAAACAGAACATCTTTTCTCTTTCTATTCTAAGCTTCCATTCCCCCTTCCTCCATCTAGCCACTTCAATGGCACAATAAATGGAAATCTTATTTCCTGCATCTGCAGACCTATTTACCTGAATGCCTAAGCTCACCCTTGCCTTTCTCAGATCTACTCTTTTTGAAATTCAGTTTTACTTTCATCTCCCTGGCTTCGTTGCCCTCATTTTTTTTTTTTTTTAAGCCTTCCCTAATCCTGCACTCCATGCACTTTAATCTGTAATGTTGGACATTGCCATTCTGCATAGCCTCCTTTAAACATTCATCATCGCCCAGGTTCGCATTTTCTGCCATTATGAGTTTAAATCCCTTTTCACAGCCTGTAATAGTAGAAAAAATTAAAAAAGAACTGTTATCAAAAGCCATTTCTGCCAATTTAAAAAGCCTTATTGGATGGCTTTATCCTCTTTGATAGTTCTATCTTTGCAGACTATGACTTGGATTTAGTTTTTGTGCGTGTGAGTAAGTATATATGTATATGTATTTACTTTTATTTAGTACATATATCTGTATGTGTATTTATATTTATTACAAACAGGAAGAACCTTATACCCTCATGCCCTTTCTGGTCTTTTATTTTTGAAAGTCAGAGTTGGTGATTTTAAAATAAGAAAAGGTATGTGTGTGTGTATGTTATGTATATGAATGACAGAGACTGTGTGTGACCTACAAAGCCTAAACTTTTATAGCAAAAATGTGCTGACCCCTTTATAGAATTAGCTCATTCAATAACATGTCTATTTTGGGACTTCCCTGGTGGTCCAGTAGCTAAGACTCCGTGCTCCCAGTGCAGGGGGCCTGGGTTCGATCCCGGGTCAGGGAACTCTGTCTCACATGCCGCAACTAAGAGTTCACTTGCCACAATTAAAGATCCCGTGTGCTGCAACTAAAGATCGCACGCAGCAATGAAGATCCCACGTGCTGCAACTAAGACCCGGCACAGCCAAATAAATAAATGTTAAAAAAAAAAAAAACATGTCTATTTTGAGTACCTCCTTTTTTTTTTTTTTTCTCAAAGTTAAATTCTTAAATATGTAGAGTAGTGAGTATGTTAGAGCATGAGCCAGCCACCTGGGGGGATTTTGGAAGTTGTAGCTGTGGCCCTGCTCCTCACGGATAACCCTCATGCCCTGGCTTCTTGTCTGAGAACCTGTGTGATTGGACTAGGTGCTCTCTGAGAGTGAAAGCGCCTTGGGGTGGATGTGAGTGTCCATGGTGAATCAATGGGAAACACCTGCCAGGGGAACTGGAGGAGGTAGTTGATAATATGGTTTTCCTACCCTGGAAAGGATGTGTCGTTCTCTGGCCCGGGCATTTCTGCTGCAGCAACAGGAAGGCGGACTGAGGTGTATTTCCCAGCACTTAATTGAGGTGGGGAATAAAATAGGTCACAGTCAACAGAAAAACATGTATTCAAAGCTAAAAGAAATGTGCTGGCCATGCTGGTTGTTGCAGTGAGATGTTTTTAATTCCTCTTAAACCTCTTTAAGCATCTGTTGAGGAATGTTAAATCAACTGGAGAATTTCTGGTGTCATGTTGCCTAGAACCAATATTGTTTAGTCCTATGGATGCCCCAGGAGACTTTCACCTTCTGGCACTGGCGTCGGCATCCTTGTGATGCTCTTGGACTGACTTTGACCTGAACCCCTTGCCTGATGCAGTTAAAGCACCAGACTCTGGAGTGCTGTCTCCAGCTTCTAAGCCACCCACTTCTTTGCGCCGCCTGCTCATACATAAAACTTCTTTCCCCGCTTTGTGCTTTTCTGATAAAAGGAAGTTGGACGTTAGGGATCTTTAATTGTGTCTGAAAAATAAACCAACAGAACAGTATGTTTGGGACTGATATTATGGTGAGATGTCAAAGTAAACTTGAAATAGAAACTCTTCCTCCCCAAACCCCATCTCTAAGTCCCGTTTTACTGCAGACCACATAAAATCAAAGTGCTGGAGCACAGCTGCTCCGAAGGCTGAAAGTCCTCATGGTTATGGCTTTCTTTGGAAACTCATCCCCACCAGACTTGCAGTTAATGAAAATATTTGCTTTGCTTGATATAAACAAAGTTTATGGGCAGAATTTGTAGTTAGGAAACTCTTTAATTCTCTTTTACCCCTCAGTCCCCAATTTCTCTCGTATCACTGAAGAATTCCAAGTATTTAAGAAAATAAACCCTCTCTCAGTAATGAGCTCACTGTTTTATTTCTGATGTTGTCATAAAATATGCATTTCTCCCTCATTTTGTGTCCTCATCCAGATTAAGTGACCTGAAATCTGAGGTTTGTTTGTTTTCGGTCAGAGATACTCGTGTGTGAGTAGGAAAAGACAGTGCCTTGTCACAGTGCCTGCTCCCGTCAGGCCATCCCATAGCTATTTGGGTACCCAGGTTGGTGATTTAGGCAGTGTAAGGGCAGCCACAGGGCAGGGTAGCTTTCTTCAAGCCACATGGAAAACCAGTGTCACCTCTTCAAGGCCCCCCACATTCTGTGTGTGTAACTCCCTGGGGCTGTGGCCTCAGTGCTTTCCAAGTTCTCGTCTGTCTCCTAGGGTTTCTTGTGACACATCCAGGTATCAGATGACCAGGCACCATTCTTGTAGGTACAGCACCTGCTTGCATTCCTAAGACGAGATGGAGGTGGTGGTGGGGACTGGTCATGAGAACCTGATATTGGACCAGAGAAACCAACTGTCCCTTCAACTGTCCCAAGTCTCAGCATGGTGGACCTTCAGCCCCAGTGGGAGTTGGCATTGTGGTGCAACCCCCGTTCTGCCTTAAGATCTGTTTCCTCGCCAGACTGTTGAAGGGGAAGCAGCTAGGAAGCTTCATGCCCTGGCTTAAGACACCAAGGAGGAGGTTTTTGAAAGATTTCAGGCTTGTCCACGGTGGCGTTAAGAGATTAGCTCCTGGGTCCTGGGAATTGGTGGTGATGGTATCTTATAGTGCAGGCTCGGGAAGCAGGGTGGGCAAGGGTTGTAAGAGGACCAGAGTGGGAGACACTGCAGTTCACTTGGACTTAGGAAGTAAGGATCTCCATTAACTCCTTCCTTCCTGCTTCCCTCCCTCATGGGCAGAAAGTCATTTATTTGTCTTGGGTCTTTACATAATGTCCTTGTTTTTGAAAATTCTAGTGAGAGTTTCCTGGTAATTCTCGTTGTTTCTTCAAATGTCAGTCATTTGGATATTTAGTTTCCCAAGTTTATTAAAACCCCTTCAAGCATAGCTGGCCCAGCTGAGACTGAAATTACCTTTCTGATGGTGCCAACTTATGCCTTGCGGAACCTGTGGCTTTTCTGTTCACAGCTCTGCTTGTTTTGAGTTGCCTTTGAAAGCCATGCATGAGCCTGTTTGCCTGTTTTAAATGCCCCCTGGTCTGTGGAGGGGGTAACTCTACTTCACCGTGCCTCCTAACATGAAAAACAAGTACAGTGATGCCGTTAGGAACTTGACAGTTGGGGTTGCATCCTTTTGAGTATTGTACACAAAGATCTGCATAAATTGAGTTCCCACTTGGCGAGACAAACGTTTTAAGTTCAAATCCAGGCCTCGATTTTTCGGAGTCAGGAAGGCATGGTAAACTTTCATCAGTTGGATAACTTTCATCAAAGAGAAAAGTTTGCTTGTGGAAAACTTTCTGTATCTTTCCAGTTCTGATGTATATAATTCAGAGCTTAAAGATGCTTTTTTAATCATCAGGAAAATGACTTACCTCTTCTTCTTGCACCATCTCAGTTGCTTCTTTGTATGTACCTGGGGGGTAAGGAGGAAAGCATGTCATCTGAGTACTTGAGGACTGGCTGTATTTTTTCAGAGGTGCTGGTCCTAGCCGACATAGTCCTTTCCTTGTGTCCTCTCTACACTGCAACTGCCTCCTCTGTATTTTTTTTAAAATACGTCTACCACCCTAGAATGTTTAATTTCCTTTCCTTTTTTTTTTTTTTTTTTTTTCGCTGCACCACGTGGCTCGCAGAATCTTAGTTCCCCAACCAGGGATTGAACTGATGCCCTCGACAGTGAGAGAGCAGAGTCCTAACCATTTGACTGCCAGGGAGTTCCCTAGAATGTTTAATTTCGATATAGTAAGCTTGTTTGTCATTAAGTTCATTTAGGGGTTGAATACTGAGGAGAACCTGCTTCATCAGTGAGCCACGGTTCCAGTCTCATGACTAAGGGTTTGGGCTGCTTGAGTTGTAGGACGGTGGACTCTGTGCCATGTGGAGTACGAAGTGAATGGGATGCGAGAAGAATCTTAAAAAAAAAAAATTCCACACACACATATGGCATATGGGAATTCTAAGAATGTAGTTCTTAGGAATTAAATTCGCATCTAGCTATCACGGATGGCCTAACCTAAGGTTTTTTCTCTCCACTCCAGGAGGCGACTTTGGTCTGGAGATTTCCCCTCCAGTCCTGCCCCCTGGCCATGGTGGTGAGTTTTCTGTGAGCAGCCTTCCGGTGGCAGAGGATGCCTACAGGGTGAGCTTGGCCAAAGGTGTCTCCATGTCTCTGCCTTCGTCACCTCTGCTGCCTCGACAGTCTCACTCTGCGCCATCAAGATCAACCAAAAAGTCCCCAGGTAAGCGAGCAACAAAACAGCCCCCAAACTACATGTATTGGAATTAGGCAGAACTAGTGCTTATAAGAAATCTTCTGGGAGAAGGTTTTTTTTTTGTTATGGTAACTTCTCGAAGAAGGGAATCTTAAAAAAAAAAAATGATTTGAATAGATTGATTTCTTTAGTTCAACCTATATATAAACTATTTTGATTGCCCAGGCTATACTTTTACAGAGGTTCATGTTATCAATATTAACTATCAGTTTTGTTTTCTTGTTCACAAATTAGCGAAACGCTATAATCTAAATTCATTGTGGTATGTTTAAAGGTTATGGATTTTGGCAAGTGTAATCTGACCACAGTCTGTTTATTACCACCCAGCGCTATATACTGATGTGTTTCCTTGGTTACATCATTCAGCATTTGAACAGCTATAAAATTTAATTGTTGGTGAAAATTCAGACTTGTAAAGGGGTGGAACAAGGGACTTATGGATTACTTGTATGAAGTATTTTGGCTTCCCTTATTATTACCAACTTTTTGCACTTAACTTTACCAATAAAAACCCAAACATTATTTAACTTTAGTCAGATGTGAGGAAGGCCTTTCCAAAATAATGATACCTGGCATCATAAAAGTTCTTTGATCTTCTTTTAGGTTTTCTGAGTATTTGTTTACTGAGGGCAAGATAAATTGGGGCCTTATTGATCATATGCCACTGTAAGAATTGTTCACATTTACACATAAACATGTTTGGAATTGATCTAAGTTATGCTCTGGGACTGTGAAATTGGTATCTGTTTTTCTAATCTCCTGAATGAGTGTATTACTTGAGATGTTGTATGCATTATTTCTGAATCATTTAGTGGATATTTGCAGTTTATGTGGGGTAAAATTAAGAGCGCAAACCTTAAGCTCTGAATGTTAGAAATGGTGCTGTGAATTGGTGAGTGTCCAAAATCTTTTATTGTTTTAGAACTTTCTTACTTTGGACAACACTGTTTACAATCCAGTCATTAGCTGGAACTTGGAAACCTCTTTGGTATGAAGTGATTTCCTGTGCCAAGGAATCTGACCTGTTTATCAGTATTTGGGGAAATTCCTGGAATGTCCTTTCTTCTCTTTGCCCTCCCCCTACTGCTATATCTCTTTGTCAGATTTCTTCTCTTCTTTCAAATTCCAGTTCCCACACTGCCTCTTTTGCCGGTTACCCCACTGGAATTACTCCTTTTTACAAATTGTGCACAGCATTTTACTTTTATCCTTATTGGCTTCATCATTTGTCCTTTTTTCTTGAATCAGTGTGTATGTGCTTCCTATGTCTGATGGTTGAGGACAGGCATGATGTCTTCTCTAAGTATACCTCATCTATATAAAACAGATAATAGAGGTTTCCCTCCTATAGTCTGTGCTATTACAGATGAATTGATGCTGCTTGGGCCCTAGGATTGGCGAACACCTGAGAGACTCTGGGGAATACTGTATTTCAGATATTGTTTTATTAATAAAAAAATCAGTGTTAGTTTTAGTGGGACTTCAGTCTTTAAAAATTTTTTTCCAGCTCTATTGAAATATAATCAACCCATGACATTGTAAGTTTAAGGTATACAAAGTAGTGATTTTACACACACACACATATATATATATATATATATATAATATTACAGACTGATTACCACAATAAGGTTAGCTAACATATTCATCACTTCACAGTTACTATTTCCTTATTTATTTTGTGGCATTTTAAGGGGACATCAGGTAGCAATGAATGGCATGGCAAGCTTGGGCAGAGTGGCAAGCCAGAAGAGTCTCATTTAGGCTGCAGGCACAGCTGCAGAGAAATCCCTGACAAGGCCTCGTCTCCTCTGTCCTGACCAAATTAGATATCTTTGGTTTTAGAGAAAATATCCCAAAGTTTGTTTTTCTCCATAGGAATAAATTTATTCCTACTAAGGTCTTTGCAGGGCCTTATGAATAAAGGGAGTAGTTAGCTCTGCAACATTCAACGTTTTAATGGGTTGAAGGAAATATTCTCCATATTAGATGCTTTTGGTCCAAATGATAATTAAATACACTAAGCAGATTCCTCTTTGGTGGGGCAGTGTTTGTGGATAGCCCAAATTTGTACATCAAATTAGTGTCTCACAGTGTTAATTTGGTTTTGTTATCTTGGTAATTTTAATTCGAAAAGGAAAGTTAAAGGCAGAGATGCTTGCTTAAAAATGGCAGTGACTCAGGATGCAACAGACAGTAAACAATGTTTTTTCCAGTGTGGAACACACACAGATTTCTGTTTAAACCATATTGTTGGAAAGGTATCTAGAGTCCTAATATTCTACCTGCCTATAAAAATAGTTGACGTATGGTTGTGAACATGCACTGGATTTTAAAATAGCCATCTATTTAAAAAGCTAGCACTGTTTTTGCTTATGATACAGTAAATATGGTGTGTGCCAGAGCCCGTAGGTAGAGACCCGCCCCCGCCTACCCCACCCCCTGTTTTCCCTCCCCATTTGGCTTTGCTTCAGGAGCACATCATCTTTCAGCCCCAGCTCTGAAAGATGCTGACTTCTGTTCTCATTTGTAAGATTAGATGCCTTTTTCTTTTGTTTAAGGCAAAAAAACAAAGCGAAAAAAACTGCACCGAGAACCAAACCTGTTTTACTTGTTTGGATAGAACGTCTTCACTAATTGATGCTAATCAAGAAACTGTTGGCCCGAAACTATTATTCTAGCAAAGGTCAAATACTATAAACTCCTGTCACAGGCACTCAGCACAGCCTGCATTAATAATGAAAGTTTGTATACTAGTATACTTGGTGATTGGCTGGTGGGCCATGGGAACTCAGGACCAGAGAAAATGTCGTTAATGTCGCAGTAATGTGACCCTGCATTTCACATGACTGAGTTTCTTACTTCCACTTACATTGCTAGTTATTATTTTTGTTTACTCTCCTTCCACCTTGCTCCACCTTATTTATGTTTTTCACTGCTAGTCAGAAGATTCAGTTTCCTGAGTACTGTTTCACATTTTTTGTTTTTTTCTAAATGAAACATAAATTTTCTGATAATGAAAACAAGGATCAGTATCCATTAAGTAGTTCTGTGGCTGGTGCAAGCCTTTTTTGGATTAAGAATTCATTAATATTTGTAATGCATTCTTTTGTCTCCCAGAGAAGAGCAAGCCCATTTCCTGTGGATTGTTTATTAGTAATATAATTTGTTACTTTATATTTGGATTACATTTCCCAGATCACTTTGGGCCCATCATGAAACAAAGGAGGCACAGAGCAACCATTTAAAACACTGAATGGAGTAAAACAGCAGATGGTGAAAAGTGGGTGATACTGCTTTTCTCATCCTCGCTTATATGGGGAGACTGGGTAGTGCTGCTTATAGTCATCCCCCCTTATTCGTGGTTTCTCTTTCTGTGGTTACAGTTACTCGTGGTCAATCAGTGTCCAAAAATATTAAATGGAAAATTCCAGAAGTAAACAGTTCATAATTTTTTTTTTTTTGGCTGCTTTGGGTCTTAGTTGGGGCGTGTGGGCTCTTCGTTGAGGCACGTGGGATCTTCCGTTGCGGCGCGCGGGCTCTTCACTGTGCTGCGCAGGCTTGTCTCTAGTTGTGGCCTACCTAGCCTGGCGGGCTCCAGGGCGCGTGGGCTCTGTAGTTGGGGGCACGCGGGCTCTCTAGTTGAGGTGCACGAGCTCAGTAGTTGTGGCGCGCAGGCTTAGTTGCCCCGTGGCATGTGGAATCTTAGTTCCCCGACCAGGGATCAAACCCGCATCCCCTGTGTTTGGAGGCGGATTCTTTACCACTGGACCACCAGGGAAGTCCCAACAATTCCTAAGTTTTAAATTGAGTGCCGTTCTGAGTAGCTCACGCGATGAAGCCTCGCTCTGTCCTGCCCAGAATGTGGATCGTCCCTCTGTCCAGTGTGCCCTGCCCATTAGTCTCTGCATAGCCCCCTCAGTCCTCAGATCCGCTGTTGTGATATCGAGGTGCTTGGGTTCAAGTAACCCTTATTTTACTTAATAAAGGACCTGAAATGCAAGAGTAGTGATGCTGGCGGTTCAGATACGCAAAGAGAAACCGTAAAGTGCTTCCTTTAAGTGAAAAGGTTCTTGACTTAATAAGGGAAAAAAAACCATATGCTGAGGTAGCTAAGATCTATGGTAAGAACGAATTTTCTATTCGTGAAACTGTGAAGAAGGAAAAAAATGTGTGCTAGTTTTGCTCTCGCACCTCAGACTGTAAAAGTTATGGCCACGGTATGTGATCAGTGCTTTAGTTAAGATAGAAAATGTGTTAAGTTTGTACGGTTAGGTACTTTGAGAGAGAGACCCCATTCTATTTTATTGTTAGTCACTGTCGTTAATCTTACTTTGCCTAACTTATAAATTAAACTTTATCATAGGTATGTATGCATAGGAAAAAACCCTGTAGTATATATGGGGCTCAGTACTATCAACAGTTTCAGGCATCCAGTGGGGGTCTTGGAACGTATGAGGGGAGCTGCTGTATTTGCATCTCTGCCATCTCCAGTCCCAGTTCTGTGTCAGTTGACCGAGCTGATACAGCTTTGAAAACCCCTCTGGCTGTCTGTTTCTTTAACGGAAAAACCTCAAAGCTGACAGGCTGTAAAGTGGAAATCATTCTGCCCTTTGATTCTTGGACCATGAATTAATGTTCACCAAGGCACTCCTTCCCTCACCCCGCTGGAGTGTTTCTTGTAGAAAATTTGGAAATCCCATTGTAGAGACAGAACTATGCTTAGTGTTTTTTGATTTTCTAGTTTTTTTTTTTTAATCGATTCTTCCTAAACCCAGGACCACACGTGCTTTGCCATTTTTCACTGAATATTATATCATGAGCACGTTCCAGTTTGCTTGAAGAACTTGACATTCGATGTCCATTGTTTCAATATTCCGTAATTGATTTTTAACTAATTTCTGACTGTTAGATACTTACATTATTTTTCAGTTTAAAAAAATTGTAGCGTGAGCCAAGATATTTTGTTTTTGCTATTAAATGCCTATGAATTTTTAATTTTATAAATGTATTTTATTTATTTTATTTTTGGCTGTGTTGGGTCTTCGTTGCTGCGCGTGGGCTTTTCTCTGGTTGTGGTGAGGGGGGTCTACTCTTTGTTGCGGTGCGCGGGCTTCTCATTGCGGTGGCTTCTCTTTTTGCAGAGCACGGGCTCTAGGTATGCAGGCTTCAGTAGTTGTGGCACGTGGACTCAGTAGTTGTGACGCACGGGCTTAGTTGCTCCACGACATGTGGGATCTTCCCGGATCAGGGCTCGAACCCGTGTCCCCTGCACTGGCAGGCGGATTCTTAACCACTGCACCACCAGGGAAGCCCTAATTTTTAATTTTAGATGTGATAAAATACACATAATAAAATTTCCCATCTTAACCATTTTAAAATGTACAGTTTAGTCATGTTACATACACTTACATTGTTGTGCACCCAGTCTCCAGAACTCCCCATGAGAATATTTTTGTTCAGTAACTTTTACATACGTCTGATCTCTCAAGAGTGGCAGGTTCCCGGAAGTGGAAGTATTGCACTAAATGGACTGCATTTTTAAAGATTTAAAGATTCTTGGTACATACTGCCCAGTCACTTTACAAAAAGCTGCATTGATTTCACATTCCCTCCAGCGTTCTTCGAGTGACCTCCTTTTGAAGTCAGCATCTTCAGGGGACAGTCTTGAGTGGATGGTGTTAGTGGGTGCTTTGTCAGGCCTCGTTGTGGACCACTGAGAATTAGCAAGAGGAGGCTGAGAGGAGTCGTTCTGTAACCCTCCTCTTTTGAACTTCCCTTCTGTCTGCGCTTCTCAATTTCCATTTTTTCTTTCTTTCCACGGTACTATGGCAGGGGAATTATCACAGCTGAGTCAGATCAAGTTCCTGCTCAGAACCACACTCAGCTGGCTTCCAGTTTTAGCTACTGCCGCAGTCTCTGTTCTGTGTGCGGACCTTAGAGGATCACAGACAGGTTGGGGTTGGCGAGGCCTCTAGGGCACAACCAGTCAGGCCTCCTTGCAGATACCGAAGCATCATTACGGAACTTGCCCCGGTGTGCAGGTTAAGGTGGAGGCTGCCCTAAGTCCAGCCCCCTGCCCCCGCCCTAGCACGTTCTCCTATGCCAGTGCTAGTCTGCATTGTTCTGTCTGCACAGAGCTGACACATGAGCTGTAGGTGACATGGCCCTGTGTTCCGGTTGCATGCCTGGGGGGAGGCTATAGGCTGGAGGTGGTACACACAAACATCTGTGAGGCTTCTTCCTAGGGAGGTGGAGGACAGCACAGGGAACACGCAGGCTCACACAGGTCTGCTGGAAGGACCAGCTAGTTCTCAGTCCTGCTGTCACCTCGGAGTGGTCAGGCCACAATCAGGGCTCTCGCCTTCAGCAAGGACGGTTCCTCCTGCTCTGGTGAACTGGACAGCTCTCTTTGTTTCCTCCTGCAAACTTGTTATATGACCGCCTACTCCAAGGAGCTGGGCGACCCTGCCTGTACCTTACTGCTTCATGCAGCCATGACCAGGACACACATACTTTGTTGTTCTGTGCTCACACACAGACCTGTGTGCATTTGGTTTGCTCCACTGTGAACTTGAGGACCTTTGAGTGCCGTTAATTCTCCTGCCTTTGAATCTTGGTTCACCCATACACGATTTGGCTGTACCATGCAATCATGCCCAGGAATTTTAAAGAAGACTGCTGCCTGGGTCCTACCTTCAGAGATTCTGATTTAGTGCCTGTGAGGTATGGCCTGGGCACTGGGATTTTAAAAAAAAATCTTCCCAGGTGATTCTAATATGTAGCAAAGTTTGAGAACTTTGGTAAGGAATATGTGATTATATGATAAAATTCCTTTTCAATGAAGGTAGACGTAGATATTTGTTAGCTTTATTTTTTTAATTTTAGAATATTTGTGGAGGAAAATTCATTACAAAGATGTACAGAACAAGGTACAGTAAATCTTGGTCCCTTCCACCCGCTGTGCCCCTAAAAAGACAACCATTTCTGACAGTTGGTTGAATTTCTGTTTTTTTTTTTTCTTTCTTTCTTTTATTTTTTGGCTGCGTTGGGTCTTTGTTGCTGTGCGTGGGCTTTCTCTAGTTGCAGCGAGTGAGGGCTACTCTTTGTTGCGGTGTGTGGGCTTCTCATTGCAGTGGCTTCTCTTTGTTGCAGAGCACAGGCTCTAGGCATGCGGGCTGCAGTAGTTGTGGCACGTGGGCTCAGTAATTGTGTCTCATGGGCTCTAGAGCACAGGCTCAGCAGTTGTGGCACACGGGCCTGTCTGCTCCGTGGCATGTGGGATCCTCCCAGACCAGGGCTTGAACCCTTGTCCCCTGCACTGGCAGGCGGACTCTTAACCACTGCACCACCAGGGAAGTCCGCTTGAATTTCTTTCCTGCCTTGTTTCTGTACTGAATAAACGATAGTATTTGCCCACTCCCCCGAGCATTGTACATGTAAGAAGATCCCAGTTTCCCACTAAATAAAGAATATTCTTATATATTAATATTTAAAAGCCTCTTTATATTTTCATTGGATAGGCTTTAACTCTAGGATTACTAGTTGAAAACTTTTTTGATTAATGTTGTGAATGGATTATTATATACTTATTGGTCATTTGTACTTTTTTCTTTGGGGAATTCTTGTGGTATTTGTCTTCTGTTCTACTGGGGCAATATAGAGTTCTTACTGAATTACAGCTTTCTTGTTGTTTGTTTTAAGACCATCAGTCATGTATGTTATTCAGAAATTTTCCCAGTTCATGATTTTCCGTTAGGTTTATAGTATTTTATGACTCACAGAAGTTTTTTGTTCTTTCAATTCAAATTTACACATTTTTCCATTATCATTTATCCCTTTGCATTTAAAAGAATAGCTTTATTGGGATATTTTGCATATCATATAATTCATCCATTTAAAGTTTACAGTTCAGTGTTTTTAGCATTTTCACAGGGTTGTGCATCCATTGCCACAATCTAATTTTAGAACATTTTTATGTCCCTGTAAAAAAAAATCCATTTGCATTAGCAGTTACTCCACATTCCTCCCTCCTTCCAGCCCCCCACTCCACAGCCCTAAGCAAACACTAATCTATTTTTTTTTTCCTTTATGGATTTGCCTGTTTGGGGCATTTGGTATAAATAGAATCATATGATATGTGGTCTTTTGTGACTGGCTTCTTTCATGTAGGTATTATATATGCCACGTTTTAAAATCCATTCTTCAGTTTGTGGACGTTTGAGTTGTTTCCACTTTTTGGCTACTATGAATAATGCTGCTATGAACATTTGTGTATGCATTTTTGTGTGATTGTAGCTTTTCATTTTTTTCTGGGGTACATACCAAGGAGTGGAATTGCTGGATTAATATGATAACTCTATGCTTAACCTTTTGAAGTAGTGCCAAATTATTTTCCAACATGACTGCAGTATTTTGGATTCCCAGCTGAGGAGTATGAGGTTTCCAGTTTCTCCACATCCTTGCCAACTCTTGTTATTATCAATCTTTTTGATTATAGCCATTGTAGTACATGTGAACTGGTATCTCATTGTAATTGTAAGAATTCTTTGTATGTTCTAGATACAAGTTATGCAATATGCAAATATTTTCTTCCATTCTGTGCTCTTGATACTATTGTCCTAAGTGCAAAAGTTTCAATTTTTTTTTTTTTTTTTTTTTTTTTTTGCGGTACGCGGGCCTCTCACTATTGTGGGCTCTCCCGTTGTAGAGCACAGGCTCCGGACGCGCAGGCCCAGCGGCCATGGCTCACGGGCCCAGCCGCTCCGCGGCATGTGGGATCTTCTCGGACCGGGGCACGAACCTGTGTCCCCTGCATCGGCAGGCTGACTCTCGACCACTGCACCACCAGGGAAGCCCCCTCCTAAGAGTTTTATAGTTTTAACTCTTACATTTAGGTCTGGATCCTTTTTAACTCCATTTTTCGTGAATGGTGTGTGGTAGGGGTCATTTTCATTCTTTCACGTGAGGAAGGATATCCAGTTGTCCCAGCACCATTTATTGACAAGTCGATTCTTTTCCTGCTGAATGGACTTTGGGTGATCAAGTCACTGTTGTGCCCAGACCAGCCCTTCTGTTCCACTTCCCCTTTGCTTATTCTCCTCCTTCTGTCTTAGGTCAAAACTTTCTCTTTCAGAGTTGACCTCAGGTGTGGCTTGCATCTGTTGCTACATCCAGCCTTCCTTTATGTCTCTCCTTTTCCCTGTATGAGAAAAAACTTACTGTTCCAAACACCTGTAGCACTGTGCTTCCTCCCCCCTCTGCACTGCCTTTCATGGCGTTCCTCTGCCTTGACATTCCGTGAGCTCCCTGTCTTGGGATCTTGCCTTTGTGTTTCCCCTTGGATACTTGGAAACATCTAATCACTTCCTTCAGACAGTTACCCTGGTGATGGGGCACTGGTATGCACCTATTAAAATGAGTAGGATTTTAGTAGTTCACCTTCACCAGTTCCATGTGATTGGTTGAAAATCAGAAAAGCAATTTAAATTGCAGTACCTTGCATTTGTAAAGCTGGGAACATACCTTTCCCCATATCTAGAGAGAACTGATGCTTAATCAAGGTCCTACCTCTCTCAGGACTTCGCTATGATCAGGGATGGGCAAAGAGGAGTATGTGTGAAACGGTCAGCAGCCTTCTCATGCCTCCTTTTCTATGTTCCTGTCACTCTTCTACTTTCTCAGGCTTCTGGCATTTTTTTGCTGCATGTTTCCCACCACCTGCAGTTAATGATGACTGGAGGTTTTACCCAGTCATACTTTACAGCAGTGTCAGGTGCACCCTTTGGTGGTGTCAGATGGCGGCTAGAACAAACCAAGTGCCGTACTCAGAAATGAGGGGCTTTACCTTAAGAAAATTGATGGGAGCAGAGGCAGTGGCGGTGGGAACCTCTTCTTTTTGATCATTTCTGATTCACAGAGAAACACAGAAGTCACAGAAGCCCGTGGAAGATTTCGCACCCGTATCTAACATTAATGAAAGTTAGTGAGTGGTCAAAACCGACAGGAAGGAAGGATTGATGTTCCAGCCTGAATCCTCAAATTTGTAGTGAAGCAAGTCTGTGGGTGGGTTGGCAGGAACAGCTGGCTTTACTCCAGGCAGAGTGGCAAAGGTGTGCAAAAGCTGGGAGTTGGGAAGCGAAAGTGGACATAGAATGGTGATCTCTAGAAGAGAGGTCAGTAAGAGCTGGAGTGTCCTGCAAAAGGAAAACAGGGACCATCAAGAAAATCTTCATTATTCAGGCCTGGAGTGTTGGAACCAGTAAGCTTTGCATCTGGGGGTTTATTGAGAGTTACCAGCTAACAGTTACAGATGGAACCCCTTTGCTGTGCAAGGGTTCTGAGAAATAAAATTTAGGAAACTCTTCCAAGGAGATGTGACTTTCTTTTTGCTTCTCTCACCAACAAAATGTTCCTTTATTGGCCAAAGGTCCTAAGTGGCAGTTAATGAGCTCACCTTTTTTAAAAAATAGAATTTATTTATTTATTTATAAAAATTTTTTTTGTGTGTGGTACACGGGCCTCTCACTGTTGTGGCCTCTCCCGTTGCGGAGCACAGGCTCCGGATGCGCAGGCTCAGAGGCCATGGCTCACGGGCCCAGCCGCTCCACGGCATGTGGGATCTTCCCAGACCGGGGCACGAACCCGTGTCCCCTGCATTGGCAGGCGGACTCTTAACCACTGCGCCACCAGGGAAGCCCAAAATAGAATTTATTTAAAACAGTTTTAGGTTCACTGCAAAACTGAATGGAAGGTACAGAGATTGCCTGTTGACTCCTGTCCCCATACATGCATGGCCTCCCTCATTGTCAGTATCCCCACCAGAGGGTACATTTGTTACAGCTAATGAATCTGTATCGACACATCTTTATCACCCAAAGTCCAAAGTTTACATTATGGTGTTAGACATTCTCTGAGTTTGGACAAATGTATAATGACATGTATCCATCATTGTGGTATTATACAGAATTTTTACTGCCCCCAAAATCCTCTGTGCTTCACCTAATCGTCCCTCTCTCCCTACCCCAACTCAAACCCCTGGCAACTACTGATCGTTTTACTGTCTCCATGGTTTTGCCTTTTCCAGAATGTCATATAGTTGAAATTATACAGTATGTAGCCTTTTCAGATTGGTTTTTTCATTTAGTAATAGGCATTTAAGATTCTTCCATGTCTTTTCATGGCTTGAGAGCTCATCTTCTTTTTAGTGCTGAATAATAGTCCATTGTCTGGATGTACCATGGTTATTTATCCATTCATCTACTAAAGGACATCTTGGTTGCTTTGAGGTTTTGGCAGCTATGAATAAAACTGCTGCAAACATCTGTGTGCAGGTTTTTGTGTGGACGTAGTTTTCAACTCGTTTAGGTAAATAAATACCAAGGAACGTGATTGCTGGATCATATGGTAAGAGTGCTTAGTTTCATAAGGAACCAACAAACTGTCTTCTGAAGTTGCTGTACCCATTTTGCATTCTCACAAGCAGTGAATGAGAGTTCCTCTGGCTCTGCATCCTCGCTAGCATTTGGTGGTGTTAGTGTTTTGGATTTTGGCCTTTCTAATAGGTGTATGGTGGTGTCTTGTTGTTTTAATTGGCATTTCCCTGATGACACATGTTGTGGTGCATCTTTTTGTATGCTTATTTGCCATCTGTATATCTTCCCTGGTGAGGTGTCTGCTAAGATTTCGTCCTTTTTAAAAATCAGGTTGTTTTCTTATTGTTGAGTTTTTTTTTTTGTTTGTTTGTTTTTTTTTTTGTGGTACGTGGGCCTCTCACTGTTGTGGCCTCTCCCGTTGCGGAGCACAGGCTCTGGACGCACAGGCTCAGTGGCCATGGCTCACGGGCCCAGCCGCTCCATGGCATGTGGGATCCTCCTGGACTGGGGCACGAACCCGTGTCCCCTGAGTTGGCAGGCGGACTCTCAACCACTGCGCCACCAGGGAAGCCCCTTATTGTTGAGTTTTAAGAGTTCTTTGTATATTTTGGATAACAGTCCTTTATCAGATATATCTTTTACAAATATTTTCTCCTTGTCTGTGGCTCATCTTCTTAGTCTGTTGACATTGTCTTTCTCAGAGCAGAAGCTTTTAGTTTTAATGAAGTCCAGCTTATCAGTGATTTCTCCCATGAATCATACCTTTGGTATTATATCTAAAAAGCCCTTGCCATACCCAAGGTCATATAGATTTTCTCCTATTTTACCTTCTAGAAATTTTATAGTTTTTTTTTTTTTTTTTTTTTCTTTTTTTTAATGCGGGCCTCTCACTGTTGTGGCATCTCCCGCTGCGGAGCACAGGCTCCGGACATGCAGGCTCAGCGGCCATGGCTCATGGGCCCAGCTGCTCCGCGGCACGTGGGATCCTCCCGGACCGGGGCACGAACCTGTGTCCCCTGCATTGGCAGGCGGACTCTCAACCACTGCGCCACCAGGGAAGCCCCGAAGTTTTATAGTTTTGTTTTAAGTTTGTGAGCCATTTTGAGTTAAATTTTGTGAAGGGTATGGAGTTTCTGTCCAGATTCATTTTTTTGTATGTAGATGTCCAGTTATTCCAGCACCATTTGTTGAAAAGACTTTGCTCCATTGTATTGCCTTTGCTCCTTTGTGAAAGATCAGTTGACTGTATTTATATGTGTCTATTTCTGGGCTTTCTGTTATGTTCCATTGATCTGTTTGTCTATTCTGTGCCAATACCACACTGTCTTGATTACTTTAGCTTTATAGTAAATCTTGAAGTCTGGTAGAAGAACTGTGTTCTTCTCCTTCAGTGTTATGTTGGCTATTCTGGGTCTTTTGCCTCTCCACATAAACTTCAGAATCAGTTTGTCAGTATCCACAAAATAACTTGTTGGGGCTTTGATTGAGATTATATTGAATCTGTTAATCAATTTGGGAAGGACTGACATCTTGACAGTATTGAGTCTTCCCATCCTTGAATGTGGACCATCTCATTTTGTTAGTTCTTTGATTTCTTTCTTCTGCGTTTTGTAGCTTTCCTCACATAGATCTTGTATCTATTTTGCTTTTTATACCTAAGTATTTCATTTTGAGGGATGCTAATGCAAATGGTATCCTACTTTTAATTTCATATTCCACTTGTTCATTGCTGGCATATAGAAAATTGATTGACTTTTGTATATTAACCTTGTATCTTAGAACCTTGCTATAATCCCTTGTTACAGGAGTTTTTGGTCAGTTCTTTCAGATTTTCTACATTGACAGTCATGTCATCTGTGAATAAAGACAGTTTTATTTCTTCCTTCCCAAGCTGTATACCTTTTATTTCCTTTTCTTGCCTTATTGCATTAGCTAGGACTTCTAGTATAATGTTGAAAAGGAGTGGAGAGAGGGGATATCCTTGCCTTGTTCCTGATCTCAGTGAGAAAGCTTTTTGTTTCCACCAGTAAGTATATTAGCTGTAGAGTTTTTATAGATATCTTTATCAAGGTGAGGAAGTTCCCCTCTATTCCTAGTTTACTGAGAGTTTTTATCAAGAATGTGTGTTAGATTTTGTCAAATACATATTCTGCATCTATTGATATGACCATGTGATTTTGCTTTTTAGCCTATTAATGTGATGGATTACATTAATTGATTTGCTAGTGATGAACCAGCCTTGCATACCTGGGATAAATCCCACTTGGTTGTGATGTGTAATTCTTTTTATACGTTCTTAGATTCAACTTGATAGTATTTTGTTGAGGATTTTTTCATCTATGCTCATGAGAGATATTGTTCTGTAGGTTTCTTATAATGTCTTTGTCTGGTTTTGGTATTAGAGCAATGTTGGCTTCATAGAATGAGTTAGGAAGTATTCCCTCTGCTTCCATCCTCTGACAGAGATTGTAGAGAATTGGTACCTATCTGGGCTTGGTGCTTTCTGTTTTGGAAAGTTATTAATTATTGATTCAATTTCTTTAATAGATATAGGCCTACTCAGAATCAATTTCACTTTTGGAAAAGCCTAGGAGAATAAGTTAGCCACCATAAGTTAGGGAGTTGTGAGTCTCTGGTTTTAGCTGAGTTATTAATGATCCTGATAGGTACCTTTCTCCACCGCAGTCTTGGGCAGGTTGGAACTGTATTCACCTCCCACTTGGTGTGCTTGGTTAAGTTATAGGTGTTTCTTCATCTGAGCGATGGGGGTAATAATGGTGCTTCTCTTATAGGGTAAGTGAAATTGAGATGTATACCATAAAGCGTAGGGCATGGTACACAAGCTCTCCTTTGGGGCTTGCTATTTCACTGCAACTGTCTGCCTTGGAGCCCATCTTCAACTTTCTTCATCTGACTCAGCGGCTGATTCTCACAGTACCGGTCCTCTTGATTCCCTATTCTCAGCCAGATGCTTCCCAGTGGAATTTCACCCTCAGATCTGTATGCTTTCTGGCATACATATGTCTTCTTGATGTGCAGCAGGCTTTGTTCCCTGTGAATAGGATGAAAGCAGCATAACGCAGTGACTGACCGACTGTCTGGATTCCAGTTCCAGCTCTGCCATCAACTACTTATGTTATTCATCTTCTTTTGGTTTGCACATGATTCGTGTGAAGTAATTAAAATTATGTCGTAAAATTGCCCTGTAAAGGAAGCCAGCTCTTGGAACTAGTGATGCAAATGCAAAGGTTTAAGAAAGCAGTAGTTCTTAGCAGAAAAGAGACAATTAGGTAAAGAAAAAAGGTCAGATTCCTGGTGGTGCCCTGCCTCAGTAATCTGGGAAGCTCCCGTGAGCTCTTCGTTGAAATGAGAAACAGTGATTCGTGAAGCTGATAGAGAGTAAGTGCTCCAAAATGGTTCAAATGTGTTCCCTGGGCAGTGCGAGCAAAACTCCAATGAAAGTTGAGCAGACAGCTACTTATTGTCTGAAGCTAAGCACGAGAACGGGGTTACAAAGTTGCTCCTTACACAGGTAAATGAAAAAGAATGTAAGGCAGAAACGTTTGCATCAGGTTACCCTTGAGCATCCCTTAAATGGCTCATAAATGCTACATGTAGACACAGCGTCTTTGGATGGTACCACCATTTTTCTTCTGCCATTGGCAGATTGTTGTGTTTTGTTTTTTGCACCAGGTGAAGTAGGTAGTTTGTACTTAGGATGGCATTGTACCAGAAATTACGTACTTTATACACCAGAATTCCACTATGTGAAAAGCACGTAGGGGCTGAGAGTGGCTGAAGGAGAAGCAGATGTGTGTGTCTCATCCTCCAGAACCACCCCCCATCTCGTAGAACACATGTACTTGAATGCAAGTGAGGTAACTCCACTCCACCTAACGCAGGAGGGGAGTGGCATCTGAGAATGCAGGAAGTGTTATGGACACTTCTGTCTCAGGCATTTTGACGTTTCACAATGACTCTCGATGTTGACGGTCTTCAGTAATCAAAAGAAAATATATGCCTGTTGTACACATCCTGGAGTCTAGTGTTAATATTTGACATGGAAACTAGAGGTCTTGGCAGTGCGGGTGACAGGCTAGGAATCTCCTGCTGTGTTAATCAAAGAATGATTGTCGACTTTGAGCTCTTTAGTAACTTTAGTAAATTCAATAACTTTATTAAAAATAATTTACTTTTACAAAATAATCTACAACCTTTTTTTCCACTTCTACAGCTCCTATTAGAGCCAGATGTATTCTCTAAGATTTGAATGAGTGTGTATACGTTCTCATGTACACATAAAAATATGAGTATATGCATGCAAAAGATTTGCAGAGTCCATGATTTGTTTGTTTGGGGTGTTTTTGGAAGTTGTGAGGTTTAAGCAGCTCTTGTTTGCATTAGATAAGCTTGAACTTCTGTACACTCTGCCTTTTCCCTCGCTGCCTTCTAGATGGAGAAATTCTACCCAAGCTATGTGGTGTTGTGGGAAGCTTCTGGCCGTAAAAGACAGACAGACCTGGGTTCAAATCCTGTTCTCAGTAGCTCTGTGTCCTTGGAAATTACTTTGCCGCTTCTCTGATTCTCGGTTTTCCTCATCTGGGAATGAGAATGAACTACCTAGTGTATTGGTCTTTGAGAGGATAGAGGGAATGTGTGACGAGTGCCTGGCTCCTAAAACCCCCACAAGAAACGCTTCTGCTGCCCCTGATTCCCGAGAGCGGGTAATTCGCCCCTCTCTCCCTTTGTTGGCCTCTCTCATACCTCTTGTTTTGTCTTCAGTCTGGTTTTCTGACATGGACAGCAGGGAAAGCTCCACTGCTTCAGTGCAGGGACCTGTAAAGTCTAATTGTTGATATTTGGGTATGGGTTTGTTAGCTCTGGTCATGGTTTTCATCTCCTGTTGTCTGTGCTGTTCCCGACCAAATGCCTTGTTTATTCTTGGTCCTATTGTAGCTCTTATTGAAAGTGATAAAGGTCAACCTGTGAGAATGCAAGTAACCATGTTTTGGAGGAGTGTGGAAAGCAGTTCCTAAGGAAGCAAACTGGTGCTAAAGATGTTGGGGGTGAGAGTAGGGAAACCACCCAGCATCTGTGTGTTGTCTTGAGGTGACGTTTGCTTCTGCCCGGCTGTACAGGATGCCTCGGAACGGCCACCTGAGCCCTACAAGACTCTCAGGAAGAAATGGTGTCACAGTCCAGGCCAAGGACTTGATATTAACTTGATGTTAAGTTTTACTGCATATTTTTCTTAAGTTTGTGGTGTTTTAATAAGCAATCGAAGAATAACATGTCCTTTTAAGGCAGGAAAAATATGACTGTAGCTTGATACCTGCCAGTCACGTGACTGACTCACACTGTTGCATGTAGATTTCTTCATGATACACAGAAAGGAAAAAATAAAGATGTGTTGAGTCCCATGTGTTTTCCCTGAAATGAGAAAGGCACGTCCTAGCAGACTGCTTAAGAGAATCACATTTTTAATTTGCATTTGGACACCTTTTCATTATTTTTGTGGTTCATGTTCCACATTTCTTCCTTTCATACTGGCAAGTCTTAGTTTGTGTGCCCTTTAGCCTTTAAAAGCAGCCTGTTTTTATGCACTAGTGCTCTTCTGAGCTCCTTCTCCTCCAGCTCTCCTGGACTTGCTGGCAGCTAAGCTGGCAAGAGATTGTTCAAGGCTTCCTTCTTAAGAGGACACTGTGGGTGGATGGGACTTGGGACCTTTTTTGGTGGTAAACTTTATTTTTACAAATGGCTTCAGAGGCACTCTGAGTTACTTCCATCTTTCCTTCACTCAGTGATTTCATGAGGTTCCATAAACATTTGTTTTAAGGGGTTTACTGAGCATCATCTATCAGCCCAATCAGTGTTGGGCTCTGCTCTAGGGATGAGGTAGATATAAAGGTAAATACATGCTCTGGCCTTAAGCTTTGGGGGCCTCCCAGTTTAGTGAGAGAGGCAATGACTTTTAAGACACTGTGGTGTCTACAAAGTGCTGTGACCACACAGAGAAGAGCAAGCATCTCTTTGGGGGAGCTGGCAACGTTCCAAGTGCAGGTGACATTGGAGGGTGCTCTTCAAGCATGAGTTAGGGGTTACATGGCAGACAGGGATTGGGGTGGGTGGGAAGACTGCCCCCTAGGGGAAGAAGAACCCTGCGTGAAGTCTGGACTGGCCCGCAGTGGCTGGATCTCACACAGCATTACAGGACAGGTTGCGTTTGAGGACCAAGGATGGAAATACAGTGGGGCCGGGGAGGATTTGATTCTTCTGGCAGTGTTGTCTTATTCTTTTGACTGTTTTTAAAATAGAGGGATGAAATAAGTAGATTTGGGTTGGGATAGTAAGTATTTATTTTGTACAGGCCATCTTGGAGTCGAGGAGACTGGTTGGGACTCTTTTGTAATGATTCAAAGGAGGTATAGTAGCTGAAACCTTGGCAGTGACAGAGGAGGGGAATGGAGGGAGGTGGAGGTCCATTTGAGAAAATTTTAGGAAAAGGAGTCTGTAGGTTGTGGTGACTCATTTGTACATGAGAATTAGAGAAGGCAGAAAAGTACAAAATGGGCCAGGGCTTGTGAGCCTGTTTCATGTCATGGCACATATAGGAAATATTTGTCCAGCAGTGGGGTAAATGGACTGTCCCTTGTAGCACTGCCCCAGACTGCCCTGCAGTCCACAGAGCTGGGGGATCTACATCCCAGCACATCCTGTAACAAATTCTTTGCACAGCAGTTGGGAAGCTTGCTAAGGTCTCTAGCTTGGGTTTCCAGATAGATCTAGATTCAGAAACTTTTTGCTGCGCTAGTGGCTTTATTCACATTTTTCCCCTATTGTTATGGGGTCTCCAAGGGGAGTCATTATTTTCGTGTTTTAAGTAAGGCTCTGACAGGTGGAATTTCAGCCCTGGTGCTGGGATTCCAAGTCATGCTGTCTCTGTACAGCCACAGGCATAGGTGCTGGTGTAATTAATTACAATGTGGAACACAGAAACAGGTTGGCCAGGGGGGGTGGCGACTTTGAATATCTCTAAGCTTAGTATTCTGCAGAGATCCTTGCTTGTGAAGAGCACCAGGGAATTGGAGATGCAGAGCCTGAGCTCAGATCACTGGCCTCCAGGGAGGAGGAAGGATCTCAAGACATGGCATCTGTGGCAGATGCTGGGAAGTTCAAGTATGATGAGGAATGACAAGCATCTGTCAGCTTTTGGAAATAGGAAAACAGCAGAATCAACAAACTCTTTCTGTCAAGGGTAGATAGTAAATATTTTAGGCTTTGAGGGCCATATGGTCTGTGTTGCAACGACTCACCTTTCACTGTAGTGCAGCTCAGCCATAGACAGTTCATTCATGAATGGTCATGGCCATGTTCCAGTAACATTTTATTTATAAAAACATGCAGTGGGTCAGACTTGGGTCCTAGACCATAGTTTGCCAACCTGACTTTTGCCTTAGAGGAAAGGAAGGGGGGAATGGAAACTTAGTATTTATTCAGTGCTTACCATGTACTAGACCCTTTGTAAACATTTTTAACCTTGAGATGTAGGCACGAATCCCACTTACAGTTGCTGGAAAAACCCAAGCGTTTAGATAACTTGCCTGAAGGTTATACAGCTACTTAGGGACTGACTGGGATTTGGACTTCAGTCTGCCTGAGTCCAAAGCCCGGGTCATCTCCACGTCACTTAGTTGCCACCCAGAACAGCAGCCTCAGGTCAGATCCCTCTCAAAAGGTACGCATGGCCCAGAAGCCATCAAGCTCTGCATTCCCACTGCTGTCCTTCACATAACATTCAGTGAAGCACTGTTTTTCTGCTTCACCTTTGTATTAGTTTGCTAGGGCTGCCATGACAAAGTACCACAAGATGGGTAGCTTAAACAACAGAAGTTAATTTTGTCATAGGTCTGGAGGCTGGAAGTCCAAGATCAAAGTACTGGCACGTTTGATTTCTCCTGCAGCCTCTATCCTTGGCTTCCAGATGGCCACCTTCTCCCTATGCCCTCACGTGGTCTTTCCTCTGTGTCTGTGCATCCCTGGTGTCTCTTTGTCCACATTTCCTCTTGTAAGGACAGCACTCAGATTGGATTAGGGCCCACCTCAATGGCCTCATTTTAACTCAATCACCTCTTAAAGGCCTAGTCTGCAAATATAGTCACATGCTGAGGTACTAGGACGTAGGACTTCAGCATATGAAATTTGGGGGCACATCCTTCAGCCTGTAACAACCTTCCTCCTCTATGGCGGATGTCAAGGGATTGTTGGGAACACAGCCTAAGTTCCTTAATACAGAAGCTGAAGGAATTCTCCTGTATGTGAAGGCTTTTCTTAGTTACCATTTGAGCCTTAGATAAAAAGTTTATTTTGGAATAGTTCAAAGATAGTTTGCAGTTCCCATTTATTATCACATAGCCACTTTCTTCTATCATTAACATAGTATATTAGTATGATACATTGTCACAACTAATGATCTCATACTGATACATTATTATTAACCGAAGTATGTACTTTCTATTTCTTTGGTTGATACCTAATATGCAGGATCTTAGTCAAGGATACCCTATGACATTTATTTGTCACGTTTCCTTAGGCTCCACTTGGCTCTGACAGTTTCTCAGACTTTCCTTGGTTTTGATGGCCTTGGCAGTTCTGAGGCTACTGTTCCCATGGTTTGTAGGATGCTCCTCTTTGGGGGGTTTGTCTGACGCTTCTCATGATTAGACTGAAGTTGTGAGGAGGTGGACCACAGAGGTAAAGTGCCCTTCTCATCTCATCATGCTGACACTTCAACGTGACTTATCACGGTTTTCGTTCACTGTGTTCACCCGGCCCAGGTAGAGGTTGCCAGGTTTCTCCAGGGTGAAGTTACTCTTTTTCTTACATCCCTCCCCATCCTCTACTCTCTGGAGGGAAGTTGCTATGCACAGCCCCCCATGCAGGGTGGGGACTTGGGCTCCCCACCTTGTGAGTGGAGTATGTACATAAATTATTTGGAATTTTTCTGCCTGAGCGATTCGTGTCTTCTTCCTCACTTACCTGTTTATATCAGTATAGATTCACAGGTAGATGACATGTCAGTGTTGCGCTGTGAGACATCTCACTCAGGCACTCGGCCCTTCTGCCCAACACGTTGCATCGTTGGCTCTCAGGCTGATCAGCCTTCCCCTGGCAAATATGTCAGAATTCTGTTAAGTCCAGCCTAAAATGAGGGCAGAGTTGCTGCCTGAGCAATTTTAATTTATCCATATAAACTGTTAACCATATGTATATTGCCTAAAACCTTAAAAAAAAAAAAAAACCCAAATTTTCTGGACGTTACATTCCTAACGGGTTGCAAGCGTTATTGTCTTGGTGGCGAAGAAACACAGTTCTGGATTTTGTCTGGAATTAGTGTTGAAGCAGCGCCACCGTGTGGTAAATGCAGAAGGATTGCCGTGTCCTAGAGACCCATGTCTCTTTCCTGACCCTCGTGGATGTCTAGTAGCTAAAGTACTTGAAGAAAAAAATGTTTTGAGTTTTTTTTTTTTTGATACTTATTACTTTAATGACTTAAATCCTAAAATTAGGCTACATTTTTAGGAGGTAGAAACAAGTACCAAAAGTGTACCATTTGACCACCCTGCCTTGCTTTTGGCCAACCTCGGATCTCTACACTGCTCACTTCTCATTCTCCCATTAAAACTCTTAGTACTACTACAATTCACTATCTAAAGTTACAGACCTGGAGCTGCCAAGAAAAAGCTTTCTTAAGAAGTTTTGCTTTTAAGCCAGAGTGTATCTAACACTCAGGTATCAATCGAGAACATTTTACACCTCTCTAGTAGATTAATTCACTTAAGAAAACATGCCAACATAAAAAACCCCACCTACATTACTTAACATAAAAAGACTACTGAACATCTCTACATGCCATTCTAGTATGTCAGAGTACTTATGTAAACCTAAATTAGTAATGTGTTCATTGAACTGATTTGAAAAAGCCTCATATTTAAACTGCATTACCAGTGTTTACCAAAAATTAGGTACATGTTGTACTACAAAATTAGCCTAATAACAAAAAAAACACTCCATCTTCCTCCCAGAGAGTTACATTGTGCCGATATCCCATAGACAGTACTATAAAAGGATTTCATTTTTGCAGTACACTGGGCTCACAGTGAGTATATTAGTACAGAGACCATGGGTTTAATGTTACTGTAAGAATGTCATTAGTGAAACATATATAAGGCATGTAGAAAACTAACATTAAAGCTCTTAAGGGCAAAGTTCTAAACTGGCAGCTGCTAGAAAAGGTGCCACTAGGAATAAAAAATATTAAAGAAATTTAGTTTCAGCACATATTAGTTTATAATGCTTCCACAGTGCAATGAACTACTTCTTATAAGTTTCTACTGCTGGAACTAATGTACCAAAAGAGAATGGACTTTTGCCCCCTTTAACTACTAGCCCAATCTTAAAAACGGGAGCAGTCGCTTACAGTCTTCCACACGGTATTGTTTGGAGTAGACTGAGCAGTCAGCAGGAAGTTCTGGTTGAAGTAGTGTTGTCTGTTTCCATCAAACTTCACAGTTCCACTGGTCACCACAAGAACTGTAGTCTGGGCCTGAGTAGCTTGCTCATGAACTGGCTGGCAATCTAGCATATTGACCTGAAACTCACTAGAAGGCAACATGTCAAAAAAATTAGTCAGGGCTTCCAGCCCTGTTACAACATTTCCATTCCATACTAAAGTGGCCTTGTCCAGATACAGCCTGGTTAGTGCCTGTCTTCTCTTGTCCATTGTCTCATAGTAAATATTGACAAATTCCTCAGCAGTTTTGCATGCCTGATCTACATAAGTTTTAAACTCCATGGGCGTAGCCATTGGGGAGTTGAAAGCAGCGTGTCCCCACAGTGACGGATTCGCAAAGTCCTGTCGTGTCCAGCTCCCTTGGCTGCGGAATGATCAAATACTTAGGAAGACAGAGAAACCCGCCAAACCCACAGAATTCTCTGCCCGCCCATTCTCTCTCGGAAGCAACTCGGTCCACTGTTAAAAGCCGAGTTCTTAAAAAAGAGGCTGATTGGGCCTCCCTGGTGGCGCAGTGGTTGAGAGTCCGCCTGCCGATGCAGGGGATACGGGTTCGTGCCCCGGTCTGGGAGGATCCCATATGCCGCGGAGCGGCTGGGCCCGTGAGCCATGGCCGCTGAGCCTGTGCGTCCGGAGCCTGTGCTCCGCAACGGGAGAGGCCACAACAGTGAGAGGCCTGCATACAGCAAAAAAAAAAAAAAAAAAAAAAAAGAGGCTGATTTCTGACTTTGCCTTTATACATGATTGGGTTTACATAAAAAGTGAACGCTTTAAAGTTAAAATTCCCAGTAGTTATTATTATTATTTTTGGCACATTAACTTAACAATTCTTTTTTTACTTTATTTATTTATTTATGGCTGCTTTGGGTCTTAGTTGCGTCACGAGGGATCTTCATTGTGGCGCACAGCCTTCTCTCTAGTTGTGGCCTGTGGGTTTTCCCTCTCTAGTTGTGGCGCGTGGGCTCCAGAGCGCGTGGGCTCTGTAGTTTGCAGCATGCAGGCTCTCTCATTGAGGTGCGCGGGCTCGGTAGTTGTGGCACACGGACTTAGTTGCCCCAGGGCGTGTGGGATCTTTGTTCCCCCAGCAGGGATCGAACCCGCATCCCCTGCATTGGAAGGCAGGTTCTTTACCGCTGGACCACCAGGGAAGTCTCCATTAACTTGTAATGCATATCTTAAGGTAAGCTTTTTTTCTGATTATTCAAAATTGTTTAATAGCTGAGGTATAAAAGTGCAACAGGTTGAAACTCTGCACTTCTGGAGCTTTTTATCTTTGGGTGTAGGCAGGTTGGGGACTTATTTTGTTTCATTCCTTTTTGGCCAGATGTTTTAAGAAGTTTAAGGCTGTGTGGAAGTTGGCCAGGGAGCCTGCAAATGCCCACCATGATGTGTGGGAACGGCGGGGTGGGTGGGGATTAGCAGCCCTCTGCCTCCTGCAATGCTTACATCCATAGGAGGAGTCTTCAGAACGGGAGAGGTGGGGAAGTTGGTGGGAAAGTTTAATATGGCCTGTGGTTGACCTGGGTGGGGGTTAGGGAGTGCTAAGCTGGAGACTAGTGTGACAGCCTGTTAGAGTTGGTTCTAAAGAAAATGAAGAAGCAGTCACTTTTTTTGTTGTAATAAATCAGTGTGTCATCAGGAATTCCAAAAATTTTTTTAAATTTTTATTTATTTTCTTTTATTTATTTTTGGCTGAGCTGTGTCTCCCTTACTGTGCGTGGGCTTTCTCTAGTTGCAGCGAGCGGGGGCTACTCTTTGTTGTGGTGCACGGGCTTCTCATTGCCGTGGCCTCTCTTGCTGCAGAGCATGGGCTCTAAGCGTGCAGGCTTCATTAGTTGTGGCTCGCGGGCTCTAGAGTGCAGGCTCAGCAGTTGTGGCGCACGGGCTCAGTTGCTCCACGGCTTGTGGAATCTTCCCCGGCCAGGGCTCGAACCCGGTCCCTTGCATTGGCAGGTGGATTCTTAACCACTGCGCCACCAGGGAAGCCCAGGAATTCCAAATTTAATGTTAATCTTGATCAGCTTTTGAGAGTGAGGTCAAATTGTTGCTTTTGAGGAGAGGGATGGCTATTCACTGGAAAGACCATGAGAGAACTTTCTTAAAAAAAAATTGTAATATTTTAAAACTTGATCTAGATTATTTTACATAGATATATACATATGTAAACATTTATCGAGCTGGACACTTACGATCTGTGTGTTTTAATAAATAAAGGGTATTAACATCCATTATTTAACTAAAAAAAAATTGTTTTTGCTTTGATGGATAGGAAAAGTTCATAAAGAACTTGAACTGTAACTCAGTTAATGGGGCAGCCCTTCCCTCTGCTGTGTCCTAAACCCAAGACACTAGTAGAAAATTGAACGTTGGAGCTGAGAAGGCTGTGACTGTCTCAGTCATTACAGGGGGTGGCAGCTGTGTCGGGAGGAGATGAGCTCTGCCTGTGGCTCGTCATCTGGCTCCTTGTCAGTGATGTCATGGGTTACCTATGTCATCTGTGAGTGCAATTTGTCCTGTTCAACCTCGAAAGAGATAACAGCTAAGCCTCCAGATATCACTTAGCTGCTGCCCTCTTAGGTTCCCGATGTTTTCAAGAGGTATTTCAGATAATGGAAACCACGTGCGTACAAGTGTGAGCTCCTCACCACAGAGGTCAGAGAAGGACGTTTGCCTCAAGCTCACACACCCGGCCTGTCATGGCTCTCTGGGACTATTAGAGGCCACTCGTGTGTGGCCTGACACACCAGCCTCTGACTGTGCATAGTGAGATTGCAGGCTGCTCCTGACCTGAGAGAGAGCATCTCAGAGCAGAGTGCCTCCTCTGTATAGATGTCAGGAACGTGGAGGAGTTTGTTGGGGTTGCTGACAAGTACACAGCGATGACAGTGAGAACTGCAGTAGCACATGGAAGGTTCTAGAATTTGGCTGGGGGGCCAGAAATGAATGATGGCTAGCTTTGTTGGCCGGCTGGGGGCTGTAGGTGAATTGTGGTAGACTTGGAGTTAAGGGATTTTTTTTCTCCTTTCTCCCTCCCTCCCTCCTTCTTTCCTTCCATCTTGAATTCCTTCCAGTGAGCATTTTGAAAGTGAGAGACTGACTTTAACAATGGTCTCCCCAATGTATAAAACAAGGCTTTCGATGTCTGAGAGCAGCATTTTGTGTACAGATGATGATACAAGTTTCAGATTACTGTTCATTGTATCGTAGTCAATTTTAAACGTGGCTTTCCATGGCCTTTAAATTCAACTTGCAAATCTTACGTTTATAATCTAATTTAAAACCATACATTTAAAACAGCTCATATAACTCAATATCAAAAAAAACAATCAACCCAAGAAAATGGGCAGAAAACCTGAATAGGTATTTTTCCAAAGAAGATACACCGATGGCCAACAGGCACATGAAAAGATGCTTAACGTCGCTAATTATTAGAGAAATGCCAATCAAAAGTACAATGAGGTATCATCTCACACCTGTCAGAATGGCTATTGTCAAAAAGTCTACAAATAATAAATGCTGGAGAGGGTGTGGAGAAAAGGGAACCCTCGTAAACTGTTGGTGGGAATGTAAATTGGTGCAGCCACTGTGGAGAACAGTACGAAGGTTCCTTAAAAAACTAAGAATAGACCCATATGATCCGGCAGTTCCACTCCTGGGCATATATATCTGGAAAAAGCAAAAACTCCAATTTGAAAAGATGCATGTACCCTAACGTTCATAGCAGAGCTATTTACAATAGCCAAGACATGGAAACAACCCAGGTGTCCATTAAGAGACGATTGGCTTAAGAAGATGTGAGATACATAGATAAGCAACAAGGATTTACTGTATAGCACAGGGAACTATATTCAATATCTTGTAATAACCTATAATGGAATATAATCTGCAAAAAACCTGAATTACTGTGCTGTACACCTGAAACTAGCACAATATTATAAATTGAAGTATAAATACTTCAATTTAAAAGTAATAAAAATAGGAAATATATTGCAGTAAATTTTACTTAAAGCTGAAAATTACCCATTTCAAATAGGAATCACAGAGTTAATCAGTTAGATACTCTGATATGCCACATTTTAAAAACGTTACAAATTCTTTACTACACATACTCCCTGATTATGCCCAGTGGTGCAAACTTAATCTTAACCGTAACACAGTTGTTTTGATACTTTGGGTTTGACTTCTTTTTTCTTCAACTCTTCATTTAATTCTCAACCTTGCTCAGATTGCAGGACAACCAATATGATTGATCAACGGAGGCAAGGTGAGGTTGGGGCCAGGAACTCATGATCTCAGTATGCCCCAGTATTAGGATTAAGTTTGGCTTCAAGAAAAAAAAAATCAAATATGTAGTCACTTAAACAAGATAAAAATGTGTTTCTCTCTCTCTAGTTAATGGTCTAGAGGTACGTGGCTCGGAGCCTTGGTGAGTTCAAGGTGTCGTCAAGGAACCTAGCTTGGTGCTCATCATTGGTGTTAGTTTCCTGGGGCTACCACAAACTTGGTGGCTTAAAACAACAGAAATTTATTTTCTCACACTTCTGAAGGCTGAAAGTCAGAAATCAAGGTATCAGCAGAATTGCATCCCCTGTGGAGACTAGGGAGAGTCGGTTCCTTGCCTCTTCTAGCTTCTGATGGCTCTTAGTATTCCTTGGTTTGTGGCTGCGTCATTCCATTCTCTGTCTCACATGGCCTTCTCTGTGTGTGCTGGTCTGATCCCCCTCTGCCTTTCTTTTTTTTTTTTTTTTTTTTTTTGTGGTATGCGGGCCTCACTGTTGTGGCCTCTCCCGTTGCGGAGCACAGGCTCCAGACGCACTGGCTCAGCAGTCATGGCTCACGGGCCCAGCCACTCCGCAGCATGTGGGATCTTCCCGGACCGGGGCACGAACCCGTGTCCCCTGCATCAGCAGGTGGACTCTCAACCACTGCGCCACCAGGGAAGCCCTGCCTTTCTTTTATAAGGATACTTGTGATGATTATTGTAATGGCATTTGGGGCCTACCTGGATAATCCAGAATGATGCTTTCATCTCAAAAATCCTTAACCACAGCCACATGGACCACTTTTCCAAATGAAGTAACGTGTACGGATTCTAGGGATTGGGTCCTGGACATACCTTTGGGAGCTGTTATCAGCCTACATTCCCTCTCACCACAAGGTCACCTCAGTGTCCGGTAGGAGTGTTGAGTACCACCTGGTATGTCATCATTTCTGCCAGAAAGGGGCCTCTCCCAGCTGGGTTGGCGCCCTTTAAACAATCCTTCTTGAATTCCCACCCAACACTCACTTTCCTCTCAGTGGCTGCCAAGAAGGCTAGAAAATGCAGCCTTTTATTCATTTAATGTGCTGTGCTGCTAAAGTGTGATTTTTCAAAAAAGCAAAAGTATGACATGTAAATATAAAAAGGTCCTGTGTCAACAGTTTTATTTAGCTCATTCATTAAGGCAGGAACAAGCAAGACATTAAGACCAGTTTAAATGAGAATTTGGATTACAGGGATTTATAGTCTCTGCCAGACAAAATTCATATGCATTGCCATCAGTTTTTTTGCAATTCGCAGAGCTGTAAAATAGTTCCGTTGATAGGAAGTCAATCAAGAAGAGTACACACCTATGGAATGAGATAGTCTGGAGAGTCTGCTTTACATAAACAAGCCCCAGCACCCCTCTGAAGGGATATCCTGTGATCTCTCATTTCTTTCCAGGTATTGGGTACTTTTAAAACAGTGACCAGTTAAAAACCAGGGCTCTCTTATCAAGGTGCAAAGGGATGATAGATGCTGGGGCTGGCCTCTGGCTGGTTCTGCCTCTCAGTGGGTCAGAGATGTTTACCCAGGATAGAAATTTTGTGCAGTTAGAGTCACTCCCCAGCACAGAATGACACCCTCAGTCAGGCCCACTCTTTTTTAATTAAAAATTTTTTTCACTTTTTTTTTTTTGGCGGTACGCGGGCCTCTCACTGTTGTGGCCTCTCCCATTGCGGAGCACAGGCTCCGGACGCGCAGGCTCAGTGGCCATGGGTCACGGGCCCAGCCACTCCGCGGCATGTGGGATCTTCCCAGACCGGGGCACGAACCCGTGTCCCCTGCATCGGCAGGCGGACTCTCAACCACTGCGCCACCAGGGAAGCCCCACTTATTTTTTGATTTACGTAGAATAAAATTATTTTTGCTCCATGAGCTTTGGCAGTTACATGGAGCTGTGTAAGCACCACCACAATCAAGCACAGAACAGTTCCTTCACCCCAAAATATTCCCTCATCCTGCCCCTTTGTAGTCAACCCCTACTCCCTGGCAACCACTGATACGTTCTCCAAGACTTTAGTTTGCCTTTTCCAGAATGTCATCTAAATAGAAGCATACATTATACAGCCTTTTGAATCTGGCTTCTTTCACTAAGCATAATACATTTGAAATTCATCCATGTTGTAGTGGGTGTCAGTACCTCTTTTTTTTCCCCCAATATATTTTTCTTATTGAAGTATAGTTGATTTACAACATTGTGTCTTACCGCTTTACTTTTTATTGCTGAGTAGTATTAATTTATTGCATGGACATACCGTCGTTTATCCATTCACTAGTTGAAGGACATTTGAATAGCTTTCAGGGTTTTTTTGGTGATTATGAGTAAATGTGTATGCATGTATTGCTATAAATACATTCATACGGGTTTTTGAGTAAATTTATATTTTCATTTCTCTTGAGTCAATGCGTAGTTGTGGAATTGCTTGGTGATATGTTAAACGTATTAATTTAATTTTATATGAAAATGCCGACTGTTTTCCAAAGTGGTTGTACCATTTTGCATTCCCACCAGCAGTGTAGGAGAGTTCCTATTGATCTGCATCCTCACGAGCAGTTTTTAATCATCAAAAAATTTAAAAAAAATTTCAGCCATTCTACTAGGTGTGTAGTGGTAGCTCATTGTCCTAACTGGATCTTAATGGTCTCAGTGCAAGCTAGTCAGGTTGTAACTAACATCCAAGGATAATCTTTTAACCTAATCTAATTAAACTCATAAAGTCTCCTCCTATCCAGGGTAACCATTAGAGATATTTCTCTGTATAAACTGTTGGATCCTGCATCTCTCTCACCTTTCCTTGCCCTTGATCTTGGCACCCTGAGCATAGGTAGAAGGGTTAACTTTACACAGATATGACAGGATGAGTGCCATTGCAAGTGCGTGTGAGGACGGAGCTGAGGAGAGTTTCAGGTGTTTCCTTCTGTTGCCATTATCTTTGTGACATAGGACCCGAGGGTTCCTGCAGAGGCGGGAGGGTGGGGTGTGTGTGTGCACCAGAGCTTTGTTTGAGGAGGATGGGCAAGTCTGGACCTGGGCCCTGAGGAGGATGGATTGCTGCTGCGTGAGACAGGACTACTCTTCTCCTGCCCTCTCCAGGATGGTTTAGGAGGGTCATGGAGCACCTGCCAACAGGTGGGACCTCTGGATAGACTGGAACTCATACTCTTTCCTCCCACCCCATCCCTTCCCCCACAGATCTCCTGCCCTTGGCAAAAAGAATGAATGAGGGTTAGAACAGGATTCCGCAGTAGCCACTGTACTGAATGAATATTTGAAAAAATAACCCCGAATCATAAAAGTTATTAGTTTATAGCAAATACGTATAATTTATTCAAAAAGCAGAAAGGAACTTTTTCTTGTCAAAATTAACATTTGTGTACCTACTGAGTACATGACACTTTGTGGAAGCCAACAAAAGAGGCATGGCTTTCTTCCTTCAGCTGCCTTTTTTTTTGTTTGTTTTTTTGTTTTTTTTGTTTTTTTTGCGTTACGTGGGCCTCTCACTGCTGTGGCCTCTCTCGTTGCGGAGCACAGGCTCCGGACGCGCAGGTTCAGCGGTCATGGCTCACGGGCCCAGCCGCTCCATGGCATACGGGATCCTCCCCGACTGGAGCACGAACCCGTGTCCCCTGCATCGGCAGGCGGACTCTCAACCACTGCGCCACCAGGGAAGCCCCTTCAGCTGCTTTTATTCTGTGTGGGAATGGAAAAAGTAAATCACTCTGTCTCCCACCTCTGTGCAGGCCCTCTGGGAGGAAGTGATGCCACCCCCACTTCATCCTCAGGCCCAGTTCAGGTCCCGTCTCTTCCCTCTACTGTTTTCCCCAGTCACTTAACACTGTCGGGCTGGGCAGCTCTTTCTGTCTAATCTTCTTATTTGATTGGAAGCTGCCTCAGGGCATGGACAAGGTCCTGCATTGCTAACCCCTGTGGTGGATTTCAAACCTGAGTATCCGAATCATCCCAGTGCTCTGGGGTGGGGCTGAGAATTTGCATTTCTAACAAGATCCCAGGTGGTGCTGTTGCTGCCCGTCCAGGGAATCACACTTTGAACCCTCAGGGAAAGAAAGTTCTCGAGGGCCCTGCCTCCCTGTTTCTGGGGTCTTTACTTCATCACGCAGCACAGGGCTCATCTCCTGCTTAATATCAGGAGAACTCCTTCCCCCTTGTGGGCTCCTTCCCTAGTTCCTTAGAGAAACTGAAATGATTCCAGGAAGGACTCCGATCTTTTTTCTAGGGACATCTTAGAACCAAGGTTTGTGGTTATTCATTTATTTGTGATGGTTTGGTTAGTGATTCTTACTAGCAAAACAAAACCAACTTCAGGTATTAGATTCTTTATGGTAAATTATAACTACTACCAGTAGTTACAAGACGTGAGGGCTAGAGTTTTCCTCCCTGTAAACTCACTCAGGTATGAATGAAAACAAGGGTCAGATGGCATTCTGCCCATATAGAGGTTTATTAGCAGTCTGGCACAATGCAGTCATATCGCCTGTTTTATATGCCTAGTAAAGTTCCAGCTCTGTCCTTTTAGAAGGGTCGCTGCCCTGATGGCACCTCGCATTCAGTGTTTACCTGTAGCAAGTATGGCAGCATTTCATGGACAACATGTTAGTTTTCTACTGTAGCCCTAAGAAATTACTACAAATATATCAGCTTAAAACAAATTGATTATATTACAGTTTTGTGGGTTGGAAGTCCAGGCACAGCCTGGCACAGTGGGTTCTCTGCTCTGGGTTTCACAAGGCCCAGCTTATGATGTTGCTGGGACTGCATTCCTTTCTGGGGCTCGGGATGAAATATTCCTGAACTCATTCAGGCTGGCTGAGTTCAGTGCCACATGGCTGTAGGACTGAGGTCCTCATTTCCTTGCTGGCTCTTGGCTAGGTGTCATTCTCAACTTCTAGAGGCTGCCTGCATTCCTTTGCATGTGGCCCCCTTCCTCCCATCTTCAAAACTAGCAACATGCCAAGTCCAGAAGGGCTGAATCCTTCTGAGGCTTTGAGTCTCTCTGACCATCTCCACTGCCTTCTGTCTCATTTCACCTCATACTCTTAACTCAGATTGCACTGACTTGCTACCCTTCTCTCCTTACACAAGGCCCCAGGCCTTTGTAAAAAGGCTTCTGGAAGTTCTGAAAGCCCCCTAGGGGACACATCACATGTATTCATGAGATGAAGACTGACTTCAGTCTTCCTCTTCTGCTTTTAAGGGTTCGTGTGATTACATGGGGCCCACTCAGTAATCCAGAATGATCTCTCTAGTTGAAGGTCAGCTGGTTAGTAACCTTAATTCTTTTTTTTAAAATTTATTTATTTTATTTATTTTTATTTTTGGCTGTGTTGGGTCTTGGTTGCTGCGCGCAGTCTTTCTCTAGTTGCGGCGAGCCGGGGCTACTCTTCGTTTTGGTGCGCGGACTCATTGTGGTGGCTTCTCTTGTTGTGGAGCACGGGCTCTAGGCGTGTGGGCTTCAGTAGTTGCAGCACTTTGGGCTCAGTAGTTGTGACTCGCAAGTCCTGGAGCGCAGGCCCAGTAGTTGTGGCGCACAGGCTTAGTTGCTCCGTGGCATGTGGGATCTTCTGGGACCAGGGCTCGAACCCGTGTTCCCTGCATTGACAGGCGGATTCTTAACCACTGTGCCATGAGGGAAGCCCAGTAACCTTAATTCTTAATCCCACCTGCAGACCCCCATTCACAGTAATACCTGGATTGTGTTTGATTCAATAATCAGGGCCTGGGAATCTTGGAGTGACATCTTTGGAGTTCTCCCTATCACAGACAGAACTTCAGTTATCCTGACATTTTTGAATCAGAGGCCAAATAATTCCCTGGAATTAGCAGCTGGACCTCCAGCCACTTACTTACCAAGCCTATGGCACATCTGTGAGGGCTGGCTAGATTTTTATCTGCCTGGGTCATATATGGGCCAGGGTGCTTCTGTGATATTTCTAGTCTATCCTCTTTCCTCAAATACCATGAATTCACCACTGAAAAGAGGTTTCCAGCAACTGTAATACTAAATAACAAAGTTAGTAATTTAACTTGTGTGAAATTCCATTTCTAACCTCCAGGGTGCTAATTAGCGTAACCGTGGTGCTGGTTGCTGATAAGGATGGCTAGCTGACCAACTTGGACTTGTGGTGGCCTTAGCTGTTGTGTGTGGCCTTCTGATTAAAAGCTAGTTAACTATTCCAGGAGCCTGTATTCCAGATTAGGACAAATAATTGCCCTCAGGCAGGAGATTAAAGGCAACGGACAGACACACATTTATATCACACTGTTTATGTTGAAGTGTTTTTTTTTTTTTTTTTCCTTTTTGCGATACACGGGCCTCTCACTGTTGTGGCCTCTCCTGTTGTGGAGCACAGGCTCCAGACGCGCAGGCTCAGCAGCCATGGCTCACGGGCCCATCCGCTCTGTGGCGTGTGGGATCCTCCCGGACCGGGGCACGAACCCGTGTCCCCTGCATTGGCAGGCAGACTCTCAACCACTGCGCCACCAGGGAAGCCCTGTTGAAGTGTTTTGAAATAAAATTCAGACGCTGTGATAAAGACTCTTGTCCCCTCAACTGAGAGCTTCGGGGAAGTGCCGTCACATCTTGTTGTCACCCTGTGCCTGGCACGCAGTGGATGTGCAACAGATACTTGTTGAGTAAATAAATAAGGTGAATGAATGCATTTCCATGCTGTAATACATGAAAACTTAGATACAGTATAGGAACAGCATGGCAGACAAAGTGCATTGGGAGAAAGTGGAAACATTGCTCAGGGTACTTTGAACTGAGAATTTATTGTATTCATGGTGCTGTAAGCATGCACACTGCAAGCTGAGACTTGCAAATCTTTGCCAACATTTATTTTAACGATGCTTTATTGAAAGGGGGATGGCTCCATTTCGATAGACTCTTTTCCTACTAGATTTAAGTGCCTTAATGGCAGTGCACGTTTACATCGCACGGTGCCTGTGCATCGCATGAGTAAATAAAGGCTGTCCACCCTTCTCAGTGCACTCTTACAAAAAATAAGGTATTCAAAATAAGAAAAAGGAGGCCTAATGAGAGTAATGTCAGGTAACTTTCGTATTTCGTTACCCATTTTTTCCCTCTTGCCTTCTGCTTTTTTCCTTCCCTAGAATTAGCAGTCTGAATTTCCCTAGACCTCACCTGTCTTTGGGTAATGAGGTTACAAGAGTAATAACTCAGATTACACTGACTTGTTGCCCACCTCTCTTCACACAAGGTCCCAGGCCCTTGTAAAAGTGTTTCTGGAAGCTTTGGGAAGCTCCCCAGGGGCACGTCATGTGTTCACGACCAGGGATGCTGTGGCCGCTCGGACAGCTGGTGCTTCTCTCCCGGAGCCCTGCCCCACATCAGCTCCCGGTACCCAGGTGTTATTCCCTGGAGCTGAGTCCGTTCAAGTAGCATTTTGGGGTTTTATTTACAGCCTCTCTGCTGCTGCTTGTAGGAGAAATCCAAGTGATGGATGACACACTGTGCTTGCAATTGCCCTCCCCTTGGGCCGAGGCTTTCTGACTGAGTCGGTTCATCATTTGGCTTCTTCTTCCTCAAAGTGAATCTTCCCAAGAGGCTCTCACCCCCCTTAGACAGGCTTGTGGGCAGTGCTGCCAGTTCACCTGCCCAGCCTCACCACGGCGTGGGACAAAGTGGTCAGAGGCAAGGCCAGGTTCCCTCCATCCCATAAACTTAGGCGAAGTCTTCCCCTTTCTCAGTCCCAAAGTGCGTCTCTCCCTCTCCCCACAATGCTTACTTTTGGGTGTAGGGGAGGGAGAAGGGCCAGACTTTGGAAGCTCTGTGCAGGTATTGTGCTCTTTAAAAATCCAAGACTGTGATCTGGTAGTTTACCACAGTTTACCATTTCTTTTTTTTTTTTTTTTTTTTTTTTTTTTTTTGCGGTATGCGGGCCTCTCACTGTTGTGGCCTCTCCCGTTGCGGAGCACAGGCTCCGGATGCGCAGGCCCAGCGACCATGGCTCACGGGCCCAGCCGCTCCGCGGCATATGGGATCCTCCCAGACCGGGGCACGAACCCGTATCCCCTGCATCGGCAGGCGGACTCTCAACCACTGCGCCACCAGGGAGGCCCTACCATTTCTTATTGACTATTTAATGACGTTTGCCCTAGTGATAAAGGTACCCCCGCCCTCCCCGCCCCCCCCAAAGGAATCCTCTTCCTCATCCTTTTTATTTTTCTTATCTTGTTGTGAACATTTCCCAGTGTGAGATGAAAACTCAGACCAGATAAAATCAACAGGAACCTTTACTGTGAAAGTTCAAGATGGTAAAAAAAAAAAAAAAAAAAAAAATCTCTAAAATGATTGATAACACAGGAGGGTCACTTTTCATAGTCTCCAGATGTCGTGAAAAATGTAAGATCTGCTTTAAATGCAGTAAGTAGCCTCAGGTGTTCTGTGTCCCAAATTTTGCTTTCACACACACACATATATATATACATAAATATAAATAAAATTATTTTTAACTGAAGCATTCAGAAATGAGAAGTAACCCCTGCCCTTCTCTCTCTCTCACTGCCTAGAGATAAAGCCCAGTTTGGTTTATTTCTGCCATTCCTTTAAAAAAAAATATTCCTTATATGGTAGTTTCTAAGCAGCAAAATAGTCAGCTGTGTGATTAAAATGTCAAAAGGAGTAGGAAAACTGGCCACTGGGAAAAGTGTATTTGGAGATTTACATAAAGGCAGGAAAGGCACCAGGGAGAAGGCTGTGCTCCAGGTTGTAGACCGATTTGATTGATGGAGATTGCCCCTCCCCCACCTCCAGCTGACACAAGCCCTTCTGTACAGTGCAAGGAGCTTGCAGGAGCTCTTCTGTGCCGGCTGCCTACTGGGTACCTCTTTGGGGGCACACTGTATGTTTCTCTTCATCTTGAGAGCCCTTTATCTTTAAATTTGAGAGCCCCCTTCCCCTGTATCACAGAGTAGAGAATGGGGGGCAGAGGAGGTGGGGAATCAGGATGAGGAAAGGGATCCAGAGTATGAACTGGGTGTAATTTATGGTCAAGAACAATTCCCGTTTATCTTAAACCTTGTAAACTGGGCAAGTTGGTGCCCCATCCATGGCCCTAGACCCTGCTCAGACCCTGCCAGAAGGGTGGTCTTCCTTAGAGGTCCCGCCTGTGGTGACCTGTGCTTTGCATACTTGATACCTTTGCTACCAAAGTATGGCCCATGGTCCTGACTATACCTGATAAGTGCATCAAAATCTGCATCTTGACAAGACCCCCACGGCATTCTTATGCCCAGTTAAGCTTGAAAAGTGCTTTATACCAGTGTCTTGGGTCCCCAGGAGTGACTGGGTGGCAAGGCCAGTGAGACAAGGAAGCACATTGGCTTCTGGATGAGCCCATTTTCAAGCTAATACCTGACAGTCTTGTTTTTAAGAGCCTCTTGCCTTAAACAGTTAGGAGCCCACATACCATGCTTTCTGGGTAATTATTATTGTATTATTGGATTCTGGTTAATTTGGGGGGATTAACATGAGGGCGCTTGGTTTACATAAAGAGGGGAAGTTATTTTAGGTAGTTTATGCTTGGGAATGTTGAGCATTTCATTGTAAACAAAAGCTGTGTGTAGAAAGGTGCTGGGCAGTAGTTTCCCCTGAGTAAGGGGGGTGTTAGGGGGATGGATTTTTCAGTTTTGATCTCTGTTGATAAAGAATGTGGCCACTTCATTTAGAAGGAGTTTTTCATTTCAGTGGCATAGAACTCAGTGCCATTGTGGCTTAATAGACGGCAGATTAGTGTAAGATCAGTGATTACAGTGGGTCTTAAGTGGCGTGGCCTCGGTTGTCTGTCCTGCAGTCAGTCTGGTCAGCTGACCACCTCACTAGACCCTGAAGGCCCTTGTTATAGGGCCCCCTATGTAGTGGAAACAGTAGCTCTTCTCTTTCTGGAGGGTGTACCTCCTATTAACCCTGATTGCTCAGGGTTTCTCTTTTAACCTGTTACTGTTATTTTCTTTTAGGGTAGGGTCTTTCCTTGAGTGTCTGATAATTTTAGTTTGTAAGTAAGTGCAAGGTACTAAAAAGCTGATTAAAAGGTAAGGTTGGTGTGTGTGTGGGGGGGGGGCGGGGGCAGGCTTTACGGTAGCGTGATTGGTCAGGGATCCACCATTTCTTTGAGGGCTTGTCCCCAACTGTTTCTCGTCCCAGGGAGGAATCCTCTAATCTATTCCTGCTTGGTGTGCAAGCTTGCTGTCAGCATTTTCACAGCTGGGGCAGGGGGTGTGGAGAGATGCATCTGGGGCCCACCAATCCACATGGAGAATTTTTCTTAAGGCCAGTGTTTTAGTGTAGCACTCAAGAGTTTAGCTGTTGAATCTCCACGGTCTTGGAATTCAGCCTTTCCAGGGGAAAAGCTCTGCTTCCAGGATGAAGGAGGGAATGCTTCCTGGTTTGGGAAGGGGTTCTATGGGTCTTACTCTCCCTTCAATAGATTTCCAACCCATGGTCCTGCGTTCAGCCCTGCCGCACCCCTGCCTTCAGAGGTGTCTGCTGTCTAGGAGGCTGAGCCCTTCCTACCCCGACCCCCAGCCCTAACCTTTTCTGCTGTGCTTCATCCATGCTTCTCGGCAGTCTGTTTCCACTTTCAGAAGTTTGGTTTCTTGCCTGTGGTTGTCTTCTTTTCCCACTGGTCTCTCTTAAATCCCTTTACTGCAACTTTAATGGTGTTTTGAAAGGGAGTGAGGGCAAATGAGTGTTCATCTGCTGTGTTTAATGGAAAGTGCCCAAAGAGTCTCTAACGAGCGATTGAGGGGGAAAGAAGAAAACCTATGTAGTTTTAAATTTATCTGGTTTTATAGCATTTGAGGTTCAGCTGTTTGTGAAAAGCAATTTAAATAAAAGGATCATGTTGGAGAGCAGTGGTTTATATTCACTTCGTAATATTTCAACTCTTAGTAAAAGGGGAGATCAGAGACAAGTGAGTATGAATAAAAGATTTGCTGAATGTATAGCCAAGACCTGTGGATTTGGTGGTGGAAGGTTCCACTGCCCTGGCCTTTTCTAGAATTGCCTATTTAATCTAAATTTCCTAGTTTGATAAGTGCTGAATGGTGATTCAGTACATGGGCTTCAAACCTGCACAGACCACAAAACCATTTGAATTCCTGCTTTGCCATGTGTGGGCCATGAGCAAATTGTTCCACTGATTTGAGCCTCAGCTTCCTGACCTAGAAATGGGGGAAATAGTGCTTTTCTCCCAAAGTTATTTGGATCGAATGAATTAATGTATGTAAGTGCTTAGCCTTGTGTGGTCACTGAATACAGTTGTATTTACTTTGTTACATTCTAGGTCTCCTTTTGTCTCCAGCCTCACAGGTTGCTATGCCAGGCACTGTGCCAAGTGTGGGAACCTGAGAGACCTGCCCTCTGCTTTCAGGATTTTCCCCTTAGAGCTGAACTCTCCCTCATTCATCGTTTAGCTCTGGGAGGAACTGAGGTCCGAACTGGAGAGGGAGGGAGACTGTATTTGAACCTAGGTCTGCCCAGGTCTAGAGGTTCTGCTCTTTTTTTTTAAATTAATTTTTATTGTAGTATAGTTGTATACAACATTGTATAGTTACAATGTTGTGTTAGTTTCTGCTGTATGTACAGCAAAGTGAATCAGTTACACATACACATATATCCACTCTTTCTTAGATTCTTTTCCCATGTGGGTCATTACAGAGTACTGAGTAGAGTTCCCTGTGCTATACTGTAGGTTCTTACTAGTTGTCTGTTTTATGTATAGTAGTGTGTATATGTCAATCCTAATCTCCCAATTTATCCCTCACCCCCTTACCTCTTGGTAACCATAAGTTTGTTTTCTACATCTGTGACTCTATTTCTGTTTTGTAAATAAGTTCATTTGTACCATTTTTTAGATTCCACATTTAAGCAATATCGTGATATTTGTCTTTTTCTGTCTGACTTACTTCACTCAGTATGACAATCTCTAGGTCCATCCATGTGGACCTTGTAATGCATGGCATCCATGGCATCCATGTAATGCAAATGGCATTAGTTCATTCTTTTTTATGGCTGAGTAATATTCCATCGTGTGTATGTACCACATCTTCTTTATCCATTCTAGAGGCTCTACTCTTAACACTGTCTCCTTAGTGTTGAGTATTTCTTACAGTGAGGGGTTGGCCTCTGAGTAGAACACAGTTACAGACAAACAGATGGGCATAGATGCTTTCTGAAGGCTCTGGGTGACATTGAGGTTCACATTCTAACCATTCCTAACAACAGCTGTACATCCACGTGAAATAGCCCCCATTTGAAGAGAGTGCTTATTATTAGAGAACATCTTTGAAGGATGTGTGGCGTAGGTAGATTGCCTGGAAGTAGATCTATTTAGATTGGTTATTACTATACGCTGAGGAGTTAAGGTGAACAGAATCTTACAGGTACTTCATGAGTGGTGCATGGTTGCTGGTTGGGGCAATGTGAATCATTGGACGATAATAATAAAAGGCTTTAGCTCCCTTGAGTTCTTTAAATGGAGGAGAGCAGATGATGAGAAAAAGATGCCCTTGATCTCTTTTTTTTTTGTGTGCTACGCGGGCCTCTCACTGTTGTGGCCTCTCCCATTGTGGAGCACAGGCTCCGGACATGCAGGCTCAGCGGCCATGGCTCACGGGCCCAGCCGCTCTGCAGCATGTGGGATCTTCCCGGACCGGGGCGTGAACCCACGTCCCCTGCATCGGCAGGCAGACTCTCAACCACTGCGCCACCAGGGCAGCCCCCTGCCCTTGATCTCTTTTACCATAGGGAGTAGGTTGGGAGCCAAGAGTGTGGAATGGTTCTCGTATTTGTCCATTCCTGCCTGCCCTGTTCAGGCTCTTCTTCCAAGTTGCTGTGTCCTTCACAGCAAATATCATTGTTTCCCCTTGCCCCCCAGTCTTTCCCTTCATGCATATTTATATATGGACAAGTGTGTATTTTTGATGAAATCTCAATTGTATTTTGTGTACTGTTGTATAGCTTACATTTTCCACTTAATTTTCCTTCTCTCCACCCCTCCCCCCCAAACCATTCCACTTTAACCTTTAAAAACATTCCCTTTCTGACAGGGTTAAATCAATTATGAAGACAACCATATGGTTAAATACTACATTAACCATTTTAGAACCATGATTTCTAAAGTCTGAAATAATACCCCTATCTGTCAAGCTCTATAAGCTTCTTTGATAATGCAGCCTATTTTCAGATGTGGTACATTATAACTGGCTGGGAATTATTAGAGTGTTTTTATAGTAGTGTAGATGCTTTTGCAGTAAACCTTTAGGTGGCAGCACTTTCACCGTAAACCACATTCTGAACAGAATTTCTCAGATGCATAAGATGTTTGACACAGAAGGATGCTCAGAATCCACCTGACTTACCCCTTCAGTGTGCAGTGATGGAGCTGAGGACCTGGGAGGGGCAGGGCTGTGGCTCAGGGTTGAGCAGGAGGGAGATCTGTGAACCACTGTCTGGCACTCTTCCTCCACCCTTTCTCTTACTGATGTGAAATGTTGCCTGTCTCTGTGGCATTGTTAAAAGCACACTTTAAGTATAAGGCAACCAAGGAAAATAAGAGTCAAGTGGATGATTCTGGACCAAAAGGTAATGGGCTGTTTGAAAGGACCAGACAGAATAGGCAGTCTTTTTTTTTTTAAGCAGCTTTATTTAGATATGATTCACATACCATACAGTTCACTCATTTGAAGTGTACACTGCAGCAGTTTTTAGTATATTCACAAGTTTTTGCAACCATCAGCACAACCTAATTTTAGTCCATTTTTATCACCGCAGACCCCTTAGCCATCATCACCCCACAAGCCCGCACATCCTCCAGTCCCTGGCAGCCATTCATACTTTGTTTCTATAAATTTGCCTATTCTAGATATTCCATATGAATGGAGTCACATAACATGTGGTCTTTGAGGACTGGCTTCTTTTACTTAATTTTTTACTTTATTTTTTTTTGGCTGCAATGCGTGGCATGTGGGATCTCAGTTCCCTCGTGACCAGGGATCGGACCCACGTCCCCTGCATTGGAAGCACAGAGTCTTAGCTACTGGACCGCCTGGGAAGTCCCTGGCTTCTTTTACTTATCAAAATATTTTCAGGCGTTGTCCATGTTGTAGCATGAATAAGTACTTCATTTCTTTTTATTGCCCAGTAATGTTACATTGTATGAATATATCACATTTTGTTGTCAGTTGATGGACATTTGGCTATTATGAATAATGCTGCTACAAGCATTCATGTACAGATTTTTGTCTGAACATACATTTACATAGAAGTGGATTTGTTGGGCCATATGATAACTCTATATGTGTAAACTTCTGGGGAACCACCCAGCTGTTTTCCAAAGTGGCTGCATGTGTGCATTGCCACCAGCAACGTGTGAGGGTTCCATTCGTTCTAATTCAGAATTCCAGATTTTCTGATGATAAGTTGGGGATGAAGGGGAGGTGAAAGAGATGATTCTCAGGCTCTCTTGTGTCCCCGAATCGTATGCCGGACTGCCTGTTCTGCCTTTCCGAAGATAGCTGTGTCAGCTACTAAGAAACCAGCCGGCTTCCCTGCCCCACACAATTGCTTTGCGTCACCAGGCTGATAAAATGCCTGCGGTCTGTGGCCGCGCAGAGCATACTGATGTTGTAGCCTGGTTGTTTGTAATCCTTGCCTCCTGACTTGGGAGATACCAGCAACCTGATCATCTTGGTCCCAGTTAGAGGAAAAATTCCAAATAAAAAACCCTTTGCCACAAGCCGTCCAGGTCTGGACATGTCAAAATCACTTATGTGACATACACCAAAGACAGCTGTAGAGACTGCACAGCAAAAGAGCAGCTTTTGTTTTTGTCAGAGTTTGTATTCTCCAAGCTGAGCTTTTATAGCCCTTTCTTTGGCAGCCCAGACTGGACGTTCTTACATCTGTACTGAAATGACAGTGTGTGTGTTCAAGGGAGGGGAAGGGGCCGGCTCTTCCTTTAGGCCTATCTGGGTCCTGGTGAGGACACACACTGTACATTCTGAAGCTTTGTTTGCAGCTGGAAAAAATTAGCCACACTCAGATCTTTCCCGCTGCAGGTCCTGTCAGGAAGCCCAAGTATGTGGAAAGCCCCAGAGTGCCTGGAGATACAGTCATAATCCCGTTCCGAGACGTGCCCAAGCCAACAGAGCCCAGTGAAAATGGTAAGAATATGTTTTCAATGATTTTCCCCCTTAAAGATTTTACACCATGACACTCCACTTCTGAATGAAACTTCAGTGCCTCTTGCAGGAATGCTTTGCTAAACTGAATGTATCTGGGAGGTGGTTTTCCTTGGGCAGTTATAGAGATCTGTTTAGTTAATGTAAATTCTTGGGATTATGTACACAGTGTAGGAATAGTTGAGTGGGTGCATACGCATTGTTTACAGGTTGAGACTTAACTTCCTGTCAATTTTGACCTTCCTGGTTCGGGGGGACATGAAAAGCCAGCCAGTAGACTGCTTCCAAGATTTTGTTTTGTTTTGTTTTTTAGTGCTCCGTCGTTTTAGAATATTCAACAGCAGGCTTTGGCTGAAAAGCTGAAACTGTAGCTAGACAAAGCTTATAATAACTAGCTTTCTTAGAAGCACTTGGTAGCTTTTGAAAGCTGCTTATTTTTTTTTAAACATCAAAAGTTTTTCTTTAGAGAATGTTGAAGTAGAGGCAAAAAAATATCCAAATTGATTGAAACTTTTCATGAAGACACTTTATATTTTGCCTTTTTCCCTATATCTGGAAATACATGTAACAGACATTACATACTCTAGCATTTCGTAGATGTATTAATAGTTCTTTATTTTTTTTAATCGATTCCAGAATGTACCTGTTTGTTTCTTTCTCTGGGGTGGGGGGTTGTGTCCCCAACTCACAACTCTAAGGTCTTTAATTTATGTGTTTTGAACGTACATCCTGTTTTCCTGCAGAAACACATGGTTAAGAATCCTGGCATATGTAGAGAAGCCTGTTGTACCCCCAATATGGACACAAGTTTATGTAGTAATGCTGAAAGAGAAAACTCACCCATATTTCCACCTTGGAAGACCTGGCATCCTCCTCTCCCTAAGTGTGGGTGGAGAGGGATATAGCTTCTTTATGTTCTACCACTGTATGTGCATTTCATGTTTCTGCTGAGGCATAGGAGGGAGTGGGTACGAAGTGTGGGACATAGTAGGAACATGGAGTGGGGTGTTAGTGGTGGTGGTGAAAATAAAACTAAAAAAGAGCTGAGTGTGAGGGGTTGACAGAAGATGAAAATCAAGAAGAGGAGTTTGGAGTGGGCGGGGGTCGAGATGGGACCAGGAGCTGAGCATTCTGGGCAGGGAAGAGATGCTGTTGCCTGCATCTTGGCATGAGAAATGCCACTCTTTTTCGTTCTGTCCAGGCACCCAGCCGTTTGGTTTAGGTAAGAGGTTCTCACTAGGATTTGTGCTGAGGAGGGGCAGGGCACCAGGTGTGTGGTGGTGCAGAGGGGAGGGTCCACAGTGCTGTCTGGTCAGGATAGCCGGAAACCCTGCAGACACGAGGACCCTCCTGGTTGTGAATTCACATGTGCAAGGTGTCTGTGGGTCAGTCTTCTCGCTCATTTCTATTCTGGGTGTCAAAAAGAAAGTGAAAACCTGTTCCTCTGAAGTGAATATCAATAATCTGAATTTACTGAGCTGTCTGCCCATTTCAGAATAAGCCTGCCCCCCTTTACCCTCATCCCCACCTGCCTTTGGAGTCCTGGTTGGTTATGCCCCTGGCATTTGACTGGTGTGGACTCCATTATGTGACGCCTTCCTCGGTGGCCAGGAGTCCTGTTGACATCCTGTCTAGGGTTTAGGGCTCCCCCTGGGGTAAGAATGAGGACAAATTTGGGACTTTTATTGGGCAAAGAAAAGAGGTTATAAAATAGTTCCCGCTGTCAACTTTTCTCCCCTTGCCCAAGGCAGAATTGGCTTTCTTAGGGGAGGAGGTATTCTTATGCTTGGCTGCCAGCTGAGCTAAATTCAAGCAGAGTGATTGATATTGTTGGTGTAGCCTGCAGTCTGCAGATGTGCTTACTCTCGAGACCCTAACTCCTGGATTCAGCATCATCAGTCTCCATGGGGACTGAAATTATGACATACCCGGGCTGCAAATACACACCAGGAGTTTCCAGAAGTTTCACCTAGAGTTAAGAAGAAGGGTACATTTCCCCTCTTTTGGGCGTTGGGGAAAGGGGCGTAGTTCATGCTTGTGGGCACATGGTCTTTCGTGGCTAGCCACGAAGCCGGTGGAAGCCCCAGGAGAGTTATCGGTTGGTTGATGAAGAGGTGTTTGCCTAACAAAATTTAACTTGATGATTAGTAAACGATGGTGTGTTTTGTAATCCCCATGGAATCCTTTACATTTCAATGGGGTTAATTAAGTTTGCCATATTAAAGTACAAATTTTATGTCCAGGTCACTGAATCTAAAGGCGAGGCTGGAGCAAACTAAAACTAATTGAGTTTGAGTATTAACCCAAGCATGTACAGATGCATGCATGATGGACTAAATCCTAGTTTCTAAGGTTTCATAGTAGCAGCATTACTTAAGTTTTAATTAAAAATTTGGGCTTATACTTTCCATATTTCCTTTGGGCTTTTTAAAAAAGTCTCTAAGACACTTTTCTGGATGCTGTCAATAATAGCATTTCAGTAATCCCCAGACCAACAAACTATTGACAACAGCCCCTCATGAAATGCTTTTGAAATTCCCATAGACTCGTGAAATATCAAGTTATTCCTAGATGTTTGAAATACCCTTTCCAGACTAAGCTGCCTCACTTTATGGTTATGTTGCTCCATAAATTCTTGACTCTTAGCTCTCTGAAATTTAAATCAAAGTAAAACAAAACCAATGAGCACTCTGAATTTATCCATTAACTTATAAGTAGTTGTATTTATGTGAAATCTGCTTATTTTAGCCATCTGGGTAGTGGGATATATGATATGGGCAGATGAACATTTTTATTATAAGCAAAGAACCTGTTTATTAAAGTTTACATTAATCTGGAAACATCTTTATGGAAAGAGATTCTACTTTATTCAGTATTTTAAAATATTTTGGAAAAACAGCACTTTCTACTCTGACAAAAAGAGTGACTTAATGAGGTCCTCAAACAAAATACAATCCCCTTTTTCCTGTCAAATGATCCTAATAAGCTATGTGTCATATAGAGTAAGTTCTTCACAAATAAGCTTCCTATTGCTAAACCAACATATTGTTTAAGGGGAAAATGTCACCCACAAAACAATACCTCTGCCTTAAGGGAAAATAAAAAACTAGATAAATTAGGGAGGGTTATTAGATTATAATAGGATTCACAGCTATGTTTCTTGGAATTAGGGGCAACCATAATCCATTTAGGTTCGCTTCAATCTGTCATTAGCTACTTGAGCAAGCTTTGATGGGGAGGGGTGAGAAAGTTTTAGTCTTATGAGTCATTGCTTGGTGAAGTCTCAAAATACGACGAAACGGGGCTTCTCTGGTGGCGCAGTGGTTGAGAGTCCGCCTGCCGATGCAGGGGACACGGGTTCATGCCCCGGTCCGGGAAGATCCCACATGCCGCGGAGCGGCTGGGCCCGTGAGCCATGGCCGCTGAGGCTGTGCATCTGGAGCCTGTGCTCCACAATGGGAGAGGCCACAACAGTGAGAGGCCCGCATACTGCAAAAAAAAAAAAAAAAAAAAGAACAGGATCAGGAAAAAAGTGATTCAGGAAGATTCCTGAGGAATTGCAAGGATCTGGAAGCCGTAAGAGACAAAGATGATGACATCAGGGTTTTGAGACTACATTAACCAGACACTAGGAGAGGGGGACCTGTCCATTTTGGTTTGAGTTCAGTTTCAGGCATGTTGAGTTTGAGGTCTGGGAACATCTAGGCAAAAGTGTCCAATGAACAGTTGGAAAAATCAAACTGGGGCTTAAGAAAGAGCTCAGGAGGTAAACTGGGCAGCCTTTTACTTAGAGGGAACGTGATGAGATTAGGTGCATTACACTAGGGAAAAGATCATTGAGAGAAGAGACCTGAAAACCTTTGGTATTTTATTCTTGAGCTGTGAATAAGGTAGAAGAAGCACCAGCAAAAGGGTAGAAGAACCCACAAGACCACACAGTATCCATGGGTTTCCCCTCTGAGTGTCTGATGTGACAGTTGCCACTTTTTTCCTTGGAGAGCAGAGTATCTGCCAAGGTCAAAAATTTACAGGAAAATCAAAAGAGGAGATGGGCCATGAAAAGAAAGTTACTGTGCCTAATAGGGCTGTTTTAGGAGGCTTGTGAGGGTGAATGCGTTTAAGTTGTAGGTATGTGATAAGGAAATGGAATTAATTGGTGAGGATAAACCACCTCTCTTTTACCCCTAAGAAGCTGAGCAAGTAAGGGAAGATGAGAGATCAGTTAGTAGGGTGAAGGGAGTCTGTGACTATGGTTTTATTTATTATTTTTATGAAAAGGGAGAATTTAGTACAATTGAAGACTTAAAGGTTCTACAGGAGTGGGACATGGACTTCTAGGCATCCCTAAGACCCTTGCAGAGGGTCTGTGAAGTCACAGCTCTTTGCATAATAACACTAAGATATTTCCATTTCTTTTGCATTGACAGTTGCAGTGATGGTGCGAGGGCAATTGTTGGTAAGACTTCTGATGCCTAATACACGTCAGAGCAGGGGCTCCTGCTATTCTAGGGCTACATGTACTTTTTTTTTTTACCAACACCCACTTGCATCAGAAATAATAATTCACTGAAAAATGTCCTTGATGAAGCCCTAAAAATAATGAATTTTGAGTCTTGACCCTTGAATACCCATCTTTTTAATATTCTGGGTGATGAAATGGGAAGTCCGCAGAAAGCACGTCCACTGTGTGCTGAAGTATGATGGCTGTCTCAAGGAAAAGCACCTGTGTGATTGTTTGAATTGCAAGCTGAACTAGCCTTTCTTAAAAAAAAAAAAAAAAATCATTTTTACTTGAAAGTACAACTGACAAATCAGGGTTATTCATAATTGGGTATTTGGACATATATTTTCTTGAAAAGGAACAAAATGAACACATCACTTCAATTAAAAAAACAAACAAACAAACAATCCTGACAGGGATTAGTTGCCAATGATACAATTTGACCTTTCGAATGAAAATTAGGTTTGGGGGAATTTGCATGTGTCACAAAGAGCTTGATGGCTTCCCAAGACTTTTCTATTGAGATCTGTGGTGATGTTAATGAATGTGATATTTTGGTGTTGTATAATAAAATGTGTCAACACTTGCAAGATCTGCAAAACCAGTATTTTCCAAATGACCCGGTGCATGATGTTACAAAATCTTGCATGGGTAAAATCCATTTGAAGCATAAAACAGACCATTGGATTTTACTGTAACAGAGTACAGAAAGTTCACTGATTCAGATTCAGATCAACATTGGAACTAACCTTTAAGAAATTGCTACTTGTCAAGTTTCAGGGAGGTGTCACAGAAGAATATATGTAATTAACTGGAAAGGTTCCTCCCTTTCCCAACTATTCAATACATTGCTCTCTAAAGCCACAATTCTTCACATGCTTCAACCCATAGAACCTATCACAACAGATTGAATGCAGAAGTAGACATTAGAATCCAACTGTCTTCTATTAAATCAGACATTAAAAAGAATTTGCAAAAATGTAAAACAATACCATTCTTTTTAAATTAAAATACGGTTATTATTAAAAATGTTATTTGTTAGTGTAATTTTTATTAACCTAAAATGGATTAACATAGATCTTAACATTCTTAGTTTTAATTTCAAACATGCTAAATATCAATAGACATAACCCATATAAGCCCAAGCTCTTTGGAGTTCTTAATTTTTAACAGTGAGCTCTGATACTAAAAAATTTGAGAACCACTGGCTTAGAGGAAGGAAAAGAGAGGGAGACAATAAAAATAGGTAAGAAAATTGATTCACAGACTAATAGTTATCTAGACTGGAGAGGATGAGGACTTAAAGTGGCAGTGTGACAAGAGAAAAAGGCGAATTCAGGAAACATTTTGAAACAGGAAATGGTAAGATTTGGTAACAATTTCAGTATGGGATGCATGAGATGAAAAGCCTAAAGATAACTTATATGGTAACTACCTTTTGGTATTCCAGACTAGAAACCAGTTATTGACAGAACCAGATCAGGTTCATGGATAGATGCACCTCCGTAAATGGTATTTTGGGAAATTGAAGGAGGAGGGAATGGCGATGCCTTAGGAGAAGGAGTAAGCAGAAAGAAACAGGAAAATGTTTGTGGAGTAGAAGGCAAGGAAGGCAAGAGGTTTAGCAAGAAGCAGGTCCTAGACAGGTAGAGGCAGAGGAAGGGATTTAACATCAATCAAGGCTGTGTCTCACTTAACAGACTTGATTCGGAAGTACTGTCTTGGAAGCTGATGTTAAGTCAGTGGTTCACGGCTACGTGCTAGTGAATAGCCAAGCGTCATCAACAATGCCCAGCGCTCTGTTGAGTTTGAGGAGGATGAGAGTAGAGAAAAGGCTTCTCTTTTTTATTTTTATTTTATTTTATTTATTTATTTTTACATCTTTATTGGAGTATAATTGCTTTACAATGGTGTGTTAGTTTCTGCTTGATGGCATTATCATTGGTAATCCCCAGGCACTTCCAAGGTTCTAATAGCGTCTGGCTTTAAAGAAGGCAGAATGATTATATGGGAAATGAAAGCAGTTAAGTGTGGGCCAAGTTGGAGCAGTTTGATAGCAGGAGGGGATTTGTTGTCTTGAAGGAATAGTGATTTCAGAAAAAGTTAAGGCAGAAAAATTCTGAACAGAAAACTGTTTTTTTTTCGGTAAGAGAAATATATGCACATTAAACATAGAAAGGAAGCCATGAAAACAGAAAATGAAGTAATAGTGAGAAAGTGGGCTCTCGGTGTTAAAATTGGTAGAAATAATGACCAACTTTGATACAGTGTTTTATCTCGAAGATGTTCAGCTTATAAGATGTTTCTCACATTTGTTTTGAGCTTCACAATCTATAAGAAGTAGGTGATGGCCACTTCCCTGATGAGGAAATTGAGGTTTAGAGAAGCTCACGCTGTAAGGGTTCCAGAATAGCTTTAGTGTGGGGATGTCTTTTCCTCTGAGCCTGTAGTGGGGGAGGGGGAGGGGATAGTTATTAAGGGGACAAATAGGTTTGAAGTTAGGATGGAGCCAGTCACCTTGTGGACCGTACTTGGATGTTGGCACCCCAGATGTGATCTAACAGATGTGAATAGGTAAAAAGAGCCAGGCAGGGAGTGATCAAAGAAATTCCCTTTGCCTTTCTCCATGTGATTATTCCACAGTGGTGTAATAGTGAAGATTTCATGAGAACATTATTGGGAGGAATATCGCTCTCCACTTACCTAACGGGTTCCTAGGGAGTGTGAGGCCAGATACTCTCTCACCTCCAGCTACAGTCATCATAAGTTCTTTGGATACTTAAATCTATGAGATGTTAAAGCATTGCTAAGAGATGAGGTCTTTCTCTCCAGCCCTTATCCCACTGCTGTGGGGTAAGGTACACCCATTATTGATGAATGATTTAATATTAACTCCACAAATGAAAATAGACTGTATAGAGTATCCCATTGAATTTTAGTTTGGGAGTCGTTTTGGAATCATTAGCTCAAAGAAAATCCTATCTGACTGTTCAAATCTCAGTATTTGGTAATTGACTATGGAAGGACAAATATATTTCCATTTCACAGTTGAGGGTATCAGTGTGTCTTCCCAGGCAACTCATCTCCCCCAAAATGGTACTGTCACACTTCAGCCAGGGGTCCTTCTGCCAGAATGAAAAGTTCAGCGAGAGACACTCTGTGCATTAGGGAAGGAAAGATGCGGACAGCTTGACGTGGATTAAGGAATTCAGACCAAAGGGGACTTCTGAGGGGAAGGTCACTAGGATGACATTTTAGTAGAAAGAGTAATATGAAAAGACAGTTGGGAAACTTCTGGGAGAAAGAAAATTGTAGTGGCTTAATGGATGCCAGAACTGCGGTAAAGAACATCTGTTCATTCCTCCCAAACCTGGGTAGATTTTTCGAACGTTGGTAGCCAACAAAGACCAAATTGAACAGTTAAGAGAACAAGTTAATGATGAATTTGGGCATCTCTTGTCTCTTCAGGAGACTGGAATGGCCACTGTTCCCCAACTTGTCTGAAGGGGGGAGGTTTAGAGGACTAGTTGTCTTTGAATTTATATACACACACACACATATATATATATATGTGTGTGTGTGTGTATATATATATATATATATACACAATGATATATGTATATAAAATTATTATTTTTTTAATGAAAACCTTGACCATCTGGGGCGAATCTGCTGCCTCCGGCCCTCCTCCCACCCAGGACCTACACAGGATGTGGGTCTCAGAGTGAGCCATTGGTTGTGGCCCTGTTGGTAGTCAGGGTAAATTTCGTGACAGCAGCTGCCAAATGGGAGTAGTTTTTGGCTCTTTCCCCAGAGTATTTCAGGTTGAACCAGAAGCTAGACATTCTGGGGCAGGTCACAATTGGGAAGCAGTGTAGAGATTGTTTTGAGAAGAAAGGGGGGTGTGGACTAGGGAAAGTGCTGAGTTCTGGCCCCTCACCCACTTCTTCCCCTTTCCAGCTGCATCCTGTTCTCTCCCTCCGGTCCAGCTGCCACACCTAAGATAAAGTAGCTGCCCTGCCTGAGCCTTGGGGCAAGGGAGGGTGGCACTGATCCTGTTCTGAAGTGGTCCAGCCCTTGGGTGTGCCTGGGTCACGCTGATTTGGTTCGGTTCCTGGTTTCCTTTCCCCAGTGCCCATGTACCTTAAGAGTCAAAATGTGGTTGGAGATCTCTGGTGGGAAGGGACCTTCTGTAGAGTGGCTTTGAGGGTGTGGTTGACCTGCCCTGGGGTGGCTCCCTTACCCCTGTCATTGGCTTGGGGCCACTGCTCCTTCATGTTATGGGTTTATCTCAAATGATCCAGAAACATCAGGGCTCTTTTAACCCACAACAAGCAAGCCTTGGTTATTTTATCTCTGCAGTATTCTAGAGCAGCTGAAAAATATCCAAGCTGGGAAATAGCTCTTCTTCTCACCCTGAACATTGGAAGCTTTTGAGAACAAGCAGGGGGTTGGGGCACTTTTCCTTCCTTGAAGATCCAGTCAGCCTAGTTCCCCTTATAGCTGCCATCCGGGGAGCATGACTTAGCAAAACTGATAATGTGGGTGCGGATGATACAGATGGTCTTCTCAGCTCTGCTTCTGTTGATTTTTCTAGTTTTTTTACAAAAAGCAAAGTCAGCATTGAACTTTGGTGCTGCTGTTGTAGCTCAAAAGTAATACCTCGAATTTGTTCTTTCCTCAGTTTACTTTTCTGTGACCTATTACCTATTATCTGCAGATTTCCCCATCCAGGGAAAATTGTTCATGAATGTATGGATCTAGGTACCTAGACAATTAACAAAAAACAACAAAACGTTAAGATGAATGACTGTGACGGGTTGTATGTTGTTCTTAAGTTCTAACTTTTGTAGGCACAGTTAACTTTATACGTTATTTCATTCCCTGATGGATGCTGACTTAAAACTGTAAGAGAGCTGTTAGAATGATGTGAATATCATTTTGTCCACCAAAATTAAGTTCCCTTAGGCTTTGGATACAAGGTTAACCTACAGCTCAACATTTAAGTCAAGTCCAACAATAAAATTCTCTTGAGTGCACAAAGCAAGATGACCAGCCTTAGGGCATCCAAACATGCCCTGTGACCTTCAGGTAGAACGTGCTTCCAACCTCACTGTGGAGTGTGCTGAGAACACAACCGATTTTTCTGCATCTCCCCACGGACAGCAGGGTGTACTACTGGGTCCTGTCTCTTGGGACACAGTTCATTGGGACTTAAGATCTTTGTTTCAACATGGATCCCTGATGATTGACCCTTGGGTTGGAATCCTGGTTTTGACTTTCACTCCTAGGGGGTGTGCACAGGAAGTTTCCACTGAAGTGGTCATGCCTCTTTCTTGTTACATGAGAGCTTAAATTTTCCCCCCGCATCTAATAGCTCTGGCAGCATGCCACTTGGATTTTACTTTATTTCAGCCTCCTGTTGGCATTGGACACACTGTGCTCTTCAAGAGTAAGATGAGGAGTAGGCCTTTTTCTGCCTTTGGTGTCTGAAGTACCCATTTTTCATGACATGGAAATAGGAATTGCCATCAGAAAATGACACCGTGTCTTCTGATTCAGGTCAACAATTTCACCCTTTGCACTTGGAGTTTCTCTTTTACTGTTTGCTTAACCTGTCACAGTCTCTTAATTAGAATGTATTGCTGGCGGACAGGCAGCATTGTCAAACTTTGTGCGTTTTATAAAAATATGCAAAAGCACCAGACAAGCAGCTGTAATGCCAACTCCTCCAGATGCAGATACTGAAATTCCTGAGAGGGGCGTCTTTCATTGTTTTCTTTCTTTGTTCCAGAAGCAAAGGCCGATAATGAACCGAGCTGTTCGCCAGCGGCTCAAGAATTGTTGACAAGGCTGGGATTTTTACTGGGAGAAGGGATCCCAAGTTCCACACACATCACCATTGAAGAAAAAAACGAAACCATGGTAATGCCCGAGGAAGGCACTGCATGTCATACCTGCTCAGAGGATGAATGAAGGCATGACCGTCTTCCCCCCTCCCTGAGTGGGGAGGTCATTGTTCGGGCCAAACGAGTCTGGGCTGCTGTGTATTGAAATTCATTTCAACAGTGTGTTTGTGAATCTTTGTAGTTGAGGTTGGGGCGGTGAGGAGAAGCAGAAGGGTGTAGAACTTATGAAAATGTCCACATTGACCTTCTGATCACCACCCGGAGAAGGGTAGCGGAATGAATTATAGCGGCTGAGAGAATTCCTTAGTAATGACACTACTTTTATCTTTATAGCACCGTTCTTCTCATCTGGCTGCTTTGGTATATGCTTTCCTGCGCATTTTTATCCGTTGAAAGTTTGGAGGGTCAGTGGGGTGAGGAAAAGATTTATAGGAGATGAATAGAGACAAAATAAAATGAGATCAAATGGTCCATCTACGGAAGAGCACTCCCCTTCCTAGGGAACAGCAGCCTGCCACATCCGAGCTGAGAAGTGTACGTCTGAATAGCAACGAGGGGCTGGAGCTTCTGCCCCCACTGCGAGGGTCTCAGTGAGGGGGTCATGCATTGATTGAGATCGCAGTGGCCACCCGTCTCCTTCCCCTGAGCGCAGAGCCCATAAATCTTCAGGAACTGAATCAGGTTGCAGTGCTTGTGAAACATTACAAAAACAGTTCCCAGATTTAACGCACAGAGGTCAAAGAACCCATTTGTCTTCTGCAGACGTTAAATGAAAGGAAGTCTGCCTGTTTGCTATTTCTGCTTTACTAAATGTACATTCCCACTAAATTATTTCTAAGACTGCCCTTTTAAGAAAAAAGAAGATGGCAAGGTGGGGGGGGGAACAGAACTAGGAGATTTCTCTTTTAAATTTTGGAAGACCGTATGTATTAAGATCCCTAGATTTGAAGAACAAAACAAAACACAACTGTGTTCCATTTTCCGGTTTGTAGTTTCATTGTTTTAGCATCAAAAACAAAGGGATGTGTAGCTGCGCTAACTCCTCCTTCCCTTCATCTTACAGTGCACAGCTCTGAGCCAAGGCATCAGCCCTTGCTCCACACTTACAAGCAGTACCGCGTCTCCTAGCACCGATAGCCCCTGCTCAACCTTGAATAGCTGTGTCAGCAAGACGGCAGCCAACAAAAGTCCCTGTGAGACCATTAGCAGCCCCAGTTCCACCCTGGAAAGCAAGGACAGTGGAATTATAGGTAAGAAGCTCACTCCTCGGTCATGTGCTGGCTCCATGCATTTCAGCCAGAGCATTCACCAGGCACTTCTTAAGAAGTTTTTAGCATGCGTGGTTTGTGAAGGTCGGCCCTCCGGGGCCTGCCCTGTCCTTTGCAGATAGCACCGGCTCCATGGACCAGCTGAGAGGATGAAGCACTGGCTTTTACATTCCTTGGTGTTTATTTTATAACCCTGGGTTCATTTGGTAAAAAATTTTCCAGATCAGGTCTGGCCTGTGAAGTTACAAAAATCTTCCCTCCTCACTGAGTAATTCTACTTGGTGGGGATCGGGTCTAGATAGGACACACCATAGGGCAAGGAAATCCCTGCATATTGAGAAGTCTTCCCAGCTCAGTCTCAAGGTCACTCACTGATCTCCCCACTTATTTCTGGGTGTTTGTTCTTTAGTTTCTTATAATGGCATCTGACCACTGTTTGGAGGCCAGGATTTTCTAAGGAAACCTAACTGCCCACACACACCCGTGCGCATACCCACAAAGTAGGTGTGCTTGTGCTGAGCTGAGAGTCTGGAGACACAGAGTGTAGTCCTGACTCTTAGGCTTCTTGACTAGGTGACTTGAGCAACATTTAATTGAATTCTTTGCACACTTCTTTCCTTCTCAAAGGAAATCAAAAGTAAGGCTTCTGATTAGGTCAGTAGTTTCTAGTCCCATGTTCACAGTAGAATCAACCAGGGAATTTAAGAGCCCTTGTTTTTACATCCCATCCCAGAAAGAGTGCATTCGCATTTCTGCAGGTGGGCCTGGGCGCCTGTGTGTCCCAGTCTGCAGCCTGGTGTCTTTCGGGTGAGCTATTCAGGTCTCTTGTGCGCTGAGGCCGTGCTGCTGTCTGACACCAGTGCTCTCCTGCACAGCTCAGCCCCTCCCTGTTGCCCAAGTGATGCACATGTCTTTGAGGGATATTTTATGTTTTATGTATGTAACCAAATGCAATGACATTTGAGCTTTGTTTTCTCCAGTCGCCTGCAATTTCTTTCAAGTGTAATTTGAAAAACCAAGCTCTGCAGGTTCATCCAGTTTTATTTTGGCGATTGCCCCAGAAGATCTGTGAGATGCCTAGTACTGGGTTGTGGGCTCTGTGAGGGGCCCGTCAGCGTGAGGAAGGCAGTCTCTTCCCTCAGTTTTCACTTGGATCAGGATCTTCTATGGGTTTTTGTTTCATTTTTGTTTGAATTGTCTCATTGAGATATAATTTGCTTACTATAATATTCACCCATTTAAACCATTGAGTGGTCTGTGTTTATTCAGTACTGTGCAACCATCACCACAATCTGATTTCAGAATATTTTTACCACTTCAAAAAGAAACCCTGTACCCTTAGAAGTCACACCTCGTTTCCCCACATACCCCAGCCCTACTCAACTGGTAATGGACTTTCTGTCTCTACAGACTGGCTAGCTCATTCTGGACATTTCATGTGAATGGTGGGTTGTGGGTTTTGTAGCAGGTTTGAATTCTTTTCACTCAGCTTCAAGCCCTTCCAGAGAGCTTATTCTAATTCCCCTTTCTCATCTCACTCTGCTTCCCCACCTGCTGTTTTGTCTAACAAATTTTTCCCAGTGTTACCTCTGTTTTCATGCCCCGTCTCTCTGAGCTGCCCACCACCGAAGGGTCTCTGGTATTAATTCTGTGATAGCCAGATGACTTTCTTTACAGCATTCTTAGCTCTTCTGCAATGTCCTCTCCTCCTCAGAGTTTGTCTTCCTTCAAGAAATTGGCTAGTGCTACAGATTTTTTTTTTTTTGGACAGCCTTTTACTTCTTATTCTGTGTTCTGGCATTGACGTCTCATGCCTCTGATTATGGCCAAGCCAGTTTCTTCTTTTGACAGAAACCTTTTCAATGACAGAAAACTACCCTCATTCATTCATTCATTCATTCATTCTCTGTCTCTTTCTCTCATTGAGAGATTGCTGCTATTTTAAAGGTGTTCTAAAGAGGGAAAAGAAAGTTGCTGGTTGGTTTTCTGCATTGTCAATGAACGACTGAACTGCAGGAGTATTGAGGCTCTTACTTAGTACTTGATTTAGTACAGTCCCTGCTGAGCCCAGACTGGTTAGTCCCCCTATTACATGCTCTCCATAGCATCTCAATAGTTTCAATTTACTTATTTTTTTCTTTTTAATTTTTTTTTGTTTATTTTATTTTTGGCTGTGTTGGGTCTTCGTTTCTGTGCGAGGGCTTTCTCTAGTCACGGCAAGCGGGGGTCACTCTTCATCGCGGTGTGCGGGCCTCTCACTATTGCAGCCTCTCGTGTTGTGGAGCACAGGCTCCAGACGCGCAGGCTCAGTAGTTGTGGCTCACGGGCCCAGTTGCTCCATGACATGTGGGATCCTCCCAGACCAGGGGTCGAACCTGTGTCCCCTGCATTGGCAGGCAGATTCTCAACCACTGCGCCACCAGGGAAGCCCCTCAATTTACTTATTTTTGTTTTGTTATTTACTTCTGTCTCCACATAGTTAGGGGGGCTTATTTATCTTATTCTGGCTATCTACTGGGCTCCTAGCATGGTGTTAGGCATGAGAAATTAAGGAAAGAGAATTGTGGCTACTTAACAAGTTGCATTGCAGGAGGCAGTGGTTTAGTTGGTTTCTAAGGAAGCTATGTGGGATTCCCATTCCAAGTTGGCATTGTCCAGTCTTTTCATGTCATCTGTATTTTAAGTTGTGTCTTGTCGTTAAAGTTAAATGACCCATTTCATGTCATTGAGGCTGTCCTTCCTTCCTTGGCTCAGTCAACATGTTCCCTTAACTCGGCTGAACAGGAAAAATGGCAACGATTGAGATGAAAGTGGGAGGAAACGGGAAGAGGTTCCTAAGTCCCTCTTTCAGCAAAGACCCACTGCTTCATGAGACTGTGCTTCGTGCCCGGTCACCTGATCTGCAGGGAGCGAGGACCATAGGTGCCCGAGAGGGAAACCCTGTGCTGGTGACAATGTTTCTCTGTTCTCTCTCCTTCAGTGACCTGCAGAATTAGAACCTGTTGCCAAGGGACACATTGGAGGTGTGGTAGGGAGGAGAAGGAAAAACAAGCATTTCCTCTCCAGGCAGACTTACCCACAGCTCTCTGAAGAGGTGGGCGTGGCAGGTCCAGAGGAGGGACGAGCTTCCCCCTGAATCAGTACAGGGTACGCAGGTTCCGTTGCCTCTTCAGGGAGCAGGGATCTGTGACTCATTTGTGGTTCTGTGATTGCTGGGGGTGGGCAGTGATGAACGTGTCTGTTTTTATAAGGTGTAGCCTTTGGGCATCTTAACTGTTCAACAGGGTAAAATATTCAAGAACACAGTGATCCCAGTGGGCACCGATGAAGGCGAGATACCTTGGCTTCCTGCTTTGGGAGGCCCTGCAGCTGCTTGTAAAACAGGCTGGTTAAGATTCATGTTCTGGATTACACAGGGCCTGGAGAAGGGAGAAAGAGGCTTTCCATTTAATTTTCCATTTTAAGTTGTTTGAGATTTATCAACCCATGGAGCTCAGTTTGGAGTGGCAAAGGTTTGGGGGTGGGCTGATGTAAAGAGCACACAGCTGCCATGACATGGCAAGCTTTGGGGAAGCTGTAGGCTCCCATCCAGGGCTCAGACCAGAGCTCCATGTACAGTATTAGCACAGTTTATTTAGGGGAAATTTCTAACAATGCTAACCCATCCTTAAAAACTGGGCCTCTCCCTTACTATTCAAGGTGACTTCCTTCATGATGATTCTATTCAGTCTAAATATTTTTGCCCAACAGATGCTGTGAAGGGAAGCTTGTGTTCCCACGTGCCCAGACAGCCTTCTCAGGCTGCCACAGGGTGCCCTGCCCGGGTTCTGTTTCTACTGGTTTTGATACATTTGCAGGTGAAGAGAATTTCCTTTTGGAATTGCTTAGTAGGAGAAATGGCAGGCTAACGACCATGAGAGGAATTTATTTGGGCCCCTTCCAGTCTCTCTCTGTGGAGGCCAAGGCCTAGCATGCCCCTCTCCACCACCTGCCCCATGTTCACGGTGTAATGCAGAGGGGAGTCCCACTGCATCCTATTTCAGGAGCTCCAAGTTCTTCCAACATAAATGTCTTTAGAAGTTTAATAATTCTGTCATGTAGAAATACTGTCTGAGCTGGATGGGATTAACTACATTCCCTACAAATAGCTTTTTTTTTTTTGAAGTAAAATTCCTTACTCTTTACATAATAAAATCATTGGCATTACCTAGAAGTTAGTGTCTGATTTTCAAATCTGCAATGTGAAAACCTTCTAACTGTGACAACAGCTGTACTCAGTCACCATGAAGCAGCTTTTTAATTATTTGCTTTGGAAAGGAAGACTTTATAAAGAAGTAGCATTTAAAGGTATTTCCTCCATGACAGAAAGAACATTTTTTCTTAGTGACACTCCCTTGAATATAACTTGCTTCCAACTGTTACAAATGGAAATTGTAGACTATTAATCCCGGCTTAGAAAAAAACTAAGTACGGGCAGACCTCAGGGATATTGCAGGCTTGATTCCAGACCGCCATAACAGAGCGAATATCGCAGTAGAGTGAGTCACACGAATTTTTTTGTTTCTTAATGTGTATAAAAGTTGTACTATAGGGCTTCCCTGGTGGCGCAGTGGTTGAGAGTCCGCCTGCCAATGCAGGGAACACGGGTTCGTGCCCCGGTCCGGGAGGATCCCACATGCCGCGGAGCGGCTGGGCCCGTGAGCCATGGCCACTGGGCCTGCGCGTCCGGAGCCTGTGCTCCGCAGCGGGAGAGGCCACAACAGTGAGAGGCCCGCGTACCGAAAAAAAAAAAAAAAAAAAAAAGTTGTACTATAGTCTGTTAAGTGTGCAACAGCATTATGTCTAAAGAAAAAAGCAATGTACTTACCTTAATTAAAAAATACTTTATTGCTAAAAAATGCTGACCATCATCTGTGCCTTCAGCGAGTTGTAATATTTTTGTTGGTAGAGGGTTTGAAATATTTCGAGAATGACCAAAATGTGACACAGAGACATGAAGTGAGCAAAATGCTGTTGGAAAAATGGCGCCCTTAGACTTGCTCGATGCCGAGTTGCCACAAACCTTCAATTTGAAAAAAACCCAATTTCTGTGAAGTGCAATAAAACATAGTATGCCTATATGTGTATTCATTGGAATCTGTGTGAAACCAATCTGATTAAAAAAAGAAAACATTACTGAAAATAGTGGGCTTAAAGCACTTTTTGATTTAAAGATACTGTTTAATTTTTGTTTATGTCCGTATCATGTTCAGTATTTTATGTGTGTGTGTATTTATTTCAAAGAAATGGGCTCTTTATTTAGGGAGAAAGAGGATGGATGTTGGATGAGGAGAAACAAACAAAACTCAGCTTTCCTATCAAGAGTTAAAACAATAAATCCTTCCTATCCATTAATGATAGAGGTGCCCAGGAGAAGGATTTCCAGGTAGCAATTTGAAAAATTCTGGCAGAGAGAGAGGTCGTTAAAAGTCAGCCATCCCTTCCATTTCCTTTCTCTGCCACCTGCCTGCCTGCTGACATTTATAATCTCCCAGTGGCTTTCATAGCGTGTTGGATAGGTTTCCTTTTGAGAGTTGGTGTTAGGACAGCTCCATGAAGGGAGGGGAGGGGGTTCTGAGTGGAGGACGGCCACATCTCACCTCTCACCCCACCATCTCCCGCACTGGGTGTGTCTTCTGAGCAGAGCAGGTGTGTCTCCACCTGCTCTGCTGCCCCACACCTGAGCCACCGCATTCCACCAGGCCAGGTAGCTTTCAGGATGATTAAGTGCTCAGAATTTTAAAAGGGTAAAGCAAGAACTCAGGCTTTTCCTGCTGCCTTTTTCCCCTTTCTCTGGGGAGTGGGGGAGGGAGCTTACATTTGCTCTCCCCCTGCTCACTTTGAAGCTGGGAGGCAGGTATACATTTTTTTAAATTAATTAATTTATTTGTTTTTATTTTTGGCTGTGTCAGTATACATTTAGGCAGGGGAATTACCTTCACAGGAATATTGCTCCTGCAAAAGTGGCTTGCAGTGAAATACTGGACAATTGATTAGCATCCTGCTGATCCTTGCTGGAGTTTCGATAATATTTGTTCTTCTGCCCAGTTGCTTAGGACATAAAGAAAAGTTACCGTGGGCTGACTTTTATCTTCCTGCATCTCTCTTCTCTGCCTTCCTAGGCTTGTAAAATGAAAGTGATTCCAGAGGTAGCTTTAGACCTTTTATTTCCTGGACTTTGTGTCCCAAGGGAGATGATCAGATGCAGAGAGCGGCACACAAAGAGCAGTTAATTGTACTTTATTTTCATTTTTAACTTGTTGTAACTCCTGTCCTTTTGATTTTATGCTAATACTGCTTTGTTGCCACCTGTCTTGCCCTGCTTGCTACTAAATTGAAATGCTTTGAAATTGATTTGGTAATAACTATTTAGAGTGTTTCAAATCTGTGTTACTATTCATTTTGCTACACTGCCTGCAATTTAAAAAATCATCCTTAATTATAGAAGCTTTTTAATCTCTTGGGTGAAGGGGGAAAATTTGCTTTTACATATATAATTTGGTAATGTACTTAACATGGGAAAGAAGTCCTTGGCGGTGATGGGAGTTAGCAAAGCACTTGCTATACTTGTATTCTGACCTTAGTTGGATTCTCCGGGTTGTTTTGTCAGAAGCATTTATTGGCACCGACTGCATACCAGGAGCACGTTTTTTTCAGTACTGGGACAACAGAGATAGGCACAGTATCTACTTTAAAACTTGTTTACCTGTGGAACCAAAGAATGGTCTCCTGCCCTTTGAAACTTGGGCAAGTTGTCACTAGCTGAAAAGGGTTTAAAACATGGCAGTGCCCTCTGATGGAAGGTGTATGCCGTAGGTGCATAATAATACCAACCACTAATAGTACCTTATGCTTTTTTCTGGAAGAGTCCGGAATTCTGTGGAGTCATTGGACTAAGTCAGAAGTGCCAGCGTCTAGGCCTTTGGTGTTCGGGTTATGGAAGCCTTATCAGGACACCGTGTCACGTGCTATTGCTAAAAAACTTCCTGTTGTTCAGGTCTGCAGGCTGTTCTCGGCAGGCCGCTGCCTGCCCTGTCCCACTGAGTCTGGGCCATGTGGGGTGGGGCTGAGGTTGGATGGTGTGGCCGAGTGAGGAGGCCTGTCCTCCCCTCCCCCACTGCCCCGCCCCAGCTGCCCCTTCGGGCGTCTCCACGTGAGAGGCCCGCTGAGCGCTGCCGTGACCGTTTGGCTGTGGCTCGGGCCCCTGGCCTCGCTGCCTGTCACAGCAGAGTGCGCCTTGTGCACAGCCGTGAGCGCTGAGCCAGAGATTTGGGACAGAGATCTGTCTGTCACAAGCCAAAGCTCAGGGCCCTCGGTGGTTCCCCAGGGCTGGCCAGAGGAGCCACGTGCTGCTGTCCATGCAGAGTGGCGAGAGGAAGAGCCAGAGGTGACTCAGGCCACCCCCCCGCCCCATCCTGCCAGGCGATGACGCGCGCGAGTGCCTTCGCCGGCCCCTCACCTTGCTGGGCTGCCGGAGGTGAGAGCAGCTCCCCCGGGCGGCGGCGAGCCAGACTTGTTCCCTGCGGTTTGTTAGTATGTGGGTGGGGCAGAGGGAGAAGCACCGTCTGGCATTTCTGGTCAGAAGGTTTCCTGCAGGCTGGTCTCATCCCTGCAGTCTTCCCCCTTTGTCACTCAGGGAAGTCCAGAGTGTGGCACGGCAGCCTGAACCGTGTGAGGCGTGAGTGCACAGCAGAGGAGTGCACCGAGTGCTGTCGGGTCCAGAGGATCAGGTAGTGGGCCCGTGGCTTCCTGGACCTGTCACTTTGATCTTGCCCCAGCCTCGGTGGGACGTTCTTCGCTTTCTAGAGTTGTTGGTGATCTTTATGCTGTCGGGTCAAGGAGACAGTGCACTAGTTGGATTTTTCTTTTCTTCTTTTTTTTTTTTTTTTTTTGGTACGTGGGCCTCTCACTGTTGTGGCCTCTCTCGTTGCGGAGCACAGGCTCCGGACGCGCAGGCCCAGCGGCCATGGCTCACGGGCCCAGCTGCTCCGCAGCATGTGGGATCTCTCTGGACCGGGGCACGAACCCGTGTCCCCTGCATCGGCAGGCGGACTCTCAACCACTGCGCCACCAGGGAAGCCCCGGATTTTCCTTTTTTACTCACATCCTCCCTTCCTCCACTTTCATAAGCAACCAGTCTACTTCTTTCTTGTTTGGTCTCTAATTGTTTGGTCCTGTGTTTTAACTTTTAGACTCTTCCCGTCAACCATTAAACTGGATATAGAAGCTGAAAGATGTTTGTTTGGGTTTTCTTAGTGCTACTTTATTTTTCTTCAGTTGTATGGGGAGGAAAGCATTCTTGGGTCCTTATGATATGTGAGGCACTTTACGTATGCCCTTCTATCTGATTTTCTCTCCCAGGGAGAGAGTTTAGAACAGGGCCCGGGCATGATTAACACTATTATAATATTCATGTTAGCCACTATTGTTATTCTTATTTCCTAGGGATACTTATTTATTTATATTTCATCCCTCCCTAGTGGATTTGAAATGCTCATAGGCATTTACTAAAACAAGATTTTTCTTTTTCAGGGAAGGTATGAGTTGGGAAAGAGTGAGAGAAAAGATGAAGTCATCAGTCAGGTTCATAAGATTTTATTAATTTTGCTTATAAGTGGGCAGAAAGTTTTAAGATTCCTAGTAACCTGTGTAAAGAGAGAAACACAAGATGATGTTAGTAAGGTAAGACAAAAATGTGCCCATTCCTAGTAGTGGGCCCAGAGAGACATACCCCCTTGTAGGTCCTCAAAAGAAGAAAAGCCAGAGTTTGAACCAAGCCCCTTGCACTTTTCACCTCTTGTCTTTTCCAGAGCTAAGAGAGAGAAGAATTTGGCTCTGTGTGTATGTTTGACATCAATGGCCCTTAGTTTCTAAACAATTCTGGACTAATGCATTAGTCTATAATTATTAGTCCATCTATAATTAGTCCATCTATAATTCTGGACTAATACATTAAATACTCAATGTATTTCTGTCTATCTAGATATTTATTATTTTTGGCTGCATTGTGTCTTTGTTGCTGTATGCGAGCTTTCTCTAGTTGCAGTGAGCAGGGGCTACTCTTCGTTGCAGTGCACGGGCTTCTCATTGTGGTGGCTTCTCTTGTGGAGCACAGGCTCTAGGTGCGTGGGCTTCAGTAGTTGTGGCACGCGGGCTCAGTAGTTGTGGCGCACAGGCTTAGTTGCTTCATGGCATGTGGGATCTCCCCGGACCAGGGATTGAACCCATATCCCCTGCACTGGCAGGCGGATTCTTAACCACTGCGCCACCAGGGAAGTCCCTTAATTTATTTCTTGATGTTCTTTTAAACCTACAACTTGATTTAGATCCCACCAAACTACTTACTGGGCCCTGGACTTTACTGTTTTTTTGGTTTTTTAAATTTTATTTCAAGTGAACATTCGACATATGAAAGAACCTTCAATAGGCAAAGAGGGGATGAGGGAAAGTTGGGAAGGAGAAAGAATCATTTTATTGCAGTGCCATACGTAGCAAAACGTTTAATGACTGAGTGGGTCTCTATCTTTGCTTCCCCCACCTCCCAGTCAGACTCCCTCCTGGCTGCTGTGAGCCCATGACTGGCCTCTCTCCACTAGCCCCTGCCCAGGGGCTGCTGTTTTTAACAAGGCAGATTTCATGAACTGCAAAATGCTTTTTAGCCACAGATACTTTACAGAACTCCTTTTACATGTTGAGAATTGTACAAGGCAAAGGGAGTTTTAATACACACTGCATGTGCAGTCAAAAGGACTGGTATTGGACATACCACTAACTGTGTGTGTGTGTGTGTGTGTGTGTGAGAGAGAGAGAGAGAGAGAGAGAGAGAGTGAGAGAGATAGAGAGAGAGAGAGAGATCAGTTTCTCCCCAGTGTGTTTCCATATCTATAAAGTGGATTGATGGTTCTCAGCCTTTCCACCTCTTCTCTCGTGTTGTGGTGATCATGTATATGTCTTAACATCATTAGAAAGTGCTTTGGAGGTGGTATAGCCCTGTGCAGTAGTAGGTGTGGTTAAATGTGCCGGTTCTACAGAGGAAGATAACCGCCTGTCCTTGGCTACAAGGAATTTTCAAGTTACATGGAGAGTCGGAAGTGGTAGCACAGGAGAATCAATGAGCAGTACTGAACCTAATTTAATACTGACTTGTAAGGCACAGCCGAACCTCGTAGCTTGGTAAAACTTAAGGCCTGATAAGTTGCTCATTTTACAGAATCCTTTGTGTTTGCAGACTGAGACCCAGCCTGAGTGACGATGGCAAGTCTTAATTGATGAACACTGGCATCTATAGTAGTTGAAGGAATAAGATGTTAGAATTTTTGAGTTGAGTTGTTAGGGAACTTTTCAAGATTATCCAGTCTCTGGAAAATGTCATATGGCACTGATTTTTTAGAGCTTTTTTTTTGTTTGTTTGTTTTAAAGAAACATCACAGTTAGGATGTTGCCCTGTGTGTATTAAAACTTGAAGGCGACTGGGTTAACTTAATTAGGAGTTTATTTCTGTTAGCTTGGAAGAAGAATAGGTATTTTTTGAGTAGCTTGTCACTTGTTATAAGAAATACTTTCCCTTTCTTGGAGACTGTGGAGCTTCCGTCTTTGGTGTGCTTCCTAGGTCGTGTGGGAGAACGGGGGCCTTCATCTGCCCCACTGGATCTGCTTCAGAGCTGCACTGTGCCTGAACCGAGATGAAAGGTCACTGCCTGGGCTTCCAGCCGTCAGCCTGGGTCTGGTACTGGATCCCAGGGAGGAATGTTGTGAAGTGGGGCAATCTTAGTGGAGCATCTTTTGGGGGAGGGCCCTGGCTTCAGAGCTCCTCACCTGCCTGCCTCTGAGAGGGCCCTGGTCAGTGTGGACTCTGGAACGCGTCCCTCACTTGAACTTCTTGAGGACAGTGGGAGAGTCTCCTACTTACAAACAGACTGTAAACTCGTAATATCCTCCTTTTGAAATCGTGGCCCCATCTGGGACTTCTCTTCCCAGCTGCCTGGGTGCCTTCGTCCTCCACCTGCTTCCCTTCCGCTCACTGCCACGACCTGAGTGGTGCCACTCATCAGGGCCTGGGCACCTGTGGCTGTGCTGACAGAACTGGGCGTTCGGCCTGTCCCTGCAGCCCATGAGCCCTGACCAGAATGTCCCTGCCTAGCTGCTGCTTGGGTCCCGGAAGCCCTGCTTCTGGTGCTGTCGCTGGTGACAGGGCGTAGGGAAGTCCCAGTTCCTGTTCCCACTGCTTGAGGTCTGAGTTAGGATCAGATCCTTAGGGGTTTGATTCTGAAGTGCCTGGCACTTCGGGAGAGCAAATGAGAAAGAACATCACTCTGACGTTGTTTTTCACCTTAGGAATATGTGCCCCCAGATAAAACAGCCACAACATAAAAACCAGACCAGTCGCCCCACCCACTTTCTGTAACTTAGGTGTTGGGGTAGCCTGGGAACCTAATTACAACATGCCTGCAGGAAAAGCTTTCTGAGTCCTGAGCACTGGACTTTTAAATGAAAGTTTGGAACACAGTCACAGCTTATTAATGGGGTTATCATTAGTACCTAATTACCACTGAGGCAATAATCTCCTTACTAAATTAGAGTATTCCTGTGATGCCCGTAGCACAGTCCGTGATGTATACGGTAAACCTTCAATAAATACCAGCTGCTGCTATTGCTACCACCACCTGCACGTTCAGGGTGGAAAGAGTCATACTTAATAGACGTCTGCTCTTATGAGTGATCCCTTTAGAAAACACACAGTGAAGACTGTGATCGATTCCAAATAGATGGGGGGATTAGTATTAATACGCCTGCTAGAAAACTTGGAAATGCTGGGAGTAATGACAGGTACCCTAAAGATGTGACAGGCCCATCTCAGATCAGCTTACACTTTGGCTAGAGACATAATGTCAACAATCCTGAACCAATAACAGTGAGATTAAATGTAGTTTGTTCATTTGCTCATTCGCTGAATAAGCAAACGTTTACTGAGCACTGAGTATGTGCTCAGAAAAGGAAGGGATCAGCTCGTGGTGAATCCTCTAAGGAGGCTTCAGCATGTAGAAGGGATTTTTAAACAGGGAGACAAGCAGTGGGTGATAAGTCCAGGCTGGGGCAGCAGGAGCAAAGGTAGTTTTAGAATTGTGACAGGATACCCTGCGGTGGCATCACAGGAGGAAATTGTTTTGTCCTTACTTCTAAACCATAAAGAGCATTGTAAAAATAAACAAAACAAAACCCCTTCAGACCCTTTGATCCTAGATAACAGACTCTGTTGGAGCTAATTCACCAGCCTGCTGATAAAGTGTGTATCATCGGGGTATGTTGAAGAAGCAGCTTAATCCAGGCAGCTGGGTCCTGAATGCACTCTGACCCTGTGCACTCCCATTTAAGTCTTGCAGTTAAGGGCCTGAGCTGCTGGGATCCAAATAAAGATCAGAGGACCTGGCCTCTGTTCTCAAGGACTCAAGCCAGTGTTGCTTGCAAGCGGGATCACATATGGCTCAGCGTCTTTAAATCAGAAGTGGTTGTTTGTAGATTTGTGGAGTGAATGCTGCTGCTTTCCTTCATCATATTCGTCCTCTTTTGCCAAGATGTTTTTCCATCCTGTTTTTCTTAGAAGAGGTTAAATTTTAATTCTGCTGTCAAGTGTCCTTTCCCATGCTTGCGTATTCCCGGCGCTGGTAACGTAGAGGTTTCCATTCTAAGCTGCTAAAGGAATAAAGTCAAGTCAGCCTCTCTGGATCGTCTTGAACAGATGTTATAAAGTTTAATTCTAAGGATCAAATTTCTGCTTGACTTTATAATCGTATTTTTGTTTTATAGATTTGTCTCCTGTATCTCTTCTGTATTAACTATTGTGCTGCCCTGCCCCCTCTCTTTATACACAAATGTTATTAATTTGGGAAAAATACTTAAAGGTTCAAGGGAATTTAATGAGATTTGAATTCTTTTGTGAGCAATTCATCTTTTTTAAAAGACAGGCTATATCGTTTCCAAATTACATAGATTTACTGTTAGCTCTCAGATACTTTTAGACAGCTTTTTCATTATCTTCTTATCAGAGTTTTCTTTTTCCTCCCCTGTAGAATGATTTAGCAGTTTATTTCCCCTGATAATCAACATTCTTCTAATTTACTAAAATACACTGTATGAAACATACTTTGATAACAACCTGTGCGGGCCAGAAAGCTTTCCATTGATCATGGGGAAGGGGTGTGTGTGTGTGTGTGTGTGCGCGCGCGCGTGTGCATGTGTGTGTGTGTGCGTGTGTGTGTGTGTGCGCGCGCGCGCTCGCAACAGCCCCAGCAATTCCTGGCTTCCTTCAAAGTATTTTGGTCTCTCATTTCAGCCACAATTACAAGTTCATCCGAAAATGATGACCGGAGTGGCTCCAGTTTGGAATGGAATAAGGACGGAAGCCTAAGGTTAGGGGTACAGAAGGGAGTGCTTCATGACCGCAGGGCAGATAATTGCTCCCCAGTGGCAGAAGAGGAGCCCCCTGGGCCAGCGGAGAGTGTGCTGCCCAAAGCCGAAGCCTCAGTTGGAGATGGTCCGGTCCCTTATTCTCAGAGCTCCAGCTCGCTAATAATGCCACGGCCCAACTCAGTTGCAGGTAAGGCCACGCCTCTCCCTGGAAGGGTGATCTCACTGGGTCTGAGGTGCCCCCTGCTCAGTCTCTTCACTTGGGAATCTAATCCAAACACAGGCCAAACTTGTGATCATGGGTCAGGCCCTTACCTTTTGTAGGCCTAGTTTACCATCTGTAAACATGAGGATAAACCCATATGTAAACATAAGGCTGCACTTAATGGTCTTTAAGTGACCCTTCCCCTCCGGAATTCTTTAAATCTAATATTTAGACTATATGACTCTTTGTGTTTGAGGGAAGAAAGCACCAAAAACTGTCCTTGTTTTTTGTTATTGTGAGCCGGAGTTAATTCAGGATTTATAGCTTGGTCAATGGGAATTGTTGTTTAGAATGAGTTTGTTAATATTAGCTCAAAGAATTTGTAATCCAACTTTCAAACTAATTTTTTGTAATTGAGGCCCATCACATAGGTACAAGGTCCAATTTTTGTATAATTCAGTTTTAAGGGAGCTCATAGTTTAAAACATAAGCAGCAGGAAAGAGAGCTCTCCATCAAGGAAATGAAAATAGGTGAGACAGACGTGCCTTCAGCAAGATGCGGCAGCCAGAGCTGAGAAGAGAATGCAGAAGTGGTGACTGGTGCTGTTGACTGGTCAGTGAGTGGTTGTGAGGCAAGGAGACTAGTTGGCAGTGGGTGGGGAAGGGAACTCTGCATCTGAGCTGTCGTGCCTGCTTTAAGGTCCCAGGTTTCTAACTCAGTGCTCTTCTGTTGAATTTAGAAGAGGAACTTGTTTTCATCATTCTTTGTTACCAATGAGGTGCTTTAAATTTCTCCTCTGCTAAGGCCTGGACCCAGGATCTTTCTTCCTACATCAAAGGATTTCTCTGTGATTTTATATTGATCCTTTGGGATGTACCAGGCCGCTCTGGTTGTTATTGGGTGTGTTTTACAATGGAACTCTGAAGCAGCTGATAAATAAATGGCCCTAATGGAAAAGTTCAGAGACACAACTCTTAATTCACTTTCAAAGGGATTTGGCGTGCCTGCCAGAGGGAAGTACTGAGAGCTTTATGCGTATTGAGTGATGATTCTTCCAGAAGCTTTTGTGTCCTCCCACCACCCTCCCACTATCTACAGCATAATATGTTGCACCCAAGGCATTTTAGACCCTTTTTACCTGGATATGATGAATGGTTCATTTGTATTATCCCAGGACTTCATAACTTTATTGATTTCAACAAAATAGCAAACTCATATTCAATTTAATGAAGCTATTTCAAAATTAGGAAACACATTAATAAATTACTTTAACAGTGGTAAAAGGACCCCCTTTCGGGTTATGTTTTCTGCTTGATGTTCTTTTATGTGGTTTCCTGCCACGTGAAGTGACAGTGGGTATGAGCTGAGCGTTTCCAGGAGGCTGCAGTGATTATAGAGCAGGCCTTTCTGATTTCTGCTGTGCTCATTCATTAGCATCTATGGATGCACTTGAACTGGACCTCCTGTGGAATTGGGAGGGTTTTACCTCTGGTGTTGAGCAGTGACTGCCTAGCCTAATGGGTTTGCTCATTTCTCCGTGTTGCCTATTTTATAAACTAAAAACATATTTTGGAAGGAAATAGGCAAGTGCCTTACATCATAGTATCAATTCTGCTAACAAGCTGGAAGTCTGGTAGATTCTTCATTGCCTACCCTCTTACCCCTAAAGCTGAACCTCAGTTAAGAGGGAATGCCAAGATTTTTCAAGTATCATTGAAAAGAATAAAAGACTCAGGTTATAGACTATACGCAGTGCTGTTTATCTAGGGATTAGAAGGCAGGCTGCTACAAACAGGGCAGTAGGCAACGCTCAGTGTTCGAAGGATTGAAGTAAAATGGGAAGGACCGTATACTGAAATCTCTTGGAAGTGTTTGCATGTCAAGATCCATGTAAACACAGAGAAATTGCCATTTGATAGGAAAGGTATTTTGGTACGTGAGGGCAGAGTAAGGACTAGCAGGTGAAGGAAGGGTGATGCCAGCTTCCCCAAGGGGCATGGTTCCCCTGGGGGGTGAGGGTATGGAAACAAGTTCCTAAGGCTGCCTGTCTGTACTGTCACTGAGCCTGTTACAAAGAACTGGAGTTGTCGCTTCAGTGTTAACTGTCTCGTACAATGAAATTTTTTGGTCAAAGATTATGAAAGTAAGTTGGCCAGCTATGGTGATTGTTTTGCTCTGCAGAGATTTTTCTTTGTAAAAGCATTTGTTGAAGTGGAATTGATTTAGAAAGCTGCAGTCAGGTTATTACAGTATATGCCACATCAAAATGTATGACACGGACACCTTATTTCTTCATTAAAAAGCAGAGTGAGAAGCCCTTAAAATATCTTGGATAGGGCTTCCCTGGTGGCGCAGTGGTTGAGAGTCCGCCTGCCGATGCAGGGGAAACGGGTTCGTGCCCCGGTCCGGGAAGATCCCACATGCCGCGGAGCGGCTGGGCCCGTGAGCCATGGCCGCTGAGCCTGCGCATACGGAGCCTGTGCTCTGCAACGGGAGGGGCCACAACAGTGAGAGGCCCGTGTACAGCAAAACAAAAAACAAAAAACAAAAACAAAATATCTTGGATAATCCAGAAGTTGGGTAATTGGGTTCTACCTGTTTTTAAAAATATTTATTTATTAATTTATTTGGGCTGCGCTGGGTCTTAGTTGTGGCACATGAGATCTTCGTTGTGGCATCTTTTGTTGTGGCATGCAGACTCTTTTTAAAAAATATTTGAATATTATTTTATTATTTCATACAGCAGGTTCTTATTAGTTATCCATTTTTACATATTAGTGTATACATGTCAATCCCAATCTCCCAACTCATCCCACCACCACCACCCCTGACCCGCCCTGCTTTCCCCCCTTGGTGTTCATACGTTCGTTCTCTACATCTGTGTCTCACTTTCTGCCCTGCAAACCAGTTCATCTGTACCATTTTTCTAGGTTCCACATATATGTGTTAATATACGATATTTGCTTTTCTATTTCTGGCTTACTTCACTCTGTATGACCATCTCTAGATTCATCCACATCTCTACAAATGACCCAATTTCGTTCCTTTTTATGGCTGAGTAATATTCCATTGTATATATGTACCACATCTTCCACGATGGGCACTTAAGTTGCTTCCATGACCTGGCTATTGTAAATAGTGCTGCAGTGAACATTGGGGTGCATGTGTCTTTTTGAATTATGGTTTTCCCTGGGTATATGCCCAGTAGTGGGATTCCTGGGTCATATGGTAGTTCTATTTTTAGTTTTTTAAGGAACCTCCATACTGTTCTCCATAGTGGCTGTATCAATTTACATTCCCACCAACAGTGCAAGAGGGTTCCCTTTTCTCCACACCCTCTCCAGCATTTGTTGTTAGTAGATTTTCTGATGATGCCCATTCTAACTGATGTGAGGTGATAACCTCATTGTAGTTTTGATTTGCATTTCTCTAATAATTAGTGATTCTTTTTTTTAATAGGAGTATAATTGCTTTACAATGTTGTGTTAGTTTCTGCTATACAGTGAAGTGAATCAGATATATGTATACATATGTTCCTTCCCTCTTGGACCTCCCTCCCCCCCACCCCCCATCCCATCCACCTAGGTCGTCACAAAGCACCAAGCTGAGCTCCCTGTGCTATACAGCAGGGTTCCCACTAGCTATCTGTTTAACACATGGTAGTGTATTTATGTGAAACCTAATCTCCCAGTTCATCCAACTCTTCTGTTCCCCCTCTGTGTCCACATGTCCATTCTCTATACCTATGTCTCTATTGTTGTCCTACAAATAGGTTCATCTGTACCATTTTTCTAGATTCCACATATATGCGTTAATATACAATATTTGTTTTTCTCTTTCTGGCTTACTTCACTCTGTATTGACAGTCTCTAGATCCATCCACATCTCTACAAATGACCCAATTTCATTCCTTTTTATGGCTGAGTAATATTCCATTGTATATATGTACCACATCTTCTTTATGCATTCATCTGTCTTAGGACATCTAGGTTGTTTCCGTGTCCTGGCTATTGTAAATACTGCTGCAGTGAACATTGGGGTGCATGTATCTTTTTAAATTATGGTTTTCTCAGGTTATATGCCCAGTAGTGGGATTGCTGGGTCATATGGTAGTTCTATTTTTAGTTTTTTAAGGAACCTCCATACTGTTCTCCACAGTGGCTCTATCAATTTACATTCCTACCCGACAGTTCAAGAGGGTTCCCTTTTCTCCACACCCTCTTTAGCATTTATTGTTTGTACATTTCTTGATGATGGCCACTCTGACCGGTGTGAGGTGATACCTCATTGCAGTTTTGATTTGCGTTTCTCTAATAATTAGTCATGTTGAGCATCCTTTCATGTGCCCCTTGGCCATCTGTATGTCCTCCTTGGAGAGATGTCTATTTAGGTCTTCTGCCCATTTTTTTTTTTTTTTTTCCAGTATGCGGGCCTCTCACTGTTGTGATCTCTCCCGCTATGGAGCACAGGCTCCGGAGGCGCAGGCTTATCGGCCATGGCTCACGGGCCCAGCTGCTCTGCGGCATGTGGGATCCTCCCGGACCGGGGCACGAACCCGTGTCCCCTGCATCGGCAGGCAGACTCTCAACCACTGCACCACAGGGGAAGCCCCCATTTTTTGATTGGGTTTTTTGTTTTTTTTTTTTTTATATTGAGCTCCATGAGCTGTTTGTATATTTTGGAGATTAATCCTTTGTCTGTTGCTTCATTTGCAAATATATTCTCCCATTCTTAGTTGCAGCTTGTGGGCTTCTTAGTTGCAGCATGTGTGATCTAGTTCCCCCACCAGGGGTCAAATGCGGGCCCCCCCTGCATTGGGAGCATGGAGTCTTTTACCCATTGGACCCCCAGGGAAGTCCCTGGGTTCTACCTTTTGGACTACCTGTTTTTGTCTTTTGAAATTCTAAGTGAATCACAGAACACTGTGTTTAGTGTAGGAAACCAACAAGCAAAATTACCAGCCAATTTTCTTGAAACTCTAACTGGTAATTGCCCTGGACTTAATGGTATTTACCTTTGATAGGTTAATCCATGGTGTTTCAACAGATGTTTCCCTTTGCTCAGCTTAGAGAAGTCTCCCTTTGCTTCTCCCTCCACCTACTCCACCCCCACCCCCTTTCCCCCCAAAAAACCCTCTTTCCTGCAGCATCTTAAAATGTACCTCTCACCCAGATGTTAGACACAATGTATGTATGCAGTGAGTATAAATTAATTATAATTAATTTAACTGTAGAGATACTAGCAATAGGTTTATTGCAGCATGAAATTATTGCTTCCTCTCTGATTTTTCTGGGCCCTGTATAGTGTTCAGGCTTTTGAAAGCACTTATTGTTAAATACCAGAAGCGAACTAATTTTTGTAGTGTCCGAGCATCCGTAGGCACGTGTGAAAGGACAGCACGTCAGCCTAGTCACCTGATCAGCTGGGTGGGTGTCTCCTGGGCGCTAAGCAGCTGCAGCGTCACCGCTGCTCCTGTTCCATCCATCTCAGTGGCTGTGATGATACCTTAGAAAGCAGAGGGAGCTGGCAGCTGGTGGCTTGCAGCCCTGCTGAGCAGTGGTCCATTTCAAAGCAGCATATTCATGTTTTAAATAGAGCCCTGGAGTTGCTGGGGCCGCTCTGTTGCTTGCTTCAGAGCTGAAGCTGTGGTGACGGGATATCTGAAAAGAGGCATTCAAAACGCCACTGTCTTCTGCCTCTGTGTCAAACTAGGGCTTTTTTTGCAACCCTTTCTTTGGCATGCCCTTCATAGTCTCTTCTTCTTAAACCTTTCGGTTGTTACAAGATTATGAACTGAATGTCATGTTTTGACGGGTCAGGGTGGAAAGGCAAATGGGAAACCTTTGGAGGCTGCAGGCGTCTTTGTGCTCTCCGGGCCTGAAGCAGCAGCCGGTCAGGCAGTCGTGGCTCTTCCAGCTCTGAACTGAACCGGCTTGTGGATTGTTCTACCTCAGCTTTCAACATGTGCGTTTATTCACAGTGAGGCGTGCTGAGGAGGGGGGCATTTGCAGAGGCCCGAGTCAGAGTCCCAGGTCCCAGGTGGGAGCCTGGAAATATGTTCCAAGCTATATTATTATAGGGAGCCAGGGTGATGGTTGTGGTCCTTGCGGCCCTCCGAGAAGTTTCACATGCCCTGGTTGTGGAGGACCTGGAGAGAAGCTAGAGGTTGCCATTGGATTCCCATAATTTAGGCCCATTTGGAAGTCCTGCATAAGGAGTTAGCTGAGTCTTTCTAACAGGAAAGTTTTGTGTGGCAGATTGACACAATGTGTACAGGGTGTGTGAACAGGCTGTGGATATGCACTGCAGAAGCATCAGTGTGTGCTTTTTTTGGAGTCAAGGTGTCTGATCTTTCTCCATGGCCTGGGAAGGTGAGTAGGGCACATGGTTGATTGCCCTTTGGAGACTGCAGCAAGAGGGGACACACCATCACAGAGCCAGGCCGTGGAGCCACACAGGTGCCTGTTGAATGAAGGAATGAGAGGAGGTGGTGCTAACAGTGAGGAAGAAAAGGTCCGAGGCCTTAGGAGGGGAAGTAGGAAGGGCCTAGGTCGGGCAGATGGTCCTGGTCGGTGGTCGGCAGCTGTGTCAGAGCCCGTGGGGTAGCCAGAGGGTTTTCAGCGGGCAGATGGCCCAGCTTGACTTCTGTTCCTCCAAAGTGTGTTGCACTAATGATTTCACCAGGCCTTAGAAGCCTTAGCCCTGGGAATATGAGTCCCTCTCCCCCGTCATTTACCCTCAAATGATATCTGTATTTTATCATCCTGTAAGATAATCATATGTCTAGGATTGTCGGTACTTTATAATTGGACTACTTAACCCACAAACCAAATTAGGTTTAATTTTATTTAGATTTTTCTCATTGTGACCTAGAATGTGTATGTAAATAAGAGGAGGTTCCTTTTTGTTTTTTTTAAGGCAAAAACATGTACTGTATATTTGCTTTAAAGATTTGCTAAGAATGAACAAAATTATTTTGTACTGATTATTTTTATAATTGAACTGATGTATGCTTCAGTTAACGATCCTTAATGCTTTTTAACAGGTAGCTATGTGCTATGAGTCTTATTGATTTGATCAGAGGTAAATGGGATTACTTATTTTTAGAATTAAAAAAATGCATACATAGATGTAATATAGTATAATGTGTAATCTATAATGTATACATAAAAATTTGAAGCTTTCTGATAAAGTCCACTCGGCTATTTTTACCGCCAAAAGCTGACTTTTAGGGTTCTGAGCACTGTGGAATTGTCCGTGCAGAATCTGCTCACTTAGTTAACAAGGTTGGAATTCCAGCAACAGCAGAAGGCTCCCTGGAGCTGCAGAGAAGACAAGTCACCGTGCTGCGTGTTTGCAGTCAGTACTGAAGCTTTACTGAGTGACCCTCGATTGTCAGTTTTCTTCATAAAAATTTTTGGTGAGGTCTGTCTCTTTCCAGGAGTAATGGAGACTTCTGGCAACCATATCAACATGACTTCGACTCAAGAATGAGGAACACTTAGTTTTGTCCACTTTTCAGTTAACGACATTGCCGGAAAAATTAACTGGGGTGGGCAAACAAAACCAAAATCACCCTGAAGTACATTTTGTTGAAAGCCTGAAATGAATCGCTTAGTAATTTATAATTTATAGTAGTTTGGGTATGATATTAAACTCAACTTTGAAGAGACTAAACTTCAGTTTAATATTACAGCGACGAGCTCAACCAAATTGGAAGATCTGAGTTATTTAGACGGACAGAGAAATGCTCCCCTTCGGACATCAATTAGGTTACCGTGGCACAATACGGCCAGAGGCAGGGCACAGGAAGTTAAAGGTATGTATCTTTGCATCCGCTGTGATCATGGCTATGATGAGCTCATTCGCTAAACACGGAAAGCCTGTGGTAACCAGCATTCAAGCCAGCTGTTTTAAAAAGATGCTATGAAGTGTGTGTGCGAAAAGTTTATCTGTAGGGTGTGCTAGGAGGCCATCCTTAACCGTTTTGGGGCTTCTTCCTTATACTATGTGATTAACTTGCTTCTGGAGTTGAAAAACGATTCTGCAATACGTTGTTTTGAAGTGAGGAGTCCTTTAACACTCACTAGATTTTTTGGTCACCAACAAAGAATCGGCTTTGTTACAGTTCCTTGGGCTGTACGGGCCACCTCCTGCTTCTTCTACCCGTAGTGCACAGTTGGGTGGCCAATAATCTCACCATAAGGGGCGCAAAGCACCACCACACCCTGATAAGAGCTGGGACTCTGTCTGCAGGGAAAATGCCTTTCCATTTTATTCCTGTAGGAGTGGAAGAAACATGTCTTAAGTACTGTTTCAGATAAACTGATGAGACATCATTTGGTCCCTTCACCCCTTTCTCTCATCCTCTGTGTGTCCCTCTTGAGTCATGAGAATAACTTAGAAGCATGAAAGGACTAGAAAGTCATTTTAATAGGACCCTTTATAAGGCCAATAGGGTATGATAAATGAGGTATTAGGAAGTATTACTAGAACCAAACTGGTAATATCAATACTTCCAGATCCCTTGTGTTGTAAAACCAAAGTCTGTGCTGAAAGTAACATACGAGCAATGATAAACTGAGTTTGTTGGTGTATAAAATTATGTCATTCTTCTAAAATAATGATCTTTTTTTTTTTTTCTAAGCACGATTTGCTCCCTACAAGCCGCAGGACATTTTGTTGAAACCCCTGTTGTTCGAAGTACCGAGCATAACTACAGACTCTGTGTTTGTGGGAAGGGATTGGCTCTTTCACCAGATAGAAGAAAACTTGAGGAACACAGAACTGACAGAAAACAGAGGAGCAGTGGTTGTTGGAAACGTGGGCTTTGGGAAGACGGCGATCATTTCTAAGTTGGTGGCACTGAGCTGCCACGGAAGCCGCATGAGGCAGATTGCCTCCAACAGCCCCAGTGCATCACCAAAAAGTATGTCCGTGTCTAACTGCTTGTCTAGTTTATTATATTACTGTAAGATAGATGGAGGAAATTGCTGTTTGGATAGACATAAATTCCCCATTTTCCTCAAGTTGTCCCAGCTGCTGTATCAGGTTTGCGATTGTATGCTGGAGAGCTATCAATATTTATCTCTCATGGTCCTCTGCAGCTATAACATGGCTTGAGGCCAGCCCTCCCTGGTGTTCTCCCAACTGTCAGGCCTGTCCCCCTCTTGATATGGGCAGTGAGGCCTGATCAGATGCTCTGGGGAATTCAGGGTCCTAAAACTGAGTGGGTTAGACTTCTGGCACAGCAAGCCAGAAGGAGTCTGCGCAGAGTTCGTTTGCACCATTTTCCACAGCCTTTGTCTTCTATGCCAGATTTACCAAAAGTATAAAAACTAACCTAAAATCCGAAGGAGTAGCCAAATAGTTGACTATTCTTAGCTTACTTTATATGTAAAAAAAAGAAAGTGTCTCTAACATGGTAAACAGGGACAAGTGAGCCAGGAAGGAATTTTTTTTTTTTTTTTTTTTTTTTTTTTTTTTTTTTTAACCGAAAGGAATGTAATAAAGGAAACCAGAAACAACAGTTCTCCTGGGAGGGCACCTGGATGGTGGAAGACAGGGCTGAGAGGGAGCCTTGTATCCCCATTTGGGCCTTTGCATTTGTTACCATGTTCACTCATTACCTGTTAAAATACTCTCTGGGTCCGACCAAGAAATATGTTCAATATTCCACCCTATCCTTGTTGTAAATAATGAAACTAGTCTCTTCGCTGCAGCTTCAGATTCCTCCCAGGATCTTCCTTTCACTCCATTGCTTTCACCAAGTTCTTCTACAAGTGGTATCAATGCAGCTAAATCCCCCCCTGGGTCTGGGTCTGATACTCCTGAGAACCAGAGACCAAGAGAGGATGCAGTGAAATACCTCGCTTCTAAGGTAATCTGCTCCTGCTCTATGGGAGCCTTCCAAAGAGAGAGGTTTGCTAGTTTGCCTTTTGAGAAATGAATTTTAAAAAGGGATCTTAAAACAGAGACAAGAGTTGCTTAATGCGAAAGTGTAGCATTTGATAAAATTGTGGTAGAGTACGCCAGATAAAAGGTATTAATGGAAATTAGTATCTTAGGACACTGGCAGTAGACTTTTATTCCTCCTAAACAGTGGATTGAAAGAGTTCTTCAAAGCAGCCAGAGGTATCATTGCACTTGCCACAAATCCATACTTATAAGCATGTGTCCTCCTTCATTTCGTATGAGAGCAGGAGATTGGGAGCTTTTAACCCAGTGACCCAGGGCTCCGCCCCACCTGCACTCTGTTGCCTAGAGCCCTTGGTTACAAGTGTCTTTCTGTCAGAGGTTTTTTTGTGATGTTGTAAGAGACTTGGCCAATTTTCCCTTCCTAGATTCATGGTCAGTCATGATCCTTCAGAAATTTTCTGTCTGCTTGACATCTGGCACAGGTTCATAAGCTGCCCTCCTGCATTGAAGCGGTTACACCTCTCATTCCTGGTGAGCCACTTGGGTCTCCTGGGGCAGCAGTGGCATGAGTTGGTGGAGCTGGAGAACCACCGGGGGTGGACAGTGGTGAGAAGCATCTAGGGAGGAAAGCCCGTGGGGTGAGGTTGGTGCAGGGGAACTGAAAGGAATGCTTCTCTGCCCCAGACCCCTTCTCCTCGCTTCTGCGTCCCAGATGAGGGCCGTTCCTCACCCGGCACGGGCAGCCCTGACGCCCTGACCACTGATTCGGGGCAGTCCTCTGGTCATGAATGGGTGATCGGAGATGAGGGATGTAGTGCAGACTTCAAAGCCACCCCGTGACAGTGATTTTTCAAACCACTTTGTGACCCACAATGTGAAACACATGTTACACTGAACACCTGATACTCACACACAGCATCACACACCCAACTGAAGAAAAAGCATTGTAAGACTACACTTATTCTTACATCCTATAAAATTCACTGTATTAAGTTAAAAAAAGAAAAACTTTTATGGCTCCACATTGGTTTCATCACCCACTGTTGGATTGCCAAACACCGTGCTAGGGGGACTGTGGTACTAGCTCATTGGTGGTTCGTACAAGCTCACAGGTCCTCTTGCGTTGCAGCTAATCTCTGTCCGGGTGAGAGGTGAAGAGCAGTCAGCTTTCCTCTGAGTGTCGATGATAACTTTAATCAAAACCAGAAGTCACAGGGCAGTTCCAAATTGGCCACATCTACTCTTGCCACTTGCTTTTTAAGAGTCCACAGACCAGGAATCGAATCCCAGATATTCCATGGACTGTCTGTCACCCTGGCGAGGCATTCAACCTGTGTGTCTGCTGCCCTCACCTCTGAACCGTAGCTAGTGGTTCTCGTCCTACTTATGTAGGGGTTGTAGGGCTGAGTGGGACAGCAGTGTCGCACACCCTTCTGAAAAACATAAAGCACTTTATATGAGTGTGTTTTGACCTTTTTCACCCCCCTTGTATGTGTATCCCTCCATTCATCCTCGTTTGGGAAAGTCTCAGATTTTTCACTTATCGGCAGTGTGCCTCTCCTCTCAAGACAGTGCCGCATTTGGCACTTTCCTGGACGTCTCTCTCAGGAATAGCCTGTTGCCACTTCAAATCCATCCCAACAAAAAGGATCCTCTCAGTGCTTGGGCAGGACCCTCCCTCCTCCTATGTGTCCCTTCACAAGATAGGCAGGAATTCGGTAGTGTCTGATGTTGATCCTTCAAACAGCGTTGCTGTTGAACTTCTCCATGGTGTCACTGGAGGCAGCCCTCCTGCCAGGGAGAGGAAGCAGCTGTGACTTGAGAGCCTGGCTTTCATTGCCACCAATTTTATCTGCTTTTTGGGAGCCGCAAATGGGTTCCCCAAGGAGATGCTGCTGTTTTTGAAAACAGAAATGTAGTGAATATGGTACTTGTGGATGTCGAGAACGTCGGGATTGCTTGGAATTGTTTCAAGCCAGGGTCGGCTTTAAGTTTTATGAATGACTTTTATGAGTTTATCTTCAATACAGAGTAACTTGTGCGGATCTTAGTGCCAGTCAAGACAGACTTGTGGCTGCAAGTAAAAGTCGGCCTAAAATTTGCTAAACTTCAGAATTCCTTCCAAAGTAAAGGGACAACTGAATCAATTAAGCTAAATAATGACTCAGTCTTGGGGAATAGAAGCAACATTTCTTGTTATCTTGGAGAACGGGAAAATTGCATCCCTGATGGAGAGCCTGCAAGGTGCTGTGTGAAGAGGGTGAGGCGATGCTGACAACTCTGCTTCTTCTGCAGGTCGTGGCCTACCACTACTGCCAGGCCGACAACACCTACACGTGCCTGGTGCCCGAGTTCGTGCACAGCATCGCCGCTCTGCTCTGCCGGTCCCATCAGCTGGCCGCCTACCGAGACCTGCTGCTAAGGGAGCCCCACCTCCAGAGCATGCTGAGCCTTAGGTCCTGTGTGCAGGACCCAGTGGCCGCTTTCAAGAGGGGTGTGCTGGAGCCACTCACAAGCCTGAGAGACGGTAACTCCCAGCAGCCACCCGTGTCCTCCCTGTCCCCAGGACAGTCCTCAGAAGCGGGGTGGGGGTCCACTTGACTCTGGGGTACGAGTGAAGTGGGCCCAGGGAGGATGTGAGTACATCTCTCCTCCCCTTCCTCAGAATCGTCTCCCCAGGGCTCCTCCTGGCTCCGCTCCAGATGGTCTTGTTTTAAATTTTATATCTCTAGTGAGAATTAACTCCACGGTTGAACATTTCCAAAGTAGCTAATTTGTAACCATAGGTTATTTAGATGACTTGCTCTCTAGAAACTGCTGCCTGCATATTTTGCACTCCTGAGGCGGAGGGATGTAAGTTGATTGTTTGGGGAACTTGCCAGCATGTTTTTCCAGGGGCCTCTGCTCAGTTGAACCTAAAGCTGCTTCTAGAAGTGTCCATTTGATTTTTTTGCCCTTGAATCTTCTCCACAGTAGGGGCGTTAGTGATCATTATGGGCCTTTGACTTTCCATCTTCCTTCCCCCCTTGCTCTTCACCTTTTGAGCTAGTTTACCTGCCTACATAGCACTTCTGCCAGATGGTGCCAGAGAGGGGGAATTGAAACAGATATGTCATCATTGCACCTCATCCCTGGGCAGAAAGTTGGCACTAATGAATAGAAAACTAGATTCGGGCTTGGAGGAGTCTTTACAGCAGAGTTCTCGCCTCCATTGGCTGTGTGCCTCGGACGGGATGTTTTGCCCTTTGAGGGTCAGATTTCCTCGCCAGAATCCATCCAGGGAGCTCTTGGGGGGTGGGTGGGGGGAAACCTAGAGTCTTCGGCAGGTTTCATCTCGGTCCGTGTTAGTTATCTTTGCTGTAGCTCACCCCAGTGACAGGAGTTTTTGAAGAGCTAAGTGTATCATATACATGGGTGAGATTCTGCTAATGTGTGTAATACAGTACGTTTCTGAAAACTGGTGAGAATTGGTTTTCTTTTGGCTCTGTGCTCTGGTTTTCATTACAAATTTAATAGAAAGTATGCTTCTGTGAAAACCATTTCTTCTGCCATATGTAAACCTTTTTAGTTTTCCCTAACACTTTAAATTGTGCATTAAAATACACTGGGTGGTGCTATCTTACAGAAATGTATAATTTCCTAATTAAAAAAAATTATTTTCTCCTTTAGAGCAGAAAATTCCTGAAGAAGAATACATTATTTTGATAGATGGTTTAAACGAAGCTGAGTTTCATAAACCTGATTATGGAGATACACTTTCTTCATTTATTACCAAGATTATTTCTAAATTCCCTGCCTGGTTGAAGTTGATTGTGACTGTAAGAGCAAATTTTCAGGTAAAAAAGAGTTCTCAAATGTCTTTCCAAGACCCCAAACCCCAATTTTACAATTTTTACAATTACAATTTTAGATTAATACTAACAGCTTAAACTATTGTAAACCATTTAGCTGCTGAATTGAAAACTGTGTTAGAGCTTTGAAATATTAGTGCACAGAGCTCTAAACAGGCAAAACTCTGACCTTTTTACCCCCAAGGCACATTTATCAAGATGTCAGTGAGTTTCTTATTATCATCAAGCTGTACTTGTGCTTCTAAAATAGAAGTGTCTCGCCCTGGTTCCCCATAACTCAGTGTGGGGGCCTCTTTGAGGTGCCTGGCTAACAGGTCTACCAGAGTTTAAAGTTATTCCTGCCTGTAGTTATTTGTATGGGTTTGCAGTGGGACTTTGTTTTCTTGTTTTTTGGGCTTTTTTTGTTTGTTTGTTTGTTTTAATGAAGGGAAAAGGGAGGGATGACGGAGAAAGATTTTTAAGGCCTATTCTGAATAAAAGTCTAGTTTTTCATAAAACTTAGACATGGGGTAACGCTTGCAGCGAGATGAAGAGTGTGTTTTGTTTTTTTTTTAATTCTCTTCCTCATCTGTCCCCTCATTTAAACCCTAAAATTATATCTTAACAGCCATTGACTCCTTCCCTCCTATCCATTTTTAGTAAAGACACGAGACATTAGATTCTGATCTTTTCCCTTTTAGGGTGATATTTATTTTAAAATAGCATTTGGGTTCTTTCTTTCCTCATTAAAAGTAGAATTAGACCTCATTCGAACTTGGTGTTTGTTTTTAATGGACGTTTGATCCATACACTTTTCAGTCATTTTTCACACAGCGAGCAGGATCTGGCAGTCAGCAGCACAGAAGCAGGAGTCCTGTGTTTTACATACGAGCTGTGTAAGTTTTCAGAGGCTCCGTTAGCATCTGTGTAAAAGCGGGGGGGGGGGGCGGTAATTGTCCTCAGCCTGTCTCCTACAACTGTCACGTTCAAAAGGAAATGTACTTAGCTACTTCACAAGTGATAGAGGGATTAAAAAAAAAACTCATCTCTGCTGCTAGGTGTCAGGACAGTGCTTATCTGTGGGATGGCAAAGGGACACGGGGCTTCTGGGAGCTGGCAATGTTCTTTGTCTACCTGCTGGTCCCACAGGTATATTTGACTCTGTGGAAGTGAATGACACTGTGCAGTTAGGATTTGTGCACCTCTGTGTGTCACACTTCAATTTAAGTTTACCAAAAAACAGCAACTAAAAAAACCCAGAATGACAGTGGGCTCTACGAATGTCCACCAGCTTTGTTACGGCAGGCTGTCACTGGAGCCCAGCCTGGGGGCAGTTTCAGATGTCCCAGATGGGTTATGCAGCCCCAGTATCTAATGCACAGCAAAGGATGCCTCTTGTCTGGCCATGGTCTTAGATGTACAGTGTTGGTGTGTGTCTGTCCTTGTTATAATCAGTTGCACAGTGTAAAGATTATGGGTATCAAGTCACCTGGGGGTCTCACTGCCCCTTTGCTGGTGCAGCCAGGCCGCCGCCGTCTGTTTGAGGTTCTTCCATCTCACTTGGCTCCGCGTCCTCGGATAAGGACCTCAGGAAAGCCTTTTCTGATTTGATCTCGCATCAGGAATTTCTTTCACATAAGCCTTTTATCTTCAGTTTATCCTATTACATGTTTTAATACAAAACAATGAGTCCCTGTAATCCGTGAAAATCCTCCTTGAAAGGAAACCAGTGGATCTGGTTTGAAATGCAGCTGACATGAAAAAGAAAGCTCTGTGGAGTGGCACTGGGCGTCTCATTCTTTTGCAGGAAATCGTCAGCAAGCTGCCATTCATCAAGCTGTCCTTAGATGACTTCCCAGACAACAAGGACATCCACAGCGACCTGCACGCCTACGTCCAGCACAGGGTCCACAGCAGCCAGGACATCCTCAGCAACATCTCTCTGAATGGCAAGGCCGACGCCGCCCTCATCGGGAAAGTGAGCAGCCACCTGGTGCTGCGGAGCCTCGGCTCCTACCTGTACCTCAAACTCACCTTGGACCTCTTCCAGAGGGGACACTTGGTCATCAAGAGCGCCAGCTACAAGGTGGTACCCGTGTCGCTGTCCGAGCTCTACCTGCTGCAGTGCAACATGAAGTTCATGACCCAGTCCGCCTTCGAGAGAGCGCTGCCCATTTTAAACGTGGCCCTTGCCTCCCTCCACCCCATGACAGACGAGCAGATCTTCCAGGCGATTAATGCCGGCCACATCCAAGGGGAGCAGGGCTGGGAGGACTTTCAGCAGAGGATGGACGCCCTCTCCTGCTTCCTCATTAAGAGGCGAGACAAAACCCGCATGTTCTGCCACCCGTCCTTCAGGGAGTGGCTCGTGTGGCGAGCAGATGGCGAAAACACGGCCTTCCTGTGTGAACCCAGGTACGACGGGCAGCTCTGTGCGGGGAGTCTGACGTGTGACGGGGGGAGGGACTCCAAACAGTAGTTGTGCTCTTTAACAGGAGGACAATACGGCGTGAATACTTCAGGGAGCGTGATGGAGAAATTCTCTCTGCTGCTGAACTAAAGCTTCCTTCCTTTAATTGCTAGAACTTTAGGACTCCTCAGTACACTTGGACGAAAGAGAAGCTCGGCAGTGCCCGGGCCATATTTCTCTGGTGATTCTCTTCTAGATCCCTGCCCCCTTGCACATGGGTCACCTGTGGGACAGTGTGGCATTAGCTGCAGGGAACAGCCGGCTTCCTTCGAGCCTGTTCACGGCTCAGTTGCTTCACCAGAGGGTCTGTGGACTGTCTCGCATCGTCGGTGCTGCTGCTCCCCACCACCTCTTGAGCTTGTGGCATTTTGTCCCAGAGATCTGATGTGTCTGCGGGCCCAGAGGGGAGCACAGCCATCATGTCTGGCCTCCTCGTTTTGTCTTTGTGCTCTGCACTATGTAACAGACTGGGATTTGGGGTCAGGAGGATTCAGGTTCGGAGCTCAGATGCCCCACTTACAAGATGGCGATGGGGCACCTGCATCCAGGGAGTCAGAGGTTCCACTGGGGCTTTGCAGCAGGGTTGGGCCAGGATGCAGGTCTCCTCACCACCCAGGGGAGGAGACAGGTGGGAAGCCTGCCTGCCCTGTGGCATATGGTGCCAGTCAGGGTGAGAGACTGGGGACTTCAAGGTGCGAATGCTCTCAGTAAGGGTGTGTTCATGTCCACCACCTCTGCCTGGCTCTGGCCTTGGCCGGCATCATTGCTGTCTTTCTTTTTTTTTTGGCTGCGTTGGGTCTTCATTGCTGAGCGCGGGCTACTCTTCGTCGCGGTGTGCGGGCTTCTCATTGCGGTGGCTTCTCTTGTTGGGGAGCACGGGCTCTAGGTGCGTGGGCTTCAGTAGTTGTGGCACGTGGGCTCAGTAGTCGTGGCTTGCAGGCTCTAGAGCGCAGGCTCAGTAGCTGTGGCGCACGGACTTAGTTGGCATTGGGGATCTTCCCAGACCAGGGCTCGAACCCGTGTCCCCTGCATTGGCAGGTGGATTCTTAACCACTGTGTCACCAGGGAAGTCCATCATTTCTGTCTTGAATGGCTTCTACCCTCTGTAAGTCAGAATTGCTCCCAGCCTCGTGTAAGAGGTCTGACAAGCTGCTAAACCGTCTGCTTTGGGCTGGACTGGACCTTGCATCAGATGCTGGGGCCAGAGATGAAATGAATACGCACACTCCCTTCCTTCCATGACTGTTGACTTAACATTGACACACTACTAGGTCTAGCTGCTCTTTTCATGTTGTGGATAAGGTGTTTTCTTAGGCAACACTGGACTAAGTGTTTATTATCTTTTGAACCTGCTTTCGGGCTATAAACTGTAAGTCCCAGGTTATTTAGCCAGACTGTAATCACTAGGTGAAGTGTGTGCTGTGACATGTTTAGCCAAATCAGATCATTTTCTAGGAGGGTAGTGAGGTGGAGGCCAGCCTTGCTGACATGAGATAGATGGGCCTGGCTTGGCCCGTGGGCAGTCGAGCAGAAGGAGGTGCTGTATGTAGGTCACGCTGGGGCCTTAAGCTTCAGAAACTAGGAATGGCGTTGCTCTTAGAGTGGGTAAGAAAGACATGGGCGGCTTCGGATTTTAGCAGTTTGAGTTTATGGGGTTGGCGGTGAGGTTCTGAGGCAGGTGGGGTCTAAACGGTTGGAGGAGAGGTTGGCGTTGAAGGGCTGGCGTCACTGATGGAGAGGCAGTGGTGGGATGTCATGAGGAAGTGCAGTGAGAGGAAAGGGAGCGCTGGACTTCTGGGACAAGGAGAAGGACTGAACGGAAGGAGGCGAGGGGAGTATGTGCTGCCAAGAAGTGAAGGCAGGTGAGGATGAAGGGGAAGCCATTGGCTTTTCATTGTGGGAGGAGGGTCCTAGATCCTTAGGAGAGTCCTTCCATTGGGTTGTGAGGCATGAAAGAGGAGAGAGCCAACGTCCTGGCATGGGAAGTGGAAGGGCCGAGAGGTTTCGGGTAGTTTGAGGGTGGGGAAGGGTATTGGTTTGTGGGGGTTTTTTTTGTTTTTTTTTTTTTTGGTATGCGGGCCTCTCACTGTTGTGGCCTCTCCCATTGCAGAGCGCAGGCTCAGCAGCCATGGTTCACAGGCCCAGCCGCTCTGTAGCATGTGGGATCTTCCCGGACCGGGGCACGAACCCGTGTCCCCTGCATCGGCAGGCAGACTCTCAACCACTGCGCCACCAGGGAAGCCCTGGTTTATGTTTTTAACAGCGCAGGGGATTGGGACGTTGTTGGAAGCATCATTGAGACAGCGTGGGGAAACACAATCAGCAAAGAGGGAGAAGTTGGAAACACAAGGGAACGGGGTCAGCTCGCCTCCTCTGTGCTCCCGTTGAGTCCGTTCACAGTGCCGTTCCAGCTGGATTTTGTCTTGTTTACGTGTCTCCAGTCCAGTTGCTGAGACCTCCTCAGGGCAAGGACCTCGCGTTGTTCCCCGTGGGATCCCCATTATTAAGCCATGATGCTGGTTATAGGGGGATGTTAACGCACGAATGAATGAGAAATCAGGTCACGCTGATGAAGAGCATAACAGGCACTCAACGTTGCATAGACTGTGGTCAAATTCTGCTCAGTCGTTACCACCTGTTTGATCTCGAGCACATCATTTACCTGTCCAGGCCTCTGTTTCCCCCATGGAAACAAACTGGGGATCATAAGACGTAGTGATTCACAGGGTCGAACAAGTTAATGAAATAATTTGGTTAACTTTCTGCATCTGGCACGTAGTAAAAGCTTGATATGTATAAGCTTCAGAAAATGAACAGACTCGTAAGTGCAGGTAGATTTAGAAGGGGGCACATGATCCCAGGGCCAGGAAGAAAGGACGTCAAGGTAGATGGGATGTAGAGGAGTGCAGGTGTCCAGTGACTGCATGGTGAATTGTCTCCTCAGGGAGGTGGGAAGCCACGTGCTTAGCTGAGAGCACTGGACACCTTTGGCCCAGCCACTGAGGGCTGTGTGGTCGTCACCCACAAGGGCCAGCCATCCACAGTACTTGGCATGTCCTTGTGGTCGACGCAGATGGCATGGCCACAGAGCCGGCAGACTGGGAGACTGAGGATGGCTGAGCCCATGGGTGGGAGAGTGGCCCTGACTAGAGTGATGTGGGACTAGCCCATGGATAGGGACCAGGGGAGGGCATGGAGCACTGGAAGGTGGCAGAGAGTGTTTTCCACGGGAGCAAGGGAGGCTCTCATCTGAGAGGGGAAATCGAAGCTTGAGGTCTGGGAGGTAGTGTGTGTGAGGGAGCACAGGGTATGTGCTCTAGACCCTGACAGGACGCGGGGCAGGACGCTCCATGGCAGTGTGGCCTTAAAGGTCATGCCTTCCCCTGCAGGATAAAAAGCAATCTCGTGGTTTCCACCTGCCCTGATTTCCTCGTCTGTAACATGATTTATACTTGATATGAGAAACAAGCATCTGGATAGATAAATATGATTTAAATGATGAATGCTTTTAATCCTCTAGATCAGCGACTACTAGAAAACACATTTAGAAGAATGCTTTTCTTTTTCACAGTTTATCTTTTCCTCCACAACTAGCTGCTTTTCCTCAGCAAAACAGCACTTCAAAGTTTGTCAGGTTAATAGAAATGAAAATAATTCACCCTGCACAGAGGTCACTGCTGTGACCTTGGAGTAAGCAGCCCTTAGCATCTTTTCCAAACAGATTGGCTCAGACAAAGGCATGGAGTCCACAGGAGACAGAATGAGTCCTACAGATGTAGAGGGGAAAATGGGTAGGCTGGCTCCTTCATGAGAGGGTTAGTTAGGGGATTAATTGGTGGTGTCAGTTGAATGTCTACCCTGTGCCCAGACGCAGCAAACCTGCTCATACAGCTTAGCTTTTTTACCCCTACAAGGAAGGATCTGTGTTCCATTCAAGCCTAGAATTCTAGGTGTTTCTGATCATGAGCTGTTGCTGTACATGGCCTGGTTTTTCTTCCCCTTCCATTGTAAGTTCTTGTCCTTTGGCCCAGGTCTGTCCCCAGTGGTGATTGTACTGAGGGGAGGCCTGAATGTCAGGTCTAGTGATGGTTCTGCTCCATTTGTCCACTTGCACATCTGTCCTTTGTCCATCCATCCAAGAAATGCGTATTCGCGTTCTTACTGAGTCTTGGGCATTTGCTAGGTTTTGTGGCTATAGCTGTGACTTAGACAAGACACATGGAGTTTACATTTTTATGACAGACATAAATCAACAAATAAACTGATGAGAGAGTGATGGAGGATGAACAGGGGGCGGGTGGTTCCACCTTCAAAGACCTGCCCTGTCCAGAGGCTTCTCTCTGAGTCACTCCACAGAGATAGAGGAATCCTGAGAAAGCCCTTAAAATGACTCGAGGAATAAACAGCATTGACCATCTTCTGTGGAGAAGCAGCTTTCCACCCGTTTTGTTTGGTGATGCTGAAGCACCAGGAGAACAGTTCAGGGGTCAAGGGGCGATGTTCGCCCCGAGGGCCTGCAGAGAGATGGACTCGGGTCTTTGGTTACCAACCTGTGTGTTTCTCGTCCTAGGAACGGGCATGCTCTCCTGGCATTCATGTTCTCGAGACAGGAGGGTAAGCTGAACCGCCAGCAGACCATGGAGCTCGGCCATCACATCCTGAAGGCACACATTTTCAAGGTGAGACCCACACCGCTGCAGGGAGCAGCCCTCCATGAGCCTCATTCCCAGCACAGCCTCCTCCCTAAAAGTAATTGTTGTTCTTGCTCAAGTGTGTATCTACCGCTATGATTAAATTTTACTTTTTTTTTTTTTTTTCCTGGTACATGGGCCTCTCACTGTTGTGGCCTCTCCCATTGCAGAGCACAGGCTCCGGACGCACAGGCCCAGCGGCCACGGCTCACGGGCCCAGCCGCTCCGCGGCATGTGGGATCTTCCCGGACCGGGGCACGAACCCGTGTCCCCTGCATCGGCAGGCGGACTCTCAACCACTGCGCCACCAGGGAAGCCCTAAATTTTACTTTTTCCCTCTCTAAATCTTTTCTTTTCACTTAAAGGTTCCACTTCATTCATTCCCTTTGTTTCCTTGTTATTTAGTTGTTGAAGAACCAGATTTCGTGACCTGTGTAGTTTCATACCACCTGGATTTTCTGATTGTGTCCTTATTTCTTGTGGCCTACGTTAACATGTTCCTCTTTCCTCTGCATTTTTTATCATTTGGTATTTACATTGAGCGGCTTAATCAGGTTCAGGTTTGATCCCCACCCCCTCTGCCCCACCGGGTGTCACAATTACTTTATACAGGTAAACCTTGTTTTATTGCACTTTGCTTTATCGTGCTTTGCAATTTTTTTTTTTTTTTTTTTTTGACAAATTGAAGGTCTGTGGCAACCCTGTGTTGAGCTAGACTTTCGGGACCATTTTTCCAACAGCATTTGCTTACTTCATGTCTCTGTGTCACATTTTGGAAATTCTTGCAATATTTCAAACTTTTTCATTATTACTTGTGGTGGTGATATGTGATCACTGATCTTTGATGTTACTACTATGACTTACCGAAGTCTCAGATGATGGTTAGCGTTTTTTAGCAATAAAGTATTTTTAAATTAAGGTATGCACATTTTTTGGGACAATGCTATTGCACACTGAATAGACTACAGTATAGTGTAAACATAACTTGCATGTGCACCAGGAAACCAAAAAAATTGCATGACTCGGTTTATTGCTGTGGTCTGGAACCAGACTCACAGTATCTTCGAGGTCTGCCTGTTAGAGTTAAAATGCTCTGTAAGTCTGTATAAGGTTTCTAGTGTCAGGATGCGTAGCATGTGTGCTTGGTGTGATGCCATTGGCCACGATTGGTCTCTTCCTTCATTAGGGGTTCCAGATGGTGATATTCTAACATTTATTCTTCCTTTAATTGATTGGAGAACCTCTGTAAAGAGAAACTTTCTCCTCATCTGCCCCCGCCTTTCCCCAGGCGTACAGTTGATGTACGCTAGTTCCTCAACCCTTGGCTTTAGGGCGGGAAGGCTCACAGGTTCAGGCCTTTTCTGTGTGCACAGCTTTTGCCCCGCGTTCAGCAGGGACCTGCGCCCTCCCGGGCGCGCCCGCTTTCAGACCCACACTGCAGGTGGGAAAGGAGACCTTGAAGCTGATTTGTTGCTGTTGCTTCCAGGGCCTCAGCAAGAAGACTGGAATCTCTTCAAGCCATCTGCAAGCCCTGTGGATCGGGTACAGCACCGAGGGGCTGTCTGCCGCTCTGGCCTCCCTCAGGAATCTCTACACTCCCAATGTGAAGGTAAGTGACCCTCTGCCAGGAGGGCCAGAGCCCCCTGCCCCCCTGGCCGCTGTTGCTCCAACAGTTCTCTCCCCAACACTGGCCGGTGGCCAGAGAAGGCTGGGACGCTACTACTAAAGATGCTGTTTCCCAGACCTGAATGCTCTATTGCCAGTTCTCCTCGACAAGTTTAGCTTTCACTGGGGCAGGAAGATGTGGGTGGTCAGGGGCTGCTATGTGAGCATGTGGTGACTGTTTCAGAGTAGATGAGATAAGGGAAGTAATTCACAAAGGAAATCAAAGGTCAGAGGAAAACCCTGGTCAGATATCCAGGGAAAATGGACTTTTAAGGCATCCTGGTTTCAAATCTGGACTATCTCTTTATGGTTCATCGGAAATTAAGCGCTGATGAGTAACACAAACTGGTGGGCACACAGAGGGAAACTGTTACTAAAGGTTTTGTGCACATGTGTATTCATGACCACGGAAAGCGTATCAGGGTCTGCCTGCTGCTGAGCCAAGAGCTTCCTCACTCTTGGTCAGTGGCTATCATGTCACAACATTCTGCTGAGCTTTTTAGGGTAGATTTTCCCTCCTCATTTAGTGCAGTCTAAGAATCTGCAGCACACAGAGGCCGAGTATCTGTTAAGGCAACAAAGAGGAGTTCACTCCCACAGAATGTGGAAATTATGGTCTCATATCGCTTTACCACCATCTTTCCCAGAGCAAAGTAAGATGAGATCGTGTCTTCACATTTTAGATTTCTCACCTGTTTGACGCATCTGCTAGACTCCAGGCCTTTTAGCCCCGGGCCCTGACATGCCCGGCTGCCTTCAAAAGCTCTGACATCGTTTCCCAAGGAGTCACGTTCTCCCCTTCAGTCACCTCAACGAGAACAGTCATACCTGTTCTGTCCTTAGTAGCACAAAGGTGCCCTGACGTGGTCGCAATGTGGGCAAGGGAAACCCTGGAAGTTTCCACCCCTGTTGTAGGTACGTCCCACCCTCAGCACCTGCACCGCGGGTGTGTGTCTGGGGATCAGGGCCTTACAGAGCACTTCCTGTGTCTGGTGATGTGAACTCTCCTCCCTCTTCTCCCTTCCTTGCCTTCCTGGTGTATAGTGGTCCCTCAGATCAGTTCCAGGACCTCCCACAGATACCAAAATCCAAGGATGCTCAAGTCCCATATATAAAATGGCACAGTATTTGAATATGACCTGCGCACATCCTCCCGTATACTTTATTTTTTTTGGCCACGCCTTGTGACATGTGGGATCTTAGTTGCTTGACCAGAAATCGAACCCGTGCCCCCTGCGGTGGAAGCGCAGAGTGTTAACCACTGGACTGCTGGGAAAGTCCCATTTTTCCCCCACTCCAGTGTACTTTAAATCATCTCTAGAGTACTTATAATACCTAACACAATGTAAAGGCTATGTAAATAGTTGCTGGCACACAGAAAATTCAAGTTTTGCTTTTTGGAGCTTTGTGGAAATTTTTGTTTTTGAATATTTTCAGTCTGCTGTTGGTTGAATCCACAGATGCAGAACCTACTGATACAGAGGGCAGGCTGTATTTATTTTCTTTTGCTTTTTTTTTTTTTTTTTTTTTTTTTTGCGGTACACGGGCCTCTCACTGTTGTGGCCTCTCCCATTGCGGAGCACAGGCTCCGGACGCGCAGACTCAGCGGCCATGGCTCACAGGCCTAGCCGCTCCGCGGCATGTGGGATCTTCCTGGACCGAGGCACGAACCTGCGTCCCCTGCATCGGCAGGCGGACTGTCAGCCACTGCGCCACCAGGGAAGCCCCGCTTTTTTTTTTTTTCAACTGAAATATAATTGACAGATAACATTACATCTCAGATGTACAACCTAACGATGTGTTATTTCTTTGGATTGTGAAATGACTACCACAAAAGGTCTAGTTAACAGCTATCACCACATATGGTTATAAATTTTTTCTTGCGATGAAAACTTAAGATCTGCTCCCTTAGCAACTTGGAAATATATAATACAGTATTATTAACTGTAGTTCCTGTGGTGGACATTACATCTCCGCCTGCTGGTGTATAGGAGGGAGGAGCCTGGGTGTCAGGAAGGACCTAGCGGTGCTCTGACCCTGGGACAGCTCACCCACAGCCCTGCTGCCCAGTGCAGAGCTTGGGTGTTGGTTAGAGAAAGGCCACCACCCCCTGGTGGGTTCGGACAAGGTCTTTTGCAAATAGAAAAGTGCAGGTGGGCTCAGCACTGTTGGGGTTCCAGGCTTGATGGGCAGAGGGCACATTGGATTTCAACCTGGCTCACCCCTGGGTGGGGTGCCTGGGAGTGGAGCAGCCCCAGGGAGCCGTCCCTGGGAACCTTGTGCTCAGCCCTGCTCCTTTGGACATTTCTACTCACTCTGCAGACCGCTAGGCTTGAGGGCTTGTGTCCCGACTGAAGCTACGTGCAGGTTTCACGGGGGTGAGGACAGGGAAGCCGCCTTTATAGTTAAGGAGCACTAGCTGTAAGCTGCTGCTCGGGGGTCAAAGTGAGCGCTTCCTTTCTAGATAGTGTTACTCTGCAAAAGGTAGAGAACACGCCGAGCGTAGACGTCACGTGATGAAGGAATTGTATTTAGAATTTTTGTTTTACTTTTTATAGAAATTGGAATTGAGTTTAATAACACTGTTTCATCTTTCACTTCAGTTAAAAGTATATCTTTTGGCTTCTCCATAATTAATAAAATTCTGTAATGATAGCAAGGAAGAAAGAAAGAAAAATTAAAATGGCAGTATCTGTTTTCACCATTTGAATGAATTATGGGCCCAAAAGTTATTTTACTGTGGAGAAAAGTAAATGGGAAATATCATACTCTGTTGAATATGAGTTTTTAAGACAGTAAATTAAAAGGTACAGTGTAATAATATAATGAGCTTGACCCTTCCAGGATTATAAACTTTCCTCTTTAACATATTTGCAATTTTAAGAGTTACTCATCTTTACTTTGTTTTATAGAACTCCAGTGTCACCTACCTCTACGCTATCCCCCAAATTGTATAACTTGGTTACCGAATTTTAAGGCATTCATTATCCTTCTGTTTCTTTTATCTTTCAAGAAAGAAAAAAGGGGGGGTTTCACAGAATCATGAACAAATTACGGTAATTTAAAATTATGCATGCAATTATGGAATGTTTTTAGAGAGTATTAAATGTCAGTACAGGAAGGGATGTCATTTTGAGCAATAATTGCAGTTTGCTACTTTGGTCAATTACAGCGACTTGCTCGCGAATGATTACTTGGTAGATGAATTTTAATTTTGGTGGCATGCCTGTGATTTCTAACAATGTGATCTCCCATTGCTAGGCCAGGCTTATGCCAGCCCGGGCACTGGCTGGCCCACTGGGGTGCTTGCCGCCAGTGCCTTCAGGCTCCCGTCCAGCTGGTTGTTTTGCTCACGTAGTCCAGTAGGACCGGCTGCCAGCCACAGGCTCCCGAAGGCCGAGCGCTCAAGAGAATTAAGGTTGTGATTCTTCTCTCAGCTGGAGCTGGAGCTGGAGCTGGGGGCACGGGGGAGGAGACAGGAGCTAGGCATGGACTTTGGCCTAACTTCGCTGGCTCAGAGGATCCAGTCGTATTCTGCATAACTACTAAGCAGCACACATTTACACCGGTTGTATTGATGAGAACCTCCAACATACTTAATGAGAAAACTGAGCTTCCCTCTTTACGACCCTGCTGGACAGTGTGCCTCTTCTGTTCCTCAGGATCACATCATTTTTGCCTACCCCCAGCCCCTTTTTTATTTTCTTGTACTCATCAAATCCAGAAGTATATAGGTAATATTGCCAGTTCCAGGTGTTATCCAGGGGGAGCTTCGTGGTGGTGATGACCAGACGATTTCCATGTGACTGGGAGAAAATGTACAGGAAGAACCATTTAAAACCCCTTCCTTGAAGGCAGAGTCATCTTAGCCAGAGCTGCTGCTTCGGCTGCCGGACTGCTCTGTGATTCTAATTAGCATTGTGCCCAGGGCTAATTTGTGGCTTATCTGCTCTGAGCCTCAGTTTTCTCACGTGTAAAAGGAAGGTAACAAAAGAACCTGCATCATAGAGTGATAGGAAGCCTCACTGAGATGTTAAAGCTCTTGGGAGAATACTTGACATTTATTATATGGTTAAGTGAGTCATTTTTATTTGTATTTCACCTTCCTTCTGGAAACTGAGATTCTACTGTAAGCACCTGAGAACTTGTGAGTGTGCAGGTTGGTGGTGGTGAAGGGGAGCTGCCCATCATGAGGCATTAATGGGTCCACATCTGCCCTCAAATAAGCAGGAGGTCTCCCTGCTGCTCTGTGCTGGTGAGCAGCCCAGGGGGGCCAGACCCTCCGGGTCGCCAGGTTCCTGGGGCAGGGCGCCCTCCTGTGCCTTGCAGGGGTCAGGGACTAGGGCCCTTGTCTCTTCTAAAGATTCCATCAAAGGTGATTGTAACAATAGCAAGTAATATTTATTTAGCACTTACAGGAGGCTGAGGGCTGTGCTAAGTGCTTTGTGTGTGTGGCACGTTCATTTTTAATCTTCAAAACAACCCAAGGAGATGAAACTGTTTTTATCTCCACCTTTCGGGTGAGGAAACTGAGGGCGAGGGCAGTGATAGGGTGACTCACATCCCACAGCGGGAAGGGTGCCTGCGCCGAGCAAGCCCATGCTCCTTCCACAGGTGCGCTCTGCACCTGACATGTTTGCAGCCATGGCTGCCAGCTGGAACCACTCGGGAGCCCTGGGCCCTCGCCAAGTCAGAATCTCCAAGGGTGGGGCTGGGACTTTGGAAACTTGCAAGCTCCCAGGTGATTTCACTGTGCAGCGAGGTTAAGAAACATGGGTTCGGGGTAGATCCACAGCCTGATTTGGGGGTAAGTGGTAAAAATACCCGCAGCGTTGCACCCACAAAGGAAATGTCTTTCCGAAGAAGCAGATAGAGAACTGATAACAGATACCTTTAGGAAAGCTTTGCTCCTAAGCACATACCTTCCATAAGACTTTTCTTATAAAGTATTCAGGAAGACAGCACTGAAACAACACCTTCCAACATTCTTAGGAAAGAGTTTCTGTCCAGTAGAAACATGGGGTGGTGTACTGTCATTTTCTTAGGAGTCACTTGAATCACGGAGAGGTGGAGTAATTTTCTGAAAATCACACAGCAAGTTAGTTAAGGGGCTGATTGGGAACTCAGACTATTTATATTTAATTCATCATCGTTTTCTCTTAAGCTCATGAATCTGAAGAGGGAATGGGATTGGTGGGAGAGGGGAGAGAGAGGGTAACTGGCTGTCAAAGTCACCCTGGGAATTTACAGACAGTTCCTGCCTGTCCTTTGGCGACCAGAGACCGATGTGCCCCTCAGTGATGTTATGTGTGCTTTGAAAAAGCTGCTAGGGTTCTTCTGTAATTCCTCTTGCCTAAGAACTGATTTCCTAGGCCTTGATAAAATCCCCAACTGTGTCAGCAGCACTGTCTTATTCCTGCTATACTGTTGGCGGTTACTCAAAGGAAAATAATTTTCTCAAAAACCCTTACTTTTGTTGAGCACTTACACTTTTAAAATGCTTTCAAATCCTATTTGAGTCTGTGCTGTTTTTAAGAGCAAACCTACGTAGGGTGGTAGCGCAAGCTTGGCAGGGATGGGTTTGCCCGAGGCTGAGCGTCGCCGGTCACTGTTGGGACAGGGACATCTCTCCTGATTTCTCCTCCCTGTTTTCTCGGCCCTTCCATCCTCACGTGCTGGTTGGTTGCAGGAGGCTGGGTTGGTGCTGACCCAGGTGGGGTTGAAAGATGGTCCCCCGGATTGGGTGAATGACGAGGCAGGTGTTGGTCACTTGGGTACAAGCCGTCCCCTTCCTTCCTTTTTTTTTTTAACTGAAGTATAGTTGATTTACAATGTTGTGTTAGTTTCAGGTGTACAGCAAAGTGATTCAGTTATATATATATATATATATATATATATATATATATATATATACACACAATTTTTTAGATTCTTCTCCCTTATAGGTTATTACAAAATATTGTGTTGTTCCCTGTGCTATACAGTAGGACCTTGTTGATTATTTTATACATGGTAGTGTATATGTGTTAATCCCAAACTCCTAATTTATCCCTCCCTCCAACTTCAAGCGGTCCTTCCTTAAATGTAAGTGATGGTCCTAATGGCAGAAAGGAACTGACTCATGGGCCATCCTCACCCATAAAGGGGCTTTGTTTACCTCTCTTCTCTGTGAACTTCTGTGTCTTAGAACCAGTATCTTGTGCCATGGGCTGAGCCGGGAAATGGAGTGTGCAGAGTAGATGGCCATGCACGGGGTCGGCCTCTGTGTGTGTGTGTGTTGGGGGGGGGGGCGTGTGCATGGGGAGGGCTGGGGGCATTCTGTATAGGATGGGGGGACTTCTCCCTGGTGTCCTGGCATTGAAGCAGGGACCCATAGGAAGTGATCCTTTGTCATCTGTAGCTATGGAAAGGGTATTTATTCCTGGCAGAGGGAACTATACGAGAAAGAGGGAAAGACCAGGAGGCCAGGGCCTGCTTGCCGTTGTTGTAGGACAAGCATTAGACCCAGCATAGTCACGGTGCGGGCAAGTGAGGGTAAGGGTGCTGGGAGACGAGGTCAGAGAAGGGGCTGAAGGGCTGGGTCACCCGGGGTTCCGGCTTCAGTGGCAGCCCAGACCGCTTCAGGTCTTACACTTCGGTTCTAACCTGTCTGTACACTGTCTGACTCTTCTGAGGTGTGGTGTCACCACCAGAATAATAATTTCTAGCACTTTGTAGGTATTCTGTCAGCTACTCTTGTGGACACCATATCATTGAAATACCTTGAATTTTGTGTGTTTTGTCATCTTTCTGTATCTTTTAATGATCCTGTGTGTCTCCGGTCAAATAAGAGACCTAGTCTGTGTGGTTTTCACACCCAATGGGCAGCCTGGAAGTGGCCAGGGTCTGTCGGGAGTGATTGATGTCGATCCGGGACCATTGAAGGGAACTGTTAGAAGAAATGCAGTGGGCATCTTTTTTTTTTTTTTTTTTTTGCGGTACGCGGGCCTCTGACTGCTGTAGCTTCTCCCGTTCCGGAGCACAGGCTCCGGACGCGCAGGCTCAGCAGCCATGGCTCATGGGCCCAGCCGCTCCGCGGCATGTGGGATCTTCCCGGACCGGGGCACGAACCTGTGTCCCCTGCATCAGCAGGTGGACTGTCAGCCGCTGCGCCACCAGGGAAGCCCCGCAGTGGGCATCTTTTTTTTTTTTTTACTTTTTTTTACAGTGGGCATCTTAATAGGTGTTTAAAGGAGTGTCATTTTTCCAATGACCTGGAGATTTAAAGAAGATATTAGTATAGCTAAAATTTGCATAAGGTATTCTGTGATTTTATTTTAAAACCTACAGATTACAAACTTCCCTTGATATCTGGGTCCAAGGAGTTAAGTGGGTGGTGGGTTAGTATAAATTAGTAGTAATTAGTAGAAAAAGCCGATGATTTTCTATGAGTCTTGTGCTGCTGACAACCCCAAGCATGTGAACATTTTCACGTGTTCTGCTTTTTCTTGAAGGTACAATTCCTTGTAAAGAAAAGAGAGTATTTGCTTTCACTTTTGGCTTTATTATCTCACTGTTAATTATTTAATCCTGTGATGATTATTTCATTGCCCCCCAAAATGAATTTTCTGTTTTTATTTGGATCAAACAGTGGTTTTCAAAGTGTGGTCCCCAGGGACTTTGCTGGTGGTGCAGTGGTTAGGGATCTGCCTGCCAACGCAGGGGACACGGGTTTGAGCCCTGGTCCGGGAAGATCCCACATGCCGTGGAGCAACTAAGCCCTTGAGCCACAACTGCTGAGCCTGTGCTCCGCAACAAGAGAAGCTACCGCAATGAGAAACACGCGCACTGCGACAAAGAGTAGCCCACGCTCGCCGCAACTAGGAAAAGCCCCTTCCCAGCAATGACGACCCAATGCAGCCAAAAATAACTAAATTAAATTAATTTTTTAAAAAAAGTGTGGTCCCCAGACCAACAGCATCAGTATCATCTGGGGGGAATTCATTAAAAAGGCACATTCTCAGGCCCTACCCCAGGCCTACTGAATACAGAGGTCTGATTCCAGAGAATGTGCATTTCTAAATTTTTAACTGTGATTAAAAAAAACATAAAATGTACCATCTTAACTATTTTTAAGGACAGAATTCAGTAGTGTTAAATATTTTCACATTATTGTACAGTAGGTCTCCAGAATAAAACTAAATCTCCATACCTATTAAACAATTCTCATTTCCCCCTTTTCCCAGCCCCTGGCAGCCACCATTTTACTTTCTGTCTCTATGAATTTGACTACTTTATGTCCCTTGTGTAAGTGGAATCATGTAGTATTTGTCTCTTTGTGGCTGGCTTAGTTCACTTAGCCTCATTTTCTCAAGGTTCATCTATGCTGTGGCATGTAACAGGATTTCCTTCCTTGTAAAGGCTGAGTGATTTTCCACTGTATGTACTTACATACCACACTTGTCCATTCATGTGTTGACCTTTTAGTTCACCTGCGTCTCTTGGCCATTGTGAATAGTGCTTCCGTAAACACAGCAGTGCAGATACCAAGATCCTGATTTCATTCCCTTTGGGTATGTACCCAGAGTGGGATTGCTGGATCTTAAGAAACCTCCACACTGTTTTCGGTGACAGCTGGGCCATTTTACATTCCCACCGGCAAGAATGTCCATTTTCAGTGCATGTGCAGGTCATACTGGTGCACACTCAAGTTTGAGAACCACTGGATCAAGAATACCACCCTTCTCCACAGATGTTGTTGTGACTGACATCTACGTGAGAAATTAATCTTGTTGGGGGACATTCTCCAACAGGTGAGCCGTCTCCTAATTTTGGGAGGGGCCAACGTGAACTACAGGACCGAAGTGTTAAATAACGCCCCGATCCTGTGCGTCCAGTCTCACCTTGGCCACGAGGAGGTGGTCACTCTGCTCCTGGAATTTGGCGCCTGCCTGGATGGCACGTCGGAGAACGGCATGACTGCCCTCTGCTACGCGGCCGCTGCCGGCCACACGAAGCTGGTGTGTCTGCTGGCCAAGAAGGGGGCGAGGGTAAGCAGCTCCAGGGGGGAGACGGGGGCGAAGGTGGGAGGGGTCTTCCACTGCTTGTAGAATTCTCATTTTCTGGGCCAGGCTCCTTTTGGTCTCTGCTTTGTCAAATAGCAGTGAACAGAAATCACTACATAAACAGAAAAGGTGGAGCTACAGGCTCCAGACAGTGTGGGATGTAGCCTGATGTGGGTGTGTGCGCCACCTCCGAGAAAGAGAGGGGGCCGTATGTTTTGTTCGAAGCTCTTACTCTGCTTAATCCTGCCCAAGGGGAGACTCCTGACCACCAGCAGCCTGAGTAAGGCCATCCTTTCAAAAGCCTGCAGGTGTTGCCCTGGAACTTATCACAGAATTTAACACAGCACTGGATTGGTTGAAAAGATACAAATGTTTGATTTTTTTTCTCCTTTCTTCTTATTCCGTTTCATGTCTTTTTTTTTTTTTTTTTTTTAAACAATAAAATGAGTGCTATGGGCCTTGGAATGCATATGCTTAGGCATATGGTTGCAGGAACACTAGAAGGCCCCAAATCCTCATTTCTCCAGCTGCCAGCTGGGACGTTGGGCACGTTGTTGAGCCTGTGTGCCTCAGGCTTCTCATCCGTAAAATGGGCATAACAACAGGACCTACCACAGGGCTGTTGTGTGAGCATAAGTAAATCAGTATATTAACAGTACAAAGTAACTATATTGTTAACGGGTTCCTCGAGGACTATCAATGTTAAGAGATTAAATGAGAACAGTGCCAAGTTCACAGTAAACTCTGTTTAGGTTTATTATAAGCACTTCACTGGGGAAGGGAGAAGGTACTTTTGAACAACAATAGAAGTAAATCACTGATATTTGTCTTTCTTCTTTATAGTTAGGATCTTTAAAGTTCAATGAAAAGACATTAGGCTTATAGTAACTATGGGAGTCTTTTTGTTTTTTTTCTCTCAAAAATAAAGCATTTGGGACAGGTCACCCTTAGCTCATGGAAGAAGGGAAATGTTGCTGGTAAGCCTTCCCAGTGGGTCCATTACTGTTCATCACCACACCTCCACTTCCACTTCCAGATCGTGGCTGGGCTTTATCCGGAGGCTAGCTGAAAGCTCTGTAGGAGGGGATGGGTTGTGTAGTGGCTCTTGCAAAGCCTCTGGTTTGAGGTGTAGAGCATCCTCAGAATTGCAAGCAAGCCTGGACCCTGACTCCTCTTCCAGCCCAATATTTCCAGGTTTAGACAGGGAATGACGTGTCGTCTGCTGCCTCTTGCACCATTAGGGGGTATGCAGCACTGGGGTACTCCCCATTTGGGGCTAGCCGGCCTTCCTGCCTTTGCGACCACACTTGGTATGTCCTGGGTCACCTGCCTTCCCCGATAAAATGCCGCTTGGGGTCCCTGCCTGCTCTTCCTCGTTCAGAGCTGGGTTTTCCAGATCCCTTCCTTTCGCTGGCTTTCCTGTCTCTACTCGCCAAGCCATAGCTTGTCACAGCAGATTTAGAATACTCTGCCCACGTTACCAAGGTTGGGAAGTATAGGTTTTGGTCTGTCCTCATACCTGCTTCCCAGAGAACTTGGAGCTCTGAGTCATTTGCTAGGAGGATGTCTTGTGACCACTAGTTGTACAGAGGGAACTCGAGGCCTGGAATAGTGCATTAATTACATCATAGTAATTCAGACGGAGACTCTCCAGAGAGACATACTGGGACATTATCCCCTTACACCTGCAGTGGGATGGGGTTTGTGCAGAGCATGTGTGGGGCACTGTGACAAAGTGGTGCTAAACCGTGACCTTCCCCTGTTCCTCCCCTCCCCCGCCCAGGTGGACCACTTGGATAAGAAAGGCCAGTGCGCGCTGGTCCACAGCGCACTGAGGGGCCACGGCGACATTCTCCGCTACCTGCTGACCTGTGAGTGGTCCGTGGGCCCACCCCAGCCAGGCGTGCTGAGGAAGAGCCAGGCTCTGCAGCAGGCACTGACAGCGGCCGCCAGCATGGGCCACAGCTCGGTGAGTGGGGCTGCCAGGGCCCTTCCTGGGAAACTGGGAGCCCCGTGTAGCCCAGTGGGTCAGGTATTTTGCATCCACCTTCTTCTGAGTTGCTAGCTTGTGATGCACCAAAGGAATGAAAGAAAATGAGGGTTTCACCACGTGTAAAGATCTTCTGTTGTTATCAAGCCTGTCCTGTGAGTGAAAATGCAGGGCAGTGCCCACAGTCTCAGGTGCTGGCCCGGTAGGGGCTGGCTGCTCCCACGTGGAGCCCCTCCCCGGTGTGCATTCTCTGCTCTTCCTTGTTTCTTCCCCTCTTCCTTCCTTGTTCTATTTTTACCCTCTAGCTCTGCTGTCTACCTTTTTCCCCTCTGATTCATTCTTTTGTCCTTGTGATCTTTTAACAATAATCACATGGAATCCTAATTATGAGCTTGTTCTTGAGTATTTGAAGGATTTTTAAAAATAGAACTTAAGTGCTCTGGTAGCGGGAAAGAGTGCTTGTCATTCGTGGTTCCTGCACTGAAGGAAAACTTCATGCCGTAGTTACATTGAGCACTTCACTTCTGGTAGGTGTCAGTATTCCTCGATTTGAAGAATTCATTGGCATCTCCTGACCCATGTGTCTGTGAATTTAATAATATTTTATCCTCTCTCTCTGCTGTATTACGTATCTTCAAGCAGTTATAGAGTTTGCCAGTGTTTGGTAAGATTCTTCCCTACAGTGACTAAAACGTAAATTTGGTTGCAAAGCCAGCTGGCTGACTTATAGCATTTAAAACACTAGAGCAGATACACGCACACACTGCTAGCTTATTGTTGGCATTTAAAACATCAAAAATATACATATACACTACTTCAGCCAACACAATATATTGCAATAAGTTGAATGCAGAAGCATATAAGAAAATGCAGCTGTCTTTTCTTAATACAGACATAAAAGAGATTTACAAAAATGTGAAACGATGCTAGTCAAGTCAACTTATCTAAATATTTTAGCTTGGGAGAAAATACTCATTTCATAAAAATGAAAAAATACACATTTCATAAAAATGTGTTAAATGTTACCATGTGGTGGGTTTATTATAATTCCTTTAAAATAAAAATGTAAATAAATACTTTTAACTACCCATGCCATATACATAGATTCAGAGAGAGCGCGTTAAGTACACATACTTGAATGTAGATGTTTTTCCTCTTTAAACTGTTCCCTAAATCTGTGTGGGTCCAGAATGTGCAAAATCATCTTAGGGAGCACAGGGAAGCCACATGGATGTGACCTTGGTCTCAGCTCGTTTTAAAGCTGGCTGCAGGGAGCTGTGGAAAAGCAACTGCGGTCCATCCAGTAACTGTTTCGTGGAAAAGGACAGGATTTGTTCACCAAAAGACTTGAAGGGTGTATTAGTTTCCTCAAGCTGTTGTAACAAGTGTCCACAGACTTTAGTGTCTTAAAACAACCTGTTCTGGAGGTCAGAAGCTGAAATTAAGTTGGGTCAGGAAGCCAGTGTTCTTCTGGAGGCTCCAGAGGAGAGTGTTTCTCTATTTTTTTCCAGCTTCTAGAAGCCACCTTTATTCCTTAGCTCATGACCCTGCCTCTGTCTTCAGAGTGTGTCACTCTAACTGAGGCTCCTGTCTCCTGATCTCTTCCTTCCTCTGACCCTGGTTCCTCCTGTCCCTCTTATAAACAGCTATGTTCTTATCAAGTGTATATCAAATATACACTTGGATAATTCAGGATAATCGTCCCATTTCAAGATTCGTAATCACATCCGCACGTCCCCTCCTGCCATGTAAGGTAACATTCACAGGTTTTCAGGACTAGGATGTAGGGCCCTTATTGGGAGTGGATTGAGAGACTGGAAAATGGCTTCGGTGAGCTATCTGGTCGCTGCACACAAGCAGGGTGGACGTTGGCTCTGGTTTGGGGCTCGGATACTTCTGTTTCCCCACGGGCCAGCACCCCTGCCTCCACACCTATGACCCAGCCTGCCCTTTGACAGAGGGAAAAGAATAATGTTGTCAGGAGATAAATTTGGAACAGCACTGTTTTATTTTACTGAAAAGGTATGTACATCACCTTGTTTTCCTTCCTTGTGAAAAAAGGGATTCACCATCTTCTGGCGATTTATGCAGAAACTGCACTGTGTATGATCTCCCCTGTCCTTTGTTGATTAGGCTGGCATATTTGGGTCATGTTGGAATTCATTAGAATTCTGAGTACCTAGTAATCCTGAACAATATTGCCGAAATTCACTGTCTTTTTTTCTTCTCCTTCTCAAAGTGAAAGTGTGAATAGCATACAAATTATGCTGGAAAACCGTTTTCGTTATGTTTTCTCTCCTTGTGCAGCATAAGATAATCATGGTTAAAAAACAGCACACTCTCTCCTTTGATACATAGGATACAATAAGCACATATGGCTTTGAGAACTCATTAAATTACCTTGCCACTTCTGACAGGTGGTCCAGTGCTTGCTGGGACTGGAAGAGGAGCATGAAATAGACATCAATGGCACCGACACACTGTGGGGAGAAACAGGTAATTATGGTTCCACTGCTTGTAGTTGGGGCCAAGTAGCTTCTTGACGTTTTAGCCCGCATTTTGGCCTAATTGTCTTAAGAATGACTTGGGATGCATCTAGTCCTATTGTTATTTTATCACAAGGCATTTGAAGTTAAGAGCTTTTAAAACTTCCCAAATGGCTAGTAAAACTTTTCTAGAAGCAAGTGCAATTTGAATCATTTTGGATTTACCAGCAGTTTCTGTGCATGTGATGAATGTCGGCTAGAAATACCCAAATAAGGTAGTGGTTTCTGCTTTGCTGAGTTTTCTCATGTCCTAACCAACCTGGTCTTCCTGTGACCCGTGCAGAGTTAGCAGAGCGGGAACTTCCAGCCCCATGTTCAAAGGTGCTCAGCAAGGAAGGGTCTGGCCTGCCTTCTGGAAGGAGAGTAGCCCTCAGTCCTCATGGAGCCTGCTTAAAATACTGAATACCAGCTAACAAGTCAGTTTCCAAGGGTGTGCGGGTGTGTGTTGAGCTGTAGTGGAGAAAGGAAGCCTGGGGCGAGTACATCTGAGTTGGATACTTGTCAGATTAATACAAATAACACTGCTTTGAAATTTTCCGTTCGACTGAATTGGTATTAGAAATGTAAGACTTTGTTAGCAGTTGTTGTTTAATGGATGTAACCAAAGGTGTTTAATATGCATTTCCAGGCTGTGTCCTGTGTGTATACATAGTGTATATGACTTCAGTGTCTCCTGCAGAGATTTATTTCCAAATGCTTCTCACTTATTTCCTAACAAGCCAAATGGTAGTGTGTAGAGTCCATCAGCTAACTCATACTTATTAGGAAAAGCCTCAGAGTTTCCTGGTGGGTATCACAGGTGCTCACCCCCCAACCCATGGTTGCCATCACGCACACGCGTGGGGCTTACAGTTGCTAGTTGTGGTGATGTGGGCCATGGGGGTCCCGGCGGGAGGAGAGGTGGCACGACCCGGGGTTCAGGGAGAGCACAGGACCCCCAAACGGGATTGGATTATGCTTGGGGTACACGTGTGTGGATGTAAATACTGGCCTTAATTCCTTCTGGAGTCTTTCCCCCACCCCTTTCTCTGTACCACAGTATGGGCTGCTCTGTAATTTGATAGAAGGAAAGCTTCTACCACTTTCTGTTGTGTCGCAGGCAGCAGGACAGCTGGGCAGGTTAGCACGTGACTTTCTTTGTGCTCAGCCAGAAGGTCCGAATCCCTGCCTTCCGTTGCCTGGTTATCAACTTCGGGCAGGTAACTTTGCCTCCTTGTCAAATGAGGTAAATAAGTTTTTCTAGGATTGCAGTGAAGACTAAATGAGATGAGATAATCTTGGCCAAATGTTCCCAATGATCAGGACCCCCGGGTTCTGATTCATTAGGTCTAGGGTGAGTCCAAGACTCTCCTTTCCTAACAGGGCACCCCGGTGGTTTTGTGGCTGCAGGACACATAGAGAAGCACCGTGAGAAGCTGTGTAAAGTGCCGGCCTTACAGCGCCAGTGATGAGAGGAGCCGGTGGTGATGATGCGGGTCGGTGCCAGTGGCAGTACAGTGACAGCCCTCACTCAGCTCAAATAAGCATCTCCAAGCTTTAATATCAGAGTCCAGAAAAAGTCCAGAGAAGCAGGGAAGGGCTTCATTTGAGGGCTCTGTGTGAGAAGTCTGTTCTGTCTCGAGATGATGAGTCCTGAATTTCAGTAACCACCTCCCTCCCTTCCCCCTTGAGAATCTGCTAGGTTGCAGGCTAAAGAAGCACGTAAGAGAAACTACAGACACCCATCAGCCTCAATGAAAGGATGAGTAATAGTTCAGCCTCTCCCTTCCAAAGCCTCATGCATGACCTTCAGACCACTTTGCAGCCTGAGAAGCAGGTCACATCTTCCCTCAGCAGGCATTAAGCATGAATTAACTCAGGCAAGCGTTTGAGAGACTTTTGAAAAAATTTAAACCAAGAGAAAGCTAAGCACTATTTCTCAGGCTTAGAGGCCCCAGCAGCGCTCTGTGGCTACATGTCAGTAAAACCCATCTTGCCTGCTCCGCATTTTTCTATCTGATACCTTTCTCCTGTGTTCCTTCAAAAACGTCCACCAACGTCTGCTACCACAAATCCTCCTGATTTCCAGGTCTGTGGTCGTCAGAGGAATACTTTGAAATCTTGAGGAGGAGGTTTTAGATGAGAAAACATCTGCAAATAATGGGGCTTTGCACAAGTGTCTGCTGCATTGCCCAGACTGTGAGGTCTGTGTTTGGGATTTGGCCACATAGGGTCCACATTACCTGACCCCAAATGCCTTCTGGAAGAGAAGGCCCAGTGCTGATGACAGCCTGAGTGGATGGGTCAACTCATAATCCTTGTTCTCACCAAGCCGCCAGCTGGTGGGTCCCCAGCAGCTGCTCTGTGCACTCTTTCTAATTGCTAGGGACCCTCAGAGTGAAGGCAATTGTTTTGCTTCCTGGTTTGTTTGATCCTCTTTCCTGGGTGTGGTCAATGGTGCTTTGTGTCTAAAACACTCTAAGATGGAGCTTGTCTGTCTCCAACCACAGTGAGAGGGTAGGATCCCAAGAGTGATCGTGTCTGGGGTGTGGGCAGGTGACGGGACAACCAGACGCTGTGTGTGAATAATGCAGTTCCTTATTTCTGTTTGACCCTTCTGTGAGTTCATACAAGTCTACTCAGTGTAGGTTAGCTATGAACAGCCTGGCTTTAAAATGCCAGCTGATGGGGCTCCAAGAGAGGGTCTCCAAGGTATGTTCTTGGCTCACCTGCCATCTTTGAAGGGCCCGTTGGTTTCCATGCAGCACTATGCCACCCTGTTTGGAGCACAGCTACCCGCCCATCTGTCGTCTCCCAGCCACGTCCAGGAGGTGGGAGCGCCAAGTCAGTGCGCAAAGTCCTCCTCCTCTTTTCTGCCTGGAGGGACCCTTGCAATCCCGGGGGAGCTGCTGTGTGTTGCACAAGTAGGGTTTTCACACCTGTTGCCAACTGGAAGCAGCAGGTCATCGGTGAGAGATAATGACAGCGGACAGCCGGGGAGGAGGGAGCACAGGGGGCACAGCCCCACGGGAGGCCTCCTGTCACCCAGGCCCATCTGCGTGGAGGTGATGGCAGTAGGTTCAGTTGTGTGCCTTCAGTGCCCTGAGCATCTCCCTGCTGATGACCTGGAGTCACCAAGCAGTGTCCCGAAAGGGGGTGGCTCCTGCCTTAGGTATAAAGAGACAAGACAGTGTATAGAGTAGATTTTTAAGACATTCATCTGAAATGGGAACAATGTTTACTTTGGGGTTTATTGCGGTAAACTCAGAGTTTTAAGAAAAGTTGCAGAATACAGATGTGCCTTGGCGATATATGATGACTTTGGTTCCAGACCGCTGTCATAAAGTGAATGGCACAGTAAAACCAAACCAAATTTTTTGGTTTCCCAGTGCATGTAAGTTATGTTTATACTGTACTGTAGTCTGTTAAGTGTGTAATAGCTTTATGTCTTTAAAAAATGTATATACTTGGGCTTCCCTGGTGGCGCAGTGGTTGAGAGTCTGCCTGCCGATGCAGGGGACGCGGATTCGTGCCCCGGTCCAGGAAGATCCCACATGCTGCGGAGTGGCTGGGCCCGTGAGCCATGGCCACTGAGCCTGCACGTCTGGAGCCTGTGCTCCGCAACGGGAGAGGCCACAACAGTGAGAGGCCCGCGTACTGCAAAAAAAAAAAATGTATATACCTTAATTTAAAAACACTTTATTGCTAAAGAAATGCTCACCATCATCTGAGCCTTCGGTGTGTTGTAATCTTTTTGCAATAATAACATCAAAGATCACTGATCACACATCACCATAACGAGTATATAAAAATAATGAAAAAATTTTAAATACTGCAAGAATTACCAAAGCATGACACCGGGGCACAAAGTGAGCAAAGGCACTGTCTGCAAAGTGCAATTAAATGAGTTATGCCTGTATGTGTACTGGTTTTGGAGAGCAGAGGGCCTAATTTATGTAAGGTTTCCCTTTCCACCAGCATTTGGAGCCATTTGCTTTTTATGTCTGTTTGATGTCTAGATCCAGCCCTTCAAAAATCAGTCCTGTAGCTCTTTAGCGCTTCTCCTCGGGCTCACGCAGTTGAAGGAGTGTGACACTCAGGTGGAGGGGGGGAGTAAGGAGAAAGCTCGGAGCTACTGCGCAGTGGGCTTGGGGTGCCTCTCCGCCAAGCAGCGCCGCCCGCGAGGCAGCCGAGACCCTTTGCTCGTGACGTTCACACTCTTGGTAGGACAGCCTTAATCCCCTGGTTTCCGGGCAGCCTGAACCATGACAAGAACGCATCAGATGCTTGTTATTTCTGTTTCAGGCATTCCACAGCCATAACAAGCAAGTACTGGCTCCCACGAAGTCTTGACCTAACCGAGTTACTGTTTCCTTGTCAGTGTGTGATGGGAGTCTGCCCAAACTGAAATGATCAGAAATGCTTAACTGATGACCTCATGGTGTTGTGAATTGTCAGAGGAACTGTGCTTCCAAACTCTAGGCCACTGTCAAGTCTGTGAGCCTGTTGTCTGTCTCTGGGCAGAACTTCACGCTCTTTACAGGGGCATAAAGGCCCTTCTGTTTCAGCAAGTTTGCCTGTCTTGTAAGCAAGGACTTCCCAGCCCCAGCCCCTTGGGGTCACCTTGCAGTTCCCTTTGTAGTACTTACCACTGATAAATTCGATTGTTGGTGTTGCTTATTTGATGAAAGCTTGTCATCCCCAAATTGTGGGCTTCAGGAGGGCAGAACTTTCCAGGTCTCTTGTGCTCTTCTCTGTGTGTGGTCACTGTGTCTGGTCTCGTGTTGTCCAGTAGAACTTTCTGTGGTGATGGAAATGCTTGCTTTCTGTGCTGTCCAGCCAGGTAGGCACTAGCCACTGATCTTGCCTGGTGCTTGTCACATAGGTGTTGAATGAGTGGACAAGCGGGTTTAGAGAAAACAAAGCTAGGTAACTTTTAGGGTAGGTGACACTCACTTTGCAGAATAATTTGGGGGAAATTGTGTTGTTGGAGGGGAGAGGTAAGGAGCCCAGTTGCTCATCGGGACCCAGTCCTCTGGTGTCTTCGTGTCTGTCGTTGCGAAGGTCATGTCCTGCTGGATTCCAGGCTGACCTATGTGGCTGGGTGCTGGGTTACATCTTTTGGAACACCCAGCTATTAGCAGCCACACGTGGTGTGGGCACGGGTGACAGGCCAGGATGGACCGTGCCAGCCCCTTCTGTGTGTCCATAACATCTCCGTCCCTGCATCACCAGCCCGCCTGCCCACTCCCCCGATGTGCCACGCCCTCACACTGCTGTCCCCCGGAAACCCTTCTCACTGCTTCACAGCTGGTCTGTGGCAGGCCTGGAGCCGTGGGCTTCACAAACGGACAGGACGCCGTCCCGCAGGTCACGCGACTGCTCCCAAGGGCTCCCTTCCCTAATTTCTGACCCGAGGGGCCCCGTCAGAGGGAGGTCGACATCTGACGGAAATGTTTCATGCCAAGTGTTCTTTTATGTGGTCCATGCTGTTTTAGTTGGTAAATACTTTCCAAAGAAGTTGAATCATTGTAAACACTACGTTTTTATTGCCGAAGCTGTTAACAACACCGTATTTTCCTCTCTTTCTAAGAAGGGCTGAAGTTTTCTCCCCGGTATTTAGCTGCGTGTCCCTCCATTATCATAGTTCGCACAGGCAGCTTAGTCCAGCATGTATACTGATCACAGCATGTATACTGATCACTGAATTCTGGATGGGACTTGAGTCTCAGGCCCAGCCTGTCAGCTGGGGTGTGGGCATTTCCAGGCCAGTCTTGGGGGACGGGTCCTCACATCTGTTTCCTCATGGGGCCGGGAAGCCAGGTAATGAGTTGTACTTCGTCCTTGATGTCTTAAAAGTTTCCCTCTCGTCTCCATACATTTGCTTCAGTTTCCACTCTGGGGCTCTGCCTGTCTTTCTGGGGGTGAGGTGTCCTTCTGCTCTCATGGCAGGGACCACGGACAGCAGAGCTCATCACACCCAAAGCCACCCCAGAACTCGGTGCATGCATGCCAGGCGACAGGATACCTTGTTGTTGATTTAAAAATAACCCTTTGTTTATTCAGATTTTACCTTAGGTCTTTTGGAGAGAGGAGGGCTATTGTTTGGTAAGAATTTAAAGAACGCTTGAGACTTACTGGATTGAGTTTGGCCTTCACGCAGGTTAGGTACATCTCAGGGCAGAATTCAGGTGAGAGACTGGAAAGAAAAGAATTGGTCTCTTGCTTGTTGGGGCATGTGGAGAATTTGTGTGAAGGAATTTACTAAATGTATCTTGTAGGAAAAAGCAAGTGACTTCTCTTGTATACTGAAGATACCTGATGTTTTTGGAGGTCCCGAGCCCCTCACCGGTACAGCTGTTGGAAAATCCTTGTCCAGGCATTCCTTCCTCTGCTGGTGTTTGCTTTAGGAAAGTACAATAAGATGGGTGGAAATCCAGGTTTCTGTCAGTCCTAAACAAGGTAGAAGTTCTTGGTTGTCCTTTGAAAGCATGAAAGAAGGGTAACCCAGGACCTTAGAAGGTATGAGGGAGGGGATAACCCAGAATGGGGGGGGGGGAGGTGATCCAGGATCCTGGATGGAGGGGGCAATCCAGGACCTAGGAAGGGAGGGGAAGGGTGGATAACCCAGAACCCTGGAGAGGATGGGAGGGGGGAGCTCTGGGCCCTGAATGGAGGGGAATTGGGGAATAACCCGGGACGGTGCAAGGGGAGGGACAAAGTTGAGCAATGTAGGCGCTGGGGAAGTGGGTAATATAGGTGCTGGGGGAGGGGGTAGCGCGGGCTCTGGAAGGAGGGAGATGGGCGTGGGGTCACCCTAACAATAGAGAGGATTTGGGAGGTAAGAACCAAAGGGACTGGGTTTGTCCACACCCTGTCCCCTTCCTGCTCTAGCAGACCCCTGGGGTTTGCCCCTGACGTGGGTGTGTTCTGGAGACCTTTCCTCTGCTGAGAGGACAGCAGGAATCAGCGGACCTGTGTGTCCCTGTCCTATAGGGGCAAGGAGCGGGGGCCCGTAGAAATCCACAGAGGCATTTCAGGTGTAGATGGACTGGTAGCTTGACTGCTTACCAGGACCCTGTGCTCTGCCTTCATCGTACTGCTTTGCTGTACACAGAGGCCTTTGTTCTAGTGAGTTCCTTCCTATTCATTAAAAAAACAAAAACAGGGCTTCCCTGGTGGCGCAGTGGTTGAGAGTCCGCCTGCTGATGCAGGGGACACGGGTTCGTGCCCCAGTCCGGGAAGATCCCACGTGCCGCGGAGCGGCTAGGCCCGTGAGCCATGGCCGCTGAGCCTGCGCGTCCGGAGCCTGTGCTCCGCAACGGGAGAGGCCGCAACGGTGAGAGGCCCGCGTACCGCAAAAAAACAAAAATGAAAAAAACAAAAAAAACTTGGGCTTTCACCATAAAGGCATGTGCTCATCTCCATTTTGGTAGCTTAGAGCATCTTTACCCACAGACACAGCTGCTTGTTCTTTTGGTCACTGCCTCCTAACAGGCCTGCACATGGTGCACCTGCTCTCCCACAGAAAAATCATCCTTGATTCTTCCAAATTCCTACTGCAATGATATTTGGATTCTCTTTTTTTGAGCCTGGATCTCAACTTGTGTAGGATGGTTTTGTCAAAACTGCCCCCCTTTTTACACTGACCCCTCACATGGGGTCCTGCCCATAACTCTGTTCTCCTCAGCCGACGCCCAGCCCTTTGAGGGCACGAGAAGGAGCAGCACGTTGTACGTGCTTCAAATCATTCGGTGTGTAAGAGGGTCTGTCCAAAATGTGAGCATTCTCAGCACACTTTACAAGTGACAGCTGGTCCAAGCTGCGATCTCCTGATAGATTTTTGGCACAAAGTCTGTATGAAACATGACTTATGTCATTCATAGTTTAGGAAATTGTTTTTAAGTTGAATTATGTTATTTATAGCACACATAATTCCTCAAAGGATTTGAAGAGGCTTACTTGAGATAATACATATAAGAAAAGGGAAAAAAGGCAGGAATTGGACATGAGGAAGAGCAGGGATATTCCTGCCATAATGTCCTGAATGTTTTACTAGGTCGAGCTACTGTTTTGGCCTTAGGATGCTGTGTGACCAGAGTTAGAAGGAAACATAGTCATTACAGATTATTCTTACTGTCTGTGGGAGAAAGGTTAACAGTTCTTCAGGAGAAGAAAAGTGTTTTCTAGTACCCTTGTTCTAAAACAACATTCATAGTCTGGTTTTTTTTTTTTTGTTTTTTTTTTGTGTGTGTTATGCGGGCCTCTCACTGTTGTGGCCTCTCCCATTGCGGAGCACAGGCTCTGGACGCTCAGGCCCAGCGGCCATGGCTCATGGGCCCAGCTGCTCCGCAGCATGTGGGATCTTCCTGGGCCAGGGCACGAACCCGCGTCCCCTGCATCGGCAGGCGGACTCTCAACCACTGCGCCACCAGGGAAGCCCCATAGTCTGTTTGATTAGTTGGATATTTTTTAAAAGGAGACTTTTTAGGGGCAGAAGTGTGAGAATTAAGAACTCAGATTCCAGCCAGACTCCCTGACTTCAAATCCTATCCTCCCTCCCACTAGCTGTGTGACCGTAGGTGACTTGTTCAACTTCTCTGGACCATATTTTCCTCATCTGCAGAACCAGGATGAGTGGTACTTGCCTTGTAAAAGTTAGTTGTGTGTGTGTGTGTGTGTGTGTGTGTGTGTATGTGTTTTTTAAGATTTCTGATGTGGGCCATTTTAAAGTCTTTATTGAATTTGTTACAATATTGCTTCTGTTTTATGTTTTGATTTTTTGGCCCCAAGGCATGTGATCTGGGATCTTAGTTCCCCAACCAGGGATTGAACCTGCACCTCCCTCATTGGAAGGCAAAGTCTTAACCACTGGACTGCCAGGGAAATCCCACAAGTTAGTTGTATATTAAATTAATTTATGAATTTGAAGGGCCATGAAGCGTCATGTAGGAAGCAGTTTACAATGTCAGAGTATATTATTAAAATATGTCAGGCTCTTCCTCTTTTGCTTGTGAGAAGAGGTAAGCTCAAGGTCCTTCTCTTCTGCCATCTTGTCCAGTAATCTCACATTGCACTGTTTTCTTACCCTTCTTTAAAAGTTCTCAAGACCTAGGATCCTTAGAATCACAAAGCATATCATTGAAAGAGACTAATAACCTTATGGTATAGGTGCAGATAGTTGAGGTCCAAAGAAATTTAATTATTTCATCAAGGTTTCACAGTGAATGGGTGGCAGAACCAGGACCAAAACTCTCAGATAATCAGGATCTTCCTATTTTGACTGAGAGCAAGCCTCCAGGTTCTTTCAGCTGCTTGGGTTTAATTTCTAACTGACACTGAATCAGCTTTATGATTCAGGGCAAACGATGTAACTCTTGTGACTCAGTTCCTTCATCTCAATAAAATGGACATCATAATCTTCTAATTCGGGCTTCCCCAAGGTGGCGGCCGGTAAGGAGGGTTGTGGTTTGGGAGAAGTGGCCGGAGGGAGTGGGCGGCGGCTCCACCTGGGGATTCCTGAGGCCGTTTTCGTGGAAGATGTAGATTCCTTCATGAAACAGCCTGGGAATGAGACTGCAGATACAGTACTGAAGAAGCTGGATGAACAGTACCAGAAGTATAAGTTTATGGAGCTCAACCTTGCTCAAAAGAAAAGGAGGCTAAAAGGTCAGATTCCTGAAATTAAGCAGACTTTAGAAATTCTAAAGTACATGCAGAAGAAAAAAGAGTCCACCAATTCACTGGAGACCAGGTTCTTACTGGCAGATAACCTGTATTGCAAAGCTTCAGTTCTTCCTACCGATAAAGTGTGTCTGTGGTTGGGGGCGAATGTAATGCTTGAATATGATATTGATGAAGCTCAGGCGTTGTTGGAAAAGAATTTATCGACTGCCACAAAGAATCTTGATTCTCTTGAGGAAGACCTGGACTTTCTTCGAGATCAATTTACTACCACAGAAGTCAATATGGCCAGGGTTTATAATTGGGATGTAAAAAGAAGAAACAAAGATGATCCTACCAAGAACAAAGCATAATGCTGCCAATTAAAAATGTGGTTCAATTTTCCAAACATGTTATTTTAAATACCCCAAAGTTTATCCTTAAAAGTTGACATAACTTTAAATAATTTTTAACAGCAAGAATGATGATTAAAACTTAAAAAAAGGTACAGCCACTATGGAGAACAGTATGGAGGTTCCTTAAAAAACTAAAAATAGAACTACCATATGACCCAGCAATCCCACTACTAGGCATACCCTGAGAAAACCATAATTCAAAAAGAGACATGTACCAAAATGTTCATTGCAGCTCTATTCACAGTAGCCCGGAGATGGAAACAACCTAAGTGTCCATCATCGGATGAATGGATAAAGAAGATGTGGCACATATATACAATGGAATATTACTCAGCCATAAAAAGAAACGAAACTGAGCTATTTGTAATGAGGTGGATAGACCTAGAGTCTGTCATACAGAGTGAAGTAAGTCAGAAAGAGAAAAGCAAAATACTGTATGCTAACACATATATATGGAATTTAAGAAAAAAAAATGTCATGAAGAACCTAGGGGTAAAACGGGAATAAAGACACAGACCTACTTGAGAATGGACTTGAGGATATGGGGAGGGGGAAGGGTAAGCTGTGACAAAGCGAGAGAGAGGCATGGACATATATACAGTACCAAACGTAAGGTAGGTAGATAGTGGGAAGCAGCCGCATAGCACAGGGAGATCAGCTCAGTGCTTTGTGACCGCCTGGAGGGGTGGGATAGAGAGGGTGGGAGGGAGGGAGACGCAAGAGGGAAGGGATGTTGGAACAGATGTATATGTATGACTGATTCACTCTGTTATAAAGCAGAAACTAATAAAAACTTTAAAAAAAGATAAACACCACTTTATTTATTTATAAAAACAAAATTAGTTTCAAATATTTTATGAAATTTGCAGTATTTTTATTTTTATTTTTTGCATTTCCAACAAAGTAAATGCTGCTTTCATCATTTTGTTTGTTTGTTTGTTTGTTATAAGAAAAGTCTTAGATGAAATGGCTGAAAACTGTGAGATATGCTATAGCTATAAGCTGATTTTTTGGACAGTTTAGCACACTTTACTTTTTCTTTATTGGCTGGTGTTACTCTCACTTGTGATGTGGTTAAAACCAGTTTAGAGGTAGGAAAAACAGTTTGAATATTTGAAAAATTGTTTTTCTTTAACACACGTGGGGCTTTATGGTCCTCTGTTGCTGTTATTTGTCCTGTGTAAATGGAGTTTCATGAATTACTGCTTAGCCAATAACTATTATAATATTCTGTATTTTTCAGGAAGTGGTAATTTGCATTCCTAAACAGTAAGAGGGCTATTGAGACAATACTTTCTAACCCGATATAAGTGCACAGAGCCTAGAGCGTTTGCAATGCTAACATACAGGAGGTCTTGGCCAACATGAAATAACAAAATTACGCACTGAAAACCCTTGCCTGAGGCGACTTTGTACTTCTTAACAGTTCCCCAAAGCAGCTGAACAGGAATATTAAGATAAATATAAATCTGTGATGGTTTACAGGAGTTGTGAGCTTTTTTATTCATGATAAAACTTCGTAAGAGTGTTAGAAGATCCCTAAGGAAAGCCATTGATACAGTGGCTAGTACTGGGTGATACAGAGTCTGGTAAAAACACAAATGTATTATTCCATCTCCATGTAGTAAAGAGTATACTTGTACAATGTTTTGTACTTGTATTTCATAATATTAAAACAGTGAAGTTAAAAAAAAAAAATCGGGGCTTCCCTGGTGGCGCAGTGGTTGAGAGTCCGCCTGCCGATGCAGGGGACAGGGGTTCGTGCCCCGGTCCGGGAAGATCCCACATGCCGCGGAGCGGCTGGGCCCGTGAGCCATGGCTGCTGAGCCTGCACGTCCAGAGCCTGTGCTCCAGAACGCGAGAGGCCACAACAGTGAGAGGCCCGCATACGGCAAAAAAAAAAAAAAAAAAAAAAAAAAAAATCTTCTAATTCGAAGGATTCTTGTCAAGCTTAAGTAAGAATTCACCCATAGTCTTTTGCCCAGAGCTTGGCAGCTGTCAGTGTTCAACAGATACGATGTGCTGCGAAGGTTGTGATGAGCTGATTGTTAATATTAATTATTGTAATGTATTTATGCTATACCTTTGGGCTTTTTTTTTTTTGCAGTGCGTGGGCCTCTCACTGTTGTGGCCTCTCCCGTTGTGGAGCACAGGCTCCGGACGCGCAGGCTCAGCGGCCATGGCTCATGGGCCCAGCCGCTCCGCGGTACGTGGGTTCTTCCCAGACCGGGGCACGAACCCATGTCCCCTGCATCGGCAGGTGGACTCTCAACCACTGCGCCACCAGGGAAGCCCTATACCTTTGGTCTTGATAGAGCATTGAAATGAATGCTTAAGTGACAGAATCTTAGTTACTTTGCAATTCCTTTATGGATTTGAAGGATGGAAAAGAATTTTGGTCACATGGGAAGTCCCATTTAGTGGCAATTACACATTTTATTTCTATAAAAAAATTCCTTGGTAATTTGAGGTTCCTATTTAACCTGTGTACAAAGACTGACAGCATGTTTTTACTCTAGAACTGGTCACATGCCAGGGGTGTCTTGGTTCCTCAGATTTGGTTTCTGCCTTGCTTTGTAAGTAGTTCATTGGGAAATGGGCTGATTTGGTGGGGGCATCTTTATGTGTGGTTTGGTTGCTGCCTGTTGCCTTGTCAACAGAGATTCCCTCTCCTTGACCCCAGCCCGGCCTGCAGCTGCAGGCCCTCCTGGGAGACTTAATGCCAAGTGCAGAATGACGAGGCAGGGTGAGAACAATAAGGAAGGTGTTCCAAACGGCCACTGGTGAGCTGCCGAGGGCTTCTGGGCAGAGCCGGCTTCCCGTTCGTACGGCCACCCTCCCAGCGCGGGCGTCTGGCAAGGCTGGGGGTGCTGGAGGCTCCCGGGGGTTCGTCTCCCGGTGCAATGGCATTTTTCAGTGAGGGCAGTCTTTGTTGTGTTTTATTTTATCCTTTGCATTGTTGAGGATTCAGATCTTTACGGAGATGAAGAATTTATAGCTGTTGGGGAGTTTGTTCTTCTAACGGAAGCCCTCCCCTCCTTCAGCCAGGAAGGAAATACCTAACAAAGCAAGGCTATGATACTGGACTTTTATAAATCTCAGCCCTGTCCGTAGAAGGGGGAGGGGGAGGGGGTATTGCCTGACTTCCCGGGGCAAGGACAGGGCGCTGCTTTCATTCAGAGGCCTTTGGGACCAGCCTCTCTGAGTGGCAGCCCTGCCCAGACCCAAAGGGCAGCAAAGCAAAACACAGGCCGACTAGCCTCTGGGGTGACAACTCCTCGAGTGGTCATTTGTTAAGTGCAGGGCGAGGGGCTGCCATTCCCAAAGAGGTTTAAAAAATTATAGAAACCCAAATTACATTTCAGCATTTAGATAAAATGGCTGAGAATTCCCCAGCATTCCATGTGCACTTTTACCTTTGTTCTCCTCCGGCCCGGGTTCTGTCTTCACTGCCTTTGTCGCACCTAATGGTTTCCATCTTGGTCGCAACTAGATGACATTTATGAGACCCCCGCTGCTTATCACTATTCATTTTCCACCCATTTTTATAAAAGATGGGTAAAGCCAGTGTGTCAGGAAATAAATCACACCAGTGAACAAACATATGGAAGCAAAGCTGAGCCACGCTGCCCACGACCCGGGCCGCCATCTCAGCCGGCAGGAAGCGCACTTCTGCGGGCGTGCACGTTCTGGCTCGCGTGCTCAGGTGGGGCCTAGGGGCGTGGGCTGGCTCGTCACCGTGTGGTGTATGAAAAGGTCACACTGTCCAGAAGCGGGGACCGCCTGCGTGTGCTCTGACCTGTCACCCTTTTCTGTAAGTTGGGAGAGAATCATGTGGGCAGAGGGGGGTGACAATCCATTGTTGAAGACCCCAGGCCTGCTGGCCTGGCCCAGGAACACATCCCTGTGTGTCTGAGGGACAGACCTGCCATAAAATTTCACAAACAGCCCTGCTTAGGGAATGACTGTGTTCCAGGCAAGTTGCCGTTGAGCTTTTGTAAATCACATCTTTGCCCAGAGAACTTTAGTTCTTAAAAGATTCCTGCAAATGATCCATTTTACCAGGAACCATCTCTCACTGATGTTTTCAGTGAGGATTTCTTATTGTTGAGGGTCAGTTGGGTTTTCTTAAAATGAACATCTGCCACGACAAACGTACTTATGCTCTGAAGACAGAGGACAGTATTGCCGAGGTAAAATTAATCAGAAAATGACACATGCCTTCGTGGGAATTTAATTACAAACATGCCATCTCTTTGAGGATTTTGCAGTAGAAGAAACTAAGTTTAGTTTGAGTCCTAAGACGCGCCGTGAGCTCAGGTTGATTTTGAGAGCCCCCGTTTCATACCAGGTCTTTTCTCTCCTTCCTCTCTGCATTCCGTTGGCCAGAAGCCAAGGCTTTGCCTTACTGCCAGGTGCTGTCTCCTGTCCGGCCCCTCCCCCTTCTCCTCCGGCCAGGCAGAGTGCGCTGACCCTTGTTAGGGGCTGGTGGTCTGCTCAGAGGACAGCCTTCTCAGCAGAATAGCTGGAATTCCTGAGCAGAGTTCTGCCCTGGTTTTGTTTGTTTAAGCATCTGGTTGACTATTCTTCAGCCTGGCTTGTTTCCGAATATGGTATCCTTAAATCCTCGTGGCTGCTAGAACTGGACATACACCCTTAGCCTCAGGGGTCCTGAGTGATGGCACCGAAAGGATTCCCTCTGAGTAGAAAAGGAAAACACACGTCCTGTTGTTTGGGGCATCGGGTGAAAGCGAGAGCCTCCTTAGGAAGGTGTGATCCATTTTAGGCCAGCTGTGTGAGACTCCCAGCCTGTGCTGATAGGTGCTTTACCATCTCAAAAGAAAGCTAATCACCAAAAGTGCAGCCAGTCAGGCTGGAAGGGAGAAGGGAATCCAGCCCTGTCTCCAGGCCTGGGTGGCGCTCCCCTCCGACTGTCAGCTGTTGTAACTTCTGGCTCCTCTGGCACCTCCTTCAAACACAGCACCCTATTTTTAGTGCCGGGCTGTCATTTTTGATGTGCTGTTGCAAAAAAAATTCAGTGGCAGCTGCAACAGAAATCCTGACTTAAAGGCTCCATTTATAACGCGGATGAAACCTGTTTACCAAATAAAAGAGACTGGAATGTCACGGTGATCAGCTGCTTCGGGCCTTGTCAGGTGGAAGAGCCTTGAGCTTATTACATCCACGGTGTCCTGCCTGCGCCTGGCCACGTCCCCGCCTGCAGCGCCAGTGCCCGCTCCATGCCACAGGCTGCTCCGGCAGAGGAGGGGCTCCCTAATTGCAGGAAGGATGCCAGGGAGCCGCAGGTCCAGGGAGTGGCTCAGCGTCCAGATCTTCCATCTCACAAAGCCCCCTGCTTGCAGGGACGTGGTGTTAGACCCATCCAGACAGTGTATAGAAAAGCGCCCCAAGGCCCACGTTACGTCAGAATCATCCACATTCACGCCGTGGCAGGAACAGACCGTGATGGGCATGCTCGGCAGCAGGACCAGGACCCGCTAGTGTAGAAGCTCACAGGACAGACAGGATCACCTGGCCACTGATGTTCAGACGCTGCGGGTATGGGAACTCCGACCTCCAGCCCAATGCATCAGTATATAAACCCATATCAGTACTACTCTGTTTACGGTATTTATTTGTAACTTATTTACAAGTTTAGATGTGCGATGGGTGACAACGAGCCTGTCTGTGTAACACGGATAGGAACGGCACCTGTGGTCGAGACCCGCGATAGCTTCCACTCCTTCTGTGGTTTTTACTGGTTGCCCTGTCTTGAGAAAATCAGTAAAGCGGATGGCGACTTCTTTGTCCCTGAGAGGGAGCCAAGGTCCAGGTGTCATGTTTACATCCTTTTGGTGTGTGCGGTCCTGGGAGGTAAACCGTGGCCGGGCCGACAGAGCTGGAGTAGGCGTGGTGTCTGTCCTGAGAGGGGGTCTTCAGAGGACACAGGGAAGCTGCATTGCTGAGCCCCCGGCTCCCCGTCTCAGCGACACCGGGAGACCCAGGGTTCCCAGCGACGCCGGCCCTGCCCTCTCGGAAAGGGGGCCACTGTGGGCCTGTCCTGAGACCGCCCAGCAGTGCTCTCAGTTCTGAGCTATCGCCCTGTGTGTTCTGTGTTTTGCTTCTTGGAATCTCTGATAAATTTGGGAGGCGGACCCGTTGCGCTGCATTTAGCCGTGTGGTGTTTATTTGGTGGCCCTGCAGTGTTTGCACCATGACCTGTGGTCGGCTGTCCACAGCCAGCTGGGCTGCTGCAGCTCAGGCTGTCACAAGCACGCCTCCCCGTGTGCTCCAGGGGCACGTCCGGGCACCCATCTATACCTGGGCTGCTGCGTGGAAGGATGTGTACGTCCTCAACCAGCAGTGGGTCCCATTTCTCAGTTACCTGGACTGCTAGTGAGGTTGGGCGCTTTTCATAAGTTCGTTGGCCTTTGGACTTCACCTTTTGTGAAGGATCTATTCCTGTGTCTTCCTGGTTTTCATACGGAGACGTCTGACTGATTTGGAGGGCCGCTTACTTTATTCAGGAAGCCAGAAGTTTGAGGTGTGAGGCTGTATGTAGAGACGGAGTCGCCCTAGGACTGGAGCCGAGCTGCAGCGTCAGGCTCCACCCTCTCCTTCCCCCTCTGCGTTGTAGACACTCCCAACTGCGGTGTCCCCGTCTCCCACCCTCGCCCCTTCCTGTCCTCTTCTCTGTTGAAGAGCTTTGTCTTGGCCTGGGGCTGTCCCCGCAACCTGCCACTGTCCTTCCCTCTAGACAGTGGCTCGTGCCATGGCAGAGCCCCTCTTCTACTAAACCCCTCTTCCTGCCTCCCCAGCCCCCATCAGGAATCACGCCTTGGGGGTGGGGAGGCGCAGTCATTGCTGTGCGGGGGTCCTGAGGACCCTCGGCCTCTGCGTTCTTCCCTTCACACCGTTCTTGTCTTGTCCTCGGCTGACCTCCCGGCAGCACCTCTGCTGCCGGCTACAGCTCCCTGCCTCAGGGTCACACCGGGCTGTTCGCCTGGGCGCTCAAGGCCCTCCACAGTCTAATTGTCCTTTTGTTCCTTCGTTGACATTCCTAACCCAGGATCTGGACTTGTTACAGAAATTCTAAGCTCCCTGAAGGCAGGAACGATGTGATAGGCTCTCACTGCCTCAGTAAGCGTCAGCTCTTGTTGATTGAAATGTATGACTTTAGGGTAAGAAGCTGGTCTGGACAGTAATACTGATCTCTGTGTTTGTGGGTCCCTATATTCTCGTTGTCTCTTACTGTGAAAAAAGAGAACAATAAAACAAGCGCTGAGTGGCTCCTGAATCTGCATTTGGGCCAGGCTTGTAGGGATGGCTCATCTCTGCTCTCACAGCTCTAGCTGGTGTGGCTTGACGGTGTCTGGGGATCCCTTTCCAGGATGGCACACACACACACGTAGTTGACAGCGTTGCTGGCTGTCTGCTAGGATGTTGGCCACGCACAGCTTCTCCCGGTGGGTCTCACCTCAGGGCTGTTTGGGCTTCCTCACAGGGTGCCAGCTGGTTCCAAGGAATGCTCAAGGAAGTAGAAGTTGCCCACCTCAGGGCCTGGGCCCACGCACTGGCACAGCATCATTTCTGCTCTGTTCTGTTGGTCAAAGGTGTCACAGAGGGACTTCCCTGGTGGTCCAGTGGTAAATAATCCACCTTCCAACGCAGGGGACGCAGGTTCAATCCCTGGTCGGGGAGGTAAGAACCCACATGCTGCAGAGCAACTAAGCTTGTGCGCCACAACTACTGTGCCCACACGCCTCAACTAGAGAGCCTGTGTGCTACAAACTACAGAGCCCACACACTCCGGAGCCCGCGGGCCACAGCTACAGAGTCCACGTGCTCTGGAGCCCGCATGCCACAGCTAGAGAGAGAAAACCCACGTGCCACAACTAGAGAGAAGCCGGCATGCCACAACGAAAGGTCCTGCGTGCCGCAACTAAGACCTGATGCAGCCAAAAAAAAATTTTTTTTAAAGAGAGAAAGAAAAAGGTGTCACAGAGCCTACCCAGGTTCAAGGGGGGCAGGATACGTGGTCCCCCTCCTCTCAGTGGGAGGAGTGTGAGAGAGTCTGTGGCCACCTTTAGCCACCACCATGTGGCCATCATGCTAACAGACTCCTCCTCCCCTGTGACTTCCCTCTAGCCCTGACGGCCGCTGCAGGACGAGGCAAGCTGGAGGTCTGCGAGCTGCTGCTGGAGCGTGGAGCTGCTGCGTCTCGAACTAACAGGAGAGGGGTCCCTCCGTTGTTCTGTGCGGCACGCCAGGGGCATTGGCAGGTACCCGGGGGACCCCGAGTGCTTCAGAAACAGTGAATGGGATAGAGCTCGCTACTGCCCGTCTCCCCTGCTGGGCCCTGTCTGTTTCACGTTCTTGGCTTCTGCTTGTGCTGTGAGCACCGCTGCCAAGGCAGACATTTGACAGGCCAGTACAGTCAGCCACGTTGGCTGGTAACTGGGAGCAAGGCCAGTAACCAGGTCAGAGACCCACAGCTGCTTCCCCGTAACTGGGGAGGGCAAATGGAGTGGGTGCACCCCGTCCCGACAGCAGAAGACTTGCTGTAACACAGCGGCTGCTGTGGTTGTGCAACCTACTTGTCCAGCAGGCTTGGGGGAAGAGTGGCCTTGTTGTGCTCCTTGGGAGGGGAAGCCTTTTCCCTCTGGTCCTGCACTGTGATTCAGGCTGGTTTCTTTTACAAGGAGCGACGCACCGTTGCTTTGAGTCTAATTAAGGGAGCAAGGGGTCCTTGATAGCAGCGGTTCAGTCATGTATTCCTTCATTTTGTAAACAGTGACCATGTATCTACCCCATGGCTGGCACCAGGTTACACACAGCTGCAAACAGACAGAGGGATTTCACCATCATGTCCATTATAGGAGGAATTTTCTAGACCCAAGTTTACAGTGTGGAGTCGCAACCCTTCCGATTCCTGCTAGCTCTGCTGGTAGGAGCTGTGAGGGCGCCCCACCGAGATTCTGGCTTTTCTCCTTCCCGTTTCTAAGAGCTTGGTTTGTACCGGCCACTCCCTGCCACTCTCACAAGTCCTCTCTCCTGTTCTTCGTGTTCCCGAAGTCATGGGGAAGTCTGGAGACATTTGTCAGTGTGTCAGGAACAAGAGAGCAGTGGGAATATGCCACCTTCTGCTGTGGTGTCAAGAAAACAAGCGTGGTGACAGAGGGAGAGAGGCTGGACCACAGCCCCCTGGACAGAGCAGTTCCCTCCAGGATGGTCATTGTAGGAGACGCCTCTCTGGGTTTTTTTCACCTTCTCACCATGTACTGTTTAAAGGCATAACTTGGAGGCTGAAACTCTCCTCCAGGAAGCTTTGCTAAAAATCACCTGCTATGAAGGTCCCCCAGTCCTAAGCCTCAGGAAGCAGACTGCTGAGGGGAGAGGGTGGGTGAGTGTTTTCGCATCCATTGCCCGTGCCGTGTCCTCCTGCTGCAGGAACGTGGTGTCAGCACCGCCACGGGGCCGTGGCTGTTGTGCCTTCCCTTTAGTTCTGCTCAGCTACCCCACGTGCCCCATAGTGGCTGTCCTGTCATCACTTGACTGTGCTTGGAATCCTCCCTCCTCCAAATTTCTACCTTGTGTGTGCATGTTTTATAGACATAGTAATGAATTAGGCTTGTTAAAGAGAAGATATATTTGGAAGAAGAGTCTGTTCAAAGGAATACAATAGAGAGATTTTACAGGCCCCATGGATCACATGACTTACAGGGGTTTTTAAAAAGAGGAGAGTCCTTTCACTACTCTGAAAGGTGGAAAAACCATCCCGAGTAGAGAGTACGTGATTCAAGGAGCAGCAGGAAGCGTGTCATCCGGAGTGTTTCTTTCAGATCGTCAGGTTGCTGTTGGACCGTGGCTGTGACGTGAACCTAAGTGACAAACAGGGCCGGACGCCCCTCATGGTGGCTGCTTGTGAAGGGCACTTGAGCACCGTGGAATTTCTCCTTTCTAAAGGTAGCGCACTGTCCCCCCGCCCTGCGTGGGACTCTCTTGGTTGGACAAGGACAAGAGCTTTGGCAGACTCGTTTAGTACTTTCTGATTTAGTTTTTTTGGGGTTTTTTTGTTGTTGTCTTTGTTTTGTTTTCGAAAAAATTCTTTTTGTTAAGTGTTCTTGTCCTGGAAATTTTTTAACTTGCACACAAGTAGAGGGAATAGGGATACATCCCACGTACCCTTTACTCCGCTGCAGCAGGGATGATCATTTCACCCTTGGCTTCAGATGCTGTTCAGGCCTAGGCCCCTGCGGGTGTAAAAGGGTCTGCCTCTGGCCTTGTCTTTCCACGGTCACGTTCTGTGAATGGGCTTGTCTTTCAGGTGCCGCCCTTTCTTCTCTGGACAAAGAGGGTCTGTCGGCATTAAGCTGGGCTTGTCTGAAAGGGCACAGGGTTGTGGTCCAGTTCCTGGTGGAGGAAGGAGCCAAGATCGACCAGACGGACAAGAACGGCCGCAGCCCCCTGGACCTGGCCGCCTTCTACGGCGACGCGGAGACCGTAGGTACCGCGGCGGCCACACTCCCCACCTGTGCCAGGCAGACTGGGCCGCATGGCAGCTCGGGAGCTGAGCCATCCCCAAGTGTGCATGACGCTGGCCCCGTGTGGCTGGGGCATATGTGTGTGCTGTGGGGTGGCTTTCGTTTTCCTCTAATTCTGTGGCACGCAGTCTATTCCAGAACTGGGGTAAAGATTTTAATAGACTCTAAAGGCTTAAAATTCCATGATTACAACCTGCATGCGCATACATGAATATGTGTACACACGTGCATATGTCGTTTCATTTTCTTACAATTTCCATGTAAATAGAATGCCTGTATAGATCATTTAAAAATCACTTTTATATATGTGAGAAATTACTAATCAAATAATCGGTTTCTTTTTAAACTGATGTGGCTTTGTCTAGAAATAATAGAAAATGCTTTGGGCACTGTCTTTATCTCTTTGCCAAAGGCCCAAGTCTAACTGAGGAAGGAAGGGATAAAACCTTAATAAACTAAAAACCACAAGATGTCTTTCAGGGCAAAAACCACTTTGTCAGTGTCCATATCCCAGGCACCAAGCAGGTGCTGGAGGAACGTTCATTTCTCCTTGAGAATTATCGTTTATGAATCGTTACGTGTGTCTAAGGTGAGGATTAGCTAGACAGACAGGTACTGTATTGCTGGGGGCCGTGGACCTTGGAGCAGAAGCCATCCTCACCCTGCACGTCTGTGCCTGATGGTTTTACGAGGCAGTGATGTTACAGTTAAATAGTTTCAATTTCCTGGACATTATAAACTGTACTTAAATGTCAATTTTCAGAAACAGCTATTTAACTAAACCTCACATCTCCACACTTTTCTTTTTCAGCTTATGTTACATTACCAGATCCTGTAGTTTATCAACATTAGGGAAGAGTGAAGGATCTTAGCATTCTAAGCATCATGTAAAAAGAATTTTGGTAAAAACACATAACATAAAATTTACCATTGTAACCATTCCTAGGTGAAGAGTTCAGTAGCGTTACATACATTTCACATCATTGTGCTGCCAAAGTCCAGGCTTTTTTTGTCCTGTAAAACTGAAACTGCACCCGTTAAACAGCAAGCCTCGTTACCCCCTGTTCCGGAAAACACCTTTCTGCTTTGCGTCTCTGAATGACAGCTCTGGGTCCCTCCCTGAACACAAGTGGAATCATACAATATTGTCATTTTGTGACTGACTTATTTCACTTGGCTTAATGTCTTCTAGGTTCATTCATGTGATAGCATACGTCAGGATGTCCTTTTTTTAAAGGCTGAATAATATTCCATTTATGTATTTACCACATTTTGTTAATCCATTCGTCCATCATTGGGCGCTTGGGTTGCTTCCACCTCTTGGCTATTATGAATAGTGCTGTTACGAACATGGGTGTGCACATATCTCTTAGAGAGCCTGCAGATTTTTTGAGATCTATCCATTCTTTTGGATAGATACCCAGATGTAAGATTGCTCAATCGAGGGGTAATTCTATTTTTAATTTTTTGAGGAAGCTCCATGCTGTGTCCGTAGTGGGTGCATCATTTTACATTCTCACCAACAGTGCACATGGCTATCTGTTTCTCCACACCCTCTCCAGCACTTATTTTCTGTTTGTTCTTTTTTTTGATAGCAGCCATCCTAACAGTTAATAGCTTGTTGTTTTGATTTGCAGTTCCCTAGTGATGATGAGCATCTTCTGACATGCTTATTGGCTATTTGTATATCACCTTTGGAAAAATATCTATTCAGATCCTTTGCCTATTCTTTTCTTTTCTTTTTTTTGCGGTACGCGGGCCTCTCACCGTTGCGGCCTCTCCCGTTGCGGAGCACAGGCTCCAGATGCACAGGCTCAGTGGCCTTGGCTCATGGGCCCAGCTGCTCCGTGGCATGTGGGATCCTCCCGGACCAGGGCACGAACCCGTGTCCCCTGCATCGGCAGGCGGAGTCTCAACCACTGCGCCACCAGGGAAGCCCCCTTTGCCTATTTTTTAAATTTTATTGAAATATAGTTGATTTACAATGTGTTAATTTCTGCTGTACAGCAAATCGACTCAGTTACACACACATACATATATATATATATATATATATATATATATTCTTTTTCATATTCTTTTCCATTACAGCTTATCACAGCCTTTGCCTATTTTTAAATTGGGTTTTTGAGGGTTTTGTTGTTGAGTTGTAGGAGTTCTTTATATATTCTGGATATTAATCCCTCTAGTGTCATTTTGAACAGCTGGTGGACTGATAGGATCTACTAGATCCACATGAAAATCTAAGCAGGCTACAGACTTTTCCAGTGAATAGAGCAATTTTAGTGGCCAGCATGGTTTTCCCCATTGTTCTCTGTTTAGTCCAAGTGACAGCTGTTTTATCACATCAAGGCAGTCTTTGTACCATGGTCTCAAAGTTGCCATCTTTACAGTGCCCATATTCAGGTCTCTTTCCTAAGCCTTAAGGTGAGTTATATTTGGGTCCAGTTGATCCTGATCTTTCCAGCTTCTGAACCCAGGCTGTGTGGATCTGAGTGTTTCTGAAGTGCCATTGCCATAACCTGCCAGCACGTTGGAGCTATGGCAGAAGCCTGCCTCCTAAGTAATTGGAGATGAAAAGGTGACTGTGTCTCGTCTCTGTGGCCTGGGAAGTGGGGTGAGACAGACAGGTGATAGCGTGCGTGTACTGTCTGTGGTCTGTGGGTGCACAGACACACGTCCTGCCCTGGGAACATCCACCTGCCTGTCTCATTACCAACGTCAATACCACTTTAGCAGAGTGGGTTTGAGCTGTGGATTGCAGCTCCTCTGTTCTGTTCTATGTCAACTTCATTTCCCTTCTAGGATCCCGTTAGGCCAGAAGCATCTGAGACCAGAGTGAAGCTAAGACCTCCAGCTCCTACACCGGCTGCAGCGTCGGGCAAGGTGAGGGCTCCTGCTACCCACGCCCTCAGGGTCTGTGTCTCCCTTTTGCAGGTGGTGTACCTGGTCGACAAGGGGGCTGTGATCGAGCACGTGGACCACAGCGGCATGCGGCCCTTGGACAGAGCCATTGGCTGTCGAAACACATCTGTAGTGATTACGCTGCTGAGAAAAGGAGCCAAGTTAGGTCAGTAAACTCTGCAGTTCACCAGCGAGAGGGAGGGTAGCTTCAGATTTTAGAGTACGCGAGGGACCGTACCCACCTGCTCCCGGGTTAAGAGGTAAAGATGTCAGGCGTGTGGAGATTTTTTTTGTCCCTCTCTAAGGCTCAGTTAATCACAGTCATTCAGAGTGTGTAAAAGACTCATATTATTACAGCCCACGTGGGCAGAAAGCAGAGGCCAGTGTTGAAGGACAGCCCAGCCCTGGGGGTGCTGGGGATGCTGGGAGCCACAGCGGGAGCCGTTCCGGGGGCCTCTGTGGGGAGGGCCCGAGGGCGGGTGGGCAGGAGCTGGAGGGTGGTTGTAATGAGCCGCCGAGCGCGAGGACTGCTGTTCGGGAGGGGCGGCTAGTCCTCTGGGAGGGCAGCGGCAACCCTAGCACAGGTTCTGGGAGGGGAAGTTCTCGGGGCTTACTGGAGACCAGACGGGGTGACTTGAGGATAATGTCAGGGGCCGGAGCTCTGAGGAGGTTGGAACACGGCCCAGGGTTCAGAGAGCGGGGAAGAGTGCCCCATGCGGCACCGTCTTTTCTGGTCTCACGCCAGACCTTCGGCTGCCAGCAGTTCTGGGGAGGGGACTGCGATGGAGGTGGTGAAATGGCATTATGAAGCAGCTCTTGGCATCAGGAGCTATTCTGAGCAGTTGCGTGTTTTAACTTATCTCATCCTCACCTACCCTGTAAGTAGGGAATGATGAAAGCATCATGTTACAGAGGAGGAACCCCAGGCCTGAAGATGGTGAATAGCTCCCCAGAGGTCATAGTGAGCAGCAGGTCACCTTGAACCTGAGTCCGACTCCTGAGGCCGTGCCCTTTAGCGTTGCTCCCTGTGCGTGTTCGGAAGAGGCTTAGACAGAGGTTGTGGCTGTGCCGTCAGCCGGGAGAGAAGGAGACGCAGGCGGGAGCAGGGAGGCCGAGGGCGGGGATGGTGGGAGGAGGGCAGCAAGGCCAGAGCTGGCGTCTCAGAGTGGATTTGGTGGTGACGCTGCAGCGAGCGTGAGAGACGCTGAGAAGCTTCGCCTCCACCTGCACGTGGCCCTGACAGCGCTGCAGGGAACTAAAGAGATGATTGGGAAGCAAATACCCATAGAAAGGAGGGGTGGCTTGTGGCTGCGCTGATGCTTGCATGTCCCAGTACTGTTGTCCCTCCAAGTGACAGGGTGTGCGGGGTGCAGCTTCCCGCTAAATCCTCCCTTCCCTTCGCTGTATTGTCATGCGGGACAGTACACCTGCAGGACACGCCACAGTGTCCTCTGCAGCTGGGTTCTCTGCTATTTGTGGACTTAGCTGTGACGGGGCCACAGAAGCATTGAGCTCCTTTGCTCCAAGCCCACTGGAATGCCTCTGAACACATGTTTATTTTGCAGGAAATGCTGCTTGGGCGATGGCTACTTCCAAACCTGATATTCTGATTATACTTTTACAGAAATTGATGGAGGAAGGAAACTTGATGTACAAAGTAAGTGGTGTCGCCCTTTTCTTGTGATCCTGTAACAACCTGTGAGCAGCCTCTTAGTTTGCGGTATAATGGATGTAGCTGTGCTACGGCACAGAATGCATATAGCTTAGCTAATAGAAGTTCTGGGAAGTGCTAACCTAGCCTTGTGCCCAGGCTTTGATATCCTCACAGCAGAATCTTCAATGTGGTGGAAAGCACTCCTCTTTGAGAACCATTACTTCTGAACGAATCCTTGGGGCTGTAACTGTGACTTACAGCCTGAAGCCTTGATACGAAGGCAGAGGTGCTTCTTGTTTAACAGGCACATCCTACAGGAAATTCCTTGGTGCTTGGGATCATGAGACATGGGAAAGGAACACTCAGGAGACATTTTCAGAAGAAAAGAATCATGACATCTCCCAAGCCTTTATTATCTTAATTTTAATGTCTGTAAGCCTCTGGAATTTGAAACTGTTTCTGGAGAGATTTTTACTTAAAATAGTCAAGTAATAGATAATACTCAGGAGATGGAATTAATTTCTTTTTCTCATTTTCCCTTAGAAATGGAAAGACAATTTAAAGATTAGTAAATTTGACTTTAAAGTAAAAATGTTCAAACTAACACCTGCAGTTTAGATCAGAGGGCAGTACACTTCATCTGGAAAGAGCCAGGTAGTAACCATGTCAGGCTTTGCTCTGTGGTCCCTGTCACAGCCCTCTAGCTTTGCTCTTGTGGCACAGACGCAGCCAAGATGACACACAGACAAATGAGCCAGGCCGTGTCCCAGTCAAACTGTGTTTGTAGAAACAGGTGGCAGGCCGGGTTTGGCGCAGAAACCGTAGTTTGCCAACCCCGAGTTTAGAGAGATGCTCAGGCCATTTCCATAGATCATTTTTCTTTCCAGGTCTGTGATTAGACAGAATTAAAGGATGATGAAAACAAAAAACTACATCATGACCATTTTAATCCTTTTTGGCATGAAGCTGCTGTACTTTCTGTGTTTCAGTTTTTCCTTTTCTTTTTTAATGAGAACAAATAAATAGGCATATAGCATGACCCAGCAGGGTTCCTGGCCTGGAATCAGTTTGAAATTGAGTTCAGGGTGTGTATTGTTGTGGCTTTGAAGTGGTTTTAATATGAATTTTGGTAGGCAATTATTAGCCATTTTCGAGACTTCATACCTGCTGTGCAACAGAACGAACAGAGCAAATGGATTTCTTTAGCCTTGAAAATGACGTGCAGTGCTGTGTTGAGTTTTAAATCCCGTGCTTTAGTTCCTCTTAAAAGAAAAATTATCATTCTACAGCAGCTCTAGGTTTATCCACAAGACTCTACTTGCTTTAGGGACGGCGTGGTTTTTCCATTTGATTTCTGTTACACTCTGCATTAAAGTATCTTTAGATGAGAGATCATTCATGAAATGGTTGTCAAAAATATATAACAGAGAAGATAATCTGATGTTTTAATTAAGATTGATGGTTATGGGTTTGGCAATTTACAGATCCCTTCCTGTAAACCCAGCTCTGGTTGCAGACGCCTAGGCGGACAGTGAAGCTGCGTGTCCAGGCCAGTCAGTGGACTGGTTCTGGCCGTGGCCTGTCCTCATCAGGATCTTTATTCATCTTGGAGCCTCTGGAAACGATAAATTTCTCTGATTTTTGAATCCTAGAAAGGGAAGATGAAAGAGGCAGCCCAGAGGTACCAGTATGCCTTAAGGAAGTTTCCTCGAGAAGGATTTGGAGAGGACATGAGACCGTTCAACGAGCTAAGGATTTCCCTCTATCTCAATTTGTCTCGCTGCCGAAGAAAAACAAATGTAAGCCGGGCCCCTTATTCCAGTCCTTTAGCTGTTCTCACAGTGGTGAAGGCCTGCCCTTCTACAGACCAAATCATGAGACCTCCTGTCTGGTTGGTTTGCACTTTCCTGTGAACCTGGCGCATGGGGAGCTGCTTGTCTGGGGGTGACCATCATTAGATCACAGCACCACCCACCTCCCAAGGTGTTGAGAGAGTGCACGTGGACGTAGTTTCTCTGCCTCAGTGATGACAAGCACATGCAAACTGCTCCTCCACCGCTGCCCAACTGCACGCTGCCAGCACTGTCACGAGCGGCTGTCCCCAGATTCAGAAGGAAAGGGCATCACTGTAAAGTTCACCACAAATGTGTTATAATCAGCTTAGTGTCATTATGTTTGCTCAGAGGGTAAGCCAGGAACGGGTTAATTTGTAATTAATTGTAGTTAACTCACAGTTAACTCGTAACTAGATTTGTTTCAGTACCACTTCGTTTCTTTCTTTTTTTTTTTTAACTTCATCCTCCCTCCACCAAATCCGTGACCTGCCTGCTTCTGCGCCCACGTACTCTGCCCACCTTCCTGCTGCAGGTGCTGCAGTGTCCGGGCCCCTCTGAGGCTCCCCCACCCCGCGGGCGGGCTCCCATCAGCCCTCGCCTCTGCTGCGCTGCTTCCACCACCATTCTCTCTCTCGAGTCACTGACTCTCCTGAGTCACCGATTTTTGCTTCTCTGTGAGATTCTTCTTGTAAGAACATTAATAAGCTGTAATTGTCTCCTAACTTCACAACAAAAAAACCAACTTACCTTCCTCTTCATCTCGCTCCAATTGTGTCCCAATTCTCTACTAACCTCTAGAGCAAAACTCTTATTAAAAGGTTGCCTGTAGTCATGTTTCAGTGCTGCTTCTGACTTGTGTATTTAAATATTGATACCAGGACTTCGGCATGGCAGAAGAATTTGCTTCCAAGGCTCTCGAGTTGAAACCAAAGTCCTATGAAGCCTTTTATGCCAGAGCGAGAGCAAAGAGGAGCAGCAGGTACTGTCTGGGGTTAGATATGTGACTGTGACTAGAGAAGCCTGCTTATCTTTCTCTGACATCAAAGCTGCTGCTTTGACTTTGGGGGCTTCTGATGCATAAGCATCACTCAGTGCCTCTCCTCCCTTTTAATACCGAACAGGTAGCTTCCAGAAGGTGCAGCAGTGGCTATCATTAGCAATGGCTAAACTTTTTATTTTCTCCAGACAGCTCAGCAACTATCCCCACAGTTGACATCTGCAACATAAAGTTCCTAGCTTAGTCCATGTTACCAGCGAGACCGCCAACTAGAGACACCGGGAGGTGGCGGCGGGGAGGCGGGGTGGAGTCCATAGGTATTGAGTTGTAGGTGGACGTGGTGAGAGGGATGGGGAAGGTGACCTTGAGGATTCTGACCCCCACTGCTTTCTGCCTGCGCTCACCCCAGCCCAGTGGTCTTCATAGAGACAGCAAGGCCCCGGAGCTGCTCAGGTCTGGGTTAGAGTTCAGCGATCCCACTTAGCCGAGGAACTCTAAGCTAGTTCCGTGGGGTCCGTCCACGCCGTGAGTGTGCAGGACTCACTCAGCTACCTTCTCTTTTCTTTTAGCAGAGCTGCTTTATGAACAGTTACGTTCAGAGCTTGTTCTTACGTGGCCTGTAATTATATCGTCTCTTTTAATATAAAGGCAGTTCACGGCCGCTCTGGCTGACTTGCGGGAAGCCGTGAAGCTCTGTCCCACCAACCAGGAGATCAGGAGGCTCCTGGCGCGCGTAGAGGAGGAGTGCAGGCAGCTCCAGAGGGGCCAGCAGCAGAAGCAGCAGTGCCCGCCGCCAGCGCCCCACGCCGACTCGGACCATGAGGAGGACGCCCCGACCCCCGGCCTGAACGACTGCTTTCACCTCGAGGAGGCTGAAGAGGAGGAGACTCCTCCACAGGAAGAATCCGTCCCCCTCGCTCCCAGGCCCCAGCCGCCCTCCTCTGCCCCCTCCCCATACATCCGAAACCTTCAAGAAGGGCTCCAGTCCAAACTGAGGCCGCTCTCGCCACAGAATCGGCCGGGGATGAGCAAGCCCCCGAGGGAGCCGATCGCTCAGCCGGGGCTGAGGGTGCAGCCCACCAAGCAGGCGCAGATCGTGAAAACCAGCCAGCACCTGGGTTCTGGACAAGCTGGCGTGAGAAATGCTAGCTCGAAAACGCAGGTCTCTTCACAGAATCCTCCCCCGAGTCCCATGCCTGGAAGACTCTCTGCCACCCCCGCTGCCGGAAGCAGAAACCAGCATCTGGAGGGAACAGGCACCTTCCCTGTGGGAGCAGCTTCTAGCCACTCGGGAGATCGGCTGGGGCCCAGCCCCAGCGTCCAGCTGCAGCCCAGTGAGGGTGACGCTGCGTATCCTTTACCGAGTAAGATAAAAACTGCAGAGAGGCTTCTGTCTCGTGCCACCGTGGCTGTGGACGTAGCCCCTCTAAACCCAGGCGGGCCTGTGAGCTGCAGCGACGTGCGACACCCAGCTTCCCTCACCAGCTCAGGCTCTTCCGGTTCTCCGTCAAGCAGCATCAAGATGTCAAGTTCAACTAGTAGTCTGGCTTCAAGCAGCAGTTTTTCAGAGGGCTTCAAGGTCCAAGGACCAGATGCTCGAATGAAAGACAGGGTTGGTAGCCAGGCTCCGAGTGGCCCAGCTGAGCACAGGCCGCGCAGTACTCCGTTCATGGGCATCATGGACAAGACGGCGAGGTTCCAGCAGCAGAGCCACCCTCCCAGCTGCGCCTGGCACTGCGCGGTGCCAGAGGGGCTGCCGACGAACACGCCTTCCACGGCTGGCCTGCAGGCCTCAAGCTCTGAGAAGCCCTCTCTCAAACAAGCAGGAGGATACAGTAGCCAAGCCAAAACCCGTTCTGTGTCTACTCTGGGTGGAGGGGTCCACAACGGGGCCCAGGGGAAGGAGCTAGAAGAAAAGAAGTGCCAAATTCCAGTCCACTGCCAAGACAGCCGGATAACTAAGACTGTTTCTCATGCATATCCGGAAGGTCTTTCTAAACAGCAGTCTCACATCAGCAGTGAAGCCCACAGGAGTCACCTCCCTTCAGCAAAACCAAAGCGATCATTCATAGAATCAAACGTGTGAGCCGTAAGGGAGACCCATGTGTGGTATTTGGAAAACGGTGTGCTGGCTCCTGGTAGTCATTAAATGGTTGTTTGTGAGAAAAATTACTCTTTAGTCACATATTTATTTTTCCCTTGGGGGTGGATCAGATGCCATTGATATATTGAAAATGTGGGATTAAATTTCTTTGATAAATAGATAGAAGTCACCAGAAATAAGAATGCTAACCAGAATTGAAAACTACAACTAGTTATGCCTATTAAGTTAAAAATTTAAGACAGCCAAGAAGACATTAACTCATGCTTCTCTCTTTTGAAATTGTTTGGTTTTTATCACTTTTCTCCTAGCCTTTGTTATGTGGTAAGCTCATATTATTTCTTAGATAATGTAAATGTCTAGTGATAAGTTTAACTCATGACATAATATCCAGGTGGTGTGTTCTGGAAAAGATGGAATTTTCAAGCTACAGTTCCAATGAGTCAAATCTTAATTTATATATATATGCACGTACACATACTGTTGACCCTTGAACAACATGGGACTTAGGGGCGCCGATCCCCTGTACAGTCAAAAATGTACAGTGTAACTTTTAGTCGGCCCTAGGGAGGGTTCCACATCCTCGTATTCAACCGTGGATCATGTAGTATGTATTGACTGGGGGAAAAAAAAAATCCGTGTATAAGTGGACCTGCACAATTCAAACCTTTGTTGTTCAAGGGTCAGTGTGTATGTGCATATATAAATGAAAAACCTGAGTAATTTCTAGCTGAATGTGACTGTATGTGTTATATGGCTCACTTTTTTTTGTTTTTTTAAGCAAAATACAAGAACATCCAAGTATTGTTCCCTTTATAGCAGTTCCCTTAAAAAGATTAAACACTTATTTCTGTGTTATGGTTCATTTTTTGGAACTATATTCCCGCTTCAGGGTGTTTTTTAATATTTGGAAACAGTATAAACCATTTGGAATCATGATTGGTGGTTAAGTTGAACTTGGGCTAAAATACTAAGAATACAGCATTCTCGGTGACATGTAAATTAGCTCTCAGTTGGTTCCCAAACTGCTTTTATCAATGATAGCACTCCTGGAACAAACCTTCCAAGGTCCTCTAATGACAGTATTTAATTTGGATACTTAAGGTGTGGTTGGTTATTGCTTTCGTTTTATTATACAGTCATTACTTTATAGCCACATATTGTATATATCATATAGCCAAGTTGTATTCAGACTTGTAAATATAACTATTTCAAGTAGTTAATCTTAAAGTCATATATTTGCATGTTCTTTTTAAGCTTCGTCCATGCTGGTTATTGCACTGAACGATAATATATATGGCATGTTAACAGTATACCAGTAACAGCACTTTATCTCATTTATATGAACACCTTTGAGGTGCTACTTAAGTCCAAACCGATGTATTATTCATTTGTAAAGATAAGGTACAGGAGTGAACCTTGATTTAAAGGTATTTTTATAAGAAAATGGTGTGCTAGTGGAGGATGTTAAAATACTAGTTTGAGAGCGGTGGGAGTGTATTTGTTTTGTACGTTGGGATGTGAAATTTATTTTCTAGAATTGGAGAGAAGGAAGTTCTATATTTACAGAATGTTTTAAAAATGAATAGTTGTGTATTGAAGTCCCTGTGAGCATCATTATGGTTTTGTATCAATAGGACTCTTCTGGTGTCCTTCTTCATTTGTTCCCGAGTGTGTGTACTTTGTACAGCTTTGTCAGTCTTTTTTAGACGCGTTTCATGAGTTCTGCTATAACTACTATGGCTTATTTATTATTTTCTTTAATATTTGTGGAAGTCTTACTCTTTTGTTATGTAGTTTTGTTTCTGCACAACTACTGTACTTTTCCATATGGAATAAAGACAATTAATAGAATTTGTTTTGCATTAAATGAAACAGTGGCTAAGTAGAGAAGATCCTGATGTCAGCCATCTGCCTTGCTTAAATCCTGAGTGACTTTGTTATCCTAAAGAAGTGGAAAGCCTGTTTTTCAGTAATACTACAAATACATATTTAATTTTATTTAATAATTTCAGAACAAGGGTGATGGCTTCTAGAAATCCCGAAACATTCCAGGGTCAAAATTAGTCTTTTTGCCTGAAATGAGAAGAACGCGTGAAGAGCGTTCTATACTTCTCTGTTCGGAAATCCTGGCGTGTGGTTTTAGTGGCAACAGGGCATCTTCAGTATTTAACTCTCACTTTGGCGATACATACGCTGAACACTGTGCCAGTGTGAAAGTTTGTTCTTCACATTTCTGTTATCTTTGAGTTAAAAGTGTTTGTCTTTATAACCATATTTCAGTTTCAAGGTAGTATGAATGAGTGTGAACATTAAACTGTTGGATTGTGATAAAATCCTGACGTGGAATCTTAGGCCTAAGCAACTTCAGGTTATTGTGTAGTTACTGCTATTACTAGCAAGTAAATTATTTTCAGTCTCTCTTGAAAGCCATATATTTAAACTAAAGGTAAAAAACAAAAACCTGGGTAGGAGGGAAACTCTATCAATAGATCATTCTTGTTGGATGACTTCCTGTGATTCTGCCAGTGTGACTACTAGAATTTATTATACATTATATTATGATTTGGATAGACTCTTAGTAAAGGTATTTGGTCCACTTACCCCAGGAAGTGCAGTCTCCTTGGGATGCTGCTGGTCAGTGCGGAGGACCGGGCAGTGGGCAGGCAGGTGAGGGCTGCTCCTGCCTAGTCGTGCACGGATGGTGGCCCCCAAGAGTGCAGAGGGGCCGTGTGGTGTCCTTTCCTATGGGTGAGTTTGGATTTGGTTTATTTAGTTTCTTGTTTGCTTGTGTTTGTGGGAAGGAGTAGCAGCTTAGCTTTGGTTTGTTTGTATATAAAAACAGATGCACTTCACTTTCGTAAATTGGCATCTTAGTTTTCAGCCATTTAACAAGAAACTATCCTAGTGAAACGTAAAAAAGAAAATCACCTTCTTTAACACATTTAGCAAATAACCAACATTTACTGTGTTTTGTATCAGTGACTTCAGTGATTTTCAGTAATTTTTATGTGAAAACCAGCCAGGCTTCTTTGGAAAGTAAGTATTATTTTATCTAAACAAAAGATATCTGGTCCAATGGTGGGCTCTATCAATTTTACCCAGTCTTTTGTTAGAATTATGTTAGCATACTTCCTCTATAGAATACAACAGAAAAACACCTTCTAGAACATGTTCCCATCTTTTTGTCCTCATGAGTAAGAATGTGAGTGGCATGTATAGTATGAAAAAAAAGATTTCTAGAATCACGTATTGTGAATCCCAGCTGTGACACAAAGGAAATAAAATTCAGTAATACATTAGGATGACAGAAATTTTACAAAGCAGCAATTACAAAGAATAGGTTTTTGGAGATTTCTGTGGTAGCTTTCCACCCTTCTGTGAACATACAGCATATTAGCTATAAGTTTATAAAACACTAGAAAAGGCTGATGGAATAAGTACTTACATTGATTTTTCCCTTTTATTTCTGTGTTTTCAAATTTCAGAACGACGACAGTGAGGATTTTGGGGGTAAGCACAGAGTCTTGGTCCCTGCCTGCCCTTAGAGTTTAGTTCTAACAAGCTTTCCCACTAATGGCTTCCATTCTGGTAAACAACTTGTGAGACGAATGGAGAGTCAACACAACCTCAGCTTTACGAAACTGAAGTTTTCTTCTGAATGTTTATCAGGATGTTGTATTAGCTATCAGTCTGTTGTGTAAAAATGTATAGTCACCTTAGCTTAAACTATTATGTGAGAACTTTTAAGAACTCTAAATTGTAAAAGGAGGCTAGTTTGCCACTTTATATATTTCAGCAAAGTCAACTTGATGTATCTGTGATCATTTATTTCATCTAACTTGTACCTAGGTTTGGACAATGGGGGAAAAATCATTACTACCTTGCAAACTTAGAATCTAACAAAATTGTTCATTAAACATGTCAAAGTGATTTTCTCAATTTAGTCATAAACAAATCTACAGTTGTTTTGCTAAAAATTCTCTTTAGAAGGATTCCAAGGAGTTATCAAATGAACAGTTATTAACTAGGATTTATCTGTTATATTCTAGATTATTCCAATCTTTGGTTATAATGGAATATGATCTATAACAAGAATAAATTTGAGCATGGCAATTTAAAGTTGTAAAACTTCTCTACAGGTTAAGCTTTTTTTCACTAGTATAAAAAGGCATTTATAGTAAAAATAGAAAAGATGTTATATGTGTCACTTAGTCCCTATGTTTTAAAGAATGAAAAGAGCCAGTAAATAGTTTTTATAGGTAACTAAGTTTAAGAAGTTTACCTTTCTCCTTCTGTTTTGCTTTTAATAATGTCTGATTAGTATCTGCCTTTAAATCAGTCAAATGAGATCACAGAAAATATAAATAATGCAATATAAAGTAAACAGTTTTATTTTTGATGTGTCTCCAGCCATCGATCAGTAGCCATTTTCAGAGTCCTATTTGGTATAAGTACCACTGAAGGAAGAACAAGATTTGTCATGGGACTTGTACGTTTCTTTTTGCTGATCCAATTTTCCATTGCTTCCTTTTCGTATGAATAGCCATCTAAAAACAAAACAAAACCACATACGCAAATTATTTGCAATGTAGGAAAGGGAAGTTAGGATTACTAAAATGGGTATAAAAACTCCATTGCCAAGGCCTTTACTGTAATTTAAGTGGTAGTCTTGTCTAGCACCACTGCTCCCAAAATGTTTCTGCAACAACATCCTAAATTCTACCATTTAAGATGCATTAAGATTGCAAAAGTTACCTCGAACAGTGTCAAAAAACTGAACAAAGGACTGTCAAAAATTCAGATGCAGCACAAAGGAAGAAAGGAAACGAGCCAGGTAGAGGAAAGTGGTAGTGAAGCTACAGTGCCTTGCTAGTGCTGTCAGCTACGTGTCAGTTAATGTGGCTGAAGATGGGAGCAAAAAGCTCTGGGGATGACAAGGCAAACTTTCCGACAAGTCAGGGAAACATACCAAGAGATTATAGAGCTCACCCCACTAAGGACTTGACAGTAAAAGGATCTACTATGCCAAAAAAAAAATTCATTGGCTAAGGTTTTTCATACCATGTTCTTACAAACTTTTTTGCATGTGTTAAGGTTGGAGGTTTTGCTTCACTACTTTTTTTTATACTTGTAGCTCTTTCTCTTAAACTGAAAATCTTAGTTCCTAATGACATTTATGCATTAACCTATTTCTTTTAATCTGCAATGCATACAACTGTTTCAAACTAACAATGCCAATATATTACGTAAGACTGTGAAAGATTTTTAAGATTTCTTTCTGGCTCTTTTCTGTCACCAAGATAGACCCACTAGGGTTGTCTAATTGAAATCCTGTGTTTGACAATCACTTGAAAAAAACAAAATTTCTGATTATGTTACTGGACATATAATGTGGTCCATTTGCTTCCCTTTTTATCCTCCCAATTTTTAGAGACTGGTTTGTTTTTCATGATGTATTTTAACATTTAAATGGTTTCAAAGTAAAGACTATAAAAACAAGTCACATTTAAGAGTCTCTCTGTCCAACCCGTGTTCTCTCCCCTCCCATATAGGTAACCATGTACGTTGGTTTGTTTACCCTTTCCTTCCTTTTGAAAACATAAGCAAATGTATGTGTACACACACACTGCGTATACACTCTTACGTAAAAGCTAGCATTGCTCCACACCATTCTGTACCTGGTTGGTTTGTGTTTCACTTAACTATACATTGCTTGTTTACGCCCCCACAGTACTCCCCTGTGTGGATGCATTGATGGACATCTGGGTTATTTCCCATACCTTTTTACAAACAGTGCTGCGGTGAACAGTGAGTGTTATCATTTGGGGGGAGATCCGAGCAGGAGGACTGCTGCGTCAAGAGAAAATGTATATACAATTTTGCTAGAAAGGCTAGTACTTCCACAGGAATTCTACCATTTTTTTTTCCCCACTAGCAATGTCATTTAGAGTGCCTGAATTTTCCCCAGAGCTCAACCAAGAGAATGTGCTGTCAAACTGAGTTTTTACCAGTCTCTCATGAGCAACGGTACAGTGTATCAAGTAGTTTTATTTTATTATGAGGGAGCTAGAATATTTCTTCGTATGTTTGAGCCATTTGCTTTTCTTTTTCCTGTAAACTGACCATATTTTTGGCTCACTTTTCTATTGGATTGCTCTTTATTTCAGAAGATTTATTTTTGAGATGTAACTGACAAAAGTTTCAGGTGTGCAATATGATGACGATTTTTGCTCTTCTTTCTCCAAATTGCTTTGGTTATTTGGAATCTTTTGTGGTTTCATACAAATCTTAGGATTGTTTTTTTCTGTGAAAAATGCCATTGCGATTTTGATAGAGATTGCATTAAATCTGTAGATTGCTTGGGTAGTATGGACATTTTAACAATATTCTTATCCATGAGCACAGAATATCTTTCCATTTATTTGTGTCTTCTTCAGTTACCTTAATGTCTTGTAGTTTTCAGTGCACCGATCTCTTACTTCCTGAGTTAAGTTCCTAGGTATTTTATTCTTCTTCTTGATGCAATTGCAAATGGGACTGTTTTCTTAATTTCTCTTTCTGCTAGCTTGTTACTAGTATACAGAAACACAACTGATTTTTATATATCAATTTTTGTTAACCTGCAACTTTATCGAATTGGTTGATTAGTTATAATAGTTTTTTGGTGGGCTCTATAGGGTTTTCTATATATATTATGTCACATGCAATAGAGACAAGTTTTACTACTTTTCCAATTTGGATGCCTTTTATTTCTTTTTCTTGCCGAAATGCTCTGGCTAGGACTTACAATGCTATGTTGAATCAAAGTGGTGAGAGTCTGCATCCTTGTCTTGTTCCAGATCTTTGGAGGGAGAGAGAGATTTCAGCTTTTCACCATCAAGTATGATATGAGCTGTGGGCTTGTCATATATGGCCTTTATGATGTTGAGGTAATGCTCTCTATGCCTGCTTTATTGAAAGTTTATCATAAATGGATATTAAATTTTGGCAAATGCTTTTCTGCATCTATTGAGATGGTCATATGATTTTTATCCTTCATTTTGCTAATGTGATATATCACATTGATTGATTTACAGATGCTGAATAGTTCTTGCATCCCTGGAATAAATCCCACTTGACCATGGTGTATGATTCTTTTAATGTATTGTTGAATTTGGTTTGCTGGTATTTTGTTGAGGATTTTTGCATCTATGGTTATCAGTGATATTGGCCTGTAATTTTCTTTTCTTGTGGTGTCCTCGGCTGGTTTTCTTAAGAGTAATACTGGCTTGTAAAATGAGTTTGTAAGTGTTCCCTCCTCTTCTGTTGTTTGGAAGAGTTTTAGAAGGATTGATATTAATTTTTTAATGTTTATTTCATCCATGGAATATGAACACTTTTCCATGGAATATGAACACTTTTCAATTTTTATACTTACTTCTTTTGGATTTTGAGTCCAGGTTAGGAAAGTATCCCTGTATTTCCAGGTTATCAAGGAGTTTACCTACATTTTCTTCTGGGACTTGTAAAGGTTTCATTTTTTGTATGTCTAATTCATTTGGAATTAATTTAGATGTGTAGTATGACAGATGAAGCCAGTTTTATCCTTTTCCATATGACTACTTAGTTGTCAGAATACCCCTTATTAAATTCCTTATTTTTCCCACTAATTTAAAATTTCATTTTTATCGTTCACTAAATTTCCAAATGTACTTGGATCAATATCTGGATTTTTAAGAATTATTTTCCATTAGTCTGTCTATTCATGTGCCAATCTCACACTGTATACTTTATAGAGACTTTATAACATGTTCTAATATCTGGTAGAACTCTTTATTTTTTATTATCTAGGTTATTTGTTGTGTGTTCTTTCCAATGGAACCTAATAACCACCTTCTGTATTTCTAGGAAAAAGCCTAATAGTGACATCTTGCTCACGATGAGTCTTCCTATCTATCAGTGTGCTATGCTTTCCATTTTTTTTCCAAGTAAACTTTACAGGGATGTTTTATGGTTTTCTTCATGTTGTTTTGGTAAATTTTGCATATTTCTTATGTCTAGTGTTTTGTTTTTGTTCTTGTAAATTGTCTTCCATCATACCTTTTAACTGCTTTTTGTTTACACACACACACACACACACACACGAAGGCTATTGATTCCTCATTGATGTACCTTGCTAAATGCTGATTAGCCCTATTAACCTATGGTGCCTCAGCTCCAAATCCATATGTAATGTTGAGGACTCAGCATGCTGGGAGCCAGGATACTGTAAACCACATTTCTGCTTTGCCAGCTGGCTCCTTGTTAAATCCTGCAATAGGATTCCTCTAGAAGGAGACAAAAACAAGGTGACAGCTCCTATCAGTGTTGTGCCTGGTTATGGCCCTTTATCTGGCAGGGGTAACTGGTTATACTCTCCAATTTTTTTTTTTTATTTGCTTCATTGTAGGTACTGCCCAAACCTCTTACCCTTCCCCCTTTAGAGAAAGAAGCACCAACTGGGTAGCTCCCCCTTCTTAGAAGCCTGAGTTCTGGTTCTCAGAGACCCATGTGAGGTTCTAATAACCTCAACTCATTCCCTTTGTTCCCTGAGTCCTAGAGAACATAGATGCTTTCTGCAGATACTGTTACCACCTTTTGTTTTTGAGATATGTCACATACCATAAAAGCCACCCTTTTAAATATACAATTCAGTGGTTCTTAGTATAATTTACAGAGTTGTGCAACCATCACCACTATCTAATTTCAGAACATTTTCATCATTCCATAAAGAAACTGAACCTACTGGCAGTCATTCCTCTCCCCCAGTGACCACTAATCTACTTAGTCTCTACGGATTTGCCTATTCTGGCCATTTCCTATAAACAGAACCACACAATATGTGGCCTTTGTTGTCTGGCTTCTTTCACTTAGCATAATGTTTCCAAGGTTCATCTATGTAGCATGTATAGTATCTGTTCCCTTTTGTATCTGATTAATATTCCATTGTGTAGATATACCAGATTTTTAAATTTGTCCATCCAGTGATGGGACATTTGAGTTATTACCACTTTTTGGCTATTATCAATAAGACTGCTATGAACATTCAAGTACAACTTTTTGTATGAACATATTTTCAGTTCTCTAGGATAAATATCTAGAAGTACAATTGTGTGGTCACATGGTAACTATGTTTAACTTTGAGGAACTGCCAAACTGTTTTCAACAGCAGCTGCACCATTCCCACTAGCAATATTTCTGCATTTCCTTGCCATCTTCCATCCTTTTGATTCTAGTCATCCTAGTGGGTGTGAAGGTGGTCTCTCTTTGTGGTTTTGATCTTCACATCCCTAATGATGTTGAGCACCTTTTCCAGTGTTTATTGGCCATTTGTATATCGTCTGGAGAAAGGTCTTTTCAAATCCTTTGCCTGTTTTTTCAGTTGGGTTATTTGTCTTACTATTGAGTTGTAAGAATAGTTTCAGTAGGAAAATATACTCAATTTTTATTTATGAAAAGCTGATATATAATGAACCGCAATCTTACATATCACACTAGCCTATCACTGAAAAATGATGTGCGTGTGAAATATTGTGAGTTCACTGACAGCTAATTCATTTGCCACCAAGCTAGATACATATGATAACAGCATGTTTTTAACCCTCCAGGTTAAAGGGGCCCACTTTTGTTATTTCTTAGTTACATTCCATTGTGGTGACCCAATGGTGTTTTTGTTATTTCTGGTGATATATTCAAAAAGAAGGTGTACTTCCTCTTTTGGACGGAGAGGTATGATCAAGTCTATTCCTGTGCTGTATTTCTCCTTACATGTCCTTACACTGTCTGTAGTTTCTGCTCTGTGAAAGTCGTTGCTGTGTTTGGGACTGCAGAGCTAGTAATGGTTGTCCTCACTGAGAATCGTGGTCTTCAGTATTATACAGTATCCTGTGTCATTCTCACTTTTTTTCGGTCTGAATTCTCTTGCAGGCAAGTGTATAACGCCTTTATTTTTAGTTGCAACTGTCTCATTTTTGTCTATCCTTTTATTCTAACCTTTCTGAATCTTTAAGTTAGACTGTGCTTTGTCAACTAACCTCAAATCTTTCATCTCTTTAGGGATGAGTTAAGCCAAATTGTTTATTATCAGTATGTTTGGTAATAGTTCTATCATTCTTTTTTATAGATTACTTACATAAATTCTTTCACTATAGGAGCTGGTTTCTTCCATTTTGATACTTAGGGAAGTTTGTATTTTTGATCTACTGGTTTACCTTTACACTAACAAACACCTTTTAAAAAGATGAGACCAACAGTATTAGTGTTATTGGTTTCTTACTATATCAGTAATATTCAAATTAGCTAGTAGTCTTTTTCTGTCCCTCAGTGTCTAAATTTCAGATAGGCTTTTTACTCAGTTAATAATCCGTGAGCTTATTCAACTTTTCATACTCTCTACTCTCCATGTTTAATAGTTGTATGATATCTATTGTTAGAGCCTATTATCATCTTATAGTATTTTATCACCTTTAATTGAATTCCCTTAAATGAGTAATTTTTCCTTCCCTGCCTGTGGGTTGTCAGTTTCTTGAGTGGTAGCAGTGAATAAAATATCAACCCATTCACTCTTTGGAGGTACAAGCTTCCTGCAATAAGAAAGTCAGTTACGCTGGTCACACTTTATCCTAAAGTTTAATATAAGCTTTCTGTGATATTATAAAGTAGTGATTCTTTGGAATAATCAACAGTGTTCTACTAGGGTCAAATATATTCCCTGAAACATTTGTTTAACAGAGAAAGTAGGAATTCTGAGTGGATCTAGAGCATTGCTATTTATATGTCAGCTTTCAAACTGTTCTACCAAAGTTCATCCCAAAGCACTAAAAGGTATTATCAGAGCTATAATACAAAGCAAGGACCACTTCCCCACCCACAGACAGTCTGTCATGTATAATTTAAAAAGCAATGAAACACTGTAACTAGAAATAACTGCATCTGAAAATTTGGGTTTCTTTTAAAAATTCATGCCTGAAGTTTACTACAACTAGAGTTAGCTTATTTGAAATCAAACATGTATCACTAGGGGAAAAAACTGACAGTTTTTAAAAGAAAATATATAGTGCACATTACATTCAGTATTAACTAAGTTTGTTTTCATATTTTTTAAATTGACCTAAGATTTTAAAGCTTTCAATAATTTTTTAAATTATTTTTGCCCAGACAGTACCATCTGACTCTTGCTATAAACCAAGATACTGAGTTGACAAATCAAGAGCTATACCAGATAGTTCTAGGAAATAAACAATATTTAATAAGGTCTATTCACATAATTTTACTTCATAATTATTGAATATACTCAGATAATTAAGTTGTGATAAGATACCAAAGTAATGACACTTACTTTATTCATTCCATACTGCTATTTCTAGTAATAAAGAATAAGTAAACCCCCAAATTTCTTACTAGATTATACTTAAAAGGTGCTTCTTTTAGTCACCATTTCTAACATGGATAGCTGATTTACAGGTTCAAATGGCTTTGCTCTAGTGAAAAAGTTCAAGTGAAAAATATTAGCTCACAGGCCTGGGCTCCGAAGTTTTAATACATCTGTCGTCCAAGTTCTTAGCCCACCGCTGCCCACCTGTTGTCCTGAGAAACAGACAAAGCAAGCCCAACACTCCTTTGGAGCTATATGCCCTGTTCCTGTACTCAACTTCCACAGGTAATGCTTGACTGAAGATGAGCATGCAGAAACAAAGAGAAGGATTAGGATCACACAAACCTCAGAAACTGATAATAGAAACAACCGGTGAGTATTCCTAAAATGGGAATGAATCTAAAACAATGTACTATGAAAAAGAAATATTTAATACTTACATAGCTAATTGTGTATCATTAGGCTGTTCCAGGGCACTGTTACCTGTATTATTTAATCTGTACAACTTTATGAAGAAATTCATGCATGGCCTGAATAACTTTCCAAGATCATACAAGTAGGGAAAGACACAGCTGGGATTTAAACCCAAGCAGTCTATGCGCCTGAATCCATATGCTAAATCAGATTTCCAGAAATGACAAATACTGAAATTTTGAAAAAAATCTCAATGGTATAGCATTAACACAATGCAGAATAGATGACTGGTAGGCAGGCTGGAGAAGGTGTACAGAATGAGAATAGCAAAGTTTTCCAGAATTGATAAAAGGCACAGAATTCATTCAAGAAGCAGTGTACCCTGAACAAGAGAAATAAAAATACATATCAAACTGAAACAAAAAATCAGAAACTGACATTATATTTGCACTGAAACAACAGACGCTAAAGAATGTATTCTCTATAAATAATTGAGATAAATCACCGTTGAAACACAGCAGGACCCTATGGTCCTCACCCCCCACCATGTCCTCAGCCTGCCTTTTGTCTGTGGAAAAACTTTAGCCAAAGAATAAGTTTAATCAGAGTGCAGAAACAAAGGAAAACAGTCAAAGGAGACCAAATAATAATAGTTTAGTCATTAAGCATAGTCAAGGACCTTTAGTTCCTCCTTAAGGGTTACAGATAATATACTGAGCCATATCCTGTGAGCTGTCTTATAAATACTGAAACCTCCACCAGGTCGAAGAAGTTACCTACATGATGACCAGGCTGTAGCCATGACATAAGCTGTCATAAGAATTGGCCTCAAAGAAATGGAAACAAACCAAACATGGAACTGAAGATTAACTGTACCGAAAACGATCAAGATGACTGGTCAGGCCACCGATGACCAATTTCAAGATGACTGTATTGTTTCTGCATGTAGCTCCCTCCCTCTGTCTATATACGCTCTTGCCCCCGATTGTCGGCAGCGGGGAGTCAGGCTTTGGACTGGCATCTGCCCTCCCCGCCAGTTGCCAGCCTCCAAAATAAAGCAACCTTTCCTTTCCTACCAACACTTGTCTCTCGAGAATTGGCTTTCGAGCAGCAAGCAGCCAGACCTGGGTTCGGTGAAGGCTTTAGAGAAAAATCAGCGTGCTCAGATAAGGTTTATTAGGTTTTTACAATTTAGAATGATGAGTTATAAAGTGTGAACACTTATTTTTCTAAAAATTAACATATTTAAATGTTCAGAATAGATGGAAAGCTTGACTAGTGCAAAGTTGTCATTCCTACTCACTCTACCCCCAAATTAACATTTCGTTTTTAGATTTTCTATAATTCTAATCAAAATGTCAATGACATTTTCTTTTGTAGCATAACAAAATGATTCTAAAATTTATCTGGAGGACAAAAATTGCACATGCCAATGTTTGTTTAAAAATAATGAAAGGTGAGCATAATTAAAAATATTAATATGGCAGTGCCTATCAGTACTGAGAATTTATCCAACAGAGATACTTCAATAAGTATACCTGTGTATACTATATGACTGGATTTTTTTCCTGCAGAATTTACTTGGAGAAATGTCTTAACAGAGTAAGAGTTAATATATGGAACATCCATACCATAAAATACTGTCCTGCAGTTGAGAATGATAGTTCTGACTATACTAACAAGGGAATACTATCTGATATATATTAATAAAAAAAATTTTTAATGTATCATCCTATTTGTTATAGCATAAAATTATAAGTGGCTAGAAAAATATCTGGAAGGATATACCAGAGTATGGAAGAGTCTCCACATTTTCAAAGTATTTATTTCTGTGTTGCTTAAGTGTTTTTCACCAAGCACATGCTACAGTCATAATTTAAAAGGATAGATGAAAAAATTACTGTGTAAGAATGCTGAAATAAAGGCAGAAACAAGTCTTGGAATTTTTTTTCTGGGACAGTTAATTCAACAGATGTAAGGTATAGGCCTTCCAAAACACCATGGGGAAGAAAAAAGCCAAAAAGGACATGTGATCAATTCAGGAAAGAAGGGGGAAAAGGGAAGTAGAAGAAAGCAAAAGAAATTGGTTCAGTTCTATTAAAGATAAGACTAAATTTTTAAAAATTAATTCAACTGTATATTTTCCACAGGGAACACTCCTAAAACAAAGTAACACAGTAACACAGGAAGGCTAAAAATAAATGGATGGTGACTAGCTGGGAATTATGCTAAAAGAAAAAGGTTAATCCCAAAAGGTTATATACTGTATGAGCCCATCTATATAACAATTTTGAAATGACAAAATTTTAGAAACAGGACAAACTGGGGGGTGGAGGTGGGAAGAAAGCAGGCAGGTGATGGATATAGTTATAAGAAGGCAACAGGAGGGGTCCTTGTGGGTTTTGTCTTGACTAGTGGTTGATACTCAAACCTCCAAAAGGGGCAAAACTGTATACAACTTAATACACATCTGGAGAAATATAAAGATTTGTGGATTGCATCATTGTTAATACCCTAGTTGTAATACTATAGTATCATCTGCAAAATGCTACCAGTGAGGGAACTGGGAAAAGTGCAAAAAATCTCTCATTTCTTACAGAACAGAGTGTGAATCTACAATTGTTTCAATAAAATAAAATTTAAAAATGAATGGGTGGCACCACAAAGGTTTAAATGAAAAACAAAGGCAATACTAGATGTACAGAAGGCTGTGGAGCAACTAGAACTCTCACCCACTGCTGGTGGAAGTATAAACTGATTCAACCACTCTGGATAACTACGTATATCCATTCCTAGGAATACACCCAACAGAAATGCATTTGTACATTCACACACACAAAAAATGATTAAAGGTTCATGGCAGCATGTTTATGATAGCCAACAATGACTATCAATAGTAGAATGGATAAATAAACTGTATAGTGACACGAGAATAAAAAGATTACTGCTTTGTGCAACAGCATGAACAAATCACACAAACATGATACTTAAAGAAGCTAGACCCCAAGGAGACACACTCTCTGTTTCAATTTAGATTAAAATGTGCTTCTCAGCAAAGGAAACCATAAACAAAAAGACAACCTATGGACTTGGAGAAAATATTTGCAAATGATGCAACCGATATGGGCTTAATTTCCAAAATATACAAAGAGTTCATACAACTCAACAACAAACAAACAACCCAACTGAAAAATGGGCAGAAGGCCTAAATAGACAATTCTCCAAAGAAGACATACAGATGTCCAAGAGGCATATGAAAAGATGCTCAACATCACTAATTATTAGAGAAATGCAAATCAAACCTACAATGAGGTTACCACCTCATACCAGTCAGAATGGCCACCGTTAAAAAGTCTACAAACAATAAATGCTGGAGGGGATGTGGAGAAAAGGGAACCCTTTTAACATTGTTGGTGGGAATGTAAACTGGTGCAGCCACTACGGAAAACAGTATGGAGGTTCCTCAAAAAACTAAAGACAGGGCTTCCCTGGTGGCGCAATGGTTGAGAGTCCGCCTGCTGATGCAGGGAACACGGGCTTGTGCCCTGGTCCAGGAGGATCCCACATGCCGCAGAGCGGCTGGGCCCGTGAGCCATGGTCGCTGAGCCTGCGCGTCCGGAGCCTGTGCTCCACAATGGGAGAGGCCACAACAGTGAGAGGCCCGCATACCACAAAAAAAAACAAACAAACCTAGAAACAGAACTACCATATGACCCAGCAATCCCACTACTAGGCATATACCCAGAGAAAACCATAATTCAAAAAGATACATGCACCCCAATGTTCATAGCAGCACCATTTACAATAGTCAAGACATGGAAACAACCTAAATATCCACTGATGGATGAATGAATAAAGAAGATATGGTAAAATGGAATACTACTCACCCATAAAAAAGAATGAAATAATGCCATTTGCAGCAACATGGATGGACCTAGAGATTATCATACTAAGTGAAGTTAAGTCAGAAAGAGAAAGACAAATACCATATCACTTTTATGTGGAATCTAAAATACGACACAAACATATCTACAAAACAAAAATAGATGTACAGATATAGAGAACAGACTTGTGGTTGCCAAGGGAGAGGGAAGGTTGGGCAGTTTGGGATTAGCAGATGCAAACTATTATATATAAGATGGATAAACAACAAAGTCCTACTGTATAGCACAGGGAACTATATTCAATATCCTTTGATAAACTGTAATGGAAAAGAACATGAAAAAGTATATATGTGTATAACTGAATCACTTTGCTGCACAGCAGAAATTAACACTGATAATCAACCATACTTCAGTAAAATTAAATATATATATACACTCGAAAAATAAAAATAAAAGAAGTGCTTCTGATTAATGTTAAGTCTCAATATTGACTACCCTTCTTGACTTCGTTATGTGAAAATTCAAGATGTATACTTATGTTTATTTTTAAAATACATAAAATGAAAGAAATATACCATGCAGCTATTAAAAAAACAAGAGAGCCAAGACTGAAATGTATGAGACAAAATTCAAGACAAAATACTTTAAATGATACCAACAAGAGTATTTTAAGATGATAAAAAATGCAAACCACCAAGAGAGAACAGTCACAAATTTAATTTTGTGAACTAACCTATTAAAGCTGGATTTGAATTCATTATTGAATTTGTGGTTAAGAACTCTCCTACAGGGCTTCCCTGGTGGCGCAGTGGTTGAGAGTCCGCCTGCCGATGCAGGGGACACGGGTTCGTGCCCCGGTCCGGGAGGATCCCACATGCCGCGGAGCAGCTGGGCCCGTGAGCCATGGCTGCTGAGCCTGCACGTCTGGAGCCTGTGCTCCGCAACGGGAGAGGCCACAGCAGTGAGAGGCCCGCGTACCGCAAACAAACAAACAAACAAACAAAAAAGAACTCTCCTACAAAAAACTTCAGGCCTAGATGACGTCACTGGTAAGTTCTAACAATCATTTAAGGAAAAAATAATAGCAATACCGTACAAACTCAGAAAATGGAGAGGAAACACTTAGCAATAATCATTTATGAGGCCAATTACCTTCATACCATGTCAGACAGACATTACAAGAAAACTACAGCCAATATCCCCTTATGAACACATATATAAAAATACTGGAAGTATTAGCACATCAAATCCAGCAATATGTAAAGAGGATAATTCAGATTCCACACACACACAAAATAATAAGTTCAGCTAAGTTGCAGGATACAAAATCAACATATAAAAATCACTGTGTATAGAGAAAACATACCTCAACATAATAAAGTCCATTTATGGAAAACCCACAGCTAACATCATACTAAATGGTGAAAAACTGAAAGCCTTTCCTCTAAAATCAGAAATAAGACAAGGATACCCACTCTTGCCACATCTCTTTAACGTAGTATTAAAAGTCCTAGCCACATGGGGCTTCCCTGGTGGCACAGTGGTTGAGAATCTGCCTGCCAATGCAGCGGACACGGGTTCGAGCCCCGGTCTGGGAAGATCCCACATGCTGCGGAGCAACTAGGCCCATGAGCCGCAACTACTGAGCCTGCGCGTCTGGAGCTTGTGCTCCGCAACAAGAGAGGCCGCGACAGTGAGAGGCCCACGCACCACAATGAAGAGTGGCCCCTGCTCGCAGCAACTGGAGAAAGCCCACACACAGAAATGAAGACCCAACATAGCCAAAAATAAATAAATTAAATTAAAAAAAAAATCCTAGCCACAGCAATCAGATAAGGAAAAGAAAAGGCATCCAAATTGGAAGGAAAGAAGTAAAACTGTCACATTTCCAGATGACATGATACTATATATAGAAAACCCTAAAATCTCCACCAAAAAAAATTAGAATACAGTAAAGGTGCAGGATATAAAGTTAATATACAGAAATCTGTTGCTTTTCTATACATCAATAACAAACTATCAGAGAAAGCAAGAAAACAATCCCATTTAAAATTGCATTAAAAATAACTGAATAGGAAAAAACTTCACCAAGGAAATGAAAGACCTATACTGTGAAAACTATAAAACACTGATGAAGGAAAATAAAGATGATAACAGCAAAATGGAAAGATATCCAGTGTTCTTAGGTTGGAAGAATTAATATTGTTAAAATCTCCATACTACCCAAAGCAATCTATAGATTTACACAAAAGACCCCAAATTTCCAAAGCAATTTTGAGAAAGAACAGAGCTGAGGTATCATGCCCCCTGACTTTAGACTATACTACAAAGCTACAGTCATCAACACAGTATGGTACTGGCAGAAAAACAGACACATAGATCAATGCAACAGAATAGAGCCCTGAAATAAACCCATACACTTACAGTCAATTAATCTATGACAAAGGAGGCAAGAAAATACAATAAGGAAAGGACAGTCTCTTCAATAAGTAGTACTGGAAAAACTGGACAGCTACATATAGAAGAATGGAAATAGAACATTTTCTCACGCCATATACAAAAATAAACTAAAAATGGTTTAAAGACCTATATGTAAGACCTGACACCATAAAACTCCTAGAAGAAAACAGGCAGAACACTCTTTGACATAAACTGTAGCAATAATTTTTTGGATCTTTCTCCTAAGGCAAAGGAAACAAAAGCAAAACTAAACAAATGGGAACTAATGAAACTCAAAAGCTTTTGTACAGCAAAGGAAACAAACAATAAAACAAAAAGACAACCTACTGAATGGGAGAAAATATTTGCAAATGATACAACTGATAAGGGATTAATATCTAAAATATATAAACAGCTCATACATCTCAATATCAACAAAGAACCTGATTTTAAAATGTGCAGGAGACCTGAATAGACATTTTCCCAAAGAAGACATACAGATGGCCAACAGGCACATGAAAAAAATCCTAACATTGCTAATCATCAGAGAAACGCAAATTAAAACTACAATAAGGGCTTCCCTGGTGGTGCAGTGATTGAGAGTCCACCTGCCGATGCAGGGGATACGGGTTTGTGCCCCGTTCTGGGAGGATCCCACATGCTGCAGAGCGGCTGGGCCCGTGAGCCATGGCCTCTGGGCCTGCACATCCAAAGCCTGTGCTCCGCAGCGGGAGGGGCCACAACAGTAAGAGGCCCGTGTACTGCAAAACAAAAAAAAACAAAAAAACACCTACAATAAGATATAGCCTTACAGCTGTCAGAATGGCTATCATCAAAAAGACAACAAGTAACAAATGTTGTGAGGATGTGGAGAAAGTGAACTCCAGTACACTGTTGGTGGGAATGTAAACTGGTGCAGCCACTGTGGAAAACAAGATGAAAGTTCCTCAAAAACCTAAAAACAGAACTACCATATGATCCAGCGATTCCACTGTTGGGTATATATCCGAAGAAAATGAAAAAAGTAATTCAAAAAGATACATGCACCCCAATGTTTATAGCAGCATTCTTTACATCAGCCAAGATATGAAAGCAATCTAAGTGTCCATCAATGGATGAAGGGATAAAGAAGATGTGGTATGTATGTACAATGGAATACTAGTCTGCTATAAAAAAAAGAATGAAATTTTGCCATTTTCAGCAACGTGGATGGACCTGGAGGATATTATGCTTAGTGAAATAAGTCAGAGGAAATTAAATACTGTATAGTATCACCTATATGTGGAATCTAAAAAATAAAATGAATGAATATAATTTTTTTTTACTTTAGAAAGTCAAAGGATGTATTTTAAAAGCTCTTGTTACTAATAAACTAATTAAGCAAGTCAAAAAATAAAGTAAATCTATAAAATCCAGTATGAAATATCAGGCAATTAAGAACTGGAAATCGAGACTTCCGGGGAAGATGGCGGAAGAGTAAGACGCGGAGATCACCTTCCTCCCCCAGATATACCAGAAATATAGCTACACGTGGAACAACTCCTACAGAACACCTACTGAACACTGGCAGAAGACCTCAGACCTCCCAAAAGGCAAGAAACTCCCCACGTACCTGGGAAGGGCAAAGCGGAGAGATTCCCGCACAGAGGATCGGTGCCGACCGGCACTCACCAGCCCGAGAGGCTTGTCTGCTCGCCCGCCGGGGCGGGCGGCGCTGGAAGCTGAGGCTCGGGCTTCGGTCAGAGCGCAGGGAGAGGACTGGGGCTGGTGGCGAGAACTCAGCCTGAAGGGGGCTAATGCGCCACAGCTAGCCGGGAGGGAGTCCGGGAAAACTCTGGAACTGCCGAAGAGGCAAGAGACTATTTCTTTCCTCTTGGTTTCCTGGTGCGCGAGGAGAGGGGATTAAGAGCGCTGCTTAAAGGAGCCTCACAGACGGGCGCAAGCCGCGGCTGAAAGCACGGAGCCCAGAGACGGACGTGGGGCACTGGGGCTGCTGCTGCCGCCGCCAAGAGGCCTATGTGCGAGCGCAGGTCACTGTCCACGCCGCCCTTCCGGGAGCCTGTACAGCCCATCACTGCCGGGGTCCCAGGACCCAATGACGGCTTCCCTGGGAGAACGCATGGCGCGCCTCGGGCTGGTGCAACGTCACGCCAGCCTCTGCCGCTGCAGGCTCGCCCCGCACTCCATGCCCCTCCCTCCCCCCCAGCCTGAGTGAGCCACAGTCCCCGAAGCGGCTGCTCCTTTAACCCTGTCCTGTCTGAGCGAAGAACAGACGCCCTCCGGCGACCTACACGCAGAGGCAGGGCCAAATCCAAAGCTGAGACCCAGGAGCTGTGGGAACGAAGAAGAGAAAGGGAAATCTCTCCCAGCAGCCTTAGAAGCAGCAGATTAAAGCTCCACAATCAACTTGATGTACCCTGCATCTGTGGAATACATGAATAGACAACAAATCATCCCAAATTGAGGAGCCAGGAGTCAGTGCTGTGCCTCTGAGGTGGGAGAGCCAACTTCAGGACACTGGTCCACAAGAGACCTCCCAGCTCCACATAATATCAAACGGCGAAAATCTTCCAGAGATCTCCATCTCAACACCAGCACTCAGCTTCACTCAACGACCAGCAAGCTACAGTGCTGGACACCCTATGCCAAACAACTAGCAAGACAGGAACACAACCCCACCCATTAGCAGAGAGGCTGCCTAAAATCATAAAAAGTCCACAGACACCCCAAAACACACCACCAGACGTGGACCTGCCCACCAGAAAGACAAGATCCAGCCTCATCCACCAGAACACAGGCACTAGTCCCCTAGGAAGCCTACACAACCCACTAAACCAACCTTAGCCACAAGGGACAGACACCAAAAACAACGGGAACTACAAACCTGCAGCCTGCAAAAAGGAGACCCCAAACACAGTAACATAAGCAAAATGAGAAGACAGAAAAACACAAGGCAGGAGAAGGAGCAAGATAAAAACCCACCAGACCTAACAAATGAAGAGGTAATAGGCAGTCTACCTGAAAAAGAATTCAGAATGATAGTAAAGATGATCCAAGATTCTATTTCCAAGATCCAAAATCTTGGAAATAGAATAGACAAAATGCAAGAAACAGTTAACAAGGACCTAGAAGAACTAAAGATGAGTCAAACATCGATTAAAAACACAATAAATGAAATGAAAAATACTCTAGATGGGATCAATAGCAGAATAACTGAGGCAGAAGAACAGATAAGTGAGGTGGAAGATAAAATAGTGGAAATAACTGATGCAGAGCAAAATAAAGAAAAAAGAATGAAAAGAACAGAGGACAGTCTCAGAGACCTCTGGGACAACATTAAGCGCACCAACATTCGAATTATAGGGGTTCCAGAAGAAGAAGAGAAAAAGAAAGGGACTGAGAAAATATTTGAAGAGATTATAGTTGAAAACTTCCCTAATATGGGAAAGGAAATAGTTAATCAAGTCCAGGAGGCACAGAGTCCCGTACAGAATAAATCCAAGGAGAAATACACCAAGACACATATTAATCTGTCAAAAATTAAACACAAAGAAATCATATTAAAAGCAACAAGGGAAAAAAACAAATAACACACAAGGGAATCCCCATCAGGGTAACAGCTGATCTCTCAGCAGAAACTCTCCAAGCCAGAAGGGAGTGGCAGGACATATTTAAAGTGATGAAGGAGAAAAACCTGCAACCAAGATTACTCTACCCAGCAAGGATCTCATTCAGATTTGATGGAGAAATTAAAACGTTTACAGACAAGCAAAAGCTGAGGGAGTTCAGCACCACCAAACCAGCTTTACAACAAATGCTAAAGGAACTTCTCTAGGCAAGAAACACAACAAAGGAAAAGACCTACAATAACGAACCCAAAACAATTAAGAAAATGGGAATAGGAACATACATATCGATAATTACCTTAAATGTAAATGGACTAAATGCTCCCACCAAAAGACACAGATTGGCTGAATGGATACAAAAACAAGACCCATATATATGCTGTCTACAAGAGACCCACTTCAGACCTAGAGACACATACATATTGAAAGTAAGGGGATGGAAAAAGATATTCCATGCAAATGGAAACCAAAAGAAAGCTGGAGTAGCAATTCTTATATCAGACAAAATAGACTTTAAAATAAAGACTATTAGAAGAGACAAAGAAGGACACTACATAATGATCAAGGGATTAATCCAAGAAGATATAACAATTGTAAATATTTATGCACCCAACATAGGAGCACCTCAATACATAAGGCAAATACTAACAGCCATAAAAGGGGACATCAACTATAGCACATTCATAGTAGGGGACTTTAACACCCCACTTTCACCAATGGACAGATCATCCAAAATGAAAATAAATAAGGAAACACAAGCTTTAAATGATACATTAAACAAGATGGACTTAATTGATATTTATAGGACATTCCATCCAAAAACAACAGAATACACATTTTTCTCAAGTGCTCATGGAACATTCTCCAGGATAGATCATATCTTGGGTCACAAATCAAGCCTTGGTAAATTTAAGAAAATTGAAATTGTATCAAGTATCTTTTCCGACCACAATGCTATGAGACTAGATATCAATTACAGGAAAAGAGCTGTAAAAAATACAAACACATGGAGGCTAAACAATACACTACTTAATAACGAAGTGATCACTGAAGAAATCAAAGAGAAAATTAAAAAATACCTAGAAACAAATGACAATGGAGACACGACGACCCAAAACCTATGGTATGCAGCAAAAGCAGTTCTAAGGGGGAAGTTTATAGCAATACAATCCTACCTTAAGAAACAGGAAACATCTCGAATAAACAACCTAACCTTGCACCTAAAGCAATTAGAGAAAGAAGAACAAAAACATCCCAAAGTTAGCAGAAGGAAAGAAATCATAAAAATCAGATCAGAAATAAATGAAAAAGAAATGAAGGAAACGATAGCAAAGATCAATAAAACTAAAAGCTGGTTCTTTGAGAAGATAAACAAAATTGATAAACCATTAGCCAGACTCATCAAGAAAAAAAGGGAGAAGACTCAAATCAATCGAATTAGAAATGAAAAAGGAGAAGTAACAACGGACACTGCAGAAATACAAAAGATCATGAGAGATTATTACAAGCAACTCTATGCCAATAAAATGGACAACCTGGAAGAAATGGACAAATTCTTAGAAATGCACAACCTGCCAAGACTGAATCAGGAAGAAATAGAAAATATGAACAGACAAATCACAAGCACTGAAATTGAAACTGTGACTAAAAATCTTCCAACAAACAAAAGCCTAGGACCAGATGGCTTCACAGGCGAATTCTATCAAGCATTTAGAGAAGGGCTAACACCTATCCTTCTCAAACTCTTCCAAAATATAGCAGAGGGAGGAACACTCCCAAACTCATTCTACAAGGCCACCATCACCTTGATACCAAAATCAGACAAGGATGTCACAAAGAAAGAAAACTACAAGCCAATATCACTGATGAACATAGATGCAAAAATCCTCAACAAAATACTAGCAAACAGAATCCAACAGCACATTAAAAGGATCATACACCATGATCAAGTGGGGTTTATTCCAGGAATGCAAGGATTCTTCAATATACGCAAATCAATCAACGTGATACACCATATTAACAAATTGAAGGAGAAAAACCATATGATCATCCCAATAGATGCAGAGAAAGCTTTCGACAAAATTCAACACCCATTTATGATAAAAATCACGCACAAAGTAGGCATAGAGGGAACTTTCCTCAACATAATAAAGGTCATATATGACAAACCCACAGCCAACATCGTCCTCAGCGGTGACAAACTGAAACGATTTCCACTAAGATCAGGAACAAGACAAGGTTGCCCACTCTCACCACTCTTATTCAACTTAGTTTTGGAAGTTTTAGCCACAGCAATCAGAGAAGAAAAGGAAATAAAAGGAATCCACATCAGAAAAGAAGAAGCAAAGCTGTCACTGTTTGCAGATGACATGATACTCTACACAGAGAGTCCTAAAGATGCTACCAGAAAAATACTAGAGCTAATCAATGAATTTGGTAAAGTAGCAGGATACAAAATTAATGCACAGAAATCTCTGGCATTCCTATACACTAATGATGAAAAATCTGAGAGTGAAATCAAGAAAACACTCCCATTTACCACTGCAACAAAAAGAATAACATGTCTAGGAATAAACCTACCTAAGCAGACAAAAGACCTGTATGCAGAAAATTATAAGACACTGATGAAAGAAATTAAAGATGATACAAATAGATGGAGAGATATACCATGTTCCTGGATTGGAAGAATCAACATTGTGAAAATGACTCTACTACCCAAAGCAATCTACAGATTCAATGCAATCCCTATCAAACTACCACTGGCATTTTTCACAGAACTAGAACAAAAAAGTTCACAATTTGTATGGAAACACAAAAAACCCTGTATAGCCAAAGCAACCTTGAGAATGAAAAACGGAGCTGGAGGAATCAGGCTCCCTGACTTCAGACTATACTACAAAGCTACAGTAATCAAGACAGTATGGTACTGGCACAAAAACAGAAAGATAGATCAATGGAACAGGATAGAAAGCCCAGAGATAAACCCTCGCACATATGGTCACCTTATCTTTGATAACGGAGGCAGGAATGTACAGTGGAGAAAGGACAGCCTCTTCAATAAGTGGTGCTGGGAAAACTGGACAGGGACATGTAAAAGTATGAGATTAGATCACTCCCCAACACCATACACAAAAATAAGCTCAAAATGGATTAAAGACCTAAATGTAAGGCCAGACACTATCAAACTCTTAGAGGAAAACATAGGCAGAACATTCTATGACATAAATCACAGCAAGATCCTTTTTGACCCACCTCCTAGAGAAATGGAAATAAGAACAAAAATAAACAAATGGGATCTAGTGAAACTTAAAAGCTTTTGCACAGCAAAGGAAACCATAAACAAGACCAAAAGACAACCCTCAGAATGAGAGAAAATATTTGCAAATGAAGCAACTGACAAAGGATTAATCTCCAAAATTTATAAGCAGCTCATGCAGCTCAATAGCAAAACAACAAACAACCCAATCCACAAATGGGCAGAAGACCTAAATAGACATTTCTCCAAAGTAGATATACAGACTGCCAACAAACACATGAAAGAATGCTCAACATCATTAATCATTAGAGAAATGCAAATCAAAACTACAATGAGATATCATCTCACACCAGTCAGAATGGCCATCATCAAAAAATCTAGAAACAATAAATGCTGGAGAGGGTGTGGAGAAAAGGGAACCCTCTTGCACTGCTGGTGGGAATGTGAATTGGTACAGCCACTATGGAGAACAGTATGGGGGTTCCTTAAAAAACTACAAATAGAACTACCATATGACCCAGCAATCCCACTACTGGGCATATACCCTGAGAAAACCATAATTCAAAAAGAGTCATGTACCAAAATGTTCATTGCAGCTCTACTTACAATAGCCCGGACATGGAAACAACCTAAGTGTCCATCATTGGATGAATGGGTAAAGAAGATGTGGCACATATATACAATGGAATATTACTTAGCCATAAAAAGAAGTGAAATTGAGCTATTTGTAATGAGGTGGATAGACCTAGAGTCTGTCATACAGAGTGAAGTAAGTCAGAAAGAGAAAGACAAATACTGTATGCTAACACATATATATGGAATTAAAAAAAAAAAAGGTCATGAAGAACCTAGGGGTAAAACAGGAATAAAGACACAGACCTACTTGAGAATGGACTTGAGGATATGGGGAGGCGGAAGGGTAAGCTGTGACATAGCGAGAGAGAGGCATGGACATATATACACTACCAAACGTAAGGTAGATAGCTAGTGGGAAGCAGCCGCATAGCACAGGGAGACCAGCTTGGTGCTTTGTGACCGACTGGAGTGGTGGGATAGGGAGGGTGGGAGGGAGGGAGACGCAAGAGGGAAGGAATATGGGAACAGATGTGTATGTATGGCTGATTCACTTTGTTATAAAGCAGAAACTAATACAACATTGTGAAGCAATTATACTCCAATAAAGTTATTAAATAAATAAATAAATAAAGACTGTTACAAGAAGTAAGGAAGAACACTACATAATGATCAAGGGATCAATCCAAAAAGAAAACATAACAATTATAAATATTTATGCACCCAATGTAGGAGCACCTCAATACATAAGGCAAATACCAACAGCCTTAAAAGGATAAATCGACAGTAACACAGTAATAGTGGGGGACTTTAACACCCTACTTACACCAACAGACAGATCAACCAGGCAGAAAATAAATAACACAAGCTTTAAATGACACAATAGACCAGGTAGATGTAATTAATATTTTCAGGACACACCACCCAAAAGCGGAAGAGTACACTTTCTTCTCAAGTGCACAGAAAAGTTCCCCAGAATAGATCACATCTTGAGTCACAAATCGTATCAAGTATCTTTTCCAACCACAACACTATGAGATTAGAAATCAATTACACACAAAAAAAAACTGTAAAAAACATAAATACAAGGAGGCTAAATAGTGTGCTGCTAAATAACCAGATTACTGAAGAAATCAAAAAATACCTACAAACAAATGACAAAGAAAACACGATGATACAAAACCTATGGGATGCAGCAAAAGCACTTGTAAGATGGAAGTTCATAGCAATACACGCATACCTCAAAAAACAAGAAAAATCTCAAACAATCTAACCGTACATCTAAAGGAACTAGAGAATGAAGAACAAACAAAACCCAAAGTTCGTAGAAGAAATAAAGATCAAAGAGAAATAAATGAAACAGAAACAAAGAAAACAATAAAGATCAATAAAACTAAAAGTTGTTTGAGAAGATAAACAAAATTGATAAACCTTTAGCCAGACTCAGCAAGAAAAAAAGAGAGAGGATGCAAATCAATAAAATTAGAACTGAAAAAGGAGAGATTACAACTGACACCACAGAAATACAAAAGATCATAAGAGACTACTACAAGCAACTATATGCCAATAAAATGGACAACCTGGAAGAAATGGACTAATTCTTGGAAAAGTACAAGCTTCCAAGATTGACCCAGGAAGAAAGAGAAAATATAAACAGACCAATCACAGGTAATGAAATTGAAACCGTAATGAAAAATCTTCAAACAAAAGTCCAGGACCAGATGGCTTCACAGGGGAATTCTATCAAACATTTAGAGAAGAGGTAACACCTGTCCTTCTCAAACTCTTCCAAAAAATTGCAGAGGATGGAACACTCCCAAACTCATTCTACGAGGCCACCACCAGCCTGATATCAAAACCAGACAAAGATACTACAAAAAAAGAAAATTACAGACCAACATCACTGATGAATATAGATGTAAAAATCCTCAACAAAACACTAGCAAACAGAATCCAACAACACATTAAAAAGATTGTACAGCATGATCAAGTGTGATTTATCTCAGGGATGCAAGGATTCTTCAATATATGCAAAACAATCAATGTGATACACTATATTAACAAATGAAAGAATAAAAACCATATGATCACCTCAATAGATGCAGAAACAGCTTTTGAAAAAATTCAACACCCATTTATGATAAAAACTCTCCAGAAAGTGGGCATAGAGGGAACCTACCTCAACATAATAAAGGCCATATATGACAAACCAGCAGCCAACATCATTCTCAATGGTGAAAAACTGAAAGCATTTCCTCTAAGATCAGAAACAAGACAAGGAGGTCCACTCTCGTCACTATTATTCAACATAGTATTGTAAGTCCTAGCCACAGCATTCAGAGAAGAAAAAGAAATACAAATTGGAAAAGAAGAAGTAAAACTGTCACTGTTTTCGATGACATGATACTATACAAAGAAAATCTGAAAGATGCCACCAGAAAACTACTAGAACTAATGCATTTGGTAAGGTTGCAGGATACAAAATTAATGCACAGTAATCTCTTGAATTTCTATAAACTAACAGCAAAAAATCAGAAAGAGAAATTAAGGAAACAATCCCATTTACCATCATAACAAAAAGAATAAAATACTTAGGAATAAACCTACCTAAGGAGGCAAAAGACCTGTACTCAGAAAACTATAAAACACTAATGAAAGAAATCAAAGATAACATAAACAGATGGAGGGATATACCATGCTGCTGGATCAGAAGAATCAATATTGTGAAAATGACTATACTACCCAAAGCAGGGTAGTTCAATGCAATCCCTATCAAATTACCTATGGCATTTTTCACAGAACTAGAACAAGAAATTTTACAATTTATATGGAAACACAAAAGACCCAAATAGCCATAGCAATCTCGAGAAAGAAAAACGGAGGTGGAGCAATCAGGCTCCCTGACTTCAGACTACACTACAAAGCTACAATAATTAAGACAGTATGGTACAGACACAAAAACAGAAATATAGATCAAAGGAACAGGATAGAAAGCCCAGAGATAAACCCTCGCACATATGGTCACCTTATCTTTGGTAACGGAGGCAGGAATGTACAGTGGAGAAAAGACAGTCTGATCAATAAGTGGTGCTAGGTAAAATGGACAGCTACATATAAAAGAATGAAATTGGAACACACCCTAACACCATACACAAAAACAAACTCAAAATGGATTAAAGACCTAAAATGTAAGGCCAGACACTACAAAACTCTCAGAAGAAAACATAGGTAGAACACTCTTGACATAAATCACAGCAAGATCCTTTTTGACCCATCTCCTAAAGGGAAATAAAAACAAAAATATACAAATGGAACCTAATGAAACTTAAAAGCGTTTGCACAGCAAAGGAAACCATAAATAAGACAAAAAGACAACCCTCAGAACGGGAGAAAATATTTTCAAATGAAGCAAATGACAAAGGATTAATCTCCAAAATATACAAGCAGCTCATGCAGCTCAATATCACAAAAACAAACAACCCAGTCCAAAAATGGGTGGAAGACCTAAATAGACATTTCTACAAAGAAGACATACAGATGGCCAACAAATGTGTGGAAAGATGCTCAACATCACTCATCATTAGAGAAATGCGAATCAAGACCACAATGAGGTATCACCTCACACCAGTCAGAATGGCCATCATCAAATAATCTAGAAACAGGGCTTCCCTGGTGGCGCAGTGGTTGAGAGTCCGCCTGCTGATGCAGGGGACACAGGTTCGTACCCCAGTCTGGGAAGATCCCACATGCCGCGGAACGGCTAGGCCTGTGAGCCATGGCCACTGAGCCTGCGCATCTGGAGCCTGTGCTCCGCAACGGGAGAGGCCACAACAGTGAGAAGCCCACGTACCGCAAAAAAAAAAAATCTAGAAACAATAAATGCTGGAGAGGGTGTGGAGAAAAGAGAACCCTCCTGCATTGTTGGTGGGAATGTAAATTGATACAGCCACTATGGAGAACAGTATGGAGGTTCCTTAAATAACTAAAAATAGAACTACCATATGAGCCAGCAATCCCACTACTGGGGATATACCCTGAGAAAACCGTAATTCAAAAAGAGTCATGTACCACAATGTTCATTGCAGCACTATTTACAATACCCAGGACATGGAAGCAACCTAAATGTCCATCAACAGATGCATGGATAAAGAAGATGTGGCACATATATACAATGGAATATTACTCACCCATAAAAGTAACAAAACTGAGTTATTTGCAGTGAGGTGGATGGACCTAGAATCTGCCATACGGAGTGAAGACAGTCAGAAAGAGAAAAACAAATACAGTATGCTAACGCACATATATGGAATTTAAGAAAGCAGTACTGATGAACCTAGTGGCAGGGCAGGAATAAAGACGCAGACATAGAGAACAGACTTGAGGGCACGGGGTGGGGAAGGGGAAGCTGGGATGAAGTGAGAGTAGCACTGACAAATATACACTACCAAATGTAAAATGGATGGCTAGTGGGAAGCTGCTGCTTAGCGCAGGGAGATCAGCTCAGTGCTTTGTGACGACCTAGAGGGATGGGATAGGGAGGGTGGGAGGGAGGATCAAGTGGGAGGGGATATGGGGATATATGTATACATATAGCTGATTCACTTTGTTGTGTGGCACACAAACAGTGAGGAGCATTTATACACCAATAAAGATGTGAAAAATAAAGAAAAAAGAAAAAAGAAAAGAATTACCATATAACCTAGCAATGCAACTTCTGGGTATTTACCCAAAGGAATTGAAAGCAGCAACTCAAAGAGATATTTGTATATCCCTGTTCACAGCAGCATTATTCATAATAGCCAAAAGCTGGAAGGAAACCAAACATCCATTGATGGATGAATGGATAAACAAGATGTAGTGTACACATACAATGGCGTATTATTCAGTTTTAAAAAGGAACGAATTTCTGACACAGGCTACAATGTGGATGAACCTCGAGGACATTATGCTAAATGAAATAAGCCAGACACAAAAAGACAAACACTGTATGGTTCCACTTATATGAGATATGTAGAATAGTCAAATTCATAGAAACAAGAAGGTATACACAGTTTCAGTTTTGCAAGAAGAAAATATTCTGGGGATTGGTTACACAATAGTGTAATACACTTAAAAATGGTTAAGACAGTAAATTTTATGTGTATTTTACTACAATTAAGAAAATATGTATTTAAATAATTAATGCCTGCATCTAATTACAAATTTCCCCAAATCTGGTATACCCGTCTCTCTGATGAGCTGGGTAAGGTTAGGACATAAGTCCCAGTTTATTATCACCCCCATCAACCATCAACTCACTCTCAGACTATACTCCACTACACCTCCACTGTCGTGGAATTTTGCCTCCACTATAACTGATTCAGACCAGAAATGAGGCAGTCTAAAGATTTCTGGGAAATAAAAACAAATAGAAAGGGGCCCACATGTGTACACTTTCTTAAAGACTTTTAAGTTTTACTTACTGTTTAACAATAATTTAGTTTAACTGTAAAAGTACACTACTGGCATAACAAACAAAATCAGAGTAAATAAATGTAAATTCAGCAAAAAAACAAAAATTAATTTTTTTAAAAAAGGAATACAGTTTCAAACAAGTATTAAACTTGCAAAAATAAATGAGTTCTAAAATTCAATGATCACAAAACTGGAAAAACAGGTACACTTACATACATTTCTGGTAGCATTCTAAACTATTTTTTCCTAGAAAACAATCTAATAACAAATCTAACAAGAACTATCAAAACTGTTCTTTTTAACATTCATAAAATATTCTGATTGGTTAATTCTGCTTTGGGGAACACATGTCATGAAAATACCCCTAAGTAATGGTAACAACACAATGAAAGGAGTACCAAGATATCAGCACAATGCTATTAACAATATAAAGCTTTCCAAACATATACATACACCAAACGGAAGAGTCAAATTGTAGCATAGAGCTACAATGGAATAAAGTTATTAACACTGAAAATTATGTAGACTAAGTCAATATTCAGAAATGTATAGTCTTAAAAATAAAAAGCACAATATGGATTCACTGATTACAACTATGTAAAGTATGTATGTCTGTGTTCACTGACAAAGATTAGAAATTAATGTGAAATTATGTAACTTTATAACCTCTGAATTCTTATTTCTGTAAGGTTGTTTAAATTCATGATAGACAAAATAAATATAATAGATCTCAACAGTTTATCTTAAAAAACAATATTTTAACTATACATTCTAGTAACTAAACACATATTTCACAAGTTTAAGTAAGGCTTGTCAAGCTTATTTCTTTTTGTCTCTAATCTTATCCAAACCTGCTCTATCCAATTTTATTCATTAAGAAATACAATGTTCAGTAGTTCACCTCAGATCTAAGGAATTTTTAAAAAGAAAAAAAAAAAAAAGAAAGAACTTGAGAAATAAAGTAATTTTGAAAAAGTTACACATTTAAACAAACTTCTGTGAACTGTCTACATTATTTATTCATCTAGTACATAATATGCCCTGAAACTTAGAATAGCATCACATACCTGATGCGATGACAGGATCTTTCATAAGCTCCCTAGTTATTGGACATATAAATTCATCAGGAATTCCAGAAGAAAGGGTTTTCATCTTTGTCCTGAGCTCTTCAATCTCCCGCAGAACTTTACTACGCAGCCCTAGAGATTCTGAAAAGAAATTATTCTGTTAGGGCTGGAGAACTATTACTTCTAACCTTTATGTAAGTCTTCAGCAAACAAAGAGAAATTTCATCTACTACAACCAAAAACCATCAGACATTCTGTTTTACCACATGGAACCTTTTCTTTATAAATTCTTTAATCAATATTTGTAGTATAGAATACTGTGTGATTAAAATAACTCAGCAAGAGAAAGTTTATTCTAAATAACTTTAGATTCTCAAAGATCCTCAAGAATTTCAGATTGCCCAAATACTAATATACCACACAAAATCAGAAAAGGCTCATTATTATAGGTTAATTTATTTAGACAACAAAAAATTTCCTAAAAATCATTTTTAAAGATGTTCAATTTGATAATATAAAAATTCCATCTTATATTTTTAAACATTATGAAATTGGATATATTATTTGCTGATTCTCATATAAAACACAATCTCAAGTAAAGTTCATATGTTTGTCCAAGACTCTACACATACGTTTCATTCATTTGTAATACTTTTATCTTAAGTTTTTAAAATTATCTTAGTTTTTAATTTTGGAAAGATTAATACGATTTAGTTTAGGAAGTTTAGTGTGATTATATGTTAATATTTTTAGATAATCTAGCTGACAGTTCTATTTTAGGTGGAGGTGTTTGGGGGTGTAGGGTGGGTAGGAAAAAAGAACTACATTTCAGAACACCTCAGAGTTCCCATAAAAAGCCAAATCAGCTTTCTTTCTGATTGGACGGTAATTCTCCAGTGTTTATACACACCTTAGGACACCTTTTGTCTAGCAATCTTTTCAAGGATGTCTGCAAACTTACTTGGAAGCTAGAGATAGTGTTTCCCTCCCAGTCTGAGGGCAGATTTGTTTCCTGACAAGTACAAAGATAACGTCTTCCTCTTGGACTAGTTTGCTAGCAGTCCCTTTATAAGATTGGGGGGGGTTCATAAACTCAGGGTTCCTCAGCTATGACACCAACACAAATTGCCCCCATAAGACTAGGTGGAAAGGGCAACCAATTTAAATATGAAGCTCATGCTGCCTGCCGTGCCATGAGTAATAAACTGTTCAAAACTATTTGGATTCATTGACCATATCTATGCAAGTATGGCAAGTCAACCTAGCAGCTGCCTACATCTTAGGAACTGCTTTACTGCTTTCCTATGACTTACCTCCTATGTAATTCATTGAAACAAAATTGAAGATTTTTTAAACAATTTTTTAAAAGCACAAGTTTATAATTAGACTAATTAGACACATTAATAATTACATAACTACTAACATAATTAAGTCATATAATTTAAGGGGACAATTATACAACATGTAATAAGGATATAGAGGTATTTAATATTCTGAAAACAATATATATATTACCCTGTTGAATATACATGTGTGCCAATATTTAGAATGTTTATTAATAAAGAATATAGAAACCCTATTTCAAAATGTACTGGATAAGAAAAGGTTAAATTGTGTGTTACCCTTGTCTAATTTTAATGTCATTTAAAAATGCCCTCAGGCAAGCAGTTACCAAATCATATCCACAGAACTTGGCCAGAAGAAGACATCTCCTTTTGTGATCGGGGTTTGGCAGTGAGTGTTATTAAACTTAATTGCTCAGAAAGAAAAGACCCTTACCGGCTGAGGGCTAGTAAACCCTCAGTATGGGCAGTGGGCAATATTTAGCTATATTTACTATAACTCTGAAAAGGCATCTGGCTATTAATAAGATGACAAATTAAATAGGCCATCACCTCCTGTACCCTCTTCCCCACCCCTGGAAATGCTACATAATTGAGAATTGATGGAGTCTGGACACAAATAACCATCAAAAATACAAAACAAAATTCCGAAACCTCTCAAAGAAACAGAAGTAACTAGGTTCCAGAGTAGGGGATGGGAAACAGCTTAAAGCAGAGATTTGTGTACACAAATGGAAGAAATACCTTTCTACTTGTAGCCTTCACTCTCCCCAACTTTGCCCTGTAAATATCGTTGCTAAGGCAGCAACACCAGCATGAGCTGGAGGCAGGGCAACAGGAGAGTGCTATGGCCCGGCCTAACAACTACAGCCCACTGGGCTGGTCACTGAACCACCTCTGCAATGCCCCGAGACAGAACGACAGAATCAAAAGCTGGTTTCTTGGAGAAAAAACTTTAAAACTTTTTATTTTTTAAAAATAAAATTTATTAACAAACTTCTGACTTGAAAGATCAAGAGAAAACAAGACATAAAACTATATTAGGAAAGAAAAGGGACACACAACTATAGGTACAATAGGGATTTTTTTTAAAGGATTTAGAGAAGATGGTGATAGAAGCAATATAATTTTTAAACTTCTCTGAATCCCCACATAAAAACAGAGCAACGAGATGGCAAAATCAAATCCCACCGACACTTCCAACAAAACAAAGTAGCAGGGCATCCTCATGAATCCCGCTATGTAAGTGGAAGAGAATAAACCACCAACATCCATGAGACCTGTGATTGATATCAATGCGGAAGCAACAGAACATCTGATAGGCCTGAGGAATGGAGACCCCGAAATGCCCTACTCTCAGGAAAGTGGGGTAGGCCAATTTAAGAGCAGCAGCTGAACTGGAAGGGTTACGCCCACTCTAACAGTAGGTCAGTGCACAGGCCTATACATGTGAAAGGACTATTCCACTTCCAATTGTGTGTAAAGAAAAAATGGTAAATGTTCTTGTTACTTAACAGTATATGCAGTTAGGCAACAAGTGAAAGTCTACATAAGGAAGTATTACTAGGATTTGAAACATGAAACTTCCAAAATTTAAGGATGCTAAGACAGCTGGTGCATAAAGTTTTAAAAAGCATTTAACAATTTGATATTATAATTTTTAAAGCAGAAAATGATAAAAATGTCTCATGTGCTTTTGTGGTTTCTTGAAAAGACAAGAGCAAAATGAAGAGGGAACGCTTTGAAAAAACCTCATTACCAATTAAGAATCTATGACTGATAATTAGCTGAATATAAGGGTAAGGACTGACATGATATACAATAGTTCATTGTCATTTGTCATTACATGGTTCTACCATTATATCATCTACAGCAATTCCAAACTCCAGGATAGATAGCAGTCTGCAATATTCCTGAGGCCTGGGTATAAACTGAAGCCAAACTGCAGATGAAAATCACGTGGCTAGTTAGTGGACTTAATGCTTGCCTAGTATCACATCTTAAAGAGACTTTCTTGCTCTTTATCTTCATACTTTATGCCTTTTGGTTGCAATATTAAAGGCTGTTGTAGAGTTCACAAATTCATGGATACACATGTCTTAAGACATACCTCTCTTAATATCAAGGATCTCTTGTACCTGTAATCTCTTTCTGGATATTCCTTATGCAAATACAGCATTAGATATAAGGAGTTATTTCCTACCTAAAACTGTATGTCTATTGTACCCTTAGTTTTCATTAACACTATCCTAGAAAAGCACTATTACTCTAGGTTAAAACACCAGGTTCCAACAGATACTCAAATCTATAGAAGGTTCCTTTATTGTATATTTACAAAGGCTCATTGAAAAAAGATTTGATAGACTGCTTGACTCCTTAAAAATAATTTTTAAGTGTCAAATGTAATAGATATACTACTTTGTTCCCTAACACTCCAATATACTTCACTGAAAATTAATTAACTTCCTTCATGTGATAAATGTTAAATTCATATTTATTCACATTGACACAGGAACCGTTTTAACAGCTGTACCACAAAAGCAAATGCAAGTAAAATAGTTATGCATCACAAGAGTAAAATTCATTATCACATACTCATCAGTTTGCCTCTTAACACATTTTTTTCCAGACCCAATTTCACTTCTCTATTACTCCAATTTACTGTTTTGAGGAGGAGCCTACTTTTCTTAAAACTCAAGACTAACAGAAATCCACTGTAGCTTAAAGTAGCACTTGTAGAAGATTAATGTTAGCTTGCTGACCCTTTATAATTGTGCAAAAACTTTAAAATATTGATACTATAGAATGATGTAGAAAAAATTATTTTAAAATTTATTTATTTAAAATTTTATTTACTAATTTATTCTGTATTTAATTTGTTGTATTTGCTAACTTTCCAAATCTTAAACACAAACACAAAGCGAATTCCTTACTTAATAGAGAGTATGCAATGTTCTTGTCTCCATTTATAATGATATTCCTAATTCAGCTTTTAGACCACAGCAGGCTTATTTAAATTATATTTCAATTTTGGCTTGAGCCTGGTAGTTCCAAAACTTATTTCACTGAACGTCAAAATGATCGTAACTACTAAACCCGAGACTCACCTTCAAAAACTATTTCAGGCCATTAATTGAATCCTGTAAGAATTTCTTATACTTTATTTATCGGGCTATTGGGACAGAATTTTATTCCTATTGTTTTTACTATGCTCTCTTATGTTCTGAAACATCCTTTGTTGAAATCTGAAATTATTATTTTATATTGTCATGTGCTTCTGTGTGATAAGGTATTGTTAAAACTTATTGTGAGAGAGTAATGAGAAATCAGCTAATGAACATGCTAAATTCACCAGAACTTAAAAAAAAAACAAAAACAAAACAAAACCTGTACTCTATTACCTACTTTCAGGAAGAAAGAGTAAACTATAAATTATAAAGGAAATAAGTTACTAGAGATACAAAACTAACTTTCACAGTATGGCCTGAGTACAAAACCATCTGATTCTAATTATTTTCACAAAATCATCATTCTATTAACTTCTTAAAAGGCCATAAGCTTCCAAGACACTTAAATAGGTTCACATACTATATTTACTATGCAATGAAAGTATACTACTATACTTTAGAATGATTTTCTAAAAACAAACATTTTTTTTGCTCTTTGACTCCTCATTAACAGTAAATTCACTATGGACAACCTATTTCCTAAGCTTTCTGGTTAATTAAGATTTTACTAGAGCATACTGATAAGTATCTGAGTATTATGTTCATTAGAGCACAACACTAAGACTTCAAACTGTTTTTGATAAGGATGTACTGATAATAACCAGAACACATAAAACAACTGTTACAATTCAACAATAAAAAGACAAACCAATTTTAACCAAAGAAGATAAACAGCCAATGAGCACTCGAAAATATGCTCCATATCATTAGGTAAATGCAAATCAAAAACCACAATGAAATACCACTTCACATCTATTGAATGGCTATAATCAATAAGATAGGTAATAACCAGTGCTGACAAAGAGGTGAGGAAATTGGAAAGCTCACACATTGCTGGTGGGAATGTAAAATAGTACAGCTGCTTTGGAAAACAGTCTGCCAGTTCCTCAAAATGGTAGATGTAGAGTTATTCTACTTTTAATCATATATCCAAGGGAAATGAAAATATACTCACACAAAAACTCATACATATATATTCATAGCAGCATTATTGACAACAGCCAAAAAGTAGAAACAACCCAAATGACCATCAGCTGATGAGTGGATAAACAAAATGTGGTATAGCCATACAATGGAATATTATTCAGCCATAAAAGGTAAGTACTTACACATACAAAAACATGGATGAACCTTGAAAGGTTAAATTAAAAAAGCCAGATACAAAAGGCCACATATTGTATGGTTCCACTTAAAAGAAACGTCCAAAATAGGTAGATCCTATTTCTACAGAAGATAGATTAGTGGTTGCCAAGAGGCTAGAAAGAGGAAAGAATGGGATTCTTTTAGGGGGATAAAAATGTTCTGCAATTAGATAGTGGTGACAGTTGTACAACTCTGAGTACACTAAAAACCAGTGGATTGTACACTTAAGAAAAAATGACTTGTGCATTGAAAATTACAAAGCATTGTTGAAAAAGAAATTAAGAAGACCTGAATAAACATAAAAATATCCTGTGCTTATGGATTAGAAGAATTAATATTGTTAAAATGACAATAATCCCCAAATTGATGTATAATTCCCATCAAAGTCAGGTGGCTTTTTTGCAAAATTTGACAAGTTGATCCTAAAATTCATATGGAAATGCCAAGGGACCCAAAGGAGCAAAACCAATCCTGGGGAGAAAAAAAAACCAGAGATGGAGGACACACAATTTTCAATTTCAACACTTACTACAAAGCTATAGTAATTAAGACACTGTGCCACTAGCGTATGGATAGACAAATAGATCAGTGAAATAGAATTGAGAGTCCAGAAATAAACCCTCACATTTATGGTCAACTGATATTTAACAAGGGTGCCAAGATAATGTAAAGGGGAAAGAACAGTCTTTTCAACAAATGGTGCTGGGACAACTGGATATATACATCTGAAAGAATATAACTAAACCCTCACCTCACATTATATACAAAAATTAAGTCAAAATTGATCACACACCTAAATGTACGAGCTAGAACTATAGAAGTCATAGAAGAAACACAAGTGTAAATCTTCAAGATTCAGGATTAGGTTTGGGTTTCTTAGGTATGACACCTACAGCACAAGCAATGACAGAAAAAAAAGATAAACTGGACTTCACCAAAATTTATAACTTTTGTGCATCAAAGGACACTTTCAAGAAAGCGTAATGATAACCCACAGAATGGGAGAAAATATTTACAAATCATATATCTGATTAAGGGTCTAGTATCTAAATTTATATAAACAACTCAACAATAAAAAGACAAATAACCCAGTTTTTACAATGGGCAAAGAATCTGAATAGACATTTTTCCAAAGAAGATATACAAATGGCCAATGAGCATATGGAAAGTTGTTCAACATCACTAGTCATCAGGAAAATGCGTATCAAAACCACAATGAGAAACCACTAGGATGGCTATAATTGAAAAACTAAACAAGTGTTGATGAGGATGCAGAGAAACTGGAATCCTCATACACTGCTGGTGAGAACATAAAAAGGCACAGTTGATTTGGAAAACAGCCTGGCAGTTCTTCAAATGCAAGCACAGAGTTACCATATGATCCACCAATTCCACTCGACAGTTTTCAGAGTTTTGTTTTGTATATTTGATGGTTATTTGTGTCTAGACTCCATCAGTTTTCAATTATGTAGCATTTCCAGGGATGGGGAAGGGGTGGGGAAGAGGGTACAGGAGCTGATGGACTATTTAATTTGTCATCTTATTAAGAGCCAGATGCCTTTTCAGAGTTACATTAAATATAGCCAAATGTTGCTCATTGCCCATACTGAGGGGCTACTAGCCCTCAAGCTGGTAAAGGGTCTTTTCTTCCTGAGCAATTAAGTTTAATAACACTCATTCCCAACTCCCAATCACAAAAGGAGACATCTTCTTCCGGCCAAGTTCTGTCAATATGATTTGGTAATGCCCTACAAAACTGAAAACAGATGCCCATACGAAGCATGTATATGAATGTTCATAGAAGCATTTTTCATAAAATCTAAAAAATGGGAACAATCTAAATCCAATCAACCGGTGAATGGATGAACAAAAAGTGATAAATTCATACAATGGAATATTATTTGGCCATAAAAAAGTGAAGTACTAATATATACTACAACATGTATGAACCTTGAGAACATGCTATGCAAAAGAGGCCAGACACAAAAGGCCATACATTTTATGAAACGTAGAACAGGTAAATCCTTAGAGACAGAAAGTAGATTAGTGGTTGCCAGGAGCTAGAGAGACAAGGAATAGGAGTGACTGCTAATGGGATTGGAGTTTCTTTCTGAAGTGATGAACACGTTCTGGAATCAGACAGTGGTGATGGTTATACAGCTCTGAATAGTCACTGCACTGTACACTTATAAAAGGGTAAATTCTATCACAATTTAAAAAATATACATTTTAAAAATTACAGTCACATGATCGCTTTAATTACCTAAACAAACAGTATGTAACATTTCTTTTCCATAATCTAATAAAAATATACCATATACTTCTATACACATATACCAGAACTACTACTGTGCTAGAATATTAAGAGGAAACCATTAGTGCAATTAAAACCAATCTCAGGGGCTTCCCTGGTGGCGCAGTGGTTAAGAGTCTGCCTGCCGATGCAGGGGACGCGGGTTCGTGCCCCGGTCTGGGAAGATCCCACATGCCACGGAGCGGCTGGGCCCGTGAGCCATGGCTGCTGAGCCTGTGTGTCTGGAGCCTGTGCTCCGCAACGGGAGAGGCCACAGCAGTGAGAGGCCCGTGTACCGCAAAAAAAAAAAAAAAAAAAAAAAACCAATCTCAGAGTAAATTATTAAAAGTTGTTTTTAAGACTGCCTAACTTTCACTAGTCTTACCAATTTTCAAATCATCAGCTAGACTTTCTTTTGTAAGATTCAACAGTTCTCGCCCATCAATGTTATTCGTTTTGAAAATACCAACAAGGTCTTTTAAACCTTGTGCACAAAGCCAGTTTGAGACATCGTCCTCTGACCAATCTTCAGTAAATTGCTTTGGTTGATCTTCTGCGATCCTTGCTTAAAAACAAACAAACAAAAAAACCCACAAACAAAAAGTAAGTGAAAAAACAACAAGCAAAAGAAAAAGTATATCCTTTTATAAACATTCTCACTTTGTACTAAAAAGTAAATGAAATTTTCTTAAGTCTATGTTTTCTACTTTAACATCCTTTAAGAAATTTTTAAAAATCAAATAATACTACTTATAAAGTACCACTTAATGCTACATTAAATGCTACTCTTTTGGAACATTTTACACTCCAGAAAAAGTTTATCTTTATTATATAAAATTCATATCAGCAGAAGTATTATATGTGATCTGTCATCTGCATATCAGCACCACTAATTGGTTAATTCTGACAGTGATAAAAATAAAACTCCTAAATTATGTATGTGTCAATGTTGCTTGAGAAAACCAAAAATAAAACCAACAAGATAAAACTGTCATTTCTATTTTGTTCTAGGCTATATTTATCTGAAAAATTAGTATGGAGTATAAATAAAGAGCTTACAAAACTACGGGAGGTATGATATACATGAATGTGCATCCAAAAGCATTTACCAACAGTTTTAATGTAGATGTCTGGGTTAACTTTAACACTGGGTTCTCTAAAATTATTTTTAAATTATATTAAATTTGGATGTATGCTTTATATTGAGAAAAGCAACATGAATAATTTGTCAAAAAATTACTGAATTTCTCATTTTAATGGTGAATAGTGCTGAACTGGGTTACACATGATATCCTTACTAACCTTGGCAAGGTGTTTCCAGGTCAAACTGCCAGATATTCACTGTTTTGTCCATTGAACCAGTAGCAAGTAAAAGGATACTGGGTGCAAAGGCACAAGTTGTGACATACCTAGTTAATAAAAACAACTATTATATATCCTCAGACCTATTTTTTAATTATATTAATACAAAGTGAGGTTAAGTTCAGACCTGGTATGCTGAGTCAAGGTGTGAAGTATATTCTCAGTATTCTGAAAAACAACACAAACAGCTTTATATTTACTCAGGCAAGAGTAAAGCTACTGATAAAGACTTGTTTGACCTGAATGGTTTATATACTCTATGTATTCTAATATTATGAGTCACTAATATAAACCAAAACTTTACCCACTGAATAGAGAATAGCATTTATAACTAATAACATTATCAAGTACTTATTTCACTCTTTCTCAATTATCAGCACTGCTGTCTGGTGAAATTTTTAGTATAATATAGTCCTGGCTGATTTGTCTCAACTTACTAATAGTAACCATGAAATTATTTGTATTTTTGCTATGGCATTTGACTGTACCCATTGCAGACCAGGGAGTAGAAATTAGTCATTGCAATATTGAGTACACTTAGCTGGCCATCCAACAACTAGATGTATTTAACTGAGATTCATATACATATTTTATGGAGAAAATTTAACATTATATTTATTTCTGTGAATGTAAAATCTCGTGAAAATTTCCTGAGAAATATTCAGGATCTATTTCACCTTGTTTGAGTACTCTTTCCCACTTCCTGCCAGAACTCAATAATTTGAACTGCTGTGTGGAGGACTAGCTTAGCTTCCTTGCTTGACCCACTACACTTTGATAATTCACATCTCTATTTCTTTGTTGGCATAGCTACAACCTAAGCTCAACCACTCTAAGGTCCCACTCAACACTGATTTCTCTTGGAGAATATTTTCATCAATCATACCTTCACTATATACTAAATATTCATTTTTCTTCATACTTATGCAACCTGGTCTTTATTCACATGCATCTACCAAGAAGCCCCATTTTTCCAAATCCTTTATAACCTACTTTTCTTATACTAGTCTCTAAATCCAGGTGGGACTCTATAAAGTGATAGAGCCACTTTCAGCTTTCAGCTATACCTTCCCAAAACCCTTGGGTAAACACTCCTTTGCTGTTATGGAAACCTGGTGTAAGAGTTTAATAAAAATTGACTTAAAGTGATTTTTTTAATATTGATGCTCTTTAAATCTGTATTTTCTTTGACCAGACTAAACATCTGTCTATCTTAAAACCATTATTGAAATATTTAAGGGCTCATCCCAGAACCAATACCTTACATGCATAACTATTTTAGCATTTCTGAAAATGTATATATTATATTCTTGGGCATCCTAAACAGAAAAAATATGTACATTTTTCTCATCTTGCCTAAACTTGAAGTTCAGTAGCCTAATAAGCAAACATAATTTACACAGATCACACAAGATTTTGAAATACTTACAGTATCATACACTATGACAGACTTATCCACTGATCTTTAAAAGAAAAAAAAAAAGATTATGGGTGAAAGTTCTATAAAAACAAAGTACAGTATTTACGTAATTAGTATTTTTTAATCATTTTAATAACTTTTTAAGAAAAGGCTGAAATATTGATATGCACACATTCAGAATGCAGTCTATTTTTGTTCATATGTATAAACTTTTATTTTAAAAAACTACATGCCATATACCAAATACCAAATTTATCAGAAAATTACAAACTGTATTAAACGTTAGCACATGCTATTTATACTATATAGCCATAAACAGAATAAGCATTTGTAATGTATAAATAAGATGCAATCTCATATCAAGTTAGTAACTCAAAGGGAAAAACTACTACAAGGAAAAGCTAGTACATTCTACTTGATTTTTGTTCCAAATAGCATTGCTATTATTGATATGGCCATGCCTTAATTACTAATCAATATGTATATATGTCTTGACCGTGACTCATTTTTGAAAATTATGATTCTAAACTTGATATGGACCCTACGTTGTTTCTTTCAATGCTATAAAAATTAAAACAACCATCTGGGTTTATTCTAGTGGTGAAAAAAAAAAACATCATACAAAGAAAAATGCAATAACATAACAAACTACTTAATTGAGAACAACAGATAAATATATTTCTACATGATATTTTCCCCCTGATATAGCTGTTATGACATGATATATGTTGCAAAGCAAGAAAACATATCAACAATACAAGTGTTACTGCTCTCTGTACAATTTTAACAGTATTTGTACTTATTATTATTAAAAGGTAGCTGATTACAGTCTGACCACAGGAGTCACACCTATTAGAAGGCTTAAAATTCCTTTAAGGACTTCCCTGGCAATCCAGTGGTTAAGACCCAGAGCTTCCAATGCAGGGGGCTCATGTTCGATCCCTGGTTGGGGAACTAGGATCCCACATGCCACCAAAAAAAAAAAAAAAAAAAAAAAATCCTTTGACTAAGTCTTAAAATTTATTTAGTAGTCTCTCCAGTGTTGGTGATGGATTTTGACTACAGAATCTTTGCCATAATTTCAAAATAGAACTTATATGTTGTTCAATGTAAAATAAAACAAAAGCAAATAAGAAGCATATAAATGCATTCTGGCATCAAAAACCAGAATTATAGCATTAAACATTAAATTCCAGCCAAAAAACACTGAGAAATTATATTAGCAGGTAATATGTATATGCTAGACATGATTTATAGACACACTTATTTTGTCCTAAATTCCTCCAAGTACAAAGTATTATTTCTGGAATACCTAAAATTCTTAGGGAAAACTTCATTACTTCTTAGCATCCTTAAAACAAACTAAAAGGAATTTCCACTTTCTGAGATTACCACTAGTGCAATTAAAACTAACTCATCCTAGGGGCTTCCCTGGTGGCGCAGTAGTTGAGAGTCCGCCTGCCGATGCAGGGGACACGGGTTCGTGCCCCGGTCAGGGAGGATCCCGCATGCCGCGCAGCGGCTGGGCCCGTGGGCCATGGCCGCTGGGCCTGCGCGTCCAGAGCCTGCACTCCACAACAGGAGAGGCCACAGCGGTGAGAGGCCCGCATACTGCAAAACAAAACAAAACAAACAAAAAAAACTCATCCTAATGATGTATCACTTGAGAAGCTGAATCATCATTAGACAGTCTTGTAGGCAACAGATAGCCAGCCATGATGGCAATGAAATAGGTTCACTTGCTGATGAGGTATAAAAATGAATTTGAGAAGCAAAAGGCCAAACATGAAGAACTCTTTAAGAGTCTGCTAAATCTAGGCAAGAAGACTAGAGATTATGGGCAGAGACCTGCGGACATTTAGAGATTAAAAGGATTTTAAACTCACCTCCTATAGTCCCTAATTTGACTAATGGGGATTCAAAGGAAAATGTAATGGGATTTGATAACTGATTAGATTTGGGGAGAAGGAAATTAGGATTAGGGAAAAATATAGTTTTCAATATTTGAGATTTGGGTTTCAAAGACAGAAAATAATTATAATCACTGTAAACAGACATAAAATACCTTGAAACTACTAAAACAATATAAAACCTCAAAATATTCTCTAAATAGAACGTGGGGCCTCCCTGGTGGCGCAGTGGTTGAGAGTCCGCCTGCCGATGCAGGGGATACGGGTTCGTGCCCCGGTCTGGGAGGATCCCATATGCCGCGGAGCGGCTGGGCCCGTGAGCCATGGCCGCTGGGCCTGCGCATCCGGAGCCTGTGCTCCGCAACGGGAGAGGCCACAACAGTGAGAGGCCCGCATACCGCAAAAAAAAAAAATAAATAAATAGAACGTGAACCAACAGCAAATAAAAATTCTGATTATTTGGTGCCCGTGGTTACACATCTCTTCCCTGCTATATATAACTCTTCCCCCTGCTATATATAATTCTTTCAGTACCCACAATCTGCCCTGTCACCTTAACCTCACTTTCCCTTATAAAGGATGCATTAATTGTCAAGTCTTTTGATACTCCATTCCTACCATTTTGTGGCACTCTAAAACCTTAACTCTACTCACTCAAGAATACAAGAGAGGGCTTCCCTGGTGGCGCAGTGGTTAAGAATCTGCCTGCCAATGCAAGGGACACGGGTTCGAGCCCTGGTCCGGGAAGATCCCACATGCCGCGGAGCAACTAAGCCCATGTGCCACAACTACTGAGCCTGCGCTCTAGAGCCCACAAGCCACAACTACTAAGCCCACGTGCCACAACTGAAGCCTGCGCGCCTAGAGCCCGTGCTCCACAACAAGAGAAGCCATGACAATGAGAAGCCCGCGCACTGCAACGAAGAGTAGCCCCCACTCACCACAACTAGAGAATGCCTGCACACAGCAATGAAGACCCAATGCAGCCAAAAATAAATAAAGAAATTTATTAAAAAAAGAATACAAGAGAAACACGCCAATTTTATCTAGACAGCTGCTAGGCAAGAGCAACAACACAGTTATGTGCTTGATATGGAAGAACATATAATCACAAGCTCAAGGGAGATGAGTGACACTGTAGTGACGTCGTACAGCCACCCATGTCACAAATCACCTAAAGCATTTTAATTCAAACCAGTTTTATACAATGACCAAAAAACTAATCAAATGAAATTACCCACAACTATTTCATTAGGTCAAGTATGTTCCTAAGGTTTAAAGATTTATTTTACACTCACATATTTTTATTTTAAATATATATCTATGTTTCTTCATTCAGAAAGCATGTGCAGTCTCTTACAAAGATGTAGAAAAAAGAAGATAAAAATTATGTGAAGAAACTGGGGAGGAAGAGAACATAAAGATGAGGTGGGGGAGAGAGATGAAGGTTAAGATTAGTATTTAAAATATATGTCACAACATAGAGTCCACTTTGTTAACAGAGGGCTGCAAGTTTGTTGCCGAGCTTCTTCAATAGCAATTTTAAAAAGGAAACATGATCTGTCATACAATTTAAGATAGAAACACAAACCCAATGCATGGGAAAGGGACATCAATTCTTTAGACTGAGACCTGTTGGAACTATTTCCCCCAAGGTCTTTACAGAGATGATATGAAATGTAGTCCCCAACAACTCTTCCTGAATGAAGATAAGTTTCAAACAGCTGTTTTATAATGCCCCTCAGTATAGATCAATGGCTAAAACTTAACCCAAAAAAGGCAGAAATCAGAAAATGAGGGAGTAAAATAATGTTATATAATCGCCTAATGTTCTGGATTATAAAAACAATACACAAAAATAATATTCTTGTAATATACATAATATTTAATGAACCTATACTGAGCAATTATTGTGCCCGAAACATAATAAATGCTTTGCCTGTATTTTCTTATTTAAGCTTCATAACAATCTTATGAGGACAGTGTTCTGACTTTCCCCATTTTATAATTCAGAAAAATGAAGTCGAGAGAAGATATGGAACTAGAACTTGTTTGAGGTTGCATAGCTAGCGCATCGCAGGGCTGGGATTAAAACTCAGTAACCTGTGTTTCTGGATTTTACACTTCCTAGAACATCATCCCCCATGAATGTACTATAATTAAACTTGATTCATAATGGGCACACACCCTGACAGTTTTAGCCTAAAAACTTATAAAATAGATCACATGACTATTCAAATTTCACTAGAGTTTTCACAAGACATCTATTTTTTCAAGCCCTGTAATATCTAATAACCCTCATGATAAGCAAACTGCAACATGGACTCTGGCCAAAGAACTGACTTGTTCAATAGTTCTGTTAACAATGTTGTAGAGAGTACGGGGAAATAAATGATGATTTGAGTTTTGGAAAGGTGACCTTAAGCCTTCTTATGCTAGTCATTACTGAGTGAGAGAGGGTGGCTGTTGAGCCATTACTAATTCATGACAGTAAAACTCTGCTGTCCACATTTATAAAAGATAAAACATAAACAAGCATCTTGTTGAGAAGGGGGGGACAATTACTTCCAGTTCTTTCTGGAATAAGATCCCTGGCCTCTTTTCTCCCTCTCTTGCTTAGCAGGAAAGGAATGACAGATGACTGGAAAGTCTGGGGAAGATGCTGGGCCATGTGGTTCAGCCCCTTCTGGATTTTCTTTTTTCTGATCTGCCCTTTCAGGGGAAGTCTGCAGTGGTCCATGCCACCCAAGAGCAGGTGAACAAGTCAGCTGCAGATCTACAGTCCTGCTATCTAGTAGTTATCTGCCCAGTATTTCTCTCTTACTGGTTTTCAACTCAAGAAGAAGAAAAAAAGGTGTTATTTTTGAACTCTTAAAACTCTAACAATGATAGCCATTCTTAAACTGGTTTCCAAAGAATCATAACTACTAGAACTGAGAATTTATGCAAAAAGGCAACCTCTATTTGAATTACAAAGATTGACTCTTCCTGTTTGAATAGCAGCTAATTCATATAATGTTAATTTTATCTGGTTGGATCAAGAGAAGTAATGGTGAAACAAAACACAAATTCGGCTAAGGGGCTAGAGGAAACTTATTAGAGGAGAGATGTGGAGAAAGATGGAGAGAAAAAGTTCCTACACATTTTGCTGTATGACATGTGATGCCATCATAGCCCTGAGAGCTAATGAAGTGTGTGAAGCAGATATGAGAATCTATATATCTTCTGCTAACCCAGATACTGAAGATTTTCATAAATGTACAACAATGCCACTTCTCACTACTTTTGGTTTTATTTCTCCTAAAGAAAATGTTAATATACAAGCTTATTATTATTGTTTAAACAACCAAAATATTTTAGAGTCTTCTTAGTTTTATTTTCTGTAAATAGCAATATATGGAACCCTTATAAGCGAAAGCTCTTTGGAGTCCTCAGTAACTTTTAAGAGTGTCAAACAATCCTAAGACTAAAAAGCAATGAGGTGGGTGGAGTCAAGATGGCGTACTAGGAGGACACGGAATTCGTGTCTCCTCGCAACTAGGGCACCTACCAGGCACCGGTGGGGGGCCACAGACACATAAGGGGACGGGAGGAACCCCCAGCGACCAAGTAGGACGTGGGGCGTGGGGCGAGTGAAGGGGGAGGAGAAGTGGATGTGGGATGGGACTGGCACCCCTGAAGGGTGGCTGGGGGAGGGGAAGGGATCCCACGCCTGAAGGGGGAACTTGGGGAACCACTGGGAGGGCAGAGGATCAAAAGGGAGCGTGGCCAGGTTTCCCCTGCCCACTCGGACCCCCAGGAACCTGTTGAGATACGGGGCCCGATCCTCCGCCCACCTAGGCCCCCTCCAGCTGCGCAGGTCCTGAGGGAGTGGGAGGGAGGGAAGGGGGAGCAAAAGTAAAGGCCGGACCTCTGGGACCGGCACCCCTGAGGGGCAGCTGGGGGAGGGGAGGAGTTCCTACACCCAGCGGGACCCACCCACGGTTGGGGTGCAGCAGCAACAGGGGAGACGCTGGGGGAGACGGTACGGCAGGGCGTAAAGGAACAGAAGGGAAAGGGGCCAGTGCTTTCCCTGTCCACTCAGGCACCAGGAAGCCTGTTGGGCTCCCGGGCCTAATCCTCTGCCCTCGGAGCCTCCCTCCTGCTGTGCAGAGCCCAAGCCCCGCCCCTACACCCCCACCCAGGGCCCCACCTCTACATTCGGAGACTCCCTCCAAAGAGCTGGGCCTACACCCCACCCACACACCCTCACTCAAGGCCCTACCTCCAAACTCCAGAACTCCACACTCCAGAAGCCCCACTCAGGTCTTGATGCCTCTCCCATTCCAGGCAGAACCTAAGTAGAGGCCCCATCCCACACGTGAATGTCCCATCTGTGTCCCCCCGCCCCCCAACCCCCACCTAGGCCCCGCCCCAGGCTCAAACGTCACATCCCCACCTGCCTAGGTCTCACCCTACCCTAAACCCCACCCCTGCCTAAGATCCACCCCTGCCAAAACTCCACCCCCATAGCCAAGGCTTTTTTTTTTCTTTTTTCCTTTTTTAGATTGGAGTTCTGTTTTACCTTATGGATTCACTGTTGTTGATTCTTCTACATTTTTATTTTTCCTCATAAATCTTTTATTTTTCTAATTCTACTTTATTCTTTACACTTTGTTATCGCTCTCTCCTTTTGGCTTGTTCCCCCCCACACATTTTTTTTTCTTTTGTGGTTTTATTTTACCTTGTTGCAGTTGTTTCAATTATAGTTTTATTTGTCCTAATATATTATTCATCTTCCTAATTTTATTTTGCTTATTATTCTTTGATATTTTACTGCTCCTTTCTTCTTTTTGTCTTTCTTCCCCCCCACCTTTTTTTTTTTTACCATGCCACGAAGCTTGTGGGATCTTGGTTCCCAGGCCAGAAGTTGGGCCCAAGCTCCTGTGGTGGGAGTTCCGAGTCCAAACCGATGGACCAACAGAGAACCTCAGACTCCAGGGAATATCAATCAGAGTGAGGCCTCCCAGAGGTCCTCACCTCAGCACCAACACCCAGCACTATCCAACTGCCTGCAACCTCCAGTGCTGGACGTGTCAAGCCAAACAACCAGTAAGACAGGAATACAGCACCACCCATCAAAAAAAAAAAAGAAAAAAGAAACTAGAAAAAAATATGTTACAGACGAAGCAGCAAGATAAAAACCTACAACACCAAATAAATGAAGACGAAATAGGGAACCTACCTGAAAAAGAATTAAGAGTAACGATAGTAAACATGATCGAAAATCTCGGAAACAGAATGGAGAAAATACAAGAAAAATTTAACAGGATCTAGAAGAACTAAAGAGCAAACAAACAGTGATGAACAACACAATTACGGAAATTAAAAATACTCTAGAAGGAATCAATAACAGAATAACTAAGGCAGAAGAATGAATAAGTGAGCTGGAAGATAAAATGGTGGAAATAACTGCCAGGGAGCAAAATGAAGAAAAAGGAATGAAAAGAATTGAGTACAGTCTCAGAGACCTCTGGGACAACATTAAATGCACCAACATTCGAATTATTGGGGTCCCAGAAGAAGAAGACAAAAAGACAGGGTCTGCAAAAATATTTGAAGAGATTATAGTAGACAACTTTCCTAACATGGGAAAGAAAATAGTCGATCAAGTCCAGGAAGCACAGAGAGTCCCATACAGGATAAACCCAGGAGAAACACACCAAGACACATATTAATCAAGCTATCAAAAATTAAATACAAAGAAAAAATATTAAAAGCAGCAAGGGAAAAGCAACAAAAACATACAAGGGACTCCCCATAAGGTTAACAGCTGATATTTCAGCAGACACTCTGCAAGCCAAAATGGAGTGGCAGGACATGTTTAGTGATGATAATGGAAAAACCTTCAACCAAGATTACCCAGCAAGGATCTCATTCAGATTTGATGGGGAAATTAAAACCCTTACAGACAAGCAAAAGCTATGAGATTGAGCACTACAAACCAGCTTTACAACAAATGCTAAAGGAACTTCTGTAGGCAGGAAACACAAGAGAAGGAAAAGACCTACAATAACAAACCCAAAACAATTAAGAAAATGGTAGTAAGAACATACATACCGATAATTACCTTAAATGTAAATGGATTAAATGCTCCAACCAAAATACATAGACTGGTTGAATGGATACAAAAACAAGACCTGTACATATGCTGTCTACAAGTGACCCACTTCAGACCTAGGGACACATACAGATCGAAAGTGAGGGGATGGAAAAGATATTCCATGAAAATGGAAATGGAAATTTAAAGAAAGCTAGAGTAGCAATTCTCATATCAGACAAAACAGACTTTAAAATAAAGACTACTGCAAGAGACAAAGAAGGACACTACATGATTATCAAGAGATCAATGCAAGAAGAAGATATAATAATTGTAAAAATTTATGCACCCAACAGAGGAGCACCTCAATACATAAGGCAAATGCTAACAGCCATAAAAGGGGAAATGGACAGTAACATAATAGTAGTAGGAGACTTTAACACCCCACTTTCACCAATGGACAGATCAACCAAAATGAAAATAAATAAGGAAACACAAGCTTTAAAGGACACATTAAACAAGATGAACATAATTGATACTTACAGGACATTCCATCTAAAAACAACAGAATACACTTTCTTCTCAAGTGCTCATGGAACATTCTCCAGGACAGATCATATCTTGGGTCACAAATCAAGCCTTGGTAAATGTAAGAAACTGAAATTGTATAAAGTATCTTTTCCGACCACAACGCTATGAGACTAGATAGCAACTACAGTAGAAAAGCTGTAAAAATTACAAACACATGGAGGCTAAACAATACACTACTAAATAACCAAGAGCTCACTAAAGAAATCAAAGAGAAAATCAAAAAATACCTAGAAATAAATGACATGAAAACACAACAACCCAAAACCTATGGGATGCAGCAAAGGCAGTTCTAACAGGGAAGTTTATAGCAATACAATCCTACCTCAAGAAATAAGAAAAATCTCAAATACCCTAACCTTACACCTAAAGCAATTAGAGAAAGAAGAACAAAAAAATCCCAAATTTAGCAGAAGGAAAGAAATCAAAAAGATCAGATCAGAAATAAATGAAAAAGAAATGAAGGAAACACTAGCAAAGATCAATAAAACTAAAAGCTGGTTCTTTGAGAAGATAAACAAAATTGATAAACCATTAGCCAGACTCATCAAGAAAAAAAGGGAGAAGACTCAAATCAACAATTAGAAATGAAAAAGGGGAAGTAACAACTGACACTGCAGAAATACAAAGGATCATGATAGATTACTACAAGCAACTATATGACAATAAAATGGACAACCTGGAAGAAATGGGGAAATTCTTAGGAAAGCACAACCTTCCGAGACTGAGCCAGGAATAAACAGAAAATATAAAAAGACCAATCACAAGCACGGAAATTGAGACTGTGATTAAAAATCTTCCAACAAACAAAAGCCCAGTATTAGATGGCTTCACAGGCGAATTCTATCAAACATTTAGAGAAGAGCTAACACCTATACTTCTCAAACTCCTCCAAAATATAGCAGAGGGAGGAACACTCCCAAACTCATTCTATCATGAGAATGAGAGGCCACCATCACCCTGATACCAAAACCAGACAAAGATACTACAAAAACAGAAAATTACACACCAGTATCACTGATGAATATAGATGCAAAAATCTTCAACAAAATAATAGCAAACAGAATCCAACAGCACATTAAAAGGATCCTACACCAGGATCAAGTGGGGTTTATCCCAGGAATGCAAGGATTCTTCAATATAAGCAAATCAATCAATGTGATACACCATATTAACAAACTGAAGAATAAAAACCATGATCATCTCAAGAGATGCAGGAAGAGCTTTTGATAAAATTCAACACCCATTTATGATAAAAACTCTCCAGAAAGTGGGCACAGAGGGAAGCTACCTCAATATAATTAAGGCCATATATGACAAACCCACAGCAAACATCATTCTCAATGGTGAAAAACTGAAAGCATTTCCTCTTAGATCAGGAACAAGACAAGGATGTCCACTCTCACCACTATTATTCAACATAGTTTTGGAAGTCCTAGCCAGGACTATCAGAGAAGAAAAAGAAATAAAAGGAATACAAATAGAAAAAGAAAAAGTAAAACTGTCACTCTTTGCAGATGACATGATACTATACATAGAGAATCCTGAAGATGCCACCAGAGAACTACTAGAGCTAATTAATGAATTTGGTAAAGTTGCAGGATACAAAATTAATGCACAGAAATCTCCAGCATTCCTATACACTAATGATGAAAAATCTGAAAGAGAAATTAAGGAAATACTCCCATTTACCACTGCAACAAAAAGAATAAAATACCTAGGAATAAACCGACCGAGGGAGACAAAAGAACTGTATGCAGAAAACTATAAGCCATTGATGAAAGAAATTAAAGGTGATACAGATAGATGGAGAGATATACCATGTTCTTGGACTGGAAGAACCAACACTGTGAAAATGACTACACTACCCAAAGCAATCTACAGATGCAATGCAATCTCTATCAAATTACCAATGGCATTTTTTTTTTTTTTTTTACAGAACTAGAACAAAAAAATCTTAAAATTTGTATAGAGACACAAAAGACCCCGAATAGCCAAAGCAGTCTTGAGGGAAAAAAACGGAGCTGGAGGAATCAGACTCCCTGACTTCAGACTATACTACAAAGTTACAGTAATGAAGACTATGGTACTGGCACAAAAACAGAAATATAGATCAATGGAACAGGATAGAAAGCCCAGAGATAAACCCACGTACATATGGTCAACTAATCTATGACAAAGGAGGCAAGGATATACAATGGAGAAAAGACAGTCTCTTCAACAAGTGGTGCTGGGAAAACTGGACAGCTACATGTAAAAGAATGAAATTAGAACACTCCCTAATACCAAACACAAAAATAAACTCAAAATGGATTAGAGACCTAAATTTAAGACCAGAGACTATAAAAGTCTTAGAGGAAAACATAGGAAGAACACTCTTTGACATAAATCACAGCAAGATCTTTTTTGATCCACCTCCTAGAGTAATGGAAATAAAAACAAAAATAAACAAATGGGACCTAATGAAACTTAAAAGCTTCTGCAAAGCAAAGGAAACTACAAACGAGATGAAAAGACAACCCCCAGAATGGGAGAAAATATTTGTAAATGAATCAGTGGACAAAGGATTAATCTCCAAAATATATGAACAGCTCATGCAGCTCAATATTAAAAAAACAACCCAATCCAAAAATGGGCAGAAGACCTAAATAGACATTTCTCCAAAGAAGACATACAGATGGACAAGAAGCTGCTCAACATCACTAATTATTAGAGAAATGCAAATCAAAACTGCAGTGAGGTACCACCTTACACCGGTCAGAATGGCCATCATCAAAAAGTCTACAAACAAGGAATGCTAAAGAGGGTGTGGAGAAAAGGGAACCCTCTTGCACTGTTGGCGAGAATGTAAATTGATACAGCCACTGTGGAGAACAGTATGGAGGTTCGTTAAAAAACTAAAAATAGAATTACCATATGACCCAGCAATCCCACTACTGGGAATATACCCTGAGAAAACCATAATTCAAAAGGACACGTACTCCAATGTTCACTGCAGCACTATTTACAACAGCCAGGACATAGAAACAACCTAAATGTCCAAAGACAGATGAATGGATAAAGAAGATGTGGTACATGTATACAATGGAATATTACTCAGCCATAAGAAGGAATGAAAGTGGGTCATTTGTAGAGATGTGGATGGATCTAGAGACTGTCATACAGAGTGAAGTAAGCCAGAAAGAGAAAAACAAATATTGTATATTAATGCATATATATGTGGAATGTAGAAAAATGGTACAGATGAACTTATTTGTAGGACAACAATAGAGACGTAGGTATAGAGAACGGACATGTGGACACAGAGGGGGAACAGAAGAGTTGGATGAACTGGGAGATTAGGTTTCACATAAATACACTACCATGTGTTAAACAGATAGCTAGTGGGAAGCTGCTGTATGGCACAGGGAGCTCAGCTTGGTGCTTTGTGATGACCTAGGTGGATGGGATAGGGGGTGGTGGGGAGGTCCAAGAGGGAAGGGATATATGTATACATATAGCTGATTCACTTCACTGTATAGCAGAAACTAACAGAACATTGTAAAGCAATTATACTCCTATTAAAAAAACAAAAAGAATCACTAATTATTAGAGAAATGCAAATCAAAACTACAATGAGGTTATCACCTCACACCAGTTAGAATGGGTATCATCAGAATATCTACGAACACCAAATGCTTAAGAGGGTGTGGAGAAAAGGGAACCCTCTTGCACTGTTGGTGGGAATGTAAATTGATATAGCTACTATGGAGAACAGGATGGAGGTTCCTTAAGAAACTAAAAATAGAACTACTATATGACCCAGCAATCCCACTACTGGGCATATACTCAGAGAAAACCATAATTCAAAAAGACACATGCACCCCAGTGTTCACTGCAGCACTATTTACAATAGCCAGGTCATGGAAGCAACTTAAATGCCCATCGACAGACGAATTAAAGAAAATGTGGTACATATATACAATGGAATATTACTCAGCCATAAAAAGGAATGAAATTGGGTTATTTGTATAGACGTGGACGGCTCTAGAGACTGTCATACAGAGTGAAGTAAGTCAGAAAGAGAAAAACAAATATAGTATATTAACACATATATGTGGAACCTAGAAAAATGTTACAGATGAACCGGATGAAAAAATGGTACAGATGAACTAGAAATAGAGACACAGATGTAGACAACAAACGTATAAACACCAAGCGGGGAAGGTGGTGGAGGGTGGGTGGTGGTGGGATGAATTGGGAGATTGGGATTGACATGTATACACTAATATGTATAAAACAGATAATAAGAACCTGCTGTATAAAAAAATAAATTAAATAAAATTCAAAAAAAAAGAGAATAAGACATAAAGTTTACAGTAAGAAGGTCTTATGTGCATTTAATTGGAATCCCTGAATTAGAGAAAGAAAAGGACAGAGGCAATATTGGAAGAGATGATAAATAAGAATTTCCCCCCAAACTGATGAAATATCATTGTACATCTTTAAGAAGTTCAGTAAATTCCAAGCAAACTAAATAAAAAGAAACCCAAAACTAGATACATCAATGTGCAGAAAACTCAAAATAAAATGTGTGAGAAGCCAGTTAAAAAAAATATGAATTATATCCAAAAAAGCAACAGTCAGAATAAAACTGACTTCTCTATAGCAATACACAAAAATAATGTGGCCTAAGTTGTATTTATTCCAACAAAAGATTAGTTAACATGTGTAAAGCAGATTTATAAAAATCAGTATAATTTATGACACTTATAGAATAAAAAAGAAAAAGCATATGCTCATTTCAAAAGATGCATGAAAAAACATCTGATAAACTATAACACCAATTCATGAAAAAAAATTCTTACAAACTATATAGAAGGAACAGAAGAGTTAATAAAGCTTATCTCCCCAAATCTACAGTGATCACACTTAATAATGAAAGCGTTCCCTCTGCAATTAAGTCAGACAAGGTTGGCTATTTTCACTATTTCCATTATCCTGGTAGTGTTAGCCAGTTCAGTAAGGCACAGGAGATATCAAAGGTATAAGGATTAGAAAGGAAGAGACAAAAGACAATATGATTTTATACATAAAAAATCCAAAATTAGAATCTTAACAGATAAATCCAGTCTTTCCATATATATTTCCCTATATTAGCCACATCTTTTATAATAGCAACAAAAAAATTAAGTGCCTAGAATAAATCTAATAAAAGATGAGGAGGACCTCCACAAGGATGACAAATAAACTGTCTTCTATTGAGAGACATTATACTGAGAGAAATCAAAAGACAAATGAATGGAAATATATGCCATATTCATGGGTTGGAGACTCAACATCGTAAAGATGTCAATTCTCCCCAAATTTATCAGACTCAATACAATCCCAGTCAAAATCTAAACAGGTTTGTGTGGGTAGAGGGAGGAACTGGAGACAATCTGACAAGCTAACTCTAAAATTTACATGGAAGTGTCAAAAGCCAGGAACAGCCAAATTATAAAGGCTCAGAAAGATATCAGAGAAAGGATAAACAGAAAAACAGAACAGAATAACAGGCTGAGAAAAGACCCACACATATATGATCAGTGATTTCTGACAAGGTGGCATGTGAAAATGGTAAAGAAAAGATTATCTTTTCACCTTACAGTACTGAGACAACTGGATATCCATATGGAAAGAAATGAAACTGGATTCCTATCACATATTATATACATCAGATTTGTTCAACCACTTGGAAAACAAACGTAATGTTGAGTAAAGGAAGCCAGACACAAAATAATTCATAATGTATGATTTGTTTTAAATCAATTTAAAAGGAAAAAGCAATGTTGCATATGACCTGAGGTACTGTCACCAGAAAGGGACACTTGGAAGGGGAGGACTTCTGGAGGAAAACCAGCAATGGTCTATTTCCTGACCTGAGCAGTGGTTACAAGTTTGCATCACAATGATTTATCAACCTATTCTCTTATGTTTTATGTACTTTTCTGTAAGTCTACTCTATTTCATACCAAAATGGTTTAAGGAAATTAAACTAAATAACTTACCCTGAAACTAACATCTGCCCATCGTGAGAAAAAGCACAAGTCAGAACAGGAGCACAGTGCCCACTCAGTGTACTTTTATATTTTAATTCAAAACCTGCAAACAACAAGGTGAGAAAAATTAGCAAGCTGACTGTGCTTAGAATTTATTTTTAAGTAAAAACTATTTCACTTATTTGTTCAATAAAATCTTTGAGTGCCTAAAAGACACAAAAATGAAAAAAAAAATTGTCATGCAACTCAAGTGATTAAGTGGTTTCAAAAGTTCAGTAAGGGGTAAAGAAAATGGTGGGGTCAGCAAAGGCTAGACGGGGGGGTTATAATCATCAAATTATTTTTAAATTAAAAATTTTTAAACTCTATTAAATATATAAATATATAAAATTTTAAACTATACTTCAATCTTGGTATCTTAAAAAATACACACACACCAACTGCCCAAACGCCTAGAAAGAATCAAATACCTGTAGTTTTAAATATCTGATATAAAAAAAAATTTTCTGATTCCATAAATTAAAAATAATAGTAATTTAACGTCTTATAATTCCAATATATCCTATAAAACTCCTACAAGTATGGTATATTAAAATTCTTTTTATGCTTTCTATAATTACTGTAAAGGAATATCATAACTTTTTTAAAGGTAAGCTTAGGAAATTCAATGTATTTTAGTGACAACATATAAAAACAATCACTAAGAAGTTGGCCTGGGGCTTCCCTGGTGGCGCAGCGGTTGAGAATCTACCTGCCAGCGCAGGGGACACGGGTTTGAGCCCTGGTGTGGGAAGATCCCACATGCCACGGAGCAACTAGGCCCGTGAGCCACAACTACTGAGCCTGCGCGTCTGGAGCCTGTGCTCTGCAACAAGAGAAGCCACGACAGTGAGAGGCCCGCGCACCGTGATGAAGAGTGGCCCCCATTTGCCACAACTAGAGAAAGCCCTTGCACAGAAATGAAGACCCAACACGGCCAAAAATAAAAATAAATAAATTAAAAGAAGGCTCAACATTCAAAAAAAAAAAAGAAGTTGGCCTGGCAAGACAAGGAAATAAGTGAAATCTATAATTTTCTCACACCTAATAAGAACTTTCTCGAAGTGTTAATGGCTTTTAAGATAGAAAGCATTTAACTAAACAAAAAGGTCATTAGAGCAGGTAAAAGTTTCAACAAATAGAAAATATATATTTATTTCACTTTATTATTAAGTATTTTATTTCTATTCAAAATAGAAAAAAAATATGTTTTTATATGGGAGAGCAGATATAGGCATTCAAGGCACTGATCAATACTTAGGCATATACAGATCAATAAGTAGGCACAATCAATCAAAGCAAAAATGTTAACAAGTTGCAAACTAAATGAAGATTTAATAAACCTGCAACAGGATCCTAAGAATTTGTTACATTCTCAAGTATAAGATCCATTTGTCTATCTATTCCTCTCTACAAATAAGCATTAAAATTAGGTGTAGGGGCTTCCCTGGTGGCGCAGTGGTTGGGGGTCCGCCTGCCGATGCAGGGGACACAGGTTCGTGCCCCAGTCTAGGAGGATCCCACGTGCCATGGAGCGGCTGGGCCCGTGAGCCATGGCCGCTGAGCCTGCGCTCCGCAGCGGGAGAGGCCACAGCAGTGAGAGGCCCGCGTACCGCAAAAAAACCCAAAAACCAAAACCAAACAAAATAACTTAGGTGCAAATAATGCTAAATGCTTTATTGAAGGGCTTTAACTGCACGTTTATATACTGTTATATATGTTTTTTAAAGAGCCAGTGTAAAAACACATTTTCCAGACAATGTATGAAAAGCTTTGCTTTCGAATTATTAAAGATATGTTTTATTTAGAACATCCACGTACATGACTATATTTATGGTTTCTTATAAGAATTTCACCTTGATAACAGAAGGAAGAGGTAGGATAGACCAGAGAAGTAACAGAACTCTTATCCTTACCAGCATGTCACCAAATACATTAAAAAATTACTGAATGTAACCTAACAGGCAATAAAGTAACTAAATTTCCACAAAAAGAAATGTATTTATTACTTCCTAATAGCAGACCCTTCTCTATACACTAGCATAATGACAAAGATTCTCTCCTTGACTGAACTCTATCCAGGCTCTTCTGAACTGCCTTCTGGACTAGGCCTTGACCTTGGCCTACAAAGACTTTAACACAGTTTCTAAGAGTTCAAGGTTGCATCCTTAGGAAGACCCTACCCCTGTTATAAAGTGCCTGCCCGGGAAAACTCAGGGCTGCCCAAAAAATTTACGTTTGTTCCAGCCAACACCTGGAGATAGAGCTCCTGTCTCCCCGGCTCTGTGAGAGGGGAGGAGCCTAACTTCCATAAGTGCCAGTTACAAACCCACATGGGTTTCACATGGACCAATTCCTCACTTCTTGCTTTTTGTAATTTTTTCACTTCCTGGATGCTACGGAGCCCCCATTTATCCCTGCTTTATTCCCACATTCTCCCTTTAAAATACACAGTCACCTCTGTATAAACTGAAGTTGAGCTCAGTTCATGCTGGATGCTTGCAATAGTATATCACTGATTAAAATCTATTGCAATAGTATATTAAAATCCTTCCTTACCGCTTTAACTAGTGTTCAGCTTTGTTTATCTCTAGCAATAATTTTATAAACAATGAAATATATCCCATGATTTAGCTAAAGCTTATTAGGTAACAAATAATAAAATAAGAATATTTTTGGGCATCTGAAGCAAGATGGCCAACTTACCATATAATTAAAGAGTTCCCATTAAAATGATAATGAAGGAATTAATAAAGATATAAATTCACATCAATGAAGAAAAGGGGAAGGGGGCATCAGGAAATGAGAAACTGAAACCAATTTTGGAATGGCAGATGCAAATTAATTGACGAGATAGTATACAGAAGTAACAGCTTGGGGTGTAAAATGAGGGGGCTACAGCAAAGAAGTAAGCTAATCTTCCCTAGAAAACCCCAAAAGACTTAGGACTATTAGCAGAAAACCCCAAAAGACAACTATTAACAGACAAGAAAAAAGAAAGTCAGAGATACAGATACAGACCTGAAAACAGAAAAATTAACTATAAGTCTGTTTATAAAACAATATCTACCTCCCATCCCTCCCTGACCCCACCCATAGTATGCTGCATGAAAGCTAGATGCTTCTCCCCAGGAAGAAGGAAAACAATGACTGCCTGGGGAGCGCGATGGCAGCTCCAGGGCAACACAGACACCCACATTCTCTAATTCTCCAACCCTTCCCCAATAAGGGCCAATAGCCCACCTTCTTATCCTAAAGGGGAGCCAGCAAATACAAACAACCACCATGTGCACAGAGCTTTTAAACTTCTTGTTTAATTCTTGAAAGTAAATGGAGTACTAAGGATCATCAGGCATTTGAAGAAGGTAATCATATGAAAGAGAAAGATCAGGGTAAACAAAAAAGGGCCCAAGAGCAAACAAAGTTCATCAGGAAACAGAAGGGAACTTAAAGCCAAAACAAAAAGCCTCTAATTGGTATCCTGAGAGTTTAGAGAGGATCTTGCATTACATGGAGGACACTAGGATAAAGAAACAAAAAAGATAAGCATTTGGAAAATGAAAATATTATTGATGGGATTAAAAAATCAAAAAAGGGTAAAAGACAGAGCTAAGGAATTTTATCCTAAGACAGAAAAAATGATAAAGAAATAAATGCGGGGGAAAAATAGACATAGGGAATCAAGTCAGGAGGTCCAACACTCAACTAATGGGAGTTATAAAAAGAGAAGAAGTAGAGAAGAAAGAATTAGAATAAATGAATACTGTACACCAAAAATGAAAGACATAAGTTTCCTGACTGAAGAGTCACCTGAAAGAATAATACAATGCATGGGGGAAAGACCCACACATGCTCAAAAAACAATAACTACAATGAACAAATTTAAAATGTGGTAGTACATTTCTCCCAAGAAGATATACAGACTGCCAACAAACACATGAAAGGATGCTCAACATCACTAATCATTAGAGAAATGCAAATCAAAACTACAATGAGGTATCACATCACACCAGTCAGAATGGCCATCATCAAAAAATCTACAAACAGTAAATGCTAAAGAGGGTGTGGAGAAAAGGGAACCCTCTTGCACTGTTGGTGGGAATGTAAATCGATACAGCCACTATGGAGAACAGTAGGGAGGTTCCTTAAAAAACTAAAAATAGAACTACCATACGACCCAGCAATCCCACTACTGGGCACATACCCTGAGAAAACCGTAATTCAAAAAGAGTCATGTACCACAATATTCACTGCAGCACTATTTACAATAGCCATTATATGGAAGCAACCTAAGTGTCCACTGACAGATGAATGGATAAAGAAGATGTGGCACATGTATACAATGGAATATTACTCACACATAAAGAAACGAAATTGAGTTATTTGTAGAGAGGTGGATGGACCTAGAGTCTGTCATACAGAGTGAAGTAAGTCAGAAAGAGAAAAACAAATACACATATATGTGGAATCTAAAAAAAAAAAAAAGGTTCTGAAGAACCTAGGGGCAGGACAGGAATAAAGACACAGACATAGAGAATGTACTTGAGGACATGGGGAGGGGGGAGGGCAAGCTGAGATGAAGTGAGAGAGTAGCATTGACATATATACACTATCAAATGTAAAACAGATAGCTAGTGGGAAGCAGCCGCATAGCACAGGGAGATCAGCTGGGTGTCTTGTGACCACCTAGAGGGGTGGGATAGGGAGGGTGGGAGGGAGATGCAAGAGGGAGGGGTTATGGGGATATATATATACGTATAGCTGATTCACTCTGTTATACAGCAGCAACTAACACAACAATATAAAGCAATTATACCTCAAAGATGTTAAAAAATAAATAAATTAATTAAAAACGTGGTGGTGTAAACAGTATTTAGAGAAACTCTGAAAACCATCAACAGAATTGAAAACAGAAAAAGGAGGAATGTGTGAGCAGGAATGTGTGTAGTAGTAGTGGTGAGGTCATAATGAGTAGTGTGCATACAATTTCTAAATCATGTATATGTATTACTTTGACTAAAAGTTCTTAAAATATATTTTTATAATCACTTTTAGATATCCAGAGTTCTTTAGTTAAAAAGATTAATTAAAATATAAATTTTACCTGAATCACAAAAAATCATTTTAGAGAACTACTAGTTGAATACATACCTAAGGTATGGGTAAAGGAAATAACCCACATTCTGATCTGGCAATCCTGACCACATGATGCCAGTCGAAAGAACTGAAGACCTTGTTCTCCACCTAAAAGTATAGATTTGTTAAAAATAAATACACAAGAATTGATAAAACATGTAAACCAAAAAATTTTCAATTTCTTAACTCAGATCTGTTAATTCTATTCTTTTAACCCACATTCACAAGCAATATTAATTATATTAATTAATTTATACCATATAACGAAACGTCGGTTAAAGAATTTCTATTAAGCAAGGTACTTCAAAGGATTATGACTTTAGCCCCTGAAGTTGCGACAACAAAATACCTTTTTATTTCCCTTCCACTAAGGATATAATTCAATGTTGCAAGGGACAATATTGAGCCATGAAGCTTAGGGCACCCTCCAACCCAATTTCAGAGTCTATGAGGTTAGCATTGATGGAAAAAATTAGGAAGAAAAGTCAGTTATGAGATGAGTGTTAAATGCTTAATTGCTCCCATCTTAACTTTTTTAGGATGTGTTCACTTGTTAAAAGCTTAGTCTTAATTCACATGGAATGAGACTGTTTTCCCATTTGATTTAATCAAGACAAAGACTAGAATTACATAAATCCAAAACAACATCAATTCAGTCCAATAGATTTGGTGGAAAATATTACACAAATCAGGGAAAGTAATCAGTTAAATTTGGTGTTACAAAAAAACCGCTAGTAATGCTTACTTAGATAATTTCAGTATATCATTATCTACCCACTAGCTAAGTTCCTAAATATTGTGGGTAATGTAAATATTGGTATCACCAACTCAATTTTATATGAATTCCACCTAATATCACAGGTCAAAGGAAATTTCAGCACTCATATGCAGTAAGACACAATTAAGAAACCTAATACCCATCTTAAGATTGCACTCCTGTTTTGCAAATATTTAGTATATGATATTTAATTTATACACCTGGGTATGTAAAATAAATGCTGCCCTCTGTTTTGTTGAAAGCACATATACTTTATTAACATAAAACAAATTAAAATTTCTTTTTCACTGAAAGTTTTTCTAACTGCATGGGACTTCCACATTTCAACAGCATTTTTGTTTTTGTAGCACAGGTTCAGCCAAACAGCATCCTTTCTCAGAGATCTTGATGGATGTAAGCAATTCCTAATAATCATTAAATCTTTTTAAGGCAAAACAGTTTACCCAAAAATGGCTGAGAGTAAAATATTTAAGTACTAGACTCAGTTAAGAAAACTTTTTCCTATTGTTTCTAGACTAAATAAGATCCTTACGTTAATTCAGAAGTTTCTTTCAGTAGTAAGACTTCATCTAGGACAATATAAAATTATAAAGCTTAAAATATGCCTATCCTTGAGATCCAAATATAATATTTAAAAATAGACTTTTCTTCAGGAAAAATATTTAAATTGTAATAATAATCTAATCCAAACTGTCTTTTCACTTAAAGACTGGAGAGAATTGAACATTTATCCTCCAGCACAAGCAGTATTATTTTTCCTTATTTGAGCAAAATGTCACAAAGACAGAAGATTCAATATGTCATAAGTATTTACAGATATTAACAAGTTATTAACAGATTACTAATCTGTTATTAATATAACAGATATTAACAAGTTAAAAATTACATACTTTGTCTTTTAAGAAAATACATAGTTACCACAAATTCCTATAGTAATCATTTATTGGTTTATATGCTTTAAAGCATATATTGGTCTGTTTCAGGGAATTTACACATAAGGTTAATATCTATTTTAACAGAAATTGAACTAAAGAAAGTGCAGAAGGGACATATTAGAAGTATATTGAGAAATATACTCTACAGGCAGGGTAGGGATGTGAGTATTAAACTTATTTTAGAATCTCACCAAATTTTCTGCCTAGTTTAGTGAACCTTTCCGGGACCCATGAGCTGCAACCCCTCTAAAGACAGAACAAGGATGTCCTTAGTTTTACTCCAATATCACTATAAAAATGGTATTTTAATTGAAAATCTTTTTTTCAGGTAACTTAGAATCAAAAAGGAAACCTAAATCTCCCTATGTTTATATAACTCATTAAAGATTCACTGAGTGCCTGTAAGATTTTGGAAAAGGTCTCACAGAATGGAAGAAATGGTTCTTGTCTGTTACAAGCTGGTCTTCTTAGAATAAACAGCATAAAACAATATATTAAAAGAATAAATTATCATAAGTAAATTAGGTAGGGAGTTTAATATAAGAATGGGTTCATGAAAAGAAAATCTGTTAATCTGCTATATGATACTAAAAGGCTAAGAAAACAAAAACAAGAAATTTCAACAAATCAATAAAAGGAATCTTATTCATCAGTCTGCATTTCAAGGCCTATTATATTCCAAGCACTGTAAATAAAACAGACCCAGGCCCTGCCCTATGGAGCTTACAATCTAACAGGAAAAACACCATTAAACACAATCCATATAAATAACTATATAATTAAAACCTGTGATACTTCACTAAGTCCTATTTTAAAAGAAAAGGCGTGCAACTAAAAGCCTGTATCAAAATACTTTAGACTGTGTGCAGGAGGTAAGAGCAAGGGAAACTCACCTGAAGTGATTTATTTATTTATTTTTACCTGAAATCTAAAGGATGACTAATAGTGAACCAGGTGAAGGGTCCACATGTAAAACCCTTGGAAAAATCTTAGAGACATTTAAGGAGTGAAAGGCGGCCAGTGTGGCAAGAGAATGCATGAAGCCAAGTGTGATTTGGGATGAGGCAGGGAAACAGAATATGAAGGTACTTACAGGCTTTGTGTTTGGGATTTGGTATTTTATCTTACCTTAAACATATTTTAATATGCCATTGATGGTTTTGAAATAGGGGAGTGCCAAAGCCATCCTGCTACTGGACCTGAGCTGTCCAATAAGGTAGTAACTCGCCACACATGGCTACTGAACAGTTGAAGTGTGACTACTACAAATTGAGATGTGACATAATATGCACACTAGATTTTGAAGACTTCATAACAAAATATAGTAAAATATCTTACTGATATTTTATTGACTATCAGTTATTGAAATAATAATAGGGTAAAATAAAATATGTTAAAATTAATTTCACCTACTACTAGAAATTTTTTAATTTACATATGTAGCTCACATTGTATTGCTATGGGACAGCACTGGTCTGGCAGTAAGACTGGAGCAGCCAAAAGCAGAACTTCATCCTAACATAGAAGATGAAAATAAAAGAAGACAACTTCCCAATTCACTGTATTTATTTAAAACCAAAAGTCTATATTCAGGAGTTTTTGTTTCTTCTTTTTCTGAAAACTAACTGTATTGTCAAATGCTTTATAAATTTATGTTTTGAAAGATTAAATTAGTAAATGGAAAATGAAACTTGTTTCCAATTTTTACATTCCACATTTCTATTTGAATATCAATATACAATATTTCAAAAATCACAGTAAAACCAACAGGGTTAAGGCCTCTACATTACCGTACTCAAGGAATCCAGATCTACTGCACCAAGTTGAGTCAGCCCCTACATATTTTCCCAAAGATCCTGATTTTCCCCCAAAAATATTTGTGATTTCATTTTGATCAAAAAAGATAAAGGAGAAGGATGATTCCTTGAAAGGAATGAATTAAAAGGGCTTGTTGTTTCACTAATGATGAAGTGAAAATAAGTAAAAGAACAAAAAGTTACATACAAATTGCAAATGGGAATTACTAGTGCTTACAAGAGTAAAATAACTAACCAGAAACTGGCTGTGGAGAAAAATCGCAGCAGGTAATTCCAAGATCATGTGCTTTTTCACTATGCAGACACCTCATTTTATCATCCCACACTGTTAGATCTCCACACGAGGAGCCAGTGACAAAGAGGTTTCCATTAGGAGAAAATGCACAGGCCACCAAGGAGCCATCCTTAACACTAGCACATCTGAAATAAAAGCAAAAGAAAAGGGAATTTTCATTTCAGAGCATCTTTTACTTTACAATCTCTAACAGCAGCTTGATATACTAAAAAGAGGATAAATGGCTATCACAGAACTAGAGATAAAAGGCAGTAGATGCCTATAGAAATAAAATATCATTTATATGCTTGCTAAAAGGAAGAGGATTTAAACATTATCTTAACCAAACCAAAGTCGACATATCTTCATACTTTTCCATATGGCAAGTCAGTAGGAACATGTTAAAATCTACAAAGCTTAACAAAAAAAGCAATAACAACCAACAATATCAACTACAGTCACATTTTTTTTTAAGATATAACTTTTTGATTGAAAAACATGTTACTGGGGTCAAAAGTACTTTCAACTTTTGTATTAAAATCACCTAGAAACAACAAACAGCAAAATCACCCAGAAACTTTCATCCCATCTTCAAATACAAATTCTTTATGTAAAGAAAATGCTGTGAACAAGTTAAAATTATCTAGGGAAGATTAGGAAGCACTGGCTTAACAATTATTTTCTCAATTAGGAAAAATAAACAGGTAAAAACCCAACAATTAGTGCAGTGTCCTAGCCAGTGCTTAAATCTACTGCAGTGTACCACTTTTGTATCATTAATTACATACATTAGAGAAATAATGCTAGGGAGGCAGAATTTATCACCCAATAAGTGAAAAAGATTCGTTAGCTGACAGCTGTATTTCATGCACACAAAATAACTTAAAAGGCATTTCATTCTTCCTGTGCTTTCTCTTTAAACTGTTTATTAACACCACTTAAAACACATCACTTTCCTCAATCCAAAGACCCAAATCTAAATGAGTAACAGTTGTTTACCAGCTGCTACCATTTGTGCTCTAAGTGATGCTGGGGGGTAGGGAGAAAGGAAGGTACATTAAGCTATTTTAATTGGTAACATTTGAAAGTTTATAGTTTTTAAGGTACTTAATGTCACGTTAAAAAGGTTAAAATGTTTGATGTTATATATATTTCACCACATTATAAATACATACAAGTGCATGGTTTTAATGTTGGTGAGTTGCAACACATTACCAGTGTAAATTAATTGATGTATTTTTATCCAAAAGGAGTTTTTTAAGTGATTTTTTTTTAAAAGAAACGATAACACAACACCATGCTGATCACAAGGTTCCTTCTTCTGGGCTTGGTCAGCAAGAATCCTAGTCAGGAAAGAGCTGTGTAGGTGAGATTTACCTACCATTACTTTATTATTGAGAACACCTGAGCCACGAGTGACAAAAATAAAGCCTAAAATTACTAAATTTTATTCAAAAGACTACTGTGGGGTTTTTTTTTGGCCTCTTTCCCAAAAAATCCACGAAGTCTAACAAGATTAACCTTATTTTACAAAAGAGAGATTGGAAATTTAAAACACTCAGAGCCAAGCAAATCTACTTCAAGAATCATATTTTGTTTTTATGACCTTCAGAAGATAGGTCAAAATATTTTTCCTTGTGATGTCTAAAAATTATCTGCTTCTTAACGTCATCAAAATATTCTGCCTTTTTTTCTTCTTTTTTTGGTGGACCTGTTAATAGGATTAAAAACGGAAAGTGGTTTAAATATTCCTACCTATATAACTTGTATGACTGTGCATTCCACAAAACAACAGTTCCATCAGCTGCCCCTGATACCAAACAAGTGGAGTCTGGGGAAAACTGGCAAACCCTCACGGGGCTACCACTGGGCTGTTCCATCACTGCCAAAGTTTGTCCGTTTTGAGTATCCCATAAGACAGTGGTACCATCTGTTGAACACGAAGCCAAAATATGTCCTGAAGCGGAGAAACAGCAGCAGTGGACAGCATAGGTGTGAAACTTCAATGGAGAGTGTGGCAATTCACTAAAGTCACTCAGGGAGTACAGGCGAATTGTTTTGTCCAAGGAGCAAGTGGCCAAGAGGGAAGAGGAGAAGGCACAGCAGTTGACATCATCATCATGATCCGCTAATGTGTGAATGAGTTTCACCATGTTCTTTATTTGAAGTAAAATATCCTGCAATTTTTAGACAGATAAAGGTTACTTCATCCTAGGAATCAAATAAACGCAACTCAAATCAATATAAAAGAGCCAAAAGCAATTAACTTGCTCAATGAAAGCTCCTACATTCACATTTTTAAAAGACAATATATTATACCGGGGGTTAGAATAATTTGGAGAGAAATAAAACATTTTAAGACTATAACCTCTGATGACTATCACAATCACCAGTGCCATACCAATAAAATTCCGTAACTCCTGAAAAGGAACCTAGTCAAATAACTTCAAACTGATTTGACACTGAACATCCAGAACCTTGGGTATTTATTTCACCTGTGAAGACTTTCCCTTAACTGCTACTCAACACTGCCTCATTCCACATCTGCTAATCTCAGCTTAAAAAGATTTTTCACTATTTTAACAAACTCTGCTGCTCCTTCCACAGGATGGAGCCAAGGCTACTGCTCTGACTTTAAGATGCAGAATTATATAGTTCACTCATAAAAAAGGAACAAAAGGTTTCATTCACAAGTGGCAGTGTTGAAAGCTATCATGTCATGGTTTGTCATCTTGTCTAAGAATAAAAAGATATAAAAGATTTGAGGTGAAGAATCAATGTAATAAATCAAGGAAACCAAAAAGAAAGTGGCAAAAAATGGACTCAGCTGGTCTGCACCTAAGAACAAATTTACAAATTTAGAATAAAATCCAAACTCCTCACCAAGACTTACAAAACCCTACATGGTCTGTCTCTTGCTTGCCTACTTCTCAGACCTCAACTCCTTCCACTTTCCCTCACCCTCCCCCTCTTTCCAGCCTCCCTGGTCAAAAGGATTACACCTAAGATCGTCACAAAGTGGTTTTCTTATGCTTAAATTCTCTTCCCCTTGCTTTTGGGATCTAATTTCACATTTCGATTTCACTTTCAGTGTCCTTCCTCAGAGAGAGTTTCCCAGCCTAAAGTAGCCCCTCTACAGGCTAGCACATCACCGTATTTTAATCCTCAGTGTAGCAATTACCACCCTCTGACATATTTATTATTTATTTCTCTCCCCCCACCAGAAGGTAAGCACCAAACCAACAAAGATCGGGTCTGTTTCGCTCATTTCTGCATCTACAGCATGTGAAACGTAAAACAGTATCGGCACTTAATGTGGACAAATAAATATTTGCTGAATTAACATTTTTCCCCAAATCCAGTTCTAGGCTTTAAACATTATATGTGAATATAATACAAAATGACTGGATAACTAAAAATAAAGCTACTAATACTAAAAAAAGAAAAGAAAAAAAAATCTGACTGTGGAAAAATGGTGTAGAACGAGGCAATAATCGGCCCTAAAGGGACAGGCGTAACTTTGAATTGTAAAATTCATAATACCTTGTTCTAATATTATTTACAGAAATCTTTCCAAATAGATGGAGCGAGCCTTTTCCAACATTTATCTTATCCCAAAAGTTCAGCCTCTTTTTTCAAACTTCAATGAAGTCTAAAAAACCAACCAACCAACCAACCACCAAAACCCCTGGTAGATTACCGCCTGAGGTGTTGCACTGGAAACAAACGCCATCAGGAGGTGCTTTCTGGGGAACTCCCAAATCCCAACTGTGCAAGTGCACACAGGTAATTTTCCAAACTTCCTCACCCTTGGGGCGCTCGGCTCCCTTTGCAGTTCGAGGCCCTCGAGTCGCAAGGACAGAGACGCAGTCGGCTGAACTCTTTGTTTTAAAACGCGCTCTCAAGTCTACCCCTACCTGGTGTGGGCGTCCACTTAAAAACCTCAGCCATCAAGCCGAACACTCAATTTCCGGTCATATCCCGGATCAACTCGCCAGTGTGAACACACGCATACCCATCTACTGCAAGGCAAACCCGAAATGTGCCAAGAATCCTCCAACATAAACCTCGAGACCTACTCCCACCGCGCCCACGCGGGGACCAAGGATTTGCCCAACTCTGAGAGCCAACCAGGCCTCAGCGGACCGAGCGACCCGCGGCAGGAGCGCGGCCGGCGGGGAGCAGGGCCTTCCGGGGCGCGGGGACCGGCGCTCGGGTTGGGGGGAGGGGTGGAAGCCAGCTGGGGCTTTCACGCCCCGCCGGGAGGCGCCGCCCGGCTCCCAGACCGAGGCCGCAAAACCGTGCATCGCTCTGGTCAAAGTCTCAGCAGGTCCCTGTCGCGCGCTTAGAACCTGACACCGAGAAACGGAGGGTTTAGACACCTCGAGCGGGGAAGCTCGGCGGGCTGACCCCAGTCAAGGTCCCGCACCTGCCTCCGCCGCTGCTAAACTGGCCCATGGGCACTGCCCCTTTCACCTCGAAAACCCACGACGCCCGGAATCAGCGCTCAGATGCCGGCGAGTGGCGCAGGACACGTGACGCGCAGGTGAGGCGGGCGGGGCCGACGCCGGCGGACGACCTAAGGCGAAAGGAAGGCCCCGCCCCCTGGGAGGCGGCCTGCGCCGCGGCGCATGCGCGCCCTTCCGCTTTCTGATGAGGAGATTTCTAAAACCTGGCTCTAGGATTAAAATGAGTCCGGATTGGGGAAGAACCTTTAGTTGAAATTTTTTTCTGGTTGCGGAAGCTGAGGTCTCAAGGTCTAGCGAGTGCCTGAAATGTGATTTTAAAGGGGGCATTATACAATGCCCCCTTTAACTCTCCAGTTACTACAGCTCAAAGTTTTTGAGCCTCCTTCCTCTGCTGTATTTCTTTATCCTGCTCTATTCTGTGACCTCCCTGATTGGTCTTTTCTGTTTCGGCCAGCTCTGACCTCAGTGGTTCATGACTTCAACCATCGCCTTTGTGCTCAGGTTACCCAAATCTGTCTTTCCAGGGCAGGCTGCTGGAAAGGATATCCAGGCTATCCTGCTATCACCTGAACCCGATGTGCATTTCTTACAGCGTTTCCGAGCGCCTCCTAAGCTCACGTGGAGCTTATACCGTGGTTTCCACGTGTAATTGATTACGAAGTGATTTTGCCAGTCCCTTCTGAGATTAAAAAATTGACCTGAAAAAAGTTCCTAGGCGTGCTAACACTTACGAACTAAGTGCACGTCACGGTATTGAACCATGTTCAGATTAAAATCAAAGTTACAAAGAGTTTTCTTCAGCGAGGAAACATTAAAAAATTACAAACCTGAGGAAACCAAAGTCACATATTTGAAGAGTAATAACCTAAAATACTCAAATTTAAACATGAAATTGAGATCGCTGAAGATTTGTAATGAAAAAGACAAAGGGAAAAGAGGAGATCAAAATTCATGATTTTGAGATGCTCCTGTGATTTTTAAATTGATTAACGAGTGCATTATGACTGACACTTTGAAACCTGATTACAGGCCAAAGTAATGCCAAAACAGTATTTTTCTAAAAGTAACTTTTTGATTGTATAAATAATGGAGCTCTCTCTAGGCAATATAGAAACTATAAATAAGAAAAATAACTAATAATCACATCACTCAAAAATAAGCCACTCAGATATAACATTTACTTTCAGTCTTTCATGAATAATAATATCAATAATTTTACAAAAAGACCTGCAAACTACCTTTTTCAACTTACACTTGTATCCTGAGCATTTTTCACATCTAAAATTTCTCAGTAGTGTAATTAACTGCTTCTGCCTAATGGTCCACAGCCCCAGAAACATACCATAATTTATTTAACATTTTCCCAGTTGTTTCAATATTTTTGTGCTTATTATAGATAATACTGGATTCAATGACATCGTACATAAATATTTAATGAAATTTGCTAAGGAAATTGTTAGATAGAGATGGAATTACTAGGTATAAGGGTGTAAATAGTCTTAATAAATATTGCCATATTGCTTTTCAGAGAGGCTGTATGGTCTCAGCAACATATGGTGGTGCCTGTCCACATTCTTGACAGACTTGAGTAATTTTTTAAAAATTTTCACTGATTTGATGGGTAAGATTGGTTATAATATTCTTCAAGTAAAATATGTAAAAGAAACTCCTGACTACACAGGCCAGTAATTTAGTATGGAGATCTCAAGCCCAGTATGGTCAGTTTTGCAGGACAGGCAGTTTCAAAGAGGGAAGCTTTATTGTAGCTGGTCTCTAGTCTGTGAATTTGCAATTTGGGAGATGTTAATTAAAATATCTTGGCAATATATTAGAGAAACATTTTAAGAATTTATAGAGATCTTTGATCACATGAGTGAACGGGTTATCCTACTACATAGGACAGAGTGTCAAATAATTGGAACTTTGACTTGGAACATTAAAGATTTGAACATTTTATACATTTTTTGCTCTAATTATGTAACTGTGGTCAATAATTAATCCTGTTTTATCATTAATTTCTAGTTTTGTTCCTTGTAATAATGCTTCTTGGGGAATATAGAAAACAATTTTAAGTGGTATATTTAAAGGAAAACTAACTTTTCAGTTAAATAGTAAGCAATACATGGTCTCCAAATACAATCCAGTGGGAACAGAATAGGTGTGAATTAGTTAGTGAGTCAATGATTATTCAAATGTTTAGTTGAGAGTAACCAAGAACTCAAAGGAGAGAGAGAGATGATAGGCACTGAAGTAATTAGAAAAGGTGGGTGTAGGAATGGGTTCTAAACAGGCTTGAAGTGTGGGCCAACTGAGGGATGAGCTTGGGAAATACCCAGTTTCACAGTAAATACTCAGGAATGCATTTGGGTTGTTCTGCTTTGCAGGCAGATAAGGCCAGAGTTTCCAGAACCATCAGGCAAGGTAGAGTACAAGATGTAAAAAACTCCCTGGAGGTGTTCAGTTTGCAAAAAAATGTATCAAGCTCAATATATATAATACATGCATTTGTGTGTAGTGTATATTAAAATTCAAAAAAAGTTTCTAAAAATATCCATGAGAATGGCCCAGGGATTCTCTCATACTGATGCAATCGTTCACTTTCCACACCTGGTATTATCCACAGCGCTACCTCCCAGTAGAGAGGAAGCTGTAACTGGGTGCAGGCTGTGTTATCTTCTGCATTAAGGAATAGTCTCCGAATTCCCCTTATCCTTTGAAATTAAATAAACTTTACACCCTCTAACTGGCCATGTTTCCATTAATCCACCCATAGTCCTGGATGCCAACCAAGTAATAAGAGTTCGTTAGGGTTCTTTAAGTTGGTGTTTCATACAGATAGAAGAAAGACCCAGGGGCTGCCAAATGAGGATGAGGAAGCCTCACACTGGGCACAGTGAGAGCTGCCTGATGATAGAAAACATACATGTAGCTAAAAATAAGCAGACAAGAAAGAAATGTGATGACATTTGGTATCTGTACATGCTAAAGAAATTTTGCAGTTCCAACTATGCTTTTTCTTCCTCTTTGGTACAAGAAACATTCTTCTCGTTTACGGATTTTTAAATTCCAATTTCCTATAATTAAAATTTTCCCTTTCTTATTTCTTCTGTCTCATCTTCTCAAATTCTTTATTTTCCAGTATCTTATTACTAATGCTCAAAAAGAGAATTCAAGATTTAAAATACAGTTTTGAAAAAGAAACCCACATTTTTACTTTCAGATTCCTGATTTTTTTATAACATAAGAATATAATAGACATTGTATAATCAAATTCACTTGATACTAGCCCAACTTACAGAATTATTATTAATTCAATCTCTTTGTCATAGGTCTATTTAGATATTCTCTTGCTTCTTGAGTCAGTTGCAGTACTTTGTATCTTATAGGAAGTTGTCCATTATCACCCAAGTTATCTACTTGGTCCACAGTATTCACTTAAAGTCCGTGTTTGTTTCTGCAATGTCCCCTCTTTCATTCCTGACTTTAGTAATTAGTCTTCCCTCTTTTTTCTCAGTTGGTTCAGCTAAAGCTTTGTCAATTTTGTTGATCTTTTCAAAGAACCAATTTTTGGTTTAATTAATTTTTTCTATTCTTTTATTAATTTCCACTCTAATTATTATTTCCTTCCTCCTGCTTGCTTAATGCTTCGTTTGGTCTTCTTTTTCTATTGGAAGGTTAGCTTACTGATTTATGAATTTTTTTTCCATATAGGATTTACAACTATAAATATCCCTCTAACCACTGCTTTGGCTGAAGCCCTGTAATTCTTTGTATTAATAAAATCTACCGATCATTTTTAGGTCGATCACAATTTGGGTCTCAATAATAGCATAAAGCGTTGTCCACACAAATCCATATCAGCCCAAAGTTTCACTGGGTCAAAATGCACTCCAGCCCCTCCACTTTCTTATTGGTTTTGTGTTTTCCATCATGAGGTTTCTCAAAAGCAGTGTCTCCCCTTTGAACCTAAGGTAAAATATATTAGCAGTCTTTCCTGACCATGACACATTACTACAGTTCAATCTACTTACTTTGCCAAGACCCTCTTAATCTTTTATCACACTTTCTTCAATTGTGCATTTTAGTTCTTTTCCAGGACCGTTTCATAAGTGATGGGATATAGAGAGGTAAGATATTAAGCCCTACAGGGCCTATTTTTTTTCCTTCTAATCCAATGGTTTAATAGCCAGTCTGCATCAGGATAGCCTAGGATATGAGGCAATTACAATGAACCTTAATATCTTAGTGACATAAAATAAGGTTTGTTTCTTGTTTATGCTATGTGTCCATTGTGAATTGGTAGGGAATTATGTTCAACATAGTTAATCAGAGGTCTGGGCTAACAGAACATGAGTCATTTTGAGCATTAATAGTAGCTGTGCCAGAGGGAGAAGAAAGAAATTAAATACTGGCTAACAAGATGCACATGATAATTATATTCAGATCTCTTTGGCCAGAACTAGCTTGTCAAATGGCCTCACTCAACCACAAGGAGTATAGGAAATACAATTCCATCGTGTGCCCAGGAAGATGTCTTTGATTTTATGGTATTAATGACTATACCAGATGATAGGTAATGTCCTCTTAGAAAGGAAGTGAGATCAAAGTTAGAGACCAGAGGAAAGCAATCTGGAGAATTACAAAGAAGTTTTACTTTGTACCAGATAATCCATTCCTTTTGACCTATTTAGTTCACCTGGGACGTCTTAGGTCTTTTATTATAGACATGAGCCTCTTTAACACGTCCCAGGAAGCAGCTGTATGCTATCAGAACATTACTAGGCTTCAAGATATGATTATAAAGTAATATGACCTCATATTTCATGAAATATAATCCAACATATACATGCAATAAGAGCTATCCTTTTCAAAGCAATCATTTTGAAAATTCAAACATTTATTCCAGCATAGCTGCTACCTAAAAGATATTTAGAACCTGGATTTTGGCATTGCTTTCAGAGTATAGCTCATTCTTTTGAGTATCTTCCTTGATGGGAAGGCTTTATTGACAAAGTTTTATTGGGTGCCATTAATATGTCAGACATTATACTAGATACTGGGTGTTTAAAAAATGTGTAGGACACAGTCTCTTGAGGAGCTGTGTCAGGTGAGAGTGGGAGGTACACAGCCCATAACAGCAATACCTTTAGTTATGGGAGAATATGAATTCTAGCTGCTCACAGGAAATTTGAGTGGAGGAGTAAGAAAGCCAGTTAAATCCATATATAATGGACAATTATCTCTTGTCATAAAATAAGAGCATGTCGATAAACACATGACTCATGAAATGTGCAGAATTCCAATCAGATGGCTAGAAATAATTTTAAATAGGCAGAACTGGAAAATATGATAATCAAGGAAGCTGAGATATTTCAGTTTCTCAGGAACAAAAAATGGGGATAAACATCATAGAACAGAGAAAAAGGGGAGTTTGAACAAAAAATGGGGATAAGCATCATGGAACAGAGAAAAAGGGGAGTTTGAGGGGTAAAATATGCTGTTTTATATGTATTGTCCAGGAAAGAACCCCAGAAGTTGTCAGATAGAGACTCCATTGTGGTTTGCTGTGCTGTGGAGAAGGGCTGATTCGCCTGCCCTTACCATGCCTGGATAAAACACTCCCAAGTATATCTCATTCTCATTGTATTGAGTCTATATGCTCACCTAGTATATTTCAGATAATTCAGTCTCTTTCTTAGATATCATGACACTGGAAACCTGGACATGGTACTTTAGCTAGTTGAATGGACTCTTTCCCATCATAATTTAGTTGATATTCTGGTTTATGCTTTATTTAGTGTGATTAGTGCACATCGGCAACCTCCTAAGTCTGATTAACTTTGGAGGTTGTGATAACATCATGTCCAGGCCTAAAAGAGAGTAGGTAAGTCACCAGATCCTATTGTATTTTACTAACCACCCATCTCTCTTTAGTGTCTTCATAGCTTAGTGATAACAGCATGGCTTGGGGCCAGTTGACTGTGAGTTTGAATCCTAGCCCTGACCACTAAGCAGCTATGTAACCAAACATTTATAAGCCTTGGGTTCCTCATATGTCATATCTCATAGAACTGTTCTGAAGATTAAACAAAACGCTGCACATGCAGTATTTAGCCTAGCGTTGTATACATATTAATACCACTTTCTCTGTGCAACTGTAATAGATAGGTGTGAGATCTCTGGGCAATGCAAGCACAAAGAAATTCTTTGAAGGGCCATCAAGAAGCTCAACTTTTACTGGTGGGAGCAGGCATGCATACATAATTTGTTATGATATGATGTGATAATGGCTCTGATAGTAACAAAATTCTATAAGAGTAAAAAGTAACTGCCACCTGGGGGTGGAGGGTGGGAAGGAGAATAGAGGAAGCCACAAATAATAGAATTTAGCAGGTGGTGGGTAAGCATACATTGTGTTCTGGAGTTATTTTGTGGGATGAGTAGCCAATGTAGGGAAGAGAGGATGGGGTTATGATAGGACAAAAGACTAAGAATAGGCCGAGGCTAAGTCTGAAGAGCCTTTAATGCTACACAAATACCTTTTTAGCAACAGACTGACAGAATCAGATCTGGGTTCAAGATGGCAAAGTGGTGGACAAAAGGAGGATGACTAGACTGATTTCAAAACTTATTACAACAATGGAAAAAAACATTGGGAAAGACGAGAGAGCCTAGAAATAAATCCTCACATATATGGTCAAATGATTTTCAAGAAGGGCGTTGAAACCACGAAATGGAGAAAGTTTTTTCAACAAATGGTATGGCAAAAACTGGATATCCACATGCAAAATAATGAAGTTGGACATTTACTTTATACCATGTACAAAAATTCAGTTAAAATGGATCGAAAACCTAACTGTAAGAGCTAAAACTGTTAGAAGAAAACATAGGGGGAATGATATATGACTTGGATTCACAATGATTTCTTGCATAGGACACCAAAAACATAGACAAAAGAAAAAAACAGACAAATTGGACTACATCAAAATTAAAAATTTCTGTGCATCAAGGGATATAACCAATCAACAGAGTGAAAAGGCACCCCATGGAATGGAAGAAACTGTTTGCAAATCATATATCTGATAAGGGTTGTTAATATTTAGAATATATTTAAAAAACTCCTGTAACTCAACAACAAAAACCAAACAACTTGATTTTAAAATGGGCGAAGGACTTGAACAGACACTTCTCCAAAGAAGATGTGCAAAAGGGCAACAAGCAAGTGAAAAGATACTTATCACTAACCATCAGGGAAATGCAAATCAAAACCACAGTGAGATACCACATCACACCTGTTAGGATGGCTACTATCAAAAAACAAAAATAAACAACAACACAAGTGTTGACAAAGACATAGAGAAATTGGAAACTTGTGTACTGTTGGAGGGAATGTAAAAATGGTACAGCTGCTGTGGAAATCATTACGGTGGTTTCTTAAAAAATAAAAAATAGAATTACCATCTGATCCAGCAATTCCATTTCTGGGTATAAACCCAAAAGAATTGAAAGCAGGGTCTTGAAGAGATATTTGTACACCCATGTTCATAGCAGCATTATTCACAATAGCTATAGAGTGGAAGCAACCCAAATGTCCATCAACAGATGAATACATAAACAAAATGTGGTCTATACATACACAATGGTATTATTATTCAGCCTTAAAAAGAAAGGAAATTCTGATACATGGTACAACATGGATGAATCTTGAAGACATGTTAAGTGAAATAAGTCAAATACAAAAAGACAAAAAATAGAATGGTGGTTGCCAGGGGCTGGGGGAAGGAGGAGTTACTGTGTAATGGATATAGAGTTCAGTTCTGGAATGGGTAGTGGTGATAGATGCGCAAAAATATGGATCTACTGAACACCACTGAACTGTACACTTAAAAATGAATAAGATGGCAAACTTTATGTCATGTATATTTAACCACAATTTTTTTAAAAAGGGAGGATGGCTAGAAAAAATGAGATACTGGTACTTAGCAAATGATGAGGCATAAACTAGTATAGTGGCAGAGGGAATGGAAAATTGGAGATAAATGTACACCATAGGAATTTTAGAGGAAGATTCTTCAGGATGTCATGGAGAGATGGGTAAAGTGAGAAGTCCAAAGGAATTCTGAGGTTTCCTACCATGGGTGGCTAGATGTATGTTGATTCTGTTAACCGTGGTATGGAATACAGGGGAAAGAGCAAGTGTGAAAAGTAGGAAGACCATGAGATCATTTTTAGATTGTTGAGTTTGTGTTATCTGTGTCATGTCCTAAGATAGAGTTTGAGGTCAGAAGAAGAATATAGTGTGTATTTATTGATACAGGAATCACAATGATAAGTAAGCCTGAGGTTTTCCAACTTCTAGGCAGACTCTGAATGTTATAACTAGGGGTTTTATGCTATTTTTAATGACCCAAATAGTCTCAAGTGAATGGCACATGTGCCTGTAATTATGGTGTACAGGTATTATTTTTTTTAATGCCACTGCTTTGTAAATAAAACTCTTCAAGCATTGAGACATGGAAATAAAAACAACAATAACAGTTGTACATAATAGTGAAAAGATTGGGAACCACTATAGAGGTAATACTTGAATCTATATGAAGATGAGTAAGGAATGTAACTTTTATTCCAAGTTTATATAAGGCATCAATCTGTTATATTCAAAGCTGGGTTACCCCACATTATAAAATGAAGTTCCTTTCCACTTGTCTTTCATATAATATGACTCTTAACTTACCTTAAGCATTTAGACATATTTTATGCCATCATAGCACCAGTCCCATAATGAAAAACATCAACACCAAAGGATGAACTGCAATGAAAATCCTCTACCTGTAAAGGATACTGCATCACATGCTGTAAAGTGCCGAGTTAATCAAAATAATGGGTAAGATAATAAAATTAAGACTGTAGCACCTCCAGATACTAAATCTTAGGCAGGGTAATTGTAAGGCCAGCTTCATTTCTTACTCTTCTTTCAGGAATTAGTCTTGTGTTGTAGTCTAATGTCTAAAAACATTTGTTTTATATACTTTGTTCAGTTGCCCGATTGCTTACAGCAGGAGGCTAAAGATAATTCCAGTTCCTTCCTCATGTACAGAAGCGAACTTAGTGTTCAATATTTTTTTTAGATTTTGATTCCAAAGCAATGTAACTGTTTCTAAATAAACTAGAATACATTCATCTCTTAAAAATTACCATCTTGTTATTATTCCATAACACTACCAACGCTCAAATTAGTTTTGGAATATTTTGGTGAGAAAATGCATTCAAATAATGTTCAAAGTAATCAAGAAAATCAGTGTTATGTTCTGAGCAATTTTATTTGAAGGCCAAAGACCTTACCAAGTGAAGCTTACTAAGTTTGCTGCCAATGCGTAAATTACTCGACCTTTTTGGTATTGGTTTTGTCATCTGTAAAATGGGCTATATCCTGGCCTATATGAATGGGGCCCTCTGGAATTGTGTAGCATGTAGCCTGAATTGCTGCAAAGCAGTAGCCCAGGCTATACTAAGATGCTTTCATCTGAAACAAAATATTCAAATCAAAATTGCTTATGCAATAAATTATCTCACCTAGCAAAATGTTCAGAGGTAGTGTGGCTCTAAGATTAATTTGATGGCTCATGTCATCAAGAACCCAGGTCCTTTCCATCTCCCTCACTTCCCCCATCTTCAGCATTACTGTTATCACCTCTCAGGTTTGTCTTTGCATAGCTGAATGATGGTTGCAGTAGCTCCAAGCATCATGGCCTCCTAAACCATCTCCAAAGACCAAAAGGGACAGAAATTCTCCTCTGAACAATTCCCCAGAAGACTTCTCTCATGTCACTGCCCAGGATTATATCACATGCTCATTCTTTAAGCAATCACTTTCAACAGGAATGGAATTACCATGATTGGCTTACTAATTAAAAGATTTATCCTCCTGGGGCTAAAAAAGTGCCCACTTTCCCATGAAGTTTATGGCCAACCAACATCTACAGAGTGGATGGAAGGAAGAAGACAAGACAGCCAGCTACTGAATAGGCAATTAAAGTGTCTTCCACATGAAAAATACCTATACAATAAAAAACTATTTAAGTGAAATAATAGATGTGAAAGTAATCCAGAACTCAATTATTATGTAAATGTTATGCCTTAACCTTTAAATGGCATCATTCAGTATATTCACCAGTTATATTTACCAGCTAAATTTACCATACTTGGTTTGTGACTTTTTAAATGTTAAAAAAAGCACATTTTTTTGCAGAGATATTATGATCTATAGATAAGGAAGATGACAAAGATGTTAGTCTTCCCAAATTCTACCAACCAGAGAAAAAAAGCACTGTTAATGTTTTATACATCCCTGCAGAAAAAAAAGCACTAACATTTTAGTAGATGCATCCCTGCAGTTTGCCCCATGCTAAGTGCATTAAATATATTTTAACAGAATTACTATACATACTCTACTATAACCAGCCTTTTCACTTAATTTACCAATATTAATATAGATTTTCATGATAATTTTTAATGGCTGAATAGAATCAGCCTTTGTTTTTAAACAGTCACTTCTATATTCAAAAGAATTGAGATTTGCTATAATGAGGATATTCAGAAAAGCAATATTGAAGAAGAGCTGTAAACGTAATTGAAGAATTGGAGGAATCACAGACGAGAACATACCTTTCAAGGCCTTCCACTGTCTCCATACAAACCTGCCATGTAAATGTCTTGTTAGCCTTTGGTGAAGTAATGACCTTGCTGAGCTTCCCTTTCATCTCAGTGCAAGGTTTATTCCCAACTGGCTATAAGCCTTAGGTCTCTTTCATTCACTACTGAATCCCTCTTCAAGATTCAACCACATTCTTTGGTATCCATTACCATGATTATTGGGGCTATTTTTAATTTTTATTTATTTATTTAATAAACTTATTTATTTTTGGCTGTGTTGGGTCTTCATTGCTGCACGGGGGTTTTCTCTAGTTGCGGCGAGCGGGGGCTACTCTTCACTGGGGCGCGTGGACCTCTCATTGTGGTGGCTTCTCTTGTTGCGGAGCATGGGCTCTGGGCACGCTAGCTTCAGTAGTTGTGGCTTGTGGGCTCTAGAGAGTAGGCATAGTAGTTGTGGCGCACGGGCCCAGTTGCTCCGCGGCCTGTGGGATCCTCCCAGAACAGGGCTTGAACCCGTGTCCCCTGCATGGGCAGGCGGATTCTCAACCACTGCTCCAGTAGGGAAGTCCCAGGGCTATTTTTTAATTAAAGGACATGGTAAGGAGTTTGTTCAGTGAGAATAAGGGCAGTCTTAGAAGTCCAGCTTGATACTTAAATTTTTTTTTTAATTTCAAGAATGAACTACATACAACTTATAGTATACCTCACAATGCTTTTATTTAGTCATCCAAGTGAGAACAATCCAAATGATCTTCACGTGTATGGTCAGGGTAGAGATAGAACAAATAGATCTCAGATATTAATTTTGCTGAGGTGCAAAATTCTCTTCCACTGAAGGTCCAGAGGATCCGAATTATCTTTTCCTTTAACCCTGCCTTTAGCCAACCTGTTACGCATCACACTTCCAAGCACTGCTTTTGCTACAGTAACTCATAAGTCTATATAAGCTCCAACAATACCTAAGAACTCTCAATATTTTCTACTCACCTCCATTTACCTGAGCTTTTGCCTGCTCATCTCCTGAATGTTCCGTCTCCTGAATATCATTGGCTGAATATAAAATTTGGGGCCGTTTTATAGTCCTTAAAAAGCAGATAGGGTTAGATATGATGTCTACATAAAACAAAAACTACAAAAAGGCAATCAAAGTTGAAGCTGCTAAAAAGATTGGAGAAATTGCTCGATATCCCTCAAAACATGGTATTCAAATTCAAAAATCTGTAATAAATTGTTAGTGAAAATTAATCCAAACAAATATTGAATACTGGTTGAGAAGTAGGGGGAAGAATCCTCTTCCACTGCTAGTAGGAGTGTAAACTGGTGTAGTCATCTGGAGGGTAGTATGGCAATAGCATGGAAAGTTAGTGTGCATATACCTAACAACTTGGGGATTCTCCCCTACATATAGATCCTAGAGAAACTCTTACCACAGTCTGTTAGTTATCTATTGCTATGTAACAAATTACTCAAAACTGAGTGGCTTAAAACAACGATAAACATTTATTATTCCACAGTTTCTATGGGTCAAGAATTCAGGAGTGTCTCAGGGTCTCTTCTAAAGTTGCAGTCCAGATGTTGGCCGGGGCTCCTGTCATCTGTTTAACTTCAGCTGAAGGATCCACTTCTAAGATGCTGTTGTCACATGGCTTGTACGTTGGTGCTAGCTGTTGGCTGTCCCATGGGGCTGCTACAGTGTCCTCAACAACACTGTAGTTGGCTTTACCAGGAGCAAGTGATCCAAGAGAACAAGGTGGAAATAGCAACGTATTTATGACCTAGTCTGGTAATTCACACATCACTGCCATATTATGTTGGTCACACAGGCAAAACCCGATACAATGTGGGAAGTGATTACACAGGGGCATGAATCATTTGGGACCATCTAGGAAACAGGCTTGCACACGCAGGTCCATAGAAGACATGTATGACAACATTCACTGCAGTATTATTTGCAGTGACAAGGAGTTGCAGGCAACTTAGGTTTTCATGCTGAGAGAAGTTTGAAAGTAAAATGTGGTATATGCCTGTGATGGAATACCTTGTAGCAATCAAAAGTAATGAACCAGATTTATGTACTCCTTTTTCAACTCAAAAGAAACAAAATTAGAAAAATAGAATGACGTATAGCATAATGCAACTGATACAAGTTTGAAAAACACTGTATATATATATATTTTCCCCACATTATATATTTTTAAAGATGTATGTGTTGCTAAATACATATATAAAAGGTTAACTGGAAAGACATATGTGGTTGTATGTGGGAGGAAAGGGAATTGAAGAGGAGCTGAAGGAAGAAGTAAGAAAATGAAAGAAAAGAGGGGCTTTGCAAGAACAATGTGAAGAGTGTGTCATGAATTGAGGAGAGGAATTATCTTAATTCTGTGTAGTTGAGGGTTAAAAAAAAATTTTTTTTTTTTAGGCAGAGTTGTAATGTGGTCCAAGCAGGCCTCCTAAGAGATCTAACTGAGGCAAAATTCCTAGTAGATAAGGTTCTACTAGTTTCTCTGTGTTGTATTTTTTATGAGTCATATTCCTGTGGAAGGAAAACTTCAATTGTCTTAAAATACCTCTCTTATCTCCTTGTTGGAATGAAATTCTTATAACAGAACACAAACTTCTTTTGTTTCTCAAATGCAAATAATCTTGAGAGAGGTAGCCCACAAATACAATTTATAAAAAGGAGTAAATCATTGAGATCAGATTTCCTTGTTAAGGATATATTTCATAGGAGGCTAAATGAACAGGATTTTAAATTTCTTGAAAGGGTATGGGGGTAGAGGGGATAGAAAAGAGAAGGAGCACAGAGGGGGTACATTAAGGTACCAAAGACAGATCAGCTCCCTCATGATTTTGATTAAAACTAGTGCTTTTAACAAATTTCATTTTGGGGTTGAAATAAGAAAAAGAGATTACCTTGCATTTATGGTAATTTAGTTCTTTTGAGTTCAAGGTATACCCACAGATAAATTTTCATTTGTTTAATTTTAACCACGGTTAACAACTAAATAAATATATTAATTTAATCTCTAGATGTTGTTTCAAACTGACGACTATTTTGGGGGTTTGGTAGTAGTGGATTGATTGGTTTATCCTTAGGATAAATCAAAATCTATACTTGAGGTCAGGCCAATTTTTTACAATTCACAGAGCAACCAGGACTAAAATGGAGAAGGTTCAGGTTAAAGCCTAATTTATCTTAGAAAAAGTATGTTGTGCATACTTGTAATTGTATGATAGCAGAGGGTTAGGAAAATGTTTTTATATTTGAGGAGAATAATAATACTGGTTTTATTGAAGTTAGGTCCAACCTATGGCACCATGAATGCAAGAGTCATTCACATAACAAATGATCCACATGTGTATTGTAACAATTGTTCTGGAGACTAATTGTGGCCCTTTGGGGATCATGGCCAGTACTTCTTGAACAACTACTCCTGCTGAGTAGCAACAATGAAGACAGCAGTCCAAAGTAGCCAATTGTCACCTTTCTTTTTTTCAGGGATATTTAATTTATTTTTAAAAGAAAATTAATCACTCTTGAAAAACTGTTCTTCGTGTGTGTTTAAGTATTTTATTTCTCATTCGCCCCTCGGGCACCAGACATGTTAATATCAAGCTCTTATATGCCATCTAATATAAAGTAATGTAACCACATATGCTCCCTAAGGCAAAACACCCCCATGAAGACGACTCTCCATGGAGCATCTGGCAGCCAGTTCTATAAACACAAAAACCACACACTTGATTCACAGCACCACCTTGTTCTCTGTTCCACATGGTATTTTTGATTGAGCACCAGCTCCTTAAGGCATCACTGTAATATTTGGTTAACAGAAACTGACATATGTACATAATAACAGCTGATTTTCATATAAGCCTTCACAAACACTCTAGGAATTTTGGAAAATACTCTGAGGTTATGAAGCATTCTAAAGTTTAATATTTCTTCAAAACTTTTCTATTCTCCCTTCACTACTTATTAAAAGCCCTTTACTAAGGACATTAGCTAAGGATCACATCTGCACTAGACTGTAAGCTCCATGAAGGTAGGGCCTGTGCCTGTCTTGTTCATCAATGATTCCTCAGACCCCAGCAAGGCATCAAATCATAGTTCATGAATGCTTGAACTTGTATCTCATGACTTATTAGACAAATTTATATAATAAATTTTTCTTAATGACAACTGGGTTGTATGTCTACAATAGAGACATTTCACCTATTAAAACAAGACCTTAAAAAATATTCTAATATTTTCATATTAGAAATGTGAAATAAAAAATAAGAAGTGGTCCAGAGAGGTTCAGAGACTCATGAAAGTCACATCACTTGACTTAAGACCACCTTCCTCCACCCAGCCCAATGTTCTTTGAACCACACTCTGCTGCTCCTCCTTTATGATTCTGTAAAAAGCAAATTTAAATTAACTAGCTTTTTTGAAAAAAAAAATTTCCAGGTTCATTAAGAAAAACTAAAAAACTAGTTTGTAAAAGTCTTTTATTGTATCCGTGCCACACATAGTAGTGAAAAATAACACTCCTAAAAAAAAGAATGCTACCTTTTCCACAACATTTTATTTTAAATAAAACTTCAAGTACTCTTACATAGGTACAAAAAAATTCTGATCTACTTGCCTCCAACAGGCCACCACAACACACAGTAGATAAAACACAGTGGTTACAAATGTCTTTTAAATTTATTTCTGAGGCAAGGCAAATGGGAGGGAAATGTTTCTATGAAAAAATACTGTGTGCGTAGGAAATTGTCACAATGTTATTCCACATGGATACAAATGATTATACTTTAATTTAGGCCCTGGTGGCTTAAAATTATATAACAAAATAGAAAAAATGGAAAACTAATATCCCCTACACCCTGTTTCAAAGGCAGGCACTACCAAGATCAAGGAGATGCCACAGTGTTGGCAGAGGATAATTACTGTACAAGCTGTACAGCTATAATTACCTTCAGACTAAAATAAAATGCTACAATCCTTCTAAGGCATAAACAATAATGTCTGCAAACAATATATACACATAATACATATTTAAAACAAGACTTAATATAAACAATAATGAACAGTATATACATGTCAATTTTTCTTCACTGTCTTGAAATACAATTTAACTACACAAGTGATGCAGCAACATATATATATACATATATATGTATATATATATATATATATATATATATATAAATGTACTTGTAACTCTACAGTAAAGTTTATTTTTGGTGCTTTTATAGCACATCAGTGTAAACAGTTTAACTTGGCTTTGTTTTATATTTTAAAACATTCCTTGTTGTATTTTCAAGATTTAAAGCAATTTTTCTAGTTCTTCCTTTTCACAGAAAACGAAGATTCTGGATGTGGTTTAATCATAAATAATTCATAAAATTAAATACATTCACTAAAAAATAAACTACAAAGTAAAAAAATGAAAAATAGATATTTATTGAGAGGGAAAGGAGAACCATTTCCCACGTTAGAGCTCTGGTGTTGAATATTCAGTGCGATTTGATATATTTTCATTGCTATTGCACTATAACACCCTTTCCTTTGAAAATTCTTTGGGTGTGCTTCCCTATTCTACCTAAATTAGCTGATAAATCACACAAACCAATAACCAAGGGCCTTGGTTGTTGTAGGAGTGAAGCCTTTAAAAATGGTATCATTCTTCTGATACTTTTTTTTTGAATGATATTTATTTTAAGGGAAAAAAAGTCATTATGTATGTGCCTTGCACATGTATGTAAATACAGTTCACATTGCTGGTTCGTTTGTCCTTGTTTAAAAGGAAAAAAACAAGAGAGATTATTATAACTTCAGCTCATTTGGAAAGTATCTGTCCACTTTTTTTCAAAATACTTCCTCATACTGTGGCCAGCTCTGCCTATATCAGAATCATCTTCATTAAATGTTTCACAGTTGTCAAAAACAAGCCTGACATCTACAGCAAAAGTTTCAAGGTTTGGATACCTGGAAGAAAACACATGATTACAGGTTGCTTTTGTAGGCTGGTTTTGTTTTGCAAACAAATGAAGAGGTAATAAAAGATAAAATAAAACATAAAGTTGAAAGGAAAAAGAAAAAGATTAGGGTAACTGCATTTAAACTAATATAAAACATATTATACCCTCTTATAAATAGGACGTTTAAAAGACTGCACGTGTTCTGGACATATAGAACTTAAAGACAGGTTAAATGGAAAACAGATTTCTCTTGAAGATCAAGATATATTTCAACAAACTAGCATTTTTCTTACATCCAATTTCCTGTTCGACCTGTATCACAATTTTGTTACAGGACTCATCCTACTTGATTAGTTTATTAACTCTGACCAACTGTATCACTTGCAGTACCCTGTTTTTCACACTCAAAAATATTTAGCTACAGTAGCAATAATATAAATGCTTCCCATGCACTATGTACATGACACTTGCCCTGTAGCTTTTACATACATCCCAGGATAGGTCACTCTGTGTTAAACCTTGCCCCTTTCCCATTTTTCTTCTTCTCTCTTCAGATATACTCTTTTGCTCAAACACTGTCATATGATGATCCAAAACAAGCAAAAAAAGCATGTGCTATCTTTACTCTTTACTGGAGATAACATTATCAGGAAACTGCCTCTCAATGAGAGGCACTGTGAACTCAGTGCTTTTTTTTGTGGGAAAATCCCAGTCCTCTTTCCCTGTAAGAACGCAGAGAAGAGAACTGAAAGGTGCATGACTAGACTTATTAGTAAGGAAGGAGTGGTGCATTTCAAGCCAAATAAATACATTTTGAAAAAGGGCTTTTGGAAATTCAAATTTAAATTAATTCTAACTTATGACAAATTGAATACTAAAATAATTTACCCATTAGAAATACCTATGAAGCACACACTCAAGCTCTGAGATCTGGTAAAAGTAGAATTATTTCTTTGATAAAATATCTTGTACAGTCTTTTCACTCCTTTCTGCTAATATGTGCAATAATAAAAGAAGAAAATTTATTTATCTGTAATGAGCTCACAGAATTGTCAGCCCTATGTAACGTCACCCATTGTCCTTTTCTTCTGGGAATTATTATTTTTTAAATTAAGGTGAAATGCACATAACATCATACTAACCATTTAAGGTAGATAGTTAAGGCATTTAGCACACTCACAACATTGCATTACCTAGTTCCAAAACACTGTCATTACCCCAAAAGGAAACTCTATCCATTAAGCATTTACTCTCTATTCCTTCCTATCCCCAGCCCGTGGCAACCATCAACTTGTCTTTTGGTCTCTATACATTTACCTATTCTGGACATTTCACATAAATGCAATCATATAACATGTGTGGGAATAATTTTTATAAAATATTTTAAAGTTGCCTTGAGAAATATTTATCTCTTTAGACTGTTCCTTACTACAAGAAAAGGTTAATGATTAGCACTAGGGAGAAATATCCGGGAGAGAATTTTAGGTGAGATTCTAGATGAAATAAGTACAACAGAAGGAGGGGGAAGCTGATGGAACCCAGAAAGACTCATTAAAAGAGGCACTTCCTCCCCTCTGTTCTCTAAGTTTCTAGTTTAAAATTTGAAATACTGTTTGTGAGTTTGGGTTCCAGCTCATTGATTTGGGTTTAATGAAATAAGTCGAAGTTAGAGGAGTCTGAATTCTCTGAATTCTGTCTCCCACACCTGGCACCACAAACAGGATTATAAAGAACTGCTTCTCTCTGCTTGCTTCTGCTGTGACCTCCTCCATTTACCAGCGCTCATTCTCAAAAGATTTTGCAGATCTTTTGGTACTTCTGTGTTAATGTGTAAGCCTATTTATTTTGAGGTTTAGGTTCATCCTCTATCCAGGAACTAGCGAATTATGGAAGTTAAAAATGTTCATTGCAGCTCTATTTACAATAGCCAGGACACGGAAGCAACCTAAGTATCCATCAACAGATGAATGGATAAAGAAGATGTGGCACATACATACAATGGAATATTACTCAGCCATAAAAAGAAACGAAATTGAGTTATTTGTAGTGAGGTGGATGGACCTAGAGGCTGTCATACAGAGTGAAGTAAGTCAGAAAGAGAAAAACAAATACCGTATGCTAACACATACATATGGAATCTAAGGAAAAAAAAAAGGTCATGAAGAACCTAGGAGTAAGACAGGAATAAAGACACAGACCTACTAGAGCATGGACTTGAGGATATGGGGAGGGGGAAGGGTAAGCTGTGACAAAGTGAGAGAGTGGCATGGACATATATACACTACCAAACGTAAAATAGATAGCTAGTGGGAAGCAGCCGCATAGCACAGGGAGATCAGCTAGGTGGTTTGTGACCACCTAGAGGGGTGGGATAGGGAGGGTGGGAGGGAGGGAGATGCAAGAGAGAAGAGATATGGGAACATATGTATATGTATAACTGATTCAATTTGTTATAAAGCAGAAACTAACACACCATTGTAAAGCAATTATACTCCAATAAAGATGTTAAAAAAAAAAAAAAGCAAAAGCAAAAGAACCAGTTCATATATAGACAGAAGTTTTTGCTATTTGGATCATGTAAGAACCAATAGTTTTGGGCTTCCCTGGTGGCGCAGTGGTTGAGCATCTGCCTGCCGATGCAGGGGACACGGGTTCGTGCCCCGGTCTGGGAAGATCCCACATGCCGCAGAGCGACTGGGACCGTGAGCCATGGCCGCTGAGCCTGCGCGTCTGGAGCCTGTGCTCCGCAATGGGAGAGGCCACAACACTGAGAGGCCCGCGTACCGCAAAAAAAAAAAAAGAACCAATAGTTTTAATGTTTTCGGAATTTAGGCAGGTCCCTTTCGAAATTAAAAAATAATAAAATGGGACAGACATAATTCTTTAAAAGATTGACAGTTCAGCCTCCAGAGAAATAAACTAGTCATTTGGTCAGTCTTGTAAATCATCTGATACATGTAAGACAGACACTGATCTTTATGAGTTAAGTTCTACTCAACTCTTCTAAACTGAGTTTAAATTACGGTGATTTTCACCAAAAAATATCTAGGAAGAACATAATAATAATAACAATAATAATGCAATTAAACATATTTTATAGTTTTTTTAAATGTAAAGTTCCTTCTTTCTCCTTATTTATGACCTTGCTTGAAGTGATGTGCATGGGCTACACTAAGGTAAACTGGTATGCAGGAATAAAGGGTACAGGGAGAATGGAGAAGGGAAATGCACAGCTCCTGGCCATTAACACATGGAATGCTTTTGTGTGGGCTTGTTTTGTAAGAGAACAGCCTTATTCTTGTGGCTCCAAAATGTCTAGAACCAGTGTCCAATGTCCAGAACCAACTAAATGCCAACATCTAACAGCTGCTACTCTCTGGCAAGAAGTCTGAGGCAATCTAACAAAGATCATTAACTGTGGCCCGAAGTCATTTTGCTCTTTGGATAGGATCACAAACAGAATATGGTAGAGAGGAGCAAATAATAATTTTCTTCCACATTTAATAAACACATTTTTAGTATTCTCCAACAACTCACAATAAAGCTTTTAATAGTTAAAATTTCCAGTGATCTTCTATCTCTACATTGTAATAATCTGAAAATATTACAGAGTCAATTTTTATTAAATCCACATGAGACAGTGTCAATATTCCACTGATGTACAATACAAGCTCTAGCTTACACGTAATGTACTTTGGGAGGCTTTCTTGATACTCTTCCTTACCTTCCAGGCTGAGTTTGGTGCCCTTCCAATGTCAAAATGCTTTATCACACTGTTTTTTAATTATTTAAATAATTTTAATTGATTTGTCTTACATACTATACTACCCTGACCAAACGCACACACACACACACCCCTCTCCAAAGGCAGAGCCTATGTCTTTGCTGTTAATGTATTTTTGGCTCACTAGAAAAGTACCCAGCATATACCAAGCATTCAATAAATATTGAACTGAAATGATTTACTTACTGTCCACTACTTAATTTCTCTCTAATTGTGGAAAAATCCATAGGCTTCTTAATAACTTTCTTATAACCAGGAACAAATTTCAAGTTTACAGGAAGTAGAAAAGGCCATGCATCCTCATGAGTTTCCATTTCAGTAAGGATCATACTAAACAAAACAATGTCTGAAATCAGTATCTATGCTTTAGAAATATCTATTTTTATTAAAAATTTACCTTTCATAATCTTTCAAGTAAAAAATGCAAATTAATTTATTTAAAAAGATAAAAGAATATATTTACTTATACTATAGACTTTCATTTCCTACTTACACAAATTGTCAAAAAGTTGCCTTTAGTATGGTAGGAGATTTCTAAGCAAATAAAATAGGAAGTTGCAAATATACAGTACATGAAAACTGAAATAATACCTGCAAAGAGCTAGGTCCTTGGAGTCATCTCTTTTAGGTTTCTTAACAGAAGGAAAACCTTCTTGTTTTGACAAATTAATAGAAGTGTTTTCCTCCATTTTTCTTTTTTTCAGGTCTTTGATTCCTCTTTTTAATGAACTACTTGTAGTTACAGAGTCTTCATCTTCAGTATCCCCTGTTAAAGTTACTTTCTTGCCTTTTTTTGACTCAGTCTTCTTTCCTTTGACATGAAGTTTTTTGATTTTTAGAGTTTGACCACTTGCCTTTAATTAAAAAAAAAAAAGGAAATGAGGTATAAGAAAAACAACTGTCTACAGGCCTTTTATTATTTTAAGTTAGGAAAGCCTAACAGGGCCAACAAAAAGAATATTATCTCTGATCTCGAAGGTTGATCATTTTATTATTTTCAAGAGAGATCTATGAATTTGTTCTCCCATAATATGAGGCAAAAATCTAATAAAGCATGAAAAATTTATTTTAGGAATTCTTAAAATCTGAAGATGTTGATCTCGTGGTAATCCATCTTCGGAACTATAGAACTTATCAGCAGTATTTCTTTAATCTAGGTCAGTGGACCCCAACCTTTTTGGCACCAGGGACCGGTTTCACGTAAGAAAATTTTTCCATGGACAGGGGGATGGTTCAGGCGGTGATGCGAGCAATGGGGAGGATTGGGGAGTGGCAGATGAAGCTTCGCTCGCTCCCTGCCACTCATCTCCTGCAGTGCGGCCTGGTTCCTAACAGGCCACCAAGGTAGCGGTCTGAGGCCTGGGGGTTGGGGACCCCTGGTCTAGGTCACTAACTGAATGAGTTTAAAGATACAAAAGTACTATCTTTTGGAGCACAGTATAATTAAGAACAAAGGTTGAATATAAACAAAAATATAGATCTTATTAATAAGAAAATTGAAGAGATAATTAAGAAGCTAGGCCAAAACAAGGAAAATAGCTCATGAAGTGTCCAATAGAGAAAAAGTCCTTTGTAAATGATCAGATCTACTGGAAATGGATATTTCTTTCTAGATAAAGAAAAAAAAGCATTTTCTATAAGAATAGAGTTCCACAAACTTGTGGTTACCAGGTGTGAACAAAGCATAGGTGAAGGAAGAGGGAAAAAAAATGTCTGTTTTTGAGGAAAACAATAAAGAAATAGTATAAAAGAGATTATATTTGGAATCAAAGAATATGATTTCCAGCTATGGCTCTGTCAGTAACTAGCTATGGAACTTTGTACAAAAATATCTGTGAGTCCCTGTTTTCTCACCTGTAAAATAAGAAAGATAAGCCACACAATTGGTATGGTCATTCTGGTTCTAAAATTACACGGAAAAAAAAAAAAAAAACTTCAAAAAAACTCAACATGGCCTTACTCAATCTAAATACAATGTACAGGCAGCACACTGATGTAACAATAGGTGCCCACCACACCCCTCAATCTAGAAATAGTGAAATAAATCTGTATTTTCAGATTTTACAATATTACAATAAATATATCAGATCATAGAAGAATATCAGTGCAAAGACCCTGTAATGTAGGTTTTTTGTTTTAATTTTCCAGAACAGTGTTTATCCTCTTTTAGCAAATTATTTCCTCTCTTACCCAGACTATTAAGAAATCTTAGACTTAAGACTTAGGGTCAGATATCTATCAGCTGTAATATAAAGTTGGATGTATCCTTGAAATGAATTTGGCTGAAAAACGTTTCTCTGGAGTATTTCATACCAATTTCTTTGAGGATTTCAGGACCTCTTCTAGCATTATTTTTTTTAATTGCTTTTAATCAAGCAATTAAAATTATTTGTTTCTCTATTGGTAGGTTAAAAGTATAGTTAAAGAGATATTTTAATTGACTAAAATAATAAAACAAACCATAAATCTAACATCTTCCCCATACCATATGAAAGAATCACTACCCCTTGAAACTAACTGGAATAATTAAAATGTTTTACTAAGTCTCTTCTCCATTTAGTTTATTAATTGTAATTCACTAAAATCTGATTATTTTGAGTTTTTATATTACACTGAGATTTTAGCACTCTGAAATCATAAAAAAAGAGAAAGAGAATGCTTAATTCATTAGGAAAATGTCTATTTAATGAAGATTAAATTAAGTTAGATTGAGTAATTGTGTTACTTAAAAAGAACAAAATTTCATGAATAATGGGTCAAAATTTCTAGTTCCTATTTGAATGAAAATACTATTGGATTGGCCAAGAAGTTCATTCGGGATTTTCCATAAGATGTTATGGACCCCAATAATTGGGATCATATTCTAACAAATTAATACTCATAGTAAGAAAACATGAAATTTAAATCCACAGAAATAAAAACTTTCATGATGTTTTAAAAAGACAATGAAGCCTCTCTCTTTCTTTTATAAATGATGTTTATCAGCTTACCTCATTAGATCATGCACATACACTTTTAAAAGCAAGCTTTTACACAGTTGCTCTGTTACTGATGACTTTGTTCTTGGACAGAAAAGTCCCCCTTCCCCACCCTTTCTATCTTATTAGAGCCCAAATCCAAAGAGGAACTTCAGGATATCTTAAGCCGAACCTATCAGATTACACATACAAGGGCTCATTTCTGTTATGCTTGTATATCTGTATATCAGAAGTTGTGAACTAGTGGCTCAGAGGCTGTAAACAGCCCACAGAATGTGTTGTTGTTTGGCTCATAATGCTTGTAAAAATCCTGAATTTGTTGCCAACATTTAACATTTGGGAGGGCATGCATAAAAGTCCATAATCTTGAAATACTGGTAGATCCTGGGACACTGGGCCCACATGTCTACATGATGGCTGGAGTTGAGCAATGTCTGTCACATATAAATGGGGCCATGGCTTGACTTTCCTGTTTGCTACGGTCCCAACTCTTTTGTGTTATTTGGCTTTTGTAGGCACTGGAATTTAAAATTTCTTGTGTGTGTGTGTGTGTGTGTGTGTGTGTATGAGTGTGTATAAATATGTATATATACACACATGCAAGTTTTTTGATTCTGTGATCCTGAGAGAAAGTATATATACCTATCTTTAATATATATACCTAGTGTATGTATATATATTGGCATGAAAACACACATATACACAGAATAAAAAGTCACAATGACGTATGTAGAAATAGCTATTTGAGAGCAAGATGTATAATATAAATATCTGTAAATAATTGAATTACTGGAAAGATATTTTTAAAACCTTAACTTTAAAAATCTTTACCAAAATCCAATGTTTATAACATTTTTTATTGCTGTAAGAAACATAACACCTAATCCACCACATTTAAAAAACAAGAAAGCAGAGGCTTAGAAAGCTGCATTTACATAGAAGGGTTTAGATGAGATCATACACCTCACATCTTCTAGTTCACTCCTGAAATGATAGATAGCCAGAATTCTAATTTAAGCAAATTTACAGAAAACAAAACCTCCTATAGCCTACCAGATGATACCCCCAAGAATTAAAACACTGATTTGTTAGTAATTCATAAAGTATTAGAGACACTTTCTATAACTTGACATTTATGAAGTTAAAAGATAAGTTATGTACCACCAGGGAAGATTATTATTAAACTACATTTAACTATATATAACAAAAATGATCAAGTAATGAGAAATAAAAAAGCAATTATTAGTGAATATGGTGCCATGTGAGACCTCTGCTATTTTGTAAAATATAGCCTAAAATATAATAAGGTATTAATATAAATATATCCCCCCCAAAAAATATATCACAGAATTTTAAAGTCATAAAAATCTTCAAACACACGACAATATTTGATCTTTATAAATCCCCGCAAAGCAGATATGATTCCATTTTACAGATATAACGTTGAAGCTAAGAAAGCACTCCATATTTAAAGATCTGGGAGGTGAGAAAAACCAGCAAAGGAGACTGAAAAGGAGCAAAAGCAAGAAGAAAATCAGGTGAGTATGGTATCCTAGAAGACAAGTGAAAATAGGATTTCAAGGAGGAGGGGAAGTTCCATTCTATCAAATGTAAGTGATGGGTTAGATGAGATCTAAGCACTGATCACTGGACCGAGCAATGTGGAAGTCATTTGTGGGCATAGTAAGAGAAATTTTGGAGAAGCTGTGGAGATGAAAATATGACTGGAGTGAGTTTAAGAGTGAATCAGAGGAGAGAAATCAGAAAGAACCAGAACAGAAAACTTTCCAGTAAAGGGAAGGGGAGAAATGGGGGAAGTGGATCAAGGAAGAAGTGAGGCCAAAAGAGGATTTTTGTTTAGCTTTTGTAATATGGGAGAAATAGTAGCATGTTAGTAGGCTGATAAGAAAGAACCCAGTGTAGAAGGAAAAACTGATGATGCAGGAGAAGACAGAACTGCTGGAGCCATTCTCCTAAGGAGGTGAGAGGGGATGGGATCTGAAGCACAAGTGGGGTTATTGGCTTAGTTAGGGGCACACAAGCAGTTCATGGCAACAGGAGGGAAGGTAGAGTATGAGAGCCCAGATATAGGAAGGATGGTAGGTGTGGTGGTGGATGCTTGTGATATTTTCTTCTGATGGCTTCCATTATCATAGTGAAATGGGAGTAAGGTCATCAGCTGAGGATGAGGATGGAGGAGACAGTAAATTATCAGCCACCACTAAAGGCCCTCTTGGGCTTAAATTTAAAGGGCTGGGTGTTTTCTCCAGCTACATTCAAGATACCTCTGTATCTGAATATATAGGTGCTGGAGAAGTCATAGAGTTGGATTAACCAGAATGATGGTTTTACCAAGTGAGAGAGAGGCACAGGAGCTAAGGGTGGATGCAGTGATTATAGGAGGAAAGAGAGGACATGAATGGGGAGAGGGACAGTGAAAAGGTCTTAAGATAAATGAATTGAAGGTCCTGATGATATCAAAGAATTATTGGAGGGGCTTCCCTAGTGGCTCAGTTAAGAATCTGCCTGCCAGTGCAGGGGACACGGGTTCGAGCCCTGGTCCGGGAAGATCCCACATGCCGCAGAGCAACTAAGCCTGGGGCCACTACTGAGCCTGTGCTCTAGAGCCTGTGAGCCACAACTACTGAAGCCCACGCTCCTAGAGCCCGTGCTCCACAACAAGAAGCCATTGCAATGAGAAGACCGTGCACCGCGACGAAGAGCAGCCCACGCTCACTGCAACTAGAGAAAGCCTGCGTGCAGCAACAAAGACCCAACACAGCCAAAAATAAATAAATTAATTAAAAAAAAAGAATTATTGGAGTTAGAGTGCTAGAGGGAGTGAACAGGAAAGAAAGGAGGCAGTGGTGAGATGGATGCTTGGAACTGAGTTTATGAAGTGGTGGTAGTTACTGGTAGTAACTACGTCAAGAGATTAAACATGGAAGACAGTGGCCGAGATAGGGAAAACCTAATGAAGAGTCTGGCCCTCAATACATTCTAACCCTTTCACACTTCTTACTCCTTACTTTATAACTCTAAGACCCATTTCTTTCTACTTTATCATAGTGCTACTCTTTAAACAATTAGTATTAGAATTCACAGGTTTCCAATTTATATGTGACTGGAAAGTGACTTAAAATACATATGCTTATTACCATATGACCTAGCAATTCTACTCTTAGGTATATTACAGAAAAATTGAAAACATATATTCATACAAAAACTTGAGTATGACTGTTCATAGCAGCATTATTCATAAAAGCCAAAATGTAGAAATAACCCAAATGTCCATCAGCTGAACAGATAAACAAAATGTAGTCTGTCCATATAATGAAATATCATTTGACTTTAAAGATGAAGTGCTAGAACACAGATGAACCTTGAAAATATTGTGCTAAGTGAAAGAAAAAGGCCACATATTATATGATTTGATGTATATGTAATGACAAGAATAGGCAAACCCACAGAGATAGAAAATAGATTAATGGTTGCCAAAGGCTGAGAAGAGAAGGGGAATGGGGAGTGAATGATAATGCATACAGGCATACTTTTGGGGATCATGGAGATGTTCTGGAATTTGATAGTGGTGATGGTTGTACAACTTTGTGAATATATTAAAAACCACTGAATTGCACACTTTAAAACGAATTTTACAGTATACGAGTTATATCTCAAAAAAAAAATCCCCATAAAACTCTTCATTTTGATCTGGCAATTAAAAAGTTTTAAGTAATAATACTACTTAAAAATACTGAAATTTATATGGAGCCACAAAAGACCCAGAATTGCCAAAGTAATCCTTAGGAAAAAGAACAAAGTTGGAGGCATAACCCTTCCAGACTTCAGACACTACTACAAAGCTACACTAATCAAAACAGTGTGGTATTGGGCAGAAACAGACACATAGATCAATGAAACAGAATAGAGAACCCAGAAATAAACCCGCACACCTGCAGTCAATTAATCTACAACAAAAGCAGTAAGAATATACAATGGAGAAAAAACAGTCTCTTCAGCAAGTGATGTTGGAAAAGCTGGACTGCTAAATCAGTGAAATCAGAACATTCCCTCACACCCTCACACCATATATAAAAATAAACTCAAAATAATTTAAAGACCTAAACATAAGACATAAAAGTCCTAGAAGAGAACACAGGCGAAACATTCTTGGACATAAATTGTAGCAATATTTTCTTAGATCACTTTTCCAAGGCAAAAGAAATAAAAGCAAAAATAAATGGGACCTAATCAAACTTAAAGGCTTTTCCACAGCAAAGGAAACCAACAAAGCAAAAAGACAACCTACCAGACTGGGAGAAAATATTTGCAAATGATGCAACTGACAAGGGGTTAATAACCAAAATACACAAACAGCTCATACAACTCAATATCAAAAACACAATTAACCCAATCGAAAAATGGGTGGAAGACCTAAATAGATATTTCTCTAAACAAGACATACAGCTGGCCAACAGGCGTGTGAAAAGATGCTCAGCGTTAAGTGTTACTAAGTATTAGAGAAATGTACATCAAAACCACAATGAGGTATCACCTCACACCAGTCAGAATGGCTATCATCAAAAAGTCTACAAATAATAAGTGCTGGAGAGGGTGTTGAGAAAAGAGAACCCTAGTACACTGTTGGTGGGAATGTAAATTGGTGCAGCTTGTATGGAAAACAGTATGAAGGTTCCTTAAAAAATTAAAAATAGGGGGCCTCCCTGGTGGCGCAGTGGTTGAGAGTCCGCCTGCCGATGCAGGGGATACGGGTTCGTGCCCCGGTCTGGGAGGATCCCATATGCCGCGGAGCGGCTGGGCCCGTGAGCCACGGCCGCTGGGCCTGCGCATCCGGAGCCTGTGCTCCGCAACGGGAGAGGCCACAACAGTGAGAGGCCCGCATACCGCAAAAAGAATAGAAAAAAAAAAAAATTAAAAATAGGGCCCCCTGGTGGCGCAGTGGTTGGGAGTCCACCTGCCGATGCAGGGGACACGGGTTCATGCCCCGGTCCGGGAAGATCCCACATGCCGCGGAGTGGCTGGGCCCGTGAGCCATGGCCGCTGAGCCTGCGCATCCGGAGCCTGTGCTCCACAACGGGAGAGGCCACAACAGTGAGAGGCCCGCGTACCGCAAGAAAAAAAAAAAAAAAAATTAAAAATAGAGCTTCCATATGATCCAGGAATCCCACTCCTGGGCATATACCTAGAAAAGATGAAAACTCTTAATTTGAAAAGATACATGCACCCATAATGTTCATAACAGCCCTATTTACAATAGCCAAGACATGGAAACAACCCAAGTACCCATCAACAGACAATTGGTTTAAGAAGATGTGGTACACATATACAATGGACTATTACTCAGCCATAAAAAAGAATGAAATATTGTCATTTGCAACAACATGGATGGACCTAGAGATTATGATACTAAGCGAAGTAAGTTAGACAGAGAAAGACAAATATCATATCACTTATATGTGCAATCTAAAAAATAATACAAATGAATCTATATACAAAACAGAAACAGACTCATAGACCTAGAAAACAAACTTATGGTTACCAAAGGGGAAAGGTGGTGGTGGGGGTGGTGGGAGGATAAATTAGGAGTATGGGATTCACAGATACAAACTACTACACATAAAATAGATAAGTAACAAGGATTTACTGTAGAGCACAAGGAACTCTATTCAAAATTTTGTAATAACCTATAATGGAAAAGAATCTGAAAAAAATATATAACTGAATCAATCTGTTGCATACCCGAAACTAACACAATATTGTAAATCAACTATACTTCAATAAAAAAAATTTAGTTTTAGATCAGTCTTACCTTAGCAATGCAAGCTGGACAAAACCAGTCCCCATCTGGTATAGTTGTAATCTTGGGTCTATGACAGTATGTATGACAGCCTTTGTCACAGCCATCGCAAAGGAGGAGCAGTTCTTCATTATCTCCCTTTCGACAGATCTGGCAGTACTATAATACATGGAAAATCATTTAAAATTAACACTGCTACAAATAATAGTTTTTGGGATATTAAACACACCATTAATTCCTAATTTATATTAGTAATGAACATTCCGCTTGCTAACAAATATACAGTAGCCATACACATCTATGTATCTCTCGTTACACAGATATGGACCACATGATGGGGTGAGCAGTTCAGTTGGGGTAAATGCACATTTCAGGTACACTGCAAAAAACAAAGCTAGAGGTTGAATGCCTGCACACACTTCAGAAGCATGTACACATTAACATACAAAATAATTAACATGACATTAGAGCACATAAAGCAATGAATAGCTTTAATACATGGTGTTTTAATTTTTTAATATATTTCATTGTTTGCTTATCTTAGCATCCTCATGATATCCTGAGAAAGAAATAAGTAAGAGTTAGAGTAATTTTTAAGATCAAAATTAGGAACTTGTATTAGTAACAGAATTATAAATAATAATAATAAGATGTCACTGTATTTTGACTATGTCCAAATCAGGAAACTTTGGAAATCAACCCAAATCAAACATGTGTCACAAATGTAGAAAATGGATCCTACAAAAGGATTTCTAAGGGAAAAAGAAATAGATACAATAAATTAAATAAAAGAATTTAGAAGTCATAAGTTATTTTCTAGGACTAAAAATAAAATTGTTTCTTCTCTGCTGAAAAACTTCTAATACCATTAAGAACTTTAAAGTCTATAAAGAGATTTTTTTCCCCCATGCACACATATTCTGTATAACAAGTTTCACAAAGGGAAAGAAGGAAGATTAGACAGGTAAAACTTTAAAGATGGCTTTAAAAAATGGTAAGTACTAACATTATATTTTGACATTTAGTTTTTATTTCAGTCACAGTAGACAATGTCCTGTAATCAATATTCCAAAAAATGAAAACATTACTAATATAATATTGTACATCAACTATATTTCAATTAAAAATAATTAAAACATTTAAATTATAAATAATTTGTACTAATTTTAAGTTATGTATTTATATACTCTTAAAAACAAAATAGCTTAATTGTTCAAACTTAATTTGTTTAATTTCAATAAAACATTAAATCTTAATCTGGGAATGTCTAAAATAGTCTTTCATAACTCAATACGTACACCAATGATAGCTTAAGAATCTTATCAAAACTGCAGATACATGCTATTCACCTTAACAAATATCTATCAAATATATGTAATATACATGTAATACTAAAACTGGTATGTGTACTAAGAGCAAAAGCAGTAGAGTTTAATATCCCAACAGTAAGTATTTATTTTATGACCTTTCCTGATAACCACAGCACTAAATACCTTAATATGGTGTTATTTCTCCAAATTTGAGTTATTTCTTTAAAACTTCTATTATAAAAATACTCATTGAGAAATAACATTTCGAAGGTTATATTTCAATCCCTATAACAATAAAATTTAAAAATCAGATTCATGAACATTAAGTAAATTCTCATTGTTTTCTACAATAGCTAAAAATACTATGAAGCCTGTCTTACATCTCACATTTATGATTTAAAAATAAAATTATTTTCTGATACTTATTAAGAAAGGGTGGCAGGTAGCAAGTTCATAACATTTTTGAAAATCCACAGTAATAGCTCACAATATGTTAAAGCAAATGTAGTAATATTTGGTTTTAACTCCTTTGCTACCACAGTAAAAAAAAAAACAGTGGATGTTGCCAATTGCTTAACATTAACAACAGAAAACATATTGTGGGCTGAGAAGTATCTGGAGGCAAATCATGGCAGCTCCTTCTTTCTTAGTAAGCATGGTTTCTGGTAAAGAGGATATTTCTAAAGATATTGAGCACTTTAACATTTTTTTTAGGACTTCTTATGAGGATTATTATAGGTTTTGTTACATTTCTAATTAAAGGTTACCAAGTGCTCATTAATCTTTGAATAAGAAACTGCCTTCTTTTCAAAGTAGTTTTATAGCAAATAATGTATTATTAAACATTTAAAAAAGAAATAAAAATTTTGAGATGGAGTTAAATATGATGAATGTGTATTAATTTATTAATAACAATGGAAAAGAAGTTTACAAAACCTGAAATAAAGCTTTAGATTGCAGAAAGTAAGTATACTAATATAAAGGTAGATTTTGGTACAAGTTTTGGGTTACTGTGTATAGGTTATAACAAAACTGCCTACATTGTGATGATTGTTTTGGTGTAGATGAGAAAAGTAACTGTACAAATTTCATTCTGATATAGGAATTGAATCTTTTTTTAATCATTATAGCCTACAATTCACCAAATATATTTGTCTAAGGTAACTTTAAAACTGGTTTTAATGACAATTTTTAGAAGAAAAATTATTTTTACCTGGTAAAAATGCTACCAGATGACCTGAACAATGCCTTAAAACTTATAGTAAATTCTAATCTATACGGGGAAAGACCTAAATGTGAGCATATTGTGAAAACTGCAGATTCATTATTCCATGGACATTTTAGAAAGAACTGAAAAAAACCATAGAAGAAAGCAAATTTATTTGTATAGAATGAATAAAGTATTGAGTAGTCTAAGTATAGAGGCAAAAAGGAAGGAGAGAATGCTAAATTATTTAAGATTCACTTTTCTTTGGGGAAGATTATTTAAAATAGGAATTTTACCCTTAGTCATCATGAAAACAAATCTCAAATGTTTGAATTTTAAAGCTAACCTGTAATTCAAAAGCAACTGTTAAAGTAATTCATAAAAGTCTACATATAATAGATATTTCTGTATATGATACAAAAGAGGCAAAAGGGACACGTACATGATTTAAAATAAATCTCTTTCTGGAAAATATAAGAAATATAGCTTTTATTTTGAACATATAGCATTTGTTGCCTAATACAAAGTAGAGGCCACTACATGATAACTAACTGGGCTTGAACAAAAAAGGCGAAAAAACATTTTTAACTGTTAGAGGAAAGACTAAAAGATCTACTCAATACCAACTATATCCAAATATTGGGTTGGCCAAAAGGTTCGTTCGCTTTTTTTCTGCAAGATGGCTCTAGTAACACTCAGTTGTCTATAAGTTCATTCAAAACAATTTTGTTAGATTGTATGTGACACCTATCATATCAGCGTGCATTTAAAAAAGACTTATCAAAATTGGTGAATTTTTGTGTAGCCATTTTAATACTGAAGATGGAAGAAAAAAGGCAACATTTTCGGCATATTATGCTTTATTATTTCAGGAAAGGTAAAAACGCAACCAAAATGCAAAAAAAAGATTTGTGCAGTGTATGGAGAAGGTGCTGTGACTGACTGACCACATCAAAAGTGGTCTGCGAAGTTTCATGCTGGAAATTTCTCACTGGATGATGCTCCACGGTTGGGTAGACCAGTTGAAGTTGACAGCGATCAAATCAAGACATTAATTGAGAACAATCAACGTTATACCATGCGGGAGATAGCCAACATACTCAAAATATCCAAATCAAGCGCTGAAAATCATTTACACCGGCTTGATTATGTCAATCGCTTTGATGTTTGAGTTCCACATAAATTAAGCAAAAAAACCCTTCTTGACCGTATTTCCTCATGCGATTCTCTGCTTAAACATAATGAAAATGTTCCATTTTTAAAACAAATTGTGACGGGTGATGAAAGGGGGATGCTGTACAATAATGTGGAATGGAAGAGATCATGGGGCAAGCGAAATGAAACACCACCAACCACACCAAAGGCCAGTATATGGTGGGATTGGAAGGGAGTCCTCTATTATGAGCTCCTTCCAGAAAACCAAACGATTAATTCCAACAAGTACTGCTCCCAATTAGACCAACTGAAAGCAGCACTCAACAAAAAGTGTCCAGAATTAGTCAACAGAAAATGCATAAACTTCCATCAGGATAATGCAAGACTGCATGTTTCTTTGATGACCAGGCAAAAACTGTTACAGCTTAGCTGGGAAGCTCTGATTCATCCCGCTTATTCACCAGACATTACACCTTTGGATTTCCATTTATTTAGGCTTTACAAAATTCTCTTAATGGAAAAAATTTTAATTCCCTGGAAGACTGTAAAGGGCACCTGGATCAGTTCTTTGCTCAAAAAGATAAAAAGTTTTGGGAAGATGGAATTATGAAGTTGCCTGAAAAATGGTAGAAGATAGTGGAACAAAAGGGTGAATACACTGTTCAATAAAGTTCTTGGTGAAAATGAAAAGTATATTTGTATACTTGTATACAAAAAAGTATATTTGTATATATATTTGTATAATGTATCTTTTATTTTTACTTAAAAACCGAAGGCAATTTTTTGGCCAACCCAAAACATGATATCGGTGCATAAAGGAAGAGCTCTCTGCTTATTCTGTATTTACTTAGCTAAGTATTTCTGGCATTAAGAAAAGAAAATTGATACAAATATAAAGATATTTTAGAAATTAAGTGAACGTACTTAGCAGGTAATGTTAGCAACTGGAGTGTTTACAAGATTGAAAGGGCCTTCAAAACATTCAGATTAACAACTATTATGTTGACAGAATGGAGAAGACAACTTCAGTCAGTTATAAACAATATTCAAAGGAGAGAAAAACAAGATTTTAAAAAACCAAAGATAACATTTGGTAGGTTCCTTCAAAAAGCTCAAAATAAGGAGGCAAGTATCAAACTATACAGTATTTAAGAATTAAGGAAATTCTCAAGTACAGCATACATTATTTTGACAATAAGTAATGCATAATTAAGAAATATCTGAAGATTGGAAAAAACAGGACAAAGTAAATTATAGTATTTCTTAAATAAAAACACTTACAACTTTCATAATTGATTTTTCCCATGCTACTGATTTCTGTAATTGCTGAATGCACAGAGCTACCTGTGCAGCACTGCGAGCTTCTGATAATGCCCTTCTCCATACCCTGAGCCCTGGAGCAATATCCTCTTCAATTCTGCATTGAAATATAGAAAAATTAAGTAGGTCACATCCACATTTATGGTTACTGAATGTGAAACAATCATCACACTGAAAGCCAAGCAATGACAAAAACATGTAACAGCCAATAAGTATAAGGTTTAAGCAACTAAATTTGATGTAGTGCATAGACTGTGGCTACGTGCCTCAAAGCTTAGTCACAACCAGGTAAATGTAAGATCACTTTGCAGGATTATCAACGCACATAACAACAACAAAAATGTTTTTACAAAGCACCATGCAAATAGCATGATCCATATGGATCACAGACATACAAGAAGATACATAGATAACAGGCAATAGAAAATAGGCTCCAATTAGCAAAGAAGCACAATAATTTTTCAAGTTAATCTCAATAACCTACCCGTCACCATCACCACTAACGGATGGTGCAGGAGCAGGGACAGTAACTGTGCCCACATTATCCAGTTTGATCTGAATGGTGGTACTTAAGGGGCTCTTCAGATACCTTCTTTCAATGTTCCGCTCCAAATCAGCCAGCCTGGTTACAGCTATATCTAGGGGGTTGTCACTCTTCCGTTCCAGTGCATGTGCACTGCTTTCTTCTTCGCCAGTAAATTCTCCATCATGCTCCTTGCACAATTTAGAAAATGACTTATGTTCAAAATATACCAAGTCCTCCCTTTCTGATGCAGGCTCTGGACACATCCAACCCTATATATCAAAAGAATAATGTTATTATGGTTTCCTCTTAAAATGCCTGTGGGGTGAATTACCTTTACTTAAAATACAGCAGCAGACACCAGCAGATCTTAAGGATCTTTACTAAAAGTTTTTATCTTGTGTTTCCTAATGCTAGGTAGAAACAAGAATAAAAAATTAAAAGAAACAGTTGTGAGAAGTTTGAAGAGGAAAATTTAATAACTTTTGATATTATGAAAGGTATAATGAAAATCAGCAAAGTATTCTGAGAGACTTTAGACTACATGCTTATTCATTTCAACAGAAATCTCTCAGTGGTCTCTGAATTTAGCTCTTCCTTTCCATTTCCAATCCTTCTACCACTCTTCCGTACAGGGGTCTGTACAACACTTACCATTTTTCCTTCAGCCGTAGGAGTTTGTGTGAGCTGTTATATTTGTCTGTAGAGCCTTTCCCTGTTGCTCTTAACCTGGTTAACTCCACTCATCCTGCAGCTTTCATTTTAAAAGTCCTCAGGGAATCCTTCTCTGACCTACTTTAGCAGGTAAGTCTCCATATTACAAGCCCACAAAGGACCATATAATACGCCATAGCCTTGTGGTACTCGCAATTTTTTACTATTGTGATTATTTGATTCACATCTTTTTACCTCTAAATTCCATGATGGCAGGGACCACGTCTGCTTTTACTCATTTTATCTCCAGCACAGTGAAAGCAAATAGTAGGCACTCAATACACACATGTTGATTGAATAAGTGAATGATCTTATAACTCAGCTTGCTTTTATTGATCTTCTACCTCAAAATCCTTCAAAGTTTCCCTACTGTTTAACAAAGTCCATATTTTTATCATGACATTCAAGTACCTCCATCTGCCTCTTCCTCTCATGTTCCCGTTCACACATCCTACACTGCAAATTCCACAACTTGCAACTCCACAAACATGCCCTAAACTTCTGGATCCTGGTGCTCTGCTCAGGCTGTTCCCTCTTCCTAGTATGGCATTCCTTGTCAAAAGCTGACTCACCTTCTCAAGTTCCATCTCGAATTCTACATGAAATGTTCCCTGATCTCTCCCATGTCTCCATCAGAAGTTATGTATTCTTTTTCTAAATTCTTGTATGACTCTGTACTCCTCTAGGATCAGTTAACAGATTCTGTGCAGATGTATATATGACTTATCTCCCTATTAGATGACAAGCTTTCTGACAGCAGAAACCACATTTTATCCAATTTTGTGGTGCCTACTGTCTGATGTGGAATAGGGGCTTAGTAAATGCATATTAAATGAAAAACAGAATGAACATTATTCTTTTTATTAAACCTTTTTAGAGATCATTATTTTATCTTGTATATTAGGATCAATTCCTCTTCTTTAATTCAGTAGATCATTTATATTTGTGAAGTAAGGATGGAATTATGAATAGTACATGTAAGTGCATTAGGTACATCATGCCAAATGAACCTCATTCCCATATTTTGAAAAGGGTACTAAAATTGCTAAATCAAGAGAACCCTGTAAACATAGCATATCTTGATGTCTGCAAGGCAAGTAACAAGACAAAAAATGAAGACTAGATTAAAGAAATCTAGAGGGTTGAAAAGTGCTTCCAAAAAATGGTGATTGACAGAACTTGTGTCACCTCAGAAAAGGTCCCCAGTTCCAATGTCCAAAGGCTCTGTACTTGGTTTGTCCTGTTAATACACTTATGAGTAACTTGGTTGACTGTTATTAAATCTGCAGATAATTTAAAACTAGGAAGAAAATTTAGTATTCTGTATAACAGGACTAAGATAAAAATAGTTCCATATGCTGAAAAATGTACCCACATGAAATTAATAAAAATAAAACAATGATAAATGTAAATTTTAGGTTTGAAGTTTAAGCAACTAATCACAGAAATATTGAATACTATATGTGATAGAACTCGCTTAAAAGCTCTTTAAAAGAGGGCCATGTTTTTTCATAGCATATACTCAGTGAAGCAAGAGTATGATGTGGATGCTAAAAAGCTGGTACAAAATTCAAACAGCATTAATGGAAGTATAGTGCTGGATTAAGGAAAGTAAAAGTCCCATGAACACATTCAGACAGCGCTATGTACAGTTATGGATACAACATTTTAAGAAGGATATTAACACTTGTGTTTATACAGAAGAGAATCCTGTACATGGAAACAATTTCACAGGACTAATGGTTGAAGGAATTAATTAGCTTGTAAAAGAGAAAACTTAGAAAGAGACACAGGAGCTATCTTTAGAGGAGCTGGAAGAGTAATTAGGTTTTTTGTATACTCTCAACAACAGAACTAGGACAAGAGACTTGCAGATTTTCCTACAAAGTAATAATGTCCAAATTATAAGCAATATTAAAAATATAAATGAATGCACCTAAGTAAGTCCCACAGGCCACCTGTGTGATGTGTCTTCACAATGGCTAGTTCCCCACGTTAAACATATAACTCTATTTTCTTAAAAAAAACAAACCATTAAATCTTCTATAGATGTTAAAATAATGTCTTGTGGTTATTTTCATCATTTGTCTTTTTAGACTCTTCAAGAACAATATAATTCATTTTTCAGAATAATACAGAATAATTTAGTAATACCTTAATAACAGAATATTAAAACATTTCACTTAAAAAACAAATTCTACTTTTCGTATATACTTAGAACACAGCCAAGATTGTCTAAGCAGCCAGTAATGTGATAAGGTAAATGCAGGAAAATATGAGTATGGCTCCAGGAAAATGTTTCAGGCCCACACCCTGACTTTATACTTAACTTAAAAAAGCTTGGGACTTCCCTGGTGGCACAGTGGATAATAATCCACCTGCCAATGCAGGGGACACGGGTTCGAGCCCTGGTCCGGGAAGATCCCACATGCTGCAGAGCAACTAAGCCTATGTGCCACAACTACTGAGCCTGTGTGCCACAACTACTGAAGCCCACGCACCTAGAGCCTGTGCTCTGCAACAAGAGAAGTCACTGCAATGAGAAGCCCGCGTGTAGCAATGAAGATCCAACTCAGCCAAAAATAAATAAAATTAAATCTTAAAAAAAAAAATCTTGGTGATATGTTTTCCCAACCAATAGCCAGTTACAACTGGCAAATTAGGTGGAGGAGGTTGGGGGAAAATTGGGCCAGGAGAACCAACCAAATTTAAACCAGCAAGTAGTAGCAACTGACCATGAGAGAAGACAGAAACAGACTATAGAAAGCAGACACAGTCGTTTAAAAGCAAAGCACACTAGGACCATTTAATGTAGGGGCAAAACCTCTTCACATTTCCTGAGGTAATCATTATCTAAAAATTGGTCTTCGCACTAATGATCCTGTGTCACCAAGATAATTTAAATCAAACTCATTATTCTCAATTTAAGAAGGCAGTGTAATGCATAACATAAGCGATCTGACAAACATGTTAAAAAATTATGGTGCTAAATGGAATAATTTTCATTTCTCTAGAAAATTAACTTGTGTGGAAGACTTCATTTGTTGAAGATGCCAAATAAATGAGGCATTTTTATACTGTATTATAGCACTAGGAGGAAGATATAGTTTGCTAGCAAAATAGAGTCAACAAATGATAAATTTTGTTTCCCAAAGTTGGTAATTATGTTTGCAGCAAGAAAGGGATATGTTGTTAGCTCTGAAAAGTGATATTTTTTGGAGAACTTCAAAAGTTTCCAAATGCCATAGGACAGTATTATGGCATAAGTTTCTCATTCCGAATAAAACATAAAATAGCAAATCAAATTACATGGATACTACATTTTCTAAGCCTTTTCAGGTGTCTCATACTTATTCATCATCCATCCATTTATTCTCGGAGACATCACCTTATTATCAACTGAGAAGACTTTATACCCCTCCTACCAAAACTAAAAATTCTTGCACTAAGGTAAAGCTTTTCTTTTGCCTGTCCATTGGAAGCCAGTCCGATCATGATAATGCTGTGACATGGTAATGCCCAGTAGATAAATAAATTTAAAATTTACATATATATGTAGCATGTGTGGGTATGTGTATAATGATACTGTGTATATTTGGATATATCTATATTCTCCAATTTTAAATTATATAGAGTGAAATTTTGACATACAACATAGCTTGATGCAAGGAGGTTCCTCTATATGAAACAGTATAGTAGGAATTTGATAGAGCATTATATTTATCTTGGGTAAAACTAGAAATGACACTTTTGAATACCATTAAGGAGGCAGCAAGATTTGGTAAAAAGAACACAGGTTCTGGAGTCAGATAGACTTGGATGAATACACACTTAGCTTACTATATTACCACTGGCAGGTTACTTACTTTGAGTCTTGTTCCTTACCTGTAAGATGGGGGAAATTAATTCAGGATCATTTTGAGAATTAAATGAGATAAAGTGAAAACATTTAGCAGAGTAACTGGCACATATCAGGTATACAACAAATAATAGTTACCTTCCATCACCCTAAAAACAGATTTCATTCCAATCAATTTTACCTTCACTTGCAAACTTGCTGATGCAACTCTCCTTTCTAGATCTTCTACCTGTTGAAGAATACTCAAATCCGTTTCCATTGCTTGTTCTTCTACTGACCAGTTCTCCACAATATCTCGAGTTACCTGGTTTTCTTCATGTTCATTTAATTCAATAATAGCAACTATATTTGAAAAGAAATTAATTTTAAAATCCACTTTATCCCTCAATGATTTCTTCTAAAAAGTGAATAGGGTTCCAGGGATAACATATATGTGTAACTTAACACACACAAATGTACTTGTGCATACACAGGCAGATTACTCTTAAAAGTAGGAATATTCTTTTTTAAGAAACAAAACAATATGTCTGCAGGTTGTGAGAAATTATAAGAAAGTAATACCTATTTAAGAAATGTAAAGAGTTACTGTTTGTTGAACAAAATAGAAAAAATGTCTATTAGTAATAAATTAAGAATTAGGATATACTAAAATATGTTTTAAGATAAAAGAACTAATTCTCATAACTAAGCAAGAGAGCAGAAGTCTCTTTTAGGTACATACCATCCTTATTCTTGATGCAAGCTTGAGTAATATAATCCAAGTGTTTCTGAATTTGTTTTTGTAACGCCTTTTCTCTTATTCCTCTGAGATGGAGCACTTTGAGCAAAGCTTTTAGGTCCTCTGGGTCAATAATTCTCCACCAACCAAACTGCATTTCTAAGTTAACATAAATATGTAGATCTTTTTACAAATATTTTGAATATAAATTAATGGCACAATGCAAATCAGAAGACTTATAACTATGTAGAAAACCATCAAAGATTCGGTTATAATGCAGGAAGCTATAACAATAAAATAAAGTAAGTAAGTGGCTATAAACCATCTCAGTGTACCTACCTTCTGGAATAGGTTTTGGATTAGGAAAATCTACTGGTTTTGCTACTTCAACAGCTACAGGTTGAGTTGAAGAGACTTTTTCATTCTGTGGTACTGGAGATTCACTTTTACTTGAAGCAACGTTAGGAATCAAGAATGAATTACTATTTCCTTCTGATAATCCCAACCCTGATCCCAGAGTAGGTAAAGGTGATGTAAATGGATTACTGGAAGTAAGCACACCGGTGGGCCACCCACAAAACGGGAGTCCCACCATAGATACTCCACTTTTCACCTGCAAAACAAAACCAAAACATTTTAAAAGTAAAACAATCTAAGAAGTTAGGAAAAGTGTTTAGAACCAGAAATTATTTATAAAATTCAGAAAAAAATATTCTTTCACTTATCACAATTAGAGGCAAACGTCATTTCATTTGCTCCCCAAGTAATTTCTTTTTAGATATAATGCAACAGTAATAAGTTAAAAAGTAATTAAAGAAGGCTTTGACTTAGACATCAGTAGTTCTGATGAAGCTTGGTGATAGCAATTCTGACTCTTCAATTTTCAAACCATGGTGGAGATAATATTATAAATATTCAACTGATTTCCCTTGAGAGAAAATCTTTATGGGGTCAAAGATTAAATAAAGCAACATAAAAATGAGTTACAATTAGCAGCACTAACCTGAAGAGGTGATAAAGCAAATGGATTTAGGCCAACAGGATTCTGAGTAGAAGATGATCCAAGAAGAGGAGCTGGGGCAGGCGAAGGTGACTTAGATGGTGGCTGAGACTGAGTGGTCACTAAAGAAGCAGTTGACATACCTGCATGGGTAAGTGATGTGTCATCACAAGGTGTCCTTGGCAAAAGGCTAAACCACTGTCTATTCTTTTCAGTCAGTGTTTTTAACAACTGGTCATTGGGGAGAGGACTATAGAACTTGCCTGGACCACCTGAACTGGTATTGAACAGATTATTAGAGTCTGTCTTTTCTACGCTGCTTTGTGCTGCTGTTGATTGAATGCCGCCCAATGAATGTTTTCCACTGTTCTGATAAGACAATGTGCACCCATTTGCACTACTGTTTGGTTTGGGGGTTATTACATCTGACTCAGGAGGCATCTTAGCTACTTCTAAAAGCTTGCTTAATTTTGAAAATGAACCAGGTTTCTGAAGAAACAGATTTGTGTTATCTTTTTCTTTAGTATCTTCCTTTTGCTCACAGTGATTTGGATTTGAGCAGTTTAAAGTGTCCTCAGAAGTCTCAAATATTTCTTCTTTGATCTGGATACTTTCTGCCTTTTTTAGTTTTTCTCTTTCTTTTGCAATTTCTTCTAGTCCTAAAAAATTGAAAAGCATTATAAAGATCAGTTACTCCAGATCAAACCAATACTATGATTATATTCTTTTATTACTTATCAAGTTATATGCATAAATATTTTAGGAAACTTTTCTGGATTACTTAATACTCCCCATTTCCCCCTTTTTTATAGATTAGATTCTTTTGCTCATTGGAAAATTAATGTAATTTTGTGACTAATCTTTAGAAAAACTAAAATATAAAAAATTTAAAAGCCCTAATACACAGCAAAAATTATTATTAATATTTTTGTCTAAATCCTTCCAGGCATTCTATATGCACACACATACACACTTAAACCTATAAATTAAAAAAAAAGGAAATCTCATTATATACATAATGCCTAACCTACATGTTTTGCTCTGTAAACATCCTGATACGTCAATAAATATAAAACTACATCATAAATTTTAATGGCTATAGAATATTCAATAGAATATATCATAATTTAAATAATCAACTTTCTACTGATGGCTATTAATAGGGCCCAGTTATTCACTATTATAAAAAATGCTATAAATGGTGAATGACCTTATATCTGTATCTTTGGACTTAAATTTTTAAAAAAATTTACTTCCTTAGGATAAATTTCTAGAAAACATTTACTGAGTCCTAAGATATATACTTTTCAGAGTTTTTGAAATATGTTGTCAAACTGAAAGTCTAGATCAATACACATTCATACCAGAAGCAAGAGCATCTGTTTGCCTACACCCTCAAGGAAATGAAATACTATCAGTATTTTTTGTTTTTGTCAATATCTGGGGGATAAAAATCTAAGCTGCATTTTTTTTTTCTGATCTCCAGTAAGGCTGAGTATCTTTTCATGGGCTTACTGGCATTTCTCCTTTGTGAACTTCTGGTTCATATTTTTGAACAGTGTTTTAAAAATAATTTATAAGAACTCTTAAAAAAATATAAATCCACTACTTTATTCAATTTGAAAAGTAATATATGTCCAAGGTAAAATATTCAGTAATGAGAGGTATAAAGAAAAGCCTTTCTGTCCTACTCCCTTAGTCCCTATTTCTACTCTTCAGAGGTAACCATGGTTATTCAATCATGTTTATATATCCTTCTAAAAATCTTACATGCATCTATAGGAATATCATTTTGCACTATTACATAAATGGATACTACCCTTCACTTTTCTGCAACTCAGAATAAAATCCAAACTCCTAAGCAAGGCCTACAATGCTGTATGGTCTGGTTCCTGAAAATTTCTACAACCTCTGACCACTCTTGTCCTTGCTAACCTTGCTCTTCCTTTCTTCTTTTTTTTTCAGCTTCTCAAACATACCCAGTGCTTTCCTTTTTTGGGCACTTTGCATTTGCTGCTCCCTCTGCCTGGGATATTGTTTTGTTGACTGGCTCCTTATCCTTCATGTCTCAGATCAAGTCATTTCCTCACAGAGGTTTTCTCTGATCATTTTATCTGAAGTAGGTTCCCTATTCCATTCACTTTATTTATTTGTTTTCCTGACATATGGTTGATGTACAATATTATATAAGTTACAGGTATATAATGTAGTGATTCACAATTTTTAAAGGTTATACTCCATTTACAGTTATTTTAAAATATTGGCTATATTCCCTGTGTTGTACAATACATCCTTGTGTCTTATTTTACCCATTCACTTTAGAATATCATCCTACATATTTCCATCACAGAATTTATCATTATAAACAATAACCTAATTATTTGTTTATTTTCTACTCCACTCCCACCCACACACTAGAATTTAAATCAGCAAGCTTTTAAAAGCAGAGCAATGTTTCTCTTGCTTATTATTGGATCCCAAATGCCTAACATGGTGGCTGCTATAAAATAGAAGCTCAATAAATATTTCTTGAATGATGAAATAAAAGGATGAATTTGATATTTTCACTAAATACCTTAGACAGTTTTCCATGCTAAAACATATAACCGTACTTCATTATTTTCAATCAGCTGAATAATATTCTATTTTATGGATACATCATAACTTAACCAATCCTCTACTAATGTTTGAAATCGCTTTCACATGCTTCTCTTGAAATTAGTTTCTACCCCAAAAATTAAAATCCTATACTTCAGACTTATGCTTCTGGACAGTATGGAATAACAGGGACTAGATTTACACTCTTGCATGAAACAACCAAAAAAGAGGCAAAATATATGAAACAACAGTTTGCAAAAAACTGGACTTCAGGCAACAAAAAAAGAAAACAAACACAGACCTATGATTGCCCCAGCTTATTGCTTTGGGTTGATTTCCAGGCTACAGCATAGGGAGGAAGAACCCAGGTGGAGCCTGGCAGACTCCCTGAGATGAGGAGATGGAACTGAGAGTCCAGGGAGATCAAAGTAGCTACAGTGCCCAGGAGAGAGTACTAGAGAGGAGAGCACTGCATGGAGAGAGAACTCCAGAGATCCACAGTATTCAGCTGAATAATGAGCAGTGTGTACATGTGAGGAACCTACCTGAGACCAGGAAAGAACCACCTGAAAGGATTAGAGGTGACAGTGCCAGGTGCTCATACAGGCTGGGTATCTGGTACCTGTTCCTACCAACCAGATTGGGAAACCTCAAGATTCACGGCCATCAGGTGGAGTACTCAGAAGGATCTCGCTTTACTAGTTAGGGCATAATCCATACTAGACTGAGCACTGTTTTAGTTCTGCCTAAGAAATTTTAAAAGAAAGATCTGAAAGGATCAAACTTTTCCCAAGTAACTTAACTGTGTTTCAGCTAAACAAATCTCAAAAATATTTATAGAAATTCAAAAATATCCAGCACCAAACAAGGTAAAATTCACAATGTCTCGCATTCAACCAAAATTAAAAGACATACATGAATGATACATAATTAGAGAACTCAATCAATGAAAACTAACCTCAAACTGACAAGACAGTAGCATGAGCAGACAAGGTCATTAAATTTGAAAAAATAATGGCCGAAAAATTGCCAAATTTGATGAAAATTATAAACTACAGATCCAAAAAACTCAACTCCAAGCAAAAGAAACATGAAGATACATAACTACACCAAGACATACCATGATCTAATTGCTCAAAACCAATAATAGAGAAAATCTTAAAAACAGCCAGAAAAAAATATTGTGCCTCATACGATCTTTATGCACTTCTGCACATTTGCCCTTAGAAGACCACCTACTTCATCACCTCCAATTAGGCACACATGAAAAGAGTCACAAATATTCTCTTCAAGTACCCATGCTCACAAATTTCCTTAACTTTACACAAATTATTGGCTAGTAAGGAAATATTAATATTTGTGCTTGATTTGTTCTGAGAACTAATATCTCAAAAACCACTGTCATATATCCAAAAACAAACAGACCAACCAACCAACAGACAAGTTTTTTACTGGTTTGAGACTAGTTGATGATTTCCCATTTGCACCTAGGAAAGTGAGCTGATGATACATTTCAATAGCCTATTCATGGTTGTCTTTAACTTTTATATTCAAATTGCTTAATTATAAACAACTAAACCTCTAATAGAAGTGTAAAATTATTTTAAAAATTTGAAAACTATACAGGATATTTAGTAAAACGATTTTTAAAATAGTTATCTATCTCCTATTTCACACAATCCTCTGTTCTTTCCAGCCCTTACTTCTTTGACATGTATCAATGAGTATTAAAAAAAAGTCTTCAACGCAGACGTAGAGAATGGACTTGGACATGGGGAGTGGGAAGGGTAAGCTGGGACGAAGTGAGAGAGTGGCATGGACATATATACACTACCAAATGTAAAACAGATAGCTAGTGGGAAGCAGCAGCATAGCACAGGGAGATCAGCTCGGTGCTTTGTATCCACCTAGAGGGGTGGGATAGGGAGGGAGGGAGGGAGACGCAAGAAGGAGGAGATATGGGGATATATGTATATGCATAGCTGATTCACTTTGTTATAAAGCAGAAACTAACACACCATTGTAAAGCAATTATACTCCAATAGGGATGTTAAAAAAAAAGTCTTCAAAACAGAGGAAAATAAGTAAGAGAGTAAAGTAGAGGAAAATAAGTAAGAGATGAAACAGGGAGTGCCGTTCACTTGATTAATTTCCTTGGTAGTAACTGCAAGTACATAATGACAAAGAAAATACCATTTCCCAATTAAACCAATTGAAACCAATCCTAATAAGAGCAAGTTTGCTATCGGAAAAGAGACTATGTCTTCTTGAGTTTTATCAGAATCACTTTGAAACCCTTTAGTTTACCTAATAGTTGTCACTGGACCCTAGGGGTCCACGATTCTCAGTTCGAATGAAATTTTTTCCTTTGGCTCTCCTTAGTTGGGCTGAAGCAGACTAAAACTTTCAAATAGATTTTACTAAAATCTAAGTGAAACACAGACAAAGAACACAAGAAATGTAGAAACATTGGCATTTAGAATACAGGTCTCTGTTCAGTGGCTTCCTCCCAGGGTTCAAAGGCTCTCACCCATTCAGTATAGCCTAACCTCAGGAGTACTTTCACAGCTCCTTAACAGACTTCATGTTGTCAGTACTACCACAACTGAGCTCCTAGGAGACATCTTGCTATTACTGTGTAGAAGACTCAAGGAAGCAGTTTCTTATCGTTGTCTATCTAGGATTGTTCCTTCCCAGTCTGATCCAGGAATTTTTTAAAAAGATGCCTTCATCCTTCAGGTAAGATTCCTCCACACATCCTAACAGGAATTAGTTTCTATACTTATAGACCTAATGCTGTAAACATATCCTAATACAAAATGGAAGGGTAATATTCACATCACAGTACAAAAAACTTGTTTCATTTTCCTTCCAATACTGAAGGAATTATCCACAATCCAATATACCCCAAACAGAACAGTGAATTGAAGGGCAACAAGTCCTTGGTTTTGGCTGAGTGGCCATGGGGCTTTCTTCCTTCCCACTTTCCTAGGGGCCAACAGAAGGATAGCAGAGCCTTTAGCCAGCTAATGTCAACACTGTTCTCAGGATCCTTGGTGTGTAGACTTTGATTCTTGGTATGCATACCCGCAAGCACTGTTCCTAGACCCAAATGTCCCTTGATATGTTTACTGTTACTTAGAGAAACTCAGTGCTTCTTACCCTTTCTTACACTAACCCATAAATAGAGAGCAAGGTATGGGGTATAGTGCTTTGTCTCTTGGAGTGTTCTTGTCACACATCCAAGTCCTATGGAACCGTTATGGGAGCTGGGAGATCCTATGTACTGTAACTTCTCTGCCTATAAGTTGCCTTGAGCTGGGAGATCCTATGTACTGTAACTTCTCTGCCTATAAGTTGCCTTGAGCTGGGAGATCCTATGTACTGTAACTTCTCTGCCTATAAGTTGCCTTGAGCTGGGAGATCCTATGTACTGTAACTTCTCTGCCTATAAGTTGCCTTGAGCTGGGAGATCCTATGTACTGTAACTTCTCTGCCTATAAGTTGCCTTGAGCTGGGAGATCCTATGTACTGTAACTTCTCTGCCTATTAGTTGCCTTGAGCTGGGAGATCCTATGTACTGTAACTTCTCTGCCTATTAGTTGCCTTGAGCTGGGAGATCCTATGTACTGTAACTTCTCTGCCTATAAGTTGCCTTGAGCTGGGAGATCCTATGTACTGTAACTTCTCTGCCTATAAGTTGCCTTGAGCTGGGAGATCCTATGTACTGTAACTTCTCTGCCTATAAGTTGCCTTGAGCTGGGAGATCCTATGTACTGTAACTTCTCTGCCTATAAGTTGCCTTGAGCTGGGAGATCCTATGTACTGTAACTTCTCTGCCTATAAGTTGCCTTGAGCTGGGAGATCCTATGTACTGTAACTTCTCTGCCTATAAGTTGCCTTGAGCTGGGAGATCCTATGTACTGTAACTTCTCTGCCTATAAGTTGCCTTGAGCTGGGAGATCCTATGTACTGTAACTTCTCTGCCTATAAGTTGCCTTGAGCTGGGAGATCCTATGTACTGTAACTTCTCTGCCTATAAGTTGCCTTGAGCTGGGAGATCCTATGTACTGTAACTTCTCTGCCTATAAGTTGCCTTGAGCTGGGAGATCCTATGTACTGTAACTTCTCTGCCTATAAGTTGCCTTGAGCTGGGAGATCCTATGTACTGTAACTTCTCTGCCTATAAGTTGCCTTGAGCTGGGAGATCCTATGTACTGTAACTTCTCTGCCTATTAGTTACCTTCACTAATAAATTATGCTGTTATTAGCACTATGTATGTCATTAGTGATTTTTGTGACCATGCATCTTGTACAACAACTGGTGACCAACAAAATCCCGATGTCATGGATTTCTGGAAGGGGCGCACCCAGGGGTGGAAGAATTCCTTCTTGGGGTCAGTGGTAATTCACTTGGTAGAGTTAGAATGGTCTTAGTAGCAATGCCTGAAGATGGCAGAAGCCATAAAAGTGGTATACTAAAGAGGATGACTAGCGGTGATAAGCTGACTTGAAATCTAGTTCTGTCTCTCTTCCTTACCAGCTTAGAGATTTTCATGAGCCCTAAGGGGGGGATGGTAAACTAAAAAGGGTGACGGCAGCCCCTTTAGAAGGGAAAGTGGGGCAAACTCCCACTAATACATGAGGCAACTGGCCCCTGTGTATGTGAAAAGCCAGTTATTGTGAGGCATGCCCTAAAGGAATCTGAGTGGACACAACAGCGGGAGGAAATCCAGCAGTGTACAGAGTGAGAACTAGGTTCTCAACAGGTCTACTACCATACGCACTTGGAAGGATCCTTAGAGGTTTGGCTTGTTTGTTTGCATGATGGAGGGACAGCAGTGATATTAAATGAAGCTGAGAAAGGGGAACACATGCCCCTGTTATAGAATGAGCAGTCTGGGTTGACTAATAATGCTGAGATAGGCGCTGCCACCCTGTTTCCAAACTGAATGTTTGGTAGTGTTGGTAAAATATAGCCCCATGATTTTCCTGACCCTTGAATGTGAGTGGGACTAGATCTGCAGAGGATGTAGCTGTTCTGAGACCCTGGCTGTGTTAGCATGATTATAAGAAAACCCAGGGCTTGAGAGGGGAAGGCCTGACAACACGTTCTTGGTGCAAAGTATGTTGAATCATCAAATCAGAACAGGTCCACCTGAGTGGATGACTGCTTTGACTTTACTCCATCATGTGTGAAGCACTGATAGAAATGAAATAGTTCTTTTAGGTCACACATGCCCCATCTCAGGGGAGGAAATGGAAAGAGGGAGCTTAGTAAGTGGTACAGGTTTCCGTACAAAAGAAAAAGAAAAAAGGAACAAAGGAAGGAGAAGATAAAAAGAAAAAAGAATCAAAGACAGGCTAGACTTCTGGCAGAGGCTCCCGCACACCACTAAGTGTGGTATTGCTCATAAGCAGAAGGATTAATACGACAGAAGTTGATGGCTGCGTAATCCTGAAGTGTTGGAATGTGGTCCTATTCAGAAACTTGAAAGACCTACTGAGACCGTGAAAAAGATTCCTGTGAGGTAAGACACAATATTGAATGGTTCACATGCTATACTGAAGAGTTGTTAGAAGAGTGGGAGACACCAGAAGATTAGGTGGAGAAGGTCCCTGGTAAGGAATCTCCTTCAGGGATTAGAGCTATTAAGCCTCACTCCCACAAACCATCTGGTAAGATCTCATGGCCTCTACACTCCTCAGAAAAGGACTCAGAGAATAGAACTGAGGGAAATACCCTACATTAACTTGACTCTCTTGAAATGGGATTACATCAGCTCCACCTTATGAGTTTGACTCAACTCCTGAAGCCAGGCTTCTTTGTTCCCTGACCTAAGCTCTTTCAAACTTAAGGAGGACCAGGGCTGGGCTCAGTCCCCAGGGTCTCCTCCAAGGGATCACTAACCATACTCCTCAGTTCATTATGCTGGAAAGGAGAAAAGCCTCAAACGTTTATGGGCTTGCTAGACATGAAGAACCAAGTATCTATTGTTCCAGAATGCAACAGAGCCATGGCAAGCACATTTCCCTACTGGGGTTGGGATTCTGTGTTCACTGTGGCTGGAAGACCAGAATCACAATCACTGCAAAAGCTTTTGCATGAACTCCTTCCTTCCTCGGGTTGCATACCTGGCATGGACAGACTGGGGTATTTAAGTCCTGCACAAGTATGCCCACATATCAGCTGGACTTATTTTTTGTGACCTCTACTGGTAGCTTCTATACCTGTTGGTCAGGTATGTTGCCAAAACCCAGCTATACTTACAAGGCCAGGCTGTGCAACAGTGTTGCATACCTGGAGGGGAAAGGTTGCATTTCTTCTTCTTTTTTTTTTAAAAATAAATTTATTTATTTATCTTTGGCTGTGTTGGGTCTTCGTTGCTGCGCATGGGCTTTGTCTGGTTGTGGTGAGCAGGGGCTACTCTTCACTGTGGTAAGCGGGCTTCTCATTGCAGTGGCTTCCCTTGTTGCGGAGCACGGGTTCTAGGCACGCGGGCTGCAGTAGTTGTGGCACGTGGGCTCTAGAGCGCAGGCTCAGTAGCTGTGGCGCACGGGCTTAGTTGCTCCACGGCACGTGGGATCTTCCCGGACCAGGGCTCGAACCCGTGTCCCCTGCATTGGCAGGCGGATTCTTAACCACTGTGCCACCAGGGAAGCCCGAGATCGCATTTCTTAAACAAGCAGAGATTCAGGTAGGGGTCCTGAGCAACCTCATTTCACAATTTAACAACCCTGTTTAGTCAACTTTATTTGATAGTAGTGCTACAAGTATCTGTGACTAAGTCTCTGACAAAGAGACTCTGATGACATTTGTTAGCTTTTGGATATCTGATTTCCTTTAGCCACTGAATAATATACACCTTTTCTGGATATGGAGTTACTGTGTCCCTTGTGTGTGCAGACAATACACATACTATTAAGACTGAAATGTATTTGTTATATATTGGAGTTTCCAAAAATTATACAATCAAACAATTGGGATTTTTTTCACAGCTGCTGCCATTTAACAATGGGCTTACTAATATGGTATTGGGTGGCTGATTCATGCTCCCCCTTACCCACAGGCAGCAGAGAATGCAGAAATAGCATTCTAAAAGATAGCTCCAATTGTAACCAGGCATGTTGACTGTTTTCATTGTTGCCATTGGACTAAATCTCAGAAGCTTGAATGATGGCAGCATGATTACACGGAGAAGCTCAGAATGGTGTGATTCTGAGGCTTCATTTCAATGCTCCTGTAAGTATTAAGTGCATATATTTAAAATTTTCACTTATCACAGGGAAATTTAAAATTGATTAACAAAAAATCATCTTTTTCAAAATTTCAAAGGATGTGGAAATTTGTGAAGTATAATATTTTACTTCTTTTTTTAAAAAAATTTATTTATTTATTTTTGGCCGCATTGGGTCTTTGTTGCTGTGCACGGGCTTTCTCTAGCTGTGGCAAGCAGGGCCTACTCTTCGTTTTGGTGCGCAGCCTTCTCACTGTGGTGGCTTCCCTTGTTGCGGAGCAAAGGCTCTAGGAGTGCAGGCTTCAGTAGTTGTGGCATGCAGGCTCAGTAGTTGTGGCGCACGGGCTTAGTTGCTCCGCAGCATGTGGGATCTTCCTGGACCAGGGCTGGAACCTATGTCCCCTGCATTGGCAGGTGGATTCTCAACCACTGCGCCAGCAGTGAAGTCCAATATTTTACTTCTTAAATGCCCTTTTTCCTCCTCTAATTGTGCCACCTCCGACTATGTTATCTACTATTAATGAAATTTTGTACACATTCTTTTGGGTGTACTGATAAATTAATATGCAAGTCATTTTGGGGGGGTCTATATACTAGCTACACATTTTCTATGCAGTAAACATGGTTTATATATAAATTGTAAATTTATCCAACTAATTTGTTGAAATAATTCCAATGAATTGGAACTGCTAGAACTAAGGATATCTAAAATTTTATAGTTTTGAGTCCAAACTAGAGTTTGCCCTACTATATAGATGGGACCTCATCAATCTTGTCCCCCAGTGTTTATGTGGGTATGTTTCCTAAAACTGTACAAATGTTAAATTTTTAATCTTTGGTAATATGATATTTCAAAGAAATTGCTTTTCTTCTGTTATTGTTCAGCTCAGTCATCTTCATATATGCTTAATCCTTACTAGTCACTTGTGTTATTTCATTATCTTCTGGTTTGTTTTGTTTTAATTTCCCTTGGTTTATTAATGTCTTTGTTACTGGTTTCTAAGAACTCATTTATGACTAAGGATGTTAACTATCTGTCATGCAATGCAAATGAAATATCAATATTATATTTTATTGCCATCAATTTACTATGGTGTTTTGTATTTTGGTTGTGTATTAAAATATAATCACGTTGTGTTTAAAAAAAATAAAAAAATAAAAGATAGCTGCACCAACCCCTTATACCCTGAAACCTGTAAGCACTGACATAACACTTTTGGCCCCATCAGAATTTAAACATTTGGAAATGTCCAGGTACAGAGTTCTAAAAAGTTCAATTCAGATGGTTTATTGAGCATGTATATGCATTATGTTACGTGCTAGTTAATGTAACAGGAATGGAGCCAGCGAAAAAATAGTCCAAAGGTAGACTGTAGAATTGTGTGGTAATACAGAACTGAAGAAAGGAAGAAGTTTAATGGAGGAGGAGGTGATCACAAATTTCAAACATGAACAAGATTTCAAGATGAATGAGGATTATAATAAGGGTCTTAGATTGAAGCAAGTTACCTCCAGGGATACTGTTGGGATGGATGCTTGTTGGGAAGGTTAAAGAATAAAACCACATGTTGGAAAACTTGAAAATGGGAAGGAAGAGAAATGGAGGAGTAGTTATAAAGGATAATACAGGTGAAGACCTTTGTCTGCTAAAGAAAAAGAATAGTTCATGGCTGATGTCAGTAAGAGTGGCAGAAGAAAAATCATGGAGAGAGAAGGAATATTTATCAGAGCAAGGGGCATTATGAGTTCAAAAGGAATGGGAATCAAGGTTTTACAATGTTTATCCATAAAGCAGATTTGATTCTGGAAGCACAAAATATATTGAAGGAGTAACAGGGTTTTTAAAAATATGGTTCCTTATATTACTTTGTAACAGATTAACAGTTCCTACCTTCACCACTCTCCATGCCTTCTACAAAAATCCCCCCACATTGGGGAAGAATCCAGTACCGGCGTCTGTAACGATCCTGGCCAAACATCATCGAACGTAAAGAGTGAGAAGCGTCAAAGAGCTTCCTTCTGTACTGACTTTGTTGCTGTTAAAAAATGATGCATATAATTAAGCTATGGATGTTAAGTGCTTTAAAAATTAATACATAAGCGACTTTACACTTATTATGCCTTTAGAGCAGATAAATTTCACTACTGGAAAAAGACAGCAAAAGAGTTAAATATTACAAGCCTGACTTCAATTTTAGTTACACTTATAAATATAGAAATTACTTTGAGGGTAGATGGAATATTTTTGTTGCCGTGGATTAAAGAGTTAAGTTTATTTTATCAAGTATAGTATAGTAAAGCATGTCTTATACTTAATAATAAACACTGTGACCAGGTATTTCATTAAGCCAAAGCAAATTGGCTTAATTCTATTGATTACAATATGTAACAAATAACACTCACATATGTAATCGACCAGACCTCTATTTGCCTATTTTTATACTCATGTTGTAAACCTAGGTAACATATGACTAAATTTTGGGATAAATTTGTGATGAATCTAACATGGCTATAGTATACAGGTATCTCATAATATCAATTTCATAATACTTTTAAAAACTCATTTTTTAAAACAAAAAATTCATCTAAAACTTCACTAATCCTACTGAAATTCAATTTTTAATGAGAAGTTCATAAACATTTATAGTTTACAAATCCAGTGCAAATAAAATCCACAAATATACTAATATAAAATAAAACATGAGCTGCCAAAACTATTATCATAAAATTCAACTGAATTTTTAAAGTAATTAATTCCAAGAAATAAAACCATGCATTTATTGGTATTTTATACTTAAAGAAGAGCTGAAGTACAGAGGCCCTGGTGAAATTCAGTACCATGTCTTAAGAGGCAGGTTTTTAATCTTGGCATTAAACTTTTTTTTTGCGGTACGCGGGCCTCTCACTGTCGTGGCCCCTCCCGTTGTGGAGCACAGGCTCCGGACGCGCAAGCTGAGCGGCCATGGCTCACGGGCCCAGCCGCTCCGCGGCATGTGGGATCTTCCCGGACCGGGGCACGAACCTGTGTCCCCTGCATCGGCAGGCGGACTCTCAACCACTGCGCCACCAGGGAAGCCCAGCATTAAACTTTAAAGGTTTAATTGTGAGAATGTTTCTAAAGCGCCTCATTTTAATTAGTTACAAAAAGCTTGTTTTTATTTAGCAACCAGAAAAACTAATCCCATACAAGGTGGATTTTTGAAATGCTGCAAAAAAAAAAAAAAAAAAAAAAAGATATAAACTGTAATCTGAAAAGTGCTTACTTTACTCAGTTTTTCAATCTGTTTTTCTAGCTCTTCAACACTTGCTGCTTGGTCACCTTCATCCTATACATAACAAAATACAGTATCATTTCCTGTTTTTAAGATTTATTTACTCAGTCAATCAGCAAATATTTAATGAAAGCCTCCTATATACAAAGTACTAGGATAGGCACCATGGAAATGAGAATATCAATATCAGTTCTTGCTCTCGATAAAGCATTAATCTGGTAGGGAGACACATAAAACATTACACTAATAAATAAAAACTGCCAAACAGCAGAAAGCTATAAGGACCTCAAGAGAGGTAGAGATTAACAGTCATGGAGCTCAGGGAAGGGTGAGATTACTTCTAGTGGGAACCTATACCAAGAGAGGCTATATGGAAGAAGTTATGTTTTAATTAGCTACTGAAGAATTGTTAGGATTTGATTGATCAGAGAAAAGAGGACAGGGCATTTCAGAAAGAGTTTGACCTGAAGAGGTAAGGTGGGGAGATGAGGCACAGATGAGTTTAGGGCTAAATTATCTAGAGCTGTAAGTGCTTGGCAATGGACAGTAATATGATCCTTTGAGGGAGATTAAATATCAGAACTATGCTTTACAAAGATTAATATGGTAATAGTTGTAAGATGGCCTGGAGCAGGGAAAGGACTACAGTTGGCAAATCTAGTTAGCAAATTGTTGCAATGATTCAAGAGGAAAAGAGGATGTGGGTCGTACTAGGATAAAAGAAATAGAAAAGGAAATGGATATAAGAGATAGTACATAGTCAGAACTGTTAAGTCCTGGCAGCTCACAGATACGAGGCAGAAATGGGTGAGGGAGATGAAGGAAGGAGTAAATTATGATATTAAGGGTTTAAATCTGGGAGACTGCAAAAATATTGGTATCATTAACTGAGAGTCGTTTTAGAGCAAAAAAGGGTAAATGATATTTTGAACACATTTAGCTTTTAGAAGAAAAATAATCCCTACTATATAGAGTACTGATTTCATAAATAGAAATCTTGTGATTATATAAAATTTTTCATTCTACAAAATGAATATAGGAAAGCTACACCCAAAGTATATGTTTTCGAGGGAAAGCATGACGCAATATAAAGTATATGTGCTTCTCTGGACCTCAGCTGCACGACTTCATATAGGCAAATTATTTAACTCCTCTAAAACTGTTTCCTAATCTGTAAATTGGTGATAACATTATCTTGTGATAACATTATCTGTAACCTGGGATTTTTGTGAGTACTAAATAAGAACAGATCTGAAAGCAACTAGCAGAGTTCCTGGTACCTAATATATAAATAAGGTTACTTTCCTTCTTTCTGAAAGCTGTCCATAAATTAGAAAAATGTAGGTACATCTCAGGTTTAAAAAACATAAGCAATTGTTTTTGATGTTCACTTACTATAAGCTTTTTTTTTTTTTTTTTTTTTTTTTTAGTATGCGGGCCTCTCACTGTTGTGGCCTCTCCTGTTGCGGAGCACAGGCTCCGGACGCTCAGGCTCCGCAGCCATGGCTCACGGGCCCAGCCGCTCCGCAGCATGTGGCATCTTCCCGGACCGGGGCACGAACCCGTGTTCCCTGCATCGGCAGGCGGACTCTCAACCACTGCACCACCAGGGAAGCCCCATAAGCTTTTTAAAAAAGCCACACTGCCACCAACCACTCTCACGAACAGATATTTCTAAACCAGTATAGTTATCTCGCCAACAGAAGGAAGTGAAAGGAAAACTTCAATAGTCTTACCATTCTCTATCTACTCTTTACCCAAATTTAGGGGACCAATTTACAAAGGCATTTAGGCATATTATTTGTGGTAATAATAACATCATTTCTATTTATTTATTTATTTAAACATCTTGATTGGAGTATAATTGCTTTACAATGGTGTGTTAGTTTCTGCTTTATAACAAAGTGAGTCAGCTATACGTATACATATACCCCCATATCTCCTCCCTCTTGAGCCTCCCTCCCACCCTCCCTATCCCACTCCTCTAGGTGGTCACAAAGCACCGAGCTGATCTCCCTGTGCTATGAGCTGCTTCCCACTAGCTATCTATTTTACACTTGGTAGTGTACATATGTCAATGCTACTCTCTCACTTCATCCCAGCTTACCCTTCCCCCTCCCCGTGTCCTCAAGTCCATTCTCTATGTCTGCGTCTTTTTTCCTGTCCAGCCCCTAGGTTCTTCAGAACCATTTTTTTTTTTTAAGATTCCATATATACATCATTTCTATTTAAAAGAGAACAGGCTCAATGACCCTTAAACCTTGACTCTTCAATTAAATAGATATTTAATAGCTATATGATTGTATAGTGACTGTTTGACCAGCAGGATGTTTGATAATTTGCTTACATAAAAATCAACTCAATCAACAAATATTTGAAATAAGACATCAAAGTAGCTATGTATCAGCCAAATTAGCTAACTATCAGTTCTAAGACTTTTCTTATGATGAAAAAGAAGTAAAATATCTACTAAAGTTTTATTTAAAGGAGCTTTGGCTAATAGTCCTTATAATTTAAGAGATATGAAGGAATTTGAAAGGCCAGAGAGAAAGGCAATAACTACAAAGCTAAGAACGCAAAATCTATCCCTGCCATGGTTTCCCAATCAGAAGAGAAGGCTGTTGTATGTGTCACTACATATCAAAGTTTAATTGTCCACATAACCTCCTCCACAGCAACTTGTGAGGTTAAAGCTCACCTAGATTTCAACACAAACCTAAGTATTAGGGAAAGAGTCCATGTGTTGAAGGAATGAAGAGTGAAGAAAAGAGGAAATCACCCTTGAGACAGAGGGCTGTGACTTAGTCTCAGGGCAGTATCTTCTAATTGAAAGGGATCACATGGGTCTCAATGGAAAGGCTCCTGCAATTAGTCCTTTAAGGAGTATAACTACTGACACTCTACCTATACTTTAATCAAGAGGCCAGACCTATTTTCAGAGGACAATCTTATCAATAAGGTTCATTAAATAGTTAACCTTTAATTTTATTAGGAAATTGATAAGTGGTTACTACTTCTTCATGATAAAGAAAAACTCTCAAATAATTTAAAGGAAATGCTAATTTGGTTTCTTAGGTCCTAAAATATTCATTATTTTCAAATGTTTTTAAACTGTTTTCTCACATTAATAACAAGATACACATTTGCCAGGATTTTGATCACTCTAATTAACTGTAATTCAACATTCATAAAAAATAAAAATGACTACTTTAAATGACATATCCGGTCTTAAAATATTAAAAATGATGTTTAAATCATTAGTACTGATTTTTAATAGTTTTTATCTCCCTTAAAGAAAAAAAAATGCATAGTTTGTTAATTCTCCATGTGAAAAAGGCCAGGTGAAACACAGAATTTCTGTAAATAAATTCCAGTTTAGTGGGATGACCACCCAGTAGAAGATACTGAAGTCCCAACACAAGGCTGTCAAATTTATGAGAGTTACACCTTAAAACAATTTATAATATTAAGTGATGAAAAGGGATGCTAATTCTATAAAAAGGTGATTAGTATTGGTAAGAAAAGTTTAATTCCTGCTATGGAAACAGCTCTACTTGCCAAATGAAGCAGATTGGTTATAAATAGTATCTTTGGGTAATTACAATTCTGATACCCAAATTATATACCCTTCACATTATTTGTCACAGCATGAAAGTATTTGATCAAGTGGTTTCAGAAATACAACATTATGAAGTAATTTCTGCGAGGAATCTCAATGTAGTCTCCTTTTCAGCCTGGTACTCTTAAAAGAAGTAAAGCTCACTCTAACGATTTTTATCATTCTGGTTTAAAATATAACATGGGGGGTGGAATTTATGAAAACATTTTGTATTTATGCTATTTTTACTTACGAGAAATTGTATAGCACATGATCTTATAAATTATATTATTATCCAGATTTAGTAAAAAATTTGATTCAGTAATTTGTCATTGGTCTTGATTAGATACTATTTTCACACATTCCATCAATAATTCACCTCTCTAAGTCTTCTTTCTTTATTTCTCCAGCAGTACTGAGTTGATACAAGAAAGGAAAAGAGTTCTTTCTAGACTTCCTTGGCTAAATACTCCTGGCATCAAGGGCAAAAGGAATAGTTGGCTGTATATTGTTTTTTGAATGCCATTCTGCAACCCTATCGATATTTCTAGCATTTTTTTCTGGTAAAAGGTAAACATCAACTTTATCTCCCTTTTATATATGTCCATTTCCACGGCTTATGGTAGTTTCCCTTACACACACACAGACACACACACACACACACACACACACACACACACCTCTGTGACCTTGCCTTCTTCCATTTAGCCTGCTCTTCAAAGCTAGTCCCTCTCTTTACCTTAATTGAATCCCCTCCAATATTTTTAGGGACCTTATACCATTAATTATTCTCTTCATCTCTTTAATCTTCAGTGCCCCTCTCTTATTTAATTGGCTCTTTCCCTTCAAACAAAAATCATCTCAAACCTTCCGCATCTGAAAAATCCTTGGTCTTTGTCCACCTCTAAGAACTACCCTTTCTTTTGAGGCATAATGCTTGAAACAGTTAAGTTTACTTTCTCACTTTCTATTGTTTTCTTTTTTTTTTTTTTTTTTTTTTGCTGTACGCGGGCCTCTCACTGCCGTGGCCCCTCCCGTTGCGGAGCACAGGCTCCGGACGCACAGGCCCAGCGGCCATGGCTCACGGGCCCAGCCGCTCCGCGGCATATGGGATCCTCCCAGACCGGGGCACGAACCCGTATCCCCTGCATCGGCAGGCGGACTCTCAACCACTGCGCCACCAGGGAGGCCCTTTTCTATTGTTTTCAATCAATCATAGCCTGGCTTGTGCTCTCACCCTTCCAACGAAACGGTGCTGGCATTGGTTACCAATGACCTCTGTGTTGCCAAATACAATGAACACTTTCAGTCCTCATCACACTAGGCCCCTGCTCCCTTAACATTGTTTATCACTCCCTCCTTTTTAAAATGTTCAAGTTTCTTGGTTTTTATTATTATGACATGTGTAGAAGAGAGTTAACATTGTAGGCCCTTGAAAGGTTGGCTTACAAAGTTGGCCCTTGGCTAGTGTCTGGGAACTTGAATTTTGGGGGGTTCCCCCACCCTGACTGATAAGAATAGCTCACTGGACCTAAACTGTGCTAACAATGTGGTTTATACTGAACACCTACTCTTCTTTTGGGAATCTGGAATTTTGGCACATGCTATGCAGAGGGTGCCTATGTGGCCAGCCCTGAATAAAAAACTCTGGGCACAGCGTTTCTAATGAGCTTCCTTAGAACACACCATTTCACAGATTGTCGCAATTCATTGCTGGGAGAATTAGGCCCATCCTGTGTGACTCCACTGGGAAAAGACTCTTGAAAGCTGGGCCTGGTTTCCTCTGGACTTTGGCCCATATGCCTTTTCTCTTTGCTGGTTTTGCTTTGTCTCCTTTTGCTGTAATAACCCATAGCCATGGCATGGCTAGATGCTGAGTTCTGTGAGTCATCCTAGTGAATCACTCTGACTCTGGAGGTGGTCTTGGTATTGGAAATCCCTGACCCACTATAGAAATTTTCTACCTCTTTGTTCCTTCTTCAACAAGAAGCCTTGTGGGCTCTTCTTAAATATTGACATTCCCTGGGGTTCCAACCTCAGTCCACTACTCTAATTAATAAACCAATCCCCCTGTGCAAACTTATCCAAGTCATTATTTTAAACTATTGTCTATGTGCTAATAACTTCCAGATCTACACTTTCAAGACTGAACTCTTCTCCAGACTTTAGATTCTTTTTTTTTTTTTTTTTTTTGCCGTACGCGGGCCTCTCACTGTTGTGGCCCCTCCCGTTGCGGAGCACAGGCTCCGGACGTGCAGGCTCAGCGGCCATGGTTCACGGGCCCAGCTGCTCCGCGGCATGTGAGATCTTCCCAGACCGGGGCACGAACCCATGTCCCCTGCATCGGCAGGCGGACTCTCAACCACTGTGCCACCAGGGAAGCCCCCAGACTTTAGATTCTTAAATCCAACTGACTGCTGAGCTTCTGAACAGGCACCTCAAACTCAACATGTCCAAAATAAACCTACCATCATTTCCTGTCTTCAGTTATCTGTTCCATATTCCCCTCCTCCCCGTCATCTATTTCCTCTGCTCCTTCTGATTTCTCTGTCTCAGTTAATGGCAACAATAGCAGAGCAAGCAGTCCCCAAGCCAGACAGCTGGAATCAGTCCTACCTCTCCCTCCATCAACCTACACAGTCCATCTTCAGATACTACTCATTTTCCTCCTAAATATTTGTTGAATCCTTTCCTTCCTTTAGTCCAGTTTCAGACCCCTCACAATTCACCTAAACTACTGCAATATCTCCTGACTGATCTTCCTACCTCTGATCTTGCTCTATTCAAATCTATTTCTATCTTCCACAGAGCTGCCATAGTGAGCCAATGAAAAAATCAAGTCTGACCATGTCATTCCCTCACTTATAAACCTTCAGTGGCTTCCTATTACCACGAAACTATAAAATCCAAGTTCACAGTTGTGGCGTGTGAAGCTGTCTAGTAACACTAGAGCACTTGTAAGTCCCTTAAAGCACATTGTGGTTTCAAGGCTTCTGCGCCCTTGCTCATGCTATTATCTCTGCTTGGAAGATTTTTCCATGGATTCCTGGATTCATCTCTAGGTTAACATTTAGCCCAACTTGTAGCCTCAGCTAATGAGTCCAGAAAGCCTTTGTGAAAATTTATTCCTCAGAAAGGTTCAACATCCTTCCTTCGTACCTGCCTAGTACATTGTAAATACCGCTATCAAAGCAGTTAACACTTAACACATTACATTTTCTTACTGTAAATCTTCCTCAGTGAGACTGTAAATTGAGAGGGGACTTTGATCAAAAATGCCTAGAGCTAAAAAAAAAAGAAAAGAAAAAAAGCCTAGAGCTAGGCACTTAATAAACTGGGCTTTGAGAAATACATCAGTTTCATTAAACCTGACAACACTTTTAAGGCATGATGTATTGTACAAAATAAATGTACGATAGCATGTTAAATAGATAGAATGAAAGAGGATACCTAAAATTAAGAATCTGAATAGTTCTCTGGAGAACTCTCATTATATAAACAGAAAAATTTAACTTCTTTTATTCAATGTAAATGCCCTCTATGTATAGAAGGCATTGTATTCTACTCAATATTTACCTAACCATCACAAAAAACTTTGAAGTGAATATTATAATATTCAGTTTCAGATGAAGAAACTGAGTCAAGTGTCACAACGAAATTCAAACCCAAATCTATTTGACTTCAAATTCTGTGTTATTTTCAATATGTTATATAATATTAGTTAAGTATTAAAATCAACCTAAATTTGATTACCTCATCTTCACAGATCTCAGTCTTCTTTCCTTTTTTGTCTTCTTTATCTTCTTCATCCTCATCATCTTCATCAGCTTGGTCATCACTATCATCATCATCTTCATCATCATAATCACTATCTCCTCCCTTCCTTCTTCGTTTGCGTCCTGGAGTGGGTGTGCCCAATGGATGCTGTTCTTCTCCAAGATCAATGCCACCTGAAGTGTCTCTTTTGCCTGTTTTCTTAGCATGAATGATTCTGAGCCTTTAAGTATGAAAAAATGATGATATGGAAGAAAAGCCTTCTTATACTTTTTGAAGAGCATACTATGTGTTGTAAGCAAAAATACCTTATGGTATTTCTCTCACAGTAATCAATAAGTGAATGACAATAAAAATTAGGAAACTTAAGAAATATGTTCCCAGAAACTACAAAATATATTAACATTCAAGAATTATTCTGGCTATCTCTTTGGAATTAGAATACATTTTTTAAAAACCAGAAAACTGAGAACATTAACTCAGGAATGGCCAAGTGATAAGACCTGATCCTATACTGCCTGACTGAATAAATTTCAATTCAAGTTACTGCAAAGAAACTATTCTCTTAACACAGAAGTTGAATAATTTCAGCATTATATTTCCTAGTAGGAAGCTAATTAAGTTTTAATGCTGAATACATTTGGATATGTTAGGCTCTCTGTAAAAGCAAGTTTTAATTAGAAAGCAATTAAGGAAAAAAGTAGTAGTTCCAAACAGATTCTATTTGTGACAAAAACAACCCGATAGCAACAACAATCTTAGAATATGTGATTGCTTGACTTCTTTGAAAGAAAAAAGATAAAATGACTTTCTTCTAAGTTTGAAGCATATGAGCTCAGTGAATCTCATTATATCTTTTGTCTACTGAAAATTCTGGCACTGAGTTTTATTAGTTTCATATCTCACCTTAATTAAGTTTTACCTTTTCTAATTCTTAGACAGAATAAAGTTTAAATTCTACGTTTGCAATTTGTATGTTTTACTCAGAAACTTGAAAAAAAGGAAAACCGTAGTTTTAATAAAACATGACTTACTTGCGGAGTTTACCTTCTACCACCCATTTATCTCTCCTCAAATTTGACATGTAGTCAATGTTCTTGTCGATTTCACTGCCAATGCAAAAGTTTATTAGAAGATATATATTAATCCATTATGCAATACATTAATTTGGTAAGCAAAATGATGCAGTTTTGGGGTAAGTACAAATGATGATTGCCAATGAATAGCAAAAACAAATGAAAAATTATACTAATACATAGCTAAGAGATGTATAGAAAACTTAAAGATGCCCAGCAATGGCAGAAATGCATGGCTCTGAAATGTTTGGATTGATTATTTTCCTAGAAAGGTAAAGGAATAAAAGTAACATAATTAAAATCTGTAAAATAATGAATACTAAGAACAAGATGAACATGGAATTTGTTCACCAAATCTTCAAATACTATAGTGGAGGACTTACTTTGACTCTGAAATGAGATTAAGTACTTTTTTTTTAAAAGTGCAAATTAATACACAATAAATATATAATATTAAGATTGTATCAGCACATGATAAAAAGTAGATAGATAATTCTACAAATGGCAGCTACTAAGGAAAATCAGGTAGTCATTTATCATCAAAAGATAAAAGAAAAATTCTAGGTTTTTGTAACAGTGCTGGATTCTGGAGCCATAGCAAGAAAAAACTGTTTACACTTCAGTATACAAATAAATAACAAAATTACCAAATAAACAAAACATGTTACAAAGACTATACACAGTAGGATTCAAAATTTCTTTTCTAATAGACTGCAAAGAAATACATTGAAACATTATTAGCAGTAGTCATCTCTGAATGGTGAGATTAGTGTAATTTTAATCTTTTTCTTTGTGGTAGTCTGTAACTTCAAAATTTTCTATAAGCAATTTGTATTACTTTGTGACCAGACAAATTCAAAACAGAAAAGAATCACTAGAAATGTCTGGGCATATGCTTACCTCACCACACTCTTGCTGCACGCCAGTTCATTGATCAGGAAAGCCAGAACTGAGGCTTTCTGTGCTGGAGTGTGAGCCTGAAAAGCTTTGGTCTTCAGGCTTTCAGTAAGCTCAGTTTGTCCACAGTGTGCTTCCATAAAAATTTGCAAAATCTCAGAAACATTGTCTCGATTCACACCAACATTCAGCAAATGTTCTCCAAGAGCTGTTTTGGCCTATAAAAGGTTGGTATTTTTATCAGTATTGACCACAATGACTCATAAAATATAAACAATAAGACTTTTAAATATTGGTATTATATGATTTAGGTATTACTGACAAGGGCTTTATTCACATTTTTGATGAAGTGGCGATAAAACATGACGTTCAACGTCATTTAGTCAACAGATGATAGACAAGTTTTCAAGTACTTGTAATTTTTCTATTCCTTCTTCAAACCGTTGGTTAAAAAGTTCGGTGGGGGAGAAGAGTATGTAAACTTCTGGCTAAAAATGGTCTCACCATACCTTCTTTGACTACGGACACTATCCCAAGCTTTTCCAGGCTCTACCAGTAGTAGTGGGGGAGAGGTTGAAAAGTACTAGCAATGTGTTTTCTTGCTCTATGGTGTCACGGATTTTATTGCCTAGCATGCTGAATGAATAGGGAGATGGAAAAAAAAGTAACAGGTGCATCTGGAAGATTCTCTCTACATTATCTAGAGCAAAGCTGACTGAAATGTGTATCTTAATTGGAATTAAGATAAATTTGACTTATTGAGTATCCACTTAGCAGTACAGTATCTTTTTTTTTTTTTTTTTTTTTTTTTTTTGGCGGTACGCGGGCTTCTCACTGCTGTGGCCTCTCCCGTTGCGGAGCACAGGCTCCGGATGCGCAGGCTCAGCGGCCATGGCTCACGGACCCAGCCGCTCCGCGGTATGTGGGATCTTCCCAGACCGGAGAACGAACCCGTGTCCCCTGCATCGGCAGGCGGACTCTCACCCACTGCGCCACCAGGGAAGCCCAGCAGTACAGTATCTTAACATGCTGGTCTGTAGGGGCCTTGATTAGCCTCGGTTATTCATAGTGTTTCAGAGAGAACACAGTATAATTTCAGAAGGCACACATAAGTTAATTGCTTTATCAATTAAGAATTCTCTGTTTTGCTGAATATCACTTAGGTATTTCCTTAAATCAAATTGCTTTTTGCCAAAAGCTAGAGGGAAAGAAAGTAATTTGGTAATGATTTACATTCCTTAGGCTTTGTGAACCAGGTTTTTCTAAGTTTGCACCAATTGTACCAATCTACCTTTAACTTTGTAAGAAGTTATGTAGAAAAAAATTGGATCTGTCTGTACCGTCTTCTGCTAATACACTGAAGCCAGCTATCAATGCACTGATAGTACAAACTAAAAAAAATTATGTTTTGGCTTTACTTTACCTTGTATCCTGTAATTAGACCTGGATCACATACAGCAGCTGAGAGGAGCCTCACAAGCAAGTCTTGTACTTCACCCATGCTGTCCCCTATATTTAGCAATCCCTCTTGAAGAACACTCAGGTTTGGAACATCACTATTCACATCGAAGCCCAAAACTTTACCGAAGTTTCGTAAGAACTGCACCACCATGAGACAGTCTGAAAATGTACTTCCAGAGAGAACAAGTCCTGGAATACGAGGCAACTCTGGCAAAGGCTGAAAATAAAAGAAAAGAAAAGAGAGAAAAAGTAATTTAAAAAGCCATGATTTTATATCTCCTGAAGTAAAGTAAGTTGCTATTTTTCTCTTGCTTCCCTAGGGGCATTTCTATAACCCCATGGTACTAAGCATAGAATCCTGAACACAAGTAACTACTAATAAATTTTGGTTGAACTCATCAACATGAATTTAGATCTCTGCAAAAGAGAACACTAATTTTAACTTAGGTATTGATAAAACACAGGTTACACAACTGGACCAAAAATCAGATAAAATAAGAAATAAACAACTCAAAAGTACTTTAACATGGACATACTTAGTAGGGCATGTGCAATAGTTTCTTCTACTGATGTAGACTGATTTATAATTCACACTTTTTTGGGAGCTCAGAAGTTAACAGTGTGCATCTCTGTGCTGTATGGTTGGAGAGAGTACCATCTTTGGCTAATGACTGCAGATAAATTACTAGGTCCACATGACCAGAACCCATGACCCTATCAAGAACCCAGTAATACTGCAACTATCAGTCTTTAGGTTTCCCGTATATTAGCGAAACATTGAATTTCAGTGTTAAAATTAGAGAGCTCTCTTGCTATTTCTCAAATATGCTCACATATTAACCTTTTAATGACTAAACTGTATTATCAGTTGTTATGGACATTTTAAAAGTTAAATAAATAAGTAACCTAAATTAAAAACATTTTTGTCCATGAATGGGATTCAATAATAGTACTTTCAATTCTGATTGAGAAAAATGTGGCTTGTAAATATTTCTATTTATCTAAATTTGTCCTTGTTCAAAAATGTTTCCTCGGGCCTCCCTGGTGGCGCAGTGGTTGAGAGTCCGCCTGCCGATGCAGGGGATACGGGTTCGTGCCCCGGTCTGGGAGGATCCCATATGCCGCGGAGCGGCTGGGCCCGTGAGCCATGGCCGCTGGGCCTGCGCATCCGGAGCCTGTGCTCCGCAACGGGGGAGGCCACAACAGTGAGAGGCCCGCATACCGCAAAAAAAAAAAAAAAAAAAAAAATGTTTCCTCCACTCTGTGCTTGCTGAAATAACTAACCAAAGACTTTTTCTACTAATAGTGTGGGGGAACACAGAACTATGGACAATTGCTGATATCATACAAATCTTTTGTTACATATGAAAACCATTTAATTCTGAGTTTTCTTTTTTCCTGAATCAGATCAGACATACACATTTCCATATGATTCTAAAAATTTATATAACAAAGCTAATGAAAGTAAGGCTTAAAATGGACTTATATATTTGATATATATTTGATATAGTGCATATGGATTTAAATGAAAATAAAAGATCACTTAGGACAATTTAGGATTAAAAAAAGATCATTTAGGATTAGCAAAGAAATAAAGCTCACTTAAGGATTAAAAAAATTGCTCACCAGGAGCTTATTCACTGTGTTGACTAACCACTATACCCCTTCTGTGCCTAGGAAATTTTAAACATACAATTGACTAAAACTAGAATGTATACTTTCATTTTTATTTAGAAGCATTTATGCTAGGTAAATAAATAGAATATTAGTATCATTAAATTTTCCACTTGGGCACTAAAAGTTTGCTTTAAGCACTTTAGAAAAGAGCTTGCATAATCAAGAGACAAGCACTATCTGTATATCATATGGCATGTAAGTAAATATAGATGCTATTGACCAAGTATAATATTCTATTACTGAGACAGTATTATAGATATGATATGCATTATTGTATAGTTTTCTAGGAATACTATCTTCTTAACTATAGCCAAACATAATTGATTTCTATTCATAATTATGTGAAATCATGCCAGTTATCATGGTGATTTTGCTCTTTCCAAGTTGCTACTTTTCTGTATTTTAGCAACATTATAAATCTGTGAAGCATGATGGAAGAGAAAACACACATGAGGTACTTTTCTTGGACACATTTCGTGGCTTTCAGGATCATAAACAGTATGGGCTCTGGAGTTTAAAAAACTGGGGACTGCATCCAAGTTGCCACTTATGAGCTATATAATCTTAAGCAAGTTCCTTAACCTCTCTGTGTCTCAAGTTTTCTCATCTGTAAATGGGCATAAATACGAGTCCTATAGGATTGTGGTGAGGATTAAATGAGAAAATTCATTTAAAGCACTTAGCATAGGGCCTGACATGTACTAAACATACTCAATAGTTAGCTACCATCACTAAAGCATTGAAGGAGGTTATAGGTTATAAATCCTAATTTATTTAAATATCCATGGAGGCATGGGGGAGGAGGTAGATCTTTCTGTAACTAAATTCCTGGGAAGGACCAAATGAAACACAGAAATCCTATCTATTTCTATAATTCATTTTTATAGATTTCTGCAGTATTTCTACTTAAATTTAAAAGGTTCGCAGTGCTCCATTTGTATATTAAGAACTGCCATTATCAGCACAGGGCTCTAGAGAGGTTTACTCGTGGCCATCCAGGAGAGACAGATTGACCTAGACTTGGAAATCTACTGCTCCAGCTAAAAACACAAGGCTTTCATAATGGCAGCTCTGGCAAAGGAATCAGGTGAGAACACAGAAAAAATTAAATTTATTAATGAAATGGTTTACATGATAAATTACCTTTTGGTCTGCTAAGCACATGTCTTCATTAGGCTTCTTTAGTTCCTTTGCCATTTCTAATTCTAATCTTCGTTGCTCTAGTTTACGTTCTTTATTTAATCTTTTCTCATCACGTTTTTCTTGCTTTAACCGTTCTTTTTCCTTAAAAAGAAAACCATGTCCACATATTCTCTTTAACCGTTATACGTGTTTAAAAAACCTCCAGTTAAAATTTAAAAAGTAATCAAAGTGTTATTTCCATGAACAAACATCTTAGGATGTTTAGGAATAGACTTGGAATTACATAGAAACAATGACATATTTTGCTTTTCAGCATTTTCACCTTTTGAGTTTCAAAATAATCTTATGACTCTATGTATATATACATACATATACAAAATATCAATATTAGTTTCAACCCAGATTATTTCATTATTCAAAATTTATTCAATCCTTTCCCAGGTTATAATATGAGAATAAAATACTTATTAATAAAAGCAGGTATATAAAATGCACATGGGCAAGTAAATATTCATTAAAAAAAAGTTAACTAGTATTAACAAAAATTTTTGTGTAGCTCAAGGAAGCAAGAAAAGATTTACAGCATGAAAATGGAAGCAAAATGTTTGAATCTGCAAAAGCAGTTCTTTCAAAGTGAATTAGCTAGTCTTAAGACGTGCACCTATGATGAAATAAAAATATTATTTACCACTCTAAACAACATTTAAAATAATGTAAAATGGGTTTTGAAGGCAATTCCAAAAGCTTTAAAATTATTTGGGGTAATGGCAACAATATGGAAATAATCATCCTGTTTCCCTGTTGTAGAGTATGGCATTCTTTTGGAAGAAGTGACTTTCTATAATAATACTGGTGTCATTACTTTATCGTCATACATCAAATACAATTCTCTTGTTAAACTGAAGTATAACTGACTTACAATATTATATTGGTTTTAGGTGTACAACACAGTGATTCACTATTTTTATACATTCTGAAATGATCACCATAATCAAGTCTAGTTACCATACAAAGTTATTACAATATTAATGACTATATTCCTTATGCTGTACATTACATCCCCATGACTTATTTATTTTATAACTGGACATCTTAATTCCTTCACCTATTTCATCCATTCCCCACAATCCCCCTCCCCTCTGGCAACTGCTAGTTTGTTCTCTGTATCTATGAGTTTGTTTCTGTTTTATGTTTGTTTTGCTTTCTAGGTTCTACATATAAGTGAAATCATATGGTGTTTGTCTTTGTCTGACTTATTTCACTTAAGACAATACCCTCCAGGTCCACCCATGCTGTTGCAAATGGTAAGATTTCACGCTTTTTTATGGCTGAGTAATATTCCATTGTATATATATATATATATATATATATATATATATATATATATATATATATATATATATATATATATATATATATATATCATCTTCTTTATCTATTCATCTATTGATGAACACGTAGGTTGCTTCCACGTCTTGGCGATTGTAAATAGTGCTGCAGTGAACATGGGGTGCATGTATCTTTTCGAGTTCGTGTTTCCATTTTCATTGGATAAATACCTAGGAGTGGGATTGCTGAATTATATGGTAGTTCTATTTTTAAGTTTTTGAGAAACCTCCATATAGTGGCTGCACGAGTTTACATTCCCACCAACAATGGACAAACATCCTCTTTTCTCCACATCCTTGCCAACACGTGTTACTTCTTGTCTTTTTGATAATAGGCATTTTGACAGGTGTGAGGTTATATCTCATTGTCCTCTGCCCACAATCCAATCAAATACAACTCTTATTTATTAGAGAAGAAATAATGGTAGAATCAACAGGCAATTCTAAACTATTACCACATACGTCTTTCAATTTTCTTAATTTTTGCCAAAATAAAGTCCAAATCTTTACTTTTGAATTCAGGACTCTCTTCTTTTCCAACCTTATCTCCCACTGTTATAGTCTATGTAAATTTAGTCAAACTATTTGCTATTCCTGATAAACATCTATCATTTCCTTACCTCCTTATATTGGTGTACTCCAGTTAGAAAGGTCATTATTCCCATCTTGCATACAAATCCTAATTAAAAACCTCCACCTTCTTCCTATTACTAATTTCTCTTAATTGTCTTACCTAATTATAGTTCTTACCTATAATTTTAACCTAGCACTATTGCTTCCTCTAGTATATTAGCATTTTTGCCCATATTTTAACCATCTCCATTTCAATTATCACTGGTAAAACAGCACGCTGACTGCTGTGGCAGGGCATGCCAAGGGGGAGACAGAGAGGAGTGGAGAAGTAATACATTCCCAGCCGAGCTGAGAAAGCACAATGTGTTTGAGAAATTGCTAGTAGTTTCATGACTGGAGTGTAGGTTGCGTGTTGAGTAGTTGTTGAATATTGTGATACAGAGCCAGAGGTCAGGTCATCATGAGGACTTCTTTATATGATATGCTCATATAACTGCTCATTTTTACACTGCCTCTAAATTTCTGGGTTACTGATTCACGCAGACATTTGGGAGGAAAATGATAAAAAAAGCTATATTAAGAAATTATTGTCACCAAAAAGTTCTAAAATTAATCTTATCAATTATAAACTAAAAGCAGGTTCTGAGCCTCTAATGACATAAAATATACACAATTAACATGTAACATTCCCACAATGCAGTATAGATTTTCAAATCAAATTATCATTGGTAGAACAATTTTGTTTTCCAGAACTGGATTTTCAATCTTTAAACACATGAGATGTTGCTCTAAGTACTTTTCCAAAGAAGAGAAGCCAAACTTCTTGGTCACTTACCAGAATAATGAATTACAATCACTAACAGAAAAAACATATTAAATGTCTCATAAATTTCAAAGTAGCTGGTGTAAATTTTTCTACTATATAGGACTAACCCAGAATTCTTAATGATTTTTTTGTGTGTGTGTGGTACGCGGGCCTCTCACTGCTGTGGCCTCTCCCACTGCAGAGCACAGGCTCCGGACGCGCAGGCTCAGCGGCCATGGCTCACGGGCCTAGCCGCTCCGCGGCATGTGGGATCTTCCCGGACCGGGGCACGAACCCGTGTCCCCTGCATCGGCAGGCAGACTCTCAACCACTGTGCCACCAGGGAAGCCCCTTAATGATGTTTTAATAGTAATCATAAATGAGACTTTTCTGCTATTCACTCAGAACTGTTGAAAATGGTTATTATTTCTTTTCTTTTGAAAAAAGAGAGAAAGGACCTGTGTGACACTAATGCTCTTTTCACTGTGCCAACTTCACATTAGTGGCAATCTGAGGGTATGTACACCCTTCAGTGATAGGTAGACAATGAGTTAGAGTGCATTTAATGCCATGAGGCAAAGCTGTCTTATATTCTTGGATATCATTTTTACCTAGTGATATGCAGTATTTTTTGAATTAAAAAAGCATGGCCATAATATGGAATAGAATGTAAAAGTGACATCTATATCTTAGGATAAAATGGAGGTTTGCAAGAAATCTTAGAAATTCATAGGACCTTTATTACTTAAAGACCAGCATCTACTCCCTCAATGGGATACTTTAAGGGAAACATGGAGTCTCTAAATTTAATGCATTTATTCACTAATTTATTTAGTGACTTCTACTGAATTGTATAGGACTAATACAAATCCTGTGGTTTTGGTACAAAATTACTCTCAAAGAACCAGAGCTTCTAGGATCCCCTCAACAATCAACTAACATTTAAAATGGCACATAAAGACAGTCACAATCTAGCCCCACACAAGTTCTGGTCTCCTATCTCATGATTCTCAGGGAATCTCCCAAACTCTAGGCACATTTTGTGATACAACTGTGCTGAGCAAACAGTGTAACCAGTTTGAGGCACTGCTTGGATGATAATGATAATGATTATGGTGGGGGAGGAGGGGGGAGGAGAGGGGGGAGGAGAGGGGGAGGGGGAGGAGAGGGGGAGGGGTGGAAGAAGAGGAGGAGAAGCAGCAAAGCCAAGAGAGGTATATGCACAAGGTTAAAATTGACTAACCCCCTCTTTGCACCTTCCTCCCAGGACCCTAGAGGTCCTGTTTAGTTGCAACATTGTATTTATGTACCTGTCATCCCCTCTGACTGGAATGCATAGCCCTTCCTCCTTTACACAAAAATAAAGTCTGTGTTTTAATTTTTCCCACAGCTAGTTCAGGAGTTTTAATATTTCCCTTTTTTGAGCTTCCACATAACTTATTACAGCATTTATTGCACTGAGTGACAGTTATTTGTTTAAAGTTGATCTCTCACACTGTAATGTGAACTTCTAGAGATCAGAGGAACCAACATATGCACCTCTTTATGGATCTATTCAATTCCCAGCAGGATAATTTGCCAGAAACCCTCAGGAGAGTTTTTAATATTATCTTTGTCTCTGACAACTCAAGCCTGTATCAGTGCAATTTTCCTCTCCCACTGGTCTAAATATTGTTCTTATTTCCAACTGTAATAGTTATCATATGTCTCTAATGGACATATACAGTGTGCCTTAGCATACAAAAATTATTTAAGCATTGATTAATTTGCTGAGTGATTAAATCTACAAATGCCACATTGTTTAAATTTCAGGGCAATAACTTACAGTGTCTACAAATGACTATGAAATATAGCTCTTAACTATATTTTAGATTGACTATAAACAACTACAAGCAAATTAGAATGCCTCCTTCCAATTTTTGGGGGCCTTCATTCCCAACTTTCCCTGTCCTTACCCAGTTTTCTAGATGTAGAAATTTATGAAATAAATGTGGATTCTTGGTATATATGTCATTTACAATAAAATATCTTTTTATCATCTTAATTATAGTAATGAAATTTTCTGTATCAAAATATTACTAATATCCTAATTAAGAAGTCATTTAAATTTCATTCAAAGTTGCAACACCTTTCAATAGCAAAAGTGTTAAATTTAGATTATACTAAATAGCCTAAGATACATAGGGTGAAAATTTAAAATGCATAAAAGGATTATTTTAGGGACTCTAAAAGCATAACTGAAAGTATTTCCAGAACTCGATAGCAAAATAACAAAGGTATGAAATGAATTTATTCTATTTTAGAATCATAGAAGTTTAAAAACTAAGCAATGAGTGTGGTAGGAGGATCTGTTATTATAAAGTTTTACAACTTATCAAATTGCCAAACAGGCCATTTTTAAAAGGCCATGTTGCAAAGATGCCTATGTTCCCTGTATTTTATGATTCTACTGGGTCTCTTAGGTGTTTGCTCTGGGCATAACTAGGAGATTACATTTCTTTTCACAGCAACTGTACTTAAATTTCAAAGACATAAATATTCTTTAAGAGACACAGATTTACCTCAGGGTGCAATAAGAATAAAGTGTAAATAAGATTAATAATACAAGCCATTTATAGAAGACAGATATAAAGAATAAAAGTGATACTATTTTATGTCACATATTGAGCATGAGTAGAAAAATCAGGGTAATTTTTTTTAAGGGCCTATTTTTATATTTAAAATGTAATAATAAATTAAGTTTAAACAAATGAAAAAATTATGAATCCATGATAAAAGAAATCCTTATATTTTAAATTTTTAATAAAATTATATATTATTTATATTTTATTGTATTTTACAGGTATCAATATAAAATACTATTTAAAAAGAGTAAAAATTTCCAGTTATCACATTTTTATAAAATCCACCAAAGTATTACACAAAAGTCTGTACTTACTTTAGATTAACTATCACCAAATATTCTTAGAGTAGCTACTATTATACAAATGTCTCCTAAATTAAAATCAGAATTGTTAATAATTCTTGAGTAAGTAGAGATTTTAATACATCTAAATTACATTGATAATAATTCATTCCAAAATTGTGCATGTATCTTTTAAATGTATATGACATTTAACATTTTACTGAATATTTAATATAAAATCATTTTACATGTTTTTAAAGACAATTTAATTTTAAAATTGAAATTAAGTACATTATATAAAGTACAATACACAAGTATGTCATATAAGTACATTTATTATATCTTCAACTGAAAAATGGGTTTGTTTAAACAAAACTGTCTACATGAGCAATTCTACTTTTTATTTTTCACTAAGTAATGATTAGTATAAATATAGGATTGTAAAATATTCTCATGACTTGAATCACTGAATGGGTTATACATTTTTTATGCTTGCAAATTATTAGATGATTTCTGAAACCTGAACTACTCTCTTCTATTTTATGGTTTTGTCTCCTAAAGTGCTGACATAGTCATTCTGTAATAGACGCATGTTTAACAACCTTTTGTTGTTTATTAATCCTTGGGGAGATAGATATACAAAAGACTCTGCTATGGGTACTATGGTTGATTATTCAGATAATATGAGTAAAGTGTTTATAAATTTGTGACTGACATAGTTTGAAGTTTTTATAAATGAACCAGGAGACTTTGAGCTACTTTGTCACATTGCTTAAACCAACCTAAGTTTCCAGTGATTCGTAATAATGAGAGAACAAATATATTGTAAGACTTGAATTATACTAGGATATAAGCCTTTTTTATTCATGAGGCTAAAGATTATCCTTTCTTACATTATGTAATAAAAATATTTATGAACGATGATGATACACTAAAATTAATATAATAATAAGTAAGGTTATTTATATGTCTGAATATTCTTATTAATTATAGATTTATATAAAGGAAAAACTATAGAAATTAGATTCCTAAGTTAGGGAACCAATATAAATTTGGGATGTTTTTAGTGAAAAATAAGTTAACACTAAATCAAAAAGTAAGATCAGTGTGGTGTACACAAAGAAACATAAAAATGGTGTTTGTGTTACCTTTTTACTTTGATGACTATGGGAGTTTCTTGGAATAAATTCAGATGTTATAAGAGATTTTTAATTAACAAGGTGAAAGCAATTAATTTTTCAACCTCATAATTCTTTAAACATTACCCATAACATCAGCATTTTTGTTTATCTTATTTTTTTCTTCACAACTTAATAATTAAATGCCTAAAGGTATTAAAGTTTAGAATCAAGGGTTACACATAGGTTATTTTAGAATTTTGAGTTGGCCCTGCCTAAGTATCATATGGCTTTAACTTTACAATAAAGTTTGTTCTTTTAACAGTTAATAACAGAAGAAATTGCAGTTGAGCTATTAGGAGGTAATAAGAGGCAGAATATGAAGCCAAGATGTGCCCATTACTGGCATTACTCTAGTTTCATCTCATGCACATTAATAATGAAGAAATGAACAAGTAGATATAGGAAGGGTTTGTTAATATTCACGGAGGTGTAAGTTTATGTAAAAGATATGGTGAAAGTTTGGATTATCAGTAAAAATATATGCCTAGTCACTGCTTAACTGTTTGTACTGTAAAGATTTCTCTCTCTGATATGATAAAAAGCATCTTTAATTTTTTTGCTTTTCCTGCAGCATCTAATTTAATGCTGTGTACACAACAGTCTTTTAAGAAATGTAAAACCATACTTAGTTGATTACTAAGATCTATAGGTATCATTCAATAGAGGAACACAATTTAAGATCTGAATAACTGGGGACTTCCCTGGTGGTCCAGTGGTTAAGAAGACTACACGGCTCCCAATGCAGGGGTCATGGTTTGAACCCTGATCGGAGGGGACTAGGATCCTGCATACCGCACGGTGTGGCCAAAAAAAAAAAAATCTGAATAACTGGTAAAATTCTCTAGTCCTGTTCACAGGTCTATAGTTATCAGAGGATAACAACATTTTAAGAATTCAGCTTTACCTATGGGATTCTCTCAAACATCCTGATAAAGGATTATTTGTAACATATGTTATTGTATTGTTATTTTAAATAATGGTTCCTTGTTTAAAAAAAGAAAACCACCTAGAATAAAGTAAAATGATTTTATTATTATTATATAAAGAAAATTATATAGACAGAAAACATATAATGTACTCTGTTCTGGGAAGGCCTCTTTGATAAGTTAATATTTGACCTATGACTGAACAATAGATAAGAACTACTTGAATATTCAGTGGAAGAACAGCAACAGTAGAGACCCTTTGTTTAGAAATAATAAAAAGACAAAAATGACTGGAACATAGTACATAAGGTACAAATTGTATGAGGTAAAGTTGGAGAGGTTGGCAGAGGTCAGAGCATGTGGGTCTGATATGTCATTGGTGAGGAATTTGGACTTTATTACTATTGTAACGAGAAGCCACTGGATAGTCTTTATCCAGATATAATCTGGTTTCTTTTTTGAATAGATCACTCTGGCTACTCTGTGGAGAATGCATAGGGAGTGTGCTGAGGAAAGCAAGAATGAAAGCAGGGAAAACAGGTTCTTTAAGTTATTATGCTTTAAGCTGTTACTTTATGTATACATGCATGCACATGTGCGTACACACATATATTTTTGGTTTGATATTTTGGCATAGTTTTCTTGCATTTCTTTTCTAATTACTCATGCTTGATATGAGCAGCCCTATCACAAACTTGCATTGCTCCAATACAGGTGGGTTAATTTTCCTTTAGTTTCTTCTCACTTTATCTGATAATTGTTTTTATATTTCAAAGTACTTCAAATTGAAGAGTATTTTGTATGCTATTCATGTTCCTTTTTTCTGAGGATGAAGGTAGCTAGAAGAGGGAGAGCTGTACCTGGTTTCCCATATCCCTTTCCAAGTTTTATTGGAAGCAGTGTACCTGATTTCACTCTATCTAGTCAAGGGTATATCCTTTTCCCATGAAAGATGCTCTTGGGTCTTGAGAGATTCTTAGAAGATTTCATCTGAATTATCTTCATTTATCCCATGGCTGCTAGCTTCCACTCAATGCAGACCTTACTCACCTCTCTTCAGCAGCTTTTCCTACTCTCCTCCCAGGCCACAGAGCAAATATAAAAAAAACAGTGGGAGAGGTCATGACTTTTGGGCCTTTTGGGTACCTCTTAACCTGAGCATTCACTCCCTTGGATGATCTTATCCTTACTATTCTCTTGGGTGTCCCCTTCTACCAAATCCTAGTACGTCTGGAGATAATGCTCTTGGTTATTTTCATTATTCTGCCTTTCTTTAGCTTTCCTCTCCAAGAGGAAAAATCAGAATAACAAGCCCTGGTTCTTCTTGGTCCTTCTGGTAAGAGGAATACCTGGCAGGGAAGAACTTTCCTCTTGAGGGATATTCCAGGTCTTTTCCCTGAGTTATTCCCTCAGTTCCCATCTCTCCAGATAGGAGAAAATTAGGTCGAGCTTTTAGAATTTTAATTAATCTCCTTCCCTACTCTTCCCACCATTGTGTTCAGAAGGGAACAGAGTTCGCAGCCATGCCCATTCCTGGAATCTGTTACCTCTCTCTCTTTCCCTGCCTGTCATTTTTCAGAGATTGTGGTTATAAATCCATGTGTAGATTCCCTTGCTGTGTTAGATGTAGAGGGTGTCAACGGCCCTGGATAATTAACAAGTAAGGAAAAAAACACCTATATAGTAATAAATAACTTATTGTGATAAGTAAGTAGGCACTATGTGGTGCCAGGCACTGTACCAAGAACTTTACACATACGCTCATATAGACACACACCCATTTAATCATAACTACAAACTCTATGAAATAGGAATTAGTATCATCTCCATTTTACAGATGAAAAAACTGAATCAAAGAGATGTTAAATAACTTGCCCAAGGTCATATAGCTGGAATGTACTGAAATTAGAATTCAAATCCTGATCATTTGGTTACAATGTCCAAGTTCCTAAACAATACACATACTGTGCCTTCATAGCAGAAATCTGTAATGAGTGTTTAAGCCACAGCTGAGGCCAAAAAACTGAAATATAGGGCACTCAACTTCTAGACCAAATAGTCTCATTTTCATTAATTACTATTTATTGAATGCTTATCCCACTTAATAATCTTATAATCCTACCAGAATCATTATCTCAATTTTAAAGAAGAAATAACCTGAAGAGCTAAAGCAAGTTGGTTTAGAGCCAGCATGGGTATCTGAGTCTCTGAAACTCCAAAGCCCTGGTTATAATGGCCATACCTCTATTCAACTGTTTTAATTCAGAATGCATTCCTTTGTAACACTTTTTAACCTTTAAGTGATTTCTATTAACATCCATATAAGTTCATTTTGACTTACTGCAATAATTTTCTTATTCTGAAGTATATGGTAAAAGTCTATTTCAAAGATAGTACTTAGGCCTAATTTTACACATAGAATGCTAAAGAGTAATTTTGAGGGCAGAAGTCCATGGTTGAACTGACTGATGTTTGAATTAGGACACAGGAATTATCTAGGCATGCTGTAATTTTGTGAAACTCTGGTCACAGTAAGAAGAATTCATTTTATCCAAATGAATGCCATTCACTGTATTTAAAAAAGGTAATTAAAATCTCAGCCAAGAAAATTAACTCATACATTGGAATCCATCCTATGGATTCTTTTATGTTCTAACACTTGGTTACTATCTCTAACCTTTGCTTTGCTTATGAGAGTTGGTAAATCATGACAATCCCTACTCCAAAAAATCTATACTTAGAAGAGCCAATGTTTTAAGAAAAAATATTAATTTATGACAAGATAATATTTTTCCAGAAACATACACTTACTTCTGCTTTTTTACGCGCTTCCATAGCTTTCATAAGCATCATATGCTGTCGCCTTCTCTCTCGTTCCTATTAGGCCAGATAAAATTAGGAATATAACTCAACCATAGTTAATAGTTTGATTTTCAAATGGAAAAACAAAACGAAACAGAACAAAAAAACTCGGTATAGCATGTTTAGCATTTATAGACAAGTCACAGTAAATACTAAATATAAGACAAGAATGGCCAGTCTGTGCATGTTTTAGTTCAGGTTTAGAAAGCAAATACAAGAACAATCAAAAGCAAAAAGGTAAAGCAATGAACATGGAGACAGTGTAAACAGAAGCATACAAGGTTTACTTATGGTCAGTTGTGATGCTCCTTCAAAAGCTGGCAGAACAAAAAGCATAATGGTTGGCTGGAACAGGTCAGTTACCTTACATCTGCTATTAGAAAAACCACAAATATGTACTACAGCCAATTAAACCAAAGGTTGTGCTGTTCTTAAATTTTTAGATCAGGCAGAAATTGATTTATATTCACTTTCACTTCATGGTTTTAGAATTAGTTATTTTTATTTCAAGTACACTATTATTTTGTAAATCCAATAAGCCACCGACAAATTAGAACTTTTTTTCAAGCTGTTATAGGCATGATTCATATAACAACATCAATGAAATGGGATATTCCTGTTTACTGATGTCTGCCACTTGATGCACTATTTAAAGCCACAAAAGCTGCACCATGGGCTCGTAAGTGGAATCTAAAAGGCACAGCATGAAAATAAGGTAAGCATTAGCTTATTTCGATAGTCTCATTTTACTTTAAAATAAAAAAGTCACATAGCTATAGTACTGAATCATTCCTTTTGATTAAATATACGTGGTTCCCCCAAAGGGATATTTCTAAAAATTTCTAAAATTTGTCCATAAAGCCAGAATATATTGCATATTCTCTCATCAACCTAACTCAAAATTCCCATTGTATTCAATGGCAGTTTTGCATCTAGAATGATGGGAGAATATGGGTCATAATAGTATCTAATTGGATAGTGATCCAACTTTCACTGTGACATCAGTAACGTAAACTTTTAGACAGCAGCCTTATATAAGGTCTGCCCAATTCAATTGAAGATCTTGGAAATGTACCATATTTCTTTATAGACAGACAAGCAGATGTATGCAATGCACTGTGCTGTAAAGCCATGCAGCAGTATGTAATATGACAGCAGCCAGTGCTACACTTTATGCATTGCTATGACAACCATATCACAACCAAATCACAATGCGGTGTTAGATGTACAGAAATAAACATACCCATACCATATCTAGTCTATGCCTCTCCAACTCCTGGTAGAAAGAGTTGGCACAACATTATGAAACAGAAATCACAGAGTCATGAAACCAATTTTTAACCCCCCGAAAGACACCAATCCCAAAACCAGGAATTTAAGCAGGAATTATACTGGAAATTTTAAAGAAAATATCTTGAAGATTTTTCCAAAAATAGATTTAAGAAAAATTATAAAATGTACATTTCGACAACTGTATAACTATATGTCTACAGACCTGATGCTTTAGAAGAACAGCTTGTTGTCTTCTCATTTCTTTTTCCTTAAAAATAAGAAACTTTTAAGATGGATTTTTAGGGAAAATTTAGAACATGCAACAAATATTAAAAGTTCCTTTTCTGAGATTCTACAGTCTTCCATTAGGTTGAACCATATGAAACTGCAAACATCCAATAATTTTTTACTGATATAGTGGCAACTTCAGATGGTTCTACCTAATATATAAAAACCGTATGACAGGAGCAAGGATCCTTATTCAGTAGACATTTAGAGTTGAAATTCAGTGACCTAATAGCAAGCACACTTCAATGACCCATTCATTGAACTGACTAGCTAGATAGACAGAGCATATCAGATACAACTGGCACTAAAAGAAAAGAAAAAAGAAAAAAAGAAAACATAATGAAGCAACCCTCAAATCTAGCTAATTAAAACTCTCTCCATTCTGAATATAAATCCCTAAATACACTCTGGGATTAACAGCATCTATATCATTTCTATCACTGTGTAGAAATGAAAATGACAAAAGAAAAGGAATCAGCTTGAGATTTTTATGCCCACCTATGATTGAGGGCACCATCCCAAAGGGGTAGGGCTTAATACAAACAGTTCTGGGAATGTCACCAATTTTAATCTTTTTATAAAGGTAAAATACAGATTAATTAATATTAAGGGCAGCCGTTTTGAAAAGGAGTAGAAATTCAAAGAACAAAGTAAGAGAGTCTATGTAGAAACAGGCAACAAACAGTTCCCTGGTTTTATAAGATATAGCTGTAGTGGCTGCTTCTTGAACTGGTAGGACCACATGGCTACCCAATTTCAGTAAATAACTATCAGAAAAAATGGAAGGTAGGGGTGTAATGTGTGTCGGGGTGGAGGCTGGAGGGGGAGTGAGGGTCCAACTCTCTTATGTTTCACTCCAGAAAATCAAAACCAAAACATCCCCAAACAACACATCAAGTTACAATATATAACAATGGCTAATTTTATTATTGGTAAATTATAGCTGATAAAGTTAGGTTTTTGTTTCTGTAGGCTTTTCACTTTTTAATAGTTAAAACAGTTATTAGACATTAACAAAGAGAACGTTATAATCTAAGGAGAGAATCGGATTTGGAATACAATTTGAAACTTAAACATAAATGATACAAAAGAGCTCTGGGGAGATCTTATCCATCAAAATTATATACAGGTATTATGCAATAGTTTGCATTTCTGATTTGGTCTGCTATTTAAAGAGCTCAAAGTATCACATAGAACTTGTATAATGAAATACAAAAAATACATACAATATACATACAATAAAAACACACACTATACACATGTTTTATCTGTGCTAAACATTTTTTTAGATAGTCATTTTGAGGAGGGATTTTTTAAAATATAATTGATAGTGGTATAATATCATACAGTTTTTATTTTTGAAAAATGAAAACTGATTCTCATCTAAACTAACCTTTATTCGTTTCTCGGCCTCCAATAATTTGGCATTTGCTGCTTCTTCCTTCTTTTTCTTTTTTGCCTGTGCATGCAAAACAGGTCTCAAAGTCATGCAACAGCATCACTGCAACTTGAAAGTAATCTATGACTGGAAAATGGAGCTACATGCCTCACAGGTGCAAAACAACATGGAACATATATGTAAACAATTACAGATTTTCCCACAGTTAATATTGTATTTAACATACTAATTTCATTTCTAATGTATAGATTAGCATTAAGATATAAAAAATTCTTAAATTCATAAGAGTATGCCAGCTTTTCTTGACTTCTTCAAACTCTATTAAAAGTCTGAAATAATTGAGTGTTATTATTTTACATTAAAACTTAATCACAGGGCTTCCCTGGTGGCGCAGTGGTTGAGAGTCCGCCTGCCGATGCAGGGGACACGGGTTCGTGCCCCGATCCCGGAAGATCCCACATGCCGCGGAGCGGCTGGGCCCGCGAGCCATGGCCGCGGAGCCTGTGTGTCCGGAGCCTGTGCTCCGCAACGGGAGAGGCCACAGCAGTGAGAGGCCCGCGTACAGCAAAAAAAAAAAAAAAAAAAACTTAATCACAGAAAAAATTATTTTACGTAATTTTTCCTTTTTTTCCTGATTTTTAGAAGTAAAACATGATCATAAAAAATTTAGAAGATGGGATAGATTTTAACTGATAATAAAAGTTACTTAAATATAAATCAGTAACACATTTAAAAATGAACATGTCCACTTTATTTGGATTTTTTTAATACTTGAAATTTGAGATAAAGTAATCCATTACTCAGCTGATATAAATGAAACACATTAAATCTGAGTTTCCCTAGCTGTATATTGTGACTAAATTCAAGGTTTTTTAAAAAGATAGAATGGAAACATAATCTTTCATGAAGTACATTTTGAATATCAAGGTCATGATACCAAATCTGAGCGTCATAATGTTAAAGTCATTAATTATCTAGTAGTTTGAAAACTATCCAGTAGCTATTGTCAATTTACTTGAAGATAGGAGTACTTTTGATTTGGATTTTTAAAATTAATTTGAAATGGATAAGGAAACGTGTATATTTCTAGAAGGAATAATCATGTAACATAGAACACTTCAGCTATTTGACACCCTCAGGGAATAAATCGTTTATACCAAGAGTTTCCTGAATAGCTGGGAGGTTATAGCAATTTTGAACATTAAAAGTTTATTTTCACTATTTTGGATGGAAATAATTTTGAGATATACACTGCTTAGACACACTACACTAAATATAATTTGGCTTTTTCTTGATGACTTGGGGCAATTATTCTGAACATCAGTTATTATACTCTACAGTTCCACAGAGTAATGCCTTTCAGCTGTTAAGGTGTTGAAAATTGCTTGCTATTCAACTAAAAGATTACAGACTCTTGGTAGGCTTTTGAATTCCTATACATGCTGGTTGGAGTTTTTCTGTATTTTCCCTTGCTATCTTGTGGCTATTATTTTACTGATTCCAATATATGTCCTCTAGTCCTATTCCAACAGCTTGTGGGGAAGCAGGGTATATTAGAAGCCAGAAAAACAAGCTGATTAAACTGTTTCTACGTTTAAAATTTACTTTCACTCTTGTAATGTTTTATTTCTAAATTAAAAGTAAATATCTGACTATAAGTCCTAATGAGTTTTCTAAAAGTAAAGAACACGAGTTTCAGCACATGAACCTTATGACACCTATACTGGCTGTTCAGAAGTTTTCCTGTTTTCTTCTTCTCTTTTGTCTTATTTCCTGGGTTGTTAGGATTAGGTGAGTCTGCTAAATAAGGTTCAGATAAGGTCTTACGCTATGCATTATGCTTAAAGAGAATTTCTGATGGACATATTAATTTGTATGAGTGACAGAATATGTAGGTAAGATTTTTACTTTTGGAGACTTTAAAATATATGACTATATTACTTTAATCATATCACATTTAAGAATTCTACCTCTAGAATTTGCTGGGCTCGAAGCTCTTTTTCCATTCTGATTTGTTGTATTCTCTTAATTTTTTCCTGTAGAAAAAAATTAGAATAATTTAAGATAATAAAATAAACTAAATATCTAGGTGAAAAGTATTTAAGTCAAATCAAATAAGTTAAGATATAAATACAGAGTTACCAAAGGTTGCCCATGGTGGATGTAAAACTTAATTGTTTAGTTTAACATCATATATATGTTCATGTCAAATTAATATGACTTTATAAAATTTCTCAAAACAATTTATAAAATACAAATGCTAAATATGTATACAGAAACTAGGTAAACTAAACTCATTTAGCCTGTGGATTTTTATAAGTATCTGCAGTTACAATTATACTTAGTTTTAAATAAATACAGGACAGAAAAGTAGAAAAATAGTGTATCAGGAGTGAGAAAACCTAAGGCTAGTCCTGAGTTACTGTCATTCATTGGATGATCTTGAGCAAAGAATAACTACTCTTGTATAAAATAGGGAAAGGTGTTTGCCCTCTCTCACTATGTCATGAATAAATAAAAAATGCTTTAAAAAGTGTGTGGCAGGGTCTTCCCTGGTGGCGCAGTGGTTAAGAATCCGCCTGCCAATGCAGGCCACCCGGGTTCGAGCCCTAGTCTGGGAAGATCCCACATGCCGCGGAGCAACTAAGCCCGGGTGTCACAGCTACTGAGCCTGCGCTCTAGAGTCCGCGAGCCACAACTACTGAAGCCCGCGTGCCTAGAGCCTGTGTTCCGCAACGAGAGAAGCCACCGCAATGAGAAGCCCGCGCACCGCAACGGACAGTAGCCCCCGCTCACCGCAACTAGAGAAAGCCCGTGACAGCAACGAAGACCCACCGCAGCCAAAATAAATAAATAAATAAATAAATTTATAATAAAAAAAGTGTGTGGTGCCACACAACTGTAATAGATTATCATTAACAATTTCCATACTATAATTTCTTACTTCACATGATGAATAACATGATAATATTACATTGCTTTTAACTACTACAATAAGCCAAATTCAGAAATAATCTGTAATATTATTTTTAAAAGGCTTAATTACAATTGAACATTCTAGAGAATGATTCCAATGACATAACTGGTGTTCACACTAAATTTAATGTACTAGTTATTGTTTTATAATTCAGTGATTAAAGTTTGATAAAACTTTACATTTTGATTTAAAAACTTTATCTCATATGCTATCAGCACAATGTTAACAATTTCATGTCCAGAAACCCCTTTGAAAGTCCCAAACTGGTACTCAATAATAATACATAGTTTGCTCGCAAACACCCCAATTTTCCTACTAGCAAATTGCATTTGTCGTAGGATTTCCAGAGCGAACACATTTTATACTGCTGAATGTTATAATACCTGTTCCAATTTCCAGATGCTAGCTGTACCTTTGCAAGCTATACTTTAACGTTTTTAAATATTTCTTTTTATGCACACTGATGTTATTGATCTCAATATATACATACATATACATATATATACACACACATATATATGGTAGTGGTATCATTAGCATTAGCAGAGATAAACATTATTTATAAGTTATTATAATACAGATTCACTTTATAATATTGGGTATCCAACCCCTCAGCTGGGCACTTTACATAAAATATCTTATTGATCATGAAAAGAGTTGAAATTATCTTCTTTTTACCTAATAGAAAGCTAAAGTTCCTAGAGAGTAAATATTTTGCCTTAAATCAAATAGTAAGTACAGAGCCTTGGTCACATTCCAAAGCCTTTGTTCCTTCTGCTTCATAATAATGCTTCTGTAAGCTTCCAGAATATTGTCTTGAGGACTATCTGGTGATACTGGCCTACTAGGTGGAAAAAATAATCCAGAAGCACATGCTACTATTTTATTCTAGATCTAATGCTGACTTTAAAATAGGCATTATGTAACTGACTATGTGAGTAGACCTAAGCTATACTTTGATTCACTTTGTTGGCAATAAGGAATAAGGCAGATTGTATTCTGAAACTAGCCTCAGATAAATATCTTGATAAAACTCTATGATCAGCTCATTTGTATTAACATCGCTGAAACTTTGGGACTCCAATGCTTTTTTTCTTAACATCTTTATTGAAGTATAATTGCTTTACAATTGTGTGCTAGTTTCTACTTTATAACAAAGTGAATCATCTGTACATATACACATATCCCCATATCTCCTCCCTCTTGCATCTCCCTCCCACCCTCCCTATCCCACCCCTCTAGGTGGTCACGAAGCACCGAGCTGATCTCCCTGTGCTATGCAGCTGCTTTTTTGATGAGCAGCAAAAACCATGTATATTTAGGTTGTAGCTACTTCAAGACTTTAGGGTCACAAAGCTGAATTTAAAGTGCTGATAAGATTTGATGGATCTCTAGCCACTAGGAAATAGGATAAGCTATAAAAAAGTATAATATTTAGAAACAATAGTATTTCACTTTAAAATGAAACATAAACTTATTTTTACATATATGTAATATACAGTAAATATTTATATTTTAATAAAGGCATTCATTAGACTAGATATTTATAAGTCAACCTTACAGTGTCTTTAGCAGTGACAATTAACAAACTATTTGGAATTAACAAACTAAAGGAATTCAAGTTTACAGCTGACTACTTTAAATTACGGTAAAAGAGTTTACCATGCAGTTTGGTGTTTTATATCATCTTTTAAAAAGTGAGCATTTGTTTTGTGCCAGGCACTGTTGCAGGTACTTTACATTTATCACCTCACTTAATCTTCAGATAATGCAGTTATTTTCTTTCACAGTGGAGGAAATAGAGACTTAGAGGTTAAGAAATTCATCTAAGGTTACAAAATTCTTAAGTAGCAGAGCCCATATTCAACTCTTACAGTCTGCCTGACTGTAAACTAAATTCTGAATCCCAATTCCATATCAACTCTTTCTAATCATACTGCTTTAGTCAATACTGGAAAGAACCTTCGAGACAGCCACATCAAATCCAATCCAAGCCATTTATTTAGCAGCTATTTATATAATAACACAATTGGCTTCATTTAATACTCAGAAATAACTACTTGGCATTTAAAAATTTTTAAAGAATATTAGTTATCCCCATTTCCTTTCTGCTTTAATGATTACAGTGAATATATGGAGATGGGAGAGTAGTTTATACATTCCCATCTTCAATAAAGTTGAATATCTTGCCATGTAATACTTTACCTGTAAGAATTTTAAAATTACTTTATTTACCTATACTTAATTTTGAAAACTACACACAGGAGAGGTATTGTAGATATACAACAGAATGCTGCTGAAATGATGCTTTTTTCATTTTTTGCACTGTAGTTGGCTCTCCTTATCTGCAGGTTCTGCATCCATGGACTCTACCAACCATGGATTAAAGATAAATTAGAAAAATAAATTTTCAGGAAGTTCCTAAAAGCAAAACTTGAATTTGCCCCATGCTGGCAACTATTTACATAGCCTTCACATTGTATTAGGTATTACAAATAATCAAGAGATGATTTAAAGTATACAGGAAGATGTGCATAGGTTATATGCAAATACTACACCATTTTACATAAGGGACTTGTGTCTGTGGATTTTGGTATCCATGGGGGTCCTGGAACCGATCCCTTGTGGATACTGAGAGACGACTGCAGTAATTTTTTAGTAACTCTGAAAGCAATCACAAGCAACGGAGGCAAACCTTATTCTATATAACTTGAATTTAATTTTTTACTAGTATTTTACATGTTTTAGGACAACAGCTTTTCTTATTAAAATTTGAATATTTAAGGAATATCCTTCATTTACTGATATATTAATTTAAAAAGTTTGAAAGTTATTCATGATGTCAACTTATATTCAAAGTCTATCAGGATATTAAAAGTACTTATACAATTTACTGTTTGGTAATCAACTCTTAGAAAAACTTGGAAGTAGAAGACTTCATTTTAAAATGAGGTGAATTTTAACTAATGAAAGAGGACAACTTTCTAAATAAGATATATAACTAATGTGAAATACAGTTATTTCAGAAATCAAAATGAAAATAATGTACACATAGAAAGATACAGATAGATCCCCAAAACAATGCCTGTGTTTTAAAAATCAGTTCCAATGAATAAACATACCTGTTGTTTCATAATCTTTATCTGTTCTTTTTGCTTTCGCTTCTCCTCAGCAGCCATTATTGCTATGATGAAAAATCAAGGCACAGATATCATCAGAAAAGGAACAAAGAAGAGATGCCTCTTATGAATTACCCAATACTCACTCTTCAAGTTTATGCTACCATTTAAATCACCCACCTCGCTGTTTTTTAGCTTCTTTGGCAACCCGAGCCTGTTCCTGCTTTTGCAGTTTTCTCAAAAGCTTTATTTGTGCTGCTTGCCTGGCTATTTCTGAAAAATACAAAATTTCAAGGAATGTTATTAACAACTTTACATAACTGCTAACCTAAAAACAATACCTGTGAAACTGATATCATCATGAAGGACATAATTTTTAAGAAAATTGCCAAACATTAGATACCAAGTAGGAGAACCTCAGAAAATGTCATGTTCATTTCCCCTAGAAATTGCCAAACTATTTCATCGAATATGATCCCATATACATAAGAAAAATGATGCCTCTCTTAATCCTCATCACAAAGGCTAATATAAGTACATTTTTTTTCACATTTCATGTAATCCTCACTTAGTATGAAAGTACCTGCTAATATGTAAAAAAAAGTGATTCAGCTTCGGTCTTAAAAATAACAAAATATATATAAAAAAGAAAGAGAACCCAAAATAGAACAAAGCCCCCAAACTTAGCATTTCAGTCTGCTATATAAATGGTAAAATTTTTGAATCCATTGATATTTTCATTTATGAAGGAAAGCGACTAAATCTCCTAAATAAAGAGTACAGAATGTCAATGAGTTTTAAGTACAACCTAGTTCTCATACTTTTTAAGGACAAATATATGAAACTGGGATAGACTGACATAATTAATGGTCCCAAGTCTTCATTCCTTGACTATCCATGCCATTTGTAATGTGACTTTGCGGTCCCCTCTCATCAAGATATGTGTGGAATATATCTTCTTGTTCCTTGATTTTGAGTTCAGCCATGTGATCTTCTTTGGCCAATGGGATGTAAACAGTGTGATGCAAGTAGAAGTCTGAAAGTATACCTGTACTCTTTCTACTCTTTTTACTCTTGTGCCTTGCCCTTTACTATGAGGACACGTTCGGGCTAGGCTGCCGGAGGTTGGGACACATGGAGTCAGTTGACTCCACTAATGTGAAAAAACCCAGCCAAGATCAGCAGAGATGCCTAACTGCCTAACTTGCCACCAGCTCATTCCATCCGCACAAATAGTTAGTGCTTAGAGTTGTACACCACTGAGGTTTTGTGGTTGGCCTTAATGTGGCAATAGGTAGCTGATAAAGAAAAGCATGTAATGTCACACTTTCTTCTGCTGGCAAACTTGCTATAAAAGTGGTGTATCATAATATCATTCATAAAATCATTTTAGAAAATACCACTTTACATTAGACATTGTTTTCAACTTTGTAGCAGGTGAAGAATTTTAATAAACTTATATTCACTAATAATATGATTAGGTAATCACTTGATTACCTAATCAAGTGACTGATTAGGTAATCATGTGAGTCAGGTAATCACATGATTACCTGAATCACTTGAGCTCTACTCATAACTTCCACCATTTATTGAACTGTTATATTAAACTTACATGATCTTGTTTAATTTTCATAACAACCTTATGAGATAGGCAACATTATGCCCAGCTTACAAATGAAACTAAGGCTCCCAGAAGTTAAAGAGCAGAGCTAAGATACACACCCAGAACTTTCTGACTTCACAGTCTATATGTTACTACTTCTAAATCCCTTAGAGAAATTTAAATGCCTAGAGATTTTAGAAAGAAACTTAACCCTATGTCCTTGTAACAGCTGAGGTGCAGTTGATTACTACGGTTGATTTCCTATCATGAAGACTTAAAAAAAGGGGAGGGGATATAAGAAGGTTTGATTTTATCTAGGAAACTTGAAGTGTTAATAAAAGATGAAATAGAAGCTGATACTAAAGTATACCTCCAATCTTCCAATAATTTTCAGTATTAAGAAGTTTTAAGCATCATCAAACATTTCTGAGCCGCATAAAAAGGATTCTCCTGTTCATGAAATACTCTGCGAAATAAAAATGTATCAACTGGCCTGCAGAGTTAGCAAGCTCTGATAATAATACACCTGCAGGACACTGTTCTCATCTATGATAGATCCAGGTAAACATTATTTTTTAACATATAAGAATTGAAGGCTTTCACTGAACTCTGATATAAAGACCTAAATCTGCCTTAAAACGTAAAGGGTTGCTAAGTGGTTAAAAAAAAATTTCCTAGAAAAGGTGGCATAAGTATGATGCTTTGTTCCAAGCTAAACTGATGCTTTCTAATAGAAGTTTGGCTTATAATAAAGAAAATTTTATCACATATATTGGCGTATTTTTGTATATGAATGTATCAGTCAATTTCAAACTCCACACAAGTTCACAGTAGTTTTCATGTTTAAACTCCTGGAAAAGAAAAACATTAAAAAGCTCAACTCATATCTTTTCACTTTAGCAAGGAAGATACAATTTGGATTAATCACTTAAAATTTATATAGCTTAACTTTCACGTTACAAACAGTTGGAGAAAACATGAAAAAATGTTAAAAGAAATTAGAGACACTATGGAGGAAGGAGAATGAGTTAGAGACCAAGGAAATTCACTCAGGCTCTGAGGAATAAACTGCTCCCAATATCTTCTCATTTATTTGGTTTATGGTTGCTGAATATATTATTTTTTTTTAAGATGTTGGGGGTAGGAGTTTATTAATTAATTAATTTATTTATTTTTGCTGTGTTGGGTCTTAGTTTCTGTGCGAGGGCTTTCTCTAGTTGTGGCAAGTGGGGGCCACTCTTCATCGCGGTGTGCGGGCCTCTCACTATTGCGGCCTCTCTTGTTGCGGAGCACAGGCTCCAGACGCGCAGGCTCAGTAGTTGTGGCTCACGGGCCCAGTTGCCCCGTGGCATGTGGAATCTTCCCAGACCAGGGCTCGAACCCGTGTCCCCTGCATTAGCAGGCAGATTCTCAACCACTGCGCCACCAGGGAAGCCCTGAATATATTATTATTGTAATGAGCATTTGAAATATTAATTTGAAAACTATCTTTCATGGTTGAAGAATTTGTCTCTTTAAATTTCAAAGGTAAAAAATTTATTTTGAAATAAAGTTTATTTTCACTTAGAATTAGGGATATTTTAAATATACCACACTTCTTTGATTCTAAGATGCATTTTTACACATCTAAAATCAGAGTGTGTGTAAAAATTGGCAGCACTTTTCTTCCTTAGTGGAACATCTTAAAATACTGGGGCATCGCATAGACTAGGGCATCTCAGATTCTACAATGTATGAAATGGACAAGTGTTACTCAGTATCTCAGAAAATCTGAGATATGAATGGTATTGGCCAATTAAGAAGCAGGTTTATTTAGATAGGTTAAAAGATTTTTTCATATTCAAACTTTGTCAGATTCTTATTTGTATTCCCTGAGAAATTAGAGACCTCTCATTTCACAATGCTTGAAAGTACATTCAAAGTTTGCATTTATTTTACTGTTCTGAATCTTTCTTCAAATTAAGTCCAGTTGTTCAGCCTAGTTGAGTCCTTGTATGATGATAATATATAACAGAAACTTATAGAATCCCCTTGAATAACCCCCTCAAACTGTTAATGTAGAAGCCTTTTAGAAATAAAAGGGGTGATAGTGATTCATTGCTATTTTCTTTTCTTCCCAAGAAAAAAATGCATATTATACCACATTTGCTTGTACACATTAATAATTATTATTTATCTAATGTTAAATATTTAACATTTATATACATGCGAGAAAGAACATATATACACACAGTAAGGTCAAATGTAAAATAATTTGCAAAATGCAACATAATACAACAAGGGAAAAGTATGTAACGGAATACAAACCAATTTGAAATCTAGAGGGAGAAAAAACATTGAGTAAAAGTTGAATAATCAACTTCTATTTTGTAAAAATTTAGTTACTTTTGCAAATATAAAGTTGCCATTTTGGATACTAAGTATTAACGCTATTTGTATGAGATATGCAAAACATGCATGATGAGCCCAGACTTTGGACATCAGTTAATTTCAAGCTTTCTTTTTTTTTTTTTTTTTTTTTTTTTTTTGCGGTACGAGGGCCTCTTACTGTTGCGGCCTCTCCCGTTGCGGAGCACAGGCTCTGGACGCACAGGCTCAGCAGCCACGGCTCACGGGCCCAGCCGCTCCACGGCATGTGGGATCTTCTCGGACCAGGGCACGAACCTGTGTCCCCTGCATCGGCAGGCGGATTCTCAACCACTGCGCCACCAGGGAAGCCCCAAGCTTTCTTATTTTATGCAAACAATGCACATTCCGCACTATTATACATTCTTTAGAAGAGGCAGTGGTTTATTGACAATACTAATTTTAAAAACTCATCATGTATGGCTGTATCTGTTAATATATTAACTTATTTTTAACCTTCACTAATAACTATTCAAGGGAGATAAACGTCTTAATAGAAACCAAACAGAATAACTTTTAAAATATTTTAAAAACATACTAAGACAGAGAAAAACGTATACAACATTAAGTTACATACCAGGCAGTTAACTGACATGCCACTGGTGGAAGTATGAACTGGTGCAATCTTTTTGGAGATAATATTTGCCTGATATTTACCAAAATGGAAAATGCACACACCCTTTGATTCAGAGGTTCTATCTCTAGGATTTTATATTATAGATAGCCACACCTGTAGAAGGATGTGAAGATACGTGTAATATGTACTACTGCAGCACTGTTTGTGATAGCGAATATCAGGAATAGCTAGAACAGTCACCAAAAGGAGACTAATTTAATGAAGTATGGTAGAATCATACACAGTATCACTCACTATTCAGCCATTAAAAGCAGAAGGTTGATTTTTAAGTGCTGATATAGAAAGATGTTCAAGATAAATTAAGTGGAAAAAAAGGCAAGCTGAATAGTATGTATATTATAAGCCATTTATTTTAGAAATCAAAAAGGATATATATGTAATACAACATATTATATATGCATATGTATATATATGAGTGTTTGAAGGCATGTGTGTATAGGAGTTTATGTACAGTTTATGTATAGGAGTCTCTGATAGCCTAACAAAAAACTGTTAATAATGATTCCACTCATGAATATCTTTTACAGAAAGTTTTCAGTTCTATGAGCTTTTGTCATAGATATTTGTTTCATAACAAAAACAAAGGAGCTACAAAGAAGTCAACATTATGATGTTGTTTACAATAAACAAATAAGTCAGGCTTTTCCCCCAGAGAGAACCTATGAGAAGTAAAATCCTGTTAGTCTTCTAAGTTAGTTCTTATTGTTGAACTTTTATTTTACATTGATATATATGTTTATATATATGCTTGTGAATATAAAACACCAACACATATACTGATATATATTCAGATAGCCTTCACAAGAAGCCCTTCACAAGAAGAGTCTTCCCAGTTATAACTAGTAACTCAAACTCAGGGCAGGACTGTTTTATTTTTGCCAGCTTTTTCTGTGTCAGACATAGCCTGGGAACTTAATGTTAACAATTTATGTACACTTTTTTTTTTTTTTTTTTGCGGTACGCGGGCCTCTCACTGTTGTGGCCTCTCCTGTTGCGGAGCACAGGCTCCGGACGCGCAGGCTCAGCGGCCATGGCTCACGGGCCCAGCCGCTCTGCAGCATGTGGGATCTTCCCGGATCGGGGCACGAACCCATGTCCCCTGCATCGGCAGGCAGACTCTCAACCACTGCGCCACCAGGGAAGCCCTATGTACACTTTTGAGTCATAAATAAATTTGAGGTTATTATGAGCACTTTGTGCTTGACAGTGGTACTTTCTGACGGTCTTAAAATAAATATTTGTGAAGTAAATCTATTACTTGGGCATTTTGAAAATATCTGTAATATGTGCATACTACAGAAGAACCCAAAGGCTGGGGTTACTTACCAGTAATTGGAGTTCTCTGACTGAAAGTTTACTCCACAGATCCACATATTTTGGAGTTATCCCCTTGTACCACCTCAAGGAATTGGGAGCAGTTAAAATGAGAATTTCCAGAAGGTTGGCACAACCTTAAGGCATGTGCCAAGTGCTGGTAGATGCCCTTCCAGTGCAAGCCTTAAAAGCTTATCACCCATCTTTGTAGTTCTCAACACACAGGGTCTGTTGTGTTTATGAATATGGCTCTTGAAAAGAGCTTACCTAATCAAAGAACTCCAGTTACCAGTGGGACTCCTTATTTTCTCATTTTTATTCTAACACAAATATCTACTTTTTAGAAATTGAGAGCAGTGTTAATCTTTTATCAGTCAAAAATATAAGAAATATTTACACTTTTTAATATGACTATTACAGTGTCAGATACGTTCTGTTTCTTACCTTGAGCTTGCAGTTTTCTTAGTAACTTGGCATCTGTGTTATCTAGAAATTCAGCACTGCCAACATTTGGAGGTCGACCCTTTCGACGTCTCATCCTGGATTCCTCTCTTGCTCGCTGTCTGTCTGGATTTGGTGGTCTTCCTCTACGACACTCCATTGCCCTGATACGGGGAATGACATCCTCTTCTTTCAAAAGACACCACTGCATTCCCTTTTAATTAACATTTTATAGAAATAAAGATTACAAACGAAATAAACACAAGTGATCAGTATGTCAGAAAATTCTAGGCAAATTCACAGATATTTTGAAATTTATAAAGCTGGTATAAACTTTAGGAATTTTATTTTTTTAATTAAATTTATATTTAAAATTATTCATGGACTTGGCATCTTTTTGATATTCTTAATGAATTCAACTTTAAACACAAAGAGATTTATATCTGTATCTATAAACATATAAATAGATATATATTTTTAAATAACCATTTCTGAACTACAATGACCATAAAGTTGGCAGATATTTGAAAATTAGTTGTGTGATGACACCTCTGTGGATTGTTCTCATGGGTTAACAGTTAAACTAAACATTAAACTATCCAAATAATAGATGAAAGTTCTCTTTATAGAAATATTAGAGCTAATAAATCAAGAAGGAATGTAAGAGTTAGAATATCAGCATCTTGCAATACCTGAGGAATTAATGAGTGTAAGCACTGAACTTGAATGGTTGCCAATCACCAAAAAGAGAGACAACCAGACAGATATTAGCCTCCTGATGGAGGTTCACTCAATCACCTATAAATTAGTCTTATCCTCTACAAAAGGAAATCAGATCTAGATTAGACTTAATTACTATAACTTCACAGGAAAAATTGGGTGAGAAGTATATGGTTAACTACACAGCAAAATCCAGTCGAGGAAATACTACACATTTCTTCAACAGTTTCTTCAATAAATAAATTTCAAGAGGTAAAAAAAACTGTGGGACGATTAAAGGAGCCTTAAAAGATGTACCAAACAATCCCAAAGTGTGGAGCTTACCTAGATAATGATTCAAATAGATGAACTGTTCAGAAACTTTTGACAGTTAAGGGAAATTGAAAATTTGAACAATGACTATTATTTGATGATATCAAGGAATTATTACTTTAAAGTGTGATAATGGTACCATGGTACTCTTGTAGACAACAAGAGTCCTTATCTTTTAGAGATATGAACGGAAACACTTATAGAGGAAATAACATGTATATTATTTGCTTCAACAAATTATGGAAGAGGAGAAGTGGATGGGGGTATATGTAAAATAATATTGGCCACATGATAATTTCTACAGCCAATGATGAATATATGGTGTATAATTGAGATTTCCCATTATAAGTCTCCTGATGGAAACACATTCATCAGCATAATGCTAGTGTATTATGGGAATATTCCTGTTCAGTGTATAGATACCATCAGCGTCTGGTTTTCATTATCCTTCATATGTCATTCAAAACAAATATATTATTGTTTGTGATGAGCTGCTTTTCTCTTAAAAAATACATTATTATATTACCTTACTTATAGTCCAAATCAACATGTTCAAATATAGGAAAGGCATCCTTTTAAAATAATCCTTCTAAAATAATTGTTTTCTTATTTCTTATTTCTTTTTTTAAAGAGATAATTCCTTTAGTGTGACATTTAAGAAAATGTTTTAAACATGCTTTTTTTCTTAGAAGAATATCAAACTAGGAATTTAGCTTGAACCACTATGGGCAATTCTGCAACCAAAAATAATCAAAAGTTCTTGAGTTATACTTTATGCCATGATACCTAACTTGGGGCAAGGAGACTATGAATATCTCATTCAATGGGTACTAAAAGTACAAATACCACTCCTGCTACCACTATGGATGATGGTTACATCCCACATTCCAAGCACTCTGCTTAGTTCCAGGCATTTTGATTACATTATGTAGTTTAATCTTCACAACAGTACTATCTAATATGGTGGATTTTACTGTACCTACTTTACAACTGAGAGAAGTCAGGCCCAGTTGAATAATTTCCTAAGGTACGGAGGCAATAAGGAATAATATCTAAATATCTAAAAATATCTAAATATCTAAATATCTAAAAATAATGTCTATATTAATTCTTTTCAGTAATTGCCAGGTTAAAAATAATTTTACAAATTAATTCTGAGGAAAGTAAGAATTTTTTTTGCTGAGATTTCAATGAAGTCAACAGAAACAGTAGTTGTACCAACTGCATTTTCACGCCATAAACCACTAAGAAGGAAGCCATCAAAACATTTTTATGTTCACCAGTATGGGAAGCTTTTGATTAGTTCAGGTTTTCATTTTTCTATTATGCTCTTAGGCACCAAGGCAGCATGCATCATATAAATTGAAAAATATAAAAGTGACATTCATGACACTTGAAGTAGAAGAGAAAGAATAATAAAGGAGTCTGTAAAGGAATCTGCATTCAGTTTTTAAAGTACTTTATTAATAATAAAATCAACTTTTAGCCAAGATTTGAAGGGTTTGATCAATTTATTTTTTTATTCAGTTATAATTTTACACTGTTATGTTTTACTCAGCTAGGAAAACATACCTGCCTGTGTCAAAAAAGGAATAGAATATGTTGGTGCCCCAAACTGGTAACATTATAGTGACATTATCATTTACATTTTTGCCCTTGGCATTTATAAAGTAAATGCTTTCTAAGGGAGTTGCATATATTGGACTACATATAATGTCTTTTGACTCCTGGATTTTAGAAAATGAGAACTGGATTGTTAGGAATCTGAAGCTTATATTACAGCTTTAATTCACTGAGTAGCCAAAATAACCGTGGGTAAGGAAAAAAAAAGCATTTTTCTTAATAAACTTTTCCTTAGGAAAAGCAAACACAATTTACATAACTTGCTTCATATGCTATAAATTTTTTGAAATTATTCATCAAGTTAATTTATTACTTTTTTTCTTAATTTCTAAAATTAAGATAGTAAATGGTTCCTGAAAATAATCTTTCTTGACTAAGATTTAAAAGATATGGATAAAAAGAAAATAGATATTCAACATGATGGAGATGATGGCAGATTAAGTCTCTTATACCATTATAATTCCACTTTCAAGAGTTACTAATTTAAAGCCTTAGCAATAACATACTTCTGTAAATACTATGAAGAGAAGGAAAAAAGGGTTTATGTTTTATTTCAGAAGACTGAACGAAATAATTAAGGTTAAGTGAATGAGCTAACTACATTATATACTATACACTCTAATGCATTATAAAAGACTACACTGTAAGACTATAATGTATAATAAAAATAGTTTCCAACTACTTGAACATTTGTTGAAGCACCTACTCTGTATCGGCATAACATTTTCTAAAGGTAAACTAGAGAGAGTTCTCTCCCCCAAACGACCAACATTTTTAACTAGGACCTGAGGTTCCGGCTCTTCTAATGCAGGTGATTCAAGGACCACACCCTCAGCAGTAATGAATTTGGAAAACTTTAGAGGTTGGGACAGTAAGTTGCCTCAATTGTCCACTTAAAAAATAATGATGGTCTAGATTAGGACCTGAGAATCAGAGTGGAAAGGAAAGTGAATACTTTAGTCTTTTTTTGGAGAGAGAACTTCCTGGATGTGAAGGAGAGAAGTCTGAATGGAGACCAGAAAGGTCTGGAGAAATACTTGAGAAAACTGGCAAATAAATTTATTGCTTTCAGGTATTTTATACTTTAAAGACAAAATAGAGCTTTAAAGAAAACATTTGAAATGAATTAGTTTTTAAATGTTTTCTGTATTCCGAAATTCAAAAAGGATGCTAAGAAATTTAACTTAAATAGGATTTTCTATTTCAACATTTCTATTATTCTTCATAAATGATACTCTGAACATCTCATGAGCAATTGCTTTGTTTTCACCTTATGTTAGACACTAGACACTGAATTGTCTAGTTAAGGAGATATTTGACAGTCCTAACTCTTACATTTCACTGATAACTAAAGTCAATTTGTGGCTTACCAGAAACATGTTTAGGTCTTAATGGGATGTGTTATCAAGTCTCATTCCTGCTTCAATTTTATACTCTAGCTTATCTTTATTTTTCTTTTGTTGCTCCCATTTTGCTTGATTTTGTATACTTGAAGGTTTATTTATTTTGGGGGGAAAGCAGTATATAAGTAAAGTAAACCAGTCCACCAAAAACCAATTCACTGAATGATCTATTTACCAAGTTACTGTGGTTTTTTATTTTTTGTTTTTTAAGTTTTAGTATCACCAAGACTTTGCTGCAGCAATTTCACCAGGGATTTGCAGTCCTGGGCCACTGTCAATTCCCTCATTAATATTTGAGATGCCTACTACTTCTAGAATGCTCCATGTTATATAAGCGAATGGATGATCTTTACTCATATTTTTCAGGATCAGGACCTGTATCTATCCCAGTCTTTGACTCTGATAGAAAAATAGCTGTGATGAATGTTTTAAATCTGGCTTAAGGCATTAGTCTGACAATTTTAGGTCTGTTGGTCATTCAGTGAAGGATCATTTACCGAATTGATTTCTGGCTAAATAATTTTCAGTAAATTTAACCACGGTTCAAGTAAATGAAGATAATTTTTTTCTACTACTTTTCTCTTTTAAGTGTAATTTCAGAATCTTTTACTTCCTGATACTTAGTTTATTAAAAAACTTTAGAATGTCACACCTAAAAGGGAACTGATCTTAAAGACCTCCTATAATATATATACTTCACATTACAGATGAGGAAATTAAGGCCTAGAAAAGTAGGATTCCGTTTTTCAAAGTAACATAGGATGCTGAATTACCCTGCTAGGAGTCTAAGAAAAATCTTAGGGCACAAGCAAAGCAAGGACATCAAATATTTTTCACACAACTTGACATTTCATATTTTAAGAAAAACATTAAAGTTATTTTCTTGAGAAAAATCAGAATTTTGTTGGATTTCCTTACACCTAATTCACAGTTTAGTATTATGTCTATTTTTAGTTACTTTGTGGTGCCAGAGGTAGGTAGTGAGAGCTTTATATACCATAAACTTTACAGCATTAGGGATTCTTAATCTTAATAATAAACTATATTAATATCATACACTGAATAGCACTTCAAAGATGTGAAAGAGTAAGAATATTTATCTATGCTGGGAGATGGTTGTCACCTATTAAAAACAGTTGAGGAAGATGTGGTTTGATACAATTGTTTCCACAATGCTGACTATGCTTTCCAGTTACAGTAGGTTACCCTCAAAGAGTTAGGACTGTCAGATATCTCCTTAGTTCTACTCTTGGATTCTTACAGTTGGCTTCCTAGTATAGGCCTTTGCCTAGCCATCAAAAATCCTACCTGGTAGATTAGTGACATAAATTTCCAGAGTTTTGGACTTCTGGTACTGATCTTTTGTGTTCTCAGGGTCCATATATGGCCACAGCTGTGTTGCATTAGGTATGACAGTTAACAGTAGAATTGAATTAGAACCCTGGTTGTTGACTCCCAATCTTCTGTTCTTTACTTATTTGAAATAATTACCAGCATTACAGTCTTGCCACAGACTGCGTGTTGACTGCTTTATTGTGAAGTCTCCCCTTATTCCTTATTAACAAAACCCTGATTTTAGCTGAAAAGCATTGTGCTTAGTGTTTTTTCTTCCCCAGACAACAAGCTTCTCTAAACCAGTGATCATAACTTCTATTTCTTTTGTACTCTGCAGTTTCTCCATGAACATTAGTTTTTCCTCAAAGTCAGGCTTTCAAGTTCATTTCTGTAGTGAAATGTGTTCACAATTTGCTTTATGGAAAATGCTTTTAGGGAAAATTTATTTGGGAAAAAATGCCTGGAACATTAAGTATTTGCCACAAACATCAACTGATTAAATGACTAAGAAAAAAAGCTCTTTTCAGTAAGAACTATAGATGTTTTTCTTTTCTCATGGCATTATGCCATTAAAAAAGTATCTTAAAAAATACATCTCAAATAGAGAAAGCAACATTTTTTTCCTAAGTCACTTTTAATTGTTCCTTCTTTGCATCTTTCCTTTTCTTTGCTTTTTTGGCCTGAATGCAGCAGACATTCATTGACCTTTGCTTGTTAACTTCCTGGTTGAAAAAAATAAACTTAATTGTTATATTTATGCTTAGACGTTTTGTTCTCTACCATTCACACAAAAAAATCTTTCCCAAATGAGATTATCATATATTTCAAAATAATCTTTGCCATTAACAATTCATTTTGAAACCTTCATATATCACTAATAAAAATGTGAATACTTTTTACCTAAGTATCATATTTAGGAAAATAAAAATAACCCTATTTTATATTTACCAAAATCTGCCTAGCTCAACCTTACTTTCTATTATTCTGACACTCAAAAACAAAATAAAATGAAAACAATGATAAACATTAGGTTCAACTAGTTCTTTATAATGTGATGGAGAAGTCTGTAAGAAATATATTTACCTTATTGCCTTTTCAAAGGGGTTTTACTGGCTAAAATAGTTAAAAGAATTTCAGTAAGAAGGTAGCCAGCCAGTATATCACATGATTATAAAGAGTGCTATGGTTCATTTTGTTCCATGAAATCTATCATCCTAAAATCATGATTTTTATAGAAGCCAGGAGGAAGTGTTTGGTATCTAAGGATCGGTAGATACTAAAGAGTAGGTGATTTTTCAAATCTCTTACCATATTTGTAGATTGAAATAAATAAAATTGATAATGGATAGATTAAAGGCTCCCCCCAACCCCAATTTCTTGTGTCAACCCTATCTCATTTAATTAAGGACTTCTCTTTTTAATTTTTTTAAAGTTAATCATTAGATTTTTGTCCTTTAGTTAATGATGAATTTACTAAATTTCAATAAATATGAACTCTCATACCTCTCATCTTACTGTACTGCACACAAAATTAGTCAATACTTTCAACAAATGTTTGCTGTTAATAAATATATATATAGTCACTGTCTTAAGCTCAGAAATACCTTGAGTCAAAGATGATTAACATATAAAATAACCACAGTTCTCTACTGCAGATATTGTCTTCTAATAGAAATTACCATTTCCTAAATTTCATCTGTAAAATATAGTGCTTTGGAATATCATTGCAGCAATTTTTTGAAAAACCTTGAATGAAATTAGAACTTAGAGAACTACTATTGGTTGTTTTGGGGGTTTTTTTTTGGTAAGTTTTAAGAGAAAAAAGAAAAATATGATGGAGAAAATTATATTTTCCAATGCAAATGTTTTATTAGGAGAGTGATTAAGAATATTGATGAATTTACAAATACAGCATTTCATTTGCTATCAAACACCAAAAATAAATATATGAAACTTGGAAAACTGTAGCGGTAACACTTAAAATCATTATGTAAAATCTCCATGCATTTGGAAAACTGAATGCTTAGCTTTATTGGAATACAAGGGGTAGATGCAATTATTTTTTAAATAGGAAATTGTTTTTCACACTATATATGTAATACAAGCACATTTTAGAAATTATGAAACATGCAAGAACACAGGAGAAAAAAGATCCACTGTACCACCAATCATTACATCCATTACTAAAATTTTGGTACATTTCCTTTCAGTCTTTCAATATGCATAGTTTTGTTTTTCAATATACGTACACCCATCATACCATTTATACAATTTGTATAGAGGCAGACCTATTGTAAACATATACAGATCATCACTGATTGGTAACGGAGTCTTTATCTCAAATTATATTTTATATCTTCTACAAAATTTAAGCCAATCAAAGTTATTACACATGACAGTTACTCTACCAAAAATATGTAATCTTTGTTCATTTTCATAGAAAATTGTAAGTACATACATTTCTAATTAACTATATGCTTATACATATTGATCATACAATAAAAAGTATATGGTTCTTCAACTATATGCATCTCTAATTAATTAACTAAATGTTGTTTTGATTACTCACCTTTAATTGTTGTTCTCTAAAAGTATCCTGAAATGAATTCAACTTACTCTTATTTTTTAACCAAGAGAAGTACTCTCAAAATTGCTAATATTTTCCCTTAGTAGTCTGCTGAAATGTTGGCAGCTTAACACATTCTGGATTTAGTAATTCATCATATTTCCTTGATTGGAAGTGATCTCTCAACAAGACAATATGCTTTGGAAAACACTGATTATGTTTAATAAAAAGTGAATGGATGTCAAAGAACATTCTGTTCTGCCTAATAAGGCTTTATAGACTAAGTCTAATTATCACTGATAAAAAACTAAAAGTCCCTTATGTATTGGACAGCAATTAGCTTTCCTCTCAGAATAACATTCTATTGAACTTAAAAACATAAAGATATCTTTGGCATATTTAAATGAAACAAGTAAGGTTATGATAACATGAAAATCAAAAGATTTAAAAAATGAGAATTTTTAAATAAAATTATTATTGCCTTCTAATATGTTTTGTGACTTAAAAACTGGTCTAGTATATATGGAGAGTGCAAAATAACACTGTGGTTCACTAAAATTCCGAGAATCTGTTTGGTGACAAATTTAGTCCAAGTTAGACACATTTTTAAGTTTAAAAAAGAAAAACCCTAGAATATATTTCCATAAATAAGTTAAACCTCAGATGAATACATTTTGGCATTTTAGAATTACTGGTAAAGAAACAAGTGGATGTGGACATAAAAAGTCATGGACAACAATGGAAAATAGGTTACACAATGAATGCAAAGAACACTTGTTAGAAATTTTGAGTTCAATTATGTCTCTGCCTGGTTGAGGTTGTATAATCTTGGAAAACTCCCTTAATCTTTGAGCTCTCAAAATGAACTTCTTGCAGAATTAGGAAGGCCTTTTCTACTTCTATAACTATAAGATTAAAGGGTAAGATAGTATGGAAAAGCCTGCCTATTCACAACAGAAAATATTAATTGCTGGAAAAAATCCTATGAGGCAGAAGTAAAATTATGATTGTCTCTATTCTGCAGATAAAGAAACTGAAGAAAAAGTGGGCATTATTTTGTTGTTTGAAATCACAAAACTATTTCATGGGTTAACAAGAATCTAGGTCTCCTTAGTCCATAGCTATGACCTCTTTCAATGGAGCTAATAAAGTTAAAGGGAATAATAAGCATATGTAGCTGAATCTAAGTAAGGAACAAAGGCAAACCATTAAAGGACACATATAGGAAACAAGGTTTCAGTGGTAAGTTCTTTGCGCTGATTGGTGAGGTCGTGTAATCCTCAAGCTCAAAGGGAGCTGTGGTCATAATTTCAGAAATGTGTATAATTATTTAAAAATTCAATTTCTGCAAAAAGCAGAAATTTCACTCATTTAATATTATGGAATTCCCCCTACCCCCATCAAAAGTTATCAAACTTGTGACAATGAATCATGTAGTATGGCATAATCAAATGGACAAGTTCCTTCCAAAAATGAAGGCATATTTATCCTCTCTTGGACTGACTTATAACAACATGTTTTTCCTATTCAAATTAATTTTCAAAAAACTGTTTACCTTTCAGGGAATTAAGGTTTTCCTATATTTCTCATGAACATACAGATTCTTTTATACCTGTATAAACTATAAAATTAATGACAGAACAAACAGGAAAAAGTTTACTTAAGAAATTTGAAAAAAATGTCAAAGCAAGCTCCTTGTTATTGAAATATAGTAAATTGAGGTCTTGTGAGTGTTTACCACAAAGTTATATGTATAGCTACACGAATTAACTAACAAAAGGCAATGCTCCAGAGTGTAGTGAAATTTACTTCATTTAGGTTATGTTACTACTTTTTGGTTCAAAGACTGTACTTTTTAAAAAGTGGATACCTGCGGTCCATCTCTGGCTTCATAGAAGTCACCCACTCTTATTTTTGCACTGAAGCTGAAATTGTCCCTTGAGATATCCATTATTCCATTTCTGCTGAGATACTGAAAAAATCACATATTTTTCCACTTCAGGTTTTAATAATTACAACCCAGCTCTGATGTATAGCTATCTTCAGGACACTACTGTTTTGCATATTCTATCAAGGGGCTATGGATTTACAGGAGATCAATTTAGGTTAAGCACATTCATTAGTCCCATACAAGAGAATATTTTGTATCAAGGAACTTTATCTGAGAAAGGAGTGTACTTTTTTTTCCATAAGCATGCTTAATAGGCACCAAATGTGTGTTATTTGGTGAAAAGTATGTACCTTTATTACTTCAGGGTACTGCCTAAGTTTCTTTCCACATGGAGCATAATATGCTACTTCTCCTTGAAGGCGCCCTCCAAAGTTTCTTATTCTTGTCTCTCTCTGCCAGCTACACATAATAGAAATGAGGGTTATCACATACATAATTTTAAGAAAGCTTTTAAAAATAAAAATTAAAAAAAGTTTAAGAACACATGTTCTTTAGAAAACATGAAAAATACAAAGAAAACAAATATAAACAGCCAGTCATGCAATTCAGATACATTTACTATTAAAATAATTTAGATATTTTTGCTAAGTAATTCAACTAAAAACTAATCAAAGACTCAATTTACAAATATTAAACTCCATTAAATTTTTAAAGAGATCATACTGGTATTACGTTGGGTATTTGGATATGTTCAATAACATCTGTCAATGTGTACTGATTTTTTACACCTGAAAAGCTTTAAATGAGAAAAGTACAGTAAACCTGGCTCTCTGCTCTTTGGGGATCATGAAAATTCTCAGTTCCTATTCAACCATTTTAGCCAAACTCTGCTCAAGTCCCTCAGTTTCACCCACAGTGGCTTTCACCTTCCTTTAAATCTATCTTCACAAAAACCTCTGACACTCTTAACTGTGTCTCTGCTCTTTGCCAAATGATTTGCTCTTGTGACTTTTTCAGTCATATTCCCACCTGGATGCATATGTTCCCATCTGTCATACATAAACCCAGAAGTTAGTCTTAATTTTTTTCTGGTATATCAACTTCAGATATATCAGCTTTACTTCTCTGCTCTAACAAATACTATGCAGTATATTCACTTCTCTTATTAATAGTAGAGAATGAGAAATCAAACATGCCTAAATGTGTGGGGGGACGTATAAAGATATATCTTATTTTGCATACCCATATTCCAAAGGAATACGCAGTTCACATTCATCTGCTACTCTTCTTCTTTTGGCAGTGCCTTCAAGAAAATTCAACCAGTTAACATAAAAGATTAGTTTACATACATGAAAAATTTTTGATAGTTTTGAAACTTTTCTTTGAATAATATATCTTAATGACTTGAATTATTTAGTGTATTTCTGCAACTTGTGCATTATTTTTAGATTCTTTTCAACAAAACACATTGTATATAAAGTAAAGGGTGTTTTTCTTCTTTCTTTGGTCTGCATGACAGAATAACTAGTATTTCTCTCTAATGAAAAGACAATGCAAGGTAAAAATATACAGCTTTCCTGTCATTTTGTTATTAATGAAATGGCTAAAGAAGTAGGAGGAAAAAGCAGATAGAGGTTTCGGAAAACTATGTACAGTTGTTTTCTTTGAAAATATGAGTTTTAAGATGCTGAAAAATTTCAACATCTGGATCATACATTTTAAAATAATATAACTTCTATAGCCATATGAATCTATAGTCAAAAACACTTTTAATTAATCTAGAGTACAAAGAATAGGATTATGATTATATGGAAAAATTTGCATAGATAATGATCAAGCTTCACCAATGCAAATGCACACATCTTATATTAGTAGGATATCATATTGGTTTGTGGCAAATGAAAACAAAACTAGAAAATTTCAAGAAAACAGTGAAATATGTAAAACAATATAATATTTTACTATATACATCTATATTTTCTTAGCTATTGAATGAGAATAGAGATTAATTTGGGAGTATTAATGTAAAACCTTTTAATGAAGACCTCTGCAAGTTTATAAAAGGTCAAATAGAAAAAAGATATGGCATGTTAAAGGAATAATAATGCTAACTCACTAATACAAATGACATTGGCTACGTGTTGGGCAGATATGCAATTGTACCTTAAGTAACCAAGTGAGCTCATTTTTATAAATTACAAAAAAGTCCACTGCCAAACTCTAAACTCTAGAAGCATAAACTGAACACAAAAACAGGAAAGTATGCAAACTCAAAAGCTGCCATCAATCAGGTTCTTAAATTGGAAGCACAGAGAATAAAAATGGTAATGAGTCATATCCTTTGAAAATACACGCTGACCTTTCTTAGCCAACCTAAAATCTAGCCCTTGATTCCAGTGAGATCATCCCCAGAACATTGTATAAATAAGAATTCTTGTATGGTTTGACTTCTACTTCACAATAATAAAAATAAAGTGTAGGTACCAGAGTGTGGACTTGAAGTAAGTGTGGAAGAAGGTGTGCCAAGGAAAGCAGGTGACTGGGATTCAGAACATAAGGCAGCAGGAGCAGAGCCTGGGGCTTTTGCTATGTGGAGGTTACGAGGTGTTGAGTGAGCTGTGAGACTGATGGAAGGGCTTTTGACAGAGGAAGTTGTTTTATTCAGTTTCATTGAAGTTTTCTCTCCTTCAGTATCACTATCTGATTCATCTTGGTCTTTATCATCATCATCATCCTCTTCTGATCCTTCTGTATCTGATTCTGAATTACTATCTGATTCTGGGAAGTAAAAGAAGCATTTGTATATTATAACTAGATAATCACCAACAGTTTGCAGTTTGTATTTAAATGGAATAGTTCAGGAATCAGCATCTGTGACTGAGAACTCAAGTGAGCAACTTTTCTGAAGAGTAAATGTAAAAATTACTATCTTAAAAGCTATTTGAGTACAATGTATGCAGGCTATAAATCCTCAAAATTCTTCATTAAAAGTAACTGTTTTACTCAAATCATAAAACTTAAATCATAAAACAGTTCTTCTCACATGACAGTATTCACATGATGAGTTTCTGCTTAGTGGTTTCAAAAACACTTTTAATTTAATAAAGAAGCCAAAGTACAGAGGAAACAGAATTGATTATTTAAATTAATAGATTCTAGTAGCTTAAGAAGTATACTAGGTTCAGTATGAGGAAGAGAACTCTGGAACTATCATTATCCTTTCTTCTGGGCTTTGAGGCCAAAGAAAACAATTTTTGCGGGGAGATGCTTGGCTTTGGGGGTTACATTTATCCTATTTAGCTGCAAGATTTCATCAAGCTTCTCAGGCTTTACAAAAGACTACGATTACAGAAATAACTGTGGGGAATAATTTAATGATTTAATAATTTAAGTTCATGCTAGCAATGTAGTCCTATAAATGCATCCATTCCTATAGATATGTAAAATCTATTTCTGGATTAAACTTGATAACACAGGACTAATACTTGGACTGTATCTTAATTGTTCCCAGAACAACAGCTTCTGTGGAATTGTTTTTTGTGTAGTACTAGCTGTCTACACTGAAGTTCATTATAAAAATTATCCTTGAAAATTATTAATATTGATATCCATTATCTATCATGCAAAGTTGTGTTTATGGGAACCCTAGGAAAAATATCAGGAAAAGCTGTTCTTACCCTGAGCAAGTAGGTTGTTTTTACCTTATAGACACTTTTTAAATTGTGTAATTGACTATATTTTCCCCTTCATATTGGTGGATAGAAAATTTACAATTGGATTTGTGGTTGACTAGAAACAAATCCAAAAACTTTCATAATATGTATTTCATCTTTGTATTTAAATTTTAAGCTATCTTATATTTTATGCTTTCAATCTTCTGTGGAACAAGAAGGAGAGTTAAGAGGAAATAAAACAAAAAGAAATTAAAAAGAAAACTAGAAAGTAAATCAAAATAAAATCAGGGGGTACTCTATATATGTTATTAAATACATTCTGTGTTGTTAACAAATATTCATAGGGATATAGGTTTTTGGTATTTTCTGAATGACTGTGACTACAATTTTACCTTTATTCAAAATATCTAGTGACACAATATAACAAGCAGCAGAAGAGATGAAAAAGAAAGGACAAATGAGTGGTCATGAATTAAATGAAAATTAAGCAAGTTCCTGAATTTCTTAATTCATGAATTATTTATATTCAAAAGTTATTTGTTTAATGTTAAATGAATAACAGAGCTGAGAACTTAATTTAGGATTTCCAATTTCAATTATTCCTGTATTTTACCACTCATTATAGAAAGGCGCATAGCTGTGTGAAACACAGTGAATGACAATGATTTTCAGTCTGTGAATTAAGAACCTCTTTAAAATGTTTTGGTTCACATAGCATTTAGAGAAATACTTTAAACTTAAAAATAGAAAATAACCTGATTGGCTGTCATCAGATTCATCATCTTCATCATCTTCCTCATCTTCTTCCTCATCATCTTCCTCTTCATCTTCATTTGAATCTTCAGAATCTTTGCTACTAGGAATGTCTGAATCTGTTCCTCTGAACTGTTCCACTAAAGATTTTGCATGATGAGAGTGATGCTGTGTTTTTACTGTGTTCACATTATTGCTAACTGCTTTTTCCTTCCCTTGACTATGCAGTATGGGAGAGGCAGAGGGCATGACAGTTGTCTGATTGCCAGGGGCTCTTCTCCCACTTGTACTCAGATTTACAGGTGAGGAAAAAGGGGTGCTACTTGAAGTAGCAATGTTTTCATTAACCTTGCTCTGCATTTTAGTTTTGGTAGTAAGTGCCAGAGGAGCTTCTTGAATGACACTTTGAATAACTCCATTTGGTTGATGATTACCTAAAAGTGCATTTGTCAAGAAAGGATTAGGGTGGTTGTTTTCTAATGTTTGTTTTGGATGTGCTGGTGAACTAGAGGTTGCTTTTGGATTTGACAAAGCTGCAATAACCTTCTTCAGGCTCTTAGATGACTCCTGTTTCTTTAACTGAACTGGGAATGTCTGTTTATATTGTTCCTGTTGAAACATAAGTTAAAAAAAAAATGTACCATAAGAACAAAAATTACTTTTTTTTTGCCTTCTGTATCTGACAACAGCTACTCATATGTAAATTTAAATCATGATATACAAGTGCTATAAAAGTAGTGGCAATAATGACCTAGTTGGTTTCTGAATCTTGCTAGACATAATATATTTAAAAATTCAATTAGTCTTTCTGATTCAAAACATGTTTCCTGACTGCCCACCTCTTATTACTACAGCTCCCGTTTTTCTCAATAACCCAAACTTGAAACTCTGAAAACACCTTTTACTTTTCTTTTTTCCAAGTCAGCCATATTACTATGTGGTTTGGATTCTCTCATTGAAATATTGCTCAAATTTAAGCTATACTATCACTTCTTCCTAACCACCTCCCAATATATGCTATATGCCAATGCCAATTCTCTCATCATATAAGCCATATTTTATTATATTAGCTCTTTGGTCAAAACCTTTAGTGCCTCTTCCATCACTGCCAACTTTATAAACCCTAAACAGTTAAATCTGATCCTCAAGTTACTTTTTACTACCTTTGTTGTCCAAGTGGACTATTTGCCATGCCCTGTGCATGTCATACTTTCACCACCTCCACATTTTGCTATCACCCTTTTCTTTGCATGAAATATCTTCCTCTAATAAATTTCAAGCAGATGAAGTCCTGTTCATTATTCAAAATCCAACCCAAGAAGCTTTCCATGTTTGTCCCAGCCCAAAGCACTCATTGCCTCAATCCTTGAGCTCCTTTATACCCCCTTTTATTCTATCCTGTATTACCTACAGTAATCATGATTTGAGGTTAGTGGGAAGGCTGGCTCAACATTCTGTGGGATATACTTTTGAGTGCCTTCAGCACATTAGCATTGGAAAGAGTTTAGAAAATAGTTTAGAAAAATTATACTTTCCTTGGGAAAAATTATTTTGTAAACCATTAAGCCATAAAATTTACATATGTAAATAAGAAAAAATTATTTGGCTATCAGAATCCTCATGAAAAGAATAACATCATATGAATTTCATTAAATTTGTATAATTAAAATATAAAAAAACAAACTGAAGTAGGAATGATTAAAATATCAGGTTAATAGAAATAGACTTGAATTTTGAAAGGTAAAATTCTGTAATTAAAATGGTTGCCTTGAAATTAAAATCAGCAGTACTGTCAGCATTGGACCCGGGCTGTTAACATTCAAGTCAGCAAAGCCTTGTGGTGGGTTATTTCACAAGTATAAATGCAGATGGAATGCCATATAGAATGACTTATTAAATATTTTAAAGCACCAGTACTAATAAGCAGTAAGAAATTCCTATATAAACTTCTTTATCTTATTTAACTTATCCTCACTGTATTTGTTTAGAAACCTAAGTTAATACTTTGTAAACAAAGACTGTCACATAATATTTGTATTGATACATAAGGCAATGCCTCACAAAGAGAAACTGCTTAATTGGTATATATTAAGTGAATAAAATATGAATATTATACTACATAATTGTGTTTACTTTTTTAAAAGAATTTTATAGCAAAATTTTTACATAAGATACTTTACTATAATTTTACTTAATATTTATATGAAACATAAATATTTTATATTATATATATTATGTGAGTATACATATAATGTACTTCATATTTTATACATATACTGATTTAAATTTTCAGCAGAAAAATTAATGTATTTTCATTTCTTAGAACAAAATTCTGTCACATAATCATTTTGTATTCTTTTTTTAATAGGTAGTAAATATTCCTTCCAAATACATAGGATCAAAAGAGTAATGAAAATAAAAACTTTCCCTTTAGTTTTAAATTTTATATTTTAACTTTCTGAAATTGTTTCTCACTCTATAACTCTGAAGAATCACTTCTCATATGCTGACATCTGAAGGTTTTCGAAAATAACCAACGATCACTGTATTTTATCCCAAGACTAGTATCAGTAACTCTTTTACAGCAAACGTGCTATCTTTTTTGATATTAGGGGTGTACATAAAGTAGGAGGGGAGAAAAAAGAGACCTGTATAGCAGCAAATGTCCTGCTATTTTAAGATATCCCCTTGGGTGACAGGAGTATGAGAAGAGAGAGGTTCGAAGCTTTGTGCTACCTCCAAGCTCTTGCTCCCCTAGTTCTTACCTGAGTCTCTGTAAGGCCATAAAAAATCCTCTAGGCAAAACTTGATAAAGATTTTTCACTCCTGGTCTTTATATACAATTAATGTATACTGATTTAAATTAAATGTCTACAGTATAAGGGTATGAAAGGATCCAATGATTAAATAACACTGAAGAAAATCATAAGACTAGTGTGGAAGGCAGATACATAGCAGGAAGCATGAAACAATTGAGACTATCATAAGAAATCAAGCAAAATTCTATGTTAGACTGTCACATAAAGAAAGAGAACTGATGTAAGAGAAATATTTCTAAAAATACCCTTTAACTCAATAGTAGATACCAATAAAAAGTAGATAAAGTCATTGAGATTTGAGTCTACTGTGAATGCTCATTCACATAAAATATTTCCCGTTAACAACAATTATCATTTCAGAAGCACCAAATTATTTCATCTTAATCATGGGCTTTGAAATCAGAATGATCTTGGTTTAAAACCTGTCTGCTCTTAACTTGTTATATGATGTTGAAAAGTGACTTAACCTCTCTGAGCCTTAGTTTCTTTACCTCACACAATTTTGTAAGGATTACAAAATGTAGCTTGGCTACATTTAAATAAGCAAGTGTTTAATAAATGACTTTCTAATAGGCAGTCATATGAAAATCTTTAAATAAGAATTTAAGAAACTCTGAAAAAATTAAGAAAACGTTCATAATGCAAGTAACTCGATGTGGCTCTATAAATTCATTTATTTTAAAGTGGAATATATATTAATGAAAAATTAAAATAACCCAATGTGATTTTTAATTTGCTTAATTTCTCAAGGAGAGTCAATAATGTGATGCCAATAACAATAACTCCTTATGATTGACCCACGCATTACAAGTTCTCATATGTGTGATATTATGATACCACTGGTCATTCCATTTAGATCAGTGGTTCTCAAATTTGGCTGCACATTTGAGTCACTTGGGAGGCTTTTTAGACATGTAATACCTCAGTCTCAACACAAGAGATCCTGATTTTAAATTGTTCTAAGGTGGTTAGTTCATTTTTAAAGTTTCCCAGGTGATTCTAATGTACACTTAGTCTTGAGAACTACTCATTTAGATTCTCAAAAGAGCCTGATTTGCTCAAGTCATTTTTCTTTGACCTTGTTCTGAAATTCTTCACTGTAAAATAAAAGTCAATGGACAAGGACATTGCGTCTTTTTTGAGAAAGAAAGGCAGCATATCACAGTGATTAAGAACAAGGATTCTAGTACCACACTGCCTAGGTTTGAATTCTAGCTCTGTCACAAACTAGCAGTGTGATCTTGGGGGAGTTATGTAAGTCTTATGAACCTCAATTTGATCATCTGAAAATGGACATAATATTATTAGTGGCACTTACAGATGTTAGTTTCCAATGAGTAAATGCATGTTCAGCACTTAAAACAATGAATGGCTGGCAAAACAGTAAGTGCTCTACAGGTCTTTTCCAATGATTAGGATGCCTACTGATAATTTGTATAACCAAAAGACAGGAGACTGTGTTCAAAAATAATATTTTTTCTCTAGTCTGGGTGAGTTCTAGAATAAAAAGCACTGATCATTTAATTACTAGAATTCTTCTGGACATATGACTGTAGACTATATAATATTATAATATAAAACTAACAGCAAGAAAATAAAGATGAAAAAAATTCTCTGATGAGAGTGGTTCTGGTGTTTATAGAAGTAACGTTACTAAAAATATTTTGTATTTTGTATAATTAATTAAGAATGGTAAAGGAAAAGCATTCTTTATAAAGGATTTTTATACTTAAAATTGACAAATTATAGGACTACAGAGGTAAATGACTCAAGAGTTCATTTCTTTAAAAAAGAATATACTAATATTAGAAAAAAAAGGACATTGATTTTAAACAAAAGTAATTGTAAAGTATGTCCAATACAAATATATTTCTCCCCTTACTGCTAAATCATTAAACCTGAGGAAAAATGACAAGATTGTGTTGCCAAAAATACATTCAACAGGTGTGTATGTAAATATAAAATCAGAGAAATTTAGTTTTCTGATGTGCATATTCTATTCCTGGTGACTAAAAAAGTATAACAATAAGAGTAGAATTCAGTTTAAACTTGTATAAGACTATATAAAAGCTGTTTTTATAATAGTAAAATTCTTCTATAAATAATTTTTAACTCACCCGTTTGGAACGCAATTCACTGGTCAAAGGACTAGATTCTTCAGAGGTATTTTTATTCCCTGCTTTAAGTACATCAGGAGAAGGAACTATGAGTTTCATGTAAATTTCCTTTTTGGCTTGATTTACCAAAGATAAAGGTTTCACATTGGACACCAATCCCGTAGACTGTATTACACTTGTGTGTTTGTTCACAGATTCCTCCTTTGCCTGAGAGCTTTGGAAAATAAATGGAAGCTGCTGTGACAAAACCTGAGGCTGCTTCTGCTGGGATTGGAATGATGAGTGAGTCTGGGATTCAGACACAAGAGGTAATGGCTGGTGTATTCTTTTTTCCTGGGCTTTTTCAGTTGTTTTCTGTCCTTCTGCTTTTGGGTCTGAAACACCATGTAATAGCACCTGTAAATACAAATTAAAAGGCAACTTCTTAACGTCTATTAAAACAAAGAGCATCAAGCAGTAAAACATGGAGGAAAAAAAGGGTACTTAAAAAAGTGTTCCTGGGCTTCCCTGGTGGCGCAGTGGTTGAGAGTCCGCCTGCCGATTCAGGGGACACGGGTTCGTGCCCCGGTCCGGGAAGATCTCACATGCCGCGGAGCGGCTGGGCCCGTGAGCCATGGCTGCCGAGCCTGCTCATCCGGAGCCTGTGCTCCGCAGCGGGAGAGGCCACAACAGTGAGTGGCCCGTGTACCGCAAAAAAAAAAAAAAAAAAAAAAAGTGTTCCTAATGTCTTACGATAGATATATAAAACTCACTAAAAAATACACAAAATGTTCCTTTAAAAATGTTTCACCACCTCCTTTTTTTTTCTTATGCAAAAGGAAGAACTAAAGGCAATGATTAACTTTAAACTTTATAGACTTTGAGAGTTAAGACAGTTAATTCCTAAATATGAATAACGTGTAGATATTGCCAATGAAATGATTTGTACCTACCTGGTTGTTACTTTTATGTTGTGCTTCACTCTCTGAATCAGAATCATCATCTTCACTTTCTTCAATACTTTGATCTTCTTCTTCTTCATCTTCCTCTAGATCATCTGAATCACTACTACTAATGCCTTCACTTGATGTGTCTGATGATGTGCCTGAATCACTATCACTGTTGCTAGAACTTTCCATAGCTTTCTTCCTTGGTTTCTGGATAAAGACAAGATTTTTAACAAGACTTCTATTTTTGGAAAAAATTCAAGTTTCAGTAAGAGGTATGCTCTTTTAATTTTTTTTTTTTTTTTCTTTGCGGTACGCGGGCCTCTCACTGCTGTGGCCTCTCCCGTTGCGGAGCACAGGCTCCGGACGCGCAGGCCCAGCGGCCATGGCCCACGGGCCCAGCAGCTCCGCGGCATATGGGATCCTCCCAGACCGGGGCACGAACCCGTATCCCCTGCATCGGCAGGCGGACTCTCAACCACTGCGCCACCAGGGAGGCCCGCTCTTTTAATTTTTAAATGATATTTTCCATCTCAAAACATTTTTCTAAAATGTCATTTTAGAAAAAAGTAAAAAGTCACATGTTTTAAGGGTATTTATTCAACCAACTGATCAAATTAACTTATCTGACAGGAATTCTCCAGTAAAAAGTATAAACTCTGTCAATATGCTATACAATATTCTGTATAGAATATTGAAAACATCAATATAGTGAGTATATATGTACATATGTATATATATATACACACTCATATGATTGCCATGCTTCAAAATGTAGGACAGATTAAAAATAGCAGTTTATGATAAGGGTTACATACACTGATGTTCTACATTTAGCTTTTAGTCTTCTTTCTTTGTACAAATAGTGAGTCAGTAGCCAAACACACCTTTCTAGGTGCTGGACTCCAATGAAGTCTAAGATGAGTCTCTGTCTTCAAGAAACTTACATTCTAGTGGTGGTGGTGGTGGACTAGACAGAGATTAATTACAAAGCAAATAATCTCATATAGTAAAAAGTACTGGAGAGAAAATAAAATAGGTAGAAAAAGGCTTAAGGGGCTGCTTTAATTAGGGTCAAGGAATTTAAGTTTTTTAATATTTCTGCATCAAAAAGATAGAAAAATACGATAAAGAAGGAGATTAATTTCTGGAACATTTAAAATCCTATAGGACAATGAAAATCCAAAGCTGGAAAGGGACATTTGGTTGCATAAAAGGAAAGTTGTGTGTTTAAAGGACAGACAATGGTAGTGGATAAAAAGATGAAAAATAATGAGATGAATTATAACTAATAACTATATAACAATGAAAAAGTTAAAATTCTGCCAATAGGAAGACTATAAAGGAGAAATGTCAAAACAACAGAGCAACAAGATTGAGTACAATCCAAAGTTACTTAGGAACATTTCTATAGTGTTTGCTGGTAGATAAAATAGAGAACAAGATATAGAAAAATCAGCAATAAATTACAAAAGCAGCAAATTAGAAAAGGTATGGCCTTAATAGAAATACAGGCTTTCATAACTACTGGGTTTGGGGAATAAAAGACAGTAATACACCTCTACAACAGGATGCCAGGTTGAAGCCGTAGCTACAGATTGCAAATCTACACTCTTCCCTTTGTGTCTTCTAAAATATGATTCAAATCATATAAAATACACGAGTGAGGAGAGTCACTCCTGTTATATTCTGCTTGCCATGGTACTGTGTTAACTGCTCCAAACTAGCAACTGTAACGCTTCCTCCACAGACACACCCTTCAATAAGCTAATATTTCCATCATTCCCTGAGCTACCTTCTTCCCTCACAGTAAAGCAGAAAGTGAATTGGAATAAAGGAAATCAAAGGATGAGAAAGACCAAAGTAGAGATTAAAGGGAAACAATAGTAATATAATAACATTAAACCTATCATTTATTTGGCAGAGAAACCGCTCCTTCTTTGCAACCAAAATTTGCTGTGAGTTTCCTAAGCATGTATAGCAAGACTATGAAAGTCATAAGGAATCTAAACTGAAGTTATCACTTTTGGATTTAGTAGAGGCTAAGTAAGGAAGGGAATGAGGGAGCTACCGTGATTTGGCAAAAAAAAATAAACCCCTATTTCAATGTCCAAGTAATCTGTGTAGTTTTAATTTAAAGGCAGCATGACAGATGGGTCCTATACTCCCCAAGAGTGGGTCTAGAGGTGCGGGTTCTAAAGCTTTAGGGAGCATGATATTCAGCGCAGAAGTTGCTGCAACCAGCAGATTCCTGGGTCCCAATTCCAAACAAGGCACAGGGATCTGTATGAAACAAGACCTTAATGTGATTCTGGTGCAGGTGGTCTTTGCAGAGCATACTCTGACAGTGTGCAAAGGGTTTGTGTTTTATAAGGTAACAAATTTAGTACCCATGTTAAAAAAAAAAGTAGACATGAGTAGACAAGTCCAAGTATTAGAGAAAAAGAGAAAAATGAGTTTCAGTATCACCAATTCCATCTCCTTGGTCCCTATTAACATGTGCGGGGGGTGAGGGTGGTCCTTTTGCCTGCTCACAATTAGGTAGTCTGTCTTTTCTCTGTCATTTATACATTTTAAAAATGAGTCTTCTTAGGTTCATAAAAAAATGATCAAAGGAGAGTTTATTAATGATAAACTCCACCCCCCAACCAACCTGGGAAAGCTTTTCAGAACCCTCTCCTTGAACTTTCATTTCACTTTCATTTCATTTCTTTCTTTCAATAGCAAAACAAATACATATTCAAGGCTATTATGTACCAGGCACAGTTGCTCTAGTTTCTGGGGATACAAGGGTGTGATAAACAGACAGCAAATCTGCTCTCATGGGAACAGGGAGAAGAGAATCAACAAACAATATAAATAAGGGTTTTTTAGTGATAAATATCATTTGACTAAAACAGGATAATTGAGTAGACAGTGTGTGCTGGATGGACATTTAGATGTAGTTGTCAGGTAAGACTCTTCTGAGCTGAGACCTAAATGGAGAGCAAGAGCCAGTCATAGAAAGATCAAAGGGCCTTTCAAGACAGGACAAACAGCAAAGGCAAAAGCCATGAGCTGGAAACAAGTTTGACATGTTCAAAGAATGGAAAAGTCAGCTAGACCTGCTACAGCACAGAAACCTGGGAGAGAACAGTAGGAAATAAGGCTAGACGGACTGGCAGGGGTGAGACCACACACGGTCTTATGGGCCATGGCAAGGATTTTATTCTTAGTGGGATAGGAAACTATTAGACAGAGTGATAACATAGTATGTTTTAAAATGATAAAAAATCACTTATATTTTTAAAAGACTGTTACGGCTGCTGTGGTAACAATAATTTGTATGGCAGCAGGAGTGGAACTTAACCTTGAATTGTCTTATTTTTTTCTCAACAGGCTGTATGTTAGTATATTTTAGTTTGTGTTGACTTACTTTAATTGTTTAATTTAAAAGACTTATATTTATTCTAAATATACATGTAGACTATGTGAGGGAACTGGACTTAATCAATGATTTTCAATGAGTACTACTGAGATAAGTAACCCTGCCTCCCAGGAGGGATTATCAAAATCAGCTGAAGAACATTTTTCAAACTACACAGGAAAAGGGCTGATGAAGCAATTTTTTTTTTAAGTTTTTAAAACTGAAAAACATTGGGTAAAAAAAGTATAGGATTTTCTTCTTCAACTCCCTTCCTCTTCATTTAACAACCTACTAACACAAATTCATTCCAGACCATGTATTATCCAAAGATACTCTTCTGAAATCTTAAGTTCTAGTATCCCTCACATTGATAGTCAATCTCTCTCTAGTGTTACTTCTATGTAGATGTAAATCAACACCCCTATGGTACCTGGAATTTCTTTCTTTATATCATTAAAGAGGGACCTCTGCAAGTTTTTAATACCTGCTCCTGGAAATATTTTCTACTTTAACAGCACCAATTTCGTTTAGGAATGTCAGTACTGATTCCTTACTAGAACTAAGGACACGATCTGCTTCAAATCCATTCCTCCAAAGTCTTGCCTTGTACCTTATGGAGGCACTAGAGATACTAGGTGTTACTAGATTTAGCACTACATTTTTTTTTTTTTTTGGCGGTACGCAGGCCTCCCAATGCCGTGGCCTCTCCCGTTGCGGAGCACAGGCTCCGGACGCGCAGACTCAGCGGCCATGGCTCACAGGCCCAGCCGCTCCGCGGCATGTGGGATCTTCCCGGACCGGGGCATGAACCCGTTTCCCCTGCATCGGCAGGCGGACGGACTCTCAACCACTGCACCACCAGGGAAGCCCAGCACTACTTTTAAGAGGTAGGATAGTGTAAGGTTTAAAAACATGGATGCTTAACTTTTAGAAATATAGATATAAATATATTCCATGATACAATGTCTACGACCTGCTTCAAAGTACCATGGGAGCAAGGAATGGGTGGTGTTTTCAGACAGCGTCTGGCGTGCAGAGAAGCTGGAAGCAGTACAGAGACAGGCCTTTGGAGCTCATACTAATGGGAATGCCCTTGAAACAAATCATAAGGGAAAAGAGTAAAGAGCAGTTGAAGAGGAACAGGTGGAAAGTATGACCCTAAAACCTGTGTCCCTGGAAGGAAACAACCAAGAGTCTTTTATCACATTTGCTCAAGTGCTCAGTGGGGTGGCTTGAAGAGGGAAGTAAATGTTTGTCTTGGGGCCTAAATAGAGTCCTGTCAACTTTTTGTGATGGCTATCATTAGGCTTTGAGGCTTCACCAGACGACCTTCCCCCAGACCCTCATATGTCTTACTATGTGCTGGAACACATTTATCTTCTGTTGAGAGGGAACTGAAAGATCTAGAGGAAGTATTTCTATAAAATATGCTGGCCAAAAGGGAAGAAACCTTTATTTGTTTAGCTGATCCTGGAAAATATATGGACCTCAATGCTGTCTTGAGAAAGGACAAAGAAAAATTTGATAAAATAGTTCCTTGGGGTTAAAAATTGGAGCCTGGGAGGCGTGTTGTTCAGATTTAAAGTTCAGGTCAGCGCTATCTACAATCAGTGACTACTCATACCTTGCTCTTGCTATGGTGTGTCACAAGCTTTTCAATTCCCTTATTATTATAGCTGAGGTAATGGAGAAAGTGGTATTACAGGATCACAAACTTTTGACTCTCTTCCCCCAGAAAAATCAGGCCCTGAAAGTGGTTTTTATAAAATGTAGACGAAAAGACATTGCTCTAGTTATTATCTTTGTTTCCAAAATGTTTGCAGTTGATGCTAAGGCTTTAACTCAGAATAAACCAAGACTTCACTCTCAAGAAGAAATTACCAATGGGAGCAGACCAAATTCACCGATACAGGTGCACTTACTAGAAATTCTGGATATAATGTGTTCCTGTAGCTGGAGGTATCTCAGCTTACTTGGTTGGATGAATGAAATCTGCACACAGTGGTGAACTATATTTAGTAAAGTTGAAATGTCACAGCTTCCCTGGCATGATGTGGAAGAGGAAATCCAAAGGCTTAGAGTGACCAGAATATTGGAGTGAATTTACCACGTGCAATCTGCATACCCACCCTACTCCTGATACTGCTTCTACAGCAGACAAGGTCTAGTCAGGAGGCAGAAACCACATTATCAATTTGAACAGGGAAATTTTATCATAAAGAAGCAACAACTAGTAACAGAATATGAACTACTAAGAGGGAAAGAGACCTGTAAAGAATATCGGAATAGCCGACATAGGGAAGAGCCACTTCCTGTACGGCTGAGGTAGAGTACTAAAATAAACTTGGAAGAGCGTCTTTCTTCTCCAACCCCTCATTCACCCAAGGCTGAGCTTCAGACTTTGTTGGAAAGGATGTGGCTGTTGCCCACTGGATGGCAGAGAAGCTCACTGAGGTATCACAGATCAAGGCTAGTACACAGGAGACACCACCTGCTGAAGTGCCAGAAAAACTTGCTGGGAATCTGCTATCAGGGGTGACAGTAAAATTAGCCACAAAGCCAACCACTGGCATCCCAGCAAAACTCACTAATAAGCTGCCTTCTGGGATGTCAGTGACACTCACTAGAAGGTATACACTACTGGGTCTCCTGAACACAACTGGCAGAGTAGCCACAAGCTGGTGAGGAAGCCACCCACTGGCAGCCACAGCATAAGACCAAGAAGAAAACACTTGAACCAGGAACAGAAGCCTTTTCCTCTTCCAGTGTGTCTCTAGGACCCTCTATTGACAAGGTCTAACATAGTGCCAACTGGCAAAGGAGAAAAGGAGAATTCAGCGGGGGTTATGATGAAATATAATTGGCCATGAGATGGTAACTGCTGAAACTGAATAATGGGTACACAGGATTATTATGCTATTCTGTCTTCTGTGTATACTTGAAATTTTCCATAATGAAGGGTTTTTTGTTTTTGTTTTCCTAAAGCATGGGCTCTAGAGTCAACCTGCTTGACTTTGAATCCTGACCACTTAATGGCCAACTATTTGGGGGCTCTTTTTCCCAGTTTATAATAATAGTACCTACCTCAGTAGGGGTATAAGGAGGATTGAAATAGATATTATATGCAAAGCAATTACAGCAGAACTGGCCTGTGTTAAGTTCTCAATAAATCTTATCTATGACTACTATTTGTATTATTTATACTGGTGCTGACAGTTTTAATTTTTTAGATGCATAATACTAAAACCACCCCATAAAAAGGAATATCTATAAAAATAGGAGTTGATAATTCATAAAAAGTTATTCCATAGATTCAGGTGGTTTGATCTTTAGAATACTTATATCGATCTGTTATATATTTGTGCCTCAAAGAACAACTTACCTTATCTTTGATTTTGTCAGCTCTAGCATCCAAAGGCTGGGTTTTGTTTTGTTCCTGACTACATTTTCGATTTCCTCCACCTGAGCTTATACTTTTAGTTTGTCCCACAGAACTTGAAGCAGTAGTGGATAGTACAGATGTGTTGATACCAGATGCAGACGATGTATTGTTTCCATTTATTGACCCATTTACACCTTGAAAGTAAAAATAAATATGTTTATGCAAGAGAATGTTATTCAGCCATAAAAAGGAATGAAGTAATGACATATGCCACAATGTGGATGACTCTTGAAAACATTATGCTAAGTGAAAGAAGCCAGACACAAATTGTATGATTCCATCTACATGAGATATTCACAACAGGTAAATTTATAGAGATAGAGTGCAAGCTAGTGGTTGCCAGGGACTGGGAAAGGGAATAATAGAGAGAAACTGGTTAACGGGTATGAAGTTTCCTTTCGGGGTGATGAAAATGTTTTGAAACTAGACAGAGGTGGTTGTTGTACAACACTATGAATGCATTACATGTCACTGAATTGTTCAGTTTAAAACGGTTAATTTTACATTTATGTGAATTTCACTTCAATTAAAAAATTTTTAGAAAGATAATTAAATGCGAGTATTCCCCCTTTCGGAACAAACTCCCCAAACACTTACTTAAGTGAAAAGAAAGGTAATAATAAACCATCTAAAATGCTATTATAGTTTGCAAATGTATTCTAACAACAGTTATCAACTATGAAATATTAATGACAATTTAAAAGAAAAAAGGCGTACTAACATATTAGTTTTAATTAATTTAATGCTTAATTACAGAAAAAGTAATATATTTTATTGAGTGAACGTGAAGGAGGTAATGAGATACAGAGGAAAAGGCAGTGGAGTTCGGAGTTAGAAAACCTGGGTTAAATTCTGCTATGCAATGTCAACATGTAAACAGTGCTTCCTTGAATAACTTATTTAACCTTAGCTGCAAAATGACAATGCTTCCAATCTCAAAGAGTTATTATAAGGATTAAGCAAGACAATGTGAAAGTGTCTAGCACAATGCCCCATAATTGTTACTAAATCTGAACCCTATTAAAAATAGGTATTGAAATGGAGGATTTGTAGTACTTCACTTAAAGTTAACATGGATACCTTTTTCAGGACCATTTCGATTACTTTTTCCCGAAGCCCTTGAATGGAATGAAGAAGAATCATGATTCTGGGCTGGAGGAGCAAACAGTGGTGGAATTCCCAGTAATGGTGGAAAGAAGGCTGCCCCTGCACGCGTATGAACATCTGTTGTTCGCCACCATTCTGCACCTCAAAGCCAAACACCAAACAAGCAAAAATATTTGAATTAACTTTCTAGCTAATTTAACAGTGCTTTTTATATTTTATTCCTGAAAAAAATTTTCAGGTTTCATCTTGGAACAGAATTGCTGAATTACACATAGTTCTGATCATCTTTCTAATTATAAGACAGCTGATTAGAAGTTATACACTCATCATTCTGCTCATTAAGACAGTATCCAAGGATCTTCACTTAGCAGCTTCCTTGAGTTCAAATTTATGAAGAACAGAGTAGTCTATGGTTTTAAAAATAAAATGGGGAACTTGGAATATTAAAGAACTATTTGACTCTTTGATGACTTACATCATAATTTTTCTAAATTAGTAAAGAAACAGAATATTTAAGACTATTTTAGTCTACTTTAAAACCTTAGAATTTAAGGTTACCATCTACAACCTATGTTAAGAATTTCCTTAAATTACATACAATATAAAGCTGGCTTTGATAAATCAGGTGGTTTAAATAATAATACAAAGACCACTGTAATTCAGCATATCTCAAATGCATTTATGGAAGAAAACATCCTATACTCAAACAAAACAATAGAGATAGCAAAATCAGTAAGCCTTTTTTGGGGGGGCGGTGTCTAAGCAATGAAAAGTGCTTCAAAGAAGATTTTTAAAACATGTTGTCACATTAAAATATAAAAGATTTATAGTTTCTCCCCTTAAAGTTAATGAAGAAAGCCTGAATTTTATTTATACTTCCTCTCATAAATTATAGATAACAATGTTTTATCAATGTAAAATGACTAAATGGTAGAAAATCATCAAATGCAATTTCGATAGTCAAACAGTGGCTTTTAGTTAAAACTTTTAGAAAAGGAGAGAAGACAAATTTTATAGAATACATTATTTAGGAAAGAGTGAAGATTAAGAAGAAATTTGAAATAACCCCATGGACAGTCTTGTATTGCCCCATGTAAAATCTCGGAAAGAATATTTTCCAATTGGCTAACCAGCTAGATTACCAAATCAGTTATTACGTTTCAGGCTAATCTTCCAAGAGATATAGGATACTTTTCATTGACTTGATAACCACGAAAAAATTAGAGGAAAAACCCCAATAAGATAGTATGGGAAAAATTCAATACTGTCAGTGTACTGTATTATATGACCTTTAAAGCTTTTCTAGGAATATCTCTTTATTAAAAATAGGATGTTAAGTGATGTGCACCTTCATTAACTAAAGACAAAAGTTTAGCTTAAAAAAAAGTGAAATGTTCACGGTAACTGACATTCTGAAAGGTCTAAAAAACAGTATAAGCAGAAACTGCAAAAGCTATTCTTCTGCACTGCAGGAAGGCACTGCTAGTGAAATGACACCAATGTATATTCAGCAGTGTCTGAATGATGGGAACTGAACCAAGAATAACTATACAAAACCATAAATCATTTATCTACTGTTTAGATGAAAGAACTGTATGTAGATAGGAAGAAAAACTATGTATTTGGGGCTTGTATTAGCACAGCTGGAATCTGTTGTTATTTATAGGTTTGAAAACTAGGTCCTACATAGCTGATAAAAAAGGAAATTTCAGTTTCCTGAAATATTCATATTATTTAAAATAGAGTCCATAATTAAAGCATTATAGTTGAACGTTCAGACTTTGTAAACAACCAACAAATCGGTAAGACAGTCAAAGTATGATAAGACTCAAATATTTTAGACATAATCAAACTCAGAAACAACATAAAAATGTACTTAGAATGTCAATGGTAAATAAGCACACAATAGGGATTAGAAAAAAACACAACTGGAAAATGTGTACGTTATAAATAAGGTGACATCATGAGTAAAAATACAAGTAAATAAGATCAATTAAATAAAAAGATGAAAACGGTAGCGCTTCTGATCACAAGCTTCACAAATGTCTAATAATTCATGGGAAATAACAGAATTTTTGTTAAGTGATGAGCTTATTTCTCTTCCAAATTTAAGAAAATAAAACAAAATTTAGTCACTCACAAACTAGCTTGATAAAATGAAATATACAAAATAAGAATCACATAAACCAGCACATGATGAATTTCTAAATGTATTCAAGGGCAGTAACTGCATGGTAACAACATTAATCATATTCAACTGAAAGATTCTAATATTTCAGAGGATATACTGAATCTCAATTTGAACATAGAAGACAGCAGAATTTAAAAATCTTGCAAACTTGATAGAGCCAGATACTTCACGAAAATTCACGGTAATATAAAAATATAATGATTAAAAACTGTAAATGTTTTAAAAGAACTTACCATGAAATACTATTTCAATATAAAAAACTTTACTATACTAATATCCATTAAGTAATTTGCATGTGTTGATTTAGTCATCTGAAATGCAGACAAACTTAGAAGTGGATAATATTTAAAAATAAACTATTTCTCATTTAAAATTCCTAGTAATTTCTTCCTGTGTGTCTTCATTTTTTTAGTAGGTGATTTAAAAATTTTGGCATTTTGGTTACCCTTTTGAATAAAACTAATTATAGAAAATTTAAATTTAAGTTATACAAAATGTACAACTTAAACAAATGAGGCCTCTAAAACAAGGCATAGTCTCTGTTCACTTGGCAAAAAAGTATGCTTATACAGGCATACTTTTATTACCACTAAAGACTCTGTCTTGTAATTGTCTGTTTATCTATCTCCTAAAAACTATAAGCAACATAACATATACTACGTTAGTATATTCCTCAGTGCTTGGCCTACTGCACAGAACATAGTAGATGGTCAAAGAACTTTGTATAAGAAATGAATGAGTGAATAGTTTATGTAGGCTAGGGAAGTTATCAAATTTTTTTCTATACAGTGGAAGTATCAACATTATTGAAGTTGAGATGAGTAACTCTTTATACCTGTTAAGCATGTTTTTAGTGCAGAAGATATTTGATTTTAATTATACAATAATTACATTGTGGTTTAGAAATGCTCAAAAGTAATTAATACTTTATATATCAAATATAATAAACTATGATAAAACAATTTTAAAAATTTAAGGTACTAGCAACTATCTATATTACTATTATCTATTTTAATTTTTTATTCAGCAATACTATATTTCAGCAAATACCTATTGAATACTCATCTTGCTAAGCAACCATGCTCAAAACTGACTGAAATAAATTCCTATTTGTATTTTTAAAGCAAATGTCAAGACTTAGTTTAAGACTTTGTTTTAACTTTCTAGCCACATTACTATCTCCTCTCTGAATTAAAGAAATAATATGACTCAAGAAATAGTACTTGAAATATATACTTAGCCATCTTTCCATTCTACATATCTAATTCAAACAAGATACTTGTTTCCTTTTAAAGAAACACTGGACAAGAGTAAAAACAATGATGGCTACCAATTACATACTAATTAGGTGTGCTAAACACTGCATTCAGCACTGAACATGGCTTATCTACTTTAATCTTCACAAGAACCCTAAGAGGCAGATACTATTATTATTATTGTTATTGTTATTCTCATTTTTCAGATGAGAAAACTGAGGCTGAGAGGTCAGATTACTTGTTCAATCAAGGTCACACAGCTAAAACATAACAAAGCCAGATTTAAATTCAGATCTATCTGTCTCTGAATTATGCTCTAGTTTTTAAACTACTTTCTATAACAGTAAATCATGCATCCTTAACTAAAATTTATTAAGGTAAAGTTAATCACTGGAAACACATTAAAGTTTAGACTTTCAAAATAATATAACAAGAGAAATTACAGCATGTCTGTCTAAGTTAAACTTTAATTGGTGTCTTACTGAACTCCTGAATCCTCATAATCTGTAGGATTTGGGATAATTCTGGTCTTCCTGCCACACAAGTGGTGCAAATCTATGATTGTTTTAATGAAATATGAAAAAAATAGAAATTTAAGAGCCAGGCTCATCCTACTTATAAATGCAGAGAAATGAGAACTCAAAATAAAAGTATATTCATTATAAGAACTGGACTCTAGTTTTCCACTGTAAGTTAAATATTTTTTTAAAATATCAAATAAAGCTGAGAATAATTAATCAAACTCTATACTTCCCATACATATACTTTTCTACTTCAATAAAAAGCATGAGAAAAACCTGGCTTAATTACTCACTTTTGTGGCAGATGCCTATTTTTCTAGCTTAACACTTGAATACCTAGTCAGTTGTGCTGCCACCTAGCACACAGAGTGTGTTTTATTTTTTTGCACAGGATAAAAAGGACTGAGTTAATTATTGCACAAGAGCTTTAATATACCAGGCATAATACTATTCTTTTTGTTCAAGTTAATTACCAAACTACTGCTTGAACATTTTCAAGCTTTCCTCCTTTCCTTGAACACTGTTTGTAACAGATGTTTACCTGGAAAAGACGCTAGTTGGGGGTGTGCAGCTAAGGCTGTGGGTGTACCAAGTGTCCCCAAACCACCAAATTCTGAATGCCCTGAGCTGGCTGAATGCAGACCAAAGACTGGGTGGCTGACCACTGGGAAGGCACTCGACACTGTGGACACGTTAAACAGGTGATCCCCAGCTGTTCTGAATAAATGTCCTGGGAGGGAAAAAAACACACTTAAAGTTGTACTAGAAAAAACAGATGAGATTTATTTGATTTCAGCGTTCATAGTGGGTTAAAATTTACAATAGTTTATCTATTAAATTTTTATTATACCTTTTTTTTTGCATTTCTGTTCTTCAAACCCTGCAGAATGTTTCTAGAAACATGAAAGTACTCTAAAAATAATTAAAACGAATGGTATAACCTTATTTACTTTGAATTTTGAGATTTGAGAATGATGCTTTAAGTACATAATTTTCACTAATTGTAAAGTTTGACCTGCCGAAGTGAGGCAAACTTTCTGCTAACACATGCACATTAATATTTTATCAAAAATTTTTACTCATAAGAAGGAAGATAAAAACATCTAGTTAATACGAAGTTGAAAATCAATAAAATAAATCCAGAATCTGTCACCAATTCATTACTCAAACTGTCATACACTCTAGGCAAAGAGCTCCTACTTTTTCCATGTGCCAGAATTGAAGCTATGTTCTCCATCTTTTAGGTGAGGAGAGTTGATACCAAAAATGGATTATATTCTAGCCTGATAAGGCAATGTATACGACAGCATAAAGATTTAATAAATAAACTTATTAATTTATTTCTAAATGCATCCAAGGGTGGTTATCAATATAAAAATCATTTTTAAACATTGTGATAGAAAGTTCATATTCAATCCAAATGTGTGGTTTTTCAATCTCTACGTTTACTCTAAAGAGAATCTAGTACACTAAGTGTCATAACCCCAAGTTGCAGTGTTATACCATCAAAACACAACTTATTTTTCATAGTTTGTAGGGATTTGGCAGAAGATTTGTTAATACTTGGAAATCTTCTAACTTGGAAAACTTTTACTCCCGGGAAATAATTAAGTTTCCCTGGCTTGATACTGTGAAAACAGAATATAAAAACCCACACTCCAGGCTATCTTAAGAATTTACTGCATGAAAGCTATTGTAATCTGTGTTAAAATAAACATAAGGCTTCCTTATTATACTGTTTATATCAGACCTGACTAGGCACTGCAATATAGTTTCAATATAATATGTTTAAAGTAAATTAAAAAATACAACTTAAAAATAAGTATATTTTTGTTATCATTTAGTTATCAACAAAATCCCTCCTTTTTGCTTTTTTATTCACTGAAAACTAAGAGGAAGTCATCAAAGAGGTCACAGTGTACTCTCATTGACTAATATAAGCCCTATATTCTTTACTGAAATAACAGTATATTTTTCATTGAAGTAGTAAGATTTAAATAGACTGTATCAAGTATATCTTACATTAGCCTAGAAGGTAAAAAGTTCTGATTGAGGGTTGAAGTCCCACTATAACAAAGCAATAAGTAGATCTCATAGGGAAGATCCTCAAAGTGCCTTTACAAGGAAGGCTCGCAAAGAAACTGAGGGAGGAGAACAAGGGAAGGATACAAACGTGAGTATATTTTCTAAGTCAGCCAATCTTAGTTTTTGTTCATCAAAGCCTAAACAGAAAATCTGTGAATTTGGTACTTTTGTGTAATCAGAGTTCTAGACTGCAATTAGCACTGAAGTTAAGTCAAAACAAAATAGGGCATGCTACTGGAAGAAAGGAGGTTACTCAAATATCACTATTTTTAAGACTAGTGCTATGGCACCAGAAAGATTGTGTAAATTTTTTTTGTGGAGGGGAGAACAAATTCTCAAAAACCCAGCTAGTTTCTCTAAAAAAATGAGCCTGTAACATTAAGAGCCAGTGTTTATTTTCACATGTGATTGCCTATAAAATCCCTGATTCTCACTAATCAATTCAACTTCCTGAATGACATGTCCTTAATCAAATGTTTTGTTTATAAACATACTATGATCTGTTACATTTCCTTCTACATCAGTTTTCTTGACAAGCAAGTTGAGCTAAACATTCAGTTTGTGAATTTTAGAATCATTTTTCATTTATATTTTATAAAATAAAAATTCTTAAATTATATTTGTCAACTATATATATGTAGCAGTGACTTAATACAAAAAGTTTTGTGAGGTAAGCTCAAAACTACACAAAATATTATAAAAATTCAGAACACATTAAAATTATAAAGGATCAGAAACTGATAGAAATACTGGCTAGTAAGCAGCATTCTTAGATGTATAGTTAAAACATTAATTTTCTAAATGTGAAGAAATAAATGAGCTTAAACCTTGGAGTCTCATGAACAGAAAGCATGAGTAATACCTAAATGAAGTTGTCACTCTTGCAGCAATAATTTAAGAATCGATCTTACACAACTTGATAATTTAAAAAGTTCTTTTTTTTAACTCTAAAAAGAGTGATATCTAGAAAGAGCTGAATATAAAATTTCAACAAAATATGAGCTTTATTCACCATAGATTCAAACTGGGGAAAAAAATATAGTCTTGTTCACAGAGTTATATCTATGCCTAGCAAAATTACGAAGAAGCTACCTTACTCTATTTTCTTATTCTTTCTTATAAAACTTTTGAAGATAATTAAAGCATAGAAAGTACCCAAGTGACAACAGAATCGATAGGGCCTATTCCTTGTTGGTAAGAAAAGGTTCACATCTGTATTTAGTAAAGAATATCAGGCCCACATTATAATGATTACAATGATACCATGCATTATTAAAAACACACATTAGAGATTTTCTTTGCTTTACATGGATAAAGTTATACAACAGAAGGGAAATAATTTCATATTACATTGAATAATCTTTACTAAATTTTGCCTTTATAGCAAGAATATAGAAGTCAGTGATACAAAAAAGTGTATCTTTCTCATTAAAAGGCTCTGTAATACTACATATAATTTTAGTATTGTTTTTGCCACTGCCTTAAAAAAAAAAGCCAGCTACTAATTCCATGTAAAAACCTTCCAGAATTACTGTTCTTTATTCAACAGTTTCCGTAATTCAGACATTTCATGAAGATATCTATTAAGCACCAGGTGCTATGTTTAGTAATTAGGATACAAGGATGAATAAGACATAATTCCTAGTCTTAAGGAACTCAATGGTTTGAACATAATTGAAATAGTATAAGACTGTTTTTCATACCACAATGTACAAAACAAGTTAGTTAATATTTTAATATTATAAACTGGTACTGTCACATACAGGACTTAGTAACAGATCCCAAATACCTAAAACAGTGTCTTGTACGTAGTAGATATACAATAAATATCTGTTGAGTGAATTGATTACTCATTAAGAGCAGAAGAGGCACATCCATGGGACTGATTCCAAAGGGCTTCATCAGAATAGGAAGTTGTCCTGAATTTTCATTTAAACTTGCAAGGGTGCTTCTTACTAGTTTCCTTTTGCCTTACATGTCACCAACCCTGAGTCCTAATTTTTTTTTTAAATTACCACTTGGCCTTTTATTTCTCCTTGATTCCATTTAGGCCACATGTTGGATTTGATCACATAAAATTCTACCACCTCCAAGATCTTAAATTCTTAAATTTTACTCTAACCATGGTTTCCACATTTCCATTTCCTTATTTCTCAGCATGACCGTTGGTCTCTCTCAGTCTTCTACCACCCCCTTGACCCTATCTATCTCCTTCCTTCTCAATCCCATCTCAGCATCTCTCCTTGTTAACCTTGAAAGAAAACTCTTACACTTGTATGTCTACTTCCTCCTCACTTCTCAGAATCTTTAATAGCTGTGACAAGTCCAAGCCTCCCTTCCATTTTGTCTGTAAAGGAACTTAAGTTTTCCTAACCACTAGATTCCATTAATCTTTGCTCTTCTCATTTTTAACCTGTCTCTATAAATCTGGCATTGCTGATTACCTCTTCCTTATTAAAACCCATGTTTACCCTTAAGCTCTGGGTCATGGAACTATTTTGATATTCTTCTTAACTATATTTTTCCATAATACTACTGTCCACTTTATTGGGTTTTCTTTTTTCTAAATGTAAGATTCTTAAAGATTTTGTCCAACTGTCTCTTTTTTCCTCTTTATGCTTTCTTCCTCAGTCATTTCATGGGCTTCCACTATTTTAACTATCACTTCTATGCGCATGAATTCTAAACTAGGATTTTAACTCCCTGAGAGCAAAACTGAATCTCATTCATCTTGGTAATCCCCAATACCTGGCATAATCTGAAATATAACAGGTGCTTAATGAATGTTTCCCACTGTTGTATTTTTGGGCACATTATTTCTTCTTCTTCAGACCCTCCATGCTTACATAACATGCTCTTTGACTTCTTTTGCCTTTTATAACCTTAACTATCCTTTCATAATCATCTCAAAAATATATTGCCCAAGAAGTATTCCTGAATCTCCCAGACAGATATGTTTTGGACCTCCTTTGAATATTCATGATTATTCACAATCTTTCATCATACCATTACTAGGGTATAAGGTTATAAAGGAAATAATCATTTCTTAATCATTTTTATTCTGTACAAAACACTGCATAAAGCAAACTGTTAGCAGTTGCAGGGATAATACTTCATAATACCTGCTGTGGATAACTCTAAAAATATATCTCACTTTTTTTCTCTGTTCCAATTATAAAAAGCATTCACAATGTTACTAAAAGCTCTTTGGGTAATTAAAAGCTAATTTAATGACATCTATGTTGGCTTTAATCTTGTTATACAGCAGAGGATGCTGTTTCGGTTACACCCTTTGGTTTCATTGCCAGGACAATGCCCTTTGCCTTCTCCAACTGTCTTGAAACTTCAAGCTACTGTTCACAAGGGGATTTTTGATCACAGACTGGAGATGACTCAGTGAACTCTACAACTACATTTAAAACAAAGCATATTCTGTATTAACAAAAGAGCAGAATATCTTCTTATAGGAAACAAAAGACAACACAAGCCAAACCGGCTCTATTAGATTTATGACTACAAAAATAAAATTATTTGGATATTATCATGCCCTACTTTTGGAGAATTAACTTTTCTCTACATTAATATGCCTAATATCAGAAGATCCTCCCAAATAAAAACCTGTTATGATTAAAACTCTTCAATTTTGCTCCAAGAACACATTTGCAAACTGATAAATTACATCATAAAATGAAAATAGTTTTAGAACACCATAATTATTCTTTTTTACAGACATTAACATTCAAGCATAGTTTCAATATTATAAATGCAACTTTTATTAGTTTCCATTTTAACTGACAGGTAACAATGTGCACGTACTGCATAATGAAAATATATGTCTGTAATGTCTAAATCCTCAACTTACGTTATAATAAGCTGACTACTTTTTAGCAGAGCTTTTCAGATTGTACTAGCCAATCTATATGTAAGTGATTAAAAGCAGTTACACAAAATGCCAGTGTCTCAGTAGCAATACACGGTAACTGCAAGTGTCTTTATTAATATTAATGAACTTCACACAACGACACAATAAGGGTATTTCCCCCCCACAAGAACAAAATTATGTAAATACTGTACTAATGTCTTGAACCTACACTACCAGTGGACAAATCTCCTATCAATCAGGAAAAGTCCGAATAGCAAATTAAAACAAAATGATTATAAGGGATAAGTATCCTAAAGCATCTAATCTTTTTTAAAAAATCAAGGAGACTGCTTACTATGATAGAATTCTACCTATGCTGTTTTTTGTGTGCTAAAAATGTCTTTACTTTTTCACTGCTACACAAACTTGTTGCAACATGTCTTCTAACTCTTATCTCTAGTTCTTTAAACTGTTAGCACATTTTACAGCATTGCAAAATCAGCCTCTAGTATATAACCTGCAAAGTATGGTTAATCATCAAAAATGGTAGCACACTCAAATACAGGTTACAAGAGTACTTTAACACTAGTAATAACCGAGTGTAACAAACAAAGTGAAATTACTGTAAATTAAAGAAATGCTCAAATTATTGGCCCATATATTAAAATTCTTAAACATATTAATGTTTAAATATTCTGAAACTCACAATGTACAAATTCTACAAACTTGAACTTTGATTAAAGAACAAACAGAAAGGATTCTATAGCTAATGGTGACAAAATATTTCCCCCCAATAATCTTCATTTCATTCCTTTATTCTCGTAACTTTTTTAGTAGTTAACCTTTACATTTTAACATTTAAAAAGCATGGTAGGGCCTCCCTGGTGGCGCAGTGGTTGAGAGTCCGCCTGCCGATGCAGGGGATGCGGGTTCGTGCCCCGGTCTGGGAGGATCCCATATGCCGCGGAGCGGCTGGGCCCGTGAGCCATGGCCGCTGGGCCTGCGCGTCCGGAGCCTGTGCTCCGCAATGGGGGAGGCCACAGCAGTGAGAGGCCCGCATACCACAAAAAGAAAAAAAAAAAAAAAAAAAAAAAAAAAAAAAAAAAAAAAAAAAGCATGGTATAGAAATAAAGTCTTTCATTTTATTTTTAAGTATTTGCTTTGAGATTGTTTTAGACTTACAAGAGTTGCAAAAATAGTACAGAGTTCCAACTTCCCCTATGTTAACATCTTATATGATAAAAAATAATTTTCAAAGCCAAGAAGTTAACCCCAATTAATTAACTAAAATAAAGAATTTATTCGGATCTCATTAGTTTTTCCACTAGTGTCATTTTCCTGTGCTAAGATCCAATCTAGGATCTCACATTGCATTTAGTTACTGTGTCTCCTTAATTTTCTCCGATTTGTGACAGTTCCTCAGTCTTGTCTTTCATGACCTTCATACATTAAAGAGTACTAGTCAGGTAGTTTGTAGACTGTATCTCAATGTGGGTTTGAATGATGCTTTCTCATGATTAGAAGAGGTTAAACATGATTGGGAAGAGTACCCAATGTGTCCTTCTCAGCACAACATATCTGGGGTCTGTGATGTTGCTATGTGGTGCTGGTGATATTAACTTTGATCACTCGGTTAAGTTAGTATCTGCCAGGATTCAATATAAAGTTACTAATTTCCTTTCAAACAGTCTTTTCATTAGAAAAAAAATCATAAAAGTCTAGGTAGCCTTGGGAACAAAATCTACTACTCTACATAACACTAAACATGGTGAACAAGATTTTGATTCAGTTCAGCCAATGATGTATCAATCTTCAGGCAAATGACTATTCTTCAAAGATAGGATCAGCTGCTCTTTTGTAAAAAAGCATTTTTGTTAGTTCTAATGAAAGAATTTAGAGTTCACAGATTAAAATACTAAAATTACACTATATTTTATATATATTTCTATATTCAAATATAGATATACTTTATTTTTATAATGAAATATAAAAAATAACAGTGAAAACAATCTAATTCTAAAATCTTATTTTACTTATGTTTCAATAAAGAAGTCTTAGTTTTCCCATAATGCACAAAAATTACTAAAACCAACTTTGAAGAACACATCTTTCATTGCTACATAAACTTGTTGCAACATGTCTTTAAACTCTTTTCTCTAGTTCTTTAAACTATCAGTGTATTTTTACAGCATTGCAAAATCAGCCTCTAGTATACAACCTGCAAAGTACAGCTAATCATCAGAAATGGAAGTGCATTAAAATAAAAGTCATATATTAATTTGCTGGGGCTGCCATAACAAAGTACCACAAACTGGGTGACTTAGAACAACAGAAATTTATTGGCTCAGTTCTGGAGGCTACAAAAGTCTGAAAGCAGGGTGTGGGCAAGACCATGCTCCCTCTGAAGGTACTAAGGAAGGATCTGTTCCATCCTTCTCTCCTAACGTTTGGTAACCTCAGGCATTTTTCCTATGTCTTCACATGGGCTTCTTTCTGTACACATCTCTGTGTCTAAATTCTCCCATTTTAATAAGGATACCAGTCATTTTGGTTTAGAGCCCACCCTAATAACCTCATTTTCACTTGATTACCTCTTTTAAGGACCCAATTTCCAAACAGGTCACATTCTGAGGAACCAGGGATTAAGACTTCAACATATTTTTGGGAGGAGGAAGAAACAATTTTATCCATAACCCTAGGTTCATTTTTAAGATTACTTAATTGATTTGAAGGCATTACCTTTCTTTAGTAATTTACCTATAAAATTCTAATTAAAACTCTGAAGTTCTACTCATGAAAGTTAGGTAAGGACTTCCCTAGTGGCGCAGTGGTTAAGAATCCGCCTGCCAATGCAGGGGACACGGGTTCGAGCCCTGGCCCGGGAAGATCCCACATGCCGTGAAGCAACTAAGCCCGTGTACCACAACTACTGAGCCTGCACTCTAGAGCCTGTGAGCCACAACTACTGAACCTGCATGCCACAACTATGGAAGCCCGCACTCCTACAGCCTGTGCTCTGCAATGAGAGAAGCCACTGCCATGAGAAGAGCACTCACCACAAGGAAGAGTAGCCCCCGCTCGCCACAACTAGAGAAAGCCCACTCACAGCAACGAAGACTCAAAGAAGCCATAAATAAATAAATAAATACATAAATAAATACATAAATTTAAAAGTTAGGTAAAATATATTTCAAAAATACCTGGTGCCTTGTGATCAAACCCTTCATTAAATAAATCTATTGAAAGGCAAAAAAGCTAGACAGTTGAACATTCCAGGGCCTTTATTTGTGACTTACAGATATCTAGAATATAGACAAGTAAGAAACAATTATTGTTATAATAGTTCATACTATAATATAAATACTCAAAGAGACTAAAACTTTGGCTTTATATCCAAACCCTCAAGAATAAGCCTATCTCATTCTCTTGACGATTCTCTATTGACTGTAAATGTAAGCTCCATCTTTTAAATAAAAAGTTCTAATTAATAACTTTGGATTTTCAGGGTTTATTTATTCAATGCCTCATCAGTAAGGTCTGATCTTTTAAGATTCTTTACCCTGTGGCTTATAATGCCCATCTCCAACTAAAATCGGCACAGTTATTTGGTATTAGCAGAGCAAAGCATAATACAGCCTAGAAAACTTATTAATTAGAGTAAATTTATCATTTAATTAGCAAGTCCTATTCCTGCAAGTTCACCTCTCCTTCCCTCCCTTTCTCCAACAATTGTTTCTTGAGCATATATTTTGTGCCAGGCACTGACTGGATACATATCAATAAAAAAACCGTATGGTCCCTGCCTTTTAAATGTAGAAGAAGGGACAAATAAGTAAAACAACACCAAATCTATAATTATAAACTGTGAAGAGTACTATGGAGGAAATTACTAGGTGCAAAAACAGGTAACAGTAGAGCAATAACCTAGACACTATGAACAGAGGAGACTTCTCTAATTAATGTCTCAGGACACTTAACCTGAGACAAAGCATGAAAATCAGCCTTATGCAGTTCCTCTAAGACAAAGAGAGAACATGGTTGAGACCCTGAGTTGGGATTCGATCATGGAGGGTATATCAGATAGGTTGAAAAGTACAAAACATCCAGCTCAAAATGGCTAAGTGAAAGGTAAACGTATTGATTCACATCACATAAAAGCATTTGGAAAAGGCACACTTCAGATAAAGAAGGTTGGCTGAAAGCCTACTGGGACTTAATTTCTCTTTCGTCTCTTGGCTCTACTTCCTCAGATAGGCCCTTCCTTTTAGGTTTGTGGGACAAAAGGGTATCCTCCCTCACCAGTCCCAGTAAAAATCCCAGAATGGAATCTCTTTGCCTTTGATTAGTCTCATGTGTCTTCCTTAACCAATCACTTAACCATCGTTGTGTGGGAAATATGAGGTTTGGATTGGCTAGATTGTGTCACATGTCACCCCTGGAGTCTCAGGTGAAAATTTTTTTTTTAAAAAAGTGATTCGTTTTGCAGGGGACAACTTCAGGTAATGGTGGAGTAGTAGTGAAGTGGCTACACAAATCATCCACAGAAAATAATTATAAAAATGTGATTTAAAACAACAACAAGGGACTTCCTGGTGCTCCAGTGGTTAAGACTCTGCACCCTCAAAGCAGGGGCCCCGGGGGTCCAATCCCTGGTCAGGGAACTAGATCCCACACGCCGCAACTAAGAGCCCACATGCAGCAACTAAAAGATCCCAAATGCCACAACTAAGACCTGGTGCAGCCAAATAAATAAATAAATATCAAAAAACAACAACAACAAAACTAAAGATACTGGAAAACATCCAAAAGCAGAGAAAAGCCAGGGGAAAGTTTAATCTGGAAAAAATGGTAACAAGAAGGGGCGAGAAGTGTGACTTTGTGGCTTTCTGGTCTGATACTGCTGTCTAAACCTCACAGCTATAACTCCAGAAAACAGTGGTAGATGAAACAGCAGGCTTATCAACTAAAGGTGCCAGAGGTCAGACTTCAGGGCTAAGAAAACATCAGGAAATCAGGAAATTTAAAGGGGAAATCTTGGCAGTGATCAAACCACAGAAAGGAGACTCAAATTCAGAGATTAAACTTTCCAAGTTCCTAGCTAAAAGTACACTGTGCATGGGGCACCACAAAACAGCCAGGAGAGAACGTTCAGAAAGACAGAGCTACACATAGCAGATCTGTTCAATTTGATGTATTCCTTAATTGAGTGCATACCTTCACCATGATTAGCTTAGACAGCAGAAAGCCTGAAGTGTCAGAGAACAGAGTCGAAAGCTGGCAGAGCAGCTGGAAATCAAGGGGTAATCTTAGGAGCAAGGAAACCACAAAGAGAAAGAGATGCATCTCTGCCATGTAGTTGGCTGACCCAACAACTTTCACAGGCACAGAGGAGACCCACAGGGGGCCAGTCTGCAAAAGTGGCAGTGGGAAGCCAAAAAACAGAGCACATATCATTAGCATGTTTTTTGACCACAATAAAACTAAAATGGACATCAACTGAAACATTTAACATTTAAATGTTAAATTACTGACTTTTAAACAACCCATCAGTCAAAGAAGAATTCACAAAGGAAAATAGAAAATATTTTTACTAGAATGATAATGAAATGAAAACTATCAAAATTTGTGGGAGGCGGCTATAGTTGTATTTAAAAGGGAAATTCATAGCATTAAATGCATATATAAGAAAAGGAGAAAGGTCTAATATAAATGATCTAAGTTTTCTCTTCAAGAAATTAGGAGAAAAGATGAGGAAATCCCACCCATGGAAAAACAGAAGGAAATAATAAAGAGCAGAAATCAATGAAACAGAAAACAGAATATCAGAAAAAAAAAATCAATGAAACCAAAATCTAGTTTGTCAAAAAGATTAATAAAATTGATAAAAGCTCTAGTCACAAAGGAAAAAAGAGAACAAATTATTAATATCAATAATGAAAGAGAAGATATCATTACAAATCCTACAGACATTCAAAGGATAAGGTACTATTTTTTAAATTAATTAATTAATTAATTAATTAATATTTTGGCTACGTTGGGTCTTTGCTGCTGCGTGTGGGCTTTCTCTAGTTGCGGTGAGCAGGAGCCGCTCTTTTTTTTTTTTTTTTTTTTTTTTGCTGTACGCGGGCCTCTCACTGCCGCGGCCTCTCCCGTTGCGGAGCACAGGCTCCGGACACACAGGCTCCGCGGCCATGGCTCGCGGGCCCAGCCGCTCCGCGGCATGTGGGATCCTCCGGGATCGGGGCACGAACCCGTGTCCCCTGCATCGGCAGGCGGACTCCCAACCACTGCGCCACCAGGGAAGCCCAGGAGCCGCTCTTTGTTGTGTTGCGCAGGCTTCTCATTGCGGTGGCTTCTCTTGTTGCGGAGCATGGGCTCTAGGCGTGTGGGCTTCAGTAGTTGTGGCGCATGGGCTCAGTAGTGTGGCTCACGGGTTCTACAGTGCAGGCTCAGTAGTTGGGCGCACAGGTTTAGCTGCTCTGTAGCATGTGGGATCTTCCTGGACCAGGGCTTGAACCCATGTCCCCTGCATTGGCAGGCGGATTCTTAACCATTGTGCCACCAGGGAAGTCCCAGGATAAGGTACTATTTGGAACAACTCTGTACCTGTAAATTCAATGACTTAGAGGAAATGGACAAATTCCTTGAAAGACATCACTAACAAAGCTCACTCACAAAGAAAAAGATAACCTGAATAGTCTTATACTTCTATTTTAAAAGTTGAACTCCTGGGAATTCCCTGGTCCAGTGGTTAGGACTCCATGCTCTCACTGCTGAGGGCCGGGGTTCAATCCCTGGATGGGGAACTAAAAAAGTCCCACAAGCCACACGGCGCGGCCAAAGAAAAGTTGAATCCTGATTTATTATCTTCCACAACAACATTAAAACAAACGAACAAAAAAACAACAATCTTCCAAGCCCATATGACTTCAGAGTGGATTCTACCAAACTTTTAGAGAAGAAATATTACCAATTTGATACAAACCCTTCCCTAAAAAAGGTTTTTTAAGAGGGAAGGACTGGTCAATTGTGTCAATTCTTCCGAGAGGTTGAGAGAGATGAGGACAGAAAAGTGACATTGGTGTGGACTGAGATATACATAAAAGATGAGGAAAAGGAGAAAGCAAATACAACTATGTATTTTGAGAAGTTTGGTTATAAAGTGAGGCAGAAAACAGAGTAATTGCCAGAAGAGTGTTTGGGGTGAAAGAGGGAAGGGTTTTTGGTATGTATTATTTTTTAAGATGGGAGATACTATGAGCATGCTTTTATACTAATGGACATGATCCAATAAATACAGAAAAATTAATGATACTGTATAGGAGGAATGGAGTCCTTGAAAAGTTTTTTGCAATCTTTAAAAAGAATTGATAGGTATTTGCTTTTGTGACAGTTAAGAGCCATATCGTCTTGAGTTAAGCATTTATTTTATTTGGTTTAACTTATATTATTACATAGAATAGTATATCAAAAGGGATCTGTAGTGAGTATACATGAGCTACTAGATGTATTAATGAAATACTATTTTTTTTCAGAAGAAAAGAACCACTGAAGTTGGAATAAAGTTCATGTATAGGTATCAGGAGTTTATTATAATACAAAGGTGGGGAGATATGGCAGGGGGGCTATCACCAGATGAGCTAAAATGGATAGATAATTGGCTCATAATTTAACATGTACCCCAACCTCCTTTTAGTGTACCTTCCTGTGATGCAGAAGCTGAGCAGCTAAAAAGTATATTTACCAGTCTCTCTTGCAGCCAGGGTTCTGGATATAATTTAGATTCTGCCAATCCGATGTATTTGGCACTGAGTTAAGCTGTTAGATTGGCAGTACATGAGGTATGCTTTTTGCTGGTGCAGATCTAGCAGGCAGCACAGAACAGCCCTGGAGCCTGTTATGTCAGTGGATCTTGATCACTGGGTTACAGCTGAGGTGGTATGATCCATGGAGCCATCAGTTAGAACAACGGTGTCCTGAACTAGAGGTAATTTCCTTAAGCAGGTCAATTCAACAGTAATGCTCTGAAATCACTCATAGGGGTCAGGGGTCAGCTCCTCAATAATTTTATAAGTACCTGATTCCTTGTATTAAATCTTTCTGCTTAAAATAGCATCAGTGGTTTATGTTATCTCAAGCTGAACTCACTGATACATCAAACAACAATCTCAACTGGTGATAGTTCCAAAACCCAAAAGGCAATTCAGTCTATCACAACTGGCCTGGTATCTGATAACCATATACTTTTCAAAGTAACATTAAATAAGAGATAAGTGAAATCTCAAAAATATATATGCATAACCTTGGAGGTGGAGGACAATTTCTTAGACAAAAAGCATAACCATAAATAAAAATACTGGTAAATCTGCCAACATTAAAATTGGAAGCTCTTTTCATCAAAAGACAATGTAGAATAAAAAAAGACACACCATATGGGAAAAGCTATCTCCCACAAAGATAACTGAAAGAAGGACCAGCATCCAAAATATAAAAATAACTCACAAATCTATAAGAAAAAGATGGACAACCCAATAGAAATATGCACCAAAGCCCTAAACAATCACTTCAAAAGAGAGGAAAACCCAAAAAGCTATAAACTTATTAAAAGGCACCTTAATGAACACTTCATATTCATCGACAAAAATCAAAAAGTCTGGCAATGACAAGTGTCAACATGAATGATAAGCATCAGGAATTATAATACACAGCTGATGAGAAAATAAATTGGTACTACTGGTAAAGTTGAAGACATCTTCAAAAACGTATGCATATGCATCAGGATTCATGTATAATGATGGTCATAACATTGTAATTGGCAAAAGTTGGAAACAACTCTAATATTTACCAAGAGTATTTACATGGATGTACAGTCCATTCAAATGCAACATGCAAAAAGATAAATGACCCTTTTACACTTTAAAATGTATTCTTCCTCCACATTTCTCATTACATCACCCTTCTCCCAGTTATCCAAGTCATGTCAGGGCTTCTCTCTCAATCTCTCCCTCAACATCCCTTTGCCCAAATCCAGTCATTATATCCCATAAGAATCTACTCCCAAAATATCTCTGGAACCTTGTTTCTTTCTTCATCTCCAATAACTCCTTAATTTTGGCCCTTATCATTTCTCACCCAGATAAGTTTAAGTACCTTCTAATGGTCTTCTTTGCCTCTAGTCCCATCCTCATTGCAAACTGACGCTCTACATGCTGCTAGCATGCTAACATTTTCAAATCATTAAAATCCTTCCACTTGATCAAGTATGAATAAAAATAAAGGTTACAATTTGCTAGGCACCTATTCTATGTCAGGCATTATCTCATTTATCGTTATAAAATGGGTATCATATTTATTTTATAGATGAGGTACAGAAGTTCAGAAAGGGGTAATGTACCCAAATTCACATAGCTAATAAGTGGACAAGCCAAGATTCAATTTCAGCGCCTTTCAATTGCAATGTCCTTGCTTTTAATCAATACATCATTCTGCCTAAACTCTTAAACATGGTGCATGAAGTTCTAAATGATCTGACCTTAACCTACTCCCCAACTTGATCTCCTGTCCCTCTGTTCCATTTAGCCATAGCAGATACTGGCTATCCATTCTCTCCTTATTCCTAACTAATAACCTCTATTTTCTTCAGGATGGCAATATGCTCAGCTAAAAACTAATTTTCCTGGCCTTCCTTGAAGCTGAGATTACCATTCATATAGTTCCGACAAAAGACATACTAAGTGGAAATCTCTGGATGGGGTTTCTGGGAAAGCTCTTTAAAAGGGGTCAAAGTAAGCTGGCATACAAATTTTGCCCTTTTCTACTCCACCTTCTTCCTTCCTGGAAAACAGGGCTGTAGGTGGATCAGCCTTCTAAAAGCCATGAGATGGGCTTCGCTGGTGGCGCAGTGGTTGAGAATCTGCCTGCCAATGCAGGGGATGCGGGTTCGAGCCCTGGTCTGGGAAGATCCCACATGCTGCGGAGCAACTGGGCTCGTGAGCCACAACTACTGAGCCTGTGCGTCTGGAGCCTGTGCTCTGCTACAAGAGAGGCCGCGACAGTGAGAGGCCCATGCACCGCAATGAAGAGTGGCCCCTGCTTGCCACAACTAGAGAAAGCCCTCGCACAGAAACGAAGACCCAACACAGTCAAAAATAAAATAAAATAAATAAATTTATTAAAAATAAATAAATAAATAAATAAATAAGGAACAGAGTGAAAAATATATGAAAAGTAGTAAAATTAGTAAAGAAATCCCATATAAAAGCCATGAGATAAGACACATGAGCATGAAAGTCCCATACCTCAGAAGACAGGATATAAAATTAGGATCCCAGGTCTGTGATGGCATCACCCACCACAGAACTGCGGATCTATGGACTGGTACATGTATTTGCCATGTGTTCCTATTCATAGTTAATCATTGTCGTAACTGACACATACCCTAAGTTGAGGCCTGACTGATCAATTTGCGATTTCCTCAATATACCATGATTTGGCACAGTTCTACAGAGGTAGGCCTGCAATTAAGATACATGTGTAATTCAGTCTCTAACTTTAAAAGAAAAGTAGGCATACCCCAGCTTTAATGAGAGAAGTTTTAAACAGTTTCTCTGTTTCATACATTCAGCATTTTACAAGTTTTGTTTGAAGGGTTCTACCTCAAAAATGGATTGAAAACCACTGGTCTATGGCACAGTTTAACTATCATTGAAATTTCTCAAAGTTCTATGCTTTGTTTGTATTAGGTCAAATGACCACAAATCTCGAACAAATCCACTCTGTAAAGTTTAATTTTGGAACTATGATGAAATACTATTCTTTCAGCTTTCACTCAGAGATATTATGTGAAATAGTGTCTGAATACTTATGAAATTGGCATATAGGATATTGTGTATCATGTGGCCTTTTATACGAAAGTTCTGGTGGTATATTCCCCAAACCATTCAGAGCCAGGAAAACGTTCATTTTTCTCTGAGGAACTGATATGTTCACTAGCACTAGTATGTAAGCCATGTAGCCCACTATGTTTTCTTTTTATTCTTAACAGCTAATTAGTTAAGTTTTTTGTTCAATATCTGTGGCTTTCCTTGGCTAACACTTTTATACTTTTTAGAGCCTATCTTTTAATATTTTAGTTAATTGTTTTGTTTATTGTACCAATATATTTATTGAAAGCTGTCCAAAATTATTTAGAAGTAGGCAAGTTGTTATTTTTTAAAAATCATACTTTAAAGGGAAAAGAAATATAACTCTTCCAGGACCGACAAGACCCACTATATGCAGAGAGCCTTAGATTAATCAATCTTTATTGCAGTGTTATTTTCTATCCAAGTTACTGTAATAAAATTAAAGGTGTGCTGTGAGAGACAGTCCTCCAACGTCCCTGCATGTTGTTGCTGGGTATGCCAAGAATGCAAGGTCTTGACCACTCTTTAAAATTGGGCCATTTCTCAGGATCGCAGTGAGCAACCTTGATGGATGAGGTGACATTTCCTTCCAGACAAAGAGTGGCTTTGCTTTCATTTACTATAAAAGCAGTAGGTTGCCTAAGCCATGACACAATCCCCACTATATAAGATTCAACTGGGCCCCTCCGTGTTGCCCTTGTGGGACTTGGGAGACATGGGGAGCCAATGCCAACATGATGTTTATGCTATTTGCTATGCTATAGTAATAAAATCTCTGACCTAGGAGTCTCACATCTTCTACCAGCATCATAATAGTAACAGTAGATATGTATACTCCCAGACCCTGACAAGGTGTTGATTCAAAAGAAATTAGTTGATCATTCAAAGTTCGAAAGTAGGCTTGAATTAAATCCTTTGTAACTCAGAAGAATTCCTATAGAAATATCATTAATGAAGATGACAGAGAAAGGCCAATTAAAATAACTGTTTAAAACAAAAGAATGTCCTCAAAGGAACCATTAAAGAACTGGTGAGGTTTTGACATTTTACAGATGAAAATTCTTTTTTGTTGTTTCTATACATCAAAAACATTGAGGAGATTCAAATTGTTTAAAATAAAGAGGTTAGGCGCATTATCACTCTATAATTTTACTTTTAAAAGGAGAAAATTACAGACAACGACTAGGCCAAAAACAATGAATCAAATAAGAGAAGACAGGAAAATATGATAAACTGAATTATGCAGGACAACTGAGCATTCTCCATGCATTGTAAGGCTCTACTTTAAACATAAACCACAACACTGCGAATGTTAAAAACAAAAAATAATTTTCTTAGAAAGTGAAAAAAACTCATGCTGTAGGTACTAAAGGTATAATGTGTTAATAAGTGATATATTTTGGAATAAACATTGAAATAAACTATAGTTTCATTCAATTTAAGTATCTCCACATAAAAACTCATAAACCTATTTTACTTGCAAATAAATGATGAAAACTAATTCCTTTCTACATAAGGAAATTTCTGATGTTATTCATCAACTAAGCATACCCCACCCTTCTGCAACTCTCAACTACCACTAACAAAAAATAGCACCCAACAGGTGACTACTCAGAATCATAAGCAATTCAAATGTCACTAATTCAGAAAACTAAGTGAGAAATAGGTGGTAGCAAAGGGTCCAGAAAACTCAAGGCTCTGTACTCAAGGACTGAAAGCTTCAACATTAAAAAAAAGGACATTTCCCTAGAAATATTATATATTTTAAATACAAATTCACAAGTAAATACAAAGTAAGACAGCAGATGGGAGGAATACAATGAAAGGAGCTGACACAAATGAAAGGAGAAGAGTTATAAAAAGCACGAAAGAATAATTACAAAAGTACAGCTGTGTGCAATCATTTACACAAAGAAACTTAAGGTAAAATGCCAACCATGGTATCACTATTTTTGAACACAGCATATCATCAAAGGCATTCATCATTTTATATATAGCCATCATTTTATACACAAGGGAAATGTGGATGAAGTTGTTAAATGAATATCTTAACCAAGATTGTACAAGGTGCGGGAGAACAGGAATTTTATTTATTTATTTTTAAAAATGTAATGGTATTTTATTTTAGTTATTTTATAATCACTAAGAAAATGTTAGAAAATTATTCTGATAAAATGACAAAATGACATCCTTGTCATTCCATTGATTGGAAAAAAATCAGAATAATTCAATAAATATATATTTGACAATTTGCTAGGGTATTTTGTCAGCAAACATTCCATATTTATGTATTTCATTTACCCAAAATTATAAATCTAATTTTGAAAAAGTAAAATATCATTTAGTTCTAATGTTTATACATATGAAATAATCTATAAGATAAAATATATTTAAGATTAAAAATCTTCCTAGTGATAAAGGAATAAGTTAATCAAGTTTAGGTTAAAAAAAAGAATGTATTCTACCAAATATCCAAACATGTGGTTGGGCAAAAAGTGATTTTGAGGGGTAAATAAAAATACCTTCCACATAAAACTAAAACTGAGGATATTTTCACTACTGAAATAAAGTTCCCTTTTTAGCAGTATAAATTTCATTCATGTTTAAGAAAAATTTGTCAAATATCTTAAAATATTTTTCAAAATATTTAAAACTTTAAAAATATTTTCCATCAGGTAAATGATATGCCTTAGTATACATCTTGTGAACTAGGATAGCTGGGGTTTGGTGAAGGCCAGTTTGATAACTGGAAGCAAATTTAGGGCAAATGGTCCATGGCATTGGGACCTTATCATCAAGGATTCCTTTATATTTCTTCACTCCCTCATGGGCCTATTGTTTTAAAAGAGTTTTCATGTATTAATTTATTAATTAAAATGGTCAAAGGAAGATATTAAAATGAAACTCTCAAAGCTTCTAAAAATCATAGAAAACATGGAATAAGCAGTGCTACTCCAGTGTTCTGATAAAATACAGAAAAAGCAGAGACTAAATGTTTAACCTAGCCATTGTTCAACAGATCAACAGAAGTAATGAGAACATTTTATTCAGAGTTCAGTAAAACACTATGAATGCAAATTAGTAAAAGGATGGCATTCTAAAATTGAGTTAATAAAGGGTACTCACCACATGGGTTGATTGTAGAGCTAAGTGAAGCAGCTCCAGTGGAAAGGCCGCCTTTTGAAACTGATGAAGCCACAGAAGGTATAGAAGATGAAGTCGGTGTGGCAGAGGAGGCTGTTGAGGATGGTAACCGTTCTCCAGACTCCATATCTATGGGAGGGAGACAAATGTTAATTTACAGTATTAAATAGTGGAATTAAGCAAAAGAATTAAACATATTTAAAATAAGTCAAACTTTTAGGAATACTTTTTTAAAATATGAAATAAGTTTAGAAATACATGTTCTTCAGAGAGATAAAATATGAAATAAATAAAAATAATATAATTTAAAATACCAGTTTATGAAATAAGTTTAATGTTAAGTATACCAAATCTTCTTCTAATAGACTTGCAGAATATTCTTATATAAAAAAATAATAATAGTCATTTGAATACAGTAACTTCATACAACTGTATGTTGCCATAACTTTAGGAAAATTAGCATATTAACTTCTTATTCTTCTTAAATCACCTCATGATCTATTCACTTACATCATAATACCCATATTATCTTAATGAATCAAGAAGATACTACCACATTTGAGTGAACTGTAATCCTGTCTTCTAAATCTAGATAGCAATATAGTTGTAGGTCTTAAACGTCCATGAATCTGACCTGGTAATCCCCAATACAGTGAGTCCCGCCCAAAAAAGACAAATACATTTTAGAGTTTATACTAGAGTCTAGTCTGAACTATGGTCTCAAAATGGCTTTAGTATGATCCATTTATAATGACTTAACCACTTCTAAGCATCTGTATTAATTTGCTTAGCTATTTTGGGTACAATCTTACATTGGTCTTATTGTAATAGTTTATGTTGATATTAAAAATCTAGAATGGAAATGGATGCAGCAGTCAAAAGGTACAAACTTCCAATTATAAAACAAGTAAGTCATAGGATGTAATGCGCCACATGGTGACTATTGTTAATAATACTTTATTATACATTTGAAAGTTGCTAAGAGAGTAGATCTTAAAAGTTTTCATCACAAGGAAAACAATTTGTAAATGTGTAGTGATGGATATTAACTTTTTGTGGTGTTCATTTCACAATACATACAAATATCGAATCATTATGTTGTACACTTGAAACTAGTATAATGTTATATGTCAATTATATCTCAAATTTTTAAAATCTAGAATAGGTTATGGTCATTTTAATATTCTACATACACTAATACCACAATTAAGCAAGGAAATTGTAAAGCTCACAGTTGCTTTAAGGAGTACACATATATAGAGGAAGAGACAAAAAAATACACTACTCACCCATAAATGAACTTATGATCAACCACAAGTAAACTTTCATCATTCAAATAATCTAATCACAAAAAGATTTTTGCATGCAATTCTATAGCCAATTCACATAATTACTATACGTTTTCTAAGAAAAATAATTCCATTTTGTTTAAAAATATTGGCCAATTAACACATGAAAAGATGCTCATCATTGTTAATTATTAGAGAAATATATATAAAAACTACAGTGAGGTACTACCTCATGCCAGTCAGAATGGCCATCATTAAAAAGTCTACAAATAACAAATGCTGGAGAGGGTGTGGATAAAAGGGAACCCTCCTACACTGTTGGTGGGAATGTAAATTGGTGCAGCCACTATGGAAAACAGTATGAAGGTTCCTTAGAAAACTAAAAATAGAACTACCATATGATCCAGCAATCCCATTCCTGGGCATATATCTGGACAAAACTATAATTCAAAATGATACATGCACCCCTACGTTCATAGCAGCACTATTTACAATAGCCAAGACATGGAAACAACCTAAATGTCTATCGACAGATGAATGGATAAAGAAGATGTGGTATACATATACAATGGAATATTACTCAGCCATAAAAAAGAATGAAATAATGGCATTTGCAGCAACATGGATGGACCTAGAGCTTATCATACTAAGTGAAGTAAGTTAGAAAGAGAAAGGTAAATACCATATGATATCCCTTATATGTAGAATCCAAGATATGACACACATGAACTTATCTATGAAACAGAAACAGACAGAGATAAAGAACAGACTTGTGGTTGCAGGGCGTGGGGGAGTGGGAGGGATGAGTTGGGAGTTTGTGATTAGGAGATGCAAACTATTACACATATAATGGATAAACAACAAGGTCCTACTGTATAGCACAGAGAACTATATTCAATATCCTGTAATAAACAACAATGGAAAAGAATATGAAAAAGAATATATATACATGTATAACTGAATCACTTTGCTGTATAGCAGAAATTAATACAACATTGCAAATCAACTATACTTCAATAAAATAAATTTTAAAAAATAAAGTAAAATATTGGTCAATTAAAATAATGCAAGATTAATGTTTAAATAATTGAGAATCCATATGGTATGTAGATGATTTTTCTAACAGATACATATGGAAAAGGTAATCTCAGGTTGACACAAAAGCATTATTAATAGGGCAGTTTCAATGAGTTTTCCAATCACATACAATTCAAAAACTTCTCTTCATATTCTGACATTGCTGTCAATCACCTCCAAAGATAATGAACTGCTATAACGAGTATGCCCATAATCTTAAAGAATTTTTCTTTCTCTTTATCAGCGTTCAATATGGAGAAGCATAGTTGGTACTGATGGCCACATGGAACTAATGCTTAAAAGGCAGATTTTGGGTCATCAAACAGTTACTAATAAGCTTTGAGACACATGGCTGTCTGACAGCAAGGTCCACGGCTGACAACTTCCTCTACAAACTATCTTCACCAACAAGTCTCATTTCACTAAGTACAAAACACATATATTTACAAAAAAAAAAAAAAAAACAACCCAAAACATAGATCGAGTTTACAGGAAAAGGCTGTTTTAAAAAATTTAGAGCTGATTACCTTGCTGTCTCAAAGATTTCTAAAATGTACTATTTAAATGTATTTTGGGGGTTTCTCAATGATTTTAGTTTTCATTTTGTTAATTAAAAAATTTTTTTAATTGATGTAAAATTGACCTACAACACTGTGAATTCTAGGTGCATGACATAGTGATTCAGTATTTCTATACATTACAAAATGATCACCATGATAAGTCAGTTACCATCTGTCACCATACAAAGATATTACAATATTATTGACTATATTCCCCATGCTGTACATTTCATTCTTGTGACTCATTTATTTTGTAACTGGAAGTTGGTAAATGTATTACTTTTTTTAATAATGAAAGGGTTTTTTTAAAAAAAATTTGCCTTTGTACTCCACAGCAAAAGTAATTTGGGACATAATATAGATAAGCACTTTAGCTGAGTACCTGGCATATAAAAGCTCGATGAAAGTCATTGCTTTTTATAGGACAATAGGTTATGAGCTCTAGGTATATTTCTTTCTGTTGATATAACTTCACCCAAGACTAAAACAAGGAATACCCAGAAGGCATAATGAGAAGTCTCTACATTTGCTCACTGGAGATTACTCTTCCTGGAAATATTTATTAAAATAAAAAATATACATGTACTTGGATCTACCAATCTACTTTTAAGACTCTATTCTATAGAAATAAAGCACCAATAGTTCCTTTATTATAACACTGTTTAAAGGTAAAATAAAATTGAAACCTGGCAGTACAAAAGAGTAGAACTAGAGCTAGTAGTATGAGGTTGGGAGCCTTTTTCAGTTTCAGTAAAAGTGCAGTTTACTCATTTATTCTTGTTGTTCTTGCTGTTCATTTACGTGGGGAAAGTTTACCTCTTTTTTAAAAAACATGCTTATGCAGCCATTTTCCTTAGAAGTTTTATTATATACATTATTCATATATTCTTTTATTTCAACTATTTTAATCTTAGATATATATTTCTAGCCAGTATTCCTCTCATACATAAAGTACTTTTTTCTTACACTGGTCTTAAGTTAAAACTTTTTTTCTCATGTTTTTTTAATTTCTTTTTTTTGCGGTACGCGGGCCTCTCACTGTTGTGGCCTCTCCCGTTGCGGAGCACAGGCTCCGGACGCTCAGGCTCAGCGGCCATGGCGCACGGGCCCAGCCGCTCCGCAGCATGTGGGATCTTCCCGGACCGGGGCACGAACCCGTGTCCCCTGCATTGGCAGGTGGACTCTCAACCTCTGCGCCACCAGGGAAGCCCTTTTCTCATGTTTTAATAAGTATTTCTTAGTTCTAGTAACTCAAAATTTGGCCAACTATTCCATGTTCATCTTATAGATATCTTTCTTTTCATTTTAAAGAAATTTAACAAATCCACCCTAGCCTTTGCTACTCTAGAATGAAGATTGTTTTATGCTTGCATTAACAGGGATTGGCTTTTCAAGTTTTTCTTTTTAAGTTAAATATTATTGAATTCAGATTTCATTTACTATTGTTCCCTGTTAAGCTTAACTCTGGAAAGAATCCTAGCCACCAACTTGAAAGTTAAAAGGTAGGAAGGCAATGCCTTTGTAACAGTGAATAATTCACAAAACAATCATTAGCTTGCCATATTGTAAGAACTATTCAAAGGAGAAAGTTTAAAATACATGTGCACCAAGGGATGCTAAAAGCACTAGGTGAAAGTCTGAGTAGAAACAAGGTATTTGCATAGTCTCAAAGTATCTCCTTTAAGATATTTACTAATTAAAAAGGGCAAAAAAGTAACACCACAGTGGAGAAACTATATCACCAATAATAAAACATATTGATATCATGTATCCTCTGATGTGCTTAGAAGAGCATATCACCTCTGGCATTCTTCCCAATAACATATAACCTCCGTTGAATCATGAGAAAACATCAGACAAACCCAAACTGAGAGACCATATACAAAATAATTGACTAGTATTCATCAAGTATCAAGGTCATGAAAGAAAAGGAAAGACTGAGGAACTTCCAGAAGTTGAAGACTAAGGAGATACAACAACTAAATAATGTGGGATCAGATTGGATTTTGGAACAGAAGAAGGACATTAATGGAAAAACTGGTAAAATTCATAAAAGATATGTAGTTTATTGTTAATAGTATTGTACCAATGTAAATTTTCTGATTTTTTAATTTTTATAATTGTACTATGGTTATATAAATTAATAACATTAGGGAAAGCTGGGTAAAAAATATAGGTGAATACTATATATTTGCTTTTTAACTGTTTTTTAAGTCTAAAATTATTTCAAAATAAAAAGTAAAGAAAAGAAAAAACAAAGTCTGGCATACAGTAAGCACTTAAAATATATATATAATATATATATATATAATATATATATATATATATATATTATATATATATGCATTGGGATTGAAGAGTGTAAACTTAGACCTTGAAGAAATGAAGATAGAGATTACATTGTATCAGCAAGACACTTGATAATAGATGTTATCTGGGTTTAAAAACTGTATCTGAACCTTATTAGCTATGACCTTATAAATTATGTAACTTCAGTGAACTTCCAGTTTCCTCATGAGTAGTATGAGGGTATAACTGGGAAGATTAAATGAGATAATGCATATAAAGCTCTTTATACCTAGCATTCAATAATTGTCAGCAATTGTTTTTAATAAGTGAATGTCTGTGCATATAATTATCCATGGGTATGTGTGGCAGTAAAAGGTATTTTCAGATTATTCATTTCAAGTAAATATTTCTGAGCCACATCTATTTATAGGTTATATATATATGCATAGCATGTTTGACATTTTTTACCCAGATAAATTATGATAAGGATTTAAAATAGGGAGATTGGGATTGACACATATACACTATTGATACTATGTATAAAATAGACAACTGGGCTTCCCTGGTGGCGAAGTGGTTGAGAGTCCACCTGCCAATGCAAGGGACACGGGTTCGTGCCCCGGTCCGGGAAGATCCCACATGCCGCGGAGTGGCTAGGCCTGTGAGCCATGGCCGCTGAGCCTGCGCGTCCAGAGCCTGTGCCCCACAATGGGAGAGGCCACAACAGTGAGAGGCCCGTGTACCGCAAAACAAAACAAACAAACAAACAAAAAATAGACAACTGTTGGAAACATACTGTATAGCACAGGGAACTCTAATGCACTGTGGTGTTCTAAATGGGAGGGAAATCCAAAAGGGAGGGGATACATGTATATGTATGGCTGATTCATTTTGCTGTGTAGTAGAAGCTAACACAACATTGTAAAGCAACTATACTCAAATAAAAATTTAAAAAGAAAGAATTTAAAATAAATGCCTCGGGACTTCCCTGGTGGCGCAGTGGTTAAGAATCCGTCTCCCAATGCAGGGACATGAATTCAATCCCTGGTCCAGGAAGAACCCACATGCCACAGAGCAACTAAGCCCATGCACCACAACTACTGAGCCTGCACTCTAGAGCCAGCGAACCACAACTACTGAGCCCACGTGCCACAACTACTGAAGCCCGTGAACGTAGAACCCGTGTTCCGCAACAAGAGAAGCCACCGCAATGAGAAGCCCGCGCACCGCAAGGAAGAGTAGCCCCCACTCACTGCAACTAGAGAAAAGCCCCAGCAACGAAGACCCAATGCAGCCAAAGATAAATAAATAAAATAAAATATTAAAAAAAATTTTTTTAATGCCTCACAATTGTATAGGTACAAATGGCAAGATGTTTTACCTCAAAACTTTCAAAAAAAACCTGGAGCACAAATATAAATGAAAATTAACTTATTAATTATCAGTTGAAAAAATTTACTCTGTGATCACGAGTTATTATTCATCATTCAAGCATACTACATAAAAGTTGGCAGAAATCCATTTATTCAAACCACCTTAGAAAAATACATTCATTAAAATAAAAACAGTATCCAAGAACCACCTATTCCCAGATTGCGGTTCTGGCCAAAGCATCCAGATCTGATACTTACACTCCTGTAATAGCCTCTCATTCTGACTCTGTGTGTTAAGAATACTACCTTCATCTCACACTCCAAACACCATCCAACCAATTCTTTGTGGCCAAAACCAGCCCAGACACAAGATAAAAATGAACAGACTGTAAGAACATGATCCCCACCACAACACACTCACCTATGGGAGAATATCATTAGTAGGTATGTCTTTTAGCTTAAGGCCATTCATGAGGGGATATTTTCTAATGTATAACTTCAGGATTTTCTTATTTACAAAGCTAATCAGGTAGGGTAAAGATTACTACAACTGAAAATTAACATATAACACTACAGTAAAAAAAAGTTGTTGATGTGAATGGATGAAAAATGTGCGATGATAAAGGGATTCTAAATGACTTGATCCATTAGAGATCTTTCCCATGGTCTGAAGCAGTAGTTCTGAACCAGAGGTGATGCTATAATACCCCCTCATCTACTAGGAAACATTTGACAATGTCTGGGAACAGCTTTGATTGTCATAACTGAGAAGGTGCTACTGGTATCACGTAGAAAGAGTCCAGGCAGGGATACTGCTAAACACCCTACAATTCACAGGACATTCCCACAGAGATAATTACCCGGCCCAGAATGTTATTACTGCTAAGGTTGAGAAATTCTGATCTAAAGTATCAAAAACTATATTACTTGGAATTCAATCAACCAAAACTTTCTGTTAAGTAGGAGTTCTTTATAATTATTATAAGAAGATATTACAAGCTGATTTATTGCCACTGCAATAAATGATAAAATTATATTCAACCTATCTTTATCAACATACCGCCAGTTTATTATTTTACATTTTGTCCTAATTGTTTAAAACTGATCATGTATAATATACAATTAATGCACATCATAATGTTCACGCACACTGGGTAACATGGATTTACTGTATATTACTGAGATGATATTTACCTATAACAACTCTGAGAACAGACAAAAATCAGAATTACCACAAACAACTTCCCTGCATGATGATTTTATACATGCCAAAAAAATTCAATGATCAGTTGTTAATGATAATACTAATCAAATTCATACATATCAAATGTTCCTTTTTCTGTAAACATAGAGCTTATGAACACTGACAGCTGCTAGGTATAAACCTGAACAGGTGCAAATAGGGACAGGCAAGACAAGTTGGCTCCAAAACATAAACATGATCAGCTGCCCTCTGTTTCACCTGCATGAATCCTTTAAAAGTAAAACTATAGAATAGACTGAAGATTCAGAAAGTAAATATATAAATAGACAGATATTTCTCCTGCAAAGAGTTTTCTTAGAATGTCTTTATCTTTGCTAACAATACCAAAAGTTCTCTGTGGGAGTTCAAAGCACAAAAGTAGATTTGGTGAACGCTCACTTTTCCTTACAATACAACCTCACGTGAAAAACAATAATTGGGAAGAATATCAGGAGACAGTCACTATGCTGCTTCTTTTGCTTTAGCAGGATCACTAACAGTAGAGCTTTATAAATCAATTATTTTCTCAAAGTTCTGACAAAGGCTTTTATATAACTATTTTAAAAATAACTTACAGGAAACTGAATATTTGGATAAACAATACTTCAAAATATTACGTAGCAAAACAGAAACAAAAAACAAGCAACAAACAAAAATTTTTCTATTAAAGGATTTAGAGAAATAGGAGATGAGGCAGAAATACCTTATTAGACAACAAACAAAATTATTTTCTGAATATAATATTTTTGAAGGAAAATGATTCTATTTATAACACCTTTATTTGCCTACATTTTCAGAAATAGTAATTTCAACTCATTAAGTATAATATATTGTGGTTTAAAATAAGAATATATGAAAGGGATCAACTTCCTTTGCTGCTTGACACATTTTTAACTACTACAGTAAACAGTCAAGCAATTACATCCCCAAACAAAAGTGGGCTGGCAATCAGGTGCTCTGGTTGCAGCCTGTGAGCTGGAGCAAGTCTCTGACAATACCTCTACATAATAGTTTCCTTCTCAGAAAAATGATGGGATTGAATTAAACTAGCCCTCAAATCCATATCAATTTGATGAAAAAGAACAAAACAAAACAACAACCAAAAACCTTCACATTGCATTAACATATTTAACAATTTAATTCCTCACTTCCCTTATCCTCCCTACCACTTGCCTTCATTCTATCTTCAAATGTATGTCATTCTAAATTACAGATTTCTGTTAAATCTTTAAAGATTTACTCTTGTTTTATTTATACCTCAAGAGACTTGATGATGAGAAAATTAGCCAAGAGTAAAGCACTGATTTTCATACTGCTCAGTAAGTATCTATTCAGGGAGTAAACTTTTCCATCCAAAGGATTAAGTATTCCTTTGCAATGAGCTATCTGTGAGGAAGAGGTTATCCTAAGATATAAGAAAGGATATAAAAGAATATTAAAGAAATATTTGAACAAGATTTAACATATACAGATCAACTAAACTGTAGGTAGAGTCTGTGAATTTAAATACTGATGAGAATTAACAATTTCTAAAAAGGATACAAATGTTAGAAGGATCAAAAGAGACAATGTCTGATTAATTGATCCTTTCACCTACAAATGCAAGGGGTCCCAAAGAACAAGCAAAAAGACCCAAATCTTTGCTTAACTAAGAAACACAATTACAACTAACTGAAATTTCTAAGACAATTCTGGATAGTAACTGAGGCGGATAAGTAACAGATTGAGAAAATAAAACAGGGTAACAAACCGAAATCAAGTAACTCTATGTAAAATATCTACATATACTCAGAAGTCAAGGAAAGAAAGATGCCAAGTACTACATGACTGATAAACTAGAATAAAAACTCCCTTTCAAGATCAGCTCGGTGCTTTGTGACCGCCTGGAGGGGTGGGATAGGGAGGGTGGGAGGGAGGGAGACGCAAGAGGGAAGGGATGTGGGAACAGATGTATATGTATGACTGATTCAATTTGTTATAAAGCAGAAACAAATAAAAACAAAACAAAACAAAAAACCCACTCCCTTTCAATGGGGAAGAAGCAGCGCTAACCTAACAGGGAAAACAGCATACTTCTTAAAGAACAAAATGAGCCTAAAAGTTTATGAACACCAATGAAGAAATATTTTTTTCCTGGTCACCTTAAATCTATCTAATATTATCACTCTCCTGTTCAAAAGTCTTCAATTTATCCATATCACACATATGGGTAAAGATATATGTGAAGAATATTTATTATAACATGTTAAACTGCAAAGACTTTTAAAAACAAAAAAGTTCATCAGTAAGAAACTGTTAAATTATGTATGATACTATGCAGCTGTTACCAAAGAATGAAGTAGATCTAGACTAGCAAATCTGCTGAATGAAGAGAGCAAAGTGAGGAAGAATAGAAATAGCAAGATCTCATGTGTGAAAAAGAAAAAAAGGGATATATTCTCATGAATGTATGCTCAGAATATTTCTGGAAAAATATATAAGACACTGGCAACTGTGTTTCCTTGTAGGTAAAGAGACTAGGGACTTAATCTAGGATGCGAGAATTCTTTTTCACTATATATCTTTTTCTTTTTTTTAACCACTTGAATGATTTACAGTGTGCTAGTATTAATGACAGTTAAACTAATTTTTAAAAAAGATTTCTACATGTTTGTTATTACAAGAAATTATCTTTCAGAATGTTGTGCAGAAGTCCCAGTTCAAGATGGTGACATAAGAGAATCCCGAACTCACCTCCTTCCACTGCCACACTGAGCCTACCGCTATATATGGAAGAATTTCCTTTCAAAAAACCTAAAGTCTGGGCTTCCCTGATGGCGCAGTGGTTGAACGTCCGCCTGCCGGTGCAGGGGACACGAGTTCGTGCCCCAGTCCGGGAGGATCCCACGTGCCGCGGAGCGGCTTGGCCCGTGAGTCATGGCCGCTGGGGCTGCACGTCCGGAGCCTGTGTTCCACGGCGGGAGAGGCCCCAGCAGTGAGAGGCCCACATACCGCAAAAAAAAAAAAAAAACCTAAAGTCTGGGTGGTTGATGACTACACATTGGGCAAACAAGAAGAAAACACATCAAAGACGGTACGAGAGGCTGGGATGCAACCCCACCATAAACCCCACCATTGCTGCAGCAACCCACAATGCAGAGGAACTCAAAACCTGGAGCTTCTTCCTGAGGAGCTGAGGGTTCAAAACCCACATCAGGCATCCCATATGCTTGAGACATGAGTCCCTAAAAAATCTAACTTTGAAAACCAGTAGGGCTCCTGTCTCGAGACCCACAGGACTGTAGAGATCTGAGAAAACCCTCTGAAAGAACTCACATGCTCAGACCCCAGGGCCCAGCTAAGAGGCCATGTATGGTGTCCAGACTTTAAAAAATGAAGGAGGCTCTCACCTGAGGGGCAGACACCTTAATTTAACACACATATCTAGGAGAGTGCTGGAACACTCAACAGGGATGCAAGCTGCATCTTCGCATTTTCCCTTTGCTGTGCTCCAGAGCACCAGTATCTCCAGGAAGGTGCCCCAATTTTGGTGGGTGTCATCTAGGGGACCCTCTACATCACCTGGTTCTGGTGGCCAGTAGGGCCTATGCTTGTGGGTCCCACAGGACTATAACCCATGAAGAAAGAGTTCTTAAATAGCTACCACCTCTAGGGCACAGCAAGAGACAACAGACCCAGGAGCTCAGTCTTTCTCTGAAGGCCTATTAGCTAATCATCATGCCTGTGGACTGAGGGGCAGGCTTCTAAATAAACATGCGTCTGAGGGCTGACTGTAATCCTTTCCAGACACCTCAGAGGGCAGGCCTTATCTTCATGTTTACCCTCTGCTGTGCTTCACAATGTCAGTGTCTCCTGGAGGGGAAATTACAAATGTCTGATGCCCTGGATTTTATGTCTGGTGGCCCAGTTTTTGCAGCTATCACCCAGGGAACACCCTTTATCACCTGGCTCTGGTGGCTGGGGGAAGGAGGTGAACATGTGTGTGGGGGAGGTTGCATTCTTGCATCCTATGGGACTGTGGCAGAGACGTTTCTGGACAGGCTACCATCACCATGGCACTATGCAGACAGTGAACTGAGGCACACTCTGCAGTCTTTCTGTAAGAAGGCCTCTTTGCTTGTCCTGAAACTCTGGCCTGAGGGGCAGACTTCAGGTCTGGCACATATTTAGTGGCCTACAGACCTGCTCTCAAGGAATGTTAGCTGTGGATACCATCTTGGCACTCTCCCACTGCCTTACTCCAGCTTACTGGTAAAACCCAGAAAAGAGCTAATATACTCATCTGGAGGTCTGACTTTTGTGATTGCTGCCCAGGGGACACCTCCAGATCACCTGGCTCTAGTGGCAAGCAGGGCTTATATTTGTTCTCCCACAGGACTGTATATATTTGCATACTTATAAAAGCTGATGTCTGAGGGTCTAGGTGCTGAGATCCTCCCCCTTAGGACAGTGACAGATCTTAGAACATTCTCAACTGCTGGGAGCTATTAAAAATAGGCTATTTGGACAAGCACAAAGGTTGGAGAGAAAACCAAGAGCTGAGGCAGTGTTGAATAACAAAGTTCATCTCATACTAGAGGCCCCTCCTTCAAGAATGGGAGAGGTGGTTGTTTCACCTACTATATAGAAACCAACACAGACAGTCAAGCAAAATGAAGAAACTGAGGAATATGTCCCAAGTGAAAGAATAAGATAAAACCTGAGGGGGAAAAAAAGCATAAAATCAGAGATAAGTAATGCATGTGATAAAGAGTTTAAAGTAATAGTCCTACTGATACTCACTGAACTGGGGAGAAGAATTAACTCAGTGAGAACTTCAACAAAGAGATAGAAAATATAAGAAAGTATCAAACAGAAGTCACAGAGCTGAAGAATACAAGAACTGAAATGAAATATACATAGGGTGGGGGTGTGGGGGGAGGAGGTTCAACAATAGACTAGATGAAGCAGAAGTAAGAATCAATCAACCTGAAGACCAGCCTGTGAAATTCAGCCAATCAAAGCAGCAAAACAAACAACAAAAGAAAAACAATGAAGATAGCTTAAGGGACTTATGGGAACATCAAGTGGACTAACACTCACATGATATGAATCCCATAAGGATAAGAGGGAAAGAAAACTTAGTTGAAGAAATAATGGCTGAAAAATTCCTAACCTGGGAAAGGAACAGATATCCATATCCAGGAAGTACAGAGAGTTCCAAATAAGAGGAACATAAAGAGACCCACACCAAGACACATTATAACTAAATATTAAAAGTTAAAGACAAGGAGACAATATTAAAAGCATCAAGAGAAAAACAATTTTATGAACAAGGGAACCACCATAAGACTATAAGGAGATTTTTCAGCAGAAACTTTGCAGGGCAGAAAGGACTGACATGTTATATTCAAAGTGCTGAAAGAAAAAAAATTTCCAAAAAGCACACTCTATCTCACAGAGTTATCATTCAGAAGTGAAAGAGAGAGAAAGTTTTCCAGATAAGAAAAAGCTAAGGGAGTTAAAACTGCCTTATAAGAAATGTTAAAGACACTTCTCTAAGCTGAAAAAAATTAGTAACAAGAAAACATTTGAAAGAATAAATCTCACTGGAAAGGTAAATATATAATAAAGGTAGTGGATTAATCACTTAAAAAGCAAGTATGAAGGTTAAAAGACAAAGGTAGTAAAAAAAACTATGATTATAATAATTAGTTAAGGGATACACAAGATAAAATTATGTAAAACAGCACATAAAAAACATAAAATATAGGTAAGGGAGGGAGAGTAATAATGTTGAGCTCTACAATGAAATCAAACAAGTTGTTATCAACTTTAAAACAGATTGTTATGGATGTGAGTTGTTTTATGTAAGCCTCATGGTAACCACAAAGCAAAAAGCTATAGTAAATACATAAGGGGAGGGGCTTCCCTGGTGGCGCAGTGGTTGAGAGTCTGCCTGCCGATGCAGGGGACACGGGTTCGTGCCCCGGTCTGGGAAGGTCCCGCATGCCGCGGAGCGGCTGGGCCCGTGAGCCTTGGCCGCTGAGCCTGCGCGTCTGGAGCCCGTGCTCCGCAACGGGAGAGGCCACAACAGTGAGAGGCCTGCGTACCGCAAAAAAAAAAAAAAAAAAAAAAGAAACACAAAGGAAAAGAGCAAGAGAAGAAGGAACAGACAGGAACAACAAAAACAGCCAGAAAGCAATTAGCAAAATGGCAACAAGCACATATCTATCAATAACTACTTTAAATGTAAATGGGCTAAATTCCCCAATCAAAAGATGTAGAGTGGCTGAATGGATTAAAAAAAAAACAACAACAAAAGAAACCCACCCATCTATATGCTGCCTACCAGAGACTCACTTAAGACACTGGGACACACACAGACTGAAAGTAAAGGGACAGAAAAAGATATTCCATGCAAACAGAAACCAAAAGAAAGCTAGAGTAGCTCTGCTATACTTATATCAGACAAAATAAACTTTAAAACAAAGACTGAAATAAGAGACAAAGAAGGATGTTATACATAATAATAAAAGGGGCAAGCCAACGAGAAGATTTAATATTTGTAAATATATATGCACACAACATAGCAGCACCTAAATATATAAAGCAAATATAAATAGACCTAAAGGGAGAAATACAAAGCAACACAATAATAGTAAGGGACTTTAATACCCACTTACATCAATGGATAGATCATCTGGAAAGAAAATCAATAAGGAGACACTGGCCTTAAATGACACTTTAAACCAGATGGACTTAACAAATATTTATAGAACATTCATTCAAAAGCAACAGGATATACATTTTTGTTAAATGCACATGGAACATTCTCCAGGATACATCATATGTTAGAACACAAAATAAGTCTTAATAAATTTAAGAATATTGAAACCATGTCACACAACTTTTCCAACCAGAATGGCATGAAACTAGAAATTAATTACACAAGGAAAACTTGAAAATTCACAAGTAGGTGGAGATTAAAAAATATGCTACTGAACAACCATGGGTCAAAGGAGTTATCAAAAAATATCTGAGACAAATGAAAGTAGAAATGTAACACACCAAAATTTATGGGATGCAGCAAAAGCGGTTCTAAAAGGGAGGTTCACAGTGATAAATGCCTGTTTCAATAGACCAGAAAAGTCCCAAATAAACAACCAAACTTTATACCTGATGGACCCAGAATAAGAACAAACAAAGCCCAAAGTTAGTAGAAGGGAGGAAATAAAAAAAGATTAGAGCAGAAATAAATGAAATAGAGAGTAAATAGACAAGAGCAAAGATCAATCAAAGTAAGAGCTAGTTCTTTAAAAAGATAAACAAGGGCATCCCTGGTGGCACAGTGGTTGAGAGTCCACCTGTCGATGCAGGGGACACGGGTTCGTTCCCCAGTCCGGGAAGATCCCACATGCCACGGAGCGGCTGGGCCCGTGAGCCATGGACGCTGAGCCTGCGCATCCGGAGCCTGTGCTCCACAACGGGAGAGGCCAAAACAGTGAGAGGCCCGCGTACCGCAAAAAAAAAACCAAAAACAAAAAAAACCAAGATAAACAAGATGGGGAGTTCTCTGGCAATCCAGTGGTTAGGACTCTGTGCTTCTACTGCAGGGGGCCCAGGTTCGATCCCTGGTCGGGGAACTAAGATCTCACAAGCCGTGCACGTAACCAAAATAAAATAAAATAAAATAAACAAAATGGACTGATCAAGAAAAAAGAGAGAAGATTCAAATAAATAAAATAGAAATGAAAGAGGAGACACTACCACTAATACCACAGAAATATGAAAGACCATAAGAGAGTACTACAAAGAATCAAACACCAACAAATTGAACAACCTAGAAGAAATGGATAAATTCCTATAAACATGCAACCTACCAAGACTGAATTATGATGAAATAGAAAATCTGAACAGACTGATTACTAGCAAGGAGATTGAATGAGTAATCAAAACTCTTCCAAAAAGCAAAGGTCCAGTACCAGACAGCTTTACTGGTAAATTTTATAAAACATTCGAAGAAGAATTAACACCAATCCTTCTCAAACTCCTCCAAACAATAGAAGAGGAGGGAACTCTTGCAAACTCACTTTCCAAGGCCAGCATTACCCTGATACCAAAAGCAGACAAGGATCACAAGAAAAAAAATTATAACTCAGTAACGCTGATGAACATAGATGTGAAAATCCTCAACAAAATATTAGCAAACTGAATTTAAAAATACACTGAAAGGATCATACACCATGATCAGGTGGCATTTATTCCAGGAATGCAAGGCTGGCTCAACATCAGCAAATCAGTCAATGTGATACAACACATTAACAAAATGAAAGATAAAAATCATATGATCATATCACTTGATGCAGAAAAAGCATTTGACAAAATTTAACATCCATTTATGATAAAAACTCATCAAAATGGGTATAGAAGGAACATAACCTCAACATAACAAAGGCCATAATCACAAGCCCACAGCTAACATCATACTTAATGGTAAAAAGCTGAAAGCTTTTCCTCTAAGATCAGGAACAAAACAAGGATGCCCACTCTTACTGCTTTTATTCAACATAGTGTATTGAAGGTCTAACCACAGCAATGAGATAAGAAAAAGAAGTAAAAGTAATCCAAATTGGAAAGGAAGATGTAAAACTCTCAGTATTTGCAGAAGATATAATATTACATAGAGAGAAACCTAAAGATTCTATCAAAAAACTATTAGAACTAATAAATAAATTCAGTGAAGTTGCAGGATACAAAATCAATACACAAAAATTTGTTGTGCTTCTATAATCTAATAACAAACTATCTGAGCTAGAAGTTTAAGGAAACATTCCATTTATGAGTGAATCTAAAAGCATAAAATACCTAGGAATAAATTTAACCAAGGAGGTGAAAGACCTGTATACTAAAAACCATAAGATATTACAGAAAGAAATTAAAGAATACACAAAAAAATGGAAAGATATTCTGTGCTCATGAGTTGGAAGAATCAATATTGTTAAAATGTCCCTACCAGCCAAAGCAACCTACAAACTCAGTGCAATCCCTATCAAAATTCCAATGGCATTTTTCACAGAAACAGAAAAAAAAATTGTAAAATTTGTATGGAACCGCATAAGACCCTGAATAGCCACAGCAATCTTGAGAAAGAATAAAAAAGCTGGAGGCATCATGCTACATAATTTCAAACTTTATTACAAAGCTATAGTAATTAAAAGAACATTGTATTGGCCTAAAAAATAGACACATAGACCAATGGAACAGAATTAAGCCCAGCAATAAACCCATACATATTATGGTCAACTAATTTATGACAATGGAGCCAAGAATATACTATGAGCTATCCTACTTCTGGGTACTTATACTAAGAAAATGAAAACACTAACTTGAAAAGACATATGGACCCCCATGTTCACTGCGGTGCCATTTACAATACCCAAGATATGGGATAATCCTAAGTGTCCACTGACGGATGAATGCATAAAGAAATATTGTGATAAATAAATATATAATGGAATGTTATTCAGCCATAAGAAAAATGAAATCTTGCCATTTGTAACACCATGGATAAACCTTGAGGGCATTATGCTAAGTGAAATAAGTCAGAGAAAGACAAATACTGTGTGATCTCTCTTATATGTGAAATCTCAAAAACAAAACAAAAGCAAGCTCAGAGATACAGAAAACAGACTGGTGGTTTCCAGAGGTAGGGGGTGGAAGAGGGGTGGGAGAAATGGGTAAAGCAGGTCAAAAGGTTAAAAGAAGTAAGGGGTCAGACATGATGAGGGGTCAAGAACATGTACATAACCGTGGGGAGTAAGAATAGAAGAGTGTACCCTCATGAGTGCAAGCCTCAGCAAAGGTTTCAGCTCTTGTGAGTATATGAAGTTAGGTTACAGGCCTGGAACATAGAAAAAAATATTTTTTTAAATTGTATTTCATTCTTTCACAACTAGCGTCCTGTTAACATTTTCATTTTAAACTCAGAACTATAGGATTTTTATTGTACCTGATCAATTTTTACAACACAGAATTACTCATTTGATTTATGACACAATATACAAGCAATAGCCTTAGAATAACAATACCAAAATTATAATAATACAAGAATATGTTCACTGAAAACACAGTAATTTTGGTCCTCAGAATATAGTCCACTAGGGATATATAGTCAAATTACAATATTTAAGTCACCTTAAATAGTTCTCCTCTGTGTGGTTATACCTCTAACTAGATTTTAAAAATCAAGCCTTTCATTAGATTTCATTCCAATTTTTATGGACATCATTCAACTAGACAAGCAATTCTGATAAACCAAAGACCAGTGTATCAAAAGCAATGTTTTAATCTGCACAGTCCAATATGGTGGCCATTAGCCAACCACAAGCAGATAATTAATCTTAATTAAAACTAAATAAAATTTAAAAGTCACACTAGCTACATTTCAAGTGCTCAACAGATATCACATTATCATTATAGAAAGTTCTGTTCTATAGCACTTGTCTAAATGATACTCTTCCCTCAGACACTGAAATCTTGCTTAGTGAGGTAGCCTGCTTCATACTGAGTAACTACAGCTGTTAAAACTGTCAAAGCATGAGTTGGCAACCTTAGGGCAGATACTACCTTATTAAAGTTTTCTAGAGGAAGGTTGATGGACAAGAAGTTATCTGGGTCAGCAGTTACCTCCATGAAGAAACTGAAACTATTATCATGCTATCACGGTTTGTTTACAGAGTATATTACCAAAATATTGAAAATGTTGCTAAAATCACTTGGAGATTATTTAAAATGGAGCTGAGTTATTTATAAACTATTCACTTAAAAACTTGAACTATTCACCTAGAAGGTAACTTCAAATAACTCTCTTGTTACATCTTCCTTTACTTCTTAAATGTTTCCATTAAAATATCCCTAACACAATTGTGACATCAATTATACAAAGTTTAACCATTTATGAAAACAATCTATGTTCAACCTTTCAGATAGCACTTATTAAACCATGAAGGGTTTTATTCTATTTGCAACATTGTAGGTCCAATTATTATTTGCAGAAGAGGTGATACACATATACCTGCTAAAAGTTCTCAATGTGTTTAGTTAGAGACAGAATTAAACAGAAAAAAAAAAAGTGGCTTCATAGAACAGGAGCAGATACAGGATTTCTTTGCCTGGGTTTTCCCTTGCCCCTCCACTGATGCTGATGACACTCGGTATAGGTAGGATCTTTCAAGAGTTGGAAAAGAAGCTAAAGACTTGGTGAACTACTACTCTTTATACTAGAACTTATATCAGAATTTCAGAAGAACCCACTACTCCAGTGAGAGAAGATAAATAATACACAGGAAACACTGGCTACCAATCCTAAAATTTTAAGTCATTCTTATTTACTGAATTCTTTAGTCCCAGTTGCAGCCATATTTTTAAAACTGTGGGTCATAACCCATCAGAGGGTCATGAAATCCACATAGTAGGGTCATAAAAAATGAAATATTCTGGGTTGCTGTCAAAGAAGCTTGAAAAACACTGATCTACGTGGCTTCCCAATAATGTACAGTTTTTAAAAGCAAACACAGAAGGATTTTACAATCCCTAGTCATACTAGATGCTATACTGGAATGATTATCACTATATATATACTCTTGTGTGTGTTTGTGTGTATACTACTACACTAGCAGAATTCATGCTTTTTGTAAACAGTCCATTAAAGTGAGAGTGGTTATACAAAATTCTTAGAATTCCTTTAGGACCCAGGGACCTATACTGTTAATTTTCCAGCCTATGACAAAGAAATATGGGGCATTATATTTGCTGGGCACCTGGGATGCCACCTAAATACTAGTCTTCTACTCTGCACACTCAGCTAATTAAGGATAGATCAAAGTTCTTTCACCCAGATGCTATAAGTGACATCAATTATACAAAGTTTAACCATTTATGAAAACATTCTATGTTCAACCTTTCAGACAACACTTATTAAACCAGGAAGGATGCTAGGTGTTTGGGATATAACAAATAAGTCAATTAGGTTAAGTAGTCTACTTCAAGATTTTATAGCCTAATAGGTTGAAGCAATGGTGGAAATCTAATCAAGGCTAAGTTAAACAGATTCTTACTTGCAAGAATTTGAGCTATGTGACTGTCACAGTGATACCAGGTATTGAAAGATGGTATAGGCTTAGGAGTTGGGGTAGTCTTTTGGGGGGGCCATATGTGTAGATGAGCAAACAGTCAAGTAGGAAAATAAGTCAAATATGCAGTGGAAAGATATCACATTTATTCTTTATTTTATTAATGATTAGGTATATCTATATTAAAAGCTACACATTTTCTCATATTCAGGAAAATAAAAAAAACATTTAGTATGAAAAAGTAAAATGCTTCTGAAAATAAATTGCCATCCTAGAATCCAATTCTAAGTACAGATTTATAATTGTTTTATTATATACAGGATATTTATATACTTTTAATTATTCTCTAAGGATTACATTTACGGTTCATCTATACTTGTAAATTTTAATATCTACAGAGACCACATGGCAGTATCTCATATTACAGTAAAGTAGGAGAAAGAGATGAGTATCCAAAACTATATATAAATTCTAATCAGAGAAGAAATACATTTAAAAAATTAATACTATTGAAGTTAAAGACAATGAGAAATTTGAGAATTCTAGTAAAACTTCAAGGAAAAATTAGTTTACATGAAGGATTCATTCTCTCTCTGCCTCTTATAGCTGGCCTGTTGCTAATTCATTTAACAACTATTATTGATCATCTACTACAAAATTATATAATGGCTTAGTTGCTAGAATATAAAGATGAATGTCATAATCTTTCCCTTATAAAAGTTCATCATCAAATACTTTTCATTTCACACTATTCTTACCATAATTTAATCCAAATCTAAATTACTGCAAATTAAAAAAAATTTTTCTAGTAAAGAGAAATGTATGTGCTAACTTTACAAAATTCAGAAAATATGTTAAAAATACAGGAAGGAAAAATGTTTAAATCCATCTTCTCACATACTATATAAAAGTGGGAAAGAAGAGCTAGGGTGATGAGAGGGGTGGGCATGCAGGGTGGGAGTGCAAAAGCTTAAGATTTTGGGGAGATACAACATCACTGATAGACTAAACAACCAGGAAGAAAAAAAGATCTCTGCCTTGAAGCAATTTTTATATGATGACAGTTTCCCTGAAGGCAAAATTCTACCCTTCGCCCACATCCAGGATGTAGGAGGTCCATGCCCCACTGAGATTTCCCTGTGCTTCACTCATGCTTCCTCTATACAGACCATCTAATGTACCAGACAGGACTTCTTGCTACTGAGGTAATTCTTGACCCTCAACAATGGGTCATATGACCCCACTCCTGTGGTCAAAGCTGTCTGAACCAGACATTACCCAAGGAGATAATGGCTGACCGGAAATCTATGACATGTGTTAGCTGCCTCTGAAAGATGCTATGATCTAATCAGACTCTCCCTGACACATGTCTTAACTAATAGGAGGGGAAGTTGATGTTGAGTAGGAGATCATAAAGGCTATGGGCCTAAAGATATACAAGCTAAAGAAAAGTGGGTTGGGAAAAATGTTGAAAGAATACATGTACAGAGAGGTGAGTGGTCCTGAAAGAGAGGAGATAAGAGTATGGCCAACCTCAGGTTCTTTTCCTTAGACTGCCTTTTTGATTTTTCTATATTCCCTGAGACTTCTCTGTAGCCTTCCAAGTACCTATCCTTTTAACTGAGTTTTAGTGGGTTACTGTTATTTGCAACTGAGACTGGTAGAAAACTTCCTAACAACAAATGTCATGTTTAGTCTTCTTTTGTCATTTTTACTCATGCTATTTACCTATTCTGTTTTCCCTTTCAACAATCTAAATACTATATTCTTTCAAATATAGGCCCAAGAATCACTTTATCCATAAAGCTGTATCTGACTAATCCTAGGCCACAACTTCCCATCTTTGAACTATAGAGCATTTTAGCTTCTACCCAGGAAGCCACTAATTACACGGACTGTATTTGTTTTATGAATTCACTGTATTATTCAACACATAGCCAGTATGTCTGTTGAGTCTTAGTTTCTGAATCAGTAAAATGGATTAATTACACCTCCTTTAAAGAGCAATTGTGAAGAGAATGCTTAGCACACTTCCTGCTAGGTATTTTGTTCTTAAGTGTTTGGCCAAAATTCAGAGGCAAATATCTTTATTTTCTTCAAACTAAATATACAAGAGTGAGAAAATAGCTCATTAAAAGTCAATACTATTTCTTTCATAAATTCAGTGTGAGCAAAAATAAGTTAAAAATGTCAAGAGCATTTTCATTTCCAAGAAGATTTCTTTCACAGGTAAACCTGAATAGATGGTCAAGAAGTATATTAGAGTATCCCCTGTCAATCTGCCTCTCAAAAGAGTGTTACCATTACTTTAGCTTTAGATAATACTAAAATTTAAAGTTTTGCTTTTGGATACCAGCAACACTTTCAGTTTAGTTTTTAGATAAGAAAAATAGTAAAACTGCTTTTTCCTGAGAAGATAATGCATAATTTTATAACTTTCATTATTCAAAAAATTAATTTTGTTCAGACTATAACTCTTTTTTTTAGTAATTTAAAGACCAAGATTTCTCCTTTATGACTTCAATAATTTCTAAAAATTCATAAATAGTTACAATAAGGGCTTCCCTGGTGGTGCAGTGGTTGAGAATCTGCCTGCCAATGCAGGGGACACAGGTTCAAGCCCTGGTCTGGGATGATCCCACATGCCGCGGAGCGGCTGGGCCCGTGAGGCACGACTACTGAGCCTGTGCTCCGCAACAAGAGAGGCCGCGATAGTGAGAGGCCCATGCGCCGCAATGAAGAATGGCCCCCGCTTGCCACAACTAGAGAAAGCCCTCACACAGAAACGAAGACCCAACACAGCTATAAATAAATAAATTAATTAATTAAAAAAAACAAATAGTTACAATAATTCCCTATACCATCTCTTAGCTATAAAACTTAGTCAAATTATGCACTAATATCCTTTCAAATATGCCTCTTCCATTTTCCTCTGAATTTTTTATTATGTTCTGAACTGCATATAGATGGTCCATTTCTTATTGTACTGACAGGCCAAAATATTAATATAATAATACTCCTAACTTTTCATTTGGAAGATTCAAGACCCTTCAAAACATTGCTCAGAGAGAATTTAACTGCCTACTTTCATAACACAAGGCTCTAAGTATACATCCCAAATGTGTCTTAACATGACCTGCACTAAATACATTAAAACATCATTTAACTGTTAAATATAGTGATATAATAAATATAACTATAAGCCAATTTTTTTAGTATTTCTACAAAGTACCAACTCAATAAGATCATTCTAAAAACAAGCATTAAAGTGATAAAAAATTTAAGTATCCTTTATAAATAACTTACTGATTACTAAAATAAATGTAGTATAATGACAGAACCATATACATCTATTGAAACTACAAAACTGTCTGTACTTTAAATGCTCATCTGCATATTCCACTTCAAATGTTCAAAAGTTAAGAATATTTGGGCTCCTCAAAAGGCTAAACATAGAGTTACCAGATGACCCAGCAATCCTTTTCCTAATTATATACCCAAGAGAAATTAAAACATATGTCCACACAAAAACTTGTACACAAATGTGGAAATAATCCAAATGACTATAAACTGATAAACAGATACATAAAATGTGCTATATCTATACAATGAAATATTATTCAGTAATACATGCTTCAACATGGAAGAACCTTGAAAATGTTATACTAAGTGAAATAAGCCAGTCATAAAGGACCACATATTGCATAATTCCATTTACATGAAATGCCCTGAAAGGGCAAATCTATAAAGACACAAAGTAGATTAGTAGTTGCCTTGGGCCATGGGACAGTTGAGGAAAAATGGGAGATGACTACTAATGGGAATTGGGTTTCTTTTTGGGAATGATGAAAATGTTTTAGTTGACTATGATAATGGTTGCACAACTCTGTGAATACACTAAAAACTGAGTTACAATAAAGTAAAAAAACAAAAACAAAAACAAAAAACAAAAAACCCCCTGAATTATATACTTTAAATGGGTGAATTGCATGGTATGCGAATTATAGGTCCATAAAGCTGTTAAAAAAAAGAACCTTTGGATCTCATGTTGATAAAATGCTATTTGACTTAATGCATTCTCTATTGAAATTTTAAAATCAGTATTCTTAATTCTAGCTTCCATATTCAAGACTAAATGTAGAATGTCCCTAGTATGACCTTTCATGTTTCACTTATCAAACTCAGGCACTCATCCATTTAGTTAATTTTACATCACCCTCCCTCTCTGCCTTCTACCTCCCTCCCTCCCTCCCTCCTCTCTCCCTCTCTATAGATATAGAGACAGAGACAGAGATAGAGATAGAGACAGAGATAGAGATAGATACAGAAATAATTTTTTAACTTGCTAAAGTTACATTCAGTTTGGGAACTAACAGGTTTATCCAACATATAAGCTCCTAAGTACTTACCAGACTTGTTCCACAACTTCATTCCAATAGTCACATGACTAGCTAGATTTTTATAATGGAGGGATTTAACAGAGATAAATAAGCCTGAGATTCTAAACTACAAATTATTCACCCTCTTCTGCTGACTCTGATTCCTAAATATCTTCTCTCTATTCCCACCATCATCTTAGCATAATCCTAAATCAGTTCTTACTGGAAATACTGCAAGAGCCTTCTAAGAGCCTTCCTCTGCTTCTCTTCTCCACTCCTCCATGCAGACACAGTAATCCTATTTATTTTAATAGTAATCTTTTTAATATAAAAATCTGATCCTGCCACTCTACCACTTAAAAAAATCTTTCATTATCTCTACATCAAATACACGATAAAATCCCAGGTCCTCTGTTTGGCATAAAAAGCTCTTCTTAATGAGGCCTGTGACTTCATCTTTGGTCTCACTTTCTTCTCATACACTAAGTAACTAAACTTCTCGCCATTTCCCCAAATATAATATGGTCTCCCATGCATCCATGCCATGTATTTGGCACATGGTGTTCACTTCCCTCAAATGTCCTTCCCTTATTCCCTGTTAAACTCCTATACATATTCTAGGTTTCATCTCATGTTATTACCTGGGGAACCGTTCTAATTCACTGAGGTAGTCTTAGGTACTCCTTTCTTGTTGCTCTGGTATATTCCCTAATTAAAGCACTTACAACACTGTATAGCAATTTTCTGTTTTGATATCTGACTTCCTACCACACTGTGAGATCCTTGAGAAGCAGGGACTACTGCTTATCACCTTTACAGCCTTAAACCTAGAATGTAAGACCTCAATAAAAGGCTTTGAATGAAAATGTATAATAATCATTAAAATTTATATGGAACTTGATAATTTACCAAAAAAAGTATGCACATATATTCTCACTTTACCCTAAGGACAAACCCTGAAGTAGGTAGATCTGGCATTATTACTTCAATTTTACAGATGAGGAATTCTGACTTAATATTTATCATCAATTGCCAGTCCGTTAAAAAAAAATGAGAAACTTAAGACTGAGAAAAGTCTCTCCTTACTTTTTATAAATTGTTTATGTAGGAATAACTTTAAAGTAAGTTTTCTTAAATATACTTGTCAATAACTACACAAACTGCTTATAAATTTTCAGTTTCTGAAGTAGAAAAATGTTGACCAACGAGGCCTACACACTTCCTTTAATCTATCACTCCAAAGCCAACAACAAATATTAAGGACCTGTAAGAGGGACAGACATATACTTGTCAATCATGATCCTAATTTTGAACCCACTCTCCTGTTTCTACTTGATTCTACTCTAGTGCTGTCACTACTATCAACTTTTTATTCTTCCTCATTTTTCTGATTTGATGGTTTCATTTATTGTGTAAGACCTTGGTTTCCCTTGAAAACTATTTTGATACCCTATACTAACCCCAGTGTTTCCCGCTGCTTTGTTGGACAACTCCCATAACCTTGTTAAAGTTAATACAAAGTAGTCTTTATCTTGCATTCCAAGTCTTTTATCACTTAACCTAATCCCACTACCATAATAGTAGAAAAATTTATTCATTCTTATTTTCAAGCAGTACCCACTCTGTTTTAAGTATGAATATTAACTTATCCTTTTTGGTCTTCTGTAATTTTGTACTTAGGAGCAACATATTTTATCATTGTTTATGTTTTCTTATCTAAAATATCAATTTTTAGGTGATTATAGATCTTCTAAATAAATAGCAGAAAGGTTTAACAATAGCATATTTAATAACTAACCTCACCTCATCCTCATATCCCCAAATAAGAGTAAAATAACAAGGAAGAAAAGAGCATAGGGAATAGGGATGCCTGAATTCCATTTGCAGCTATGATACTAATCAATAGCATGTGACACTGGGCAATTTAACATCTCTAAACTATAGTTTTCCCATATGCTTGGGACTTTACTTTTTTTAATACACCAGTAATGCTCCTTTTTTTTTTTTTTTAACCTTCTCCTGAAAGTTTAGTTCGGAATGCTCAAATGTCCTGTCACATTGCCTTCTCCATGAGGCCTTTCCTGGCCATATTATTTAAAAATCAGCACTACATCACCAGCACCATTTCTCCTTAGCACTTATTACCATCTAAAATATTTCATTTATTTTTCTTATTTGTCTGACTCCCCCACAAGACTATTGACTAATATATCCATTTTGTTCACTACCGTATCTTCACAAGCCTAGAATAGTCCTGGCACATAGAATGTGTTCAAAGAATATTTGTTGAATATATAGCTGAAGACTTCTTTAATTCCAAAAATTCATTCACCTAAAAAAGTAAATCAGAAAATCTCTTCAAAAAGTTTCCACAAACTGGTCAAGTAAATTGAATACAATAAATGTCTATACTTTGTTTTAACTTTGTCTAAGTATATTATAAATATACTATAAATGTGAAAATTAAAGGAAAAGCATCACTCTTGATTAGTAATTTACCCTATCATTCAAGAAACCTGACTTGTAAAGCACACAGTACAGAATGTCTTCTGTTGGCACCTAGTCCTCATTTCTGAATTTTAATAAACTGTTGAAACCAAAAGAAAAAAAAATGTAACTTGCCATTCATGTGACCTATTTGTGCCAATAAACTCTTTTCCATAGTTACACCAAACTTCTCAAATTCACTAAGGTAAGGAGTTAGGGTCTACTAGTTCATTTTTGTTAGCTAATTTTACCTTACTTAAAACATAGCAACACCCTGGGGTCAGTTGAGTCACATTTGCTTTATGAATCTCACTGAACATCTCTCTCTTAAGACGTATATTGGAGTCCCATAGAGGATAGATAAATGAGATTCCACTCAGCTTACACAATAAGATACTTTTTCATATAAATATAAAATACTATATACAAATACATAAAAGTACAGGTCTAGAATATTCCTCTAACAAAGTTTCACATAAATTTGTTTGGGTCTACTCTTCAATCTTATATAAAGGTTATATTTTAAACAAAGACACAGATAGCAAAAACGTTTCAAAATCTGCCTTAGTAAACAGAACTTGATTTACAAAGCTATATGTTTATTATATAAACACTATCAATTTATTTTAAATCTTGATGAACAGGAGGAGTAACATTATGAAAATGATTTACAAAATAGCCACAGATAAAAGTAATAAGCTACTACAAATGAAGGGACTCATCTACTTAGAGAAAATTTGACCAATTGAAAAAATCTTAATTTAGAATCTAGTGAAACAAAGGAGTGTATGATTTATTTCACAGTAGAAGAGAATTTGGCATAGTGCCTTCAACTACTAGGTTTTCAAATATCTACTGTTAAATGAATTTTTTACTACAAAAAGTTTTACCCTAGACTTTCTTTAATGCAATGATTCTCAATCCTGGCTATATATTAGAATCACCTGGGGGATCTTAAAAATATTTATATACATGCAGAGCCCAATTCCAGACCAATTATATCAGAATCTCTGGGGATGGGGGCTATGCTATGCATTAATAATTTTAGAAAGCTCTCTAGGAGATTTTAATGGGCAAGGAGGGTTGAGAATCATTGCCACAGTGCTTTACAAAGCTTCAGTTCAACATTACTAGATAATATCAATCTGGGGGTTCAAATGAAAATAACAATCAACTAGTGTTGACTGCACTGTTGGCCTGGTATATAATATTACTAATATTAAGGGTGCTATAAGTCTGACTAAAATGGAAAGAAAAAAAGAAAAAGATCTGCTAAAATGAGGTGGTGAGAGGGATTAAGATGAGTACAAGAAGAGTAGGAAAAATATACAGACAGCCTGGAAAAGAAGAGCACCATGAGAAAATAGGAAAAAAATAAAAATATTCATCATCTTAAAGTCCAAAAGCCAAGTGGGAAAATAAAAACAGAATAATTCATACAGTAAATAATTGTATACAGCAAATAATTCATAACAGCAAATACATGTAAAGGGAGCTTCTATAATTGGCTTTACTGTTACACAAAGGTTCTAAATAGGTATATATGCATAAGCTAAATAAATATTACAGACTGTCTACCCTGTATCCAGGTGAGCGTTCAGGGTGATTGGTAACAAGGGCAGGTATGAAAACTTCCAGCCATCTTCCTATCATAGTAAGGACAGAGAAATCCAAACCAAGGATCTCTCCTTCCACTCCTTCTCAAAGAACTCTCATAGGCGCTGGCTTGTATGTCCTATAAGTAGATTATTTAAACTGAGTTTTACATATACACTAGGCATATTGAAAGGAAGTAGGGAAATGGGACCACCACTCCTCCAAAAAAGTTTCTACAAGGACAAGTGACTATCTGGGTAAGGCTCTATGGTTACCCACAAATCCCTTACCAGGTAGCCCTTACCATGGTCTATCACTTCTTCAGGCTCCACCTCACCCACACACAGAGGGAGCCAGGAGGATGGGAGGGTAACTGGACCTAGCAATGGAACCTATTGTCCCAGATATTCAAGAGATTCGAATTGCAATTTGCCATATTATACTAAGATAACTGAATATCCATAAAGTTCAGTTTCAATATCATGTCTACAGAATGATTAATGAAATACACAGATTAGAACAAACCAATCTTCTTAGGCAATAAAGATTTTAGAAAAGCTTCCAGAGAGGGAAGATAGATATAGACTTCTATAAGCTGTTTATTAGGTGGAGGAATATCTCCCAGTACTTAGGCAGTAATTCCACAAAGAACCAGATAGGCCTGTTTCAGGAAACACCCCAACCTTCAGAAAGGATACTGTTAATACTTAGGCTACAGTTTAGAAAACAGGACCTGCCTTTTACGAACTATATATTTATTATAATACAGGGCCAGCAAGGGAAACATCATTACCACCCATGTGCTGTTCTCCACTTCCCAATTTTTGAGATCCTAAAAACTTTCCTTTTGGAGTTAGAGATGAATAACTGAGAGTACTGAGTCCGTTTCCACCTTCCGTAAGTTGTGTCCCAGGATGTGAGGAGGGTAAGAAAAAGCAAAGGGAAAGAATGAGGTAAGTAAAAGAATCTTAACAATATAAAATATCCAAAGAGGTTAAAGGGTCCAAAAATTGGCACTATTAGTAGGACTGATAAGTAATCCATCACTCACAAACAAACCCTTCGTTCAATATCAAGTATGATACTTTACAGGATAAGCCAGCAGAGAAGTCGTGGTACTCCTAATAAAGTATCTAAACTATGGTAATGAAAAATCATAGATTCCTGGGGTCCCCAATTAAGTTTGGAATTATAAGAAAAGAGAGCCTTCTGGCAGACGCTAGATGGCCATCAAAGAAAAGCTGGATAGCAGCAAGGAGACCTCAATGTTCCTGAGGACAAAAAATTGAGGTTTTCTTCTAAAATGTAGCCTGATATACTGAAGAGAAGCCCAAAACCTTGAGAAATCTGCTAAGAACTCTAGAAAAAGTTTATTAGGCTGACTCAGTAATAAAATTCAGAATTCAAATCATTACAATAGAGTAACAAGATAATAGGAATTCTGGCCAATCTTGGAAGAAGGAAGATAAAAAGGGGGATCTGGGAAGAGGAACAGGCAAACAAAGACACTCCCCAGCTGTTGACTCATCCACATTTGGTGTTACACTAGATAAGGCCAGTGTTTGCGTAGTAGGCAAAGGCCACAAACATACCTTGAACACCACTCCATCCAGTCTGATAGGGTTACCGGTGACAAGGTCTGGGGTAACATCCTGGAAAAACTGATAGGTGTGGAAGACTCGGAGAATATGTCAGAGACAAACAGAGACACTAACTCTAACCATATTTCCTTAGAGGACCTTGAAAAGCTTTCAAAGTGAAAGGAAACATTACTTGGACCAGTAAAGGGGAGGATTCTTCAAATTGGAATATCAACCTCCAAGTCTATTTGGACAGTTTTTCCTTTTGTTTTTTGTATGTAAAAAGTGTAGAAGCACTAGACTCTAGAATATAACCTCTCAAGAAATGGCAATAAAGAAATTACATCTAGAAAGAAAATTAATTCCAACTATTAGGTGAAAACTAAGACTTGGAAAGGTATTCTTCCTAGAAAAAAAGCAGTGGCATCTCTAAAAAAATTTCATTTGAATTTCACATAAACTAGTTCCAGAAAGTTCTAAGGCATTAAGTCTATTTGAGTGTGTGTCTACATGTTCATCAGGGATTAATTTGATTTTGGAAAATTAGATGTGTTTTTCAATCAGTGCACTAAGATACTGGGAATAAAATTAGGTCTAGGATTCGTTTGATGCTTCTGACCACATGACCAGTAATCTTTTAAAACTGAATGATAAAAGAATAAATAAAAGAACAAAAATGAGAAGGGACAAAGTAGATAACAGTTAGTTATACTAAAGGTACAGATACTTTTAAAAAGAAGGAACTTAAAAGTTTGAAAAAGTGAGGTTCAGGGCCTCCCTGGTGGCGCAGTGGTTGAGAGTCCGCCTGCCGATGCAGGGGATACGGGTTTGTGCCCCGGTCCGGGAGGATCCCATATGCCGCGGAGCGGCTGGGCCCGTGAGCCATGGCCGCTGAGCCTGCGCATCCGGAGCCTGTGCTCCGCAACGGGAGAGGCCACAACAGTGAGAGGCCCGCATACCGCAAAAAAAAAAAAAAAAAAAAAAAAAGTGAGGTTCAAAAGGGACCATATTGTTTCTAACTGGAAGTAGAGATATTTTGAAATAGAAGTAATAGCAAGATGGGATTTCCCTGGTGGTGCAGTGGCTAAGACTCCATGCTCCCAATGTAGGGGGCCTGGGTTCGATCTCTGGTCAGGGAACTAGATCCTGAATGCCGCAACTAAAAGATCCCGCATGCTGCAACTAAGACCCAATGCACCCAAGTAAATAAATAAATATTTAATAAAAAAAAAAGAATAGCAAGATAATTTGATTTCTACTATGGAATATTACACAACCTAATAAATACTCCTATCACCAGGGTGCAGCAAGTATCTTGAAAAGAAAGCTGACTTCGGTGGTCTTTTTTTACCCTCTTTTCTTTTTTTTAAAATTTATCTTACTGTCGTAAGAACACTCAATATGAAATCTACCCTTTTAACAAATTTTTAAGTGTACACTACTGTTGACTGTACGTACAATGCTGCACAACAGATCTCTAGAGCTTATTTACCTTCTTAACTGAAACTTTGTGCCCACTGTCTAGTAACCCCCCATTTCTCCTTCCCCCCAGTCCCTGGCAACTACCATCCCACTCTTTGATTCTAATAAATTTGACTATTTTAGATATTTTATATAAGTGGAATCATGCAGTATTTGTCTTCCTGTGACTGGGTTATTCCACTAAGCATAATGTCCTCAAGGTTCATCCACGTTGTCGCATATTGCAGATTTTCCTTCTTTTTTTAAGGCCAAATAGTTATTTCTCTGTATTCATATAACTACATTTTCTTTATCTATTCATCTGTTGATGGACAGTTAGGTGGTTTCTATATCTTGGCCACTGTGAACAGTGCTGTAATGAATATAGGAGCAGTAATATGTCTTTAAGATTGTGAGCTGAATTCTTTTGGATAAATACCCAGAAGTGAGTTTGCTGGATTATATGCTAATTCTATTTTTAATTTCTTGAGGAACCTCTATACTATTTTCCAAAGTGACTGCACCATTCTACATTCGCACAGTGTGCGGGGTTCCAATTTCTCCACATCCTAGTCAATACTCACTGCTTTTTGTTTTTTTGATAATAGCCACCCTGAAAGGTATGAGGTAATACCTCATTGTGGATTTGATCTGCATTTCTCTGATAATTAGTGACATTGAGCATTTTTTCATACCTGTTGGCCATTTGTATGTCTTTTTTGGAGTAATGTCTGCTCAAGTTGTTAGCCCATTTTTAAAATCAGACTATTAGTTTTTTTACTATTGAACTGTAAGAGTTCTCATATGTTTTGGAGATTAACACTTTATCAGATATGTAGTTGGCAAATATTTTTTCCCATTCCATAGGTTGCCTTTTCTGACAATTGTTTCCTTTGCTATGCAGAAGCTTTTTAGTTTGATGCAGTCTCCCTCATTTATTTTTGTTTTTGTTGCCAATGCTTTTGGTGTCATATCCGTGATACCTTTGCCACGATCAATGTCATGAAGCTTTTCCCCTGAGTTTTCTTCTAGGAATTTTACAGCTTCAGATCTTACATTGAAATCTTTAATCCATTTTGAGTTGATTTTTGTGTATGGTATAAGATAAGGGTCCAATTTCATTCTTTTGTATGTGGATATGCAGTTTGCCCAACACCATTTGTTGGAAAGACTAGGTTTTCCTTATCACATATTCTTGGCACCCTTTTTGAAGATTAGTTGACTGTATATGCATGGATTTATTTCTGGACCCTCTATTCTGTTCCTTTAGTCTATATGTTTGTCTTTATGTCAGTATTATACTGTTTTGACCACTGTAGCTTTGTAATATATTTTTATATAAGGAAATGTGATGCCTCCAACGTTGTTCTTCTTTCTAAAGATTGATTTGGCTATTTGTGATCTTTCATGGTTCCATATGAATTTTAGAATTGTTTTTTTCTATTTCTGTAAAAAATGCCATTGGGATTTTAATAGGAATTGCTTTCAGTCTGTAGGTCTCTTTATGTACTATGGACATTTTAAGAATATTGTCTTCTAATCCCCCTCCTTATTTCTATTTCAGTTAGTTTTTTTTGTTTGTTTTTTTGGGTTTTTGTTTTTGTGGTACGCGGGCCTCTCACTGTTGTGGCCTCTCCCGTTGCGGAGCACAGGCTCCAGATGCGCAGGCTCACCGGCCATGGCTCACGGGCCCAGCCACTCCGCAGCATGTGGGGATCTTCCCGGACTGGGGCACGAACCCGTGTCCCCTGCATCGGCAGGCGGACTCTCAACCACTGCGCCACCAGGGAAGCCCTCACTTAGTTTTTGATCCCTTTAAATTCTTTACTTCCTTAGCTCAACAATGCCACAATAAAAACTTTTTAAAATATTTTATCTAATTACTTAATTTTCAGTAGGTTATTCAAAGTATTTAAAAGTCTACCACAATTCTGTACTTAATAGACTATTGTCTTTTTGGTTTTAATCAAGTGGAAAATTATTTCCCAAAAGATTTTCCCTAAGTCTAAACCTTGTTGATGATTTAGACACCCCATAACCTTGTTCTCTGTTCCTACTTAGGTGTGGAAAGACTCACTAAGCTCAAATCAATATTAAGGAATTTGTCTCAGAGGTTTGAACAAAGAAAACAGAAATTATTCCATGAGCTATCTTGTGTCAATTTTCTCAAAATTGCTGGCTATTTCAAACTCCCTATGCATCAAATATTCACATGTACATCCTTGATGAGAAATACCTCTCTGATATCCTAACCAATATTCTTACCAGGAAGACCCATTACATCTGCTGTTACTATTTCCATATTGAGTTCACAAGCATGATTCATTACTCTATGTGTGCATGTGATATTACATATCTCTCCTAGGGAAATTTGTAATTAGGTCAAAAAGTTTCCCTATCCCAATATTGCTTCCCATTTCCTGAGTCATATGATCTTATCAAGCCCATGAAATAAGCTTCTTTTGGCTTAGTGGTCCCTCACTGATATATGAAAAGATAGGTAAACACTGTTTTCCTAACTCACATTGAATTCCAGAATTTATACTTTAAGAGAGTCATTTTTTTAAATGTCAACTGAAATACCTCTAGTCTTTTGCCTCAGACTTATATAAAATGTTAGACTATATGAAGTAATTAAATATAAAATGACTAAATAGAATATATTGGAATATTTTCCAGTTAAATATAATTAAGGGAGATTTTACTTTACAGTGCAAAAAAGGCAACTAAAAAACTAAAAAAGAAGTATCTTAAAATTGGGCAGAAATAAACTAAATTGCACTAACTACTTACAGAAATATCTGTACCTATCTATTTATAATAGATGCCTAGGATCTGAGAAATAGAAATTTGGTGACCATGTTTTATAAACTATTAGAGCAATATTGAGATAACATACAACCCGAAGGTTTAATTATTTTATTAAAATTCACTTTAAGAGGTAGCTCTTTATACATACACATTTTCTCATGTGTAACACATGGCTTTCTGTTTCTTTTCTTTCCTTGCTCCTTTAAAAAAATATATATGGTATTTACCGAAGCCAGTATTCATTCAGCCTAATTTTTTACATACTGTATATCTATAGTATAATAAAATAAAAATTAATGCTTGATAAGACACTTGCTATGGAAAACAGTTTGACAGTTCCTCAAAAAGCTAAACATAAAATTACCACATGACCTAGCAATTCTTCTCCAAGGTACATACATACCAAAAATAATTCAGAGACTTGAACAAATATTTGTACATCCAAATGTCCATCAATAGATGAATGGACAAATAAATGAGATATATATATATACACATTTATATATTTGTATATATATATATATATAATATTTATTTATATGTATAACGGGATATCACTGAGTCCTAAAGAGCAATGGAGTTGGGATACATGCTATAACGTGGATGAACCTTGAAAACATTATAGTGAGTGAAATAAACCTGACACAAAAGGACAAATATTATGTGACTTCACTTATAGGAAATATCTAGAATAAGCAAATCAACAGGACAGAAAGTAGATTCAAGTTTACCAGGGGCAGGGGTAGGGAGAAATGGAGTTAGTGTTTAACAGTTACAGAGTTTCTATTTAGAATGATGAAAATTTTTAGAAATAGACAGTGGTGATGTTTGCACAACATTTTGAATGTAATTAATGACAATGAATTCTAAACATAAAAAGTATTAAAATGGCAACTTTTATGTTATATATTTTTACCACCATTTCAAAAATGTAATAATGTAATTTACCAAAAACCAATGGATTGTACATTTTACATGGGTAAACTGTATGGTGTATAAATTATATCTCAATAAAAATGTTATAACAATTAATGTTTAAAGTCCCTCTTCAATGATTGAAGCGCAGGTCCCTTTTCCTTAAAGAAGCCTTCCCTGATCATTCTATGACCTTCTCTTAATATCAACTCATAGTATTTTACTTGTTTATATCACTCATTTAGCACTTAATTTCATCCTCCTTTTGAAATCTCTGGTGTTTTTAAATTACTATTACACATTTAATATTTGATTATGCCTTGTTTACAAAACAAGATTAGTTGCTCAAATTATCAAATCAAGACTCATATTTAATATTTGTTTGTATTTTTTTTTTTACCAAACGAGATTAGTAGTAGCTGAAATTCTCAAATCAGAATCCAACAGCCCTCCATCATCTTCAAATTATCAAAAAATATTTCAATTTTACACTTGCACATATCAAGTAAGAATTTCAATAACAACTGTTATTTCTGGGAAAAAATAATCAGAATACTCATTCCCTGGGCACTCCAATGAATCAAGGATGTAATAGACTTAGTTTTATAAATATTAAAAATAGGTAGTAGGATACTTATAACAGAAAATTCTGTTTGACCAATCATTTTTCTTTTTCCCCAAATGAATTAAAGATAAGATACCATCCAAACAAAAAATAAAAAAGGTGAGGGCTTCCCTGGTGGCGCAGTGGTTGAAAGGACGTCCCCTGCCGATGCAGGGGACACGGGTTCGTGCCCTGGTCCGGGAAGTTCCCACATGCCGCGGAGCGGCTAGGCCCGTAAGCCATGGCCGCTGAGCCTGCACGTCCGGAGCCTGTGCTCCGCAACAGGAGAGGCCACAAAAGTGAGAGGCCCGCGTACCGCAAAAAAAAAAAAAAAAAAAAAAAAGGTAAGGAATACACATTTAACATATATACAAATATTTTTATGTCTAAGTAGAAATGTACAGGATATATACATTTAATCCTGAACAGGATTAAATAAAATATGAAATTACACAGATAATTTAGTTATAATAAAAAAAGGTGTTTGGGGGCCAACCAAAAGTTTTGTTTACTTAAAAATCTTATTTAATAATTATAGTGATCTTAAAATAAATTATACATAAGAATTTGGGGTATAATGATGAGAGAGAAGGAAGACTTTAGAGAAAAGAACAGAAAGAATGAATATATATATATATATGATATTCCTTTGGAAAATAGCATAAAAACTTGAGAAATATATATAGCACACTTGGGATAAAGTTATATACTTATAGAACAGAGATACAAAGGCTAGGTAAATTTTCTACCTATGTAGAAAATTAATATATGCTTAAAATGACCTTTGAGGCTTATAGGCTATTTTAATCCACAGCAGGGTTTTCTTTTTTTAATTGGTACTTAAAGAAATACATAATATGTGTTTGCTAAAATATTTCTTTCCTGCAGAATGTCTGAATGATTTGCTCTTAAGTATGTCTTTGAAAACATATCATAAATGTAAAGAGTATTAGCTCACATGAAATTTAAGAAATAACGTATTTTGTTCTAAAGGCAAAAGGTTTAAGTTTTTAAAATATGGCATCATTACCTCAAAAGTAAATCTATTTCAATGAACAACTATATTTCTATTCCCCACCAAAGTAGAATGACTTATGTTCACTTTTACAGTGAAAATACCCATTGGCATCTCAGAGAATATTGCTTTTCCAGCCAGAAGTACAGCTATTTATCAAATTCACTTCCCCAGAAAACAGTCAATAAAGAGAAGGAAACAAAAAATGGTTTCCATCAGACAAAATAAATGAGTTAAAACTCATTCTTCATTAATTGGGAAGTCCTCATACCCTTAATCTCTGAGGCTTTATAATTTACACATGATCCAACAAGCTTGGATTGAGATTCCCAAGGTCACAGCATATTAGAAAGAGGGATAAAGATGATGATGATAGCAGCTGTAAATTTCTAAGCACATATTAAGCACTACACATGGGAATGAGGGCCAGGAATGGAGAGAGTATCTGTAATAGGAAACTGTACTGAAAGCTGTGTAGGAACTTAAAAAAGACCAAGAAATGGCTTGACTCCATGACCAAGAATCTAGAAATCTTATGTCTCAAGGGTATCATTATGCTACAATACAGAATAACTAATGCTCAAAAAGACAACTCCTTGAGACCTTAAACAAATGTCTAAAACTTTGCAAGGTTAAAAATATACATTTTTAAAATAAGGAGCATGGACAATACAATCCAAAGACCTAGATCTGAATCCAGACCCATCACCTAATATATCAATGACCTTAGGCAATTGTAATCTCCTCCAGACTCAGTTTCTCCAAATGTAAAATGGAAATAAAACTCACCTTACAGCATTATGGTGAGAATCAATATATGTAAAAGCACCCAGCACAACTCATGAATATAGTAGCTACTGAAATACTCTGAAAACTTAACTACTTAGAATAATTTGTTGAGATAAACAATTTTATTACTTTTAAATGTTATTATTTTTTAGATGTTTAGATGTTACTCTAGTTTGTAAATATGTAAAAGTAGAAAAAGCCGATTCATTTAAGTGTATAAAGAATGCTGTCAAAGTTCATCATAAATCACCACCAATTCATTCTTCAGCCTCAATTTAGATGGTATCTCCTCTGGAAAATCTTCCCACAATTTCCACTCGCATATCTATTAAACACTTAAAAATCTACCACGTCCAAAACCAAACTCCTGATTGTCCATCCCTATCCCAAACCTACTCCCTATGAAAACCGTCCCCATCTCACAGTTGATGGCAACGCCATCCTTCTAGTTGCTCAGCAAAAAACCTTGGAGTCATCTGGCCTTCTCTTTTTCTCGTATCCCACATCCAATCCATCAGAAAACATTTTGGTTGAACCTTAAAAACATCCAGAATTTAACCACTACCAGCCTTACCTAAGCCACTACTTTTCAATCAGATTATTCTAAGAGACTTCTAACTGGTGGTCAATGCCTCCCTACCATCTATTCTCAACATAGCAAGTGGAGTGAACCTTTACAAATATAAGCCAGATTTACCAAAAGCCCGCAATGGCTCCTTAAAGTCCCTACAGTGCTCTGTAAAGCCCCAATTACCTCTGTCAAAACGTCCTACTCTCCCTTCTCCCTCACTCTACTCCAATCATTACTCTGAACACACCGGGTATGCTTTTGCCTTGAGTCCTCTACCTGGAAGGCTCTTCCCAAAGATATCTGCATACTTTACTTTCTTGATCGTTGCTCATACATCACCCAACTCATCACCACCACAGCCTTCTTACCCTTCTCTACTTTTTCTTTCCTCCATAACACTTGTCACCTTCTAACATGCTATATACTTATTTATTATGCTTACTGTTGACTCCACCCCAATATACGTTCCACAAGAGCAGAGACGTTTGAAAATTTTATTTACTTATATATCCCTAGAACAGCACCCCAAATATAAATTAAGTATATAAATAAAAGAAGACATTAGAACTTCTTTGTGTCACCTTTAGTATCTTGCACTTACCCCTATTATATCAGTTATCACATTGTACTATAATAGCCTGTTATATTTTTGCCTCTTCCACTAAACTGTAAGTTTTGTGAAACAAGGGATTTTATTTTGCTTTCCATTACTATCACAGAATGTACTTATAGTGTCTGACACTTAGTAAGGACTCTAATATTTGATAAACTGCTGAAAAAGAACCCCATCTAAATCAAAGGCTTTAGCGCCTTTATTATCTCCGAAATATAAACACAATGCTTAAAGGCATGACACTGAAGACTGAGTTCTTTCTAGATTTTGTTAGAGATTTTGGTCTGGCTCTGGCACTTATTGACTAAAGGACATTGATGAAATCATTTAAATTCTCTACAGCTATTTCCTTATCAGTAGAAATGGGGGTAATGATACTACCTATACCTCATGTGATTATCATGAATGTAAAATAAGATGATAATGAAGGAATTCAGAACATGCTTCTTCAAAATACGCTGCTCTGGCATACTGACTGTTTTGAGTTAAAGGCACTTGAAAAACAGCAAATACAAGAAAAACACTGACCTTCCTTCTTTCTCTTAAAAGCAGGAAATGAAATTACTATACGAAAGATGTCCTCCCTATACCAGACGGAAAGTAACATTCTTATCATCAAAGAGGAAAAGTTGAGACTGAGAGAATTCTCAACAAACAGACCTTGTTAAAATAATTCTTATCTTCCTTTAGTCTCCCCAAATAGCTTAGTCACTTTTCCACAATTGCCTCTCTTTGGTCAACCTAACATAAAACAAGTAGATTTCACCATTTGTTTGGTCTTCATTCCTTTTGCAGACTCCGTTTCACACAAAACTTTGTATTAAATAAAGGTGTATGCTTTTCTCCTGTTGATCTATCTTACCTCAATTTAATTCTCAGGCCCTGCCAAATAGAACTCTAAGAGGGTAAAGTTAAAAGTTTGCTTCTCCTACAATAAAATTAGCCCAGTAGTTTGCACATATTAAGTATTCAATAAGTGACATCTATTATTTGCTATTACAAATTAAACAGGACTTCCCTGGTGGCACAATGGTTAAGAATCCGCCTGCCAGTGAAGGGGACATGGGTTCGAGCCCTGGACCAGGAAGATCCCACATGCCGCAGAGCAACTAACCCCGTGTGCCACAACTACTGAGACTGCGCTCTAGAGCCCACAAGCCACAACTACTGAGCCCACGTGCCACAACTACTGAAGCCCGCGCGCCTAGAGCCCGTGCTCCTCAACAAGAGAAGCCACCACAATGAGAAGCCTGCACACCGCAACGAAGAGTACCCCCCACTCACCGCAACCAGAGAAAGCCCGCGCGCAGCAACAAAGGCCCAATGCAGCAAAAATAAATAAATAAATAAATAAATAAACAAAAAAACCCAAATTAAACAGAGGCACTATTATAAGTCCTACTTCAATAACTTGACCAAGTTGGAATATTCATTAAATATAATCTTTGGAATCTCCTTAGAATGACCAATAAAATAAATTATCGAGTTACCTAAAATATCTTTGATAATCATTTTGCAAAAGAAGTTACCTTAACTCTCTCAGCAAAAGTATTTACATTATCTCAGAATATTTTTAAAATATTTCTGAATGTTAGGTTCTATGACCATCTTCAGTAGCTGCCTTCAGTGTTTAATAATTTCATAGTATTTTAAAATATAACCAGGATGCCTAATACTAGAGTTTAAAAATTAAACATCTTACTTTTTAGGTGAACTATACTTATAGGCCTATAATATATACACATCTTCTTCCCTCTACTCTAAATAATTTCATTTCCAGGAAGAAGACTTTTGAGAAAAAGTTAAATAATTTAAGTATATTTGTGACTCTTTACTAAATCACCTCCAAGCTTTCTACTTCTCATTTTAGTCATGTACCCAACAATATGTAGAATCCTCTGGTAATGTTATATTAGGGATTTAGCAAAACTAACAATTTTGTTGAAATTAAAAGGGCAGTTATATGGTGTTTATTTTAAACTTTACTTTCCACTATTTTACAATAGAAATAATTTTTCTATTATTTTCTTGTCTACTGTGACTCCTAAATCTTTTCCTATTCTATGTTCAGGGTCAGTTGTCCATTTTATAAAATACTTATGAATAATTATTTTCTTTACACTTTGTACTACCATAAAGAAAAACAACATTCATTTTACTTAGCACACATATGAACAGTAGACAAGAAAACCAAGGGAAGCAGTTTAAATGATTGTCCCAAGACCACAGATGGAGTGACTGCCAGCTTTAGGATTAAAACTAAGAAGCTCATTATTCCCCTTCTTATATTCTGAGTACTTAATATTGTTTTTACATCACCGGGATCTCATAATTAATTTAAGAATAATAATTTAATTTAATAATTAAAACAATTATCAATAATCCTGACAATATATTTAAATAGATTTATGAAATGTATTCAATAAAAATAAAATTAGTTTACCCAAATATTCCCTGAAAAAATTAATCTGATTTACTACATAAGTTATTTTTAAAATGTTGCTTAGAGTGTCAAGAAAGTGACAGCTTAATATAATTTATCATTTCAATGTCTTTTTTAAAAGCTAATTTCTTTAACCAAAATCTACCGTAAGTATATGAGAAGGTTGGATTTAATACCAAACAAAAATACTTTTTCATTAAAAAAAAAAATCCTCCAAACTTAAAACAGTAGTTTCTACTCTAATTGTAAACTTCAACTTCAGGAATTACTTACAACAGATATATCTAAGAAAAGACAATGATAAAAAGTAAAGAAAACACAAAATACTATTGCATTTACAGGAGAAAAAGACATACAGTATAACATTAACAGCTTACTGTGGAGAGTGGGTTTAATCAGGAAGTAGCCATTATCCTTTCGATTCAGAGCAGTGACAGCACTCCAAAACAACAAGCCGTGATATTTTTCAGTTAAAAGGCATGAAAGAATACCTACTATTGTGTCCTAGCTTTGCTGACCCTAAAGGTCACCATATGTCTTTTATCAGAAGCTATCATGAAAACATAATCCAAGTAAGCATTTACAATGCTTTATTTGTTGAAACACCTAAAATCTACCTAACACAACCTCTCTCTCTCAGTTACTCACAAAACATGGCTGTCTTATTCAGAGATTAGCAATTATTGTAATGAGATACTGTCGGAGAGGGTCAAATAGTACTTCCTGCAGTTTACACATCTTGATTTCCTGGTAAACAAACTGAAAGGCAGGTGGAGCACTTAGATCACCAGTAACCGTGAATGCTCACGTGACAAAACTAAGCCAGGTGAGGTTGATGTCTCAATCTTTCTTTTCTTAATTTTATTAACGTCAAAACAGATAATAAAGAGTTCTATCTTTCTTCCTTTTTTAAGGAGGGTTTATTCCTGACATGTGAAAGCACACAGTTTATAATAAGGAATGCTTGAGAAACGAATCTGTTTAAGTAGGTTTTAAAAATTACTTCTCGGCAGGTAAATTTAAAAACAAGGCAACACTAGCTAACAAGGTTTGAAAAGAAACTAAGATTAACTGTTCAAAAACCTGCTATCTATAGAACATGTCTTTGAATTTCAACTCCTTCAAGAAAATAGATAAAAGAAGTTTCTGAGTTATAAATAAAGACAAGCTCTTGCAAAATAAAACTATAATTCATGTGGCAGTCTTTGGGGGAAAAAATCTCGATTATATGAATCAAAAAGTTTACATAACTTGAAGCTACTCCCTGCATCATTTAAAATTCATATTTCAAAAAGAAAACAAAACCTAAAATATTTAACTGTGAGCATTTAAAAATACATATTGTTAGCTTGAAAATTAAGTTTCTCTGTCCTGAGTTCTTCCTCCAAATTGCTGTTTTTTCACTCTGAAATTTCTAGTATAGTTGAATGAAGATTGATTTAAACTAAGGGTATAAAACAAACACACTGTCAAAATGATAAACTAATTCACTAATTTAAAAATATTTAGGAGATTTTTTTAATCTATAAAATTTCATTTATCTTTAAAATTCTATATATTCTAAGGCCCAGCATCTGCCTTAACTATTATGAACACAGCATGCTTTAATTTTAATGCAAAGAGCTCTTAATGACCCTTTTACAGCAATATAATCAAGGCATTAAATTATATAACTTAAATCAGGTGTATATTTACTCTGCAAAATAAAACTCTAATGTATTGCAATAGAAAACAAAACAAAGTGACAATAAAATCACTGACAACAAAAAGAACACCTAAGTAGACAAGACTGTGCCAAGAATACAAAATATCAGAACAGGTTATGTTACAAACATTTAATATGTATCATTTGAAAGGAGTACATATTTAATACTGAACACCATTAATGCAAGTTGCTAATCACCATCTTTATTATGATGATGCATGAAATAGCAAATTTTCAGAAAACTATTACTAAAAGTTTCCGCTGAATTTCTTGGTCCAATTAAATAATTCAAATATCCTATAGTTACCTGGAATGCAAGACACAGCCCTTATTTCCTTTATAGATAATTTAAGATATAATTCCTACCAAGTAGGTAGCTTTGACTATGTAATTCATATACGGAAACAAAACAAAATTTTAAATTAGAAAACTATTATTTCAATTATTTCAAAGACCCATGACTATCTTAGTTTCCCATATGGATCAAATTTAAAGGATAATGAAATTAAGATACAGAAGTAAAGAAAATAAATTTGAAATTTTGTTTCATTCAAGGTAGCTTTTATCAAACGTCAGCAAATCTCAGGGTAAGAGTTTACAATTTGGTTGAAAGGGCAAGGATGAAAACCAGGGTAAATATGATACCCTCTGAGTTAGAAAAAGACCCCCTCTGAGCTAACACGTGAGAAAAGGAAACCTTTTCCTCCTCTAGATGTATTTCAGCTCTACTTGTTCTGGCAGTCAGGCACTCTTGCGTAAAGCACACTCAGCACAACGAACTATACCTGGCAGTTCTGTACAGGGAAAAACCTCCAGAAAGGATTCCCTTGCCCCTGGCAGGTCTAAGAACCACAGAGGAGATTAGTCCTCCATGACTTAAAAAATTCACGCAAAATGAAAATGAAAGACAGGAAAGGGGACAGGAGAAGGGAGAAAGGCTCCTACATTTATTTGCTTACATTCTGCTGGCAGTAAAGAAGCTTTCCATAGTTATTTATATCCCATCTTATTTCAAAATAACTTAAGGTGACTTATGGACATATGATTAGTAAAACATATGTCCATAAGTCACCTTTCAAAATGTAAATTAATATGAATAAAGGGAAAATAAACGGAAGCAAGAAAGATGAAACACAAAGTAAAGCTGGAACATAGAAACGCCTGTCATAAAGGCCTTGCATAACTCTAAGATGTGAGTGGTTCAGCTCTGAGCTTCCTAGCAATCAAAGTAAAGTGGGAAACAAGATCAAATTATAAAATTCTCATTCTGTATAAACTGCATTTTACAAATAAGCACCAAAGCTTTCCCTAGTACTTAGAACTGAGAGAAATATCTTCATACTTTTCAATAATGCAACCCTGGACAAAAAAATAATTTTCTCAACAGCATCTTTACAGAGATTAAATAACAAATTTCATATGAAATTCCTTTCACCCTTTCTTCGGGGCAAGTTGGGATCATAACATCATGAAAGGTTACCCAGAAAATGAGCCAACTTTCTAGGAAGCTATGTACCTAATTGGGATCTTTAAACAAACACTAACAATCCCCAGCATCTTTTGTTAAATTCACAGTCCACTTTCATATTCCAATTTCATATTTCATTTTCTAAATGCAGATTCTTCTGCTGGATGAGTAAATAAAACGGACATGCAAGTGATAACTGTGGTTCCAGATCAAGGAGAAGACATTGGTAGGATAGGTCCAGACACTTAAAAGGGATCTCTCTTTTTAACTTAAAACAGTTCCTCTCTTCCTCTTTGTTGACCTTCCATGATCCTGCTCAGTTCAACAGCCTGGGAGCCCAATCTCTGATGATTTACATTCCTCCTCAGTTTGGTATTTGTAACTACGGTAGAGAAATCTGACTTAGAGTTTCTAGATTCCTACCTTCTCAGACAGTCTGCACCAATTTCAATTTATTTTAGAGCATGAATCTTGGCATATTTTTGCAGCATTTACTTTTCATATTATTGTTGGGGGAGAAAGACAGTAAAATTAATATAAAAGCAATTTCCTATTTCCCATTTTATTATACAAGATAAAACAAGGTCCACAATAGTAGCACCTCAACACACCATACATCTGGACTGAATACGACTAAAATTTAACCACGCTACAATCTAATTTTCATGTGGGGTAAAATAAATGAGTAGTAGCAAATATATTCCATTACAGTTGTGTTGGTCTCTTCGCTGTCTCCCAAAGATGCCAAGGTTATGTTCTCTTACCTACCAGTTTGTTTATGTTGTTTCCCATTTCTTCCTTACCACACTATCAGCTTAGATCTCATCATTTTCAGGAGGCCCCTCACTCAGAGCCTAACTATTTGAGCCCAGAAAACCTTCTTTCTCCACATGATTTAGCTCTGTATTACTCTCTAATTATTTTAGGGATCTCCCTTACTAGATTTTGAAATTTCTTATTTTGTATTACCCATTGTGAACAATAAAATGTAAACATTATAAGTACAAATTAAATTAAGATGGTGCATTAATAAACTGCTGTACATATTTATAACAGCTCATGTTTGTCCAACATAAACAAGTTATTTATTATGATTGCATCAAGTGAACCGGAAGGCCAATTTTTATTTTTATTTATTTATTTTTGGCTGCGTTGGGTCTTCGTGGTTGCGCGCAGGCTTTCTCTAGTTGCGGCGAGTGGGTGCTACTCTTCGTTGCGGTGCACGGGCTTCTCATTGCGGTGGCGTCTCTTGTTGCGGAGCACGGGCTCTAGGTGCTGGCTTCAGTAGTTTCAGCATGCGGGCTCAGTAATTGTGGCTCGCGGGCTCTAGAGCACAGGCTCAGTAGTTGTGGCGCACAGGCTTAGTTGCTCCACGGCAAGTGGGATCTTCCTGGACCAGGGCTCGAGCCCGTGTCCCCTGCATTGGCAGGCGGATTCTTAACCACTGTGCCACCAGGGAAGTCCCCAATTTTTATTATATAGATAATTTCTAAATGATATACAATCAACCTATATTAAATCAAATCTTGGGCTTTTCTATTTTCAAGCTTGTCAAAAGAATTTTAGTTATGACAACTTTTGATAACACTACCAAAAGCCAAATAGATTTTGTAAATTATTGTCAGACCTCAAAATGACTAAAATTAAATGACAATTGTGTCCAGTACAGTTTGATCCACATTTGAATTCATATACATAACCCTAAGAGTCATGCAGTCTTTTACCTGATTAAATGAACTCTTCCAATGTGGAGCCACTGAAATTTGTTATTTCTGAACTTCCTATTTTATGAAAATTGAAATCTAACTATAGTAATCTCAACATACAATTTTTGCTATTGCAAAGGGTAGTAGTATTTACATTTGGCATAATATGTACACTTGCTTAACATTCTTCTTGCAATAAGAAAACCCATCCTAACATTTAAAAATGTTAGAAAGCTTATGGTTAACCTCATATTAATTATCAACTTAAATCAAGATTATAGTCTATTCATGTAAAAAGTTATAGGATAATTTAAATGGTTACTTTATTAACCACCTTACAATTGTTTATTTCAGGGAACAAAAGTAGGAAATATAGCTATAATATAAATTGAAAAGCTTTGAATAAATTTAATAACAAAAGAAAGAATATAATTCAATTTTCTCTCTTTTTCTAAAAGACAAACTGAAAAGAGTAAACCAAAGAAAGCTACACATATATATTTTTTCATTTATTGTAACATAATAGATACACACAGAGCCTGTAAAAATACAATATTCATTTTGCTGCAGAAGAACAGACATTGCATAACAATGAGATTTGCTAATGAAATCAACCATCAACCTGGAATACATATGTATTAAACCAAGACCCCAGTGTCATTTTCTTTTTGCATCGTTTGTTCTTTCTTTCATTTTTTCTTGACCTTGTCAGTATTTTTGTCCTTTAGATTTCGGAACTTTGGTAAAGAAAAATCAAGACTATAACATTATTATATAGAGTACTGCTTTTTATTCATCACATTTATTTTTAATGTAAATTCCAATTGTTCTGCTTCTATCAGCACTATTAATGTATCCTTGGGAAAAAAAAAATCAATGGATGCTACCAGAAGAAACAAAGGAGGTTTATTTCTATACAAAATTGTTGAATCAGGTTTGAAGAAAACTTTTATCAACATTTGACATAAATTCCATATAAAAACTTTTATAGCAATATTAGTCCTTACTTAAGAAATAAGAAAATAATAATATATTTTAAAGGCACTTTTGTAATAATGTAATTCTTCCAGCAGTTCTCACTACTGACAATTAGTAGATGAAATAATGTAAGGCTGATATAATAACCATGTTTTTAGATAAAAATCATAACTTTTCCCCCCAAAATGCTCTGCTGTTCTGGTCTACAAAGTTAATCACTAATTTCCATTTATCAAAAATAAGCAATTTTGAGAATTTTCTTAAAGATTTATGACTTAAATTTATGATTTAGTTATTACAATTTTCTGTAAAAGCCCAAAAGACTATGAAAATATTTGATATATATGTCTTAAAGAAAAGCATTAATGTCCCTCAGAATTGATTTATATCTTTTTGAGTATAAGCTATTTAACTAAATGACTATCTGTCCTATTGGTTGTCCATTTACACAAATTAAGTTTTCAGTTCACATGTACTACAGATAAAATTAACAGCCTAGCCTGCTGTGGTATACAATTGCTACTAATTCATGATTATAATAGTTTTTTTTAAAAGCAGTACTTATACCAGCTAAAGCAACTTTAGCCAAACAAAACTGTTTCCTATTTTTATTTTCATAACAACTTAATATCTAACCTCAAACAATATCCTGCAAAATAACAAAAGTCAATAAATATTACAGTTTTATTAGAAAAGTAAACCAAACAGATATTCCTTATCAAACTTAAATTCTCTGAAAGTTGCCACTGACAGTCTAATAGTTCTCAAGGCTAACTATTTTAAAAATAGTGCAGGATAATTTTAAACAAAGAACTACATAATCACAGGGCAATCATTAATCCACACACGAAGTATTTCCCTAAAACCCCAGAAATTTCTATTAAAATGGCAAAATATAAATCAGTCTGTAGGGAAACAGACAGCTAAAAAAATGTCTATGGCAATCCCGAAAACCTACTTTCACTAAGGCAAAGGATGAAATCCTAATAAAATGTGGTGATAGGCTTTGGAAGGTTATAAGCTCCTTGCTACTCAAACTGTAGTCCACAGACCAGCAACGCTGAAACTACTTGTTAGAAATAAAGAATCTCAAGCACTAGCCCAGACCAAATGAATCAGAATCTTATGCACATTAAATTTTAAGAAGCCATGATCTAGAGAACTCCTTAGCCTACCTAACAATTTGTATATCAATTCCAGTAACTCCTGATATTCTAATAACTCCTCAAAAGTCCATATTAAAATTCAGAATATTCGGAGAATAAACTATTTGTCATGTTCAAAGCCCATTACCTACTATTTGCTTAATTATCTGAAGTTTCGTATTCACATGGACTACAGATTTTAAATTTGTAGTAATACAAAAAAATAAGAAGGTGGGAATAATGTATTTTCTTAGATCTTAGAAAATATTAAATAAATGGATAAAATTGAAGTATTATACAGTCTTAGCAATTATTTTAAACTACTTCAGCAAAAGAATCCTTTCTTAAATAAAATCCTGTGAAGAAGCCCTGTATACTAAAAAAGAAATAAAAGGCTGCTCTTTGGGGCAGAGGAAGCACCCAGCAGTAGCCAACACATCTCAACAGAACCAACTCATACGATTCCTCAGAGTACAGTTTGAAAACCTGATTTAAGGGAATTTTAACTTAAGAGTCTAAAAGTGAACTGAACAACTGTTATACTGATCACAAATAAAGTTTACTATTCATCAAAGCAAGTTGTAAAGATCGCTAAATAGAAACCCACCCATAATTTAGTTTTTCTATACTGTTTTAAAGTAAGAACACTAGATAAAATTACATAATTAAGCATTTTTTTTCTAATTCAAATTGATCTTTCCCCAAATAGGTCTAATTGGTGAACTTGGATTTAACTAATATGTTATCTTCAATTAAATTATTTTAGTTAGCAGTTTGCCTACCTTATATAAGACATTATGTTAAATGCTATATGGGCAATACAGATGAATAGACAAAGTACTTATCACCGTGGAAGTCTAAGACAAATACATGAAATACAGTATGTGCCATGAAAGCAATAGAAATATAGTACTATAGGAGCAAAGTTAACTGAGGATATCAGAAAAGACTTCATGCAAAGCTAACATCTTAAGTAGGCCTTGAAAAGTATATAGGAGTTTTTTGAAAGGCAAAGATGGCTAGGCAGAGAAACTAGGAAAAAAGGTATCCTAAGTGGAGGGAAAACAATATGCTGAGGGTAGAGGCTGAAAAGTATTGGGCATGCTCAAAGAATAGCTTGAGGTAGCTTGCAAGTCCCCCAATAACAAGAAGCATGAGTTATTAATCTTTATAATAGTAGCACTTACAAAACTCAAGTGTTAATATACTTGTATAGCCTAATAAAAGCTTTCAGTATCTACTGTTTGAATGAATTAATCAATCAATAAGTGAATGTAATCTAGTCTAGCTAGTATATAAGGCATATATAGAAAATAGTGGGAGATGTGGCTGAAAAGCTAGTTTAGGACCTTATTAGAGACAACCTTGAACATCACTTTAAGTGTTAAATTTATTCAACACTGCAAACAGTGGTAAACTACTTGCATTAGAAATATTGATCTAGCAGTTTTAAGCAGGATGAATTGGAGCAGAAAGAGATTTCCAAGAGGGATATTACAATATTCAGCCTGTTGCAAAAGATTAGGCAAGAGGAAAGGGTCTGAACTAATAAGATTGTGGCAGTTGAGTCAGAAATACGGAGATAAATATGAATATGAAAGATAAGATGAATCAATTCTTTTTTTACTTGTTGACTGGTCAAAGTAGAGCAAGAAACAAAAAATTAAATTATAGATGTAAAATCTATTGAACTTCATAGCAGATTCTACATAGACGGAGTAGGAAGGCAAAAATTACGGAAAATCCAAAAGTTGGGAAAAATGTAGACCAGGAAATCTCTTATGCACTTACGGTGTAAACTCATATAACCACTGCAGAAAGAAATTAAGCAATACTTAGTAAAATCAAAGCTGTATGTAGTCAATATCACAGAAATTCCACTTCTGGGTATGTAACCCAGAAAAACTCTCATACATATGCATAAAGTCATATACAAAAATGTAAACTACAGCATTATTTGTATAGTGAAATACTAGAAAATAAATAAAAGATTGTGGTGTGTTTTTATAATGAAATATATAGCAATTAAAATAAATGAACTAGAGCTACACATGTTAACATGGATATATATCTTTAATATACAAATACAACCACTTATGGGAAGTAAAGGTTATGTTGGTTTGTTTACTTCTATTTATCATTTTATTTAAGATAGGACAATCTGAAATAAATCAGTCAAGAAAGGAGAAGCTGGATATGTCTTATGAATAATCAATGAAACAAGTCTCTGGAGGACACAGAAAAGGATAAAAATCAAAAAGCATGAATAAAGTCTTAGGTTTAGTAAGGAGGCAAAATATTTTTTGTTTTTACCAGGACTGATTTATTTTATAACTGGAAGTTTTTGAAAACCCTCACCGATTTCACCCACCCCCCCACCTCTGGCAACCACCAATCTGTTCTCTGTTAACTATGAGTTTGGGTATTTTGTTTTTGTTTTTAGATTCCACATATAAGTGAGATCATACAGTATTTGTCTTTCTCTGTCTTACTTCATGTAGCAAAATGCCCTCAAGGTCCATCCATGTTGCTGCAAATGGCAGGATTTCCTTCTTTTTATGGCTGAGTAATATTCCATTGTATAAATATATAACATTTTTTCTTTATCCACTTATCCATCAGTGGACTCTTAGGTTTTTTCTACGTCTTGGCTATTGTAAGTAATGCTGCAATAAACATGGAAGTGCAAGGTAAAACAATTTTTTTTCTCAGGGATGGGTGGGAAGGTAGAAGAAAAAAAGACAATTTTGTAACTTTTTAATTTGAAATAACTATATATTTACAGAAAGTTGCAAAAATAGTATAGTGAGATGGCATGTACTCATCACTCAGGTCCCACTAATGGTTACACCTTATATAACTATAGTACAATATCAAAACCAGGAAACTAACTACAATGTATACATGTATACATGTATATATACATACATGTATATATGTATACAATGTATACATATAGTTCTATGTCTTACCACAGATCTAGATTCATGTAAACAGCACTGCAAACAAGATACAGATCTATTCCATCACCACAAAGATCTTTCTCATGCTACTCCTTTACAGTCACACCCAAACCCCACTCTCCTCTACCATCCCTAACCCCTGGTACCACAAATTTGTTCTCAGTCTCTATAATTTTGTCTTTACATAAATGGAATTATTGAGTGACCTTTTGAGATTGACTTTTCTCACTGAGCCTGATGTCCTTGAGATCTGTGTATCAATAGTTGATACCTTTGTATTGCTGAGTAGTATTGCATGGTATGGACACACCATACCGTGTTTAGCCATTCACTTATTGTGAGACATTTTGATAGTTTCCAGTTTTGGCTATTACAAAGAAAAGCTGTCATTTTGCTGGGATAAATGCCCAGGAGTGCATTTGCTGGGTCATGTATTTCGCATATGTTTAGTTTTTTGTTTGTTTGTTTTTTTGTTTTTTTAAGAAACTACCAAACTCTTTTCCAGAGCAGTTGTACCATTTTACATTCCCAATGGCAATGTATAAGAGCTCAATTTCTCCACATTCTTGCCAGTGGTAGATATTGTCACTAATTTTTGTTTTAGCTGTTCTGATAGGTGACTAGTGATAGTTCATTTTTGTATTCCTCTGATGGCTAATGATTTTGAACATCTTTTCATGTGCTCGTTTGACATCTGGATATCCTCTTCAGTGAAATGTTACTTCAGTGAAATGTTACTGAGTTTTCTAATTATACTGTTGGCATTTTTACTGTTGAGTTTTGAGAGTTTTTATATATCCTAGATATGAGTCCTTTGTCAGATATGTGGTTTTCCATATTTTCTCCTAGTATATAGCTTGTTTCTTCACCATCATAACAGGGTATTTTACAAAGCAAACAGTTTTGATTTTTGTAAAGTCCAATTTATTGATATTTTTTACTTTCAAGGGTTGTGGTTTTTTGTGTCAGGTATCAATATAAGAACTCTTCATCAAGTTAGGACTTACAGATTTTCCCTTATGTTTTCTTCTAAAAGTTTTACAGTTTTATGTTTTACATTTAAGTCTATAATCCAAACAGATCTTGAACTGGAAAAAAGGGAAATTGATAGATCTGTTTATAAGAAAGTCTTCAACTACTTGGTAGAGTTATTTGCCACATTTATTGGGTATCTACGTAAAGTATGAAGCACTTAAGATACAGATATAAAGTACAGAATATAGAGAATGGAGAAAACACATAGTTTTACTTCATTGTTTTAAGTGCTTTGGCAGAATTGTACGTCAGTGCACCTGACTTAGACAGGAAGAACTTGAGAGTATTCTTCAAGAAGAGTATGTCTGCTCTAAATCTTTAAGAATGGAGAAATTAGGCTACTCACAGAGGGAAGGCTATGTCAGCAAGAAATAATAGCACTGAACAAAGGCAAAAAGACTATATACCCACTGCCTGCTTTAAGGAAGTATAAATGGCTTCAAAGTTGGGGAATACTAAGTATGGGAAATTTAGGCAAAATTTTAGATGTAGATAGGAGACAGATGTAGAAGATATCATATACCCTGTAAATGAGATTAAATTTTATTCTGTAGTGATGGGAAGCTAGTAAAGGATTTTAAGTAGGTGAATAATCAAGTTAGATTTGTGATGGCATTTAAATGGTCACTGAAGAGGACGCTGAATCTGGACACAGCAAGACTAGAGGTAGAGCCACCGGTTAGGAGGCTACTGTGATAGCCCAGGTGAGGCATAATGCAAACGTACATAAAGATTTAGGCATTACGAATAGAGAAAAAAGGATGGATTTGAGAATTATTTAGGAAAACAATAAAGAAATGTCTTTACTGAAAAAGCAGGCAGAGAGAAATGTTGGCTTAAGGAGCACAGAGGTTATGAAACAGCAATTGTGGAAAATCCTTTTAGTAACCAATAGTTAATCTGTAGGATTATATAATACAGCATTTACCAAAGCATTGAAAAACACTAGCCCCTCTTAAGAGGTTCTTTGAAGGAAGGGTCAAAGATTGGAGATTCACAAAACACGTTAGCACATTAAAAGATGTGCCTAAACAGTTGTTAAACAAAACAAAACCTGTTTACCTTTGTTTAACATCAACCCTAGGTTTTTCAAACTTACTTGACCATGGAATCTTTTTATCAAGCAATACTCACTCTACACAACTAAGGCTCTAGCAAAACTATTTTGGGGATCACTGGTTTAGCAACAATATGAGCTTTAGTTAAGCTTACAGCATAATTTTTTTCAATATTCTCTTTTTAAAAAAAAACTTAATTCTTAAATGTAGGTCTATGTGAAATCTCTCTAGCTTCATTTATTACTCCCTTTCATTACTCACACCACTCCAGACACACTGGTTTCCTTATTGTTACTGGAATATGCCAAGTACAATCTTCCTCAGTGTCTTGGCACTGGCTGTTTTCTTTGGAAGAGTCATCACCCAGATATATGCATGACTTGGTCCTTCACTTTCCTAAGATCTCTGTTAAACTGTCATCTTCTTAGGAGGGGCTTCACCAACCACCCTATAACAAATACTAACTTCACAACCCTGACACTCATGACTCTTAATTTGCTTTATCTTTTTTCATAGTGTTGATTACCATCTAATATAGTAAATATTAGTTTACTAACTGTTATCCCTTTCGCTCATTGACTGTTAGCCCCATGTGTGCACAGTCTGTTTTGTTCACTGCCTTATCCTCAGCATTTGCATGTACTAGGCACCCAATAATTAGTCACTGAATAATTTAGTAACCATCATTTAACCTCTATCTGAGTGTATTTACTTCATACCAAAGTAGATTATAGGTGAATAGCTACATATCAACATATCCATTGATAGGAATAGTATTCTTTATGATGTTATGGTTAATATTTTTTATGCTCACTTTCTATCTAAAAGGTCTAACCAGTTTTATCCTTAAAAACAAAAAAAAAACCCAAAAGAAAAAAAACTTACTTCAAGATTTGGGGACCTTTCAAATTTTTCTCCTAATCAAAAACAATTGTAAAATTGTATAATTTTATCTTTAGAAAATGCACGGACATTATTTTGAATAATTGTTGTTAAATTTCTCTTTAAGTTTACTTCTTTAGACACTGGCTTAAGAAAGACTACAAATTGAAGCAATTTGTACAGCAACCTTGACCTTCTAGAACAAAGGGTAGTTTTCTTCCATGATGTACAGAAATTCCTTTCTATAACTTTAGCAACTGTCAAATGCTTTAGTAGGTTTTACGTGTGTAATGCTTCCACTTTTAATTTTAGCCATGACTTACTACTCTTCAGTATAAGTCAGCTGTCCAATTGAATATACTCCACATGGTAGTACACTCTCATGGGGACCTATATTCCTCTAAAAACTGGATTTCTCACTGATACATGCAACAATATATTCTAACATGAAATACTATCTCTAAAAGAAAGAACTTTTAAAAATATACAAATAAATCAACACAAGATACATATTTGACCCAGGTATAAACTCTTCATTCAACAAAAAATTTTCTGTACAGCAATCTAGCAATGATTAAAATGAAAAACTTGAATTCTTTCCAATAAAAATATGTGCAATTAAATAGTAAATAAAAGTCTCTAAAATTATGTATGCTCATTATGCAGTGGTCATGAATAAGTAGGTGTACTCTTTAGTATTCTAAGTTTTATTCAAAGAGACTAGTTTCTTTTACCTTCATAACTAAAGCTATTTTATATGTATAACAAGTCATAATCTAAGGGTCACCTAATGTTTTTCATGAACTAGTTTAATGACCTTAGTTGAATCACAGTCTATGAGACTCAGTTCCTTCATCTGTAAAATGAGAAAGTTTGTCTAGGATTTTTAACATATTATTTTCTAGCTTTAATACTCTGTGAGTCTAAAAATATACCTTTTCAGTTAAACTCTATTGTTTTTACCCTTGCAAACTAACAGAGAAATATTTCTGATTCCAAGAAGTGCCTGTTCCCTTAAAAGCTTACTTCTTTAAGAACTAGATAATAAAATGTATTTCTATTTCTCTGTAACGAACACCTCAATTTGTACTGAAATATGATAAGTACTGTTTAACTACGTTAGGTGAATAAAAGCTGAGGACAATTTATTAGAGCATAAGAAAGACTCCTGAATACTAGAAGGTCACAGACTGTGTGCTGAGCTGCTAGCAAAACATCTATGATGCTCCAAAGCTGCCATTTTTCTTCCTTGACAAAGACTCCATCTGCCACTGAGCCATTTACAGCCTCCAAGTCAGAATATCAATGATTTCCAACCATTCTGCAAGCTTGCTTTCACCTTGACATCACCTCTGTAATACATCTAATGCAGAAGATACATATATCCCCAACTATAAGCATGAAGCCCATGCTTTATTCACCTGATAGGTATTTAAACTACCCTCTAATGTACCATTTTTATTCATGTTGAATTGTAAAGGAATTTTAAAGTGTATATATTTGCTATAATTCTTGTTGCTTTACTTACTTGCTTTCAATCAGATATATTCATAAAACTTTAAAACCTGAAAAGACTGTACTAGGTAGTTTTCAACTAAGACAACAGAACTATATCATGTTTCCATTTAATATAATCTGCTCTAAAATGATTTCATATAAGACATTTTATTTCCTTAAAAGTTGAGAACATTAAAGCAATGAAGAAATGTTGATAAAATTTAGTTTTGCACTCGAATCTGTGTTCTTTACATTGTAAACAAGTGAAACCCATTTACTTAGCAATGAAAGAGAAAATTTTTCAATTATGTTTTGTTGTTTCCTACTATTTTGTAGTGGAAATAGATGCAAATTGCCAAAAACTATTAAAAATTCTTCTTCCATTCCTTTTAAACAAAAGCAGTATAGGGACTTCCCTGGCGGTCCAGCAGTTAAGGATCCATGCTTCCACTGCAGGGGGCATGGGTTCGATCCCTGGTCGGGTAACTAAGATCCCGCATGCCACACAGTGCAGCCAAAAACAAAAGCAGTATAATACTTAATCATTAATATTTATAAAAATGGAAATAACCTTACTTAAAATATTGCTTCTCTACAAAGTAAATAATGAATTAAGACCTACTCTGTGCAAAACATTAAGGGGAGTATAAAAAAGTTTACAACAAGATTCTCGGCCTCAAGTAGAGGAAATAATAAATGTACTCATGAAAAACTATATAAAAAGACAAGGTATTTTATAGTGAGCGGAAGTGTGTTACACGAGAAGAAATTATGGATTACAGGTTAGGAGACAAGTCTAATTACATCTTTGCTCTGAACCCTCCAAGTACCTAGTTATTTATCCAGAAAAAACACTTACTCACCTGTAAAGTGAGGTGACTAGAATAAGTGATATCTAAAGTCTCTTCCTGCCCTAGCATGCTATGATAATAGGACACCATGAGTCTAGACGTCAGATGATTACAGATACTAACTGACCCTAAATTTTCAAAGGGTACTCCCTTTAGGTAGATATGGCTAGTCCTGAAAAGGAAATGAGATTTGAATTGGGTCTTGAAGGATGTACAGCATTTGAATATATATGCAGAGGTAGAAAAAGAATCTTCACAAAAAAAGGTAATATTATAAACAAAGACACGGAAAAAGAAATCATGATTTCAGATATGTTAATATGGCAATGTTAACCATAATCAGTAAGAAGAGGAGACATGATCCTGGAGACAGAGAAGCTAGTAAGTAAACCAATAGAGCAATCTAAACATGATCTAAATAGGGTGGTGGTAGGAATGACAGGAAGACAAAGAATGCAAAAAGTACTGAAGCTAGAACACAGCCACTTTTAAGTTTGGATTATCTAGAGCCAGAGGAAGGAGAGTAATGCAAAATGATAACAGCATTCATATATTGATGTGGGAAATAGTGATACTATTAACAGAAATAGACCTGAAATGTGATCATCTTTCTAAAATAATATGAAAGAAATATATAATACATTAAAAAGAAATAAAATCATCTAATTTTCAGAAAAAGAACTGGATTAGGAAGTAGCTACTGATGCTGGAGTCTCTGCCATAAACTGACTGTGTAACATCCAGCCAATCACTCTAAGGTTTGGTTTTCTAAAATGAGAGTACTGAACATAATATGATTTTAAGATTCTTTTCAGTTTTATATATAACACATCATATTAATTTCTGAATAAACTTGAAGTTGTAGAGGCAATCTTTTGAAATAGTCTTAATCCTGACTGACTGAAGATTTAACATTTTGTGTACATATGAAAAGTTGAGAAATACAAAGTAATTCAACCAAAAAATTATTTAAATATTTATTTTCACCTACAGGTACAACCAAAACACAAGTGCCACAAAACTAAAGGCAAAAGCAGCAATTTCAGAACTAACCCTGCATTTTTGATCCTACATTACTCATTAGCTAACTCATTAAACACCTTTTACTAGGAACTAAGGGAAAACCAAAACAGAATAGTTTCCATGTTTAAGCTTATCATAACTTTATTGGTGAGGTAAAATGAATGTATGTAAAATAATAAAAAGTTGCCTTTTGATATATACTAACCCACATACAAAGAAAATCATAGCTTAACATTATTTCAAAGGGGAAATGAACCCCGAAGTGCAATCTAAAAAACGTAATGGATATGAACTTTGGTGAAAGGAGAAAATATTCTTAGAAAGTTTCTTAAAAGAGAGGCCACAATCAAATCAAAATTTTATTCATATTTCATACTTATTTTTATACAATGATTACTCATAATTTCAAGAAAAGAACCTCATATTTATTCCAATGTCATGATTAAAAATATATGGAGGATTTATAAAGTGTGCTTCTAGAGGTATGTGTGAAACAAAATAAAACAATTTTTTTTCTAAACGTTAAGTTACAATTAAATCATATTCTGAAATAATTTGTATTCTAAAAATAATTTTTATATTAAGTTATAGTTTTAATATTTTTCAGGAAAGTACTTAAATTTAACAAACATACAAAAGAGGGAAGTCAATTTCTAGTAATGCCTTATTTCTTCCATGAAGTATGCTTACAATAAATAATTAAAACAGCATATCAGAGCTTATTACTATTAATTTCTCTACTTAATATTAACATTATACTCAACTAAAGATATAATTACATTGGCAAGTGCTACACATGTTACAGTGTGGTAAACTTTTATTCTTTGGGAAAAATATTTCTATGCACTCATAGACTTCGATCTACAAGATGACATCTTTCTTATTAAAATATATGTTTATTTTATTTGAAGACTAAACCTTCTCTAGTTTCCCTAATAAGTCCAATATTCAGTATGCAAAAATGATCACAATACAATACTTAAAATAGACAAAGAAAATAGATTAGAAAGTGTTACTTATAAAAGTACAACTTCAGATAATAATGAACTCAGCTCTCTTCAAAGATATGAATATCCTCTTTTTATTATTAACACTTAACTAAAAAAAAATCAACTCTTTTCCCACCTCTCCAAGTGAAATCCACAGTAAAAAGTGGTCTGGAGTTACTGCAGTTGTCCAGTAGCTTACTTAAACAATGCTGAGGATATCTGTGTGGCAACAGTCTAAATGAGTTATTGCTACTACAGTGATTTGATAATTGGTTTGGTCCCCAAGTCCTCATATATTAATCCCTCTTTAAATGGTGCCTTAGACAAGAAAAATTAATAGAAGGTAACTGGATCACAGTATGGGTAAAATTATATACAGATTTGCTCAATACATGCGTAAATAACTATACATACACATTTAGAAACCTACTCAATCCAACAAATACTTACTGGAAACAAGTTTGAGGGCTTAAGCTCCAACAACTGTGAACAGACATATGTGAATAAGATAGTTTTGTCCACAAAGAACTTACAACTGAATACTGTTAGTTAAAAACTTCTCAAGGAGTTTCATGCAGAGTTTCATAGTGTTCATATTTTAAATGAGGTAATAATGAGCTTAAAAATCTATTTTCAATAGCAAAGAAAATATAACTTTCTCAATACGCAAAAAAGAATAGGCTGAGAACCTTAAATGTATATCACGTATGGTAATGAGGGACAACTGTTAAGGATGCTCATGATACTCAATCCCTATGAACACTGGCATAGTTGCCATGAAGGTTTTGATGCTTTTTACATTTTTTAATTTGTTAAAGAATAGAAGCATGAGGTGCATTAACAAAGAAATGAAAGCCAATAAGGACATAAAATGACAATTCAGCAAAATCATCCCAAGATCTTCACCAAATTCCAACTGCATTCATCTCATCAAAATTCTTATACAGGGCTTCCCTGGTGGCACAGGGGTTAAGAACCCTCCTGCCAATGCAGGGGAGATGGGTTCAAGCCCTGTTCCAGGAAGATCCCACATGCCACGGAGCAACAAAGCCCGTGTGCCACAACTACTGAGCCTGCGCTCTAGAGCCCGCAAGCCACAACTACTGAGCCCGCATGCCACAACTACTGAAGCCTGCGCTCCTAGAGCCCATGCTCCACAACAAGAGAAGCCACCACAATAAGCCTGCACACCACAACAAAGAGTAGCCCCTGCTCGCCGCAACTAGAGAAAGCCCGTGTGCAGCAACGAAGACCCAACGCAGACAAAAATAAATAAAATAAAAAATAAATTGAAAAAAAACTTCTTATACAGCACCTCGAAATATCTTTATTATTTCAAAAACCAATGTAAAGATGAAAAACTGTAATGATAATCCTCTTTAAAATGAAAAACCAAACTGGATGCAATTATCTTTTTCTGAATTAGGACAAAAATTATAAAACTAAACCAGTGTGGGACTTCCCTGTTGGTCCAGTGGGTAAGACTTTGTGCTCCTGGTGCAGGGGGTCCAGGTTTGATCCCTGGTGGGGAACTAGATCCCGCATGCATGCTGCAACTAAGAACTCCGCATGGCACAAGGAAGATCCCACGAGCCACAACTAAGACCCAGTGCAGACTAAATAAATAAATAAATATTAAAAAAAAAAAAAACTAAACCAGTGTATTTGTTGATACTGTAAGAACTTCAAACATTAGCAAATGAAAGCAATTTTGAACTTTTAAACTGTTGGAACACTGTTACATTTAAACCTATGCTTAATAAACCAAATAAAAATGTCATTTTAAAATGTTGATATCACAATAGTGAAGAGTTGGAAGCAACTTGTGTCCAATGGAGGATGAATGGATAAAGAAAATGTGGTATATATATATATATATATATATATATATTGCAATATATATATTTAAAAAGGAAGGAAATTCTGACACATGCTACAATATGGTTGAATGTCTCAAGGACATTATAAATACTAAGTGAAATAAGCCAGTTACAAAACAAAAAATATTTTATAAACCCACTAATGGTACTTAAGAGTAATCAAATTCATAGAAACAGCACGTAGAATGGTGGTTGCCAAGGGCTAGAGGGATGGAATATGGGGATTGTTTGATGTGTATAGAGTTTCAGTTCTGCAAAATGAAAAAGTTCTGGAGATTGGTTGCAAAACAGTGTGAATATACTTAACACTATTCAACTGTACAATCAGAAATTGTTAAGATGGTAAATTCTATGTTATGCTTTTTTTTTTTTTTTTTTTTTGCGGTATGCGGGCCTCTCACTGTTGTGGCCTCTCCCGTTGTGGAGCACAGGCTCCGGACGCACAGGCCCAGCGGCCATGGCTCACGGGCCCAGCTGCTCCGCGGCACGTGGGATCCTCCCAGACCGGGGCACGAACCCGCGTCCCCTGCATCGGCAAGCGGACTCCCAACCACTGCGCCACCAGGGAAGCCCTATGTTATGCATTTTTATCACAGTAAAAAAAAGAAAAGACCTTCAGGTGGTTATTCAGAGGTGCCTGGCTTAAAAGTTGATAAGGTATGTCTTATATAATTAAAAATAAATTAAAATTGTGTCCCTTGCACGGGTTTGATCACTGGTCCGGGAAGATCCCACATGCCGCGGAGAAACTAAGCCTGTGCACCCCAGCTACTGAGCCTGCGCTCTAGAGCCCATGAGCCACAACTACTGAGCCCACATGTCACAACTACTGAAGCCCGCACGCTTAGAGGCCGTGCTCCGCAACAAGAGAAGCCACTGCAATGAGAAGCCCACGCACTGCAACGAAGAGTAGCACCTACTTGTCGCAACTAGAGAAAGTCCGTGCGCAGCAACGAAGACCCAACGCAGCCATAAATAAATAAATAAATTTATTGATAAAATAAAATAGTGCATTTTCTACCCTTGTAAAGTAGAAAAAAATTGTCTTTATATATTCAAAGATTAAATTCAAATGATATTATATTTATTGATGTACTGATCAAACATATAGCATTTCTACTGAAAATCAACTTATTATATGTTATACAAAAACTGATTAGAGATTATATTTCCTAAAGAGATTCATAAGATTATACATTATTATAAACAAGGTTTAAGAGATCTTAATAATACTAAAAATGACATAAGCAAATAAATTATAAACAGCAGCTAAAGGAAATAATAAAAGATAGTCACAGTTCTCCATCCAAGAGAGGAGCACAGTGATATTTTATTCAATTTGGGAGTGTAAAAAGGCTTAATTGAGAAGGCAAATAAGTTTTAAGAATAAATAGAGAGTTCAATACAAGAAAATCCATCAATGTAACATACCACACCAGAACGAAGGGGGAAAAAATCACATGAGTATCTCAACCAACACAGATAAAACGTTTGACAAAATCCACCAATTTTTCATGATTAAAAAAACACTCAGAAAACTAGTAATATAGGGGAACATTCTCAACATAAGAAGGGCATTCCGGAAAACCCACAGCTAACATCATAGTAAATGGTGAAAGACCAAAAGCTTTCCTCCTAAGATCAGGAAGAAGAAAAGAACGCCTGCTTTCACCACTGAAAGATCTAAGCTCCCAGTTGAGGATCTCAGAAGATGCTATCACCAGCTCAGAAATAAATCAATTCTCTTTTTACAATGACATATCCCCTTCAAAAACCAAACCAAACAAATCAAAAACAAAAAACGAAACTTGCTGTGAAGACTTCCTTCAAAACTTTTAACATTTTATCTTCTTCCTACTGCAGGTACACTTACAAAAATGGAAGATAAAGGGTGAGAGAAAACAGAAGGGGAAAAAGGCAGCAGTAATAAAGAGCACCATAACGATTTTTCACCCTCCACTTAGAAGAGAAATTTGACTTTCTAGTGTATAAGTTAAATACCACTTATTTATTTTGCTATATAGCTGGAAATCATAAACTCTTTGTAAAGATTTTTTTGCAGCATAAACATCCTGTTCAAATACTGATACCTGGCTCCTAGTATGCTTCAAAAAGCAGGATGAGGGCTTCCCTGGTGATGCAGTGGTTAGGAATCCACCCACCAATGCAGGGGACACGGTTTGATCCCTGATCGGGGAGGATCTCACATGCCTCAGAGCAACTGCACCCGTGTGCCACAGCTGCTGAGCCTGCGCTCTGGAGCCTGCGAGCCACAGCTACAGAGGCCCGCACACCTGGAGCCCGTCCTCCACAGCAGGAGAGGCCACCAAAATGAGAAGCCCACGAGCAGCAATGAAGGCCCAATGCAGTGAAAAATAAACAAACAAACAAACTTATTTATTTATTTATTTTTTATTTTTTAAAAGCAGGATGAAAATCTTTGTAGAATGAACATTTTTATAGAATGAGTATTTTTGATGAGGCCTTTCCCACCCCCAGGGATCACACCATCCTTTCTATATTCAAAAAATATTATACATGACTGGTTTGTGTGTCAGTTTCTCCACTAGACTGTAAGCTCTCAAAGAAGAGAAGAGGGACAGTATATTTTCCATGTTTATAAACTTCCTAAGTAATTCAAAAGGAATAATGAATATCCATGAATTTCTCTTTAAGATGATAGAAACTTCTTAACTACAATAGTAATGGTATTTAATTTAGGAATAAGACAGTAGAATGTCTCCAAAAATATAAATTCATACAAAACATAAAGAATTTACAATAATGCTTTAATGTCACCAATGTAATAGACATTCCTCCTTAAAGCTTCCAATAGGAAGCTGAATGTAGTACATTTTCAAATTAAACAAGGGATTGAGGGGAAATCAAATCAACTATTATAAAGTGGTTTCTCTTCACATTAGAAAGAGTTCTAACTAGTTTCAGTGATATCTGTCTACCTCAATTCCCTGAGCTCACAGTGTCCTAGCTCCATTGGCACTGTGATTCCCAGTTTCTCAGACCCTCACATGGCTGGCTACTTCTGGTGATTCATTTCTCAACGCAAGCATTGCCTCCTCACGGAGGTCTTCCCAAACTTTTATATGTATTCTGCCCTTCATTCTACCCTGACCCCCGTGTACGCTATCACATTTTCCTTACTTTTCCCCCTCCTTTGGAGCTCTTATCAATATTTGAAAATATTTTATTTATTTCTTTACTTCTCCTACTAGAAAGTAAACTTAATAGCAGAAGGAACTTCGTCTTATTGACCATAGCATCCCCAACCGGTAGATGGTAGAATATGTCAGTGCTCCATAAATGTTTGTTGAATGAATGAACAAATGAATGAGTGACTGACTGAATGTGAAGCACATAATATATTGATTGACCGAATGAAATACTCACAATCCCTACCTAGGGAATATTTTATTAGATAGAATATTTGAGAACAAGCAACTTTCCACTTGACAGCATACATCATGTCTCTTTCCTTACTGAGTATCAATACTATAACTAAGGTATACAAAACTAAAGATAATTAAATAAGAGAGAGAAAGGCAGTATATAAATTGTTTGAAGAATGTGTCTTAGAAAATCACCTCAGGGCACATATCGGCTGATTCTAGAATTCTTTCCTCCCATAATTCTGCTTCTGTCATTCAATCAGCTAACAAATATTTATTGAGCATTATGTACTTTATTTCTAAGTATATATACTCAGGTCTCTTGAACACAAATTAGTTTTATATTCTTTGAGTAAATTATAGTAGAAACATTATTGTCTTTAGTTAGAGAAATACGAACCTGAATCCCAGTTACGACCATAACTAATTATGTCAACTTGGAGCAGTTATTTAACATCAGTAAGACTAAGATAAAATGATACTTGGAAACTGTCTGGCACATAATTAGCCTTCATTATTAATTCTCCCTTAGAGGACAGGAATTGAGAGGTGAAAGAAATCATAAGAACAGATCTAATATATGTTTGTTCTAATGGTCACCGTTGAACACTGTGTGGGTTCACCTGTTTACTGAGAAGCAACAGGTCACAAACAGAGCTAACAAAACTGATAGAACCATGACTGCATTTGGAAAGGGTAAAATCACATCCCTCAAACACAGTAGGCATTTAGTTATCATCTGCTGAAATAATAAAGTAAAGAACAATTTCAGGTCACAGAATTTCAAGCTTATAATTTCTTAAATATTTCTTAAATTTGGTAGTCAAAACATTTCTCATTGATTTTAAGGTAAAGGAAAAAAATCCTTACCTTATTCTACTATGTTCTATATTTTCTGGTTGTTAATTTCAAACCATAATCTTTGATCTCTGTACTCTAGTTACGCTGAGTAACTTCTTTCCTTTGAAGTACTATGTTCTTTACCCATTTACCTATGTAGTTACCTTTACTGGAGTTCTTTATTTCTTCATATGGCTTTTAGTTACTGTCTAGTGTCCTTTCATTTCAGCCTGAAGAACTACCTTTTTCATTTCTTGTAGGGGAGGTTTACTAGCAACAAATTCCCTGTCTTAAATATGTTTAAAATTGTTAAAAGAAACCATGGACAAAGAACAAAAGGAAACACAGAAAATGATGTATGAACAAAATGAGAATCTACACATCCAACAAGCTCAATATACTTCATGTAGGAGAAACTCATAGAGAATCATGCCAAGATACATTATAGTCAACCTGTTGAAAGACAAAGATAGAATCTTGAAAGCAGCAAGAGAGAAGCAACTTGTCATGTACAAGAAGTCTTCAATAAAATTAACAGCCAATTTCTTAACAGAAAGCATGGAGGCCAGAGGCAGTGGGATGACATATTTAAAAGAAAAACAACTGTTAACCAAGGATTCTATACCTGGCAAAACTATACTTTGGAAAAGAATGAGAAATTAAGACATTCCTAGATAAATGAAATTAATGAGATAAATATTAATAGCACCTGGCACCAATGCAAAAAGAGAAGCAGTGTAGCATAGTAAAGACACAGGCTCCATGTCAAACTGCCTGGATTTGAACCCTGAACTTCACTGATTAATAACCATGTGACCCTGGGCAACTTGCTTAACCTCTCTATAACTCAGTTTTCTCAAAAGTAAAATGAGGATACCTCCCTCATGAAGCTAGGAAGATGAAATAAGTTAAAACAATAAACTCATAAAAGGGTGCCTAGTATATAATTAAGCACTTAAATGTTGACTATCACCACCACCACCACCACCATCACCATCATCACTTTTATAGAGGTTCTAGAAATGTTAGTTTTTATTCCCCTGAACCTCCCACATCTCTGTGAAACAAACACTGAATATTGAGAAACTATGACACAATAGTGATCTTTTTTTGTAGGAGAATTATGGTTAGTAAAATCATGAAATTATATTTTATTTGTAATAATGACATCAGGCTAAATGCTTTGTTACCCCCTTTAGCAAATTCTCTTTCATCAGAGGTGCCAAGTAAAAAGAAAATAAGTGACTGGTGAATGCACTTTTATTCCTCAAGCTCAGCCTTTGACAAAGATGCTTATGCTTCTTGGCACAGACTTGTGTTACATCAACAAACAGCCCAATACTACTATCATATCTAAGATAATTTCTAACAACAATACTTTAATATTAAGTATTTAGTGTATACATTTCTTTGTCTTATAATATTTTAAAAGCGATTGTTTGAATCTGGACTCAAATATGATCCATACGTTAGAACCGGATGATATTTATTTCTCTCTAGTCCCCTTTAATCTGTAACTGCTCCTACCATATCCCCATGCCAGGCTTTTTTTCCATTAATATTTTCAGTTGAAGAAAATAGATCTTCTGTCTTTTAGAGTTTCCCAGTCTGGACTTTCCTGACTTTATGCCCCTGGTGTCATTTAATGTCCCTCTATCCTTACTATTTCTTGTAAACTAGGCTCAATCATATTCAATTTTTTTCTTTTTTTAAGCTGGATAGACAGCTTCATGGGTACTTTTGTTAGCAAATTCATGTTTTCTTACCTAAAATATGAATGATAAATAAAGTTATTAAGGAGATTGAGTTACCACAGATCAAATGCTTAGATTAGTACCTGGCATAGAGCAAGCACTCCATAAACAGTAGCTCTTATTACTACACTGCATGTAGAGAATCAACAGAATTTGAAGTCAGATTAGATAGATGAGAGTTTTTGAAGAAGTTAACTAACATTTCTAGCTTGAATGGCTGAGTAGATGTTGATATCACTGATCAATACAGGGAATACATAAAGAGGGAAAGGTTTCTGGGAAATTGGAAGAGAATGAGTTCAACTTTTAGACATCCTGAATTACTGCCTGTGGGATGGCCAGGTACAAATGTCACATACAGAGCTGGAAATAGGGAGTCTAAAATTTAAAGAGAGGTCTGTGGGCAGGAAATAAAGATCAAATGTTGACAGGAAAGGGAGCTCAGTGAAGGTCACAGTTGTCATAAAAGATTACAAGACCACTTGAAGAATGAATTGGCACTGGAGAAAGAAAGGTAACAGCACTTCAAGAAAAGGAAATGATATTCGGGAAAAGACATGTAGACAAAATCATTACTACATGTTGTGGTTATAAGACTGTTCTGACTAGCAAACAAACTGTGTTGGAAAAATAGATGGAAATGAAGTTACATGGATAGAACAAGGCTAACTCTGAATGGTTTTGAAATTTAGGGATAGGTAATTCAATTTTTTTTTTAAAGATAATTTTATGAAAGTTTATTTTATTTATTTATTTATTTATGGCTGCATTGGGTCTACATTGCTGTGTGTGGGCTTTCTCTAGTTGCGGCGAGCAGGGGCTACTCTTCTCACTGCAGTGGCTTCTCTTGTTGCAGAGCACAGGCTCTAGGCACGTGGGCTTCACTAGTTGTGCCACGCGGGATCAGTAGTTGTGGCTCGGGGGCTCTAGAGAGCAGGCTCAGTAGTTGTGACGCACGGGCTTAGTTGCTCCGTGGCATGTGGGATCTCCCCGGACCAGGGCTCGAACCTGTGTCCCCTGCATTGGCAGGCATATTCTTAAACAACGCGCCACCAGGGAAGTCCTGGTAATTCAATTTAAATAAGAAATAGGAATGCCCTGAAGAATTTAGCAAGACAACTGAACTCTATATTGTGTCAATGTTATACAAAAATCTACCATAACAGATCGGAAAAGTAGAAAATGTAGTTGCCATATTATTCTAGAAGATTTAAATTTATGCCAGTCTTACTTCTGGCCAAGCTAAAGGGAACACTCCCTAGGCACTGTGGCTTCAGGCCAATACCCAAAAGGAGTGAGATGGTGTCTTTAGTACCTTCCCATATCCCTCTCCATTCCCTTCTCTTTTCTCTCCTCTTCCCTGGGAAACCGATGCTCTCAAGCTGCCCTAACTATATAAAACTACGTTTTTGCAATCATGCACTGTCATGCTCCCTGAAGCACTCTTGTTACATCTCCACATTCAGTTCTAGCCTGCCATGAAACCTTCATTCTCCCACTGGCACCCTACAGATCCTTTGATTATCTAATTAAAGTAATTCATACAACACTGAAAGTGACCAAAATCCTACAGGACATTTAATTTAAAAATAGGAATTTGTTAACTTATATGAATTTCAAATTGTTAAAATGTATATTGCCTATATTGTTTTCTATATATTTACCCATTCTAGTTCAATTGAACAGATTATCCACACTAAGAGGCACATTTGCATAGGCCAGTTTTTTGCATAAACATCTGCTGTGCCACTACTGGGGATAAGGCATTTTAATAGACTCTAAAGGGACTGCAAGAATTAATAAAACATAATCTATGGCTTCACTAGACTGTAAGGACTTTACAATCTAATAGTTGAAACAGCCAAACACACAACTCATCTCATATGGCAGATAAAGGCTCTATAAGAATGTTTCTGAAACTTAGGTTATGTATAAATCCTCATAAAGGGAGAAAAAAATGTATTGTGGACACGTGTTGACACGTTAATTAAATTATTATGTTACTGAAATACCTAGAAAAGTAAAACTATGGATAAGGATAAACTCTTCTTCTTGCTTGCAGATCTTATTCAAAAATAGTATCGAAACAAATTTACAAAGTGTGCACATAAAAGCTACAAAACTAATGGATTTCTAATTGTTATCAATATGATGTTTTTGCTAAAATAAAATCATTGTACTCAACATGAATATGGTACTGACTGCTATTTCCCCATTAGTTTCCAGTTACCTTTGAGTTTGGCATGTGTATCTTATGGTCTAGCGTTCACTGAACAATTTAATATTCCACCATTTCTTTCTACTCAAACTACTACAAAGCTATAATTTAGTTCACTCTGATGTCAACTGGCCTTCACTTGGTACAAATGAACCATTTGTACATATCAAATCTAGTTTTGTTCTTTTCTTATTAAACTGACATAATTAAATACAATCATAGCCCTGAAAGTCGATGGCAGTGACTGTTTATAAGGTAAGCATCCCAGATGATCCAAGAATATTTCTTTTACATTAATGTTGAACTTTGTAAATTCTTATAGCAAACTCTCTCTCTCCCCCACAGAGAATATATCTACATACTCAGGAGGTCCAAGGACTCCAGTGTTGAAGAACAATGCTGTGATAGAAATAACAAATACTAGACAGGCAGAAATGATGGGGAGAGTAATTCCAACTGCAGAGGTTTCATGGAAGAGGCAACATTTGAGGGGAGCTGTGATATTTGAGTTTAGTGCCAAGTGTGTATGATCAACACTGAAAAAATGAAACAAACTAGAGTAAAAAAGGACACAGGAATATTCATTGGTAAAGGCAATAAAGAGACAATAATTATGAATTTTATGAACAAAAGTTGAGGACTTTTTCCTAAGAAAGAAAATCAGATAATAAAATTGCAAGTATTATAAAAATAGATGGCATACTTTGCACATGGAAAAGTTTACACATACTATCTTATATTATGATGGAAATGTACCTATTGATGCAATGTTTTTTAAATATACTCACATAAGGAGAGCATCAGGAATATTTGTATTAGTCAGATTTTTTAAAACATCTATGACATGCTAATTTTAGGTATCCTTTTGATGAATACAATAAGAATTTTTCCATTTATATCAAAATATTTTCTCCTCCAGTTTTTCATTTGTGTATTTATAGAAAAGGAATGAAGAGTCAAATATCATAATCCCATAACTCAGTCTATAACACCCTCTTCTCATCCCTAAAACAGTTTCTGTAGACTGTACTTGTAGTTTGTCTACTCCTTGACTAACATTTCAATGAATGTACATCTCACAGCAGATGTGTGCATTGATGTTCTAGAAAGTGTGAGGGGAAAAGAATAATGTATTAACCAGATTAACTTTCAAGTCACTTTAATTCATAAAATACTGACCTAGTGGTCTAGGTGCTAGACTCTTTTGCTGATTACAATTAAAAAACACCAAACCAAATTAGAAAATTAGTTTTTCTTTTATATTCTTTCATGCCTCTATAATTATTTCTAAGATATATTAAGGTTACTGTATTTTTTTTAGGTTACTGTATTTTTTATTTTTAGGCAGATTTATTAAATAGTAGCTCATTTAGAGTTATTAGATAAGAACTAATCTTTAAACCAAACAAGTGTGTAACATTATATACTTTTACTTGTTCAAAGAAGTTCAGTTGGGTCTCTGCAGCAGGGTGTCATTTCTATCTATAGGTGCTCATACTAAGAACACCATGCATGCTTTTAGCTGCATTAATGTTAAAACAGTGCAACTTTTTGGTGAGGTGCAATAGGAGATGGAGGCTTCTTTTATCCAAATATACATTTAGGAATAGCAATGGAAATTTGATTTGTATGAAGTAATTTAAATGGCTGCTATACACTAACTTTGAAGATACTCTTCACAATTCAGACTCTAGAAAACAAAATGTTTACTAGTTTATAACTTTAAGATATTAGATTTTTAAAATTTAATATTTTAGATGTATTCATTGGCGTAAATATGGAAATTCTTATATAGACTTTACTTCTGGTTTGATCACTGTTATTATATTTTACCAAAGATATTTTAAATTTGACCATAACTCTCTTTTTGGTATTAGAAAAGTAGAAAAATAAAGGTCAGACAACACATAGCAGACTTGTTCTTAAATGGTTGATTTTTGTACTTTCCAAATAACGACTTAACTACCACACTGGGAAAGACACTTGACTCTTCTGAGTCTCAGTTTAGCCATCTGTAAAATGTAATAATATGTCTTCTAAAATTGTTAAAGGCTCAAATAGAAATCACCTAGTATCTTAATCCGTGAATAAATAAATAATAGTTTTGTTCTTCCTTCCTAAACGCTTGTATAAAAATATATTTCTTTTAAAAATATTTAATGTTAAAACCATAAGTCATATTAAAATTATTAACATTAAAAGAAACTTTGCTAGGTACTTAGCACTTACCAAACTTCTTGGTTTGTAAATTCCTATAAGATCTGACCTTTAGGCTCATTTACTTCCTCAAATTTTACATTTCAACAATATTTAACTAAAATAGTTGCATGTCCCTGAACATATGTTCTTTCCAATCTATATGCCTATTTTCTTTCTGGATTCTCTTCTAACTCATATCTCAAAAATCTAGCCTAAATGTCTCCCCTCTCTTTAAAGACTTCCCTAGTCTCCTCTCCTAGACAGTGAGTGAATCATTCCTTTTTGTATTCTCCTCCTAAAATTGAAGCTATCAAAAAAGTGACAACAGAGTCCAAGAAAAATAAATGAAATGTAAACAAATCAAAGACATTTAAACAATGACATAAACTTTGTAAAATTATCTTGATGTAATCAGGATTAATTTTGGTCACGAGTGACAGAAAGCCAAAACTCAAGTGTCTTACAAGATAGAAGTTTATCTCAGTCAAGTCAAAGATGTAGACAGGTCAGTGCGGGCAGGGTGACACCCTGAAGTGATCAGGGACTTTCCATCTTATTGCTTTGCCCGTTCATAGCTTGTGGTTTCCACTCATTGTCCAATTATCATGCCCACATCTCAGCAAGCATGGAGGAAGGGGGAAAAATAGGGTGTGCCCACCTTCCTTTAACAATACTTTCTTCAAGGTGCACACAGTACTACTGCTTATGTATCTCTAGCCAAAACTCAGTCACATGACCACATTTAGCTGTAAGAGAGACTGAAAGTGATATTTTTATTCCAGGTAGTGATAGGCTGGGAACAAAAGTAGTAGACGGAGAAAATTGATATTAGGGTACAAGAATCAGTCATTGCCATGCTTGTTTATATCTTATCTGTGGTAGGTACCTAACTGACATTTAAAATTTACTATCTAACACCAATATTTCTAATAGTGTGTACACTGTAAAATTATATAGTAATTTCTTCTAAATTTGAATTTTTAAGTTAAATATTTCTATTGGTAGAGATAAATCTCTATGAAATTTAAATAATATTCACAATAAAATTACCAAAGGAAAAAAAGAAATTTTAATAAAAACAGGAAAAGCCACTTTATTTTAAAAGTTGCTTTGTAACAAGTTACTAAATATGAAGCAAAATGTTAAATAAGAATATTTAAAATAAAATATAGCCACTGTATTAATAAAATTACATATAAACAAAACTGCACGTAAGCAAAATTGCATGAATACTCTCAGAGAGGATAGAGGATTTGGGGAGATTTGAGAAGAAAAAAGTCTATGAGTTATTTTATTATACTTCCTACAAATGCCATTCAGAGATTTTTAATCAATTAAGAGGTGATCACGAAACAGAAGTAAAAATTATAATAGAATAAAGCAAAACCAGGTTTGGATCAAGATCTCACACTATGTGACTTTGGGCAAGTAACTTTACAGATAGATGATGATGACTATGACAAGGGGTCAACAGAATTTCCCATGTCAGCCTCTGTGCTGCGCTTTTATTATAAGCATTTTTTGTTTAATATTCACAACACTCCTGAAGTATAAACATTACTCTGCTTTAGAGAAAAAAAAACTGGCTCTTAGACTATGTAACTGACTCAAGATCAAAACAGCTATATAAATATTACAGCACAAACTTAAAGATTTTTCTGACCCAGTTCCTCTTCTTAACCATTATGCATGTTACTTCCCTTCAAATTCTCTGGATGTTGGTTTCCTCATCTGTTATATAAGGGGAATGTAGCACAACCTAAACTTTTCTAAAGTTCATTCTGGCCTTTTAAGATACTGGTATTCTAGTGAGGTCTGACTCTCCCCACCCCAAAAAAGCCCATTGTATCAATAGATCTAATCAGCCTCCTTGCTGGAACTTATGTAAGTCAACAAAATTATCATTATTATATGTAATGTAGAAAGTAAAAATCCATACATTAAAACGTACAGATGAAAGGATCACAATGTGTAAGTAAGGTAAATTTGGATATATCTCTCATCTTTATAGTTGATGTCCTACCCCTCTCATATCAATAAAGGAGTAAACCATAACATTAAACAAGTAAGAGGGAAGAAAGGTAACTAATATTTATAAAAATCCTTTTAAATATATGCATAAATCATTTTCTGCAGATACTGAGGCACAAAGAGGCTGACTTGCTAAAGGTCATATACACAGTATACAGTGGCATCAGTACTTGAACTTGCTCTGGTTCTAAAACCTATGTTCTTTCCTAACTACCCTGCTTCCGGTTCAATTTTGGATATGCATGTATTAATATCCTTGTTTCAATTTTAATATAAGAAAACTAAAGATACTAATTAATTTAGTTCTTTCTGGGGTATTTATGATTACTAGCAACATTTGCTAAATACTCATTTGCTGAGTACAATTGGAAAATACATATTAAAATATGCAGAATACAAGGGAATATATGTTATCAATTACATAAGAATAATAAAAATTAAGCATCACCAGACTACTAAGGAGGGAGAATCACTTTCAATTAGGATCATTAGGGAAGGCCTCAAAGAGATGATTACATGTATACAGGGCATTAGAAGGGAGGTTTGATTTCATCAGGAGAAACAAAAGCCTGAAAAGGAAAAAGGATATTCTAGGAAAAGGGAATGACATGAATGTAAGTATGGAGACAAAATGTATACTCAAGGTGGAGTATGTAGTTCACATTGTATAGAATGTAGGGTTCTTCTTCTTGAATAATAGGATATTTGTCTGGGAAATATGTTAGAGCCAAACTAAGGAGGGGTCTTGAATACCAAGTTAGAAAGCCTGAATTTGATCTGATAAGAAGTGGAAAGTCACTAAACATCTTCAGGTAGAGAAATAAAAGAATCAGAGCAACGCTTTAATAAAGTTCAACTGAGGATCACATATAGGCTTCAACAGAATTGATGATGGCCAAGAGGAAAAGAGATCATTTAGAAGATCTTGACACTTCAGAGAAATGTAACATAAGGAGTAAAAACAGAAATTCTCCTGAGTTCTGAAAATTTCTGAAGAAAAAAATATACAAGGTATATATTATATATGAATACTCCAGCTCCAGCTCTGAAACAATCTATAATAGCCCCTTTCTAACCACAGCATTCTACTCTTTTAGTTCTTTATCATCTCATTTCACCAGCTTATCTACCTCTGACTAGTCCTTTCTCCATTTTCTCTGAATATATCAGCCCTTCCCTGGCCTCATTTTATTCCAGTCCCATGGTCAACACTTGAACTACTCTCTCAATACTCTCAGCCTGAATCAGTGATGAAATCTACCCTCTTCTTGACTCAAGGAGCTAGAGAAAGCCTCACAACCCGGAGATTATTACACAGGGTTTCTATTATCAGTCACTTATGAAACTCTCAAATGAATACTTCTTAATTTTTAACTTATTTAACATCTGATAATATTGAACACCACCTCTCTTCCTGAAATTCTTGAATTCAGAACAGCTGCAATTAAGTGTTCTCTTAATATTACCCTAAAAATGTACTGAGAGTTAGCATTTTTTAATTAAAAAAAACCTTTTTCATCCAATGCTAATTTTAACTTCCTTGATTATAAAATATCAGATGCAAAACAGAAGGTTACTACAGAAATATGTTAATATTTTGTTGTAAACCATTCATTTAGGGCAATAAAGTTCTGATTAAGGAAAAACAAACAAGCAAAGAGCAACAAATCAGAGATAGCTAAAATGCTCCCTTAGGAAAATGAACATGCCATATACATCTGTAGACTCATGATAAAGCCTTTAAAAATAAAATAAAAGCTGTCTCTGGCCTCTCTGAAAAATGTTAAATTTAACAAATGTACCAGTTTTCCAAAAAAAATGTTAAAACATTAAGATTTTATATACACGGAATAACATTTCTGATAATTACTGCTTCTAATGAACAATTAAAACGGGATTTAAGAAGCAGATTAACTGAGTAAATAATTTACTCAATTTTTTTCCTCTGTTACTTAAAAGGAGTTTTCAAAAATGCTGTAAAATTTCATTACTGCAATTCAGATTTTAATAGTTAGAATTTTCTAATAATGTAGATCAAAGCCTTGGATAGAGTTTTTCTTTAAGTAACATATTTCCTTATACACAGTAGAAATTAACACTTTAAATAAAATTAAAGCGGAAAAGTTCAGTTTCTTAAGAGAACTATCCTTTTCAACAACTCTCCATATTTGGAAGACTGTTTATAAATCATTTAAATATCAATGAAAAATTTAATCAAGAAGTCTAAGAATCCTTTCAATGCTGTTTTCACAGTCTTTCCTTAATATGTGATTACAGTCCCAAGTAATTTTATTTTTGTAATTTTTTTCCTAATGTGAAGTCACCTTAAATGTTTAATGCCATATTTTAATAAAAACAAAAACTAAAAAAGATGATGTTCAGATTATGATTCACACTGAAATGTTAGTATAATTAGGCATATAATTTCAGTTATAAATTAAGTGTAATTTTCATTTAAAATGTTTTAAGATCATTTAAAGAAGTATTTAAATAACTAGAGTGTGAGATGTGAATCATTAAATGTAAACATTCATTTGGCTCTTGAAAGAAAGAATAACAATCTAAAATCACAAATATTTTCTAACTTAATTCTCATTCTCAGAGAAAACGAAACATCCTTAAAAGCTTAATTATCATTTTAGTCTTACTGTGATCAATGTGGTCAGTCTTGTGACATAACTGTTGAGAAATCTGCAATAAGAAAACAGAAATAGCATTCAGCTGAATCATACTTGAGTAAGTAATTTTAGAAACTAAAAAGTTTGTTTAGAATATTTGTCTTTCCTGATGCCATAAGTCATATTTAAATTAATCTAAAATTGTCAGGAAAAGTACAACTGGCATGACACAAATAAGCATAAAACACCTGGAGTTTATTTATAGGTCATTACTTATTATAGTATGGTAAATTATGTTTTGTTATAATCAACAACACCCCAGGGTTAACATAATATAACATATTAGTAAATAAACTATAGGTCATTTGGTTTAGTTTTATTTGTTTTCAAATATTTACCGAGAGGAGAATCACAGTGTCTTAAATATACTACAAAACAAAAGACAGCCAGGTATTGTTTACCTTTTTCTCTATGATTAGATTAGCAGTGCAGTCTATGGCCAGAGCATGATCTACTTATTATCAATTAATAGGAGAAATTGCTTCATGCTAATCCTTAAGAACAGTGTCAAAACTATTAAAGATTGAAAATATCATTGGAAAGGAACTATACACTATAAACCCAGGGGAAATTATAAGTTAAACTATTTCCTAAGCTATATATGAGTTAGAGTTCTGTTTCCTGTCAAATCTAAGCTTTTAGAAATTTCTTAATTAGCAAGGTATGATTTAATTTAAGGTGAACTTTTAAATGTTTAGTGTTAAAAAGTACTACAGGGCTTCCCTGGTGGTGCAGTGGTTGAGAGTCCGCCTGCCAATGCAGGGGACACGGGTTCGTGCCCCAGTCCGGGAGGATCCCACATGCCGCGGAGCGGCTGGGCCCGTGAGCCATGGCCGCTGAGCCTGCGCGTCCGGAGCCTGTGCTCCACAACGGGAGAGGCCACAACAGTGAGAGACCCGCGTACCGCAAAAAAAAAAAAAAAAAAAAAAAGTAATACAATGTTAATGGTGTTTTAAGATTCATAATTAGCTTTCATGTGTTATTTCATCAGATCCTCATAACAATTCCTTCACAGAAGTGGGAAAGAGGTATTTCTCATTATATACTCAGGAAAATAGATATTGGAGAGGATACATGACTTGTCCAAGCACACAGAACTGAGTTTTCCTTGGTTCCTTTATCTCACACCTCCCATCCAATCTATCCTTTCAACCATTCTTCCTCATTCTATCCTTAATTCAAAACACTTATTACTGCTTTTTACCTCACTAGTTCAAGATATTGCTCTCCAATATTACTATTATAGTCTCCCTACTTCTATTCTTAACTTAGCCACAAATATATCAGCTCACAACACTGCCTTACTCAAAACTGTCCAAAGGCTTTTCCATCACTTAGGATAAAATCCATAATACCTACCATGGCCTATTAGTCCCTCTGTCACCTGGTCTCCTGACTACATCTCCTGTCACTCCCTCTCTACTATGTTCCAGTCACCATGACCTTTATGACACTCCCCAAACATACCAAACTTGTCCCTCTTCAGGGCCTTGACATTTGCTGTTCTCTCAGCCTGCAGCTACTGTTCCCCATATCTTTGCAGGACTGGCTTTCTCATTTCATTCAGGTCTGATAACAAATGTCACCTCCTCAGAGAAGCCTTCTCTTCTCACCAGAGACTGTTTTCAGCTGTAAGCTGCATGAGAGAAGATCACTGGAGCACTAGTATAAGAGCTGGAAGCCAACAACTACTCAAGAAGGAGTTGCTGAATGAATGAGTGAACAATTACTTACTGATTTCCTACTGCATCCAGCACTATGCCCAGAGGGATATATAAATAAAAATGCTTACAATTTCTATTTAAGGAAAATATGCATTAACAACTTTGTATACATTTTAAAAGGTCACTGCAGGGAGATTTTGGGAAGCTCGAGAAAAAAAAAAAAGAGGCAAAGCGGGGTTGGTGTGAAAGTGGTTGTAGTGAGTTAACAGGTGTGATACAATGAGGGTCTGGATGGTGCAGATGAGTACAGAGAGAATGGGAAACCCAAGATACATCTTACATGGAGAAACAAGAGGACTTCATGCTAAATTAAGTACAGGAACGAGGACAGCAGAGAAAGATTACCAGGGACACAATGAAAGAAACCTGTAGTTGTAGGGTGGAGTGACTTTTATTTTGGACAGTAAGTAAGCCCAGTGTTACCACAGGCTATTCAAATGGAGACGCTTCTCAACAACGGGTAGATATTGCGATTCAGAATAGTCCAAGGTTTAAAAATCAGTCATATAAAAAGTATAATTCAAGCCAAGAGAGTGGGTGAGTTTACCAAGGGAATGAATATAAAGAAAAGACAAGACTATCCAACAGAATTTGGGGGATACCTATAAATAAGGCTCATGGGAAGCAAGAGAGGTGACACTGTATGGTGTTTTGTTATGTTTTAAGTCCAAGAAATAGAGAAATGGAAAATACACTGAAGGCAAAAGAGGAAAGATTTCTAAGGAGGAGAACGTGTTAGCTTTAAATGATGCATGGAGGCATAAAAGAATATAAGACCGGAAACTTATTCTCTCCAAATTATCTATGTTCCCACCATATCAAATCAGATCAGAAAAAGGCTACATAAATGGAATGCATTACTCTCTGTATCCAAAGACCTGCCTTCAGTGAACTCCTTCCTAGCATTATGCTTTCAACTTCAATCAATACAAAAAAAAACAGGCTTGTGATTGTAAAGAGTCAATAAAAAGGCTTGTGAAAGAAACAAATATACTTTCTATAAAACTCTGTAATTTAAAAAGCTATTAAATATTTTTAAATAGTTACATTCAAATAATATAAGTAACTGAATAAAAAGATAAATGTTCCATTTTATTTTTTATTTTCTTGGACAAAAACAAGATAATTAAGACTAAATCTATAATTTAAAATGCATACTTGATTTAAAGCCCTAATCCTTAGAGTATAAAAGCCTAGTAAAGGCATTCCTTCATCATGGTAGCAATTTTTACACATAACTTACTGGATATTTGGCAAATGCATGAGGAAAAAAAAATACATGAAATTAAGACGACACTAGAGGTTAAAGTCAGACAAATCTTAGGGCTTCTCATAAAAATCCTGGGTGGCTTTTACAATGAAAATGTAATTCTTTAAAATCATCTTGAAACTAGGAAATATATTCAAATCAGACATATAAAAAGTAATATTACATTTTATGAAAACATAATTCAACTAATGTATTGGTTATGTACTTTTCCCCTACCAGACACCATCTTAGTAAATACGCACAGAGAAAATCTCAACTATATTTACCAGTTTACCAACTATATTTACTATGTTTCCAGTAATTAGCATGTAACTATCTCTATTTTTCTTCTTCCTCTGCCCCCAAATGGAAAAAGTCTTTCCTTATCTAATCAATTTTAGCATACTCAAGACTTTACCTTCACTTGACAACCTTACATAAGTTTCAATATATACAACGTAAGGATATTTATCCTACCAAGCTTATTGAAAAGATTCAAAGGAATAAATGAATAAAAAATCTACTGGCTTTTCTCACTCTATTCAATCTGAGCATGGAAATATATGCTAATTAACCCAAAAATTCATTTAAATAGTAAAATATTTAATCATTAATTTATATATCAGTTTAATGTTTTGTCTGTGTTCTATGCTCATTTCAAGGTGTGGTTATATAATAAAAATTATCTCTAAAATTTACATATGAAAAGTAATCTCATAAACCATATGCTACTGGTAGGCTATTTCAGTGTTGCAATATTGGATTGTAGACATGGAAATTCTGTCTTTATCATTCTCTTTTTAGAGAATCACAACTATGCACAATTTGGCATAAGTTTTTAAGGTCAATAACAAACTTTATAAAAATCTAAACATGCTTCTACCATCATCTAGCTATTTCAAATCCTGTCTATTGTTATTATTATTATTATTACTTGGGGAAATTACTTGGTAGGAAAAAAATCACATGCTTCAATAAGCAATACTTTAGGGGGGAAGGATACTTGTAAATAATAGGAATCTATAAAACCGGAGAAACTGGTAAAAATGTGCTCTACCACTAATGGAATACATATCAATATCCATGGGATGTGGGTCCCACAGATAAGGGAAGCCTGACTGTACTATGCTGCTTTATATAAGAGACTTGTGCATCTACAGATTTTGGTACCTGTGGCAGGTCCTAGAATCAATCCCCCACTGATATCAACGCTATTCTATACAGAGCTGTGCAATGGAACTTAATGCAATAATGGAAAAGTTTACTATCTGCACTGTCCGATACCTAGCCCCTAGCCAAATGTGGCTATTGAGTACCTGTAATATGGTTAGTGTGACTAAGGAACTGACTTTTAAATATTAACTAATTTAAATTTAAATTTAAGTATCCACATGCAGCTAGTGACTACCATATTAGCACAACTAGGCATTTCTGAAACTATACTAAGATCAAAGTGTAAATGATCCTCATAAAATATTTGAAAATATATTTTCTCTATTTTTTTTTTAGACATACGGAAAAAACCCTCAACTGTGTTGGGAAGAATATGTTCCATTCAGGAACAGTGCTCTAAATTTGGAGGGAAATTATTTTACCTTCAAATAACTTTCAAGTTTATGTTGGGTGGAAAAGAAGGTTTACTTTATTGCAGAATTCTTAATGTACCATAGTGCTTATAAGAGGAAATAGTCTTAGATTTTGGAGAACTGAGTTTTAAATCTCTTTAAATTTAAATCTAAATCAGCTGGGTAGAAGTGGTTTACTTCATTTATTCATGCACTGTTATGACTAAAACCTCAACAGAACTTAGAAAAAAAAAGACATTTATTTTATTAACAATTTTAATAGTTCTGATCCTTGGGAAACTCTTTTGCCAACAATTATTTTCCCTTTCTTATTATGTTTTAAGAAAAAAACATGAGCAAGCTTTAACAACAAGACAAGAGTTTTATTTAACTAAGCACGTAATATGGTATGTATGAAAGAAGCCTGCCGTCTAGTCTAGAGTGGGCATATAAATGGAAGACTTTATATAACATTAATAGAAGTTTTGTTAAGCAGTTTTGTCAAATTATAAAAACACCAATCAATTTAGATACTTTATCTACAAGCAACAAAGCTCTAAAGTGATAGAAATCATTTCCTGACCCATACAAACAGTTGACTATGTTGGTGTCTGGCTAAAAGTTGTTTTTCTGATTTCATGGGGGGAAGAAATGGAAGGAAAGAAAACAGGCAGCTTGAATTGATAGTTCCAATTCCAAGCAGTATTTTGGTGCATAATACTCACTGAATGCTTTCTGTCCTCAGTTTCCCCTGTAGGTCTAAGCAGGGTATTCAGTAAAATATTATATCTTCCCTTAATGTTCAGAGAAGCTGTGAAGGCTGGAGTTCCAATGATTTCTGCCACTGCACATTAATCCATGCAAATTAATCCAATCCCTCCCAGATACCAAGGGACGACTGTAATTCAACACCTGCTGTTAGAAAATAACCAGAGCCCACTACCTACACTAGAGATACCCAGGAAGTTAAAAAGTGATTACTCTATAGCCTCCCAAGAGAAGTCTAGAAATAAAACAAATGATAGTTTCTCATTTTAAAACACCAAACTTTGTCATATCACAACCTAAAACAAAGTGAGCTTCCCCTTAAGAGAACTGCTTTAAGTATTAAAGAAAACCAAAAGCAGAAACAGAAAAGTTGTACATCTCTTTAAGTTTTTAAAGAGATGATTTACCACGGTTCTAACTTTTTGCCACTCTTTCCAAACTACTACTCTCTTCAGCTAAACTACTTCATACTAAACTACTAAATACTACTTCTGGTAAAACCAAATATAAACAGATGGCATTTAAAAAAGCACTTCTTGGAGAAAACTCTAATTTGAAAAGATACATGCACCCCAATGTCCACAGCAGCACTATTTACAATAGCCAAGACATGGAAGCAACCTAAATGTCCATCTATAGATGAATGGATAAAGAATATGTGGTACATATATACAACAGAATACTACTCACCCATAAAAAGGAATAAAATAGGGACTTCCCTGGTGGCACAGTGGTTAAGAATCTGCCTGCCAATGCAGGGGACACGGGTTTGAGCCCTGGTCTGGGAAGATTCCACATGCCGCGGAGCAACTAAGCCCATGCCCAACAAATACTGAGCCTGTGCTCTAGAGCCTGTGAGCCACAATTACTCAGCCCATGTGCCACAACTACTGAAACCTGCACACCTAGAGCCCGTGCTCTGCAACAAAAGAAGCCACTGCAATGAGAAGCCTGCGCACTGCAACGAAGAGCTGACCCTGCTTGCTTCAACTAGAGAAAGCCTGCGTGCAGCAACAAAGACCCAATGCAGCCATAAATAAATAAATTTATTTTTTAAAAAAAGAATGAAATAATGCCATTTGCAGAAACATGGATGGATCTAGAGACTATCATACTAAGTGAAGTCAGACAAACATGATATGGTATCACTTATATATCTATATAAGTGGAATCTAAAAAAATGATACAAATGAACTTATTTGCAAAACAGAAATAGACCCATAGACATAGAAAACAAACTTATGGTTACCAAACAAGAAAGAGGGGAGAGGGATAAATTAGGAGTTTGGGATTAACAGATACACACTAGTATATGTAAAATAGATAAATATGGTCCTACTGTATAGCACAGGGAACTATACTCAATATCTTGTAATGACCTATAATGGAAAATAATCTATATGTACACTTTGCTGTACACCAGAAACTATCACAACATTGTAAATCAACTATACTTCAATAAAAAATAAATATAAAATAAAATAAAACAGCACTTCTTGTATTATCAGTGATTTTACATTTCTTATAAAATAAAATTACATTTCCATAAATTACTAAAATATATCAATAATTTCACTATCCTTACTACAAAAAGCTGTCATTCCCTCAAAATATATCATATCCTTCATTTGCAACACTTGTCCTTACTGTTCTGTGTGAATGAAACTTCTCTAGAAGAGTTATAATTCCCACAGGTTAACTTACAAATGTTTAGACAACTAACATAAGCCTTACTACAATGAAGTTTAGCTAGAGCTCAGATGGCAACTTTATAATTTTGCTGATAATAAAAACCATGCAAACAAAGCACAACTGGCTATTAAACTTGGTGAATGGTTTTTTAATTTAAGTATATATAAAGCTGTGTGCTTTTCTAAAGTTTACCACCCTATTCTTTCAACAATAATTAGTACCTCTCAAAATCTTTACTCCCTCTTCATGGGTTTCTGCTTTAGAGCCATAAATGGGCATCCAGTAGAGGAAGAAAGTGGTAGCACTGTCAAGAGGTGTTGAAACACTCTTGAGGCTAATATATACACAATATCCAAAAATGAACTAATCACTTGGATGAAGTAATATAATGAAGGGCCTCACTTGAGAAAAATTATATGCTGTTTTGGCTGTATTTTTATTTCTCTAACTATAAGTTTTTTAGGGAATTCAACTCAAATTGTAGCAATAGAGAGGTAAAGCCTTTAGGAATTACTATTAACTAAACTAAAATATATTATTTGAATATAAATTTTGGGGAAATTTTAGTTTTTATCTAAATTAGAGTCCATCTCAGTCTTGTCAACAAATGCCAAATGAATAATTTGCCACTGATAAGACTGCCTTGAAAAAAACCACCTTACTTGAACAGGCTAGCAATCAAGACAAACATAAAGCTCATAGTTTTATAAAGGTTACATGTACCATAGCTAAAAGACTTAAATGAAACTATTCCACTCCAAACCTTCAAAGATCCAGTTCAGATTATGGCTATGAAGACTTGGTGAAGCAATTAAGCAATCTAACAACATACAATCAAAAAAATATATTTCATTAGATATAACAAAGTTGCCATCACTAATAAATACTAGATTTCAGATAGTACACATTCTATTCTTTTCTATTAAAAGAACTTTGCTATGAATATTTAGGGATATTAAGTAATCATTACTACTATTGTACTTTTCCTGAGAATTCTTAGAATGATTTCATTATAAAAAAGAAATCTGGTCTAATGCTGTCAACAGGGACTACATTACCCTGGTCCACTTTCAAAGTTTTGGCATACATGCATAAGATACCTTAGGCAATCTCTTAGTACATCAGTTTGCCATGCCATAATTATCTACTTCACAAGGATGTTGTGAAGTTTTAGTTTATTATGCTTATAAAAATTTTTGAGGTATACAGATGAAAAAGAGGTGTAAGGCTCAGATCCAATCAATTGCTGTGTACTTGATGAAAAAAGATGCCACTTAAAAGCATTTATTAGTAACAACATGGATGAGATGGAGAAGACTTGGGTAGGAATAAGTGGTGATGGCGACAGTGATAGTTTAAAGAAATCAGGAATTTGGTTTTGGCAAAGTACCCAAGTGAAAAGTTTCAGAAAAAAGAAAATGACATGATTGACTGTGACAGTGCTGCTGGGAAAACACTTAACCTAAGGACTGAGACATGACCATTGGATTTAGCTAGATAAACTTCACTGGTGCCCATGACACGAATGTTGTCATCAGAGTGGTGTGGACAAAAGCACTGAATAGGATAAGTAAAGCGGAGAAAGTGCAATGAGTATGTAGAAGCAGCATATATGGACAACTCTTTGAAGGGGTTTTGCTATAAAAAACTGTAGAGAAACAGCACTGTAGCTTGAGAGGGATGTGGGACCTTGAAAGGTTTTTGTATTAAGATGGAGGAATACTACAGCATGTTTATATGCTGATGAGATAGATTTAGGGAAGGAAAAAATGATGATAGGAAAAATTACAAAAGCAAAATCAATGATTACTAAGCACTTAATAAACGTATAAATCTGTCCTTGCTGCTAGAAATGCAAAGATAATAAAGATATGAACTAATTTAATAATTCTATGGAAGCTATATTAAAAATGATAGGGGAAAATACCACATATAATTAAATTAAAAATCCTTTAGAAACAATATTATTTTGTAATAGAGGCTGCCATGTTAAAAATATGAAAGCAATGTTGACATATTTTATGATGTGACAGCAATGTCCTTCTAAGCTATACACATGCAGCTGCACAGTATAAAAATAATGCCATACACAGCTCTTATTTGATTAGGCACAGTGGGGCTTAAATAGGATCAATGTTAGACAGAAAGTACAGCCAGCAATTTCAGAAAACATCTCCACTGTATTTTCCCTTTTCTCTCCTCTGTATTGACCTATTTCCACTTTTGGATTTCCAGCACCATCCTATACTATAACACTCTATTCAAAACAGAAAGCAATTCATATTATCAATCATTTATACAAATGTTTATAATTTCCAAAGTTCCATTCTTTTTGCTTATTATTTCCTACCATTTTCCCCTGCCTCCTCTGTATTGACCTATTTCCACTTTTGGATTTCCAGCACCATCCTATTCTATAACTTATCACCCTATTCAAAACAGAAAACAATTCATATTATCATATTATCAATCATTATATTGATATTATCAATCATTTTATACAATTATCAATCATTTATACAAATGTTTATCAATCATTTATACAAATGTTTATCATTTCCAAAGTTCCATTCTCTTTGCTTATTACTTCCTACCATTTTCCCCTGCCTCCTTAAAAAAGTTAAAACTTAGTTATAAAGAATTTGAAAGTTATAAAGACAGTTACTAATTACATATGAGGGTAAATTAATCTAGATAAGTTTCTCAAACACATTTGCATTTCAGGCTTTTTTCCCTCTAATTATAACATCCTTTATCTCTGTATATTTTTATACCCTGTCCTGTTCTAAAATATGAGGTAATAAACTAAGATGAGGTAAGCTACTAATAAGGTACATAATATCCATAATACAAATAAGAACCTGAGAGTGAAAAAAATAAGATCAGGCCAAGAGGTTAGTTTCAAAACTGCATGCCATAAGGCCCTGTACTCTTTGTTGCTGAAGGATGAAATATGTCTTTGAGTTTCCTGATAACCAATGCAAAGAAGAAATGATTGTCATATGCAGCTTTTGCTTGTATATATTATTCACAGTACTCATAAAATGAAAAGAAATAATTTTCTTAAAGAAAGCACAGCTCTTTTTGTTACTGTGACCTGAGGAAAGTTGTTCTATTGAGTGGTCAAAAATATTCCAGCAATAAACAAAATAATGAGTTTTTTGTGTTTTTTTGTTTGTTTGTTTAAAATGGAAGGTTTATTTGCTCAGTACACCAAATAGAATGCAAGCACTGTCATGACAAATATACAGAAATATGCAGATCAACATAAAATAGTAATTTAGTTTAAAGGAAGGGAAATCTCTTTAAATGTTATGACAATGTACTCCCAAGAATCTTTTTTTCAGTTAATTATACATTTCAATAAAATACACGGTAATGAATTAAGTGGAAGTTAGCTTGTGAATTTTTAAAAAAATATAAATCCAACCCTATTAATCCATGCCAGTTAAACACTCTAACTAAAATTTCCAAGTAAGTGCAAAAGGAGATGGAGTTAGTTACCTTTTTTGCTTGAACAGTCCCAAGGAAAATGGTTACTACAAACACAGCAGGCAAACTGTTAAGACCGACCGATCTAGAACATAGTGTAGAACTAATTTCAGTCTCAAGTTGTGCTAAATGCTCATCATTAGTATGGCACAGTTTGGTCCATGATATGGTTTAATGCCAAGACAGATCCCAGTTTGTTACAGAAACACATAGATTAACTGTTGCTTTTCTTTGTTTTGTTTCTAAATATATATATTTTAAAAAGCCAGGTATACTTCCACATACAAAGGCAGGTTTTCCCAGGAGGAATTTACAGAAAGTAGTCTGGGGTGCGCCGGGTCACATGAGGCTCTCCACGACGAGGTGCTGGGTCAAACTGAAGGAAGGAATACTTCAAAGTGTCATCTAATTCCATGATAGCAGCCTGGTTCCCACAACGATAGCAGTAATTTGGCGTACTGAAAATGGTAACCACATTCCGATCGTGACACCAATTGTATCCCTCCATTACAAGTTGGTGAGCACGAGAAACCAGTGTGAGACCATTGGCATGGTTAAATGTTTCAGAAATATCTTGTCCAAATGTGTAGCCAGCGCCGCGTGGTGAAATACCCCACCCACCACGATCATCTGGATCTGACCATAACAGATCACACATTGGGCCCTCATGTGGAACTTCTTGTAAACGATCCAGGGCTCTTATATGATCCAGTGTATCTATGGATGGGGAGAGGCCACCATGGAGGCAGAATATCTGTCCATCTACTAAAGCGGTAAGTGGCAGATAGTCAAACAGATCTGTAAAGTATTTCCAAACATTGGCATTCCCATACTTTCGCAGACATTCATCATAAAAGCCATATACTTGGGTAATTTGTCGGCTTTCGTGGTTTCCTCTCAATATTGTAATACGTTCTGGATAACGCACCTTTAATGCCACAAGAAGAGTCACAGTCTCCACAGAATAATAACCTCTGTCTACATAGTCACCCATGAATAGATAGTTTGTATCTGGTGACTTCCCACCGATTCTAAAGAGTTCCATAAGATCATGGAATTGACCATGCACATCTCCACAGACGTTAACAGGACAACGGACCTCTTGCACATTTGATTCTTTTGTTAAAATTTCCTTAGCCTTTTCGCACAGCGTCCGCACCTGGTTCTCGTTCAGTTGTTTACACTCGTTCAGCTGCTCGACCCACTGGTCCAGCTCTTTGGTGAACGCCTTGTCGTCCATGGTGGCCCGAGCCCCTCCCCCGCTGCCTCCCGCCCCCCGCCCCGCCCCCGCGCGCCCCAGCCCCGGGCGCCGCTCCCCTCGCCCGGCGCCGCCGCCGCCGCCAGCTCCCAGCGGGAGAGGAAGGAGCCGGGGAGCGCGACCCCGCGCCCCGCCCAAGCCCCGCGGGCGGCTCCGGGCGCAGGGCCTCCAGGAGACCCCTGCCCGCCCTGGCCCGTCGGGCCACGCGCCCCAGGAGTCGGTGAAGGGCGCGGGGAGGTGCGGGGCTTCCGCGCAGCTCCTGCCGGACGATGGGCACCTGCCACCGCCGCCTCCCCTTTGTGTGTTTTTTTGTTTGTGTGTGTTTTGGCCATGCCACATGGCTTGTGGGATCCTAGTTCCCCAACCAGGCATTGAACCCTGGCCACCGGCACTGAGAGCATGGAGTCCTAACCACTGGATCACCAGGGAATTCCCAAATAATGAGTTTTGAAGAACTATTTCTTTAACTTCCCTCAGAGATTGGCCACTGCCATCATACCAGAGAGCATTTTAGCAGCTAAAACAGCATGGTTCAAGTATGTCACACATAAGTTTAATTCAAGGATAAGATATGGACAATGCAGAGCAGTATTCTACATGTTTCAGGTATTCTTCCGCCAAATATTAAGATTTTAGAAATCACAATGAATTTTTTAGATTGAGATACAATTCACATAAAATAAAATTCACCATTTTAAAGTGTACACTTCAGTGGTTTTAGTATATTCATAATTTTGTGCAACCATCACCACTATTTAATTCCAGAACATTTTCATCAACCCAAAAAGAAACACCATACCAATTAAGTAGTCATTACCTATTCTCCCCTTCACTCTCTCTTCCAGCCCCTGGCAACCACTGATCTACTTTCTGTCTCTATGAATTTGCCTATTCTGGACATCTCATATAAATGGAATCATATAATATGTGAACTTTTGTGTGTGGCTTCATTCCCAATATGTTTAAAAAAAAAAGGTAAATGTTTGTTGTTACCACTTCTGCTTAATATTGTAACTCCTACTCAATGAAATAAGTTAAGTCTGTAGGATTTCTGGCTTGCAGCCAAGGTGAAGTCCCAGTCAACAACTAGCATCTACCACAAGATGCCAGCAAAGGTATCTACAGATAATTCCCACAGCAGTCAAGCCACCCCAGACTTCCAGTCATTCCATCTGAGGCATGTGGAACAGAAACAAGGCAACTTTGCTATAAGCTTTCTGAACTCTGAACACACAGAAACCAGGATATATAATAAAATAACTGTTGTTGATTAAAGCAACTAAGTTTTGGGTTCTCACTGGAACAATGAAACAACAGGGAAATTTTTTTAAAAGCATAATCATAAAATAAAAAGCTAACTTTGAAAGTTAACAATTTTTAAGTTGCTATACAACAAAGGCACTTAAATCAAAGTCAAAAGACAAGGCACTGAATGAGAGAAGACATATCCAATGCATTTAGGATATATGTAGAGTAAGAAATACACCTAATTTTGAAAAATGGGCCAAGAATATGAATAGGCAATTCACAAAAGAAGAAACTTAGATGACTAGTAAACACATGAAAGGTGTTCAACCAGAAAAATCAGAGAATTTAAAATAACAATCAGCTATCATTTAATAATCAGTCAGACTGATAAAAAATTTAAGTCTGAATATCAAATTCATTCAGTATCAAAAGAAATGGAAAATTGCATGCATTTTGTCACAGCAACTTCTCCTGAATGATGATGTTTAGAAAAGCCAGGGGCCTACTGCCAGGACAGCAGCAGGCATGGGGGGATTGAGTCACTTGGGAACACTGAAGGGGACACCCTGAGGGATGGGAGAGTGGTCCACTGGCAGCCATGAGGTCAGAGCTATCCCAAATCGCAGCACAGGCTGGTCTGTGGAATGTTAATTGTATAACCATCAGAGAGAGAGCAATTTGTCAACAGCTAATCATTTCAAGGTGCAAGTCTAGTTCTAGATACATATGCTTCAGTACTCACACAGCTATGCCTAAGAAGACAGGTAGAAGAATGTTCCTTGTGGCATTTATAGTAAAACATTATAAACATTCTACCTATCCATTATTAGGAGAAGAGAAATTAATTGTATTATAGTCATACAATGAAGTACAATTCAGCAATTATGATGAATGACTTACAGTACATGAATAAAAATGGACAAAGATTAAAAAAAAACTAGTGAAAAACACAGGTTGGAAAATGATATATACAGTATAATGCTACATAAGGTGTTAAAACATGCCAAACAATGCTGCATATCATATACATGTGTGGTAAAAAAAAAGGTACAAACATTTTCATAGGAATGATCAACATAAATCTCTCTTCTGTGGAGAGAGGGAAGAGAAATATTACAATACCATATTAAGGTTTTTGTGCCCATACCATACATAGACTGATGGACAATGTTGCTTTCTCACATTATATACCATCCTTGGTTTTTGCCTTATGTCATCACTAGATAAGCTCTATAAACAATTTACATTACAAAAAGGTGAGCGAGACTTCATATTTATGGAAGGGCTTAATGCCCTGATTTAATTATAGAAAAGATATAAGTAGTAAAGAATCTTCTGATAGAACTCCAAATCTGTCTCCTGTAATTGATTTATAGTGTCCTAGCTCCAATCTTGTCTATCTGAATAAAATTTTACAATTTATAAAAATACTTTACATATATTTTTTTATTATTTCTTATTATATTAATGAGGTACATAGAGCAAGCATCACTGAAGGAAAGGCAACTGAAGCTAAGAGAGAGATCAAGTGATTTAACACAATTATACAGACAGTAAAGTGGCAGATCACAGAGGACTTAAACACCAATGTGCTACAAACCTTAACAACTGGAAGGACTTCTCTACGTCATGTGACAGGAATAGGTGAAGGGAAATATAAAAAAGTGGCTATGCAGAACCAAAAGCAGGATACTGTCACTATCCTACTAGATCTAAACCATCAAGATTACATCATAATATCTGCTAGATACCTCACAGAACCACAGGAACCTTGGCACTTCATTTTGTTCTGGTCAGCAAAAAGCAAACATGTTCTACTTCCAAAATTTCTACTACACTAAAAACACTGAATCAGACAGTGATTTTAAAAGCTTTTTGTTTGGGGCATGTATAGAAGAACCAACAGGAGAGCAAATAGTAAATAATGGTGCAATATATATTAGTTCTCTTTCAAGATAAGCTCTTCAGTGAGAAGGTTTTAACCTGAATCGTAATTATAACCCAGAACCAAGCAAATAAAGGATCAAATAAGTTAGGAACAAGGAATGAAGACAGAAGAGAGTCATGGAAAAAGGCTGGTCCACCACACTGGGATATGCTTTCCCTTGCCATTGATCAAAAGCATCATTGTTGCAGAAGCACAGCTGAAAGAGAATAAGCACAGCCAGTCCTCATCGTTTACCTCTGACCCAGACTCCAAAGACTGGTTAGGGCTTGCTCTGATCATGGGGTGTGGTTGGAGGGAGAATCTCTCCAGTTGGCAATATATAAGAAGAAACACTACAGGAAAGATCGACACCAATCTTCTTGGAGTTTTTTTCACAGCTGTATAATAACAGCAATAGAGGCTGCACTTGATAGGGATGAGAGCATGGATGGATATAGTCTCACCAAATAGAGAGCTTTTAGGCAGCGGGATAAATTTTCAAACTATCTTCTTACCAAGTGGGCACTCTAAAGTGGGAGTGAAAACAGAATTGGAGCCTGGGCAGGCAGTTTCTCAAAGGTATGAGCCTAAATGTGAATGTAAGGGTATCAAAGAAAAAAAAAAAATCAACAAAGTCAAAGGTTAAATTTCCTCCTTAACCCTCTCAGGCTACAGAATGAGGAACTAAATGATTGCATAAAGCTACATTATTAAAGCCCTCTGGATACAAAACAGTATCCAGATAAACAGGGAAGGAAATCAAGAATCTTACCTATTCAAAAGTAAATAATAGGTCTATATAAATCTGCCCTTTTATGAAGATGACTTAACCAGAAAAAAAGGAACCTGAACAAAAATTTGGTGATTAAAATGCATGAAATAAACACAGTATGTGAAAGATTAATGAAAAAGATATATATCAGGAAACAAGAATGAACAAATACCCTCTATTCCTGGGAAAATCAAGAAAAATTTTCTTTATAAATTATAAAATGAAATAAAACAACAGAATAAGTCAAAATTTGTAATTTTTTTTATCAGTTTCTGCTTTATAACGAAGTGAATCAGTTATACATATACATCTGTTCCCATATCCCTTCCCTCTTGCATCTCCCTCCCTCCCACCCTCCCTATCCACCGCCCCCCCTGCCACCGCCCCCCCCGCCGCTCCAGGTGGTCACAAACCACCGAGCTGATCTCCCTGTGCTATGCGGCTGCTTCCCACTATCTATCTACCTTACCTTTGGTACTGTATATATGTCCATGCCTCTCTCTCGCTTTGTCACAGCTTACCCTTCCCCCTCCCCATATCCTCAAGTCCATTCTCAAGTAGGTCTGTGTCTTTATTCCTGTTTTACCCCTAGGTTCTTCATGACTTTTTTTTTTTCTTAAATTCCATATATATGTGTTAGCATATGGTATTTGTCTTTCTCTTTCTGACTTACTTCACTCTGTATGACAGACTCTAGGTCTATCCACCTCATTACAAAAATTTGTAAATTTAATCCAACCGCTATCAAAACTCAAAGGGTTATTTTCTGGAACTTGACAAAAATGGTCAAAATATACCTGAAAAAAATAACTAACAGAAGAATTCTTAAGTAAATGAGCAAAGATTAGAGATCTGCCCTAAGAAATATCAAAACTTATACAGCTAGCAATTAAAAGTGAGGTACTGAGGAAGAAATAAGAAGATGCAAAATCAATACAAAGAATACAAAAACAATCCTGTGAATTTATTTATTTATTTATGGCTGCGCTGCAAGCATGCAGGATCCTAGTTCCCTGACCAGGGATCGAACCCGCGCCCCCTGCATTGGGAGCACAGAGTCTTAACCACTGGACCTCCAGGGAAGTCCCACCTGTGAGTTTAGTATATATTTTAAAAGGGGTATTTCAAATTAGTGAAAAAGGGGATAAGTATTCAATAAATAGTGTTGGGACAACTGACTAGAAATTTAAGAGAAAAATTAGACTGAATCCATAACACACAATTCCAGATTTCCAAATCAGACTAAAAGGAAAACATTAAAAAATATCAGCAGAATCACTTTAGCACAAAGAATGACCTCCTGATAAGTAAGCATGGCACCTGTGTCACAGACTACTCTTTATCCCCTCAATGTCCATTCTCTCCTTTTTAGCTTAGTGACAGAACTCTATTCCCCCCAACACCTCACAAAAACCCAAATTGTAGCTGGGCACTTCACTATCAGCTGTCAGTTTCATTCCCCAATGCTTTCTTGTAGCCTTGTGACTAAGTTCTGGACAACTTGATATGAACAAAGTGATTTGTGCAACTTCCAAGTTATATTCTTAAAAGAGGCCCAACTTCCACTTCTGTCTCCCTCTCTGATTCTGGGAGAAAGCAAAGCAACAATTAGTACAGTCACCTTGGACTCACATATGGAATTCACATGGTAGGGATGACAAAGCCATTTCTCAACCACTCCCCTCTGGGCTATTATGTGTAAAAGAAAGTTTTATCGTATTTACTAGTTTTGTTCTTTTTGTTATAGCACGTTAGCATATACTTTAACATCAAAGTTATAAAATGTAAAGGGAAAAAAAATCTTAGTACTTATGAAACAAAAATCTTTCATAAAGAACATGTATACAATTAAATTTATACAGTTAATTATACAAAGTTAAAATGTAAACAACAAACTGTGAAAAATATATTTACAACATATGTGGTAAAATTTTCATTCTTATGAATAACTAAAATAGGACATCTACCTAAAAGAAAAGTGGACAAAATATACAGGCAGGAAATTCCAAAGAAAACGTAAATACCAAAGAAAACTGACACTACGATTTACATCTAATATTCTAATAAACACACATCTAAATGATATATAATTTTTTCCTTATTAGATTGGTAAGGATTAAAAGGGTGGGAAAATGGGAACTCTCATACAGTTAATGGAAATATAAATTGGCAAAACATTTCTACAAAGAAATCTGCCAAAATAGATAAAATTTAATGTACGTACTCTTTGATCCAATAATTCTACTATATCTTAAGGAAATAATCCCCCCCACACACACACATAAACATTTCTCACAGAAACATCTGACAGTGAAAAGTAAAGATACTTACATTTCCTTGTTTAACCAATTTGATTGGTTAAACAAATTAAGAGTATATCCACATGGGACTTCTCTGGTGGTCCAGTGGCAAAGAATCATCCTCCGAACACTCCCAAACCCATTCTACGAGGCCACCATCACCCTGATACCAAAACCAGACAAAAACACTACAAAACAAGAAAATTACAGACCAATATCACTGATGAATATAGATGCAAAAGTCCTCAACAAAATACAAGCAAACAGAATCCAACAACACATTAAAAGGATCATGCACCATGATCAAGTGGGATTTATCCCAGGGATGCAAAGATTCTTCAATATACGCAAATCAGTCAATGTGATACACCATATTAACAAATTGAAGAATGACAACCATATGATCATCTCAATAGATGCAGAAAAAGCTTTTGACAAAATTCAACACCCATTTATGATAAAAACTCTCCAGAAAGTGGGCATAGAGGGAACCTACTTCAACATAATGAAAGCCATATATGACATACCCACAGCAAACATCATTCTCAATGGTGAAAAACTGAAAGCATTTCCTCTAAGATCAGGAACAAGACAAGGATGTCCACTCTCGCCACGATTATTCAACATAGATTTGGAAGTCCTTGCCACGGCACTCAGAGAAGAAAAAGAAATAAAAGGAATACAAATTGGAAAAGAAGAAGTAAAACTGTCACTGTTTGCAGATGACATGATACTATACATAGAGAATCCTAAAGATGCCACCAGAAAACTATTAGAGCTAATCAATGAATTTGGTAAAGTTGCAGGATACAAAATTAATACACAGAAATCTCTTGCATTCCTATACACTAATGATGAAAAATCTAAAAGAGAAATTAAGGAAACACTCCCATTTACAACTGCAGCAAAAAGAATAATATACCTAGGAATAAACCTACCTAGGGAGACAAAAGACCTGTATGCAGAAAATGAAAAGACACTGCTGAAAGAAGTTAAAGATGATACCAACAGATGGAGAGAAATACCATGGTCTTCAATTGGAAGAATCAATATTGTGAAAATGACTCCACCACCCAAAGCAATCTACAGATTCAATGCAATCCCTATCAAACTACCAATGGCATTTTGTACGGAACTAGAACAAAAAATCTTAAAATTTGTATGGAGACACAAAAGACCCCAAATAGCCAAAGCGGTCTTGAGGGAAAAAAACAGAGCTGGAGGAATCAGACTCCCTGACTTCAGACTATACAACAAAGCTACAGTAATCAAGACAATATGGTACTGGCACAAAAACAGAAATATAGATCAATGGAACAGGAGAGAAAGCCCAGAGATAAACCCATGCACCTATGGTCAACTAATCTATGACAAAGGAGGCAAGGATATACAATGGAGAAAAGACAGTCTCTTCAATAAGTGGTGCTGGGAAAACTGGACAGCTACACGTAAAAGAATGAAATTACAACACTCCCTAACACCATACACAAAAATAAACTCAAAATGGATTTGAGACCTAAATGTAAGACCGGACACTATAAAACTCTTAGAGGAAAACATAGGAAGAACACTCTTTGACATAAATCACAGCAAGATCCTTTTTGACCCACCTCTTAGAGAAAGGGAAATACAAACAAAAATAAACAAATGGAACCTAATGAAACTTCAAAGCTTTTGCAAAGCAAAGGAAACTACAAATAAGACAAAAAGACAACCCTCAGAATGGGAGAAAATATTTGCAAACAAATCAACGGACAAAGGATTAATCTCCAAAATACATAAACAGCTCATGCAGCTCAATATTAAAAAAAAAAAAAAACCCACACAAAACCTGGGCAGAAGACTGAAACAGACATTTCTCCAAAGAAGAGATACAGATGGCCAAGAAGCACATGAAAAGCTGCTCAGCATCACTAATTATTAGAGAAATGCAAATCAGAACTACAATGAGGTATCACCTCACACCAGTCAGAATGGACATCATCAGAAAATCTACAAACAACAAATGCTGGAGAGTGTGTGGAGAAAAGGGAACCCTCTTGCACTGTTGGTGGGAATGTAAATTGATACAGTCACTGTGAACAGTATGGAGGTTCCTTAAAAAACTAAAAATCGAAGTACCATATGACCCAGCAATCCCACTACTGGGCATATACCCAGAGAAAACCATAATTCAAAAAGACACATGCACCCCAATGTTCATTGCAGCACTATTTACAATAGCCAGGACATGGACGCAACCTAAGTGTCCGACAGATGAATGTATAAAGAAGATGTGGTACATATATACAATGGAATATTACTCAGCCATAAAAAGGAACAATGAGTCATTTGTAGAGACGTGGATGGATCTAGAGACTGTCATACAGAGTAAAGTAAGTCAGAAAAAGAAAACAAATATCATATATTAATGCATATATGTGGAACCTAGAAAAATGGTACAGATGAACTGGTTTGCAGGGCAGAAATTGAGACATATATGTACAGAACAAACGTATGGACACCAAGCGGGGAAAGTGGTGGTGGGGGTGGTGGTGATGGTGGGATGAATTGGGAGATTGCGATTGACATACACACATTAATATGTATAAAATGGATAACTAATAAGAACCTGCTGTATAAGAAATGAATAAAATTAAAAAATAAATAAATAAAAAAGAATCACCTTCCAAATACAGGGGATGAGGGTTGAATCCCTGGTCAGGGAACTAAGATCCCACATGCCACGGGGCAACTAAGCCTGTGTGCCACAATTATTGAGCTCATGAGCCTCAATGAGAGAGCCTGCGTGCCACAAACTACAGAGCCCACATGCTCTGGAGCCTGAGCGCCACAACTAGAGAGAAAAACCTGCACACCACAACTAGAGAGAAGCCCGCATACCGCAGTGAAGAGGGCGCTTGTTGTGACGAAAGATCCCGCATGCCGCAACTAAGACCCAATGCAGCCAAAAAGAAAATAAAGTAAGTAAATAAATCAATTAATTAAATAGTTTTTTAAATCATAAAAAAAGAGTATGTCCACAAAAAGGGAGGGAACCTGACAGCTCAGAGAAAGGCAAAAGTAAGATCAATTAAGGTGACAAGATTCAATAGTATCTCTATTTTAAAACATACCTAGAATTAATCTAGATTGACTAGAGTATTCCTATACACTACAATAATTAAAACTAGGAACTTGAATGATGAAGACAAAGACAAAAGAAATAACTAAGAAATTTACTAGGCACATTCAAACTTAATACTACTTTTCAAGTAACTCTTACTCTTAAAGTTACTGAAAGAATTATTCAACATAAGAAAGGAACTAGTAGTTCATTTATGTCACAGGACTTAAATGATTTAGGAAAGTAGTATAATTTTTAATAATTCCTTTATTTGTCTCTAATTATGAGAAAGGGTGGCTTATACAATGTTATATATTTTCTTTTCTGCAGTGCAGTGCATTATCATTCTCCAAAGAGAAACCTGCTTGAATCCTTTTTTTCACTTATCACTAGTTACCTACCAAGGCATAGCATACTGACATCAAGAAAAACCTACAGACACACAAAATGTTAACTTCCCGTAGTATCAACACATGAAATCTATTTTTTCCCTTATAAAAAATTCCAGTGTTTAACTTTCCTATTTGAATTCAGGAAAAAGCATTAAATGAAGATTAAATTCAAAACAAAAGGAACAACATGGAACAAGTATCAAGAAACCGAGGGTATGGTTTCAATTTTCCATTACCTCAGTCTCAATTTTCTTACAAGTGAAATAACAAGATTGACCAGAACTCCAAATACATTTAATAGAGCATCAGAGCTATGACAAGTTCTTTGAAAGAATTACATGCTTCATGAAAATATTGGTGAAATAAGTTCAGGAAATTGCACATAATTTATGCTCTTTGGAGATTCATACACACTGTACTGCAGAAAAGAAAATATTTAACTTTGTATAACCTACTGTTAACGATAATTAGATATAAACTATATGTCTGTCAGTAAAGAAATTATAAAATTATACATCATTGTGTAATCTTTACAAAGAATATATTTTATATATTGACATGGCAGATCTCTGTGACACAAGTTAGAAGAGATAAACTACAGAAAAATACAGATATTAACTAGCTTTTTTTTTATATTTTAGTTTTTGTGTATACACTTGTCCTTTTGTATCCACAGGGACCCCCAAGGATACCAAAATCTGAAAAGGCTCAAGTCCTTTTTATAAAATGGCACAGTGTTTGCTAACCTATGCACATCCTCCAGTGTACTTTAAATCATCTCCAGATTACTTACAAGGTAAATGCTATGTAAATAGTAGTAAATACAATGTAAATGTTATGTAGGGACTTCCCTGGTGGTCCAACGGTTAAGACTCTGCCTTCCAATGCAGGGGGCGCAGGTTTGATCTCTGCTCGGGGAAATAAGATCCCACATGCTGTAGGGCAACTAAGCCTGTGCACCGCAACTACTGAGCCCACTCACTCTGGAGGCCTCGTGCCACAACTAGAGAGCCCGTGCACCATAACTACTGAGCCCACGTGCTCTGGAGCTTGCGCACTGCAGCTAGAGAGAAGCCTGCGTGCTGCAGCGAAGATCCTGTGTGCCGCAACTAAGATCCGATGCAGCCAAATTAATTAATTAATTATTTTTAAAATGCCATGTAAATAGTTGCCAGCTCAGCAAATTCAAGTTTTGCTTTTTGAACTTTTAGAATTTCTTTTCCCTGAATATTTTCAGTCTGTGGTTGGTTGAATCCATGGATATGGAACCCATGGATATGGAGGGCCGACTGTATATATACGTATATTTATATGTAGTCATATGTATATAAAAAGGTCTAAAAGGATGCATAACGAACATCTTTAACAGTGATTCTGGAAATGGCAATTGGCAGGGCCCAAGGGGATACATTTACTTTATAAACTGATAGATTTGAGTTTTTCCAAATAAAAGTATATCTTTCTGTAATAAGAACAAGTAGCCAAGAAAAAAATATAAATGCACTAGGGCAGTTCATACTATTTAAAGTGAATCTTTTCACAACAGAAATATACTGGCTCTTTTATAAATGTGAAATTTCATGCATTTTTTAATACCATGGTGTACCTCCAGGTTACTGAATTAAAGGCTTCCTGAAATATTCACTTAGACCTTATCTGTAATAAATACAAGCTGTAAAAACTTAAATGCTCCTAACAATAAATAGCTAAGTAAAGGATAAACAACCCAAGAGAATTTTTCAGTGTTATCTGTTTTATTAATTCCCTACATGGTTTCATAAGAATTGTGAAAGTTAATTCAACAAAATGATATGTATAACTATGTAGAATCCATAGCAACTAAAAAACTACTTGTCAACATAAGTGAAAAAATTCCAATGTGTAATTTTGTTATGATTATACTTGTGTAAAATGAGAAGTATATTTTTTGATAAATTGAACAAATGTATGCAACCATGTGTGCTAAACCCTGAAGAAACAGAAGTTGCAGCACTTGACTATGAAGCTTCTAGTCAAGTGAAATAGAGACAAGTAAATCAATTATAATAACACGAGATTCACTTATTCCACAAAAAAATGTATTCAGTGCCTACTATGTGCCAAGCGCTGTCTAGATGCTATTCGCTAGTGAACCGAAACAAAAAATAATTCTTGCCTTCTTCTGGAGAAAATCTACATTTGAAGGCCGTAAGTGCCATAAGAAAAAAAAGAGTGGAAAATGGGATAGAGAGTAAGTGCAGGGTGGAAGGTTTCCAATTTTGGTTAGGGTATTAAAAGAAAGAGTCATTGCTTTGAGCAATGGTTTGAAAGAGATGAGAACAAGCCATGAGGTTATTTGAAGAAATGGGGAATGCAAATGTCTTAAGACAAGAGTGTATCTGATAAGTACAGAAGAAACAATAAGGAAGCTAGTGTAGCTGGCCTAGAGTAAACTGGAGGAAATGTAGCAAGAAATGATGTGAAAGAGGTAACGGGCTGTAAGGAATATCATGCAAGGCCTTACAGGTTACTGCAAGGACTCATATGGGTTTGTTGGTTAGTTGGTTTTTGTAGACTTTATTTTTTAGAGGGGTTTTAGGTTCACAGCAAAACTGAGAGGAAGGTACAGAGATTTCTCATATACCCCTCACTCTGACACATGCATACCCATTATCAACATCCAGAAATGTATATTTGTTACAAAGATGAATCTACATTAATACATCATTATCATACAAAGTCCACAGTTTGCATTATGGTTCACTCTTGGTGTTGCACATTCTACGGGTTTGGACAAATGTATAATGACATATATCCACCATTATAACATCATACAGAGTAGTTTCACTGCCCTAAAAAACCTCTTTGATCTACCTATTCATCTCTCTCTCCTCCCGCAACCTTTGGCAAACACTGATCTTTTTACTGTCTCCAGTTTTGCCTTTTCCAGAATGTCATATAGTTGGAATTATACAGTCTGTAGCCTTTTCAGATTGCCTTCTTTGACTTAGTAATAGGCATTTAAAGTTCCTCTATGTCCATTCATGGTTTGATAACTCATTTCTTTATAGCACTGGATAGTACTCCATTGTCTGAAGGTACCACAGTTTATTTATCCATTCATCTACTAAAGGACATCTTGTTTGCTTCCAGGTTTTGGCAATCATGAATGAAACTACAGGTTTTTGTGTGGACAAAAGTTTTCAACTAATTTGAGTAAATACCAAGGAGAGCGATTGCTGGATCCTATAGTAAGAATATGGTAAGTTTTGTAAGAAATGGCCAAACTGTCTTCCAAAGTGGCTGCACTCTGTTGCAGTCCCACCATCAAAAAAGAAAAGAAAAAAGAAAGATAGTGAGTGTTCCTGTTGCTCCACATTCTTACCAGAATTCAGTGTTGTCGATGTTTTGAATTTTGTCCATTCTAATATGTGTATAGTGGTATCTCGTTGTTTCAATTTGCATTTCCCTGATGACATATGATGCAGAGCATCTTTTCATGTGTTTATATGCCATCAGTGTTTCCTTGATGAATTATCTGTTAAGATCTTTGGCCCACTTTTTAATTAGATTGTTTACTGTGGTATTGTTGAGTTTTAAGAGTTATTTATATGTTTTGGATAACAGTCCTTTATCAGATGTGTGTTTTGCAAATATTTTCTCCCACTCTGTGCCTTATCTTCTCATTCTCTTGTGTCTTTCATAGAACAGTTTTTAATTTTAATAAAATCCAGCTTATCAATAATTTCTTTCATGAATCATGGCTTTGGTGTTATATCTAAAAAGGCATCCATACCAAAGGTCATCTAGGTTTTTTCCTATGTTATCCTCTGGAGTTTTATAGTTTTGCCTTTTACATTTAGGTTTGTGATTCATTTTACATTAATTTTTGTGAAGGTTCTAAGGTCTGTGTCAAAATTAATTTTTGCACGTGGATGTCCGGATGTCACAGCACCGACTGTTGAAAAGACTATCTTGCTCCACTGTATTATTGTCTTTGCCCCTTTGTCAAAGATCGGTTGCCTATGTGAATCTATTTCTGGGTTTTCCATTTTGTTCAATTCAGCTATTTGTCTATTGTTTGGCCCATACCACACTGTCTTGATTACTGCAGCCCTATAGTATGTCTTCAAGTTGGGTAGTATCAGTTCTCCAACATTAACACTGAGCATGTTAAATTTGAGATGCCTAGTAAACATGCAGGTATGGATATCAAGAAGGCAGTTAGTTATGAGAATCTGAGTTCAAGAAAAAAAATTTCAACTTTTAATTACTTCATTTTAAAAAGAGGTCCTTTTCAAAACTCTTCCAAAAAATGTAAGAGGAGGAAACACACACAAACTCACATTGAGGCCAGCATTACCCTGATTCTAAAACCATACAAAGACACTGCAAGAAAAGAAATTTACTGACCTATTAAATCTGATGAACACAGATGAAAAATTCCTGAACAAAGTATTATATTTTGTATTATAAAAATGCATGAAAGGGATCATACATCATGATCAAGTAGGACTTATCCCTGGGATACAAGTATGGTTTGACATCCAGAAATCAATTAATGTAAAACACCGCAATAACAAAATGAAGGGTAAAAATCATCATCATCTCAATAGATGTAGAAAAGCATCTGACAAAATTCAACATCCATTTATGATAAAAACTCTCATCAAAATGGGTATGGAAGAAATATACCTCAACATAATAAAGGCCATATATGACTATCCCACAGCAAATATAATACTCAATGGTGAAAACCTGAATGCTTTTCCTCTAAGATCAGGAACAAGACAAGAGACAAGAATGCCCACTCTCACCACTTTTATTCAACATAGTATTGGAAGCTCTACCCAAAGCTGTTAGACAAGAAAGAGAAATAAGAGGCATCCAAATCAGAAAGAAAGTAGTAAAACTGTCTCTATTTGCAGATGACATGATATTATATATAGAATCTTTGAACCATAAAGATTCTACCAAAAAACTGTCACAATTAAAAAATGAATTCAGAAAGCTGCAGGATATAAAATCAATATACAAAAATCTGTTGTTTGTATACACTATAAATTAACTATCAGAAAGAGAAATTAAGAAAACAACAAGATCCTACTATATAGCACAGAGAACTATATTCAATGTCCTGTGATAAACCATAATGGAAAAGAATATAAAAAAAGAATATATATATATATATGTATAACGGAATCACTTTGCTGTACAGCAGAAATTAACACAACATTGTGAATCAACTACACTTCAATTTAAAAAAAAGAAAACAGCCCCATTACAATCACATCAAAAAGAATAAAATACCTAGGTATAAGTTAACCAAGGAAGTGAAAGATCTGTATACTGAAAACTATAATACACTGATGAAGACACAAAAAAATGAAAAGACAGTCCAGTCCATGCACATGGATTGGAAGAATTAATATTGTTAAAATGTCCATACTACCCAAAGCAATCTACAGATTCAATGCAATGCCTATCAAGATTCCAATGGCATGTTTCACAGAAATAGAACAAACAGTCCTAAAATTTGTATGGAACTACAAAAGACCTCAAATAGCCAAAGCAATCTTGAGGAAAAAAGAACAAAGCTGAAGGCATCACGTTTCCAAACACTATTACAAAGCTATAGTAATCAATAGAGTGTGGTATTGGGATAAGAACAGACACATAGATCATGGAACAGAAAAGAAAGCCCAGCAATAAACCCATCCATATATGGTCAATTAATTAAACAGAGGAGCCAAGAATACACATTACGGAAAGGATACCATCTTTTTTTCCCCATGATGTCCTACATCTTTTTTTTGTTAAATTGAACTATAGTTAATTTATAATGTTGTATTAGTTTTAAGTGTACAGGAAAGTGATTCAGTTATATATATATAATATATATATTATATATATTATATATATATAATATATATATATATTCTTTTTCAGATTCTTTTCCATTATAGGTTAACACAAGATATTGAGTATAGTTCCCTGTGCTATACAGTAGGTCCTTGTTGTTCAAACAAACATAGTAGTGTTTATGTTAATCCCAAGCCCCTAATTTATTCCTCCCCTTTCCCCTTTAGTAACCATAAGTTTGTTTTCTGTGTCTGTGAGTCAGTTTCTGTTTTATAAATAAGTTCATTTGTATCATTTTTTAAGATTCCACAAATATGTGATATGATATTTCTCTTTCTCTGACTTATTTCAATTAATGATAACCTCTAGGTCCATCCATGTTGCTACAAATGGCATTATTTCATTCTTTTTTATGGCTGAGCAATATTCCATTGTATATACACATCACATCTTCTTTATCAATTCATCTGTTAATGGACATTTAGGTTGCTTCCATGTCTTGGCTATCATAAACAGTGCTGCTATGAACACTGGGGTGCATGTATCTTCTCGAATTGGAGTTTTCTTCAGATATATGCCCAGGGGTGGGATTACAGGATCATATGGTAACTCTATTTTTAATTTTTTAAAGGAACATTTATTTATTTATGGCTGCATTGGGTCTTTGCTGCTGCACGCGGGCTTTCTCTAGTTGCGGCGAGCGGGGGATACTCTTCGTTGTGGTGCATGGAATTCTCATTGCAGTGGCTTCTCATTGCGGAGCATGGGCTCTAGGTGCGTGGGCTCAGCAGTTGTGGCACGTGAGCTCAGTAGTCGCAGCTTGGAGGCTCCAGAACACAGAGCACAGGCTCAGCAGTTGTGGCACATGGGTTTAGTTGCTCCACGGCATGTGGGATCTTCCTGGACCAGGGCTTGAACATGTGTCCCCTGCATTGGCAGGCAGATTCTTAAGAACTGTGTCACCAGGGAAGTCCCGGTAACTCTATTTTTAGTTTTTTAAGGAACCACCATACTGTTCTCCATAGTGGCTGCCCCAATTTATATTCCCACCAACACTGTAGGAGTGTTCCTTTTTCTCCACACCCTCTCCAGCATTTATTTTTGGTAGACTTTTTAATAATGGCCATTCTGATTGCTCTGAGGTCACACTTCATTGCAGTTTTGATTTGCACTTCTCTAATAATTAGTGATATTGAACATCTTTTCATGTGCATGTTGCACATCTGTATGTCTTCTTTGGAGAAATGTTTACTTAGGTCTCCTGACCAATTTTTTTTTTCTCTTGATATTAAGCTATATGACCTGCTCATATATTTTGGAAATTAATCCCTTGTCAATAGCATTGTTTGCAAATACTTTCTCCCAGTCCATAGGTTGTTTTTTCATTTAATTTATGGTTTGCTTTGCTGTACAATAGCTTTTAAGTTCCATTTGTTTATTTTTGTTTTAATTTCCATTATTCTATGACACAGATCCAAAAAAATATTGCTGCAATTTATGTCAGTGTTCTACCCATGTTTTCCTCTAGTTTTATAGTATATGGCCTTACGTTTAGGTCTTTAATCAATTTTCAGTATACTTTCATATATGGTGTTAGAGAATGTTCTAATTTCATTCCTTTGCATGTAGCTGTCCAGTTACCCCAGCATCACTTTTGAGACTGTTGTGGTGTATTCCTCTATGGGTTACCTCAGTATGTGACTCTGCACTTTCTGAACTTGGGTGACTGTTTCCTTCCCCAGGTTAAAGATTTTTTCAGGTATTACATCTTCAAATATTTTCTCAGGCCTTTTCTCTCTCTCTTCTCCTTCTGGGACCCCTGTAATGTGAATATTAGCATGCTTGATACTATCCCAGAGGGCTCTTAAAACTGTCCTCATTTCTTTTCATTCTTTTTTCTTTTTTCTATCCAGTGTCAATGATTTCCATTACTCTGTCTTCCAGCTCACTGATCCATTCTTCATCCTCATTTAGCCTACTATTGATTCCTTCTGATATATTTTTCATTTCAGTTATTGTATCCTTTAATTCTGTATGGTTGTTCTTTATATTTTCTTTATTTTTTTGAATTTTATTTTATTTATTTTTTTATGCAACAGGTTCTTATTAGTCATCAATTTTATACACATCAGTGTATACATGTCAATCCCAATCGCCCAATTCAGCACACCACCATCCCACCCCCCCCACCCCGCGGTTTTCCCCCCTTGGTGTGCATACGTTTGTTCTCTACATCTTTGTATCAACTTCTGCCCTGCAAACTGGTTTATCTGTACCATTTTTCTAAGTTCCACATACATGCGTTAATATAGGATATTTGTTTTTCTCTTTCTGACTTACTTCACTCTGTATGACAGTCTCTAGATCCATCCACATCTCAACAAATGACTCAATTTCATCCCTTTTTATGGCTGAGTAATATTCCATTGTATATATGTAGCACAACTTCTTTTTCAATTCGTCTGTCGATGGGCATTTAGGTTGCTTCCATGTCCTGGCTATTCTAAATAGTGCTGCAATGAACATTGGGGTGCATGTGTCTTTTTGAATTACGGTTTTCTCTGGGTATATGCCCAGTAGTGAGATTGCTGGATCATATGGTAATTCTATTTTCAGTTTTTAAAGGAACCTCCATACTGTTCTCCACAGTGGTTGTACCAATTTACATTCCCACCAACAGTGCAAGAGGGTTCCCTTTTCTCCACACCCACTCCAGCATTTGTTGTTTGTAGATTTTCTGATGATGCCCATTCTAACTGGTGTGAGGTGATACCTCACTGTAGTTTTGATTTGCATTTCTCTAATGATTAGTGATGTTGAGCAGCTTTTCATGTGCTTCTTGGCCATCTGTATGTCTTCTTTGGAGAAATATCTATTTAGGTCTTCTGCCCATTTTTGGATTGGGTTGTTTGTTTCTTTAAATTTGAGCTGCATGAGCTGTTTATATATTTTGGAGGTTAATCCTTTGTCCGTTGATTCGTTTGCAAATATTTTCTCCCATTCTGAGGGTTGTCTTTTCGTCTTGTTTATGGTTTCCTTTGCTGTGCAAAAGCTTTGAAGTTTCATTAGGTTCCATTTGTTTATTTTTGTTTTCATTTCCATTACTGTAGGAAGTGGATCAAAAAAGATCTTGCTGTGATTTATGTCAAAGAGTGTTCTTCCTATGTTTTCCTCTAAGAGTTTTATAGTGTCCGGTCTTACATTTAGGTCTCAAATCCATTTTGAGTTTATTTTTGTGTATGGTGTTAGGGAGTGTTGTAATTTCATTCTTTTACGTGTAGCTGTCCAGTTTTCCCAGCACCACTTATTGAAGAGACTGTCTTTTCTCCATTGTATATCCTTGCCTCCTTTGTCATAGATTAGTTGACCATAGGTGTGTGGGTTTATCTCTGGGCTTTCTATCTTGTTCCATTGATCTATGTTTCTGTTTTTGTGCCAGTACCATATTGTCTTCATTACTGTAGCTTTGTAGTATAGTCTGAAGTCAGGGAGTCTGATTCCTCCAGCTCCGTTTTTTTCCCTCAAGACTGCTTTGGCTATTTGGGGTCTTTTCTGTCTCCATATAAATTTTAAGATTTTTTGCTCTAGTTCCGTAAAAAATGCCATTGGTACTTTGATAGGATTGCACTGAATCTGTAGATTGCTTTGGGGAGTACAGTCATTTTCACAATGTTGATTCTTCCAATCCAAGAACGTGGTATATCTCTCCACCTGTTGGTATCATCTTTAATTTCTTTCATCAGTCTCTTATAGTTTTCTGCATATAGGTCTTTTGTCTCCTTAGGTAGGTTTACTCCTGGGTATTTTATTCTTTTTGTTGCAATGGTAAATGGGAGTGTTTCCTTAATTTCTCTCAGGTTTTTCATCATCAGTGTATAGGAATGCAACAGATTTCTGTGCATTAATTTTGTATCCTGCAACTTTATCTAATTCATTGATTAGTTCTAGTAGTTTTCTGGTGGCATCTTTAGGATTCTCTATGTATAGTATCATGTCCTGTGCAAACAGTGACAGTTTTACTTCTTCTTTTCTAATTTGTATTCCTTTTATTTGTTTTTCTTCTCTGAGTCCCATGGCTAGGACTTCCAAGACTATGTTGAATAATAGTGGTGAGAGTGCACATCCTTGTCTTGTTCCTGATCTTAGAGGAAATGCTTTCAGTTTTTCACCATTGAGAATGACGTTTGCTGTGGGTTTGTCCTATATGGCCTTTATTATGTTGAGGTAGGTTCCCTCTATGCCCACTTTCTGAAGAGTTTTTATCATAAATGGCTGTTGAATGTTGTCAAAACCTTTTTCTGCATCTACTGAGATGATCATATGGTTTTCATTTTTCAATTTGTTAATATGGTGTATCACATTGATTGATTTGCGTATATTGAAGAATCCTTGCATCCCTGGATTAATCCCACTTGATCATGGTGCATGATCCTTTTAATGTGTTGTTGGATTCTGTTTGCTAGTATTTTGTTGAGGATTTTTGCATCTATATTCATCAGTGATATTGGTCTGTAATTTTCTTTTTTTGTAGTATCTTTGGTTTTGCTATCAGGGTGATGGTGGCCTCACAGAATGAGTTTGGGAGTGTTCCTTCCTCTGCAATTTTTTGGAAGAGTTTGAGAAGGATGAGTGTTAGGTCTTCTCTAAATGTTTGATAGAACACAGCTGTGAAGCCATCTGGTCCTGGACTTTTGTTTGTTGGAAGATTTTTAGTCACAGTTTCAATTTCGTTACTTGTGATTGGTCTGTTCATATTTTCTATTTCTTCCTGGTTCAGCCTTGGAAGGTTATACCTTTCTAAGAATTTGTCCATTTCTTCCAGGTTGTCCATTTTAACGGCATAGAGTTGCTGGTAGTAGTCTCTTAGGATGCTTTGTATTTCTCTGGTGTCTGTTGTAACTTCTCCTTTTTCATTTCTAATTTTATTGATTTGAGTCCTCTCCCTCTTTTTCTTGATGAGTCTGGCTAATGGTTTATCAATTTTGTTTATCTTCTCAAAGAACCAGCTTTTAGTTTTATTGATCTTTGCCATTGTTTTCTTTGTTTCTATTTCACTTATTTCTGCTCTGATATTTATGATTTCTTTCCTTCTGCTAACTTTGGGTTTTGTTTGACCTTCTTTCTCTAGTTCCTTTAGGTGTAAGGTTAGATTGTTTATTTGAGATTTTTCTTGTTTCTTGAGGTAGGCTCATATTGCTATAAACTTCCCTCTTAGGGTTTCCCTGGTGGCGCAGTGGTTGAGAGTCCACCTGCCGATGCAGGGGACACGGGTTCATGCTCTGATCCGGGAAGATCCCACATCCTGCGGAGCGGCTGGGCCCGTGAGCCATGTCCGCTGAGCCTGCGCGTCTGGAGCCTGTGCTCCGCAACGGGAGAGGCCACAACAGTGAGAGGCCCATGTACCGCAAAAAAAAAAAAAAAAGAAACCTTCCCTCTTAGAACTCCTTTTGCTGCATCCCATAAGTTTTGGATCGTTGTGTTTTCATTGTCATTCGTTGCTAGGTATTTTTTGATTTCCTCTTTGATTTCTTCAGTGATGTCTTGGTTATTTAGTAATGTATTGTTTAGCCTCCATGTGTCTGTGTTTTTTACCTTTTTTTCCCTGTAATTCATTTCTAATCTCATAGCATTGTGGTCAGAAAAGATGCTTGATATGATTTCAATTTTCTTAAATTTACTGAGGCTTGATTTGTGACCCAAGATGTGATCTATCCTGGAGAATGTTCCATGCGCACTTGAGAAGAAAGTGTAACCTGTTGTTTTTGGATGGAATGTCCCATAAATATCAGTTAAATCTATCTGGTCTATTGTGTCATTTAAAGCTTTTGTTTCCTTATTTATTTTCATTTTGGATTATCTGTCCATTGGTGTAAGTGAGGTGTTAAAGTCCCCCACTGTTGTGTTATTGTCGATTTCCCCTGTTATAGATGTTAGCAGTTGCCTTATGTATTTAGGTGCTCCTATGCTGGGTGCATATATATTTATAAGTGTTATACCTTCTTCTTGGATTGATCCCTTGATCATTACGTAGTGTCCTTCCTTGTCTCTTGTAACATTCTTTGTTTTAAAGTCTATTTTTTTGGATATGAGTATAGCTACTCCAGCTTTCTTTTGATTTCCATTTGCATGGAATATCTTTTTCCATCCCCTCACTTTCAGTCTGTATGTGTCCCTAGGTCTGAAGTGGGTCTCTTGTAGACAGCATATATATGGGTTTTGTTTTTGTATACATTCAGCAAGCCTGTGTCTTTTGGTTGGAGCATTTAATCCATTCACGTTTAAGGTAATTATCAATATGTATGTTCCTATGACTATTTTCTTAATTGTTTTAGGTTTGTTTTTGTAGGTCCTTTTCTTCTCTTGTGTTTCCCACTTCGAGAAGTTCCTTTAGCATTTGTTGTAGAGATGGTTTGGTGGTGTTGAATTCTTTTAGCTTTGGCTTGTCTGTAAAGCTTTTGATTTCTCCTTCGAATCTGAATGAGATCCTTGCCGGGTAGAGCAATCTTGGTTGTAGGTTCTTCCCTTTCACCACTTTAAGTATATCATGCTACTCCCTTCTGGCTTGTAGAGTTTCTGCTAAGAAATCAGCTGTTAACCTTATGGGAGTTCCCTTGTATGTTATTTGTCATTTTTCCCTTGCTGCTTTCAATAATTTTTCTTTGTCTTTAATTTTTCCCAATTTGATTACTATGTGTCTCGGCATGTTTCTCCTGGGTTTATCCGGATGGGACTCACTGCGCTTCCTGGACTTGGGTGGCTCTTTCCTTTACCATGTTAGGGAAGTTTTCGACTATAATCTCTTCAAATATTTTCTCAGGTCCTTTCTCTCCCTCTTCTCCTTCTAGGACCCCTATAATGCGAATGTTGTTGCGTTTAATGTTGATCCAGAGGTCTCTCAGGCTGTCTTCATTTCTTTTCATTCTTTTTTCTTTATTCTGTTCCACAGCAGTGAATTCCACCATTCTGTCTTCCAGGTCACTTATCCGTTCTTCTGCCTCAGTCATTCTGCTGTTGATTCCTTCTAGTGTAGTTTTCATTTCAGTAATTGTATTGTTCATCTCTTTGTTTGTTCTTTAATTCTTCTAGGTCTTTGATAAACATTTCTTGCACCTTCTCGATCTTTGCCTCCATTCTTTTTCCGAGGTCCTGGACCATCTTCACTATCATTATTCTGAATTATTTTTCTGGAAGGTTGCCTATCTCCACTCATTTAGTTGTTTTTCTGGGGTTTTATCTTGTTCCTTCATCTGGTACATAGCCCTCTGCCTTTTCATCTTGTCTATCTTTCTGTGAATGTGGTTTTTGTTCCACAGGCTGCAGAACTGTAGTTCTTCTTGCTTCTGCTGTCTGCCCTCTGGTGGATGAGGCTATCTAAGAGGCTTGTGTACATTTCCTGATGTTCTTTATATTTTCTAATTATTTGTTGAAAATTTCTAATCTCTCACTCTGTGCATTCATTCTCCTCCCTAGTTCTTTGATCATCTTTATGATCATTACTCTAAATTCTTTCTTGGGTAGATTGCCTATCTCCACATCACTTAATTCTTCTTCTGTCATTTCACTTTGTTCCTTCTTCTGAAAATATTTCTCTGTCACGTCATTCTGTCTAAATTGCTATTTGTATTTTTACATGTGTGGTGGGTTGGTTACATTGCTTGACATTGGAGAAGTGGCTCTCTGTAGGAGATGTCCTATGCATCCCAGAAGTGCACTCCCCTCTCATCACCCAAGGGCCAGAGGCCAGATGGTCCCAGGGTGGTGTCTGGCCTATGTCTGCAGACTCGGTCTGCAGGCAGTGGGACTGTAGTTTTCTTGCTTCTGGTGTCTGTCCTCTGGTGGGTGAGGCTGGTCTAGAGGCTTGTGCAGGCTTCCTGGTGGGAGGGGACTGTGCCTGCCACCTGGTGGGTGGAGCTGGGTCTTGGTCCTCTGGTGGGCAGGGCCATGTCAAGGGGTGTGTCTAGAGGCAGCTATGGGCTCAGAAAGTCTTTAGGCAGCTTGTCTGTTGATGGGTAGGACTGTGCCCCTGCCCAGTTTGTTCTTTGGCCTGAGGCCTACCAGCACTGGAGCCTACAGGCTGTTGGGTGGGGCCAGGACTTGGTGCCAATGTGTCAGCGTCTAGGAGAGCTCACGCAGATGAATGTTCCCTTATATATTCGCCACCACTGTCTATGTGCCCAGGACTACAGCCTGACTACTGCCGCCTCCCAGCTTCCCAGAAGATGCTCTAAGACTAACAGGTAGGTCTGTCCCAGGCTCCTATCAAATTACTGCTTTTGCCCTTGGTCACAGTGTGCATGACATTTTGTGTGTGCCCTTTAAGAGTGAGGAGCTCCTGCAATCAAGCCTCACTGGCCTTCAAAGCCAAATGCTCTGGGGGCTCCTCTTCCCAGTGCCGGACTGCCAGGCTGGGAAGCCTGACATGGGGCTTGGAACTCTCACTCTGTGGGAGAACTTCTGTAATATAATTATTCTCCAGTTTGTGGGTTGCCCACCGGGGGTGGGTATCGGATTTGATTATATCTCAAGTCCGCCCCTCTGACCAGTCTAGCTGTGGTTCTGTCTTTATATCTTTATCTGTAGAGCTTCTGAGGATCTTTTGTGGTAGCTATCAGTCTTTTTCAGTGATGGCTGTTTTGCAGATTGTTGTGATTTTGGTGTGTTCATGAGAGGAGGTGAGCTTAGGGTCCTTCTACTCCACCATCTTGACCACTCTCCAGGGAAGAATAGCATCTTAAATAAATGGTGCTGGTAAAACTGGACAGCCATATGCAAAAGAATGAAACTGGACTACCACCTTACATCATACACAAAAACTAGCTCAAAATGGATTAAAGACTTGAATGTAAGACCTAAAACCATAAAACTCCTAAAAGAAAAGATAAGCAGTAAGTACCTTGACATGGGTCTTAGCAATAACTTTTTGGTTTTGACAGAAAAAGAAAAGGCAACAAAAACAAAAATAAACAAGTAGGACTAAATCAAACTAAAAAGCTTCTATGCAGAAAAGAAAACCACCAAAAAACTGAAAAGGCAATTAATACTGAATGGGAGAAAATATTTGCACATCATATATCTGATAAGGGGTTAATATTCAAAACATATAAAGAATTCATAAAACTCAAAAGCAAAAGAACAAACAATCTGAATAAAAAATGGGCAGAATATCTGAATAGACATTTTTCCAAAGAAGACATTCAGACATCAGATACATGATTAGGTGCTCAAAATCACTAATCATCAGAAAACTGCAAATCAAAACAGTGATATATCAACCTCACACCTGTTAGAATAGCTACCATCAAAAAGACACACAATAGGGCTTCCCTGGTGGCGCAATGGTTGAGAGTCCGCCTGCCGATGCAGGGGACACGGGTTCGTGCCCCAGTCCGGGAAGATCCCACATGCTGTGGAGCGGCTGGGCTCGTGAGTCATGGCCACTGAGCCTGTGCGTCTGGAGACTGTGCTCTGCAATGGGAGAGGCCACAACAGTGAGAGGCCCAAGTACCACAAAAACAAACAAAAAAAAAGACATACAATAATAAAGTGTTGGCAAGAATGTGGAGAAAAGGGAATACCTGTGCATTGTTAGTGGTAATGTACATTGGTGCAGTCACTATGGAAAACAGTATGGAGGTTCCTCAAAAAGTTAAAATCAGAACTACCATATGATCCAACAATTCCACTTCTGGGTATTTATCCAAAGAAAATGAAAACACTAACTGGACAAGATATATGCACCCTGATGTTCACTGCAGCAATATTTACAACAGCCAAGACATGGAAACAACCTAAGTGTCCAAGGGTCCATCAATGTATAAAGAAATGAATAAAGAAAATGTGATACATACACATATATATATGTATATATATATGGTGGAATATTATTCAGCAATAAAAAAGGAAATCCTGCCATCTGTGATAACTGCATGGACCTTGGGGGCATTATGCTAACTAAAATAAGGCAGAGAAAGATAAATACCATATGATCTCACTTATATGTGGAATCTAAGAAAAACAAAAACACAATAAGGATAACCAAACTCATAGATACAGAGAACAGACTGGTGGTTGCCAGAGGCAATGGATGGGGGTGGTGCGTGAAATGGGTGAAGGGAATTGAATATAAAATAATGTCATGGGATGTAATGTACAGTATGATGACAATAGTTAATAATATTGTATTGTATATTTGAAAGTTGCTAAGGGAATAAAGTTCTCATTACAAGAAAAATATTTTGTAACTATACGTGGTGATGGATGTTAACCAGACTCACCATAGTGATCATTTCACAATATACACAAATATTGAATCATTATGTTGTACACCTCAAGCCAAAATAACATTATGTGTCAATTATATCTCAATTTTTTAAATTCCCCTTTTAAAAAACAAATAAACAAATTTGGGAGTCATTAGCATTTAGATGCTATCTAAATCCAGGTGAGTGAATTATTTCACCAATAAAGTGATGACAGTGAAAGAACAGAAGTTGTACAAGGACAGCAGCCTGGAGCATGGATGGCGAGATGAAGAGAAACAAGCAAAAAAAAGGGAGAATAGAAAACTAGGAGAAGAAACAAACTATGAAATTCTGGAATGAAAAGTAAAAAGCATGTTTTAAAGAGGATAGAATGGTAAAATGTGTCAAATGCTACAAGTTTTGTCATGAAAGATGAGAACTGAGAACTGACTGAAGTTACAGAGGTCACCAGAGACACTGGCAAGAACAGTTTCAGTGAAGTTGATATGAAGCAAAAGCATGACTGAAGCCAGATCAAGAAGGAATGGTAGGAGAGCATTATAAGTAGCAAATATAGAGAATTAGGACAATAATGAGGGGAATGAAAATGTCAAGAGAGGATTTTTTTTCCTAGCATGTTGATGGTAATAATCCAAGAAAGGGAAAAACTATGATGCAGGAGGAAGATAAGTGAGTAATATGAAGACACCATAGGAAAACAGAAAGTATTATGTCTATGTAATAAAAACCTCAGGGGTCTGGGGGAGCAGGAGGGTGAGTATACCAGAGCTGACCTCCTGGAACTACCTCAGGGCAGATCTCTTTGAGATACCTTTCAAAGATGATTTGATTTGATGATGAGTGTGGGTAATACCAGGCCCGTGGAACAAAGAATTTTTGCAAAGGCAAAAATCTTAATGGCAATTATTTATTTCACTTTCCAGTAGGCCATCGTATTTTTGTTTCCATTATTTGATTTGCATGCCTAAGAAATTTTGTTTGTTCTCAAACCTATTAAGGTTAGTAATATCTGATACTGTATTCATATAATTCAGTTAATTACAACATAAAACAATCAGTGCAAAAAGAAAGGTATTTCCCTGAAAATTCAATGCTTCTGAAAAACTTGATAAAAGTGTGTTTTAAAAAAACTTACTGTTAAATTAGATGTAGGTAAATTATATGTAGGTAAAACAAGTATAAAATATTGGCAGCAAACATGATAAAAATGTACTGGGATCCGTACCCAGAAATTCTAGTAAGTATCTAACTTCCGGCTCCAATTTAAAGAATCTGATATGAAACTTCTATTCAGGGAGTTTGTTCAAGAAAAACAACAATGTGTGTTCAAGAAAGACAACAATAATTTCCAATTAGGAAATCCATCCTCAAAGAAAAAGTATGGATTGGCCCCCGCAAACACATAAAAAAATTGCAAATGAATGTGAAAGTTTCAATTTATTAAATGCTTACATCTAAATGTGTATGTCTTTTTTTAGGATTTCCCATTTTGAACTAAAAGGATTAAATGAATAGCTATCAGCTCCAAATGCACTGGAGAAGTTTTCATTCCTGTAAATTCTACAAATAACAGAAGCCATTTTTAAAAATTTAAGTATCCACATTTAAATATTCTAAATAAAATGGTTAAGATACTTTCCCTTCTTCCTTAAATAGTTCCCTTTTTTCTGATACTTAGAATCACCTAACAAATCAACCAGATATTTCCTATGTATTAGCTTTATGGCCATAATATGGTGATGCTCTCATTAAATGACTAGGACTTTGTCCCTATGTGAAATGGCGCCAGCCAGACAGCTTTCAAGTTTTCCAGTTCTCTCTCTTATGAGAAGGCTTGTAGCAGTGACCTGCTTGCTGCCTGAATGCTTACTTAAAAATAATCTTTTTAACATTACTGACCTAAATAAATAGCTTTTTTCTTTACAGGCCTACTTATTCCATATTTTAGCAAAAGTCACCTTTACAATGTTCATTAAGAAACTTTTTAAGTATGAGTAAGGCAGATTTAATATTTAGAATTTAAATGTATTAATAAGTCATTTTATGTGTGGTAAAGATGCAGATGATTGTTTTTACAATAATATAATTATTTCACAGCTCCAGCCTTAACATTAAAAATCACATTAAAAAAAAATCGCCGTTTACTTGTTAATTTATTGACGATCTAGAGTTTGTGGTAATTATATTATGATTAGAAGTTACATTCGGCATAGCAAAAAAGGATTTGAGAGGATCTCAAGACAAAAAGTTATCACTTGACTCTGGAAAATATGTTTTCATTTTGTGACCCAAATAGTTTTGTTTGTTTGGGTTTTTGTGTGGAAGGTGCTAGGCTATATACAAATCTTCTGAGTGGAAGTAATCAAATCACCTAATAGTACGTAAAACTCAGAATTTTTCTTGCGAATTAGTACTAAGCTTTTTATCCAGCTGCCTTAAAAATGTTAACTAATCTTCAGTTGAACCAGTTTATTAACTTTAGGCTTAAAACTTTCTTACTTAAAAAAAAATTAAGCAAGATCACTAATTATTCTCCCTGTCTATAACCAAACACCAATGGTATAAATGAATTAGTTATTTTGAACATTAAAAAACTTACAGTTATAAAGAATAACTAAAAATGTATTGAAAAATTAAAATCATTCAATACAAAATATAGACTAGAATAATATAAACTCTAAAACTAAATAATATAAATTAAAGTATGAAAACTTGATTTTCAGGTAACATTTTGATCCTACAAGGTCTTACATGTGTTAAGTTCACAACTAAGAAATGATAACATCTCTCTCTTCTCCCTCTACATCTTCCACAGTGTTAAGAGGGATACCTTTCTGAAATCTAAATCTAACTAAATCTAATCATATCTCTCCCCCTCTCTAAATACTTAATTTAAAACCCCCATAACTTGGGACCTCCCTGGTGGCGCAGTGGATGGGATTCTGTACTCCCAATGCAGGGGGCCTGGGTTCGATCCCCAGTCAGGGAGCTAGATCTCACATGCATGCTGCAACTAAGAGTTAGCACGCCACAACTAAGGAGCCCGCCCGCCACAACTAAGACCTAGTACAACCAAATAAAGAAATAAATATTAAAAAAAACAAACAAAAACACACCTATAACTTTAATGATGTCCCATCACCTGCAAGCTTCTTCACTGCTTATCTAAGCCTCATCTTCTAACATTATTTGCTAACACTTCCTACAATGCCCAAGTTCTTTAAGCCTGCCTGTCCCTTCCCACTTTGCCTACCTGGCCATACTTCAATTAATTCTTCAAAACTTTGCTAAGATGGCATGCCCCCCCCCCAGAAAAAATCATTTGCTAAGATATCAACTTGTTTAATCACTAATATTTATTGACTATGATTACACTACCAAGTTTAAGGTCCAGTGATATGTGTTGTAAATATGTAACTTTTAGATGAAAAGATGCAGGCAGTACTTTCCCTCAGAGAGTTTAACAACATGATGACTTTCTCCCTAAAACCTTACCCCTCTGAGCTACCTTTCTCAGAGCTACCTCTTTACATTAAATCTAATTCTTCTGATGTACGTATCATACTTTATTGTAATTATTTATATGACTCTTTCCTCCTACTAGCTTGTGAACAGGGAGAAAAGTAACTGTTATTTATCTCTATAGTCTCAGCACCTGGCCAAATGAATTACCAATAGTAGTTGCTCAATGCTACAATGAATTTTATGAGCAAAAACAATTTGCCAATGCAAGGAAAATATCTTTTATGGTCATACTTTGCCATTATATCAACATATGTAAATGAGCTTTAATTTTAATCTATAATATAGAAAAAATAATCTATGAATTAATTGTGAGTCTTCCTAACAAATGATAACTCTAAAATACGACTTTAGCCCTGTGTTTCACAGTTACTACTATCATCTTGGATGGGACAATTCTTCACTGGAGTGAGGCTGTTCCAAACCTTGCAGATGGCTAATACTTCTGGCCTTGCCCTCTCAGTGTCAATAGCTGCCCTTTAGTCACTGTGGAATCAACACATCCTACATGCTTGAAAGTGCCCCATAGGTGAATAATTCCCCCTTGAGATGATAACTCCTGCTTATTTCAACTTTGTGACTTTGTTCAACTTTATTTGCAAATAAATCTACTCCGTAGAGAATAGCTGCTGTGCATCTTTAAACTAAAAATTAAAATACGTGTAAAATAAAAAATTTAATATAAAATCATTTCTTTGTATATGAGGTATAGATTTAATATTTAGCCTCTCTACCTTAAAGAGATATACATAAGCAAAAAAAGACTAAACAATTTATTTAAATATAGGAAGAAATCATACAGAGTCCAATTTGGGGGGAAACATGGGCTATATTACCAAGGCTTTGAATGGAATGTCACATTTGAGAGAGATGTGCATAGACTCAGATATGACCAGACAGCTTCAATGAACTGCTTGGAAAAATCAACCTGGAACCCTGCTTACAAGGTCCCAGGCAAAGCAGTTTTTAAAAAGAAATTATAGGGTCAATCACTATTCTTGCTGTAGTTATAAATAAATCAGGCCAAGTTTAATATAAACAAATTTGTTTCACTATGATTATCTTTGGGGAAAAGTGGGAGTAATTGTAGAGAGAAAAATTATGTTTGCACCTTTGTAGACATTAGATTCTAGTCCTGTTAACTGCCTTTGAGCTTTTGTTATATACCTGTAAACTGGACTAGATCTGAATTCTTCTAGTTTCCTCAAATATCTGGCTAGACTCACCAAACTAATGTTTCCCATTTTCTCCCACACTTCTGATTGGGAATCACCAAGAATAAAGTCAACCCTGGAGCCCCACTTACCAATTTCTCCTAACCACTGACACTGCTGCAAAACTAGAAAGTATTGAGCCTTGGGTACACATCTCACAGCTGAAAAAGGCCCCACCTGATACCTGGTCCAGTATAAACAATGGAGCCCTACAAATCAAACTGATGAGGAAGAGAAGTAGCTGATATCGATGTAGACTGCTTCTGCCCAAGATGCCAGATCAAGACTCCCTACTCTGGCTAAACATGAAACCCTTTCTTTTTTTCTTTCTTTCCTTTATTCTGACATTGGCCTGGAAAGATAATATCCTCATTGTATCTCCCAGGCCATTGCTAAGGGAAGTAATCTTTGGATTTAGAATAACTCTTTATTTCAGGCTAGAAGAAAATCGAACTTAACTCCTGGCTTGAATGGACAATTGTGCCCTGACAGGATTTATCTTTGTCTGTGATTATCATTCTCCTTGGGCTTATGAATGCTTAGATGACCGGTGCACAGCTGGGCAATGTCTCTTAGGTTATTTAACTGTGCCACTAACTGTTCTAAAAAAAAAAAAAAAAACCTACCAGGAGGATTTTCATGATACAGGGTTCACTTCCTTTGGCAGGGCTATATTTCCCTGGTTAGGAGTAAATATGAATGAGAATATAATCAGAAGCCTCTCCTTAACTCTTGAAAGTACTGCAGAATCCGCTGCTGCTGGGGAGGGTGGGAGGGAGGGAGATGCATGAGGGAAGGGATGTGGGAACAGATGTATATGTATGACTGATTCACTTTGTTATAAAGCAGAAACTAATAAAAAAATAAATAAAATAAAAATAAAAAAATAAAAAAGAATCTGCTGCTGCTAAAGCATTAGCTGCCCAGAAAAGATCCTAACACTCTCTGGTCAAAGTTTTTCTTGAAAATATAATAGCCATTGATTATCTTCTAGCTAAGCAAGCAGGTATGTGTGTTAGGGCCACCACCACCCGTTTTATCTGGATTGACATTTCTGGGAAAGTTAAAACTCAGTTACATAAGACCATTGAGCAAACCACTTGGCTTAAAAGGGTGACTCCAAGATCCCCCTTCAAGGGGGTCTTTGATTGGTTTGGGTCTTGCAGACCAGGGCTCTGAAGTGCACTCCAAACACTGGGAATTATCCTGCTCATAGTTAAATCAAAATAATCTCCCTGGCACTGTATTCTCTCAAAAAATTTTAAATGCATTTTGCAGCAGCCAACTGCCAAGCAAATGATATCACTAAGACTGGAATTTCAGAAAAGTAACCAAAAGAATGACCAACTTAAAATTCATGAACCTGGAACTGTGACCCATAGATGTCATAGAGATTAAGCAAAAACTTCATGCCACGCCAAGGATCAATAGCTGAGAATGACACTAATACATTAATTTTTAATCACATCTCTCTGTTAAGCTGAGAGTCTGATGAAAGGGGAGGGAATTGTTAAATAGGAAACCACAGGCCCAAAATGGCGTCACTTGTGCTAAAGCCCATAATTTTACCAAACCTACACTTAATACCTGACAATTGCAGTTATGCTCTTCCCCAGAAATGTAATCTTAATCAACCAGTTTAGAATTTTCTGGTTGGCACCAATGAGGTAGTCTGTCACATGGGCCCTCTCCATCCAACCTGCCCCCCCCAACCCTGACCCCTGCCCCCAGAGGAAAAAGAAGCAATCTGCACATAAAAAATCCCTGCCTTCTCTTGACTTCAAAAAGATGTCCTGGTCTAAAAATAATTCTTTCTTTTCTTTGCTAATAGCACCCTTGCCCCACCCTTCTTCCTATAAAGACCTTCCATTTTGTACAACCCCTTGGAGTGCCTTCTAGTTGCTAACGGGATGCTGGCTGGTTCATGAATTGCCTAATGAAGCTAATTAGACCTTCAAAACAAAACTTAGTTAGGAAAAATAAGAAAAATTTGCTAAATACTAACACTAATATTTAACACATGAATTGAGACTAGAGACACCCCCGTGGGGTTGAATGTTAGGCATTTATGCAATACATATGGTACCCAAGCTCTCCTGTGGGAAGACTGTGAGTTCCACACTGTAGAACAGTTCACAGTGTTAATCATTTGGTCAGCACGTTGTCCAGAGTCACAATTATATAGGTCTATGGTAAACCAGATTTACAAATTATATCAATTGCAGTGGGCCCTCCATACCTCCAGTCCACATCTGCATGTATGATCCGTGGTTGGTTGAATCCGCAGATATGGAGAGCTGACTAAGGGACTTGAGCATCTGTGTATTTTGGAACTGATGGGGGTCCTGGAACCAATCCCCACCAGATCGCGAGACATGACTGTATTTTAAACCAACTTTCACAACATGAGAGGGGCTTAAAGATTCCTTTTTAAAAAGTCATGGATTAAATATGCTATGGTCTGACTGTTTGTGTCGCTACTCCCTCCAAGTTTATATTGAAATCCTAACCCCAATGTGATGGTATTAAGAGGGAGGGCCTCTGGTAGATAATTAGTGTAACCAGCCCAAACTGACCCCATCCTGTTTCTCAAAGGATAACTGAGCTGTTTTTTAAGAGACTACGGAACAAAACCACCAATCATGCAGCTGAAGCACGTGCAGAGGAGAAAATTTTGACCTCAAATACACCTGGAACCAAAGTTTATCCCCCGCTCCATGGAACCAAAGGACCGGGACATGACCGGAACCAGAACGCCGGAACCCATTCAGAAGCAAAGGGTCCATCGTCCAGGAAGATGTGATGTTGAATCCCCTTTACCATAAATGGCCAGGTTCCAAAGCTCTCCAACTGGAAGATCCACATACCAACCCTACCAGCTAACTCATAAAAGCTTGATCTAACCCTAGATCTTAGAGACAGATTTGAGCCTTGCCAGCTCACATCACAATAAAGCTTTTTCTTTTCTCAAAAGCCTGTACCATAGTACTGGCTACTATGTGAATCAGGCAGTGACCCCTTGCTAGCTAACATTAGGACATGAGGACAGAGCCCTTATGAATGAGACTAGTGCCGATATAAAAAGAGGCCCCAAAGAGCTCCCTTGCTGCCCAACCACATGAAGACACAGCAAAACAAGATGGCCATGGTCTATGGAACCAGACTTGGAATCTGCCAGTGCCTTGATCTTGATTTCACAGCCTCCAGAACTGTGAGATATAAATTTCTGTGGTTTACAAGCCACCCAGTCTATGGTATTCTCTTACATCAGGCTAAACGAACTAAGACAGAATATAATAATAGTAATAAAGTCACAAGAGACAACATGAAAATGCCAAAGCTGATGCTTCTGCTCCAAGTTATCAGCCACATTATGAGGAAAAAACAAGGATGACCTCAGCTAAAAATAACTATGAGTTTAACAATACATCATTTGAAATATAGATATCTACTATTGTTAACAACTATCCCCCTACATGTTCAATGCACTTTGAGAAACTGGTTAATAATATAAAGTCTTCATCATTAGCAAAATATTTTAGGATCCTATTTATATCATCTTTATCTCATTTTATTTTCATTTATATTCATTAGTACATCATATATCCTACATACTATATTAGAATATTAAATTTATGTAGTTCATTAAAAATGTACATATATTGGTATATATTGGTGATCTATGCTCCAAAACATTTTAACTGATAGGCAAGCACAATCAAAAATAGTTCAGAACAAGACCATTAATATAGAAGACTGGAGGCTAAAAATCATGTAGTCTAAGAAGAATTAAGAGTGAACCAGATTTAAAGACAATACCCTAATAAAGGTCACCCAGCAAGAAGCAACTACAGTTGACCCTCAGTATCCACAGGTTCCTTATCTGCAGGTTCCACATTCGCAGATTCAACAACCGAGGATCAAAAAATCTTTGGAAAAAAAAATTCCAGAGAGTTCCAAAAAGCAAAACTTGAATTTGCCCCAAATCCAGAAACTATTTACATAGCCGTTATGTTGTATTTACAACTATTTACATAGCATTTACATAGTATTAGGTATTATAAGTAATCTAGAGAGGATTTAAAGTATACAGGGGTCCGATTTTAACCAGTGAGAACACCGAGACCCAGAGAGTCGAGATAACTGGCTGGAGATCATCCCATAATGATACATCACGATCTTCACACGGATAGGGAAGATGTTTGATGCTGTCACTGGAAACCTTCCACAATCCCTCCCAGAACTGGCCTTCCAGGGATTCATAAACATCAGTTAACTCCCAAGAAAGTGGACACAATATGCACAGATGTCAACTCAGTATATTTTTAAAAAGTGATACATTTGGCTTGAGCTTATTTTAATGGCTAGTAGGAGAATCATGGGGAAGGAAATCAACCAGTTTTGGTATTCTGTGCCCCAACTCAAAAATAAAATAGGTGTTATTTTAAAGTCAAATATATATATATATATATATATATATATATATATATATATATATATATATATATATATATATATACAGGAGGATGTGCCTAGGTTATATGCAAATACTATGCAATTTTATATAAGGGACATGAGCATCCACAGACTTTGGTATCCACAGGGGTCCTGGAAACAATGCCTAACCTAGGGACCACTGTTTTGTTAATCACCCACTCAAAGGAAAATCAAGTAAAAGTTCTTCAAAACCAAACAAAAAATAGGTCTATAAGATAGATTCAATATAAGAATTAAAAATTTTAAAGGCTACAACCAGAGGAAGGAAACTTCAGTTTAGGTTTCTAAAGCAAAAATTTCCAAAAGGTATGCTGTTTCTTAATTGCAAAAAAAGGGGGGAAAAAATGAAGGAAGCAAACTTCTAGCAATCGCTAATAATTCATCTATTCCCAATATGGACATTATCAGATTTATCTACATTTCAAGAGGAAAACAAAAAATGCAAAGAAGCATGGTTTAAAAGCTGCTAACTAGCCTTAAAACATGGCATTTTACATTTTAAAATATAACTTTTTTTTTTTTTTTTTTTGGCCACGCCATGTGGCTGGCAGGATCCTAGTTCCCATACCAGGGATCGAACCTGACCCCAGAAGTGAAAGCGCCAAGTCCTAACCACTGGACCGCCAGGGAACTTCCTAAAATTTAACTATTTTAAAACATTTCTTTCTTGACGTGATAAACAAATAACAGTCTGGTTAAATTTAATAATATTTTAATACCTTCTTACAGAATTTAAGATCTCTATTTATTTTTCAAGGTTCACTTAAATAATGTGTAAAAAAAATTTTGACCACAGGAGGCATCAAAATAACATCAAAATAATATCAAAACTCATCCCCTAGGGGCTTCCCCTTCCCCTCCCTGGTGGCGCAGTGGTTGAGAATCTGCCTGCCGATGCAGGGAACGCGGGTTCGTGCCCCGGTCCGGGAGGATCCCACATGCCACGGAGCAGCTGGGCCCGTGAGCCACGGCCGCTGAGCCTGCGCGTCTCGAGCCTGTTGCTCCGCAACGGGAGAGGCCACAGCAGTGAGAGGCCCGCGTAACGCAAAAAAAAAAAAAAAAAAAAACTCATCCCCTAGAAAAACATGTATTATTTTAATACCTACAAATGAAAAGCACATTATAAACATTTTAATGTATAATAGTATGGAATGGAAAGTGGTCTAACCGTTTCACAAGAATGAAAATCTCTTTCCCAAGCTATTAGAAAAGCTCTTTCATCATACTGTAGCTTTCTAGGCAAGTGAAGAAGTCTGAAGCAAATGAGTTAAGTTCCCGGCTTTTTTTTCCCTCCCTGTGCGAGCCTGTGGGTGGGTGGGGTTGTGAGGGCCTCTCGGGGCTCAGCGGGGACCCAGCCCTGTGCCCCCTCCACCCCGAGCCCCTGCACACGAGCACTCCGCTGGTCAGAGTCTGCCCAGGTGGGCAGCAGCCTCACCTTGGCTTTCTTCACACGCTCCACGGCCTCAGCATGTTCCTCGGGGCTGGTGCCGAACACCTGCACAGGGCCGGCAGCTGTGAGGGCCCAGCTACCGCTGAAGCAGGGCTGACTCTCGTCCTGGGGCCTCACGGGGTTGGGGGAGCACTCACAGGTGAAGAATAAAGGTGTCTGTCCGTTTGTTAGTTTGTCCTTTCTACTTTTTTTAAGGCATCCTAGTCAACAGGCCGTATGTTGCCTGCTTATTTCTACTAAAACAAGAGTAGGAATGGGACAGGACAACTAAAGGTGATGAGTTAGAATGCTCATTAATTTCAGTTACTGGTCATCTTAAAAGTTCCCTAGTCGGCTTCTGTTTCTATGGTAACAAAGGTAGAAACAGGAAGCGGAAGCAAAGACTTTTAACAGTTAAGTAGTGAGAGTCAAGTATTGAACGGCATATATAGTAATTTCATTTTAAGAAAATCTAAAATGTAAAAAGGAAGAAGGGAATCATAGTTCATACAATCTTAAAGACACTCAAAGGGAGGAGCCTACCAGTCCAGTATTTTTCCCTTGATTGTTTTAATTGAGAATTATTTACATTTTACTTTTAACTTTTCTAAAAATTTGATTCCACTCCCACCATGGGTGGCCACAAAAACAAAACAAAAACCTAGAATCACCAAGTGTCCTGATTCACTTTCTAGAACAAAATTCACAGTACTAGATTTAAGGCTTTTAAATATAATACCATATTTTGTGAGCCTAAATAGAATTTGATTTTAAGATTTTTCTTTGAAATAGTGATCCTAATATGACTTTTTAAGTCAAGCAAAGCAGCTATCTTTAAGAATGAAAATAAACCTTCTGTTAATACTGATATGAACCTTTCCTGTATACACACACACACACACACACACACACACCCCTTATACCAGTGAAATATATACAATGTGTTTAGAATGGAAATTTCTTCAGTATATTTTCTAAGTATTTCTGGGATTGTCTTAAGTTTGTCAGTATCCAAAATCATGACTTTATTAGAATTTTTAAACTGTTTATTCTTTTCCAAATTGCTTTATGTTCAAACTTTTCTTCTTCCTCTCTCAAAACACTGTCACTGCAAAGAGTCTCTGTCTCTTGTCTCTCATCATTCACTCTGGGGGCAGCAACCTGCCATGTCATAAGCAGCACTATGGAAATGACCATGTGACAAAGAACTGAGGCCTCCTGCCAAAGCCAACATGGAACTGAGGTCAGCCAGTAACCTGTGAGCTTGGTAGCAGATCCGCCAGCCACAGCTGAGACTTGAGGTGACTGCCGTCCCAACAGACTTGACAGCCACCTCGTGAGAAAACCCGAGCTAAAACCACCTAAATTAATCCCAGATTCCTGACCCCCAGAAACTGAAATAAATATTTGTTGTTTTAAGCTGCTAAATCTTAGAAATTTTTTGCTAAACAGAATTAGATAATCAATAAAGTATCTTATTCATCTTTTTATTTTCTCCCATCCCAACTCTAAGAGTTCCTTGACTTTAGCAAATACTTGACAAATATATCACAAAGTAAAGCACTAAAATATAATGCAGTTTGGCCAAAACTCCTACCAAATGGGCTTGCCCTACTGCTAAGGGAAACAGAAAAATTGTAAGCCCCCATCTCCTTGTGACAAATGAAATAATTTTTTTAATGTTCATTTATAAAACATATGATGTCCTAACCTGTAAACATCAGAAAACAAAGAGTATGGCCAAAAGCTATATTTCAACCCTATCTACCACTGTTTTCCACAGTGAACATTCAAACGTTGGCCAAATTTTTGCATCTCATCTTTATCTATAGACAATCTGAACTGTACCTTTAATTCTGCACATCCAAATCTCACCTCTCTTGTAATAACGTTCCTAAGAGGAAAAATTGTGGAAGACTTACCAAAGGCAAAGAAAGATTGCTGATATCCTATCTAGGACATCTTACCTAGTTATCTGTGCCTTTCGTTGTCTTTTTTTTTTTGTGGTGATAAAATATATATAACATATCATTTACCACTGTAATAATTTTTAAATGTACGCTTCAGTGGTATTGAGTACATTCATATAGTGCAGTACCACCCCTCTCCATTTCCAGGCCTTTCATTGTCTTTAAACCAAATTTCTCAGAGAATAAAAAAACTGAACTTCTAATATCTTAAATGTGCATTACAAAACAAATTTTAAAAATACTTAATAAAAACAAAGTCAGGACCTTTTAAGAACCCAAGTTTGCATAATTAAGGCAAATCTTTGGTAAATAGATTAATTTAATAAATTTTGTTTTAAAAAAGTTATGGCTTTAACCCAATAAGCTAAAATTAATCCCATACAATGTTTATAATTTTGAAAATTTTCTATGTTCTAATAAATTGGATCATTATTCTAGCAAAATTTTTCTTCAATAGTAACTATTTTGTAGCATGGCAGCTTGAAGGTAATTTCAAGATCTTTAGGTAACCTAAAGCCTTGGACTGATATTAAATTAACTAAATGATGATTATTAGAGTCCTAGAAAAAAATCTAAGTAAGATAAAATACTGAAACATTAATTACTAAGCACAGTTTTAAGCTTATATACTTTTGCTTCTTATTTTAATATTGACAGGCTATAGTTCTGGGTCATGTTAATGGAAGTGTCGATTTTTGCCTCTTTAAGGTTTAAAGGCATTTATATGGCTAGAAAAAGTTGTCTTGTGTGTGATCAAGAGCTCTGCTAGTCTGCTAAAATGCTGGTGTATGGCAGACAGTTCTCAATTACCCACCCCTAACTTATCTCTGTGAAACAGAAATTAGTTTAGCTAAAAGGTACAATCAATATGAGCAGCTGAGGCTACTTTAGGAGCAACAGTGACAGAGAAGTACAACTCAGTATGTGCATTTATTTGTCTAAAAAAAAAAAGTGTTTCACCCCAAAGAAAGGATTCTTGGGATTTTTTGGTCTCCAGACCCCATTCCACTCTTTGAAATTATTGAGGACTCCAAAGAGCTTTTATTTTATATGGATTATAGTTATTGATGTTTACTATATTGGAAATTAAAACCGAGGTATTATTTTAAATACTTATTTACTGACACATTTGAAAATAGCAATGATTAATGTATTGCACAATAATACAAATAACATCTTAGTATTGTTACAAATATTGTTTTGACCTCGCAGATCCCCTTAGAGAGAACCACTAACCTCTAAGGGGATCTTAGTGAAGTGTCTGTTTATTCCAGAACATGAAAGACAATAAAGAAGGACCTAACTTGGAAAGTGAATTTTGTTTGCCTTGATTTATAACAGCCAGTTCTGAAAAGAAGCTATGAAACATTTTAAATTTTAGCAAATTTCATTCAATGTTGATGGGCTTGCTTCCTTGAGGTACTGATTAATACCTTTATCTTCAATATGAAAGGCTGTTCCATACCTTCTGTGCAGTGTGCGTAAAGAGTAGAAATGCTGTGTCCTACCAGAATAATTTTCTGTGCTTTATGCTCACTTTTTTATTTCCTTGATTACCTAAAGAAAAAAAAAGTAATAAAGGTTCCTCCTCACTTATGAATCAGCAAACATATTATCTTCTGTTTATTTTTAATGTTACTTTGATTAAATAGATAACCAAATATTATTGTTTTATATGTTACTATTCTAAGAGTCACATGGGAAAAGATGTCAAATCAAAAAAAGACACCTATCCTTTCCTAGGTTAAGTCTGTATAGGTAACATGTTATTAATGTAAATATTTCAGAAATTTTGTGGTGTGAGAAGTCCCTGGAGATGTGTCAACGCCCTCACTGTCCATTATATTTTTACCCTCAGGGGAAATGCTGATCAAAACTTTTATGACATATTTACACACCATACCCCAATAGAGAATTTTATTCTCTTCCATTTTCATGGTATGAAGTAGAGTCACAAATTAACCACAGCCATTAAGTCTCTGTTTTCCACAGAGAGCTTTTGTTTTACTTTGATGTTTTCTTGAAAGCTCTGCCATAAGCTATAAGCGAGAGTTTGTGTCTTCAACAAAAAACTTTCAGAGTTTGTGGAAAGAATTGTGCCAGGTATTTGTAACTATTAACACTTCCAAGAATAAAATATCGATAAGGCTTTTTGGTGACATCTCTCGAACAACTTTCAGACCATCTTTGGACTAAGTAAAAATTTCCAGGACTCTTTTTAGTCTAGAGGCAGAAACGTTCATAACAACAGACAGCTAACCCAAGCTCCAGAGAAACAACACCAAACACCACACATATAGTACTGAATGAACTGACTATAGGAAGTTTATCTGCCTGGAATACTGTTGATACTGTTTTAGTGTCCTGTTTTCTTTCTTCTTAAGCTATCTATAGCCACAACACTTTAGTAAACTCTGCTTTTGTTTGTAAACCAAAATGAAGCTTTAAAAATATTATCTGACTCTTTCTAACCCTTAGAATTCAGAAACTCTTTAGAGAATCACCGTTTCATGGCAGTAGAGATATCTGCACAGATACAGTTAAGAATCTGTCCTCCTTTTTATTAGGATATAATTGGACAACTCTATTAAGCAACCCAAGTTTTGTTACCTAGAGTATCACATTTGAGAACAATGCTCATTTAAACAGGTATTTGTAAGAAACTAAGATTGGCTTTACTTAAGGATCCAATGCCTAGAGAGCCCTTGCAGGAAACCTGGCCTGGTCCCTGGCTTATAAGGCTCAGCCTTACCTGTGATAAGGAAGATCACTTGCTGGCAGGCTAGGAACCTTAAGAAATTTGAGGGATATTTAAGGGTACTCCTGTAGGTGAAATCTGGTAGTGTCCTGGGCTGGCTTTCCTAGCCTGAGGAAAGCAAATAACAGTAGCTTTTAAATGTCCTAGCTGAGATTCCCTATGGAAAGTTACAGTCAAGTTAATGTTGTAGCCTTAATAGTTGTACAGTAGTGTATAGGCTCTAGGTTTGCAAAAGCCAACTCAAGGAGGCCTACATGGCTAACCCTTGTTGCACCTGTGATAATAACCAGCCATACCTTACAATGAGACCAGCTGTTTGGGGATTACTGCTGTCACGTCACTCCAAAACTCTTGCCTAAACCACCCCTCCTAAACAATTCAAACATAAATACCATACCCCAATATATTTAGAAACCTCTGATTATTGGTAACAATGAAGGATATACAAATTAAAATGAAATTATTCCCATTAAGAATACAATGAAAAAAATCCTCAGAGTCCAGCAGCAGTAGTTTAAAATGGTATAACCTTTTCTGAGGAGAATTTTTTGGATATGTGAAAAGAGCTTTAAAATCTGAATAAGATAGCATCCATTCACATAATCACTGCCAAAAATCCACCAAAAAGGACCAAAATTCGTGAGGGAAATGCCATTATTCAAGAAGCCGGGGAAAATACCAATATTATAAAAAGATTTTTATTTTATACATATATGCCCCAAGAGTACAAGGTGTAGATTTTAGGAAATAAGTGAGAATATTCTGAAATACCCCAACTTGTAACTTGCAGAATTAAAGTTTAGGGACACGGAAGGCCTGTAAGAGAAGTGGGAATCACAGAGCTTGGGACCCATGTTCGCACAGCAGAAAAACATCATGGGCTACATTTTGGCCTCATTGTTTTAATTTTCCTCAACCAGTCATTAGGGTTGAAAAAGAGCCATATTTTTGCAGGTAATGATCAAGTCTGACTAGGTAGACATAAGTAAGCACTGACTCGCCATAAAAAACTCATAATGCACAGTATTAGAGTGGCCATTCTCCTCTTCCTGCTGCCCCCTCCCCCGCCCCATTCACAGGTCGGCCAGGATGAAGCAGCAGAACTGCTAAAATCAAAGGCTGACCCTCAAACATAGGATCACAGGTACACCCACAGCGCAGATCTCAAGAGATTCAGAGAAAAAGTTCCAGGGGAAAACACATCTGAATTTTATTTTCTGTTGCTCAGGTCACCTTGTTGCTTACCCCAAATAGCAAAGGCCATCAATATCTAAACCTCTAGCACAAAATAGAAAACAAAATCCAACCAAACCAACTTAAACAACACTAAGGTAAATGGAGAAGGTCATCAAGAATTACCAAGCTGCTCATGCATTTAAATAAAATTAAACTTCCTTTCTGAATTTTTTAAGTCTTAATAAAATAGAAATAAATGGATACTTGCTTAATGTGATTTTCATAAACACATATAACAAACCAAAAGCCGCCAAAAAAGCGCCAAAACTAGTGAGGGAAATGCCATCATTAAAGAAGCCAATAGACGATGATACAGTATTTGAAGCATTTCCAAATTCAGAAAAAAATAAGGACGCTCAATGTTAACACTGCTTTGTAGGTACTGACCAACTTTATTCTTTACACAGAAAAATAAAGTTAAAAGTACTAGAATCAAGGGATGTGGGAACAGATGTATATGTATGACTGATTCACTTTGTTATAAAGCAGAAACTAAAAAAAAAAAAAAAGTACTAGAATCAAAGGCAGCAAAGTTATCTTTATTTGCATAATATAATTATATATTTAGAAAATCCTAGAGAATTAAGTAAAAAATTATTAGAAACAATAAGAGAGTTTTGGGGGAAAAAAGCTGGGAATCCACACTTCACTTCTTTCACTTGAATAGAGTCTATCTATAATAAAATTCAAGAGTACAGCAAGATTAACCTCAAAGCCATAAACAGAAAGAATAAACCATTTGTCTTCTAAGTATTTATATTTCTTCCTATATTGAAAACAGCAATCTTGGAAGAAAAATTCCACCATAAATATCAGAAAAGGGAAGAAGGAAGGAGAAGAGGAAAGGAAGAGGAGGATAAAAAAGAAAAAGAAAAAAAAAGATAACCTAGCAGTGGTGTGCTGGAGCTTACTCATAATAGCTCACAAGAGCCAACTGTTAAATTTTCAGGAATTTTGTGACCCAGTTGTTAAACATAGTCATTATTAAAAGTTAAATTATATAAATTTACCATTCAATAAATTATATTAATAAGGTAATAAACACTTAAAACTGATCACTCCCTAATTATGTCACTTATTTTACTACATTTTATTATTGCCTATGGTGTTGACATCATTTACGTCTACTTTATCAGTTTGGTGTAAATACTATATAATGGTTGTATGACTGCACATCTCATATCTGTTCAGTGGTATTAAGTTGTTGGATTGAAATAGACCATGTTTGGAGTATTACACCAAAGAAAACAACACACATTACAAATCAGGGCTCCCTCCACCAGACATACAAGCCAGTTGTTAACATTTACCAGAATACCAGAATACCGCTGCATATATGTAAAATATTCATATGCTTTGACACAGCAATTCAATCTCCAGGAATGTATCGTAAGGAAATAAGTTAGAATATGCAAAAAGGCTTAGGGATGTTTGATGTAATATTCCATTATATATTGTAACATATGCTAACCAAAAACAATTTAAATGTCCCAAACTTAGACAGTTGAATCAATTATGATATGCTGTTTAAAAATATTTAATGACATGAGAAAATGCTCATAATATAATCCAAAAAGGAAATAAAGTGTAAAAAGCAGAATGCAAAACTACATGTAACATTGCTATTTTGTAAAATATATATGTATATATTGACATATACATATATACATGCATACATAGAAAAAAGATTGGAAATTAAAACTTTGTTTTATTAAAAAACAGCAAAAAGCCATTTCTGGTTGAAGAATTTCTGATATTTGGAACCTGAACTCTCTGAAATTTCTTTCCACCAAAGCTGCAATCTCACTGTTGTATACATCCACAGATTTTCCAATTCCCTCTAATTACAGAAGTACTCCTCCTTCTATTTAATGTCAATCAGTCTAACATGGGTCTGGAACCTGTTTCTTCTCACTTCTCAAAGAATTTCTGAGTCATATTCCCTGCCACTATATCTTTATTTTCATTACTAAGAAAGTCATCTTCAAGCCCACATTTCCTTCCTGAACACTTCCCAATCTCTTTTCCTTTTCCTTTACAAGAAAGAAAGAAAAGCTATCTAAACTCCATGTTTCTATTTCTTCACCTTTAGTCCAAACCATTCCACTGAAACTATTATTGCCAAGGTCACCAGTGTTCTTATCGCTTAATCCAATGGGTTTTTTTGGTTCTTTCTTAGTTGATATCACAAAAGTATTTCACTCCATGCCCACTCCCCTCATTTACACCTTTTAGAAGGGAGGTTCATCACACTAACTTGCTGTTTCATTTATGAACACTTTCGTTTCACTAAATAAACTTCAACATAAAATAAATTTAAAAAGCAAATAATAGAATTTTGGATATTTGAAAGTTTTATCTTAATAGTTTTCTGTGTTTTTTCAAAACTGAGAATATTTTTTAGTAAAAAATATACTTTTAATTTTAAGAAAAGTCATGTTGTACTTCTGAAACTAATATAATGTTATATGTCAATCATACCTCAATTTTTTTTTAGAGTGCTCTTTAAAAAAAAAATTTATTTATTTATTTATTTATTTGGCTGTGCCAGGTCTTAGTTGCGGCACACTGGATCTTCTTTTGCCACGTGCGGGATCTTCCTCGCAGCATGCAGGATCTTTAGTTGTGGCATGAGAACCTTTAGTTGCAGCATGTGGGATCTAGTTCCCTGACCAGGGATCAAACCCAGGCCCCCTTCACTGGGAGTGCAGAATCTTAGCCACTGGACCACCAAGGAAGCCCCTATACCTCAATTTTTTTTAAAGTTAGAAAGTAAGCAATAAAATGAATATAAAAAAAGAAAAATCAAAGGGCAATGAACATGATTAATTGTAAGAAGAAATAACTGGCAAGCTGTACAGCTGCATTTACAACTTATTTTTATCATAAACAAGCAAACAGTTCAAATATAATATGAGAATTTATTTTTTAAAGGTGCAAGTTATATTCTCAAATAGTCTTAATTCAGGTATCTAATAAGAAATAGAATTATTTACCAGGATGACAACCCTACCTGATCAATGAAAATTTATTTTTAATATGTTCATAACTATCTAATAAAATTAATATTTTTTAGAAAGAGTCCTTTAACAAGAGGTAGAAAAAATAATAAAAAATTGACAATGCTTTAAAAAGCTGACCTTTAGTTATCTAGTTTAACATTCCTTATAGCAGAGCTTTTGAGGAAATGTAGTATAGATAATAAGTACTGATGGGAAGCTGGGCCTTAATATGGGCATTAAAAGACAGTTTTCCTAGCAAAAAGAAATGGGGAAGACTTAAATGCCAAAAACAAAATACAGAACAAACTAGTGGTTACCAGTAGAGAGAGAGGGACAGGCAAGATAGGGGTATCAGATTAAGAGATACAAACTACTATGTATAAAATAAATAAACAACAAGGATATATTGTACAGCACAGGGAAATATAGCTATTATTTTTTAATAGCTTTAGATGGAGTATTATCTATACAAATATTGAATCACTATGTTGTACATCTGAAACTAATATAGTATTGTAAATCAACAATAGTTCAATAAAAAAAATTTTTTTAAACCTGAGGAAAAAGAACAAAGTTGGAAGTATAACCATTCCAGACTTCAGACAATACTACAAAGCTCCAGTAATCAAAACAGTGTGGTATTAGCACAAAAACAGACATATGGATCAGTGGAACAGAACAGAGTCCAGAAATAAACCCATACACCTACAGTCAATTAATCTAAGACAAAGGAGGCAAGAATATACAATGGGAAAAAAAAGACAGTCTCTTCAGCAAGTGTTGTTGGGAAAGCTAGACAGCTCCATGTAAATCAATGAAATTAGAACACTTCTTCACACCCTCACAGCATATACAAAAATCAACTCAAAATGGTTTAAAGACCTAAATGTAAGACACCACAGAACTCCTAGAAGAGAACATAGGCAAAACATTCTCTGACATAACTCGTAGCAATGTCAGTGCCGATTCTGACTGTTTCTTAGGTCAGTCTCCCAAGGCAATAGAAATAAAAGCAAAAATAAACAAATGGGACCTAACCAAACTTAAAAGCTTTTGCACAAAAAAGGAAACCCTAAACAAAACAAAAAGACACCCTACAGACTGGGAGGAAATATTCACAAACCATGCCACCAACAAGGGCTTAATTTCCAAAATACTGTACAAACAGCTCATACAACTCAAAATCAAAAACACAAACAGCCCAATCAAAATATGGGCAGAAGACCTAAATAGACATTTCTCCAAAGAAGACATACAGATGGTCAAGAGGCACACAAAAAGATGTTCAATATCACTAATTATTAGAGAAATGCAAATCAAAACTACAATAAGGTATCACTTCACACTGGTCAGGATGGCCATCATCAAAAAGCCTACAAATAATAAATGCTGGAGGTGGTATAGAGAAAAGGGAACCCTCCTACACTGTTGGTTGGAATGTAAATTGGTACAGCCACTGTGGAAAACAGTCTGGAGGTTCCTTAAAAAACTAAAAATAGAGTTACCATAGGATCCAGCAACCCCACTCCTGGGCATATAGCTGGAAAAGATGAAAACTCTTAATTTGAAAAGATACATGCACTCCAATATTCACAGCAGCACTATTTGCAATAGCCAAGACGTGGAAGCAACCCAAGTGCTCATTAACAGACTACTGGTTTAAGAAGATGTAGTATGTATACAGAATGGAATATTACTCAGCCATAAAAAAGAATAAAATATTGCCATTTGCAGCAACATGGATGGACCTAGAGAATATCATATTAAGTGAAGTAAGTCAGACAGAGAAAGACAAATATGATATGATACCACTTATATGTGGAATCTGAAAAATAATACAAATGAATCTATATGTAAAACAGAAACAGGTTCACAGACATAGAAAACAAACTATGGTTACCAAAGAGGAAAGGGAGTCGGAGGAGGGATAAATTAGAAGTATGGGAATAACAGATACAAACTACTATATATAAAATAGATAAGCAACAAAGATTTACTGTATGGCCCAGGGAACTATATTCAATATCTTCTAATAACCTATAATGGAAAATAATCTGAAAAATATATATATATATAACTGAATCACTGTGCTGTACACTTGAAACTAACAAAATGCTATACATCAACTATACTTCAATTTAAAAAGAAAACTCTGCTTCTCTTCAATCTAAAGATTTATGCCTTCATTGAGAAAAATTAGTCCTCCAAAATTTATTTTTTTAATAATTAAATAAATAAATAAGATAAAAATATGAGAAGTGACTATAAAAATTCTGCCAAGGGCATTTTTAAGCTTAAAAATGGAAGTAAAATGTTTTTTAAAATCTGAAGAACTGACAATTTAATATTTCACATTTCTGTAAATTAAAACACTATTATAAAGCCAAGTAATTATAGTAAATATAATTAAAACATACTATTAATATTTAGAAGAATTTATAAATAGTTTATCATAAACATACTAAGATCTCAGTGCAATAGCAGGTAAACATCAAAGACTAACTACAAAAGAGGAATACAACAGGTAAAGACACTGAAAAATGGTCACTCTAATTATTCACAGAAATGCAGATTAAATAAGATACATTTTTGGGAATTCCCTGGTGGTCCAGTGGTTATGACTCCACGCTTTCACTGCCGAGGGTCTGGGTTCAATCCCTGGTCAGGGAACTAAGACCCTGCAAGCCATGTGGCATGGCCAAAAAAATAAAATAAAATAAAAAATAAGGTAGAGTTTTTTGCAACGCAATTGGCAAGGGCTAAAAATAATGAATATACCCAATCCAATGAAAGTGTGGTAAATAGGTAAAGTTATGTATTGCTACTGAGATATAAAATCATACAAAAGCCAAATTCACAATTTGCAAAAGCCAAATTCACAATACATAGATTAAGAGTTTTAAAATATTCCAGGCACTTGACCCAGCAATTGCATTTCTGGGAATTCGTGCTATGAAATAATGTCAAACAACAACAAATAAAAGCATTATGAATAAAAAATGTTCACTGAAGCATTATTTATAAAGGTAGGAAGGAAGAAATCTATTTGCACAACCGTGTATTCCACCATTAGCACTCAACTGGGGCACAAAGGGAAGAATCTGATAATCTTGTGGGGAGGTAGACAGTTGGGAAGATTTCACAAAAGTAACCCTTCAGAAGGATATTAGAAAATAAGCAGATTCTATCAAGCAAGAAGAAAGAAAATAATAATTGCATATAGGGAAGATCATACGCAAAATCTTGGAGTCATGAAAGTCTACACTCAGGGATCCATAACATATGGTATGCTGCCTCCTATCTTCCAGTCGTTTTCAGAAAGTGATGTCTGGCAGTGGCATAAATACATACAGAGCTATAAACATAAATGCAAATGAAAAATATTAGGCTAACTGGATGTGATTATTCATCTATACATAATGTGATATACCAGGAGGGAAGTAGAGGGGTTTTAAAAAGCAGATGAGAGTTTGTCTTAAGCTAAACTCATCATGAGATTGTATGATGTATTAGAAAAAATATCTAACCACTGGTGAGCGGTAAGCCACAGTCAATCTCTCTAGTTTTCACTTTCATCGTCTGAAAAGGAGGAAACAAGTGTTCAACTACATCAAATTATTGTTATGGTCATATGAAATTAATTTAAATGTAAGGTAATACAATCTCCTACCTCCCCCAACTAGCCCAACACCATTCCTTTAAATTATGTACCTCATATCAATCCTTCTGCCCATTCACGTTGCTATTAGTCTAGTCATTATCACCTAACACTGGAATTTCTGTAATAAATTACTGATCTTTCTTTTCATAGCCTCTTCTTTCTATAGAGTTAACAGATTTCTTCCAAATCTATCTTTCTAAAACAACTTTTTAATCATGTCACACCTCTGCTTGAAAATCTATTAGCTATACTCCCTTTCTAACTTTATCTCCCATGATTTTCAAACAAATTTTAGCTAGGTAGGTTTCCCTCCATCCTCTCCTTTGTTCAGGTTGCTGTTCTAAGCTAAAATATCTACTACTTCCTTCAAAGCCCAACTGAAAAAAAAAAAAAAAAAAAAAAGCCCAACTGAAGTTTCACCATCTCCCTGAACCCTTTTAAATCCAAAGCAATTTTTTTTTTAACATTTTGGGGACAGGAATACTTAAGCATATAAACTATCTCAAACCATGCAACCTTCATATACAGTAGAAACTCATCTTACTGGTGGATTGGGGAGTGCGGTAGGTTCTATTCAGTAGGTTGTATTAAAATATAATAAAAAATATCACCTTAAATCAACCATACTCCAATATTATTACAATTTTAAATATATATCATTGACATGGACCACACTGGAGACAGATTATACTGTTCTTCATAAGTCCAACCCAGCCAGTTTTACCACCAACAATAAAGCAGATGCAATTTATGTAATTGAGCTCCGGATACCCATAGCTAGCCTGCATTTAGAAGCTATGATGATATACAAAAAACATTTATATTAAGACATAAGAGCCACATTTACTGCAAGATGCCCCACTGTGAGAGTTACTCAGGAACAGAGAGCACCGGACATGTATCCCACTTGGAGCATAAGTTTCACTAAGTCAGTGATGGCTGTTGAAATTGTTTTTCAGGACTTCCCTGGTGGTGCAGTGGTTAAGAATCCGCCTGCCAATGCAGGGAACACGGGTTCAATCCCTGGTCCAGGAAGATCCCACATGCCGCAGAGCAACTAAGCCCCAGCACCACAACTAGAGAAAGCCTGCGCACAGCAGTGAAGACCCAATACAGCCAAAAATTAATTAATTAATTTTAAAAAATTGTTTTTCCTTTCCTACCCCAAGCTTTTTTCCTGACATAAATAATTGAATTTCTAATATAAAAATCACAAAAGATGAGACTTTCTGTACATCCTTTCTATGTAAATTATTAACTCCTTGAGCATATTATGGACGATGCATTTTATTTCTGGGCACCTTGAATTGTTTCTAGTTATTAAAAAATAGATGCTGACCCAATTCTTGTTTGCAATTTAACTAACAATTTATTTAACTAATCACTGCTGCCTAATACAGAACTATTAGCATATTACAACAGTACTAAACATGAGGAACTAGTAAGTGATTGTTTCCATGGGTGGCTACAGGATTATTTTTTGCTCACTTGTGAAGTGCTAAGATTACAAATACAGAAAAAAACATTCATTTTTACCCAGGCCCATGTACTTAATTTAGTTGTATCTCTGGACTTCAGCTGCAACATATCAGATGCTCCCTCCTAAGAATAAAATATTTGCAATAAATTGCCAAAAATGACCTATTTCACAAACGGTGTTTCACATTAAAATGAAAAAGGTCAAATTCAAGGTACTATGTCATAGAACAACACTTCATTTAAAACAAAAACAGGGAAATTCGGGTCACATTCTCTTTAGCTCTTCCCCTCCTCCCCCCCAGCATGCCTTGCTCCTCCCCTCCCATTTCACACTTAGTACAAAAGCATTTACATATTCTTTAAACCAATTCTTCTATGAGTTTTGGCAAGTACATCTCTTTCTGGAGAGGGAAGGGGAAAGAGCTTTTACCTAACTGGCCAAAGTTATTACATGTTCTCTTCCTGGACAAACTATCTTACTGTTTACACAGCCCTTCCTTAACCCGTCAACTTCCTACTTCAAAAATCCCAAGGTATGATTATAGATAAGAGTTATTTTCTCAACAACTGCTAAAAATATTAATAAGAACCCACAGGAATTTAATGCTAAGGTACTTAGACCAGAATGAAGAAAATCTTGATACTTTCCAAGAGGACTCAATTACGTAACAGTGCTACACTCCTCTTGACTCCATTTAAAAGCCTTCTTTAAAACTGTCTCCTCTTTTTGTTGTTGTTACTGCCTACCCTCAACATTTCCTTTAGCTCTGCAGTACCCTTCTTTTAAAATAGACTTGACCCACAATCTCTGTTACTGTTGCCTTGCAGACCCTATTTCTTTCATTATGCCACACTAATAACCCATAAAAGGAGAAATACATTATTCTGTGACTTACAGGCTGCTCCCTAATTTTTTCAGATGCACAAGATAGGCTTTGCTCCTTACATCACCGTAATGTTTTTTTTGTTAACAAGACCCTTTTCCCAAGGAAGTCCAGAAGTTATGTTTCAACAACCATGTCATCATGGAAACCAGAAAAGATAATAAGTATGGCTTCTCTCTAAACTCAGATACTAGATAGCCTTCTATTTCCACTCATTTTCACATTTCATTTACTCAAAACTCATCATCATCAAGATAAGAAGTGATTACATAAAAGTTTTAAGGGTTTCTTCTAACACATACCTTCAAGTAAATGTTCATCACAATATTGCAAATAAGGAAAATGAATAGCCTTCATTATCTTAGTACAGCAACAATGAAGTATGGAAAAGTCTAATCACTGAAAATTATGACACTTTCTTGTACATTTGTCTTTGAATTTTTTTAAATCTTTCCTTTTCATATTTTGTATTCTTCGTGGAATTTCTATTATAAGTGAAATTCAGTACTGATGTAATTTAAAGAAAGGGCTTATACATTCGGTTGCTTTTTGTCCTTGTGGATATTCCCATTATTGACAGTGCAGCCAGTACGTCTGTCTGTCTTCATTCATCCAAAGGAACTAAAAGAAGTAAAAGTGTTTGAGTCAGAAGACATCAAACCCCCCTGGAAAGCTAGTTCGTCATCATCAAATCTAAAAAAAGGGAAACAGAGGTGATGTCCTCTTTGCTCAATGTTCTTAGTAGGTATGACCGTGCATTAGGTTTCAAGAAAAAACATTTATAGAAGCATAGGAACATGAGGGAGAAGAAAGTGGTTCTGGTTAATCTTACGTTAAGCACAATATTTGAATAACTCTGACCAGAAAGGGCAGTTTTGTCAGTTATAACCTGGCTTCCACAAACAACAATCCTATCATTGAAATGGATGATTTGAAACTGATCAACCCACCTTCTCCAGAGAAAGCCAAGCAGCAGACTTTGAAAGCAATGGAGGAAAAGCAGGACCCCATAACATTTTCTCTTCCTTCTGGGGTGACCCCAGAAAGGCTGCACAACCACTCCAGATGCCCAATAGATCTAGCCTGAATTAATTTGTTCTAGAGGGGGCTCAGGCTGTCCTATTTTAGTTGCATTCTTTCTTCCAGATCTCTGAATATTCAGTTTATTCATTCTTCTTGGTCTAATTCAAAGCTGCCTAAACCAAAGAGCCTTTTCTAATGATTCCGAACAGAAGTCATCTCTCGCCTACTCTGAGCTTTCACAAACTTTATTCCACGAGTATGCCTGAAGACAGCATTCAGTACAAACTTGATGAATGAAGGTAGCTGCCCTCCTTTTCCCCTATTATTATTGCTAGAACAATAAAAGTGTATCAAATACCTGTGATTCTCCTGTAGTTGTGGTTATTGAGTCAATTCAGTTTTCAAGTACTGGCTAAATTTTCCACTGTTTTGTTGGGTTACTAATATTTTAAAAACTGAATCCATCACCTCACTTTCCTTTTTATCTAAATATAATTATCTGTTATAATGAGAACCAGAAAAGGTAGACAAATAAAATCCTAAACCTTGATTTTGGTGAAAATCTAAGGACTTCTCTCCATCTGATCTACCAAGAAGCGGGGGAGGAAGCAAAACTAGACCCATTTGAAATTTATTTCCTTTTATTTCCTCAGCTTATTCTGTGTTAAGATGCTAAAGAGCAGGGAAATCACTGAAAGGTCAATAGTCAAAAGGGAGAGAAAAAAAGGGCATAGAATAATTCACAAAATGACTAATGCAACCTCCAATAATGGCAAATTAAATATATATATATATAAAGTTATTGCAAAACTAAAACATTGTCCTTTAATAACCTTTGAATTTATTATTTAGGAAAAAGTACAGCCTACTGTCAGCTAGATTAAATTTGGCCATATATTCTGTGATATTACCAACATATCCAGCCATTTGTGAAACCAAGAAACAGTAAAATGCACTCTTAGGACTGGTACTCAACCTTGAAGTGCTGAAAGCTACTTCATCATCTAGTGTAGGGACAAACACATGCATGCACATGTGAAGCTAACACTATACTGTGTGGAAAGCTTGATATAATCACCACACCACTGTAAATCACTCAGGCATCCACTTACTTTAACATACACAAATCAAGGCAGAGCTCCCTGTGATTCCTACCAGAATATCTGAAATCACATTTAACATTTTTTCCTCCTACTCTTCTCACTTGTGATAAGTGATTTTCTTTTCAATGTGAAAACTTGGGATGTCGTGGGTTTCTCCTCTCTTTTCAGTCACTACTAGGCAGCACAACATGCAGGAACACTATTATAGCTGGACTAGCTTACACATGTCATTTCAATACTGGAACCGTATAGCTGTGCTTTATATTCCAGAAGTGACCGAAAAAGCAGAAGAGACTCCTCATTAGATTCCTTCTAAAAATTCTGAATAGCTTTATAGTTTTAGGATTAGCATTATTCTAATCCAATTGTAATGTCTTATTGATTTTCCTTTCTATCTTGCCTTATACCGCTCAAAAGTACTGTCATTTTACTCCATATTAGATGAAACTGTTTTACACGCTAATTAATCAGTTTATTGTTTGTGTTGTTTCTTAAAACTATACCTAACTAGTAAAATATAATTAACAATATATTCATATCAAAGATAATTTGGTTATTCATCTATGGACAAAATCATAAAACATATTTTCCAAAAATTACAATGGTTGTACAATCTAGGTTGGTTTGTTTTGGGCCAAGATGAGACATATAATGAGTAATACATTATTGACCTTTTACATTTGGTTCCTTCAAAGCTTCTTCATTTTATTCAGCGTTTAATTTAAATATTTAAAATTGAAGCTGTTCTATGTTGCAAACACAGCTAAAATGAAGAGCTTCTGTAGCAGCAGTGACCAGATTTTAAATGCAGGTAGATCAATAAAAAAAAAAAAAAATCCACCAAGCACAGGCTCCATGTGTGAGTGGAATGGTTTATAATAGCTTGCAAATGACTATGTGCTTGCTGTAACCAGCTGTTCTTAAATTATGAATATGCAACCAATTCATGTTAAAGCCAAATCCCAGCACTATTTCTACAGAGAAATCCCAGTAGTTTTGCTTGTTCTACATGTTAGCTCTGTTAAGGATACAAATAGCAGTAAGCTTCTGAACAAATAGGACCAAACTATTGGCATTTCATGCACTGGGTCCATTATCACAGCAGGGGATGTCAATCATTGGTACATTCCTATAACAGCTCAGGCAATATAACAATGATCTCGTAGGAAAAAAAATCAAAATCTCTGCAGCAAACTCAAAGTCCTTCTGACAACCTAATGCTTTCTTACTTCGGCCAATCAGATTGTCAGACCTGACCTACTAGAAAACTTGCATCAAGCTCGAAACATTTAAAAACATCAATCATAAAAAACAAAGACAGGACACTGAATTATACAGTATTAACCTCCAGGGTTTGCATACAAAGACCTTAGATTTATTTATGTCCCAACGAGTTAAGAGCTTCAGGACACCGTTCTTTACACCAAACTGACTGCCAATTTGATGAACCTCTCTGCCCTCAGCAGGAGTGCACCGTATTTGATTAATGAGTGCACGCTTGTGGAAAAGTGTTAAGAGGAGAAAACAGAGGAAAAACACACAATTATGTCTACACATAGCTGAAGTACAATAATTATCTTCAAATAAAATGCTCCTTTTTCCTTACATACACATGCACACGTGTGCATACATAAAGTTAGTAAAGGTTCTGATCTATGTATTACCTTCATTATTACTGTTATCTGTAACATTTAATTTTTATTTGAAAGGCATTAAAAAACCAAAGTACAAGCCAAATGTCATAAATCATAAAAACTTTTCAAAGCATTAATTTATTTTTAAAAACAAATTAAAAACACCTTATCTTACATAGTAAATTCTAAATATGTGGGATAAAAACTGTACTTACTTTCACCTCATATTCTTATAAGAGCTATTCATTTAAAAAGCTCAATGTTTAACTTAAAATATCAGGTCTCTTAGATATTTTACATCTCAAACTATGTTATGACTTGCCACAAAGCATTCAAAACACATTTAAAAGTCATGCAAATTCATTTTAGTTTAAGCTCCATATGTAATTGTAAATTAATCAAATATATTTATTGCTCATAATTCCAAAGTTAATAGAGTCAACAGAAAAACTTATGAATGAAAGTTTAAACTTTTTATGACTCTTCTGTTTAGAACTGCTTTCCTTTAAGAAACCCAAAGTGGAAAAACTCCTACTTAAATTACGGGATGCTTATTTGCACTACAATTAAAATTACGTCATCTCTAAAACTGAGCTAAGCATTGAGATTCCTTTAAAGAAAGCTTATATTTAATATACAACTCAATTTACTATTTAGTTTATATGAATATCTGACATGACACAAATATTTTATGAGTAAATATATTTCTCAAAAATTGAATCATAGGCTAAGGTAACAGGATAATTTTAAGAAACTGCATGATTATATTAAAAGGTTATATAAAAGCATTATTACCCAAATATAAATTTTACCTTTAGTCTCAGTAATGTATGATCTATTTAAAAGAAAATCATGTTCAGAAAACTTATTATTTCAGGAAATCATAATTCTGAAATCACTCAGCAGTGTATTATAAGTGTTTAAATTTGTTTATATTGTATGAGAAGTCCTTTTAATGGGATTTACCTCAGCAAATTATCTATTCTAATTATCAATTTCATTTTCAGAATTTCTTTTAAAAGCAAACTTTTAAGTATGTTATAAATGTCAAGCTCTGAAAAATTGTTAGTGTACTTAAAGATTTTAAAATTAAAAGTCAATAAATATTACAACTAGAAAATATCTCTTAACATAGTGATAAGCTACATTTTATCCTTAAACTTATCACCCTTAAGTTTTTTTACACAAATTTTTTTAAATGTGTTTTTTTCTGTTGAGATTATCACTCTTCATTCTCCTTCTTTCCTATCTCCTCTCCCACCAAAAAAAAAAAAGCAAGTAATTAGAAAAAGTAGAAAACACTTCGGCACCAACAGTGATCTGACACCATTTTAGTACCACAGTATGATAGTTGAAACTACCAATATAAGTTACTAGTACAATAAAAATATAATTTCAAATTTTAAAATCATTTAATGACTACTAGTCAATTATTTAATGATATTTTACCTCCTTATAAAGAAAAGTAAACCCCAAATTGCCCTTTCCTCAATAATTCTTTTCTCCTCTGATTATCTTCTGCAACAAAAGTTTAAAGAAATGTTTATTCAAACAAGTCAACATTTATTAAATAAAGCACAGTATTTTTAAAAACCTTATGATAAAAAATATTTAATTAAATACAAGCAAAAACTTCTTAAAATACCTCGCTAGGTAACTGAATTAATCCCTCAGAATATCAAGTTTATTAAAAATCATTAAACCTTGATGATGTAATTTCATCTAGGGGTCAAAATCCCCGCATTATTTTGTGCTAAATCATACCTTCTTTTGGTGGTTCTAGCTAGGACTAGGTCAAAAACCCAAAAACTACAACTTAAAAGCTTTCTTTGAGAAACCTTTAAACCTAAAAGTAATCAAGTTCTAATGCATACTTTCACTAATTCAAGGAGATAAGACAAAAAACTGAACTTTCATGCAACTGTGATATCCTACATCTTGTATAGTAACACAAAAGTAGCAACAAAGACATTAACAATTGCAGTTTGAGCTGGGAGTGACTGTTCTGTTTCAATTCAATGACACCACTAATGGCTTCTTAGCAGCTCCATGAAATCAACCAGCTGTCAAGTTGATGCATCAGAAGGAACAGTTATGCACTCCCATAAGAAAAAGCAACACATCAGGATGTTTGGCAAAACATCTGCTCCTTTACACTGCAGTTCTATAATAAACATGCAAACAAAGAAATGGGAGAAAGGGCAACAGAATTAAAATTCCAAGGTTTCCATTACAGTCTCATATGCATTTTAAATAAATGGCTTATAAAAATAAAAACAAATTTCTGCCAAATTGAATACTTTTATTTTAAATCTTTTGAAAATGCTAAATATAATTACTCAGATTCTTCTAGAAAGGCAAAACCTACACACAAATCTTCCCATTTTTAAAACTGAGAGTAAACTATAGTTACCAAGTAAAACCTTATTATTGTTATGCACAAACTCAAAAATTAATATTAAAATATACCCTTCTTTCATTTAATATGTATTTAGTAACTTATGCCAACAGTATTCTATTAAATGCATTTCCAAGACTGAAGAGTCTGAAAATATTTTTCAGTAGTGTTTGAAAGAGTAAATGCTGCTACACAGTTCAGCCCTAGTTTAACATATAATAACAGTAAATATACTATTCTCTGTATTTCAAAATATAAATCTACTCCTACTTCTCTCCAAACCATTATATGAGTACAACAATATTAAGTTCTTACAAATAACTTCCTGTTTTAAAGCATACAATTTGATTTTCTAAAAAAAGAAAAACTCTTGTCATCACAGGCTTAAAATAATTTTATATTCAACCATTCATTTCAAACATTTGTAAAATCTTACTTTTTTCTATCTGAAACTTACAAGCACCTCAATGTGTCTAAGTTATTGATTATGCAGCACAGTGACAATATGTACAGTGTTTACAATAGGTGTGAGACATCAAATGTACTTAACTACCATTTTCTTAAACTGCTTATCCTCTGTTGCTTGCCATTTATAATCTGCCAAATCTTCTAGTCCTTTGTTGCATGTATAATTTAGAACCATCTGTTCTATGTGCTTTTAACTATTTAAACATTTTTCACCTACCTACAATTCACATAAATGGCAGGCTCAATTCAGTCAAGCTTTCTATATAGCGTTTTACATAAAGCAAATTCCTAAATAAATAGCATAGCAGATAACAAATAAGACTGCTACAGAGATAAAAGCATACCACATACACATAAGTTTTTATGTGTTAGACAAACCTTTTCAATGTACTCAGAAATGTTTCTATTAGCTTTTTTTGAGTTAACTGTAGTCAATGTTTTTCCCCAACCCAGAAGACAAAGAGAATGCAAATTAAATAGACAGTTTCATGTCCTTGTTAGAAGAGAAGTAAATATGCTGACTGAAAATGACTACAGGAGACAGAATCCCACTTTCCCATTCAATTTACAGTGCCTCTTATTTATATACCAGTCAGTGTATCATTAAGTTTGATCATGTGACCAACTGAACTTTAGTGAGGTGAAAAACTATTTTAGACAAGCAAATTAAAACACCAGTTTTTATTGTTTATCTTTTCATAATGGTTGACAAAGGGCATATAACTTGACATTATAGAATATATTTTAAAATCTATTCTGCCTTTTAAATACTAACTACATTTTCACCAATAGTTTTACTTAATACTGCTACTAAATTTTTAAAGTATCCAGTATCTCCAGGTATTTTTAATAGTTGTACCTTTTCAAATGTAAAGGCATATGTAAAAAATATAAGTTAATTACAAAAGGGGATCTAAGTCATCTAAAATAAGTATACGTAAATATTAACCAAGCTGATTAAAGACAAATCCACAGAAGAGAGTGGAGTAAATAAGAAAGGAAACATGCTAATTAAAAATAACATTCAAATCCTTTAAAGTATAAGAAACATGCAGACAAAAGCTAAGTGAATACCAAAGGACACTATAAAAGTTTCCACCATTTTTTTGCACATAATTTTCCACCTGTTACCAAAACATAAAATGTGCAGAAACTGAGGGTTCACTTTGAGAGAACACAAAAAAAAGCAGCACAGCTTATCGTCAGCCTGTTAAGTTACATGGTCCTTTACATGGTAGCTTAAAACAGGAAAAAAATTAAGCGAAAAATTTCCTCCTGGGAAAATTTCTCCATAAAGTTTATATGACGTCACTGGACCCCCTGAACATTCCCTAAACTTTAAGTCTTACCCAGACACACTTTTCGACTTTCTAAGGCTTCTTTCCATTCCTTAAAAAATAAGAAAAAAAAAAGAGGGACTTGGGAATAAAAATTGCCCAAGATGGCGAAACGCTTGTTGTTTAGAGGGCAGAGGGAAAAAATGGAGGATATTGTAATATACACAAAGGGATAAATTTCAACAACTCGGCCAAGGACTGCAGCTGCTTCTCTCTTTATAAGGAAGCAACACACAAAAGATAAATACAGAGGGAGAGAAAAGAAGGGAAAATCTCCCAAACAGCAGGGCCAGCTCTGACTCTCCTAACACTTCCTTCCTTTCCCAAGTCCCAATTCTAGGGTTCGTGGAACTACTTTAAGAGGAGAAGAGCCGCGAAAGGAAGGGGGGAGGGGGAGCAGCAAGAAGACTAGAAGACCGAAGAAGAGTTGAGAGCAGGGGGCAGCTCCCGGGGAAGAACTGCTGGGAGACAGACATTACTGTCGGAAAAGCTATGCTCCTCTAATCCTCTGCGTATTGAAACAGACTTTCCCAGGTATCCCGATCTTTTCCCAGTCCCACCTGCCCCCCTCCCCCCACCCCAGCTCACTTTCTGTAAACTCCTGAGCTCCAAGCTACTACGGGAGAGAGAGCAAACGAGGCCCGAATCGGGGGTGGGGTGGCAGGCGCAGCTAAGCAGTCCTACAGGGAAGAGGGGGCGGAGGCAAAAAAGGGCAGCAGTAGGCGGACGGGGGGGGGTATCTTGAAACTACCCCGGCGGGGATGGGGGGAGCAGCGGCTATTCCCGGGTAGGAACGGCGATCGCAACAGTGCCAGAGGTTGTTTTTTTTGAGAAGCCAAACTGTTGGCGGCGACCTGAGCGCTGGAAGACGAAGGGAGGAAGGACACGCGAAGCCCGGGCGGCCGAGCAGGGCGGCCGGCACAAAGGAGGCAGACTCGCCACAGCAGCGTCTGCCCGCGCCGGCGGAGGCACGGCCCGCGGCCCTGCTAGACCGAAGTCCCGCACCGGCAGCTAGGAATAAAGTTTACATTCTCCTGAGACCGCACCCCCCTCCCACCCAGAACCGCGCATCTCCGCGTCCTCCTCCCCAAAACTGCACTCGGGACCCCGAGCACCACCCCAGCCTTCCAGCCAGCACAACAAAGAGACAGACCGACCGGCGAGGGTAAACAGCCGCGGCAGGGCGAGCAGGACGAGCAGGGCGGGCAGGGCGAGCGTCTCGAGATAAGCAACTCTGGAGTCTAACCCGCTCTCTGGAGCGTAGTTTCTCCTTTTCGGTTTCAACCGGCTTTACGATATTTGGAATTTTTATCTTCACCCGCACCCCTCACACCCGAGGATTTTAAACTCACCTTTACTTTCGAACTGAGAGTTGCGGTGGATGGGATTTTTGCCTTCCCCAGATGGTTGAAGGTTACGATTTTTGTTTTTGGAAACCCCACCACCTCCTTATTTCAATTATTATTTTTGCAAGAAAAGTATAAAGAGAGTTGGAGTGGAGGTGAGATTTGTGATCGGGAAAGCCCTGGACGCCCTCCTTCTCCGTCTTCCGCCTCTCTCTCTCTGATTAGTTCCTATCCAGCAGCAGATTGAAGCAGGAGATGATTCTTCTCAAGGTTTGTTCAGCAGCTTCACTTCTAGGCGAAGGCTTCATGAACCAAGTGACGTCAACCAACGAGGCTTCTCTCTCTCTCCTCTCTCTAACAATGAAAGTTGCTGTTAACAAGGGAAAAAAGAGAATTGTTTATACCATTTCAGTTCCAATAATAAATGACCTATCAGCTCCTAAAGTAGCCAAGGGAGGGAGGGGGTTGCTTCTTCCTCCCAAGAATCCTGTAGCTTTGAGTTTGCACCGATCCTTGTCCCAGGAAAAAGTTAAGGAACTCAAATGTTTTGTTTTGCCGTTAAAAGTAGAGAAGACAGAAAATAGGATTGAAAACGTAATTTAAAAGAAGAAAGTACACTGGCGAATAGGGAACATATATTAACCATTTCTACCTAAACTTTTTTGTCTGTAAACTCATAATTTGGTTAAAGTCTAAAAGCCAACTAATGTAATATGCCAAAAATTCGTGGATGTTTGGAACTCAAAATAAAATAAAAAGCAGTACGCAAAATGGTCCCGGGGTAAAACGCTACTGCCCTGACACCGGCAAGTTAAGCTGCTGTAATGTTTATGGATTGAGTTAAAATTTAAATAAAACGTTAAAATAGTAAATCATTTTAAAGTTATAAGTTAGAACTGTAAAAGGTAACCTCAGTAGTTTTCCGCCCCCAGCTTCTGAGAGGGCAAAAAAAAGGGGGTGGGGAGGATAGCTAATTGTACGAATTAGAACACTTAAAAAATCAAGTTAAAACTGGGTAGCCTATTGCTCCATCTTTAAATTACACACAAGATATGCTATTTGTCTATCCCCAGAATTTCTAACTTCCTATTTTTTACCCTTCCATTTTCTCCCACCAATTTCAGCATCCTAAAACCAAAAAAGTTAAAGGTGAAGTCCACCCAATTCCCTCCTACGGCACACCACCCTGTAGCTTCCTAAAAATGATTCTTTTAAAAAGGCCTTAACCGTGGTAATGCTTTATTACCCAAGAAGATAAATAATTAAAAATTTTTTTCATTGAGGTAGTGTTTTTCCCCTGGAACACATTAAAGTCTCAAAAGTTCATATAATTTAAACTTGCATAATTTAATTTTCAGGATAAAGAGCAAGTGAAAGGCAAGCTATAGAAAATTAATTTGACCATATATGTATATTTTGTACATGCACATGTGGATAAATGTATCTTAAAAGATGCTATTGTTTTATGTTTCCTCTTCAGCCACTGGCTGTGATTTTAATTGTGCTGGAGGATCTTCATTAGTATTAACACATGGGGAGATTTCACAAAGCTGCTTCATTAAGAAAAAAAAAAAAGCTTGGCAGACTAGGTCTTTTTGCATGCACTGAGAATGTCAGCCTTACCTCGGTCATTTGTAACATAATAAGTGCAAGTACAATGATTGCAATGCAGGAGCGCTGGGGGGAAGGGCAGAAATACTGCCTGTCTAATAGGGATATCTGAAAAGAAGGCTGCTCATTATATAGTAAAATGTATGCTAAAAATTAGTGAAGATGATGTCTCAGGAGACTGATGCTAAATAAATTAATGTGCTGATATGTTTTTAATTATTATTTTTGTAGTAGTTTATTTCATTCTCAGGATTCACATTGAGCAGCAAAGCTGTGCTAGCACTTATTGATTTTTTTTCCCTGCCACATTCCCGGAATACAGATTTTAATCATTTCACTACACCACACTCAGTAATTTCATTAAAAACTGGAACCTTCCATCCCCAGAAAAGCATTTAATTTCAATGACATACAATTTCAGTCTTAGCAGAAAACTGTCTCTACAGTAAAAGCTGGCCTAAGGTTCAAATGCATAATTTAATCCTGAGTTTTCCATGCTCTGCATTCCTTTGAAGCTATAATTTGAGTAACTACCTAATAACTGTAATAAGGATAATAATTTCCTTATAATATATTATTAACTCATATTTAATTAACTCAGAGGCCAAGCTCTGTACATGTATGACTGGTCAACAGTTCCACAATATCAAAATTTACTAATGTTACAGAAGAAAAATACAGACTACAACAAGTGTGGAAAGCCGTCATTTACATATTACTTTAGCAAAATAACATATAAAAAACTTCATGCATTTTATAGAATAGTGGTCATTACTCAAAACAGTATTTTAAAATATTTGGAAGTAAACAAGACAATTCACTGATATTTCTATATGTAAATAAAGTATTTTAATATTAATATTTCAACAATCTATCTCTGACATTTTGCCTAATCATTAGCATTACTGTTGAAAATATTCAATTTTGAAAGGATAAAAAGAAATAGCTAGATTCAAATTGTCTCAATTTTCATAAAGAATTCTCTTAAAACATTTCTCTTGAAATAAAGTTGTGGCAAACTTGAATAACTTAGATAACTAGGATGTATATTTTACTTAAATACTTTAAACAGTATACTGCAAAGCACAGTTCAATTTTTGGTTCCAATAACATTTTGAAATAATACTGGGTTTGAAGATGGCACATTGGCTTTCCAAACAATAAGTTTCATAAGAATATGTAATTTACATTGCCTAGTTTTTAGAGAAAAAAACCTGTGGGGGAAACTATTTAACATAAGAAAACTCATTTAGTAATTTAAAGTTTGGATATATGCCTAATCAATAGAAAAAATGGTTCACAGATAATGAAAGTAATTAACTTATAGAAAAATTCACATTAAAAATTCCTATTATTCTCCTGGGAGACTTTAGAACCACAGTTCAAAAAAATTTTTAAAGAGAGTGTATGTATATATATATAATTTAAAATTGAAGCCACATATAACACAAAGTTGTCTTTTCCTTGGTTAAATGATGAAGTAACTTAAAATAAGACTTAGTGTCATCAAACGTTAGAATAAGGGATAAAACTGGTGATAATGAAGAACTTGATCTTGGTGTCTTTAAAATCTATTAAAACTATATTTTTATTATCATCAGGGCTCTTTACATAGTTTGAAAAATATTTTTGCAACATTCTTAAAGGTAAAATACAGTTAAATGAAAATCAATAATTAACAAAATAGTTGGCAAATGAAAAACTCACACAGATTGATATCTAAAATTTATAAAATGAATTTTCTGTATTTCAATAAAAAACAAAATCTTCAATTTTTATATTAAAATATATCTTTAAAATAATTTGTTATTTGGTAATTCAAATATATTAATTATCCAATTTAATCTATACCTTTAAAACTGATTTTTAAAAATAATGATACACTAAAAATTTGAAACTGGATTACTCCAGTGTTTGATACCCGCTTACTAAGAAGTTGTGCCTAAATTATTTTTTAATATGATTCCTTCCCTTTTTCATGTTATCACATTTGATCATTTCAGAGATGACAACATAATCATAGAGTTGAGGGGGGAAAAAAAAGAGAAAATAATCACAAGTTTTAAAATAATTTGTCTCCTATAGCACTTAGTCTTCTACTTAAGATCATCATCTAAATCAATACCTGATCATGTACAGAACTGTAAAAGAATTTAATGATCAAATAAATCTTTTCCAATATAACTGATAATTATTTCTGAAATTCTATGTGATACATACCTAAACTAATTACTAATACCAATAATTTAACTAAATTATAATGCCATAAACTAATTATTCCACCACTATAGACTAAATTGTTGCACTTTCTTCTGTAAAGCATCACCTATTTTTAGGACCAAGACAGAACTTCTTAAACAGGCAGATATAAAGATGGACAGGTATTTAATTTACTACTGTAGGTATTGTACATGGACCTTCAAAGAGTAAGGAATTGCCATGGACAGAGAACAAAGTCTAGGCTGACTACAAACTACAAAAAGCCAAACGAAGGAGAGATCTTAATAGTAGAACAAGCTGGCCACTGTCATGTCTTGTTTCTGTTTCAATCAGTACAGACTAATGAAGTTTTATTTTTTTTCATTCACTGGACAAACATTTGAGTGCTTGCTGTATGCTGTGCACTCTGCTAGAGGCTGGAAAACATGAAAAGCTCACATTCTGGTTGATGTTGAAAGTGTGAAATTCCTGGGAGATTAAAGACTCACAAAAATCACATTATAAAGATACAAATAATAAAGTTTTGTGAGAATAAAGAGGATGGGGCAACTAATTCTGACTGAGAGTCTATAAAAAGCTTTATCAAAGAAATGCCATTTGAACTGCATCTCAAATACTGAGAGCTTACCAGGCAAGGAAGGCAGGAGCAGATTCTAAGTGAAAGAAACCATAAATTTAAATGCAAAGAGCTACTAGGTGTGATGTCCATCCACTAGTGAGAAATTCATTGTAACAGGAATATTCAGTGTGAGGTGTGGAATAACAGGGACTAAGGAGGAAAAGGAGGCTGGGACCTGAGAGTGAAAGGCCTTATGTACCATGGTTGAATTTATCCTGAGAGCCAACAAAGTTCAGCAAAGAAGTGACATGATCAACCTTATTTTTAGGGAAAAATAACTGTGTAGGCAGTGCAGATGATAGACTGTAGTATGAAGAGATTGCTTAACAGTCCATGAGAAAAGGGGTAAGAGACAGTGGTATTGGAGGTTTAAAGCCAGATGTTTTTGAGGTAAAATGTGGATTTTGTGACCAACTGAAAACAGAGAGAATTAAAATAAAGGAAAGACTATAGGAAAACTAGAGAGGTTTCTGGCTTAGGGAACTGGGTAAATGCTGCAGTCATTTAGTAAGGTCCAGAATATGTAAGGTAAAACAAATCATAAGGTAGTATGGAATTAGACCTTGAATTTATGCTTTATAAGTGTTTTGTTGTTTTTTTGCCATGCTGCGCAGCATATGGGATCTTAGTTCCCTGACCAGGGATCGAATCCGCACCCCCTGCATTGGAAGCGCATAGTCTTAACCATTGGATCGCCAGGTAAGTCCCCATAGGTCATTTTTAAATGGGATTATTAAAAGCAACTGGACAGATTTTTCAAAATATACATACCCAGGCCCAATATCTAGAGATTCACTAGGTCTGGGTGGGGGCCTAGTATTTATTTCCTTTTTAAAAAAAACTCTGATGGTGCTTCAAATAAACACTGCTGATTAAGAATGCTGTTATGTGACTTCCCTGGTGGTTTAGTGGTTAACACTCCACCCTTCCACTATAGGGGGCATGGATTTGATCCCTGGTCTGGGAACTAAGATCCTGCATGCCATGCCACAAGGCACACAGCACACCACCACCACCACCACCACCCCAAAAAAAAGAACGCTGTTATAAGCACAAGTTCATTTGGAATAAAAAAAACAAGAAAAGCCCAGAAAACTCTGAAAAAGAGCATTGGGAGTAGGGGGAGGGTGTAATATCAGATATTAAAATATGCTATAAAGGCTTAATAATTTAACAGTGGCATTGGCACATGAAATAAAAAGACCAATAAACACAACAGAAAGCTGAGAAGTTACCCAAGTGCATATGGAAATTTAACTTAGACAAAAGCTGTATCTCAAAGCAGTAAGGAAGAGATGGACGTTTTCATAAGTGACATTGGGATAACTGGGTAGCCATAAGGAAAAAGATGAATTTGTATCTGTTCCAAGAATAAATTTCAAAAAGATGAGATATTTAAATATAAAAATTTGAACCACACAAGTACTAGGAGAAATTATGGGTCAATTCCTCTATAGTTGGAGAGTAGGGAAAACGTTCCTAACAATGGTCAAAACTAGATGCAGTAAAGTGAAGTATCGGTAAATCTCAATATGTAAAAATAAAAAGCTTTTGTATTGAGAAAAAGAAAAAAATACTGCAAGTGAAGTATAAAGACAAATGAGAAACTGTGAAAAAAATCTGTAACATATCAGAGATAATTTAATAACCCTACATATAAAGAGTATCTAAAAATGAATAAAACACCAACACCCTGAGAGAAAAATGGCAAGAGATATGAACAGACATTTCACAGGAAAAGAAATGCAAATGCCCCTTAAATAGAAACATTCTCAACCTTGTTCATAAGAGAAATGCAAATTAAGAATCACTGAGATACTATGTCTCGCCCAACAAATTGGCAAAAATCCAAAAGTTTCACAACACAGCCTGTTAGTGAGGCAGTTGTGGGGAAAAGGAACACTCTCAAATATTCTTTGTTAGAGTGAAAAATAGAAAAACTCCAACGAGAGAGAATTTTACAGTATCTAGCAAAGATACATATGCATTTATTTTGTGTCTAGAAAATCCCACTTCCAAGAATCTGACCAAAACTGAAAAAATATAAAATAAGTATATAAGAAAATATACATTGAAGCACTGTTTCTTATAGCAAAAGTCTGCATGAAAATTAATAGAGAAACCTCACTAAAATGGAGTCTGAAGGCCAAAAGAGGGAGCCCATGTACCAGTCAAGGTCCATACAGATCCCAATAGGAAAAGACAAACCATGCATCTCCAGCTGGAAGTGACACTGTTTTACTTACTACAAATGCCAGCAGAAGGAAGAAAGATCTCTTCCTTGCCTGGCAACAGCTCAGCCAATGAAACTGTCACAACTCAGCCAATTAAGAGTCATTATACTTTGAATTCCCAGTTTCCTCCAATGGACTTTTTGTTTATCAACATCTCTCCCAACTTCCCCTTCTCCTCTATAAAAAAGTTTTCTTTCCTTTTCTTTATTGGACTTGCATGTGATTCACATAGTTGCATGTCACGAATTGCAATTCTTTGCTGCCCCCAAATAAACCCATTTTGCTGGTAAAATAACTGGCCATTTATTGTTTTAGGTTAACATCTGGAAATAACACAAATGTCCATCATAGGGAAATGGCTGAATTAATTATGGTACACACATACAGTGAAGTACTATACAATTTTTTAAAAGGAATAAAGAATATATGGAATATAAAGTATTTCACTGTCAGCTCCAGTATTTTGTTAAGTAAAAAAAATCAAAGTAGAGAAAAGCATCTATGGCATGCTACCATTCATCTGTATATGTATTTCACTTTTTAAATGAAATGAAAAGTCAAAACCTTAAAACACGTGGTTACCTGTAAAAAGGAAAGGAGCAGGGTAGTAAAGATAGAATAGTAGGAAGGTTTCTCATAAAAATGTGATTTTGGAAACATAAAATAATTTACATAATTATAAAACAAAAATACATTAAATTTTAAAAGCAATCCCATCTAAATGAAATAAATGAACTTAATTGTATATGGAGTTGGTGGCATAACCATACAGAGAAGAATATTCTAAGTGACTTTAAACACAGTAATTTTTTAAAATCACATACAAACACAATAATTTAACAGTACTTTCCTCATAGGATTTAAACTAAGAAAATGAACTTTAAAGAAGCAACAAAATAGGAACTTAATTTGTTATCATTAGCCATAGTTTTGTGGTATTAATTGGTAGTGTTATTGTAATATTATTGTATGCATAGTCTGAGAAAAAGCAAATGGATAATTAAGTTGGTGTTTTTGATGTAGGACAAAAAAGAAACAGATGTAAAATCAATGAGTTACATAAAAATTCTGTGATCATGAATCTGAACTGGATGTATTAGAATGAATTCATCACATATTTTATATTTAAAAATATATATTTCTTAGTTCTGCCCACTGTAAATGCCTAAAAACAGGGACTACTTCAGTAGCAACAAGCACATACTTACGTTTCCAATTATGGACACTAAACATCATTTGCCCCTGAAAGAAATTCCTTGAAGCAAAGGTTGATTCTAGGTTTGGGATAGGTAATGGCCAAGATAAGCCTAAAATACCCTATCATACCTTTAAGCATGAAAACTATCAAAGATTATTGGGGTCATATAAAAAGGACTTGAGAGTAAATTTGAAGAACCCAACTTGAATTGGCTCCCACTGGCCAAAGATGAGACAATTTGAACTTGTTAAGAATAACTACAATAGATTGAAACATAACAAATATATCTTAAGACATGAGTTCATAATGATACTTAAAAAACACATTGTTCACCTTTGAAGAATGCTAGGGAACCAACTCATTACTTTGAAAACTGGGAAACAAATTAAGACTTTATTCAACATTTCATATCAAATGTTCCTTGGGAAACCTAATTTGAAATTGTGTTTGTATGTATACATATATATGTATGAATGAAGGTGTGTATATGTATTATATGTATATATGTATGTACATGTACATATGTATATATACATATATATATCTCTTAAAATTTGAACATAAGATTTGTTTTTTAAATGAAATGTTATTGGCCTGCACTAACAGTTATTATGATCAAGTGTACAATTTACCTGTGAGTTTCAAGGCAGATAAAACAAAGAGGGAACAGGATACTATTCTTGTCTGGTAAATAAGAAAGTAACCAATTCAATAAGACAAACTTAAAACATTGGAGTAAAGCAACTAAGCCCGTGCACCACAACTACTGAGCCTGCGCTCTAGAGCCTGGGAGCCACAACTACTGAAGCCTGCATACCTAGAGCCCGTGCTCTGGCACAAGAGGAGCCACCGCAATGAGAAGAATAGCCCCTGCTCGCCACAACTAGAGAAAGCCCACGTGCAGCAATGAAGACCCAATGCAGCCATAAATAAATAAATAAATAAAATTAAAAAAAAAAAAAAAACATTGGAGTAAAATGTCAAAGTTTTGATATAATCTTATAGCCAATGCATAGACATCATTTATATGGTCTTTCTTATAGCAATCCTCCGTAAAAGCCAAGGGCATAATGATGAATATGTTAAGTTGATTGCATCAAATCAATTAACAAATCAGTCACATAAGGCTGTGTAGATTATGCATGGGACCACTCCAGGGGCAGCAGTGTGAGGAATCCAACTCATACAAGCACATGCTGTCAAAAATTAAATCTTTAGGAATTCTGCAAGCTACTAGTTAAACACAGCCATTACCAAAAATAAATATTTTCAAACTTATATTAAAAACAAATAAATACAACTCATCACTTCTTATTTTATTATGCTTTACTATTATCGATGCCCTTGAGGTTATTTATGTCCATTGCAGCATGCAGAAAAAGCTATACAGTGGTGTGCTACTGCCCATCTCTTCCCAACTCTATTACCAGTGATATCACATTGGTAGCTTGAAACAGACCACAGTGGGAATGTTTACAACCTAGAAATCGGCAAATGCTACAAATCAGGGCGTAAGCTTAATGTTTTATTGATAGTCTAGATCAGGGGTCACCAAGCCCTGGGCCACGAACTGGTATCAGTCCATGGCCCAGTGGGAACTGGGCCACACAGCAGGAGGTGAGCAGTGGGCAAGCGAGCAAATCTTCATCTGTATTTACAGCCGCTCCCCATCTCTTGCATTACCGCCTGAGCTCCACCTCCTGTCAGATCAGTGGTGGCATTAGATTCTCATAGGAGCGCGAACCCTACTGCGAACTGTGCATGTGAGGCATCTAGGCTGCGCGCTCCTTATGAGAATCTAATGCCTGATGATCTGAGGTGGAGCTGAGGTGGTGATGCTAGCGGTGGGGAGTGGCTGCAAATAGAGATTATCATTAGCAGAGAGGTTTGACTGCACAGAGACCATAATAAATCAGTTGCTTGCAGACTCATATCAAAATCCTATCAGTGAGTGGCAGGTGAAAACAAGCTCAGGGCTCCCACTGATTCTGCATTATGGTGAGTTATATAATTATTTCATTATATATTACAATGTAATAATAATAGAAATAAACTGCACAATAAATGCAGTGTGCTTGAATCATCCTGAGACCATCCCCACCTGCCCCCAGTCCGTTGAAAAATTGTCTTCCATGAAACTGGTTCCTGGTGCCAAAAAGGTTGGGGACTGCTGGTCTAGACTTAAGAAAGTAATAGAAAAAAATATTAATCAAATTAAATTTAAAGTGTTATGCTGAAATAAATAATCTTCTAATACTATTTTAAAACTATTACTGAGTTAGCGAGAAGTCACATCATTGATGAAAAAGTAAAGTTTAATTTTCATCTTACCCTTTTGCTTAGACAAAAATATCAATGACCATTTATGTTAGCACTACATTCTTCAACAATTGCACACCTATAGGTTGGCTACAGACAGGGCTATAGAAACAAGAGTTTGGTAAAAATCAACCAAAGCATTCTGTAGGAATCGAGCGCCTATATGGATTTCACAATACAGTACTGTATATGTTATTATTTGTACATTGTAATTATTTTTATTCCCAGAAAGATTTACTAGCACACCTCTTTTGGGGAGGACCACGATCACTAGCCCTTGAGGAGTGCACAGTCCAACTGAGAAATGTAAATACTCCAAAATATCTGATACAATGTGTTAAATACTCTAATAGAGGTATTCAAAGTGAAATGAGTACACGTTAGAAGTGGTTATTTTTTATGGGTGGAGATGGAGGAAGAAGAATGCATATCCTATTTGTGAAACAGTCCATCTCATAGTAATAAAGCCTTCTTTGCATTATAGTTTGTCCTAATATATTATTTTCAGCACTAATGTAATAATTTAGCCCTGAAAGACAATTTTAGGCTTTTCAAACTTCTGATACATGCTGCCATTGGGGCAAGCCATCTGAAATCACAGAAATGGTCTTTTTTAGGGTCATGAAGAAATTTTTTTTTTTTTTTTTTTTTGCCGAGTAGTTTGCAGGATCTTAGTTCCCTGACCAGGGATTGAACCAGGATCCCAGCAGTGAAAGTGCTGATTCCTAACCACTGGACTGCCAGGGAATTCCCATGAAAAAATATTTTTATATCATATCTGATTTCAAAAATTCATATGACTAACTTCCCTCTTGACAGCCAACCTGTTTCAAGCTGGAAAACAAGAGTTTTCTATTCACTGCTCATTTTTTTTTTTTTTGCGGTACGCGGGCCTCTCACTGCTGTGGCCTCTCCCGTGGCGGAGCACAGGCTCCGGACGTGCAGGCTCAGCGGCCATGGCTCACAGGCCCAGCCGTTCCACGGCATGTGGGATCTTCCCGGACCAGGGCATGAACCCGTGTCCCCTGCCTCGGCAGATGAACTCTCAACCATTGCGCCACCAGCGAAGCCCCCTCACTGCTCATTTTTTTTTCACAGCATTTTGAAGAATATATACTCAAGGACCAAAATTCAATCATAGGCACAATTCTCATGATTTCCTTTAAAAAAATGAACCAAGATCAAAGTCCATATTGTTTACAGACAATTGTGCTCTGGCAATAATGCACTATGAGAAATAATATTCAAGTGTCAACTCTTTAACTAGTGTAGAGATGTTGTTGCTGTTCTCTGCTTGTACTCTGTCAATACTGAATCCAACAAACCTTTTCCAGAAAAGTTTCTGGCTCAAAAAATAACCACAAGCCAAATTTTAAAAATTTCTTCCCCTTTAAGCATGGATTTTCAGTGGTTAAAAACAGGGCTTCCCTGGTGGCGCAGTGGTTGAGAGTCCGCCTGCCGATTCAGGGGACGCGGGTTCGTGCCCCGGTCTGGGAAGATCCCGCATGCCGCGGAGCGGTTGGGCCCGTGAGCCATGGCCGCTGAGCCTGCGCATCCGGAGCCTGTGCTCCGCAACGGGAGAGGCCACAACAGTGAGAGGCCCGCGTACCGGGAAAAAAAAAAAACAAAAAAAAAAAACAAGAAGCTGTCAAGCACTTTTCCCTCATAAACAGTAAAACGTCCATGTATGCTTTTTACATAGAAGGTTTCATCCAACTTTAAAGTATCAGTTAGCATGCACATGTTAAGAGTGGGTACAGGGCTTCCCTGGTGGCGCAGTGGTTGAGAATCTGCCTGCTAATGCAGGGGAACGGGTTCGAGCCCTGATCTGGGAAGATCCCACATGCCGCGGAGCAACTAAGCCCGTGCGCCACAGCTACTGAGCCTGCGCATCTGGAGCCTGTGCTCCACAACAGGAGAAGGCCGCGACAGTGAGAGGCCCGCGCACTGTGATGAAGAGTGGCCCCCGCTCGCCGCAACTAGAGAAAGCCCTCTCCCAGAAACGAAGACCCAACACAGCCAAAAATAAATAAATAAATTTAGATGAAAGAAAAGAGTAGGTAGAGTAACTATGCTTTCTTATTACATCATTGATATTATAGGTCCAAAAGTATCACATTAAAGGAATTCTGCCAATAGTTGATCTTGAGTTCTTGCCAGACATAATATTTATTATTTTGCTGCTGGTTTAATAAACTTGGCAACTGTATGGTTTTATATCTACTTTTGCTCTGAGAAGTGCAACATTGAATTAATACTTCCTTAGCTTTAGTGTCTTTTCCACCTTTAGAGACAAAAATACTGGAAAGTGTTATTTTGTGCTTATTCTGGGAAGCTTTTACTGTTTTACCAGAATAGTTTACCAAAAAAAAAGTCATCATGTTTTGTTTAAAACAGTCAATGGCTTTAAAATATCCCAGCCCAGGGAATTCCCTGGTGGTCCAGGGGTTAGGATCCACGCTTCCACTGCAGGGAGCACGGGTTCATCCCTGGTTGGGGAACTAAGATCCCGCTTGCTACACGGATCCTAGACCAAAGTGCATTAAAATTGCTTTTTATTACTTCTCTCTCTCCCCCCATATATCTATAACCTTTCTCTCTCTTTCCCATTCTTGACTGAAGAGAGGCAATTGGAGAGAGGGAGAAAAATTATCCTCTGAGAGGCACATCAAATGATAGAAATCACCTGGAAATAAGATAATATAAGCTGAGCTCCTCTTCTTGGCGACTTGGAGGCGGTTGGCCACTTCAGAATGAGGCTGAACATCTCTTTCCCAGCCACTGACTGCCAGAAACTCATTGAAGTGGAAGATGAACGAAAACTTCGTACCTTTTATGAGAAGCGTATGGCTACAGAAGTTGCTGCTGACGCTCTGGGTGAAGAATGGAAGGGTTATGTAGTCCAAATCAGTGGTGGGAACGACAGACAGGGTTTCCCCATGAAGCAGGGTGTCTTGACCCATGTAGTTTTGATTTGCATTTCTCCAGTGATTAGTGATGTTGAGCATCCTTTCATGTGTTTGTTGGCAATCTGTATATCTTCTTTGGAAAAATGTCTATTTAGGTCTTCTGCCCATTTCTGGACATGGTCGAGTCTTCCTGCTACTGAGCAAGGGGCATTCCTGTTACAGACCAAGGAGGACTGGAGAAAGAAAGCACAAATCTGTGCGGGGTTGCATTGTGGATGCCAACTTGAGCATTCTCAATTTGGTCATCGTAAAAAAAGGGGAGAAGGATATTCCTGGACTCACTGATACTACTGTGCCTCGTCACCTGGGGCAGAAAAGAGCTAGCAGAATCCGCAAACTTTTCAAACTCCCTAAAGAAGATGATGTCCGCAGTATGTTGTGAAAAAAAGCCCCTAAACAAAGAAGGTAAGAAACCTAGGACCAGAACACCCAAGATGCAGCGTCTTGTTACTGCACGTGTTCTTCAACACAAACGTCGGCGTATTGCTCTGAAGAAACAGCGTACTAAGAAAAATAAGAGGCTGCAGAATATGCTAAACTTTTGGCCAAGAGAATGAAGGAGGCCAAAGAAAAACACCAGGAAGAGATTGTGAAGAAACGGAGGCTGTCCTCTCTGAGAGCTTCTATTTCTGAGTCCAGTCAAAAATGAGATGTTCTAAGAGTAACAAATAAATAAGATCAGACATCAAAAAAAAAAAAAAAAGATAATATAAGTTGAATCTTTAAAAATGTCAAAAAAGAAACTTATGTACTGTGAATTTTTTAGTATGGCCAAAGAATAAGAAGAGAGGAGCTTTTGTGGCAGCTTTTTTTTTTTTTTTTAACATCTTTATTGGAGTATAATTGCTTTACAATGGTGTGTTAATTTCTGCTTTATAACAAAGTGAATCAGCTATACATATACATATATCCCCATATCTCCTCCCTCTTGCGTCTCCCTCCCACCCTCCCTATCCCAGCCCTCTAAGTGGTCACAAAGCACCGAGCTGATCTCCCTGTGCTATGCGGCTGCTTCCCACAAGCTATTTATTTTACATTTGGTAGTGTATATATGTCCATGCCACTCTCTCACTTTGTCTCAGCTTACCCTTCCCCCTCCCCATATCCTCAAGTCCATTCTCTATGTCTGTGTCTTTATTCCTGTCCTGCCCCTAGGTTCTTCAGAACCTTTTTTTTTTTTTTAGATTCCACATGTATGTGTTAGCATACGGTATTTGTTTTATTCTTTCTGACTTACTTCACTCTGTATGGCAGACTCTAGGTCCATCCACCTCACTACAAATAGCTCAATTTCGTTTCTTTTTATGGCTGAGTAATATTCCAATGTATATATGTGCCACATCTTCTTTATCCATTCATCTGTCGATGGACACTTAGGTTGCTTCCATGTCCTGGCTATTGTAAATAGAGCTGCAATGAACATTGTGGTACATGACTCTTTTTGAATTATGGTTTTCTCAGGGTATATGTCCAGTAGTGGGATTGTTGGGTCATATGGTACTTCTACTTTTAGTTTTATAAGGAACTTCCATATTGTTCTCCATAGTGGCTGTATCAATTTACATTCCCACCAACAGTGCAAGAGGGTTCCCTCTTCTCCACACCCTCTCCAGCATTTATTGTTTGCACATTTTTTGATGGCCATTCTAACTGGTGTGAGGTGATACCTCATTGTAGTTTTGATTTGCATTTCTCTAATAATTAGTGATGTTGAGCAGCTCTTCATGTGCTTCTTGCCCATCTGTATGTCTTCTTTGGAGAAATGTCTGTTTAGGTCTTCTGCCCATTTTTGGACTGGGTTGTTTGTTTTTTTGATATTGAGCTGCATGAGCTGCTTGTAAATTTTGGAGGTTAATCCTTTGTCAGTTGCTTCATTTGCAAATATTTTCTTCCATTCTGAGGGTTGTCTTTTCATCTTGTTTATGGTTTCCTTTGCTGTGCAAAAGCCTCTGTTTCATTAGGTCCCATTTGTTTATTTTTGTTTTTATTTCCATTTCTCTAGGAGGTGGGTCAACAAGGATCTTGCTGTGGTTTATGTCATAGAGTGTTCTGCCTATGTTTTCCTCTTAAGAGTTTTATAGTGACCAGTCTTACATTTAGGTCTCTAATCCATTTTGACTTTATTTTTGTGTATGGTGTTAGGGAGTGTTCTAATTTCATTCTTGTACATGTAGCTGTCCAGTTTTCCCAGCACCACTTATTGAACAGGCTGTCTTTTCTCCATTGTATATTCTTTCCTCCTTTATCAAAAATGAGGTGACCATATGTGTGTGGGTTTATCCCCGGGTCTTCTATCCTGTTCCATTGATCTATATTTCTGTTTTTGTGTGTGGCAGCTTTTATGTGTGGCTTTTGTTGGAGGAATTGGGATCAGTTCTTCGAGATTTTCCTGGCGTTTCACCCTAACTACTTGGGGAGGGAACAACCTTATGCCTATAGGGAGATAGCCCTTGGGATATAGATCATTCCCTCAATTCAGGAGTCCTGAAGCCTCTGCTTCTGCCAGGAAATCATCCCTAATCCTCACTTTTCACCTTTCAGACATCTCTTCCCAGCAGCTTTTTCTACTTTCACATAGTAAGAAAAAGAAAAATGTAAGGAGACTCTACACAGTTACTCCCCCTACTATTTCAGTTGTATCAATGATGAATCTCAAGATCATCATTTATCTTGACATTAATATAAGATTTTGGGGAGAATGGGGCTGGGTGCCATTCCATGCTTTGGCAAATCTTTTTTTTTCCTCAGCTATCATCTTTTGAAATATATGACATTGAGATTCTATCCTGTTTCTTATTTCTGGTTGCTGCTGACAAATGTTTTGTTTTCTTTTTTTCTTCTGGTTCTGCTGTTCTTATCTTTTTTTTTAATTGTTGGAGATCATATCATTAGGTATCAGAGGAGGGAAATTCTGTAGCTTCTTTCTACCATCTTTACACAGGAGTCTTTTTTTTTTTTGGCCACATGTGCGGTTTGCAGGATCTCAGTTCCCCGACCAGGGACTGAACCCAGGCCACTGCAGTGAAAGCCCGGAATCCTAATCACTAGGCCACCAGGGAATTCCCCCTACACAGGAGTCTCTTTTCTTAATTGCAAACATGCTTAATTGAAAAAAGTGTATTTATTTTTAGATGATAATGATACATAATAACAAAGCTTATAATCTAGAAGAATTTTTGTCTTTAAAGCCTAAAATCCTTTAATATATCCTTTAATTACTAGACCATATCATGTATTCTCTTTAATTGTCACTTATTTGTTCCTGGAATACTTATTGAATACCTATTATGTGCCAGATACTATTCTAGGTGCTAAGGATGCAGCAGTGAAAAAAATAACTGCCTTCATAGGACTTACTTTCTTGTGGGGAGAGACAGGCAATAAACACAAGCAAACACATAGTGTATATCAGGGTCAGCAACGTTCTTCTGTAAATGGCCAAATAGTAAATGTTTTAGGCTTTAGAGGTCTCATGTCTCTATTGCGATTACTCAGCTTTGTCATTGTAGTGAAAAACCAGCCATGGCAGCATATAAAAAAGTGAGCATAGCTGTGTTCCAAGAAAACTTTATATGCAAAAACAGGTGGTAGCTAAGATTTACCCAATGGCCATAGTTTGCACATTCCTGCTATATATAATTTTGACGTGTCTTATGGAAAAAAGTAGGGAAAGCAAGATGTACAAGAAGTTCTAGAAAAGGTGAAAAAGGGCCTCCTGACAAGACATCTGAGCACAGACTTTTTAAAAGTGAGGGAATAAGGCATGTAGTCTTATGGGGGAAGAGCTTCCCAGGCAGAGGGAACAAGATTTACAAATGTCCTGTGACAGGAGCATGCTTAGTTTGTTCAACAAACAGTAAACAGGCTGATGTGGTCAAGAAGAGCACCAAGAGATAAGGTCAAGAGAGTGCCATAGATGGTGCCATATTTTGCAGGGCTTTTGAAATCATTATACAAAGATGTTGAATTTTTATCCTGAGTAGGAAACCATTGTGTGGTTTTGAGCAACGAAAGGACATGGCCTGACTTACCTTTGAAAAAGTTCTCTCTGGCTTTAGTATTAGAACAGACTGTAGTGAAAAAAGAATGAAAGTTAGACCATGTAGGAGGTCGCTAAAAATTCCAAGCAAAGGATGATCATACTAAGCTTAGAACCGATGGTAGTGATTGAAGTAGTAGAAAGTGGTCAGATTCTTTATATATGTTGAAGGTAGAGGTAAAGGATCTGTTGATGGATTTGATATGTGCTATAAGAGAAAGATTTCTAGTGAATGATGACTCCACAGTTTTTGTCCTCAGGAGCTAGAAGGCAAAAGTTAGCATTTATGTACATAGGGAGACTGCAAAAGAGCTGCTTTGGGTGAGGGTGTTGTGGTTTGGCGTAAATCAGTAGGTTTGGGACATCCCTGGCAGTCCAGTGGTAAAGAATCCACCTTCCAATGCTGGGGACGCAGGTTTAATCCCTGGTCAGGGAACTAAGATCCCACATGCTGTGGGGCAACTAAGCCCGTATGCCACAACTACTGAGCTCATGAGCCTCAATGAGAGAGCCTGCATGCCGCAAACTACAGGGCCCATGCACTCTGGAGTCCCCACGCCACAACTACAGAGCCCATGCACCCTGGAGCCCACGCGCCACAACTAGAGAGAGAAAACCTGCACACTACAACTAGAGAGGAGTCCGAACGCCGCAACTAGAGAGAAACCTGAGTGCCATAACGAAGACATCTTGCATGCCTCAACAAAGATCCAGCACACCGCAACTAAGACCTGACGCAGCCAAAAATAAATAATAAATAAAATAAATATTTTTTTTAAAAAATCAGTAGGTTTGTTTGTTACTTGTTAAGTTGTAGACACTAATTAAATATCCAGGTGGAGATGTTAAGCACAAAGATGGCTATATAAGTTTGGAGTCTGGGGAAAGGTCCTGGCTGGAAATACAAATCTGGGAGTTACTTGCTTATAGTATTTAAAATATGAAATGGTGAGATCAAAGAGTGACTGCACACAGACTAAGTTCTGTGATACTGCAATACTTAGAAGCTGGAGATGTGAGGAAACACCAGGAAAAGAAATTAAGAAGGAGTGGCTAGTGAAATGAGTACATCTTTTCATTCCCTTAAGGGTATATATATATATTTTTGTTGATGTTGTTGTTTTTGCTGTTGTTGTGGTACGCGGGCCTCTCACTGTTGTGGCCTCTCCCGTTGTGGAGCACAGGCTCCAGATGCGCAGGCCCAGCGGCCATGGCTCACGGGCCCAGCCGCTCCACGGCATGTGGGATCTTCCCGGACCAGGGCACGAACCCGTGTCCCCTGCATCGGCAGGTGGATTCTCAACCACTGTGCCACCAGGGAAGCCCTAAGGGTATATTTTTAAGAGCAGAGTTTATTTTTATCTTGATATAAACTGATTTATCAGTTTTTACTTTTATTGATCCAGCTTTTAGAAATCTTAGTAGAAAATCATGAAGATTTTCTCCTTTCCTTATGTTTTGTTCTAGAAGCTTTATAGTTGAGGTCTTATTTACATTTAGGCCTGTGATCCATTTTGAGTTACTTTTTACATATCATGCAAAGTATAGATGAAAATCCATTTCTGGCATATGGATATCCAATTTTCCCAGCTCTATCTATTGAAAAGACTATGCTTTTTCCATTAAGTTGATTCTGTACCGTTATCAAAAATCACTTGTCTTTCAGCTTTTGTATATCTATAAAAGACTTCACTTTCATGTTTCAAAGATTTTTGCTGGGTATAGGATTCTCGGTTAAAAGTATTTTCTTTATTTTAAAGATGTTGGTCTATGGTCTTCCTCTTTACATTGTTTCTGCTGCTATATCTGCTTAAATTCTGATATTTGTTGCTCTGTAGTCATGTGTCTCTTTTCTTCAAACTGCTCTCAAGATTTTCTCTTTAACACTGGTTTTGAACAATTTCGTGATGACCTACCTTGTCATGTTTTATATGTTTATTATTATTATTATTATTATTATTATTATTATTACTTGGCCACTCTGCGCAGCATGTGAGATCTTAGTTCCCCAACCAGGGATTGAACCCATGCCCCCTGCATTGGAAGCTCAGAGTCTTAACCACTGGACCGCTAGGGAAGTCCCTAGATGTTTTTTATTATTGAAATATAAATCACTTACTATAAATCTCACCCTTTTAAAGTATGCAAATCCATGTTTTTTAGTATATTCACAAGTTTGTGCAATCATCACTACTGTCTAATTCCAGATTTTCATCCCCCTAAAAAGACACCCTATACCCATTAGCAGCCACTACCAATTCTCCTCTTCACCCAGTTCCTAGCAACCACCAATCGACTTGCTCTATGGATTTGCTTATTCTGGACATTACATATGTATGGAAACATACAATATGTGGTCTTTTGTGATTGGCTTCTTTCACATAGCATAATGTTTTTAAGGTTCACCTATATTGTAGCATGTATCAGTACTTCATTCCATTTTATTGTTGAATAATATTTCACTGTATGGATATACCACATTTTCTTTTTCCATTTGTCCACTAATGCACATTTGGATTGTTTCTATCTTTTGGCTATTATGAATAATACTGCTATAAACATTCATATACAGGTTTTGGTGAACCTATGTTTTCAGTTCTCTTGGGTATACACCTGGAGTGAAATTGCTAAGTCATATACATTTAACTTTTTGAGGAACTGCCAAACTATTGTCCAGAGTAGCTGTAACATATGTATTCCCACCAGCAACGTATGAGGGTTACAATTTCTCCACATCCTCACCATCATTTGCTGCTCTCTGTCTTTGATATTATAACCATCCTTAATGGGTGTAAAGAGTGTAAAGTGCTTTTTGTTTACATTTCACCATAATTAATGATGTTGAGTGTTCAAGATGGCATTGTCAACTAACCTCCTACACTACCTCTTTATAAAAAACTGTTTAAAAATTTTAACTAACAAATATCTGATAAGCCTTTGACATTAGTGGTTTTTCAAAAATGTCATTTCTGTAAGATTTCTCCTATTAGATTATTTTTGAATTTGTTCAAATGTGTACATAATCTCAACTGTGCACAGCTGAGATAGATATTCTATACTTCCTTTAAAAGAATATATATAAAAGCGTTGGAAAGAATCATAGCTTTTAAGTTTTGTGTCACCTGGTCCCTCTCACCAAAACTTAAGGTAGTCTTTGCTTGGCATCTTATAAATGAAAACCATTTAGAATTGAATTTAAAACTGAAATAGATCTTAAAGGAAACCTGGATCAGCTGGCTTATATGATCTATTTTGTAATTACAAATAAAGTTCAGTGACTTCCAAAATCTTTCATCTAATTAATGACATATCTATAACTAAAAGCTAGATATGTTGATCACTATATTAGTGTTCTTTCTAATGGAATTCACTACAAATAAGCTCAAATAATAAAAGATGTAGCATGAAATAATGCAAAGGGCAGTGGACTGGCAAACAGAAGACCTGCCTGTATTTTATTACATTTGGTTGTTCCTAGAATCCTAATTTAACCTCTTTACTATATATTCAACAAATAGAAAATTCTACTAGATAATCTCTAATGAATTCTTCCTCATCTAAAATTCTTTGGGAGTTAATGGAGTACAAAATAGCACGAGTAACTGGACACGGGAGTTGACTTAAAAGAGTACAGAAACTTTGAACAATAAAACTTTAGTGGAATTTTCACTGTTACAAAATGGGAATGGAATCAGTAGCACATTCCATGAATAAGAATAGCACAGACTAACACAGACAGAAAAAGAACTCAACTACCACTACATGTTGCAATGTACTGATGAGTAAAAAGATAGGCATTTCCCAATTATACAGAATGATGTACTGAGGCAGCCAGAATCAGAAGCCTGATTCCAAAGGTTCCAAAGGTTCCACCTTAGCTTCTTTTGTCTGTAATATCTTCAGAGACTAAAACTGTCAGCATGAAATATATAAAGAAGTAGGGGCACATGGTGGAAACCTACAAAATTTTGCATACTTGGAGTGGAAAAGGATGGAAAGATAGACTTGAATATAGCACATACATTCTAAGCATTGTAAACTGAGATCTCACACTAACTTAGACAGAAAACCCAAGACAAAAAACACGACAGGTCAACTAATCCATACAAGACAAATGTCAATGGGTATTTCAAAATGAGGTAGAAATTTACCTTCAAAGTTAATGCTTAGAGGGCTATTTCCCAGCAGTTGTTTTAAAGTAAAAATATACAGGGGTGGGCTTCCCTGGTGGCGCAGTGGTTGAGAGTCCGCCTGCCGATGCAGGGGACACGGGTTCGTGCCCTGGTCTGGGAAGATCCCACATGCCGCAGAGCGGCTGGGCCCGTGAGCCATGGCCGCTGAGTCTGCACGTCCAGAGCCTGTGCTCCGCAACGGGAGAGGCCACAATAGTGAGAAGCCCGTGTACGGCAAAAAAAATATATATATATAATATATATTTTTTATATATACATATATATATATATACAGGGGTGCCTCTTCAATGCTGTGTATTGAAAAAATGTCAGATGGGGTTACATGAGAAGAAGTGGGGGAGGGAGGGAGAAAGAAAGAGGAGACTGCTTTGAAAAGACACTGTGGCAAATGTAAAATAGCATACATTCTATAAATGGTTTCCTCTGAACAGAATGTAAACATACAGTTTTCATCTGCTTGGTTACTTCAAAGAATATGCAACAGGAGAGGCAAAGATAGGAATTAAAACAAAAAGACAAGATGGACTGAAAAACAATTCATCAATATAAGGAATTACATAATGCAAAATAACAAATAAAATAATTAATATATGCATTATAGGCACACTAAAACAATAAAGATGTGAGAGTTTTGAAGATTTTTCAGAATGAAGAAAAATATATATAACATTGAAAAAGATTTAAAAGAAGATGGCTGATATGGAGTAAAAAAAAAAATCCTACCTAAAAATTCATAGATATATTAGCCAGAGTTCATTTAGGGCACAGATGGCACATTCAACTTGGGACAATCCAAGGAAGGTTAAGGTACAAAGGTACTATTTATAAAAGTAGGAGTGAAGAGGAACCACAAGGAACAGTGCAATAACCCAAGGCTAACAGAAGAACTTTCCCTTTCCTTATACCCGTAGGTTTAAGTAGAGGGGTTAGTGACTGTAATCAGAAGGAGGGAATAGTGTAGAAAAGGCCACTTTCAGTGTACAGACCTAGATAGCCTGCTGTGCCCCCACAGGGAGCCAGGGAAAATAAATGCTTGTTACACACTCCTCCCTTCAGTATTCCTGAGGGTCTCCTCATTGGTAAAAACTGACCAGGTGCCAGAGGGTACACCCATATGATCCAAACAATTAAGCTCCCTATGGTAAAAAGCAAAGTATACTAAGGAGAAGAGTGGATCTGGAAGGGCAAATGGAAGACAGTCATAATACTGTTTACAGGAATAAAGAAAAGAAATGTAAATTTCTGTCTTTCAATCGAAGTCCATTCACAAGTATTGTAATTACTGATACGGTTGGATTTTATTTTCCATTTTGATATTTGCTTTCTAAATGTCTTTTTTTGGTCCTCTGTTACTCCTTTAGGGTCTTTTACATAAAATAAGTATGTTTTCAATGTAACATTGTAATTCCTCTTTCAATTAAATTATTTGATTTTGTAAAGTTTCTTTTTAGTCATTGCTTTAGGGGTTAAAAAATGAATCTTTAACTTATGACAATCTATTTCAGATAAATATTGACTTAATTCTATTATAGCAAATGTGCTCCTATATGGTCCATATCCACCACCCTCGTTAGTAATATTAATATTAATTATATTACTTTCATATACATGTCCAACAATAAAGTATTGTAATTATTGCTTTAAACACTTTTGGTTTTTGAAGAAATAAGAAGACAAGGAAAAACATTATATGGTCTTTTGTACTTACCCACACATGTACCATTGCTAGTGCTCTGCATTCCTTCATGTGGCTCTGAGTTATTGCTAAGTATCATTAAGTAATGATGAAGAGTTTCATTAAGTAATGCTCGTAGTACAGATCTGCTAAGCAACAAAATCTTAGTTTTTGTTTTCCTAGAAGGAATGTTTTTCACTTTCATTACTGAAGGATAATTTTACTGCATAGAGAATTCTTAGTTGTCAGTTCCCCTACCAAACTCAACTCCAGGACCCTGAATATGTCATTATATTGTCTTCTTGATGCTCTTCTTGTTTCCGATTAGAGAACTTAGCTATTAATCACATTGTTGCTCCCTTATTCATGATGAGTTTTTTTCCTATTGCTTCTTTCAAGAGTTTCTATTTGTCTTTGCCTTTCAACAGTTTCACTGTAAAGTACCCAGGTGTATCCCTTGTCTGTTTCATATTTGGAGTTTGTTGAGCTTCTTCAATCTGTAGTTTAATGTTCTTATCAAAATTGGGGGGTTTTCATTAATTATTTCTTCAATTATTTTTTCTACCACTCCCGACCCTTCCTCTCATTTTAGCATGTCCATTAAATGCATGTTGGGATACTTCATACTATCCTAAAGTTCTCTGAGATTCTTTTTTATCACTTTTCTTCAATTTGTCTCCCTATTCCTTGCATTGGGGTATTTCTAATAATTTTCAAGTTCACGGAGTCTTTCTTTTCACTACTGAGCCCATCTAGTGAATTTTTCATTCCAGTACTTTTCATTCCAGTACTTTCCAGTATTTTTAAGCTCTAGAATTTCTATTTGGTTCTTTTTCTACAGATTGTATTTCTCTATTTAGATTCCTTTTTTGTTGAGTTGTTACTACTATGTTTTCCATTAGTTCTTTAAACTTAAGTTTTTTAAATGTTAAAAACATATTTTTAGTAGTTGCTTTGAGATCTTTGTCTGCTAAGTCTAACATTTGGACCCAGAGTTAGTTACTACTGACTATTTTATTGTCTGGTATGTGTCACTCTTTCTTTTTTTTTTTTTTTTTTTTTGCATGTCTAGCAGCTACTGATTTTTTTTACTGTCTCCCTTATTTCACTTTTTCCAGAATGTCATATAGTTGGAATCATACAGTATGTAGACTTTTCAGATTGGTTTCTTTCACTTACCAGTAAGTGTTTAAATTTCTTCCAAGTCTTCTTCTGGTTTGATAGCTCATTTCTTTTTAATGTTAAATAATATTCCATTGTATGAATACACCACAGTTTGTTTATCCACTGCCCCACTGAAGGATATCTTGGTTATTTCTAAGTTTTTGGCAATTATGAATAAGCTGTGATAGATATTTAAGTGCAGGTTTTTGTGCAGACATAAGTTTTCTACTAATTTGGGTAAATATCAAGGAGTGTTACTGCTGAGGCAAACGGTTAGAGTATGTTTAGCTTTGTAAGAAACTATTGAATTGTCTTTTCAAGTGACTGTATGATTTTATATTTCCAACATCAATAAATGAGAGTTCCTCTTGCTCCAAATCCTTGTCAGCAATTGGTGTTGTCAGTGTTTTGGATTTTGCCCATTCTAAAAGGTGGGTAGTGGTAACTTTTTGTTTTAATTTGCAATTCCCTAATGACATATGATGTTAGACATCTTTTTATATGCTTATTTGCCATCTGTATGTCTTCTTTGGTGTGATGTCTGTTCAGATCTTTTGCCCATTTATTGATTGGGTTGTTTCCTTATTGTTTTAAACACTTATTTGCATGTTGAAGCACATATCAATACTTCATTCCTTTTTGTTGCTGAATAATATTCTATTGTATGGATATACCACATTTTATATATCCATTTGCTATGTGATAGAATTTACTTTGTTTCCAACCTTTGAGCTATGATGAATAATGCTGCTATGAACATTTGTGTGAAATTCTTTTGTGGGCATATGTCTTCATTTCTCATGAGCATATACTTTGTTGTAGAATTGATTGATCTATGTTTAACCTTTTGAGGAACTGCCAAACTGCTCTTGAAAGTGGTTGCACAATTTTTCAATCCCACCAGCAGTATAGAGGGTTCCCATTTTTCCATATAATCACCAATATTTGTTATTTTTAAAAAAGCATTATTCAGGTATAACTGACATAATAAAATTCATATCTAAAGTGTATAATTTGATGTCTTGACATATGATTACACCTGTGAAACCATCACCATCATCAAAATAGTGAATATATACACCACCCCACAGTTTCCTCATTCCCTCTGTAATCATTTCTCTCTCCCTATGCCCCTATCCTTGGCCCCAGACAACCACTTATTTATTGTCACTACAGATTTGTTTGTACTTTTTAGAGTTTTATATAAATGAAATCATATGGTGTGTGTGTATATATATATATATTTTTTTCTTTTTCTTTTTGCTGGCTTACTTCACTTGGCAAAATTATTCTGGGCTTCATTCATATTGTCATGTGTTTGTTGATAGTTCATCCTTCTATACTGCTGAGTATTCCACTGTATAGTTATATCACAATTTGATTACCCACAAACCTGTTGGTGGACATTTCAGATGTTTCCAATTTGGAGTTATGACAAATAAAGTTGCTATGAATATTCCAGTACAAGATTTTATGTGGACACATGCTCCTTTCTCTTGAGCACATTCTTAAGAGTGAAATGGCTGAATCATGTGGTAGGTATGTATTTAACTTTATAAATAACTGTCAAACTGTTTTCCAAAGTGGTTTTACAATTTTACTTTCCTACCAGCAGTGAATGAGTGTTCCAATCGCTCCACAACCATGTCAAAACTTGGTATGATTGGGCTTGTTAATTTTATCAACTCAAACTGATGTGTAGAATATATTCAACATACAAAGCCCTTATCAGATATTTGATTTGAAAGTATTTTCTCCCATTCTGTGGGCTATCTTTTCACCTTCTTGATAGTATCCTTTGAAGTACAAAATTTTTAATATTGATGAAGTCCAATTTATCTATTTTTTCTTTTGGTACTAATTTTTAATAAACTGTCAAAACATTTTTTGACAGTAGCTGTGACATTTTATGTGTCCACCAGCAGTATTTGAGAATTCTGGTTGCTGCAAATCCTAACCAATGCTTAGTATTAACATCTTTTTAAATTTAACAATATTAATGAGTGTGGAGAGTCTCATTTTGATTTTAATTTGCATTTCCCTCTTGACTAATGAGGTAGAGCATATTTTCATATGCTTATTTACATATTTTTGTGATGTGCCTGTGCAAAACTTTTGCCCATTTTGAAAATTGATCATTTGTCTTCTTATTAATGAGTTGTAAGAGTTCTTTTTATATGCTGGGAGCAAGTTCTTTGAAATATATTTGCAAATATTTCCCCCCATAATGCATACTGCCTTTTCATTTTCTTAACAGTGTTTTCAAAGAGCAAAAAATTTAAATTTTTGATTAAAAAAATCCATCTATTATATTTTCTCTTACAGTTCATACTATTTGAGCCCTTATTAATCATTTCTTACTCCCAAGATAGTAAAGATTTTTCTCCTATGTTTTTTTCTTACAAAATTTATAGTGTTATGTTTCCATTTAAGTCTATGATTTGAGTTAATTTTTCTTCATGATGTCAAGTAGGATCTAATAATTTCTCCATACAGATGGCCAGTTGTATCAACATTATTTATTGAAAAGATTCTCCATTCTCTCACTGAATTACCTTGGTATCCTTGATAAAAATTAGCTAATTATTTATGCATGGGTTTATTTTAAGATTCAATTCAGTTTCATTGATACAAATGCCTGTCATTTCACCAGTAACAAGTGGTCTTGAATACAGTAACTTTATCTGAAGTATTGAAATCATTTTGGGTAAGCTCTCCTACCTTGTTTATCATTTAAAAAATTGCTTTGCCTACTGTTGGTTTATTTGTATTTCCATAAAAATTTTAGAGTCAGTTTGTTATTTTCTACCAAAGTAGTTGGAGTTTTGATTGACATCGTGTTGGGTATATTGATCAATTTGTATAGAAGTAACATCTGAATAATCTTGAATGTTCTAATCCATGAACATGGTATATCTCAGTATTAATTTAGTTGATCTTTATATTCCCTCATCATTGTTTTCTAATTTTCAGGGTAGAAGTTGTGGATGTCTTTTGTTATATTTAAGTACTATTTGGGGGTGGTGCAATTATAAATGGAATTAAAAATTTTTCCCAATTGCTTGCTGCTAGTATAAAAAATACAACTGATTTTTTAAATCTTAACTCTGTATCCTGTAACATTATTAAATTCCCTCTTTGTTCCAGCCATTTTATAGACTCCTTAGACACTCTAGGAAAGAATCACATCACCTGAAAAGAGGGACAGGTTTACTTGTTCCATTAAGAAATTCATGTGCATTATTGCTATCATCATTATTATTATTTTGCCTTACTGCAATGCTTACAGAACTTGGTACAATGTTAAATACAAGCGGCGAAAGTGGATATTCTTCCCATGTTTCTAAAACTTGGGGTAGAATATTCAGTCTTTCATCACTAAATATGATGTTAATTGAGTTTTTTCAGTAGAAACTCGTTATCAGATTAAGAAGTTCCCTATTATTCCCAGTTTGCTGAGTTTTTATCAGGAATGTATGTTGAATTTTGTCAATGCTTTTTCTTCACATTTTGGAACAAACGTGTTTTTTTATCCTCTATTTTGTTAACACAGTAAATTAACGTTAATAATGTTTTGAATGTTGACCCAGTCTTGCATTCCTGGACTAAAACCTCTTTTTTCATGGTATATTGTCCTTTTTTTATATTGTTTAGTTTAATATGCTAATATTTTACAAAGCGTTTTTGTATTTAAGTTCATGAGGGATTTGTGTAATTGTCTTTTTTAAATGTCACTGCAAGGTTTTTGTATAAAGGCTATGCTCACCTCATAAACAGTGCTGGGCAGTGTCCTCTATTTTCTGAAGAGATTGTGAACATTTGACATTAAATTTCTCAGATTTTCATTTTTCTTGTGTCAATATTTGTAAGCTCTTTTCTAAAGTAATTCATCCATCTTACCTAAGTTGCTGAATTTGATGACATTAAGTTGAAAATATTCTCTCACTATCCTATTTTTTTCTTTTTAAGTGTTTTATGTTATATTGGAGTATAGTTGATTAACAATCTTGTGTTAGTTTCAGGTGTACAGCAAAGTGATTCAGTTATACATATACATGAATCTATTCTTTTGCATATTCTTTTCCCATTTAGGTTGTTATATAATATTGAGTAGAGTTCCCTGTGCTATACAGTAGGTCCTTGTTGGTTATCCATTTTAAATATAGCAGTGTATACATGTCAATCCTAAACTCCCTAACTATGCCTCCCCCCTCCCCTTCCTTCTGGTAACAAGTTCATTCTCTAAGTCTGTGAGTCTGTTTCTGTTTTGTAAATAAGTTCATTTGCATCATTTTTTTTAGGTTCCACATATAAGTGATATCACACGATACCTCTCTTTCTCTTTCTAACTTCACTCAGTATGACAATTTCTAGGTCAATCCATGTTACTGCAAATGGCATTATTTCATTCTTTTTAATGGCTGAGTGATATTCCAGTGTGGAGTCCTAACCACTGGACTGCCAGGGAATTCCCTGTAGTCTCTTAATATGGAATCTTAGTTCATTGATTTTAGAACTTTCTTATTTTAAGGAATTAAATCTATGTTGTGTTTGAAGCACTGATTCACCTGCTTCCCCCAAATTTTTATATGTTGTGTTTTCACTGTCTTTCACTTCAAAATATTTTCTAATTTCCCTTCTAATTTCTTTTTTGCTCTATGATTTATTTAGAAGTACGTTGTTGGGCATTCCCTGGGAGTCCAGTGGTTACGACTCTGCAGTTCCACTCAATCTCTGGTCAGGGAACTTTATATCCCACATAGCTGCGCTGCCAAAAAAAAAAAAGAAAAGGAAAAAAGTATGTTGTTAAATTTCAAAGTACGTTGTTAAATTTCAAAATACTTTGTATTTTCCTATCTTATTGTTATTGACTTTTATTTTAATTGTGTTGGGTTAAGAGAATATATTCTATATAATTTCATTCCTTTCAAATTTGTTGATCTGTTTTTTTTTAATCATATGATCTATATGTGGGAATGTACCACGTGCACATGAAAAGAATATGTGTTCAGCAGTTTTTTTTTGGTGTAGCATTCTAAATGCTTATATGTAGCATATAAGTTGATAAGTGTTATATCCTCTTCTTGTATTAATCCTTTTATCATTATATAGTGTCTTTCTTAATAGTCTTTACTTTAAAGTCTATTTTGTCTTATATGAGTATTGCAACTCCTGCTTTCTTGTCATTTCTGTTTGCCTGAAATATCTTTTTCCATACCTTTAGTTTCAAACTATGTGTGTCCTTTGCTCTAAGGTGGGTCTCTTGTAGGCAGCATATTGTAGGTTCTTGTTTTTTTATCCAGTCTGCCACTCTATGTCTTCTGATTGGAGCATTCAGTCCATTGACATTTAAGGTAATTATTGATACATATGTATTCACTGCCATTTCAAATCTTGTTTTCCAGTTGATTCTTTGTTTAGTCTTTGTTCCCTTCTTTTTCTTTTTGTTTTTCTTTTTATGGTTTGATGATTTCCTTTTATTTTATGCTTGTGTTCTCTTCTTTTTGGTTTTTGTGAATTTACTGTATATTTTTGACTTGTGGTTGCCCTGTTTTCCAAGTATGTTAACCCCTTCCTATATCTGCTTGCTTTAGACTGATAATCATGTACATTTAGACACATTCTAAAAAAGAAAAAAAAAAGAATATGCATTTTCTTACTCTCCTTCCCGACATTTTATGAGTTTGATGTCCCTGTTTACATCTTCATGTTTATCCTTTTGCTGTTCCTTTTCTTTATCATTGCTTTCACAGTTTTTTTCTTTTTGATCTGTAGCCTGGTTAATTTAAGTGATTTACTTTCCAATTGTGATTTCCTCCTTCCTATATCTTTTTGCTTCTTTTCTATTTAGAGATGACCTTTCAATATTACTTTTAGGATAGGTTTAGTATTGCTGTATTCTTTTAGTTTTGGCTTGTCTGAGAAATTCTTTATTTCTCCTCATATTCTAAATGATAATCTTGCTGGGTAGAGTATTCTAGGTTGCAGATTTTTTTCTTTCAAGACTTTGAATATATTTTGCCCCCCCTTCTGGCCTGCAGTGTTTCTGTAGAGAAAACAGCTGATAGCCTTATGGGGGTTCTCTTGTAATTAACTCTGTTTTTTCTTGCTGCCTTTAGAATTCTCTCTTTAACTTTGCCATTTTTATTATATTATGTCTTGGTGTAGGTCTGTTAGGGTTCATCTTGTTTGGGACCCTCTGTGCTTCCTGTATCTGGATATCTGTTTCCTTCTTTAGGTTTAGGAAGTTTTCAGCCATAATTTCTTCATATACATTTTCAATCCCCTTTTCTCTTTCTTCTCTTTCTGGAATCCCTGTTATGCATAGATTGGCCCGCTTTATATTATTCCATATGTCTCTTATATTGCTTTCATTTTTTTTATATTTGGCTTTCCATCAAATGGAAATTTTCTGTCTGGAAATTGGGTAATTTCCATTATTCTATCTTCCACGTCACTTATTCTTTCTTCTGCTTTATTCATTCTGCTATTCATTGCCTTGAGCTCAGCTTTCGTCTTGGCAAATGAATTTTCTAATTGTTCTTGGCTCCTCCTTATAGTTTCTAGTCCCTCTTTACAGTAATCTGCATTTCTGTTGATAACCTCTCTTAATTCCTTCAGTATTTTCATTACCTCCTTTTTGAACTCAGTGTCTGTTAAACTGAAGAGATCTGTTTCATTGTTTATTCCTTCAGGGGAATTTTCTTGGTCTTTTAACTGAGAGTGGTTCCTCTGCTTCTTCATTTTGCTTATATTTCTCTTACTCTGTGAGTTTAGGAGAAACAAATATCTACTGTAGTGTTGGAGGGCTATTTATATGCGGGAGTATGTCTGCATAGCTTATGTGGGTTTAATATTTTTTTGGTGAGAGTGCTGTTTTTGGTTTGGATGCTTTCCATCTCTTTCCTCAGCCTGTGCTGGCCATTATCCCCTTGATAAGGGGTGTGCAGATGCATGGGCCACACACACGTTCCCAGGAAGGTGGGGGCAGCAGTTGGCTCCTAGTCGTGCGTCCCTTGGCAAAGGCAGCTGGCTGCACATACTCCCAGGAAGGTGGGGGCAGTGGTTGGTGCCAGGTCACAGCACTCTTAGAAGCAGCATGGATCACATGCACCCCAGGGGAGGCAGGGGCAGTGGTTGGTGCAGGGTTGTGGGACACTTGGTGTTGGTGGGCTGCACAAGCTCCTGGGAAGGTGGAGGCAGTGACCTGCACCTGTTCACAGGAACCTCCACAGAGGCTGCAGCCCACACTGCCTCTGGAGTCTGAGATGGCAGCAATGGCTTACGCCTGCCTCCATAGCTCATGTAGACAGTGCCCTGCCACCTGAGAACACATGGAGAAAGAAACTCTTATGGCGAGCCCACCCTTCTCCTTCTGGGAAGGAGATCTTCTTCCCAGATTCCCTCAGATGGGGCGCACCACACCCTAGCCCCCTCAGGCTGTCTTCACACAGCCAATCCCAGTCCTCTTCCCAGTGCCTGACCTCTGAAGCCCGAACCTCAGTACCCAGCCTCCACCAGCCCCAAAGGACAAGCATCTCAGCCTGGGAAATGCCAGTTGGCACCGCTAATCTGTGCAGGTCTCTCTCAGTTTTGCCCTCCACAAACCTGTTGCTGTGCTCTCCTCCAAGGCTCCAAAGCTCCCCCTCTGTCCTGGCTGATCTCCCGGCCAGTGAGGAGACTTCCCTGTGTGTGGAAACTTTCCTCTTTCACAGCTCCCTTCCAGGGGCACAGATTCCGTCCCAATTCCTTTTTCGCTCTTTTCTTTCTTTTTTCTTTTGTCCTACCTGGTTACATGGAGATTTTCTTGCCCTTTTGGAGGTCTGAGGTCTTCTGCCAGCATTCAGTAGCTGTGCTGTGAGAGTCATTCCACATGTAGATGTATTTTTGATGTATCTTGTGGGAAAAAGGTGAGCTCCACATCCTATTCCTCTGCCATCTTGATCCATTTCCCCTGAAATGTCCTTTTAACATTATGAAATATCCCTCTTTATCTCTAATAAGACCCTCTATCTTGAAAGCTATTTTATCTGATATTAATATAGTTATTCCTTGCTTTTAATGCTTATTGTTTGCCTAGTATAGTTTTGTCCATTCATTTACTTTCATCATACCTGTGTGTTTTTATACCTAAAAGATAATTCTTGTAAGCTGTATACAGTTTGGTCTTCCTTTTTTATCCACTCTGACAACATCTGCTTTTTAATTGCAGTGTTTAGACCTTTAATATTTAAAATAATTACTGTTATCATCAGATTTCATTCAATATTTTATTATTTTTCTTTTTATCTCTCTGCTGTTATTGCTATTTCTTCTTTCTTATCTTTTAAAAATATAACAAATAATTTTTAATCTTACCTTTTAATACTTCTATCAACTTTTAAGACATATCTCTGTATTTTTTTAGTGTTTTATTTAAGAAACACAATACATCAGAATTCAATCTGAATACTGTACATCTTCATGCAAAATAAGCATAAGTCCCTTTAACCACCTCCCCCCAACCACACTCTGAAATAGTTTTATATATTTCCTAGCAGCTTATTGATTTGTTTTATTATACACTTATGGATTACATCTGCATACATTGAAAACCCCAAAGAACAATGTTATAATTTTCCTTTAAACATCCACAGGTCTTTTTTAAAGAACTTAAGAGGATAAAAATAGTCTTTTATTTTTATCCAGATATTTACCATTTCTGATGCTCTTCATTTGCTCCTGAAGATCCAACTTTTCTGTTAATATTCTTTTTTCCTTTGAAGAACTTCCACTACAATTTCTTGTAGTACAGGTCTGCTGAAGACAAATTTCTCTTAGTTTTCCATTTATAAAATTGTGTTAACTTTGCCATCATTTCTGAAGGATATTTTCAATGGACACAGAATTTGGGGTTGACTGATTTATTGTTTCAGTTTTAAAGTCTCTATGGCCACTATGATTTCTTTTGTTGTTTTTGTTTTCATTTATGGCCACTGATTTCTGATGAAAAATCTGTTGGCATTTGAATCACTCTTCTTTTGTATGTAAAGCATCACTCTCCTCTGTCTGCTTTCAAGATTTTCTCTTTATCTTAGGGTTTCATTTTGTAATATGTCTAGGCATAGTTTTCTTAGAATAGCCCTCATGGATCTAAACTGCACTGCAACACACCTCATCCCTTGATTTCCTGCTATATCCAATATATCTGTCCTCTAAACCTAGTCCTTCCTACTATCTTTACTCATAATCTGTCCATGTTGGAATGACCAGAGCTGCTCACTTACAAGTTGATGTTTTATAATTCAACTGAGTCATCAGAGTTCCTGGAAAATACTTTAATTCTCCCAAAGGGCCATTCCAAATAAAAAAAATACATGAAGGAGAGATATGCACTAAGATAGAAAATACTTAGTAGCTACATAAGACATCAAAAACTAACCCCTTCTAGAAGATGCTACATTAAATCCTTTTTAAAATGAGTAATATAATATCTTTTAAATAAGTTCAGAGATAAAAGTTCCAATTTTAAAAAGAAGAGAACAAATCAGATAGGATAGTTAGAATTTATGGGGTGATTTCACCAATCAGACAAAAGAAAAAATTGTCCAGTCTTCCTGAAGTCATCAGAGGCCTGCTCAACAGGTGAACATTAATGTTTTCTGCTCAGAGATACTCAGGATATTGGTCAAACTAATAGAAACAAAGGATTCACATATTCTTAGTAAAGAATATGTTTATATCACTAAGATCAAAGACTGGATATGCTTATGCTAATTGCCTTTCACCATGTATTTTCTTCACTAACAGCCACTTCTCATGGATATAGTTTGTAATTATATCAATAAATTCTTTTATAAAACAACAAATCCCAATTGCATGCAATATTGTTCAACTCCTCTTAGAATGGTTCACTTGGGAGATATACAAGTATATAATCATGCTGTCAGACCTCAGAGTGACCTGAAGATTCTTCACATCACACTCATCCCACAAACCCTTTGCCTTTTGCCTTTTTTTAAAATATATCATTATCATGTTATAGTGAAATTACTATTTAATTTTCCATAAATAAACATTCTAAACTTTTGTATATGATATAAGAATAGTTTTCTGGTTGACAGGAAAATAGTAATAGTAATTTTGCTCAAAAATATGAGTGCTCATAATCAAACAATGGGATTTATGGTACACACTTCAAAAATGTTGAAGATCAAAGGGTATAACAACTGTGAATATACTTAGGATTATAATTTAGTTAATTTATATTATTCTACCAGTTTAATATACAAATTGTAACCTTCTAATTGCTAGTTCCAAAGACTCACATTGTACATAAAGAATCTTCAACAGCTGTCAAAATTGTCTACTTTTTCTTTCCTATAAATGTGTCAATTGGGAAAGATAAACACAAAAAGAACTATATGGCTTTCATTAAAATAGGAAAAATAGAAATTAGACAACACTTCATCCTGTACAGCATCCTGGGTCCCTAGAATCCTCGTGGAAATACACAGTTGCCAGTGATACTAACCAAACAGAATGAAGGTTTTTTGCAGGGATATGCAGCACCTACTTTATACTCCTGATAAAGGGGAGTGTTATAGCTTCCTGACTTCTCCCACTGCTTGAGATTCTGGAAAGTGTTTGCCAGCTAACCTGATATATGTATACAATGTACACCTAGCATGGGGGAATTTACTGAGAGGTAGGTGAGTTATAGGTCAAATCCCAAGCTTCCCTGAGCATTTGTCCAGAACTAGGCCCCAGACTTCCTTGAAGGCTCCCTCAACATATGTACAACCACACTTGTATTGGGGAGGTTCTTATACTGAACATGGTCTAAGGACCACAGTTACAAATCCATTTCTCCACAGTCTACTCCTTGATCCTTGATGAGTTATTTAGCCAGTAACCATGAGGTATATATTTTTGTGTATCTTGTAACTGAGGATCATAGATCCCCAGACATATATAGGTATGATTTTACGGAACACAATCTGTTCTTTTTGAGCATTATCATGGACTTAGGGCTTTTTACAGATTCAACTAGTTCTAGTTATTATAATCATGGTCTTCCTTTTCAATTTTAAATTATCAAAATTCAGCCAATAAAAGGTCTTTGAAACTGGCATCTTTGTCAGTACTTCTAAACATCTTGGAAAGTATTCTTGCTATCTCACAACAATAATATATTCCAGACCAGTCTTATTTATTCTGGCTGCAAACATGAATGCAGTGTTCTCCAAACAATTCTGGCTCATTTTACTTGACAATAGTATCTGCAGAAGGCCAACAAACAAGATATTTAAACTCAGAGAGCCTTAGTTTCCTCTTTACAATGAGTATTTTAGAACACACTGAGCATTCTGATGTTTTCTAAATACCATTACCCATCATACAGAACTAGGGCTCCTTGGAGAAATGGCTCATTTTAAGTCTGGGTGAAGAAATGAACAAGACAGGCATAGAGTATCTTGTAACAGAAAGAAAATAAGTACTTTAAAAAATGAGCCACCTTGGGCTTCCCTGGTGGCGCAGTGGTTGAGAATCTGCCTGCCAATGCAGGGGGCACGGGTTCGAGCCCTGGTCTGGGAAGATCCCACATGCCGCGGAGCAACAGGGCCCGTGAGCCACAACTACTGAGCTTGCGCATCTGGAGCCTGTGCTCCACAACAAGAGAGGCCGTGACAGTGAGAGGCCCGTGCACCGCGATGAAGAGTGGCCCCCACTCGCTGCAACTAGAGAAAGCCCACGCACAGAAACGAAGACCGAACACAGCCAAAAATAAATAAATAAATAAAATTTAAAAAAAAATGAGCTACCTAGAAAAAAATTTAACAAAAGAAGTGCAAGACTTGTACACTTGAAACTATAAAACATTGCTGAAAGAAATTAAGAAGATCTGAACAAATGGAAAGATAGCCTATGTTCACAAACTGAAATGCTTAGCATTATTAAAATGGCAATATTCCCCAAACTGATGAAGTGATTCAGCACAATCCCCATCCAAATCCTAGCTGCTTTTTTTTCCTCCCAGAAATCAACAGGCTGATCCTAATATTCATATGGAAATACAAGGGACCCACGAAAACCAAAACAATCTTGTAAAGAAAGAACAAGGGTGAAAGACTCACACTTCTCAATTTTGAAACTTATTACAAATCAAGAGTAATCAAGAAAGTATGGTATTGGCCTAAGGACAGACTTATACATCAATGAAAAGGAATTGAGAGTCCAAAATTAAACCCTTATATCTATGGTAAATTGATTTTTTACAAGAGTACCAAGAGAATTAAGTGAGGAAAGAAGAACATTTTTTTTTTTTTTTTTTTTTTTTTTTTTTTTTTTGCGGTATGCGGGCCTCTCACTGTTGTGGCCTCTCCCGTTGCGGAGCACAGGCTCCGGATGCGCAGGCCCAGCGGCCATGGCTCACGGGCCCAGCCGCTCCGCGGCATATGGGATCCTCCCAGACCGGGGCACGAACCCGTATCCCCTGCATCGGCAGGCGGACTCTCAACCACTGCGCCACCAGGGAGGCCCAGAAGAACATTTTTAACAAATGGTGTTAAGGAAACTGGATACCCACATGCAAAAGACTTAGTTGGACCTCTACCTCACCCTATAAACAAAAATTAAACATGGTCTCAAAATGGATCAAACTCAAACTGGATCACAGACCTAAATGTAATAGTTAAAACTATAAAACTCCTAGAAGAAAACATAGGAGTATATCTTCATTATATTGGGTTAGTCAACAATTTCTTAGATACAACACCAAAAAGGCAAAAGCAACTAAAAAAATGAATTGGACTTTATTAAAATAAAAATCTTTTGTGTTTCAAAGAACACAAGAAAGTGAAAAAGACAACTCACAAAATGGGATAAAACATTTGCAAATTATATATCTAAAAAGGGACTTTTATCCAGAGTATATAAAAAACTTACCATTCCAAAAAATAAAAATAAAAAATGGGCAAAGAATCTAAATAGACATTTCTCCAAATAAGAAATGCAAACGGCCAATAAACACATGAAAAGATGCTCAATATCATAAGTTATTAGGGAAATGCAAATAAAAACCAATAAGATACCATGTCACACTCACTAGGATAGCAAATGAAAATGATAAACAATAACAAGTATCAGTGAAGATGCAGAGAAATTGGAACCCTCATATCAACACATTGCTGGTGGGAAGGTAAAATGGTGCAGCTGCTTTCAAAACAGTTTGGCAGTTCATCAAAATACTAAACATAGAACTACCACGTGATCCAGAAATTCCACTCTCCATACCCAGGAGAATTAAAAACACATACTCAGGGACTTCCCTGGTGGTGCAGTGGTTAAGAATCCGCCTGCCAACGCAGGGGACACCGGTTCGATCCCTGGTCCGGGAAGATCCCACATGCCCTGGAGTAACTAAGCCTGTGCGCCACAACTACTGAGCTTGTGCTCTAGAGCCTGCGAGCCACAACTACTGAAGCCCACGTGCCTACAGCCCATGCTCTGCAATGAGAAGCCACCACAATGAGAAGCCCGCGCACCGCAACGAAGAGTAGCCCCAGCTCGCCGCAACTAGAGAAAGCCCGCACGCAGCAACAAAGACCCAACACAGCCAATAAACAAACAAACAAATAAATAAATAAGTGTTCTTTAAAAAAAAAAACACATGCTCAAACAAAATCTTGTGCATGAATATTCACAGAGACACTCTTCGTAACAGGCAAGAAGTGAAACAACCTATGTCCATCAACTGATGAACTGATTAACAAAATGGGGTATACCTGTACACTGGGATATTAATTGGTAATAAAAAAGAATGGCTGGCATACCAGTACATGCTTCAACAAGGATAAACCTTGAAATCATTATGTTGAGTGAAAGAAACCAGTAAAAAAAAAAAAAAAAATCCACATTTTTGTGATTGCATTTTTTTTCGCGGTACGTGGGCCTCTCACTGCCTTCCCGTTGCAGAGCACAGGCTCCGGACGCGCAGGCTCAGCGGCCATGGCTCACGGGCCCAGCTGCTCCACAGCATATGGGATCCTCCCCGACCGGGGCACAAACCCACGTCCCCTGCATCGGCAGGCAGACTCCCAGCCACTGCGCCACCAGGGAAGCCCGTGATTACATTTATACACAGTGTCTAGAACAGGCAAATTCATAGAGACAAAATAAATTAGTGGTTGCCTAGGACTGGGATGGTAGGGGTGGGGAGAAGAGCAGGAATTGAGAATGACTGCTAATGTCATTTTGGAGTTTGAAAATATTCTAAAATTAGACAGTAGTGATGGTTGTGCAACTCTGTGACTATATCAAAAACCACTAAGTTGTACAAGTTAAGTGGGTCGATTTTATGGTATGTGAAATATATTTCAATAAAGCTATGAAAAAATGCATAATCTGAATTTAATGAGAAAACAATAAGGCAAACCCAATTTTAAAGAAATTCTATAAACTATTGGACTACACTTCAAAAATGTCACTTTCATAAAAGACAAAAGCTAAGGAAGTATTCCAGATTAGACTAACAAGACATGACAATTAATGACAATACATGAGAAAAATAATTGTTATAAAGAACAGCTGAGATAAAAGTGACAAATTCTGAAAGAGGACTGCATATTATTAGATACTAGTAGTCTATCAATTGTGAATTTCCTGATTTTTATAATTATACTATAGTAATGTAACAGAATATCCTTGTTTTTATCACATACATGTTAAAGTAAAGGTATGGGGTCATGATGACTGCATGTATTATTATTATTATTATTATTATTAATTTATTTATTTTTGTTTATTTATTATTTTTGGCTGTGTTGGGTCTTCATTTCTGTGCGAGGGCTTTCTCTAGTTGCGGCGAGCTGGGGCCACTCTTCATCGCGGCGCGGTGCGTGGGCCTCTCACTGTAGCGGCCTCTCTTGTTGCGGAGCACAGGCTCCAGACGCACAGGCTCAGTAGTTGTGGCTCACGGGCCCAGTTGCCCCGTGGCATGTGGGATCTTCCCAGACCAGGGCTCGAACCTGTGTCCCCTTCATTGGCAGGCAGATTCTCAACCACTGCGCCACCAGGGAAGCCCCTGCATGTATTATTAAACAGATGATAATAATAATAGTAATAATGTATCTGTTATAGAAAGAGAGAGAAAGCAAATGTGGAAAATGTTAATAGTTACGAATTGAGGTGAAAAGTATAAAAGAAAATTCTTCTATAAGTTTGAAAGTTGGGCTTTTTATTTTTCAAAAAACTTATTTTTGAAAAATAAATTTGTTTTTCTATAATCAATTTTATCAAGTTTATTTTATTATCATAAACTATTGATTTAAAACATTTTAATAGTCAGTTTTATCAATAGTTTATTATCACAGTTAGGAAAGATTTATCCACTCCTAGGTAATAAAGAAATTAATTCATGTTTTCTTCTAGTAACTATATGGTTTCACTTGGTACATTTCCATTTTTCACAGTTCAATTTGGAATTTATTCTGGTGGATGGTTGAGAAACACTTCACTTACAGCTGTTCCTTTATGTGTATATCTAGTTTATCCCAACAATACTTGTTTAAAAGTCCTTCTTTTCCCCACTGATTTTAAATGCTATTTTAACAAATTGGGTCTAATTACAGATTTTTATTGCATTAGAGAGCTGAAACCATTGTTTCAATTATAGTAGCTGTACTGTATGTTCTATTTTCTTAAAAAAACATTTTTTGGTTGAAATATAGTTGATTTACAATGATGTATTAGTTTCAGGTTACACAGGTTCAAGTGATTCAGTTATACATATATATATATATTTGTTTTTTAGATTCTTTTCCACTCTAGGTTATTACAAGACACTGAGTATAGTTCCCTGTGCTATACAGTAGGTCCTTGTTGGTTATCTATTTTACATATAGTAGTATGTATATTTTAATCCCAGTCTCCTAATTTACCCCTCCCCCTCTTCCCCTTTGGTAACCATAAGTTTGTTTTGTATGTCTCTGAGTCACTTCTGTTTTGTAAATAAGTTCATTTGTATCATTTTTTAAAATATCATTTTTATAATATTTTCATGGTTATTCTTGCTTTTTTGTGTTTTTCCTAATAAACTTTATAAACTAAAGAAACAAAAAAGAGGATATTTGTACTGAGGTTTATATTTCAATTCATAAATTAAGGAGAACTGAGCTTTTAATGATGTTAATAAGCTTATATCCAAAAACATAATATGCCTTTCTTTGGTTCATGGCTCCTTTTGGCTCCTTCTGTGTTTTTAAAATTTTATTTATTTATTTATTTTTTATGGTTTTAGGCATTTTGTATTGAGTTTATGTCTAGATTTCTTTTTCTTGCATTATTTTTGTTTTGCTACTAAAACTTTAGTCTCCTCTTCCATTACATCTTCTAACTGCTTATTTTTGAGTCTATGAAGGTGTTAATTTTTTTTTAATTTATTTATTTTTGGCTGTGTTGGGTCTTCATTGCTGCTCATGGGCTTTCTCTAGTTGTGGCGAGCAGGGGCTACTCTTCATTGCGGTGCGTGGGCCTCTCATTGTGGTGGCTTCTCTTGCGGTAGAGCACGGGCTCTAGGCGTGCAGGCTTCAGTAGTTCTGGCACACGGGCTCAGTAGCTGTGGCTTGCGGGCTCTAGAGCGCAGGCTCAGTAGTTGTGGCACACGGGCTTAGTTGCTCTGTGGCATGTGTGATCTTCCCGGACCAGGGCTCAAACCCGTGTCCCCTGCATTGGCAGGCGGATTCTTAACCACTGCACCATCAGGGAAGTCCCAAAGGTGTTCATTATTTAATGTTGATTTTATAACCTGATATTTATATTCTCTCATTCTTTCACTAGGTTTTCCACTAATTCTTTTGGGGGTTTTTGGATATAGAATTATTCCCTCTGCAAACAGAAACAGTTTCTCTTCCTTTCCAATTTTTTATGCCTGTAAATTCTTTGTCTTTCTAAAACTTCCACCGCAATATTAGGCATCCTTATCTTTTCCTGAGTTGGTGGCAATGCTTCTATTGTTTCCCAAATAACAAAGGTATTTAACACAGGGAGTTAGATGAATACAAAATTGCAAGAAGGGCTGGAGGAAGAGGTTCTAAAAAGCCTTTAAAAATGACTCCCCCCCCCCCAAAAAAAAAGACTCCCAGAACAACCCTTCTGAACATCTCCTTGAACCTGCTGGCTAGCAGCAACAGCCAAGAGGAGCAGAAGCCTTTACTTCACTTCTTCCTTCTACATTTTCAGGAATGCATTTTATTAGAGGGATCTAATGTGTATTCAGAATCCTAGCAGCAAGGGAGTCAGGAAATGCAATATTCAGCTTCCCAGTCTCTTCAGTATAACAAGGCACCAACAGAATGTAATTTAATGGATGTTGAATGAACCAAACAACTCTAAAATTCCTCTGTTTCCTCAATAAGAGATAGAAAAAATTGTATGCATTAGTGAACTATTCTCCATTTCTACTCAAGTCAGGATATGAAAGATAAGTTCAGGGTAAAGAATGTGATAGCAACATAAGTGAAACATAACAAAGAAAAAACCTTTCCAGTTATAGAATTATGAAACTTAAGAAAGCCCATCAGGGGCCTCCCTGGTGGCGCAGTGGTTGAGAGTCCGCCTGCCGATGCAGGGGATACGGGTTCGTGCCCCGGTCTGGGAGGATCCCATATGCCGCGGAGCGGCTGGGCCTGTGAGCCATGGCCGCTGGGCCTGCGCGTCCGGAGCCTGTGCTCCGCAACGGGAGAGGCCACAACAGTGAGAGGCCCGTATACTGCAAAAAAAAAAAGAAAGCCCATCAAAGAGACAGTAAAAAACAGATCAAGTAACTATTTTTCTGGGACAATTAAGGTACACTTTTATCCAAAATAATGTACAGAAAAATAATTCTCCATATTTCCCCAACTGATTTAATTATTATCCATTTTTATATTTCCCAGCATATCAACTTATTAGAGAATATAACAAAATATTAGCTTGTCTAAGTGAAAGACTTCAATTATCTCTTGCTTACCAGTGTTGTTCAATATATCTAGTTATGATATGAATCAAATATTAATTTTAGCACAGAAAGTTCTATAAGGATTCTGTTCACTTGTTGATCTACTTACTGTGTATCTTCCCATTTAGCAACACCAAAATCTGAAGCCTTTAATTAAATTATGAATCATGTCTAAATTTCCTCTTCAGAAAATTCTAGGCATGAATAGTTAGTTGTTGACACCAATCTTTATAAGTCTCTATTGACTCTTGTTCAGAAAAACTCCAGTGGCTATGTCTGGCTTACAGTGCAAGTCCTATCTTTAAAATAGTTTCATCTGAGAGGAAGTTTCTTAAAATCAGTAAAAATATTTTTATACCATTTATTTGCTGCTTCCATTAGTAGTTTTAAACTAATGTGTCTTGAGTACAACCTAAAACAGTTAAACAAATGGAAACACCTTTAAAATGAAATATGTTTTAAAAATCCTTTTTCCTTCTCATTTGTATTCCTCTATTTCCTATGTTATACTATTTTATTATATTTGTCACCTTGAAATGAATAAAATACGGACCTTAATTATGTATGTATGTATATAGGTTAACTGATTTTTGTTTTAAGATAAAGTACATCATAGTACAAAGGAAATGTAAGCTCTCTTCAACCTGAAAATATTTAGGAAACCCTAAGAATGAATAAGATGTTTAGTAACCTTACAGATACTAGGGGCTTGTTTCTTTGTGATGCTTCATAGCTATTTGTGTGTTTTTATGTATGTACACAGTACTGCTCAGTGTTTTATTTTTTCTAAACGACAACAGTAGGCTTTACCACATTAGATGTTTTTCATCCAAGTAGAAAAATTAAAAATATGCAATCATATTAAAATTGAGTCATTCAAGGCAAATTCAGAGATGGAAAGTAGATTAGAGGTTACCAGTAGCTGAGTAAGAGTGGGGAGTTATTGCTTAATAGTTACAGAGTTTCTGTTTGTGGTGATGAAAGAGCTTTGGAAACAGCGGATGGTTGCACAACAGTGTGAATGTCATTACTACCACCGAATTTTACACTTAAAGATGGTGAAAATGGTAAAATTTATGCTATGTCTTTGTTACCACAATTTTTTAAAATGGTTAGCATGGTAAATTGTATGTTATAAGTATTTTAATCACAGTAAAAATGTAGACAGTCACTTACAAGAAGGGTTACTCCCTTAAAAATTGTTACATTTACTTATCTAAGATGTAAATATTAAATATATCATAGGGACTTCCCTGGTGGCGCAGTGGTTAAGAATTCGCCTGCCAATGCAGGGGACAGGAGTTTAAGCCCTGGTCCAGGAAAATCCCACATGCTGCGGAGCAACTAAGCCCGTGTGCCACAACTACTGAACCTGCACTCTAGAGCCCGCAAGCCACAACTACTGAGCTTGTGTGCCACAACTACTGAAGCCTGCGCACCTAGAGCCTGTGCTCTGCAACAAGAGAAGCCACCGCAATGAGAAGCCAGTGCACCGCAACAAAGAGCAGCCCCCGCTGGCCGCAACTAGAGAAAGCCTACGCAGCAATGAAGAACCAACGCAGCCAAAAATAAATAAATAAAAAGAAAAAAATCCCACCAGGCTTTAACAAATAAATAAATAAATAAATATATCATAGTCTTAGACCTCCATTTTGGGGCTAGATTTTACCTGAGAATTTCAGATATGTAATAATCTATAATTCATCCCAATTATGCCGTAAGTTGGCATAGTTTTCCCTGTTGGATAAGCCATTTAAATTATAATAAATGTGCTAAAACCTTCTGTATTTTAGCTGAGCCCAAATATTGAGGATGAAATACTGAACAACTAAAAACCTAAGACAGACTCCTAAAAGGAAACAAGTGTCAGCCCTTATTGGATAGAAGTCCTATACTGTGTTGAAAGGTAATCTTCAACAGTGATATGATGTATAGATACCAAAGCTCATATAATTATCAATAACCATGTGCATTTGCTTGAAAAGTAAAAAAATATATAGTATGAGCTAAGAAAATTCTCAAGAAATAAGGCAATTTCAACTCCCCTCATTTGAGAGATAAGAAAGAAAAAAAAAAAGTTCCCTCTCCCTAATTTTTTCCTAAGTACTCTTTAAAAGACTATTTGCACAGTCTTTTAATATAGCACAATGGTATTTTGTTTAAAAGCAATTCTTTAAAGATATTCTTAAAGTTTTGGGTAGCTATGTTTTTGCTAATTATATATAGAAAGCTAAAAATTACTAAGTCATGAAACTAACATAATTTTAGATGTACCTTTAAAGAGACAAATGATCACTCTTATTTATTTATTTATTTATTTATTTATTTATTTTCTTTTTGCGGTATGCGGGCCTCTCACTGTTGTGGCCTCTCCCGTTGCGGAGCACAGGCTCCGGATGCGCAGGCCCAGCGGCCATGGCTCACGGGCCCAGCCGCTCCGCGGCATATGGGATCCTCCCAGACCGGGGCACGAACCCGTATCCCCTGCATCGGCAGGCGGACTCTCAACCACTGCGCCACCAGGGAGGCCCCTCACTCTTTTTTAAAGTATTGAAAAGAGGATGGAAAAACCCAGAAGATGAAATTACAATGTATCTTAATTGTTACATTTTATTTCTGATTTTGTACCTATCATTAAATATGTAGCAGGACAAAATAAAGTCATAAAACCATGAATATTACATATTGTGACCATGGAGAGTCATTCAAAGAAATTATGGTTTTACAATATGCTACTTGAGCACAGACTTCACTCTTAATTCAGAAGGTTAATTTCTCCCAAATCCATATCACCGACATTTAGAAAGATAAAAACAAGTACTTGTGTGGATTTGTTCTTTGTTTTCTGCACTCTTCAGGGACTTATGCTTAAGACTGTATGGAGTTACTTCTGAGCACAAGACAAACAACAAACACTGTATTGTTTACATCCCCATCTAGTGGTCTTAAATTTCTATTCTGCTTAGTATTTAAAAATTGAATACTTAAAAACTGAAAACTCAGAAGAGTTATCTGGAAAAAATTAAAACAAAACAAAAATTTACAGCTAGGAGAGAGATTATTAGATTATATAGTCTCATACTATTTCAACTAGAGGATGTAATGGGATGTCAGGAACTATGTGAAGCCATCAGAAAAAAAAACAAAAACCATGAAGCATGTCCTAGAGCCTCTATTTTACTTAATGCTATATATTAAGGCAAACGCATATTCTGGAGTAAAATGCTTACTAGGAGTTTAAAAAGCACAGGATCCAAACTTCTTATTCTATAGAAAAAGAACCTGATGACCTGAGCAATTAAATGACTTGCTCACGTTTATTCAACCAGACAGTGATAGAGTGATATCAATAATATAGATGTTTTATACCCTTTCCATTACAAAATACAAGTACATACAAGATACAAATCAAGTTCATAAGGCACTAAATAATAACCCTAAGTGCCAAGTAGGTATACACTGGTGGGTTCTTTGGGGGTTTTTTGTATATAGAATTTCTTAGATCTTTTTATCCTCAGAATTTTCCATTCACTTCATACCATAGCACACTTACAAACTGAAGTTAACTCAAACTACTATTCTACATTCTTTTCTAAAACTTGCCTAAAATTATATTAAATTGATTTTCCTTGGGAGTAGATAGTTCTATGAATTTTAACACATGTACAGATTCATGTCACCACCACCACAATCAGGATACAGAGCACTTCTATTACCCTCCACCCCCCCAAATCTCTTGTACTATACATTTGAAGTCACACATTCCCACAATCCCTAGCTCCTGGCAACCACTGATCTGTTTTTCTATCAATATAGGTTTGTCTTTTCAAGAGTAGTTTATAAAGGGAATCATATAGAATGTAACTCTCAAGAATGGCTTCGTCATTTCAGCAATGTTGCCTTTGGGATGCATTCAAGTTGTTTCATGTATCTACAGTATATTCCTTTTTATTGTTGAAGAGTATTCTATGGTATACTATGTAATATATGGGATGGTGTATAACATAGTACAGCGTAAAGAGAAATACCATAGTTTGTTTACACATTCAGCCATTGAAGAACTTCTGGGTTGTTTCTAGTTTGGGGTGATTATGAATAAAGAGTCTATAAACATTTGTGTCTAGGCTCTTTTCTAATTCTTAAATGTAGGGGATTTACTATTAGAAGCATTTCATAAGTCATATTTATACAGAAAATGTGACACAAAATATAACTTTCATAAGGGTAAGAATTTAAATAAATACTTTCAATGTCTAAATTACTTCACCACTATTCAGGAATTAGCATTAAGAGGACAATTATTTCTACTTATACATGGGAAACATGAAATAGAAACATTGAATAATCAAACTTCCAGGCATACATCATAATTTACTTAAACACATAGGAAGGGAATGGCAAATAATGGGTCCACTATTTCCTCTTCCTCTGCTCATGGCGTATGTCAATAGTCAATCAAGGCACACTTTGCTGTAGAGCCTTGATGTAGCCTCAGAATGCTCAATACACAGCTCTAGGTTGCTACTACTACATAATCAGAGTTGGGACTCCATTTGCAACAAATTTTCCATTTCTGGTTTTAGGGGAAATTATTCTCAACAAAGTGCAGTCTGTATACAATATTTTAGGAAAAAAAATAATATTCTGGGGCTTCCCTGGTGGCGCAGTGGTTGAGAGTCTGCCTGCCGATGCAGGGGATGCGGGTTCGTGCCCTGGTCCGGGAAGATCCCACGTGCCGCGGAGCGGCTGGGCCCGTGAGCCATGGCCGCTGAGCCTGCGCGTCCGGAACCTGTGCTCCGCAGCGGGAGAAGCCACAGCAGTGAGAGGCCCGCATACCGGAAAAAAAAAAAAAAATAATAATAATATTCTGTAGCACTCTTAATCCTAGGCCTATTACCTTCCAAATGTGTAATTTTTCATAAGACAGAGCAAGAGAAACACTGACAGGGTAGTTCTGGACAGCCATTAGTACCAGAACAAAATCCAAAGTATACAAGGGAAAGGAGCCTAATCTTGTAAAAAGAAAAAAGAGGAGGAGAAGGAAGAAGAAAAGGAATAAGAGGAAGAAGAAGGGAGCATGGGAAGATAAAAAGAAGGAGGAGGAGGATAAGGAAGAAAAAGAGGAAGAGAAGGTTATAGTTCGTTGAGAAATTGTTAAAATCTTATTTGTCACCCATTGTATTAAGCTAATTCTTCCAGTTCTGTGTGTGGCACTTATTTGATAATAAGTCTGTTTTTATGCCTTCATACTACCTATTTGGTAAACATCAGTGTTAGATTATAATAGTGCACTCCCCCCTTATATTTCAAACATAAAAATGGAAGATAAAATTTTAAGGAGAGGTTGTAGGTAAAAATAGCAACATAGGAGAACCCAGCTTCCCCATCCCCCCCAGAAAGACCAAGGATTGAACAGCAGCTATCAACGAGCAGAATTAGCTCTGGGAGACCTCTAAAGTCACTTAGGAAGTTTTAGAAACACAGTGCAACAGAACAAACTGAAAATAATCACACAAGAAGAGAGGGAGACAGCTTCATTTTGGCTGCATCGTCCCATCCCCCAAGCTAGTATTGTTCAGCACCAAGAAGGAACTTTCCAGATAGAAAGACTTCTTCTTGCCAGGAAAGGAAGAGCAGGGTGAACAGCTTCTCCAGCCTCTTGGGGCACCCCATGAAGGTACTGCTTTGGTTTCACCCGGCCCAGACCAGCTAAGTTGAGACGTATAGAGATAGCTGGGTACAAGGAAGAAAAGCAGAGGCTATTACTAACAGACATGCAGCAGGAGTGATCTAGATTCACAGAGCTTAGCAGATTTCACTACTGATAAAGCCAATAGCCAGCATAGCCTCTGAAGACCCCCGGCAGATTTCACCAGATTTCGCCTCACAGGAAATAGAATTTTGTTAAAAACAGCTCACTGCAGCTGCACAAATGTTAAGTAACTAGCCACCTGAGTCCTTCCCTGTCCCTGCCAGAGTCTGGTAGTCACACTAGCAGCCAGCTGGGGCTTCTACAGCTGCACAAGTGCAAGACATCAGCCTAAACCTCCACTGCTGTGCTCAGGGCTAGACCCTCCACCTGTGCGCTTGCACACCACTGGCTTGACACCCACTATCAGCCCCCACTACAGTGCACATGCCCAGGGTGAGCGTGTACACCCACAGGCGAGCATGCAGAAAGCCAAGGCCCCGCAGCTGCTGTGGGACCAGGTCAGGCCCTGCCTCCTGTCTCTAGCTCGCACCACAGTGCTCACCTGTAGCTAGCGCTTCCAGCTGTGCACCTGAATGCCCCCAGTCTGACTCCCATCACTGGCCTCCACTGCAGTGTGCACACCTGGTGTAAGAGTGGGCAGCCACAGGAGAGCATGCCAACAGTCAGGGCCTCCACAGTTTCCGTAAGCCCATAATCAGCCCTGGCCCCTACCATTACATGTGTGTCTGCAACTGGCTCCTGCCACTACATAGGCACTAGCAGCTGACCCCCACAGCCAAGTGTAAGCACACCACTGACTCCAGCTCCCACTGCTGCTTGTCCTGGTCCCTAGTTGCTGGACCTGGAAGAGCCCAGGTCCAGCAACTAGGGACTGAATTCCAGCAGCCTGAGTCAAAAAGACATCATGACCTTTGTACCTGGTACGGCCACATGCCCCTGCACTTGACACCCCACACCATTAGAACCAAGGTCACAACTTCATCTTGTGTGTCCCCCACCAGGTGAAAGAGTTACTTTACTGAAGTTAGTCCCTAAAGTCTGAAAGAGGTGACTCCTTCTTCAAACGCTCAGATACCTATGCAAGGCTACAGTGATCACGAAGAATCAGGGGAATATGTATCTGCCTAAGGAATACAGTAAATCTTCAGTAAGTGGCCCCAAGGAAATGGAGACCCAGGAATTGCCCAACAAATAATTCAAAATAATTTTTCTACAGATTGCTTAGAGAGCTACAAGAGAACACAGGAAAACAATTTCATGATATCAGGAAGACAACAGAAGAATAAAACAGACCTTAAACAAGGAGATAGAAAACGTAAAAAGAAGCAGCAAAAATTTTGGAGCTGAGGAATACAGTGACTGAAGACTTTAGTAGAGAGCTTCAATAGTAGACTTGAATAAGCAGAAGAGAGATCTAGAAGACAGATCAACTGAAATTATCCAATCATAGGGGCAAAAAGAAAAACAAATGAAAAGGAATGAAGAAAAAAACCTATGGTATTTATGGGACACCATCAAGTGAAATAATACATGCATCACTGGAGTCCTAGAAGGGGAAGAGAGGGAGAAAGGGGTAGAAAGCTTATTTTAAAAAATAGTGGATGAAAATGTCCTAAATCTGGGGAAATATTTGGACATCCAAGTTCATAGGTCATCTCAAAATTTCAATACAAAACAACCTTCTCCAAGACATCATAATAAAACTGTTTAAAACCAGAGACAAAAAAAGAATTCTAAAACAAGTAAGAGAAAAAAATTGCTCTCATACAAGGGAACCCCCATAAAGCTATCAATAGATTTCTCAGCAGAGACCTTGCAGGCCAGAAGAGGATGGGATAATATATTCTTCGAAGTGCTAAAAGAAAGAAACTGACAACCAAGAAACTTTACCCAGTAAACCCGTCCTTTAGAATTGAAGGTAGAAATAAAAACTTTCCCTAGTAAACAAAAGCTGAAGGAATTTATCACCAGTAACCTGCCTTAAAAGAAATACTGAAAGGAGCTCTTTGACCTGAAAAAAAGGATGCAAATTAGTAATATGAAAACATAGGAACATATATAACACACTGGTAAAGGTAAGCATATAGCTAGATTCAGAATACCCTAATAATAATGTATTACAGTGATGCGTTAACTACTTAACTCTAGATAAAGGTTAAAGGACAAAAGTATTAAAAACAACTATAGCTTCAACAATTTGTTAAGGAATATACAATATAAAAAGATGTAAATGGTGACATCAAAAACATAAAAGGAAGAGAGTAAAAGGACAGAGTTTTTGTATGTGTTCAGTTGTTACCATTATAAAATAGACTGTTGTATATATATAAGATACTTTATGTAAGCCTCATGGTAACCATGAAACAAAAACCTACAGTTAATACAGAAAAAGATAAAGAAAAGAGAATTAAAGCATACCACTACAGGAAGTCATTAATCCACGAAGGTAGGCAGCAAAAAAGAAAAAAAAAGTAATAATGGCACTATAAAACAGCCAGAAAACAATAAGATAGCATTAGTAAGTCCTCACCTATCAATAATTACTCTAAAAGTAAATAGACTGAATTCTCTAATCAAAAGGCATTGAGTGGCTGGATGGATTAAAAAAAAAGACCCAACTGTATGCGGCCCATAAGAGACTCACTTCATCTTTAAAGACACACATAGGCCCAAAGCAAAGGAATGGCAAAAGATATCCCATGCAAGTAGAAACCAAAAGAGAAGAGAGGTAGCCATACTTATTTCAGACAAAATAGACTGTAAGTCAAAAATGGTAACAAGAGACAAAGATGGTCATTATATAATGATGAGGGGGTTAATTCATCAAGACAATATAACAATCATAAATATATATGCACTTAACATCAGAACACCTAAATATATCAAGCAAATACTAACAGATCTGAAGAGATAAATAGACAATTCAAGAATAGCATGGAACTTCAATACCCCATTTTCAACAATAGATAAATCATCCAGACAGAAAATCAACAAGGAAATATTGGACTTGAACCATATTTTAGACCAAATGGAGCTAACAGACATATACAGAAAATTCCATCCAATAGCAGCAGAATACACATTCTTTTCAAGTACACAAGGAACGTTTCCCAGCATATATCACAAGATAGGTCAAAAAACAAGTCTTAGCTAATTTTAAAAGTTTGAAATCATACCTAGCATGTCTGGTACTTTCAGTTACAAGCATCTTTGCTGTAGATGCCAAGAACATTTCTGCCATATAACTAACTGGCCATAAGGCAATTTTGCCATAAAAAATGAAATGAAAAATAAAAGAGGGGCATTAAAAAGGACATAAAGAAACATGATAAATTAACAACAAAATTAAAGACTTTCCTGTGAAATACAAAGTATTTGAATGCGTTTAAAATGTGTGTAGATTCATGGCAATGCTGTGCAAATAACGGATTTTATTTTGTGTTTTGCACCTAAGCATTTGTTTTCCAAGTCTTTTGTTCATGGTATTTTATACTTTTTTTTTGCTTGTTGATTCATCTCCTCCTTTGGCATTGCATTTTTTTCTTTATTGCCAAAATTTATTCCTTTGTTGAGGTGGTATCAGTTTCCAAATACTAGGACGCATATTTGTAAAAGAGATTTGTATTGCATTGTGAAAGCCTTCTACACTGTTAGCTGTTCTTGGTATATTGTCATATGTCCCTTGATAGACATTTCGAAGTTCTACACGAAATGTGGGTTCAACAATGTGCCTTCAAGGCTCTTGCCCTTATTCTCCTGCAATAGAGTATGTTCAAAATAAGAAACTAACACTTGTGGCAAATCATTATCAGCTCGATAAAGCCATCAATAATGTTGCTAACCAGAAGAAATGCCAAAGCATTTCAACGAGTTGAAACCAAACTGTCAACCCCAAAACCGTCAATCAGTTATTTTAACTTTCACGGGAAAATTGACTTATGGTCAATTAGTTATGTTGCAGAAATGCTTGTGGCAAAGATGTCTGTGGCAAAGATGCTTACGGTGAAAGTACCTAGAACCCATACGAAGTTTCTTTTCTGACCACGGTGGTATGAAACGAGAAATCAATAACGTGAGGAAAGCTGTAAAATTCACAAATTTCAGATATTAAACAATATGTTCCTAAATAACCAATGAGTCAAAGAATAAATCAAAAGGGAAATCAAGAAATACGGACATACCTCAGAATTACCTTATCGAATACGGTAATTACCATTAATACAGTACTATCCAATCCACAGACCTTCACATTTCACCAGTTGTTCCACTAATGTCCTTTATAACAAAAAAAAAATAAAATAATAAAATAAATTATTGTTTCTGTCTTGGCCCATGGTCTATTCCAGGGTAAGAATTGTAGTTAATTGTCATATCTCTTTAGTATTTTTTGATCTGGAACAAGTCCCTCATTCTTCGTCTTTCTTTCTTTTTTTTTTTTTTTTGCGGTACGCGGGCCTCTCACTGCTGTGGCCTCCCCTGTTGCAGAGCACAGGCTCCAGATGCGCAGGCTCAGCGGCCATGGCTCATGGGCCCAGCCGCTCCGCGGCATGTGGGATCTTCCCAGACCGGGGCACGAACCCGTGTCCCCTGCATCAGCAGGCGGACTCTCAACCACTGCATCACCAGGGAAGCCCTCTTCGTCTTTCTTGACCTCAACATTTTTGAAGAATATAAGCCATTTATTTTGCAAAATGCCCCTGAATTTGGGTTTGACTAATGTTTCTTGTTTAAATTCAGGTTATACATTTTTGCAGGAATGCCACAGAAGTGATGTTATGCTCTTTTCAGTGCATCCTATCAGGATGCATGATGTCTATTTGTCCCATTACTAATAACATTAATTTTGACAATGGTAAAGGTGATGCCTCCACTGTAAAGTTGCTGGTTTTTTTCCATTAATGATTAGTAAGTACCTTGTGGTGAGGTTATTTTGACACTGCAAAAATATCCTCCTTGTCATCACCTCTTCATGAATTAGTTGTACGATCCATTGATGATTCTTGCCTGAAACAATTCCTGGCTATTTTTATGTATTTGTATTTCCGTATGAATTCTATATCAACTTGGCTAGCTCTCTTTAAAAAAAGGAGTAGGTATTTTTATTGAAATTATGTTAAAATTATAAAGTAGGGAGAATTGTCTTTTCATTGGTCCAATTCAATTTTTGTGTCTTTCAGAAGTGTTTTAAAGTTTTTCTAAAATAGTTTTTGTACATGTGTTACATTTATTCCCAAATATTTTATCTTTTTTGTTGTTATTTAACTGGGATTTTCCCAACCACTATATCCTCTAACTGGTAAGTATTTGTATATGTAAAGCATGTTGAGTTCTGAATGCTAATATACCTTCTAGTTACTGAATTATTTTATTGTTTGAGATAGTTTTATTATTTGATTCTCTAGGGCAGGAGTCCACAAACTTTTTCTGTACAATGTCAGATAAAGTATTTTCAACTTTATGGGCCAAACCCTTTCTATCACAACTATCCAACTCTGCCAGTGTAGGGCAAAAGTAGCTACAGGCAATACACAAACAAAATGATGTGACCAGATGTGGCTCTCAGGCTACTTTGCTGATCTTTGCTCTAGGGTTTCTACATATACTTTCCTATCATAGTCAAATAGAGTTAGTTTTATTTCTTAATTTCCAATTGTTATACCTCTTCTGATTGCTCTTATTTAATTGCATTGCCTAATATCTCCAGTAAAATGTTGGACTGTAGTGGAGTTACTAGATATCCTTGCCTTGTTCTTGATGGCCGTAGTAAAACCCCACACATATGAAAGCATATTTCACAGAGTAATGTGTGATACATGGGTCTGCTGTGAATGCAAACTTGCTACAGCAGGAGGACAGATGCAGAGGACTTTGAAAAGTGATTTCCTCAACCTAAATGTCCATCAACAGATGAATGGATAAAGAAGATGTGGTAAGTATACACAACGGAATATTACTCAGCCGTAAAAAAGAATGAAATAATGCCATTTGCAGCAACATGGATGGACCTAGAAATTATCATACTAAGTGAAGTAAATTAGGAAGAGAAAAACAGATACCATGTGATATCACTTACATGGGGAAACTAAAATACAACACAAAAGAACTTATATATGAAACAATCAGATTCACAGACAAAGAGAACAGACTTGCGGTTGCCAAGGGGGAGGGTAGGATTGGGAGTTTGGGACTAGCAGATGCAAACTATTATATATAGAATGGATAAACTATAGGTCCTATTGTACAGCACAGGGAGCTATGTTTGAAATCCTGTAATAAACCATAATGGGATAGAAAAATAAAATAAAATTAGGTTGTCTTTTTATCATTGAGTTATAAGAGGTTCTTTATGTACTCTGGATACAAGTCCCATGTCAGATATATGACTGACAAATTTTTTCTCCTGTATGTTGCGCTCTTTCCACTTTCTTGATGGTGTCCTCTGAAGCACACACATTTAAAATTTTGATGACGTCCAATTTATTTACTCTTTTTTTGGCTGATTGAAGGTGTCATGTCTAAAAAGCCACTGCTGAATCTAAGGTCAGAATGATTTATACATATGCTTCCTTCTGAGAATTTTATATTTTGTTCTTACATTTAGATCTTCAATCCATTTTCAGTTAATTTTTGTGCATGATGTGAGATACGGGTCCAACTTCATTCTTTGCATGTTGACATCCATTTGTCAGCAGCATTTGTTGAAAATACTATTTTTTACCCATTGAATTGTCTTGGCATTCTTAGCAAAGATAAATTGACCATAAAGGTAATTTTTAAAAAATTTATTTATTTGGTTGCGCTGGGTCTTAGTTGCGGCAGGCAGGCTCCTTAGTTGTGGCATGCAAACTCTTAGTTGGGGCATGCATGTGGGACTAGTTCCCTGACCAGGGATCAAACCCAGGCCCCTGCATTGGGAGCACAGAGTCTTATCCACTGCACCATCAGGGAAGTCCTAAGGTAAGTGTTTATTACTGGACTTTCAATTCTATTCCATGGATCTATGTGTCTATTTTTATGCCTTTTTGCCAGGGGAGAGGTAGGTAATAGATATTTTCATCAACTGAACTCTTTTTATCCTCACCTTCTGTTTTTTTTTTTTTTTCTTTTTTTTTGCAGTATGCGGGCCTCTCACTGTTGTGGCCTCTCCCATTGCGGAGCACAGGCTCCAGACGCGCAGGCCCAGCGGCCATGGTTCACGGGCCCAGCCGCTCCGTGGCATGTGGGATCTTCCCGGACCAGGGCACGAACCCGTGTCCCCTGAATCGGCAGGCGGACTCTCAAACACTGCGCCACCAGGGAAGCCCTCTGTTTTCTTTTTAAATGAGTTTTATATAGTTCAAGTTGCTGTCACTTCTGCACGTCTGTGAATAGAACTGGCAATTTGGGAGAGCTTATAAGATTCCTAGTTTCAAAAATGTCCACTGCTTTAGGTAAAGTATGATTTCTTTATTGATTAGATTTGGGGGATGGGTGGTGTGAACAATTTGCCCTCCTATTTTAAAAAATATTCTTCTGCCTTGCAGGATCCTAAATTTTCTTCTCTCGCTTCTCTATTTAACTCTTTAGCTTCTAAAAGGCATTTATTTCTTCCTTTTTAACCCTCTTCTCCCCAGAAGAGTTGCCTTTCCAAAACTGCCTCTTTGAATACTATGCAAACTTATATGTCCCTTTTCTGTGGTCTATTCTTGTCTATCAGGATGTTTTTCAGTAATTTGGGAGAAATTTATTTTCCCGGAAGTGATTTTAGATCAGTCTTAAGCCTGTAACTAGTTCCCCTCTTATCCTGTGCAGTTTTTCTCAGACTACCCATGCTCTCCACCAAGGCTTGCACAAGAGTGTGAATGATTTGGTATTAATTTTTCTACTTACAGATGATTTGAAGTTGAATATTCTCTATGTTCTAGTTATGTTAAGACATGGGTTATGTGTAGTTTTATGTTCTTCTTTATTGTTTTTTTGAAGGATGTGCGGGGAAATTCAGATTCATGTATTTGCCATTATTTCAGTTACCCAATCTTTTAATATTTTTATAAGCATTTTGTTTGTTTGTTTTTCCTGGATGAAGGACTTTTGGGTTCTTAATAGTCTGGGTTACGTCTACTCTAGTATTGCAATGGTAATATTATTTGAGGATGATATTGCAACTGGCTAATCTTCATTGACTCAATGGTCAATACACTATAAGGTGAACTCTTATTAAAGACACTGTACTTCTACCATGATATTCAAATAATTAATATATCATGTGCTATCTAATCAGTGATGACAACAGTGGAAGAAAAGTAACTATTAATTAAAATACAAAATAATGCAAAAGTCCTATATGCAAAATGAGCTACTTTCTTTTGTTTACATTTCTCTCTCCACTAGGAAAATTCTTTTTCTTTTAATAGTCAAGTTTAATAAATTAGTAGTTTATTGTACTCTCATATAAATAATCTATATGAGACACTATTTGATTCACAGCCTTTTGGCTTTTCTTGAGCTTTGCTCACCAGAACAGAGCCCATGTCAAAAACTTAATGACCATGACATTAAAAATAAAATATCAAATGAAATTACTATCTCCTTAAATACAAATATCTAACAAAAATACATTTATCTGCATTTAACAGAAATTAAGTTGGAATACTTGTTTTAGTAAAGATATTTATTCTTTATTTTATTACTTTTAATTGAAGTGCAGTTGAATTATAATATTATATTAGTTTCAGGTGTATAGCATAGTGATTCAGTATTTTTACAGATTATACTCCATTAAAAGTTATTACAAGATAATGGCTATAATTCCCTGCGCTATACAATATATCCCTGTTGCTTATCTATTTTATACACTGTAGTTTGTATCTCTTAATCCCATTGCACCTCCCCCTTCTCTCTCCCCTATGAAAACCAGTTTATTTTCAATATCAGTGAATTTGTTTCTGTTTTGCATATACATTCATTTGTATTTTTTTTTTACATTCCACATATAAGTAATATCATATAGTATTTGTTTTTCTCTGTCTGATTTATTTCACTAAGCATAATATTCTCTAGGTCCATCCATGTTGCTACAAAGGGCAGAATTTCATTCAAATTTTTTATGACTAACTGTCCATTGTACACACATACCACATCTTCTTTATCCATTCGTCTGTTGATGGGCATTTGGATTGCTTCTATATCTTGACTATTGTACATAGTGCTACTACAAACACTGGGGTGAATGTATCTTTTCAAATTAGTATTCTTGTTTTTTCCAGATATATACCCAGGAGTGGAATTGCCGGATCATACGGTAGTTCTAGTTTAGTTTTTTGAGGAACCTCCATACTGTTCTCCATAGTGGCTACACCAATTTACATTCCCACCAACAGTGTAGGAGGGTTCCCTTTTCTCCACATCCTCTCCAAAATTGTTATTTGTAAAGATATTGATATTTCTTTAAATTGCTGTGACTTAGTATTTTTATTCTTGCAGCTACAATAGCATTCCTTAGGTATTACTGTACTGATTTTATTTTATGTAGGAGTTAGAAATGAATTTGGGACTATTCATTTTCCATCAGTTAAACAGTATGTGATCATAAGTAAATACTTTTGCTACTCTCAGCTTTTGCATATGAGATATGTAATTAATTTGATAATACCTATTATGAGATGTTTTGAAAGGTTTAATTAGCGTTTGTAAAATACTTTGAAATATTAGAATGAAAAGACTCAAAGCAAATTACCAATAATTATAATTTTGCCTAGTATATGTTACTATGCTAACAAACACTGCAAGAGCACTTGTTGTGGTATCTTATGAAGCTAAGAGTATCTCCAACAATCTACTATTCTCTTCAATATAAAAATATTTCATTAAAAGGTACTCTTTTATCATATATAAAAAAACTTTTATCCCTTTCTATCAAATACTATATATTATATAGTATTACAAACAGTCTTTTTCTTCTTAATATAAAAAGATTTTAATATGAGCTACTGCTATGTCATGTAATAAAAATGTTTAGTCCTTCCTACCGTATTTCTATATAATGGTGAGTTTACTTTTACTACTACCTTGAATCAGTGCTTTCTTTTTTAATGTTCTTGGGAGTTAAGATCTGTCTACTCACTTTACAGTTGTATCCAAAAGCACTAATGATAATTTTAAATTTTTTTTTTTTTCTTTTTTTGGCTGTGTCGGGTCTTAGTTGCAGCACGCAGGATCTTTGTTGCAGCATGCGGGATCTTTCATTGTGGCACTCAGGCTCTTCATTGTGGCACGCGTGCTTCTCTCTAGCTGTGGTGTGCAGGCTTCTTTCTAGTTGTGGCATGCGGGCTCCAGAGCACGTGGACTCTATAGTTGTTGCCTGTGTGTTCAGTTCAGTAGTTGCGGTGCGTGGGCTTAGTTGCCAGGTGTGGGTTTAGTTGCCCTGCGGCATATGGGATCTTAGTTCCCCGACCGGGGATCGAACCCACGTCCCCTGCATTGGAAGGCGGATTCTTAACCACTGGACCACCAGGGAAGTCCCAATAATTTTAAAATTTCTAATGGCTATAAACATTTCTTACATAATTAAATAGTATCTTGAACTAAAGATTTCTCAGCAACAGTATTTACTCTGCCTAAAATGTATTTAGGGCATATGTACTACTACCAGATAATTACCGCTTAACTAACTTTAAGTACCTTACAAAAAACAAAACCCCAATATCTCCTTGTTCGCTCATTTGCTTAACATTTACTGACTGCCTACATCTTGCCAGGACTGTTTTCTGGTTATCCCAAATATTAGAAACAGTATGTGGCAACAGAGCAAAGAATGTAAGATGGAGTTAGACATACTCATTATCCTCAGAGGGTTATGATGACATACAACTGAGGAACAGTCTCAAGTAACCCTTGAAAAACTGAGAGTGCCCCTTCATTAGAGATTTTTGAATTGAGTAGATTAAATCAATATTTAAGTAGGTCCAAGCACATCAATATTATTATTAAAAAGCCGTGGTTAGGAACAAACCCTGAATTTTCTAATTCTATTCTTCATGGAGCTTATAATAAATTTCAGTGGATACATGTCCTTTAGTATTTTGCCTCGACATTTTGATTAATCAATCACCCCAAATGCTATTTCTCACTTCTTTTTATTTGAATCTCACCCCTACTTCTAGGTCCAGTTGCAATGCCACACCCACAAAGCCTACAATGGATTTTATTCATCTTATATTACAACACATTCTATCAACTTATAATTCCTAGAACCTTATGTATTAATCTTAGCTGCTCATCTCAGCTGTAGGAGTCAACAGTCCAGGGACTTTTACTCAAATGGCATTACAGTGCAAACTCATTACTGGCAGAAAAAGGACAAACAAGTAAGAATCTTTAGAAATTGTTCAAAAATTAAAGATGTGAAGTAATGAAAAAGTGCCCACCTTCAAATGGTCTCTTGAGTCTGAAATACACGAGCTGTCAATACTATCTCTCATTACTAGTATAAATCACTTAATCAAGTTATCCTAATAAAACTTTCTAAGTATTTAAAATAGAAAACTATTTTAAGATACTTTTAAAACATCAATGAAAAGCATATTAAATGTATGTTAGATTATAACACAGCAAAGGATATGGACATAAAGTTTTCAAATTTTGTATCTTACCAACTGCCTTAAACTAACAAATTTATTTTAAATTTATTTATGTGTAAAATTATTTTAAATAAATCACAAACATAAGTAACCCTAGACAGCCAGCTATTCATCTTTCAGATAAATGTTTTTTTAAAAAGCTTTGAGAATTTGGCATTAATACTATATTTCTATATCATATCTTTAACATCTATGATAATTTTGAATGACATAGAAAGTCTTATGCATATATTCTGAAGAATCTGCGTTTTGTATTTAAATGTAAGATACTTACAGCTCTCCCAAGAAGACAGAAAAAGGAAAAACAGTGCATATGAAAAAAATTAACCTATAATAATAGCTATGCTTTATTTTGTTGGCTGCTCCTTGCAGCTTGTGGGATCTTAGTTCCCCAACCACGGATCAAACCCAGGCCCCGGCAGTAAAAACGCCAAGTCCTAACCACTGGACCACTAGGGAATTCCCAATAATGGCTATCTGAAAGAAATTTAGAGAATGAATTATATCTTCAACTTAACCACTTAAAAATCTTTTTCACAACAGATATACATAAAGTTTTTAAATGTCATTTTCCTCTTTTCAAATTATAGCAAGATACCATAATTCAGTGCATTCAAGCATATATTCTAAATTCAAGCATTTAGAATATAAAATAAATAATTGAATCGGTTTTGTTTTATTTTACTTGCTATTAACATTTTATTTTTAGATGGCGATTTCTACCCCAAACACTAATTATTTAAATAATAAAGTCTGGCAATTCAAAGACACTACTTTTTCCCCTAATATCAGACTTGCAATTTACAAAATAATTATAAAAGAGTAAATGCTACTAATTGTAAGTTCCATTTAACAGAATCTTTTTATACTATTTATTTACTATTTATTCTATACTATTTTATTTAGTTAGCAGTTAGCTTGGGCTTCTAGGACAAATAGACTGGATGGCTTAAACAACAGTTATCTCTCACAACTCTGGAGGTTAGGAATTCCAAGATCAAGATGCCTGCAGATTTGGTGTCTGGTGAGGCTCCACTTCCTGGTTTGCAGACAGTTACCTTCTCACTGTATACTCACATGACTCTCTCTTCCTCTTCTTATAGAGGCACTAATTCCATTATGAGGGTCCCACTACCATGACATAATCTAAACCTAGTTATCTCCCAAAGGTAACACCTTCTAATATCATCACGTTAGCTAGGTTAGGGATTCAACATATGAATTTGAATATGGGGGGATACAAACATTCAGTCCATGACACTAATGGACAGGATGAAAAATTTCTTAATCGCAAAAAGTGGTGTAGTCTACTTTTTCTTAGAAAAAAGACGTTCAAGCACAATTTATATTACCTATATATACTCTAAGTGAATAGATTTCATGGTTAAATTAAACATGTGATTTACTAATCATAAATAACTTTAGAGCAAATTTAACTGGCAAACAAATTTTGATTAAAGAAAGATACTACAAACTTCATTTTGATGTGCTAAATAGAGCAATGCTTAGCTTTTAATAAAAACTACAGAAAATTTTTCTAATCATGCAAGCAAAAAGAATATTACAGGGACTTCACTGCCGGTCCAGTGGTTACAACTCTGCACTTCCACTGCAGGGGGCGCAGGTTCGGTCACTGGTCAGGAACTAAGATCCCTCATGACGCGCAGGGCGGCCAGAAGATTAAAAAAAAATTATAAAGTATTCTATAAATTAAATCTAAATGTGATTAGTCTGAGTCATCAACCACCAAGAAAAAGACACATCTATTCTAAAATAAAATTTATAGGGCTTCCCTGGTGGCGCAGTGGTTGAGAGTCCACCTGCCGATGCAGGGGACATGAGTTCGTGCCCCGGTCCGGGAAGATCCCACATGCCGCGCGGCGGCTGGGCCCGTGAGCCATGGCCACTGAGCCTGCGCGTCCGGAGCCTGTGCTCCGCAAGGGGAGAGGCCACAACAGTGAGAGGCCCGTGTAACGCAAAAACAAACAAACAAACAAACAAACTTTATATATACGTTTTACAGTGCAAATATTAAGGTAGCATTCAGTTATAGATACATAGAATCTGCTAATTTTTATTTTTTATATATTTATTTATTCTCTAAGTAATAATTTTTTCTATAAGTATTAATGAAGGTTATTCTAATATACTCCTTGATTTTCAAAAATGACTTTATATTTTAAGAGCAATTTTAGGATTGAAATTGAGAGGAAAGTATAAACATTTGCCATATACCACCCACCATTCACCCATGCAGAGCTTCCCCCATTATCGACCTCACTCACCAGATGGCACTTTTTTTTTTTAATGATGAACCTACATCATTATCACTCAAAGTCCACTGTTTACACTTTGGTGTTGTACATTCTATGGGTTTGTACAAATGTATAATGACACATATTCATCATAAAAATATACAGATATTTCCACTGCCCTAGAAATTCTCTGTGGCATGCTTATTCATCTGTCCCCACCCCTACCACTGGCAACCACTAATCTTTTATTGTCTCCATAGTTTTGCCTTTTCCAAAATGTGATATACTTGGATGCATATTTTCAGATTGGCTTCTTTCACTCAGCAATATGCATTACAGCTTCCTTCATGTCTTTTCATGGCTTGATAGCTCATTTCTTTTTAGCTCTGAATAATATTCTATTGCCTAGTTGTGCCAGTTTATTTCTCCATTTAGCTATTAAAGGACATCTTGGTTGCTTCCAAGATTCGGCAAATAAATAAAACTTCTATAAACTTTCACGTGCAGTTTTTCTGTGGACACAAGTTTTCAATTCCTTTGGGTAAATACAAAGTAGTGTGATTGGTGGATCATATGGTAAGAGTATATTGTATTTTGTAAGAAATCATTTTCATCTTGTAAGAAACTATCTTCCAATGTGGCTGTAACATTTATGCCCACAAGCATTGTATGAGAGTTGCTGTGGCTCCACATCATTGCCAGCATTTGGTGTTGTCAGTGTTCTAGATTTTGGCCATTCTAATAGGTATACAGTGCTATCTCCCTGTTGTTTTAATTTGTATTTCCCTGATGACATGCAAAAATTTTTTCTATATGATGTGGAACATCTTTTCACATGCTTACTTGCTATCTGTATATCTTCTTTAGTGAAGTGTCTGTTAAGGTCTTTGGCCCATTTTAAAATTAGGTTGTTTATTTTCTTACTGTTGAGGTTTAAGTGTTTTCTGTATACTTTTTAAAAAATTATTTATTTATTTATTTATTTAGGCCACACCAGGTCTTAGTTGCAGTGTGCAGCATGCGGGCTTCTTAGTGGCGGCATGTGGACTCTTAGTTGAGGCATGCATGCAGGATCTTAGTTGCGGCATGCATGTGGGATCTAGTTCCCCGACCTGGGATCGAACCTGTGCCAACTGCATTGGGAGTGCGGAGTCTTACCCACTGAACTACCTGGGAAGTCCCTCTTTGTATACTTTGGGTAATAGTCCTTCATCAAACATTTCTTTGGCAAATATTTTCTCCTGGTCTGTGGCTTCACTTCTCATTCTCTTGTGATTGTCTTTCATAGAGCAGAAGTTTTAAATGTTAATGAAGTCCCAATTATTAATTATTTCTTTCCTGAATCATGTCTTTGGTGTTACATCTAATAAGGCATTACCATGCTGAAGATCATCTAAGTTTTCTCCTATGTGATTTCTATAGTTTTACACTCTTGCATTTTACATTTAGGTCTATGATCCATTTTGAGATAATTTTGATGAACAGTGTAAGGTCTCTGTCTAGATTTACTTTTTTGCATGTGGATATCCATTTGTTGAAGGGACTATCTTTGCTCCATTGTATTGCCTTTACTCTTTTGTCAAATATCAGTTGACTATATTTATGAAAATCTATTTCTGGGCTCTCCACTCTGTTCCACTGATCTATTTTGTCTATTCTTTCACCAATACAACACTCTCCTGATTACTGTAGCTTTAGAATAAGTCTTGAAGTTGAGTAGCATCAGTCCTCCAACTTCATTCCTCTTCAATATTGTGTTGGCTATTGAGTTTTTTTCATCTCTGTATAAACTTCAGAATCAGTTTGTCCACATCCATGAAATAACTTGCTGGGATTTTAATTGGGATAATATTGTATCCACGGATAAAGTTGGAAAGAACTGACATTTTGACAATATTGACTAATTCTAACCATGAACATGGAATCTCTCTCCATTTATTTAGTTCTTTGATTCATTTACCAGAGTTTTGTAGTTTTCCTCATTATAGATATTGTACATATTTTGTTATAGTTATACCCAAGTATTTAATTTTGGGGGTTGCTAATGTAAATAGTATTGAGTTTTACTTTCAGATTCCACTTGTTCATTATCATTATATAGGAAACCAATTGACTTTTGTATATTAGCCTTGTATCCTGCATCCTTACTATAATTGCTTATTTGTTCCAGTTTTTGTTGATTCTTTCAGATTTTCTACATAGACAATCATGTCATCTGCAAATAAAGGCAGTTTTATGTCTTCCTTGCTAAACTATATAGCTTTCCCCCTCAAATTTCAGCTTTATTTAGATATGACTGAAATAAAATTGTAAGATATTTAAAGTGTACATCATAGTAATTTGATATATGTATACGTTGTGAACCAATCTGTATACTTTTTATTGCCTTATTGCATTAGCAAGGAGTTCCAGTACAATGTTGAAAAGGAGTGGTGCGAGCAAGACATCCTTGCCTCCTACCTGATTTTAGTGAGAAAGCTTCAAGTTTTTCACCATTAAGTATGACGTTAGTTGTAGGGATTTTGTAGATAGTCTTTCTCAAGTTGAGAATGTCACCCTCTATTCCTAGTTTGCTGAGAGTTTTTATCATGAATGGGAGTTGAATTTTGTCAAATGTTTTTTTGACATCTATTGACATGATCATGTGTTTTTTCTTTTTCAGTCTGTTGATGTGATGTATTGCATTAATTGATTTTTAAATGTTGAAACAGCTGTACATACCTGAGATAAATCCCACTAGGTATGATATATAATCCTTTTTATACTTTTATACTTTTGTAAATTTGGTTTGTTAATATTTTGTTGAGAATTGTTGCATGTATGTTCTTAAGTGATATTGGTCTCTGGTTTCATTTTCTTGTAATGTCTTTGTCTGATTTTGTTACCTGGCTAATGCTGGCCACACAGAGTAAGTTAAGATAATCCAAACAGAAAATAAATAAAGAAACAGAAGCTTTAAATGACACAATAGACCAGATAGATTTAACTGATATTTATAAGACATTCCATCCAAAAACAGCAGATTACACTTTCTTCTCAAGTGCGCACGAAACATTCTCCAGGATAGATCACATCTTGGATCACAAATCAAGCCTCAGTAAATTTAAGAAAACTGAAATCATATCAAGCATCTTTTCTGACCACAACACTATGAGATTAGAAATCAATTACAGGGAAAAAAATGTAAAAAACACAAACACATGGAGGCTAAACAATACGTTACTAAATAACCAAAAGATCACTGAAGAAATCAAAGAGGAAATAAAAAAATACCTAGAGAAAAATGACAATGAAAACACGACGATCCAAAAACTATGGGATGCAGCAAAAGCAGTTCTAAGAGGGAATTTTATAGCTATACAAGCCTACCTCAAGAAACAAGAAAAATCTCAAATAAACAATCTAACCTTATACCTAAAGGAACTAGAGAAAGAAGAACAAACAAAACACAAAGTTAGCAGAAGGAAAGAAATCACAAAGATCAGAGCAGAAATAAATGAAATAGAAACAAAGAAAACAATAGCAAAGATCAATAAAACTAAAGGCTGGTTCTTTGAGAAGATAAACAAAGTTGATAAACCATTAGCCAGACTCATCAAGAAAAAGAGGGAGAGCACTCAAATCAATAAAATTAGGAATGAAAAAGGAGAAGTTACAACAGACACCGCAGATATACAAAGCATCCTAAGAGACTACTACAAGCAACTCTATGCCAATAAAATGGACAACCTGGAAGAAATGGACAAATTCTTAGAAAGGTATAACCTTCCAAGACTCAACCAGGAAGAAATAGAAAATATGAACAGACCAATCACAAGCCCTGAAATTGAAACTGTGATTAAAAATCTTCCAACAAACAAAAGTCCAGGACCAGATGGCTTCACAGGTGAATTCTATCAAACATTTAGAGAAGAGCTAACATCCATCCTTCTCAAACTCTTCCAAAAAATTGCAGAGGAAGGAACACTCCCAAACTCATTCTATGAGGCCACCATCACCCTGATTCCAAAACCAGACAAAGTTACCACAAAAAAAGAAAATTACAGACCAATATCACTGATGAATATACATGCAAAAATCCTTAACAAAATACTAGCAAACAGAATCCAACAACACATTAAAAGGATCATACACGATGATCAAGTGGAATTTACCCCAGGGATGCAAGGATTCTTCAATATATGCAAATCATCAATGTGTTACACCACATTAAAAAATTGAAGAATAAAAACCATATGATCATCTCAGTAGATGCAGAAAAAGGTTTTGACAACATTCAACATCCATTTATGATAAAAACTCTCCAGAAGGTGGGCATAGAGGGAACCTACCTCAACATAAGGAAGGTCATATATGACAAACCCACAGCAAACATCATTCTCAATGGTGAAAAACTGAAAGCATTTCTTCTAAGATCAGGAACAAGACAAGGATGTCCACTCTCGCCACGATTATTCAACATAGATTTGGAAGTCCTTGCCACGGCACTCAGAGAAGAAAAAGAAATAAAAGGAATCCAAATCAGAAAAGAAGAAGTAAAACTGTCACTGTTTGCAGATGACATAATACTATACATAGAGAATCCTAAAGATGCCACCAGAAAACTACTAGAGCTAATCAATGAATTTGGTAAAGTAGCAGGATACAAAATTAATGCACAGAAATCTCTTGCATTCCTATACACTAATGATGAAAAATCTAAAAGAGAAATTAAGGAAACACTCCCATTTACCATTACAACAAAACAAATAAAATACCTAGGAAGACAAAAGACCTGTATGCAGAAAACTATAAGACACTGATGAAAGAAATTAAAGATGATACCAACAGGTGGAGAGATATACCATGTTCTTGGATTGGAAGAATCAATATTGTGAAAATGACTCTACTACCCAAAGCAATCTACAGATTCAATGCAATCCCTATCAAATGCCAATGGCATTTTTTACAGAACTAGAACAAAAAATCTTAAAGTCTGTATGGAGACACAAAAGACCCCAAATAGCCAAAGCAGTCTTGAGGGAAAAAAATGGAGCTGGAGGAATCAGACTTCCTGACTTCAGACTATACTACAAAGCTACAGTAATGAAGACAATATGGTACTGACACAAAAACAGAAACATAGATCAATGGAACAAGATAGAAAGCCCAGAGATAAACCCACGCACCTATGGTCAACTAATCTATGACAAAGGAGGCAAGGATATATGATGGAGAAAAGACAGTCTCTTCAATAAGTGGTGCTGGGTAAACTGGACAGCTACATGTAAAAGAATGAAATTACAACACTCCCTAACACCATACACAAAAATAAACTCAAAATGGATTTGAGACCTAAATGTAAGACCGGACACTATAAAACTCTTAGAGGAAAACATAGGAAGAACACTCTTTGACATAAATCACAGCAAGATCTTTTTTGATCCACTTCCTACAGTAATGGAAATGAAAACAAAAATAAACAAATGGAACCTAATGAAACTTCAAAGCTTTTGCACAGCAAAGGAAACCATAAACAAGACGAAAAGACAACCCTCAGAATGGGAGAAAATATTTGCAAACGAATCAACGGACAAAGGATTAACCTCCAAAATATATAAACAGCTCATGCAGCTAAATATTAGAAAAACAAACAACGCAATCCAAAAATGGGCAGAAGATCTAAATAGACATTTCTCCAAAGAAGACATACAGATGGGCAAGAAGCACATGAAGAGCTGCTCAACATCACTAATTATTAGAGAAATGCAAATCAAAACTACAATGAGGTATCACCTCACACCAGTTAGAATGGGCGTCATCAGAAAATCTACAAACAACAAATGCTAGAGAGGGTGTGGAGAAAAGGGAACCCTCTTGCACTGTTGGTGGGAACGTAAATTGATACAGCCACTATGGAGAACAGTATGGAGGTTCTTTAAAAAGGAATCCTGGGCCTCCCTGGTGGCGCAGTGGTTGAGAGTCCGCCTGCCGATGCAGGGGATACGGGTTCGTGCCCCGGTCTGGGAGGATCCCATATGCCGCGGAGCGGCTGGGCCCGTGAACCATGGCCGCTGGGCCTGCGCATCCGGAGCCTGTGCTCCGCAACGGGGGAGGCCACAACAGTGAGAGGCCCGCATACCGCAAAAAAAAAAAAAGGAATCCTATTCCTGGGGACCCAGGAATCCCACTACTGGGCATATACCCAGAGAAAACCGTAATTCAAAAAGACACATGCACCCCAATGTTCATTGCAGCAGTATTTACAATAGCCAGGTCATGGAAGCAACCTAAATGCCCATCAACAGACGAATGTATAAAGAAGATGTGGTACATATATACAATGGAATATTACTCAGCCATAAAAAGAACGAAATTGGGTCATTTGTTGAGACGTAGATGGATCTAGAGACTCTAATACAGAGTGAAGTAAGTCAGAAAGAGAAAAACAAATATCGTATATTAACGCATATATGTGGAACCTAGAAAAATGGTATAGATGAACAGGTTTGCAGGGCAGAAATTGAGACACAGATGTAGAGAACAAATGTATGGACACCAAGGGGGGAAAGCGGCAGGGGGGTGGTAGTGGTGGTGTGATGAATTGGGCGATTGGGATTGACATGTATACACAGATATGTATAAAATTGATGACTAATAAGAACCTGCTGTATAAAAAAATAAATAAATAAAATGAAAAAATATAAATTTTAGGACAATTTGTTTTTAGGATGACCAACAGTCTGTGTTTGCCTGGGACTGTTCTAGTTTGAGCACTGAAAGTTATGAGTTTCAGTAAAATCCACAGTCCTTGACAAACTGAGACGATAGGTAAGTGTATTTGTGATGCAGCAATAGATCATTAATACACTTATGCATATTCTATTTCTCATGGATGCAGGTGTATTTTCAAGATATATTCCTAGAAGTGGATTTTTTGAGGTCTAAGTGGTAAATTCATCTAGAATTCCAAATTCCCCTTTGTAGGGATTGTAACATTTCATACTCCCATCTGCAATATGAAAGTGCCTGTTTCTCTGTGGTCTCTTAAGTTTCTTCTAATTATCTTTTTTTGATAATTAAGTTAATTTAATATTTGATTATATGTGTAAGTGTAAGCTGACTCAAATTAGAATAAAGTAAAAAAAAAGTATTCCTTCTGTTTCTATTCTCTGAGACTGTAGATAATTGGTTTAATTTCTTCTTAAATGTTTGGTAGAATTAACCAGTGAACCCATGTGGGCCTGATGCTTTCTGTTTTGGAATTGTTATAGATTATTGACTCAATTTCTTTAATAGATATAGGCCTATTCAGGTTATCTATTTCTTTGTGTGTGAGTTTTGACAGATTGTGTCTTTAAAGGAATTGGTCCGTTCCATCTAGGTCATCCAATTTGTGGGCACAAAGTTGTTTATAGTATTCCTTTACTATCCTTTCAATTCCTGTGGAATCTGTAGTGATGTCCTCTCTTTCACATGTGATATTAGTAAATTGGGTCCTCTCTTTTTTTCCTAATTGGCCTGGCTACAGACATCAATTTTATTGATTTCTGCCCTAGTTCTTACTATTTCTTTTCTTCTGCTTACTTTGAGTTTAATTTGTTCTTTTTCTAGTTTCCTAAGGTGGAAATATTCATTTTAGATTTTTCTTCTTTTCTAATACTTGCTTTCAATGTGATAAACTTCCCTCTAAGCATTGTTTTCACTGCATCCCACAAATTTTAATAAGTTGTTTTCATTAAGTTTAAAATATTTCTAAATTTCTTTTGAGATTTCTTCTTTGATCCATTTTTTATTTAGAAGTGTGTTGTTTAATCTCCATATATTTTGGGATTTTTTTTTAGCTGTCTTTCTGTGATTGATTCCTAGTTTATTCCATTATGGTCTGAGACAACAGCACTGTATGATTTCCAGTCTTTTAAATTTGTTAAGGTGTGTTTTATGTCCCAGAAAGTGGTTTATTTTGGTAAATGTTCCATTTAAGCTTGAGATAAATGTGAGTGCTGCTGTTTTGGATGAAGCAGTCTATCGATATCAGTTATATCCAGTCGATTGAAGGTGTTGTTGAGTTCAGATAGTCCTTACTGATTTTCATCCTGCGGAACTGTTCATTTCTGAGAGAGGGATGTGGAAGTCTCCAACTGTAATAGTGAATTCATCTACTCTTCCCTGCAGTTCTATCAGCATTTGTCTCATGTTTGATGTTGTGTTAGTAGATGTATACACATTAAAAATTGTTATATTTTCTTGGAGAATTGAACCCTTTATCACTTACGTAAGCCTCTTCTTTATCACTGATAACTTTCCTTACTTTGAAACCTAGTTTGTCTGAAATTAAAATAGCTAACTCCTGCTTTCTTTCTTTTGATTAGTGCTAGCATGGTAACACTATTTTTCTCTAACCATTTACTTTTTTTTTCTCTCTAACATCAACTCTTTATCGTATCAACACTAGCTGAATCAAATATCACAAAGTAAACACCAAAGGCTTCTCAAAAATCATATTTACACAGTGTTTTACAATATATGGAAATGCTTATTCTACAGTAAGTTTTTAAATACTAAATTTGATCTGATGTCATATGTAAAAAAGTATGCAAAGAAAAAATTTTTAACATATGTATATATGTGCATAGAAAAAAACAGAAGAAAATACGCCAAAATGCTAGCAGTGGTTGTCTGGGTGGTGTGATGCCGCAAGGCAGGCGGGCAGCCTCTTTATCTAGGAGCCACATGGTGGGGGCCTTGACACATCCTGCCCTGGATTTCTCTGCACAATCCGAGTGTTCTACCATGAGCATGCATTTTATCAGCAGAAATTCTTTTTAAAAATCACTGAAGAGGGCTTCCCTGGTGGCGCAGTGGTTGGGAGTCCGCCTGCCAATGCAGGGGGCACGGGTTCGGGCCCTGGTCCGGGAGGATCCCACATGCCGCGGAGTGGCTGGGCCCGTGAGCCACGGCTGCTGAGCCTGCGCTCTGGAGCCCGTGAGGCACAACTACTGAGCCCACGTGCCTCAACTGCTGAGGCCCGTGTGCCTGGAGCCCGTGCTCTGCAGCGGGAGGGGCCACCACGGTGAGAGGCCCGTGCGCCGCAGCGGGGAGTGGCCCCCGCTCGCCACAACTAGAGGGAGCCCACGCGTAGCAATGAGGACCCAGCGCAGCCAAAAATAAATACGTAAATAAATTTATAAAAAAAAAAAAAAAAATCACTGAAGATATGGGAATTCCCCGGCAGTCCAGAGGTTAGGACTCCTCGCTTTCACTGCCCAGGGCCTGGGTTCAATCCCTGGTCGGGGAACTAAGATCCTGCAAGCCACACAGTGCAGCCAAAAAAAAAAAATCACTGCAGATAGAAATCTGTTATCTTCAACCTCTGCCTTGGTTGGGATGGTTACGTGTATGTTGACATTGGTCATGACCCCTCAAACCACACACTTAAAGTCTGTGCATTTATTATGTCAAGTATGCCTCAATTTTAAACTGTAGCAGGACAAAACCAGTCACTGCAGCAGGGCTGTTTCACATCCACTCACTTCTGGAGCAGAAGCCTTTCCCAACCACGCCTGTTTCCCCTCCATAATGACTTCAGGAAGCATCCCTGATCTGAACAGGATTCAGGGTAACTTAGGAAACTGCTTTCAATGCAGTATTTTAAAGTTGAAGAAATTGACAGGAAAGGAAATCAGTGGGAATATCGAGGTAGTAATGGGATGTTAGCACACAAAGGAGGCACAGTCATGTCACCACGGACAAAGTGGGAGCAGAGCAGGGCCCCTGTGGCCAAAGGCCATCACAGGGCTGTGTGTCCCTTTCGGGCTACAGGCACAGGGTCACAATACCTTGGGGAGAAGCAGCCCAGCCTTCTCTTTCCTCCCTGATAGGTGTATCCATTTACTTTTAATCTATATGTTTCATTATCTTTAAAGTGGTTTCCTGTAGACAACTTATACTTGGGTCTTATTTTCTGACCCACTGTGATGATCTTTTAATTGATGCATTTAGACCATTGACATTACTGATATATTTGGATTTATATCTACTATATTTGTTACTGTTTTATATTTTTTGCCCTTGTTCTTTGTTCCTATTTTTGTCTTCCACTCTTTTTCTGCCTCTTGTTTTTTTTTAAATTGAAGTATAGTTGATTTACAATATTGTGTTAATTTCAGATGTACAGCAAAGTGATGATTCAGAGATACACACACACACATATACACTCTTTTTAAAAAATTCTTCTTCATTATAGTTTATTACAAGATACTGAATAGAGTTCCCTGTGCTATACAGTAAAATCTTATTGTTTATCTATTTTATATATGGTAGTGTGCATCTGTTAATTCCATACTCCCAATTTATTCCTCCCCACCTTCCCCTTTGGTAACCATAAATATGTTTTCTATACCTGTGAGTCTGTTTCTGTTTTGTAAGTAAATTAATTTGTACTACTTTTTAGATTCCACATATAAGTGATAGCATATAATATTTGTCTTTCTCTGTCTGACTTACTTCATTTAGTTTCATAATCTCTGTGTCCATCCATGTAGCTGTAATGGCATTATTTCACTCTTTTCTATGGCTGAGTAATATTTCACTCTCTCCCCACCCCATATATATATATATATATACACACACACATCATCTTCTTTATCCATTCATCTGTTGATGGACACTTGGATTGCTTCCATGTCTTGGCTATTGTAAATAGTGCTGCTATGAACATTGGGATGTGTGAATCTTTTCCAATTAGAGTTTTCATCTTTTCTGAATATATGCCCAGGAATGGGACTGCTGGATCATATGGCAACTCTATTTTTAGTTTTTTAAGGAGCCTCCAGATTGTTTTCCATAGCGGCTGTATCAATTTACATTCCCACCAACAGTGCAAGAATGTTCCCTTTTCTCCACACCCTCTCCAGCATTTGTTGTTTGTAGATTTTCTGATGATGCCCATTCTTACTGGTGTGAGGTGATACCTTATTGTAGTTTTTTTTTTTTTTTTTTTTTTTTTTTTGCGGTACGTGGGCCTCCCACTCTTGTGGCCCCTCCCGTTGCGGAGCACAGGCTCCGGACACGCAGGCCCAGTGGCCATGGCTCATGGGCCCAGCCACTCCGCGGCATGTGGGATCTTCCCGGACCAGGGCTTGAACCTGTGTCCTCTGCATTGGCAAGTGGATTCTTTCTTTTTTTTTTTTCCCGGTACGCGGGCCTCTCACTGTTGTGGCCTCTCCCGCTGCAGAGCACAGGCTCAGGATGCGCAGGCTCAGCGGCCATGGCTCACGGGCCCAGCCGCTCCGCGGCATGTGGGATCCTCCCGGACCGGGGCACGAACCCGCATCCCCTGCATTGGCAGGCAGACTCTCAACCACTGCACCACCAGGGAAGCCCTTATTGTAGTTTTGATTTGCATTTCTCTAATAATTTGTGATGCTGAGCAGCTTTTCATGTGCTTCTTGGCCACCTGTATGTCTTCTTTGGAGAAATGTCTATTTAGGTCTTCTGCCCATATATATATATTTTTTCTGTCAATGAGTTGTATGAGCTGTTTGTATATTTTGGAAATTAAGCCCTTGTTGGTCGCATTGTTTGCAAACATTTTCTCCCAGTCCACTGGCTGTCTTTTTGTTTTGTTTATGGTTTCCGTTGCTGTGCAAAAGCTTCTAAGTTGGATTATGTCCTCATCATCTATTTTTGCTCTTATTTCTATTGCTTTGGGAGACTGACCTAAGAAAACATTGCTACAATTTATGTCAGAGACTGTTTTGCCTATGTTCTCTTCTAGGAGTTTTATGGCAACATGTCTTATATTTAAGTCCTTAAGCCTTTTGAGTTTATTTTTGTGTATGTTGTGAGGGAGTGTTGTAACTTCACTGATTTACATGCAGCTGTCCTGCTTTCCCAACACTACTTGCTGAAGAGACTGTCTTTTCTCCATTGTATATTCTTGCCTCCTTTGTTCAAGAGTAATTGACTGTAAATGTGTGGGTTTATTTCTGGGCTCTCTTTTCTGTTCCATTGATCTATATGCCTGTTTTTGTCCCAACACCACACTGTTTTGATTACTGTAGCTTTGTAGTACTGTCTAAAGTCTGGAAGGGTTATGCCTCCAGCTTTCTTCTTTTTTTTTTTTTTTGCGTTACATGGGCCTCTCACTGTTGTGGCCTCTCCTGTTGCAGAGCACAGGCTCCGGACGCGCAGGCTCACTGGCCATGGCTCACGGGCCCAGCCGCTCCGCAGCATGTGGGATCTTCCTGGACTGGGGCACGAACCAGTGTCCCCTGCATCGGCAGGTGGACTCCCAACCAGTGCACCACCAGGGAAGGCCTCCAGCTTTGTTCTTTTTCCTCAGGATTGCTTTGGCAATTCTGTCTTTTGTGGTTCCATATAAATTTTAGGACTATTTGTTCTAGTTCTGTGAAAAACGTTATGGGTAATTTGATAGGGATCGCATTAAACCTGTAGATAGCTTTGGGTAGTATAGCCATTTTAATTTTTCCAATCCAAGAGCATGGGCTATCTTTCCATTTCCTTGAACCCTCAATTTCCTTTACCTATGTTTTATAGTTCTAAGCATATAAGTCTTTCACCTCCTTGATTAGGTTTATTCCTAGGTTTTTTGTTTTTTATGTTTTGCGGTACACAGGCCTCTCACTGCCATGGCCTCTCCCGCCACGGAGCACAGGCTCCGGACATGCAGGCCCAGCAGCCATGGCTCATGGGCCTAGCCGCCCCGGGGCATGAACCCATGTCCCCTGCATCGGCAGGCGGACTCTCAACCACTGCGCCACCAGGGAAGCCCTCCTAGGTATTTTTAAATGCAATTTTACACAATTTTATTTAACTTTCTCTTTCTGATATTACATTGTTAGTGTAAAGAAATGCAACAGATTTCTGTATATTAATCTTGTATCCTACTACCTTGCTTAATTCATTTATCAGTTCTAATAGTTTTTGTGTGGAGTCTTCAGGGTTTTCTATATAGCATGTCATCTGCACGTAATGACAATTTTACTCTTCCCTTCCAATTTGGATGCTTTTTATTTCTTTTTCTTTCTTATTTTTGTGGCTAGGACTTCCAATACTATGTTGAATAGATGTGGTGAGAATGGGCATCCTTGTCTTGTTTAGTGGGAAGACTTTCAGCTTTTTGTTTAGTATTATGTTGGCTGTGGGTTTGTCATAAATGGCTTTAATTATGTTGAGATATGTTCCCTCTATACCCAATTTGGCAAGAGTTTTTATCATGAATAAATGTTGATTTTTCTTGTTGTTGCTGTTGAATTTTATTAAATGATTTTCTGCATCTATTGAGAAGATCATGTGGTTTTTGTCTTTTCTTTTGTTAATGTGGTATATCAAATTGATTGATTTGCATATGCTAAACCATCTTTGTGACCCTGGAATGAAACTAACTTGATCATAGTGTATGATCCTTTTTATTTGTTGTTGGATTCAGTTTGCTAAAATTATGCTGAGGATTTTTGCATCTACATTCACCAAAGATATTGGCTTGTCATTTTCTTTTTGGGTAGTGTCTTTGTCTGGTTTTGGTATCAGGGTGATGTTGGCTTCATAGAATGACTTTGGGAGTGTTCCCTCCTCTTCAATCTTTTGGAAGAGTTTGAGAAGAATAGGTATAAGTTCTTTGTTTATTTAGTGGAATTCCCCAGTGAAGCCATGCAGTCCTGGATTGTCATTTGAAGAAGTTTTTAAATTACAGATTCCATTTTAGTTCTAGTATGGTCAATTCAAATTATCTATTTCTTCTTGATTCAGTTTTGATAGGCTGTATGTTTCTAGAAATTTGTCCATTTCTTCTAGGTTGTCCAATTTGTTGGCATATAACTGTTCACAGTATTCTCTTATCTGCCTCTTGTGGTTTTATTTTCTTTTTGCTATAAATACCTACAGAACTTAGTTTTATGGGTTTTTCTTCCCTTTTTTTTCCTATTATGGTTTTTTTTTTTTTTTTTTTTGCTGTACGCGGGCCTCTCACTGCTGTGGCCTCTCCCGTTGCGGAGCACAGGCTCCGGACACACAGGCTCCGCGGCCATGGCTCGCGGGCCCAGCCGCTCCGCGGCATGTGGGATCTTCCGGGATCGGGGCACGAACCCGTGTCCCCTGCATCGGCAGGCGGACTCTCAACCACTGCGCCACCAGGGAAGCCCCCTATTATGGTTTTAAATGAGCATTTATATGATTCCACTTTCTCTCCTTTCTTAGCATATCAGTTATACCTCAATTTTTGCTTTTTTGTTGGTTGTCCTAGAGTTTTCAATATACATTTACAATAGTCCAAATCCACTTTCAAATAACACTACACCACTTCACATGTAGTATACCTCATAATAACAAAATAACAAAATAATTCTAATTCCTTCCTCCTATTCCTTATATTATTGCTGTTATTCATTTCACTTATATATGCAAATACTTAAGTATATATATATACATATATAAAACATATAGATAGTTGCATATATTTTCGGTATTATTATTTTGAATAAACTACTGCTGGTTCAATTAAGAATAAGGAAGATAAAAGTTCTTATTTTATCTTCACTTTTTTCTTCTTTTGATGTTCTTCCTTTCTTTAAGTAGGTCTGAGTTTCTGAACTACATTAGTTTCCTTCACTGTAAAGAACTTGTTTTTTGTTTTTTTTTAGGGAAGGCTGGTCTACTGGCAACAAATTCTCTCAATTTTTGTTTGTCAATTTTCCCTTCAGTTTTGAAGGTAATTTCACATGATATAGAATTCTACGTTGGTGGGTTTTTTCTCCCAACAGTTTAAATATTTCACTCTTCCACACTCTTCTTGTTTGCATGGTTTCTGAGGAGGTGTTGGATGTAATTCTTATTTTGTTCCTTCATAGGTAAGGTGTTTTTTAACTCTGTCCTCTTTCAGGATGTTTTTCTTTATCTTTGTTTTTTTTTATTTGAAAGTGATGTGCTAAGGTATAGTTTTGGGGGACATTTACCCTGCTTGGTGTTCTCTGGGCTCCCTGGATCTGTGGTTAGGTGTCTAACATTAATTTGGGGGAAATTCTCAGTCATTTTTGTTTCAAATAGTTCTTCTGTTCCTTTCTTTCTTCTGATAGTAACATTACACTTATGTTAAAGTTTTTCTAGTTGTCCCACAGTCTTTGTGTAAGCAGACAGGGTGGAGGGTCCCTGGAGAAAGAGAACCAGGCATGGCTTTCTTGACATAAGGGAAGACATTTTTGGCCTAGGACATTTTGTGATCTAATCCTGGCCACAGTGCTTGAACTTGAACAGGTCTCAGTAATTAATGATCTTAAGGGAATAAAAGAACGTAGGAACAAACAACTGTTATCAGGCCAGAGAAGTAACAATAGCAAAGAATATATAACTGCTGTAAAGACTCCCAATTCTGTTTCAATGGTAAAGATTAGTCTAGAACTTGGGGACGAGGGTAAGATGGCGGAAGAGTAAGACGCAGAGATCACCTTCCTCCCCACAGATACACCAAAAATACATCTACACGTGGAACAACTCCTACAGAACACCTAATGAACGCTGGCAGAAGACCTCAGACTTCCCAAAAGGCAAGAAATTCCCCACGTACCTGGGTAGGGCAAAAGAAAAAAGAATAAACAGAGACAAAAGGATAGGAACGGGACCTGCACCAGTGGGAGGGAGCTGTGAAGGAGGAAAGGTTTCCACACACTAGGAAGCCCCTTTGTGGGCGGAGACTGCGGGTGGCGGAGGGGGAAAGCTTCAGAGCCGCGGAAGAGAGCACAACAACAGGGGTGCGGAGGGCAAAGCGGTGAGATTTCTGCACAGAGGAGTGATGCCAACCGGCACTCACCAGCCCGAGAGGCTTGTCTGCTCACCCTCCAGGGCGGGAGGGGCTGGGAGCTGAGGCTTGGGATTCGGTCGGAGCGCAGGGAGAGGACTGGGGTTGGCAGCATGAACACAGCCTGCAGGGGGTTAGTGCACCACGGCTAGATGGGAGGGAGTCCCGGGAAAAGTCTGGACCTGTCGAAGAGGCAAGAGACTTTTTCTTCCCTCTTTGTTTCCTGGTGCACAAGAAGGGATTAAGAGCGCTGCTTAAAGGAGCTCCAGAGATGGGCGCGAGCCGCGGCTAAAAGCGAAGACCCCAGAGACGGGCATGAGACGCTAAGGCTGCTGCTGCCGCCACCAAGAAGCCTGTGTGCGAACACAGGTCACTATCCACACCCCCCTTCCGGGGAGGCTGTGCAGCCTGCTACTGCCAGGGTCCCAGGATCCACGGACAACTTCCCCAGGAGAACACACGGCGCGCCTCAGGCTGGTGCAACGTCACGCCGGCCTCTGCCACTGCAGGCTCACCCCGCATTCCGTAGCCCTCCCTCCCCCTGGCCTGAGTGAGCCAGAGTCCCCGAAGCAGCTGCTCCTTTAACCCCGTCCTGTCTGAGAAAAGAACAAACGCCCTCCGGCGACCTACATGCAGAGACGGGGCCAAATCCAAAGCTGAGCCCCAGGAGCTGTGAGAACAAAGAAGAGAAAGGGAAATCTCTCCCAGCAGCCTCAGAAGGAGCAGATTAAAGCTCCACAATCAACCTGATGTACCCTGCATCTGTGGAATACATGAATAGGCAACGAATCATCCCAAATTGAGGAGGTAGACTTTGAGAGCAAGATTTATGATTTTTATCCCCTTTTCCTCTTTTTGTGAGTGTGTATGTGTATGCTTCTGTGTGAGATTTTGTCTGTATAGCTTTGCTTCCACCATTTGTCCTAGGGTTCTATCCGTCCAGTTTTTTTGTTGTTGTTTTTAATTTTTTTTCTTAATAATTATTTTTTATCTTAATAACTTTACTTTATTTTACCTTACTTTATTTTATTTTACTTTATCTTCCTTCTTTTTTCCCTCCTTCCTTCCTTCCTCCCTCCCTCCTCTTTCTTTCTCCCTTTCTTTCTTTCTTTTTCTTTCTTTCTAATTCTACTAATTCTTTCTACTTTTTCTCCCTTTTACTCTGAGCCGTGTGGATGAAAGGCTCTTGGTGCTGCAGCCAGGAGTCAGTGCTGTGCTTCTGAGGTGGGAGAGCCAACTTCAGGACACTGGTCCACAAGAGACCTCCCAGCTCCACATAATATCAAATGGCGAAAATCTCCCAGAGATCTCCATCTCAACACCAGCACCCAGCTTCACTCAACGACCAGCAAGCTACAGTGCTAGAAACCCTATGCCAAACAACTAGCAAGACAGGAACACAACCCCACCCATTAGCAGAGAGGCTGCCTAAAATCATAAGTCTACAGACACCCCAAAACACACCACCAGACGTGGACCTGCCCACCAGAAAGACAAGATCCAGGCTCATCCACCAGAACACAGGCACTAGTCCCCTCCACCAGGAAGCCTACACAACCCACTGTACCAACCTTAGCCACTGGGGACAGACACCAAAAACAAAGAGAACTACGAACGTGCAGCCTGCAAAAAGGCAACCCCAAACACAGTAAGATAAGCAAAATGAGAAGACAGAAAAACACACAGCAGGTGAAGGAGCAAGATAAAAACCCACCAGACCTAACAAATGAAGAGGAAATTGGCAGTCTACCTGAAAAATAATTCAGAATAATGATAGTAAGGATGATCCAAAATCTTGGAAATAGAATAGACAAAATGCAAGAAACATTTAACAAGGACCTAGGAGAACTAAAGATGAAACAAGCAATGATGAACAACACAATAAACGAAATTAAAAATACTCTAGATGGGATCAATAGCAGAATAACTGAGGCAGAAGAACGGATAAGTGAGGTGGAAGATAAAATAGTGGAAATAACTGCTGCAGAGCAGAATTAAGAAAAAAGAATGAAAAGAACTGAGGACAGTCTCAGAGAACTCTGGGACAACATTAAACCCACCAACATGCGAATTATAGGGGTTCCAGAAGAAGAAGAGAAAAGAAAGGGACTGAGAAAATATTTGAAGAGATTATAGTTGAAAACTTCCCTAATATGGGAAAGGAAATAGTTAATCAAGTCCAGGAGGCACAGAGAGTGCCGTACAGGATAAATCCAAGGAGAAATATGCCAAGACACATATTAATCAAACTGTCAAAAATTAAATACAAAGAAAACATATTAAAAGCAGCAAGGGAAAAACAACAAATAACACACAAGGGAATCCCCATAAGGTTAACAGCTGATATTTCAGCAGAAACTCTGCAAGCCAGAAGGGACTGGCAAGACATATTTAAAGTGATGAAGGAGAAAAACCTGCAACCAAGATTGCTCTACCCAGCAAGGATCTCATTCAGATTTGATGGAGAAATTAAAACCTTTACAGACAAGCAAAAGCTGAGAGAGTTCAGCACCACCAAACCAGCTTTACAACAAATGCTAAAGGAACATCTCTAGGCAAGAAACACAAGAGAAGGAAAAGACCTACAATAACAAACCCAAAACAATTAAGAAAATGGGAATAGGAACATACATATTGATAATTACCTTAAATGTAAATGGACTAAATGCTCCCACCAAAAGAAACAGATTGGCTGAATGGATACAAAAACAAGACCCATATATATGCTGTCTACAAGAGACCCACTTCAGACCTAGAGACACATACAGACAGAAAGTGAGGGGATGGAAAAAGTTATTCCATGCAAATGGAAACTAAAAGAAAGCTGGAGTAGCAATTCTCATATCAGACAAAATAGACTTTAAAATAAAGACTATTAGAAGAGACAAAGAAGGACACTACATAATGATCAAGGGAGCGATCCAAGAAGAAGATATAACAATTGTAAATATTTATGCACCCAACATAGGAGCACCTCAATACATAAGGCAAATACTAACAGCCATAAAAGGGGAAACCGACAGTAACACATTCATAGTAGGGGACTTTAACATCCCATTTTCACCAATGGACAGATCATCCAAAATGAAAAAAAATAAGGAAACACAAGCTTTAAATGACACATTAAACAACATGGACCTAATTGATATTTATAGGACATTCCATCCAAAAACAACAGAATACACATTTTTCTCAAGTGCTCATGGAACATTCTCCAGGAGATCATATCTTGGGTCACAAATCAAGCCTTGGTAAATTTAAGAAAATTGAAATCGTATCAAGTATCTTTTCTGACCACAACCCTATGAGACTAGATATCAATTACAGGAAAAGATCTGTAAAAAATACAAACACAAGGAGGCTAAACAATACACTACTTAATAACGAAGTGATCACTGAAGAAATCCAAGAGGAAATTGAAAAAAACCTAGAAACAAATGACAATGGAGACACAATGACCCAAAACCTATGGGATGGAGCAAAAGCAGTTCTAAGAGGGAAGTTTATAGCAATACAGTCCTACCTTAAGAAACAGGAAACATCTAGAATAAACAACCTAACCTTGCACCTAAAGCAATTAAAGAAAGAAGAACAGAAAAACCCCAAAGTTAGCAGAAGGAAAGAAATCATAAAAATCAGATCAGAAATAAATGAAAATGAAATGAAGGAAACAATAGCAAAGATCAATAAAACTAAAAGCTGGTTCTTTGAGAAGATAAACAAAATTGAAAAAGCATTAGCCAGACTCATCAAGAAAAAAAGGAAGAAGACTCAAATCAATAGGATTAGAAATGAAAAAGGAGAAGTAACAACTGACACTGCAGAAATACAAAAGATCATGAGAGATTACTACAAGCACCTCTATGCCAATAAAATGGACAACCTGGAAGAAATGGACAAATTCTTAGAAATGCCCAACCTGCCAAGACTGAATCAGGAAGAAATAGAAAATATGAACAGACCAATCACAAGCACTGAAATTGAAACTGTGATTAAAAATCTTCCAACAGACAAAAGCCCAGGACCAGATGGCTTCACAGGCGAATTCTATCAAAGATTTAGAGAAGAGCTAACACCTGTCCTTCTCAAACTCTTCTAAAATACAGCAGAGGGAGGAACACTCCCAAACTCATTCTATGTGGCCACCATCACCTTGATACCAAAACCAGACAAGGATGTCACAAAGAAAGAAAACTACAGGCCAATATCACTGATGAACATAGATGCAAAAATTCTCAACAAAATACTAGCAAACAGAATCCAACAGCACATTAAAAGGATCATACAACATAATCAAGTGGAGTTTATCCCAGGAATGCAAGCATTCTTCAGTATACACAAATCAATCAACGTGATACACCATATTAACAAATTGAAGGAGAAAAACCATATGATCATCTCAATAGATGCAGAGAAAGCTTTCGACAAAATTCAACACCCATTTATGATAAAAACCCTGCAGAAAGTAGGTATAAAGGGAACTTTCCTCAACATAATAAAGGCCATGTATGACAAACCCACAGCCAACATTGTCCTCAATGGTGAAAAACTGAAAGCATTTCCATTAAGATCAGGAAAAGGACAAGGTTGCCCACTCTCACGACTCTTATTCAACTTAGTTTTGGAAGTTTTAGCCACAGCAATCAGAGAAAAAAAGGAAATAAAAGGAATCCAAATCAGAAAAGAAGAAGTAAAGCTGTCACTGTTTGCAGATGACATGATACTCTACACAGAGAGTCCTAAAGATGCTACCAGAAAAATACTAGAGCTAATCAATGAATTTGGTAAAGTAGCTGGATACAAAATTAATGCACAGAAATCTCTCGCATTCCTATACACTAATGATGAGAAATATGAAAGCGAAATCAAGAAAACACTCCCATTTACCACTGCAACAAAAAGAATAAAATAGGTAGGAATAAACCTACCTAAGGAGACAAAAGACCTGTATGCAGAAAACTATAAGACACTGATGAAAGAAATTAAAGATGATACAAATAGATGGAGAGATATACCATGTTCTTGGATTGGAAGAATCAACATTGTGAAAATGACTCTACTACCCAAAGCAATCTACAGATTCAATGCAATCCCTATCAAACTACCAATGGCATTTTTCACAGAGCTAGAACAGAAAATTCACAATTTGTATGGAAACACAAAAGACCCCGAATATCCAAAGCAATCTTGAGAACGAAAAACGGAGCTGGAGGAATCAGGCTCTCTGACTTCAGACTATACTACAAAGCTACAGTAATCAAGACAGTATGGTACTGGCACAAAAACAGAAAGATAGATCAATGGAACAGGATAGAAAGCCCAGAGATAAACCCATGCACATATGGTCACCTTATCTTTGATAAAGGAGGCAGGAATGTACAGTGGAGAAAGGACAGCCTCTTCAATAAGTGGTGCTGGGAAAACTGGACAGGCATATGCAAAAGTATGAGATTAGATCACTCCCTAACACTATACACAAAAATAAGCTCAAAATGGATTAAAGACCTAAATGTAAGGCCAGAAACTATCAAACTCTTAGAGGAAAACATAGGCAGAACACTCTATGACATAAATCACAGCAAGATCCTTTTTGACCCACCTCCTAGAGAAATGGAAATAAAAACAAAAATAAATAAATGGGACCTAATGAAACTTCAAAGCTTTTGCACAGTGAAGGAAACCATAAACAAGACCAAAAGACAACCCTCAGAATGGGAGAAAATATTTGCAAATGAAGCAACTGACAAAGGATTAATCTCCAAAATTTATAAGCAGCTCATGCAGCTCAATAACAACAACAAAAAACCCAATCCAAAAATGGGCAGAAGACCTAAATAGACATTTCTCCATAGAAGATATACAGACTGCCAACAAACACATGAAAGGATGCTCAACATCTTTACTCATTAGAGAAATGCAAATCAAAACTACCGTGAGATATCATCTCACACCACTCAGAATGGCCATCATCAAAAAATCTAGAAACAATAAATGCTGGAGAGGGTGTGGAGAAAAGGGAACATTCTTGCACTGCTGGTGGGAATGTGAATTGGTACAGCCACTATGGAGAACAGTATGGAGATTCCTTAAAAAACTACAAATAGAACTACCATATGACCCAGCAATCCCACTACTGGGCATATACCCTGAGAAAACCATAATTCAAAAAGAGTCATGGACCAAAATGTTCATTGCAGCTCTACTTACAATAGCCGAGAGATGGAAACAACCTAAGTGTCCATCATCGGATGAATGGATAAAGAAGACGTGGCACATATATACAATGGAATATTACCCAGCCATAAAAAGAAACGAAATTGAGCTATTTGTAATGAGGTGGATAGACCTGGAGTCTGTCATACAGAGTGAAGTAAGTCAGAAAGAGAAAAGACAAATACCGTATGCTAACACATATATATGAAATTGAAGAAAAAAAAATGTCATGAAGTACCTAGGGGCAAGACGGGAATAAAGACACAGACCTACTAGAGAATGGAGTTGACGATATGGGGAGGGGGAAGGGTAAGCTGTGACAAAGTGAGAGAGAGGCATGGACATATATACACTACCAAAGGTAAGGTAGATAGCTAGTGGGAAGCAGCCGCATAGCACAGGGAGATCAGCTCAGTACTTTTTGACCGCCTGGAGGGGTGGGATAGAGAGGGTGGGAGGAAGGGAGACGCAAGAGGGAAGAGATATGGGAACATATGTATATGTATAACTGATTCACTTTGTTATAAAGCAGAAACTAACACACCATTGTAAAGCAATTATACTCCAATAAAGATGTAGAGAAAAAAAAAGATTAGCCTAAAATGCTCAACCACTAGATCAATTGGAACCTGAGGGATGATGCTGCTGATCTTTTCTCTTTTTTTTTAAATAATATAATGTATATCTTATCCGTTAGAATTTATTATTTTTTAAATAAACTTTTATTTTATTAAAATATTTTAGAAATATTGAGATAATATGACAATGTTCTACTAGAAAAATATTGCCTCAAAAAGTCTTTATTTACTGCTAATTTTTTGTTTCTTCCTATGAAATTTATATAAAACTGATGCTTTCATCTTTTCTAGATAGAGTTAAATAACATGTTCAAAAAATCTTTCACATCTGGGGGACTCTACATTCTCTCTCTTTTTTAATTTTTATTTTATATTGTAGTATAGTTGATTTACAGTGTGTTAGTTTCAGGTGTACAGCAAAGTGATTTAGTTATACATGTACAATATATCTATTCTTTTTCAGATTCTTTCTGACCCTTGTGACTTCAATCAACTAAAGCTTAGACTCTGTCAACCTTTGCCTCAAATCTATGCTGAACTCTCCTGCTCAAGTCCCTTCATGAATATGCATGTACCCTTAGCTTAAAAATTCCCCAATTTTGCTGTTGGGGAGACACTACTTTGGGAAAGCTCTCCGGTGTTCTCCTTACTTGCTGCAAGTAATAAATCTTCGCTCTCCCGATTTTCGGCTTGGTTGTGTCTTTTGGCTTGACACCCACCAAGAGGTGAACCCATTTTCAGGTTAAGACTTGGATATTCTGGTCTTTTTTTTTTTTTTTTTAAGTCTTTGTTCTCTTTGATTTTTAGTTCTCAAGGGTTCTACTGATATATCCTCTAACTCAGAGATTCTCTCCTCAGCCATATATCTAGTCTATTAATAAATTCATGAAAGACATTCTTCATCTGTGTTACAGTGTTTTCTATTTCTAGCACTTCTTTTTGGTTCTTTCTTAGGATTTCCATGTCTCTTCTTACACTGCCCAGCTGTTTTTGCATGCTGACTACTTTATCCATTAGAGTCTTTAGCATATTAATCATAGTTGTTTTAAATTCCTGTACTGATAATTCCAGCATCTCTGCTATGTCTGGTTCTGATGCTTGCTCTGTTTCTTCAAATTATGTTTTTCACCTTTTGGTATGCCTTGTAATTTTTTCTTGAAAGCCAGACACAATATACTGAGTAAAAGGAACTGCCATAAATAGGCCTTTATTAATGTAGTGGTAAGGCATGGGGGGATGGGAAGCATTCTACAGTCCTATGATTAGGTCTCAGTCTTTTAGTGAGCTTATTCCCCTGGACTATGAGTTTCACAAGAGTTTCTTGGTTTTTTTCTATCCCCTTAGGTGGAACAAAATGGCTAGAGTTGGTTATTTCTCTTCCCAAGGTTACTTAGGCTCTGATAATACCTCAGCAGGTTAGGCTGTAATTAACTAGTTTCCCCTGAGGGCAGGGTTTGTTAAGAATAGAATGCAAGAGGGAGGGGATATGGGATATATGTATGCATATGGCTGATTCACTTTATTATACAGCAGAAACTAATACAACGTTGTAAAGCAATTATACTCCAATAAAGATGTTAAAAAAAAATAAAGAATGGATACTTGTAAGAAAAAAAAAAAAAGAGTAGAATGCTGTCGTGTATTTCAAAATGGTTCCTTTTCCTCTCTCCTTGCCAGAAGCTTTTCTTTGATATTTACTGTGGATATCTGGTTGAGCTCCTGGAGGTAAACCTCTTAGAGTTGTCCACACTGAGCCTCCAGCAATTCATCAATTATAGTTCCGGTTTTCCTACCTGGCCCTGTTTCCTGTGGTGATTTGAGTTCTTGAGTCTCTCCTCCCATAAACCACAACTCCCTGTATTCAAATGCCTGTCTGTTTCTCCAGTCTTGGGGGTAGAGGTTTGCCTCTGTTCTTCCCTCTCTTATGGATCCAAAAAGAGTTATTGATTTTTCAGTCTGTTCAGCTTTTTACTTGTTGTTAAGGTAGATGGAGGACTTCCAGGCTCATGTGAGAGTGGAAACTGAACCACTATTCCTTGATTTTTAACAGAAATACATGTTCCCATTCTTAAGGACTGGAGACCTGAGTCATTTGTTTTTTTTAAATAAAGGTAGTTAACTCATTCATCTGCAGGAGGTGATGGAATGCTAAGTTCATTTTTTTTTTAATTCAGGAAAAAGGGGAAATGTTTTCTTACTACTACTTAAAAATTTTATAATTCTATCTGTATTCTAAAAATCAACTTCACATTCTATTTGTCTTAAAAGGAATTTTTTTCATCTACCTTATATTAATAATTTTTGTTCATTTCTTTTCCACGACACATTCTTTTCTTGCATAAAATAAGTTAGGAATGGGACTTCCCTGGTGGTCCAGTGGTTAAGAATCCGCCTTCCAGTGCAGCGGATGAAGGTTCAATCCCTCGTTGAGGAACTAAGATCCCACATGCTGTGGGGTAACTAAGCCTACACGCTGCAAATATTGAGCCCGCATACTCTAGCGCCCATGCACCACAGTAGTTGCCCACGTGTGGCAACTACTGAGCCCGTGTGCTCTGGAGCCCACCCGCCACATCTAGGGAGCTCATGCGCTGCTACTACTGAGCCCACGCGCTCTAGAGCCTGCGTGCCACAACTAGAGAGAAGCCTGCACACTGCAACAAGAGATCCCATGTGCTGCAACGAAGATCCTGCGTGCCACAACTAAGACCTGACACAGCCAAATTTTAAAAAAGTAATAGTAAGTTAGGAGTATTGCAAAGATAGTCTGTGCCAATTTTGCTGTGAACAAAGCTTAAATTCCAAATGTGGTTCTGATAGCAAGAAAAATCTTCTAAATAGGGCAACACTTCTATCAACGTCTAAGAGTTGCTTTTCTCCTACTTTGGTTCATTTAGAAGTGTTGTAGTAATATTTACTTCTTTGTATACAATTTTCTTTCAATAAAGAGAAGAAATGGTAATAGTTTCTACGTGGCTTTCTTCCAAGCACAGGTAAGACTAAATACTAACATTTTCCTTTCTGGACATTATCAACAAGAATTATTTAAATTTAACATTAAGTTCTTTTCCCAAACTTTTTAGATACATATTTTCATCTACTCAATTAATTTTTAATGCTGTACTTTGATTAATGTCTTATTTCTTCACATAAAAAGTTATTAATAAGGCCTATTAAAATCCTGATATACAACTTCACAAAAATAATTGTATTTTAGAAGTATTCTAGCAAGCTGTATTACTATGACTAGTAATAAAATTAAGGTATCAGAAAAACATTTGATTTTCAAACAACCTAAGGAAGTAAAGTCTAACAAAGTGGTAATATCAATTTATTTATAAGACTGTTAAAAGACATAAAGGAAACCAAATATTCATTAAAATTATATTTTATATTTTCATTCAAATCCCATGACACTAATATGCAAACACATGCCCCAAACTTTGAATTCAAGTAACTATTTGAGATAAAGTTCATAAGATTTAAAAATATCTTATTAAATGGACTTGAAAACAATGAAACAATCACTTTCCTGAGAAAAGCCTTCCCACAAATTTAGGCACAATTAACAGTATGCAAACAAAACAAAAAAAGTATTGAATTAATATCTTCTAAAAACTGAATTAAAATATAATTAATTAAAGTACAGAGTTCTTAGCTTTGAAGGGAATATTCAAACCACAACAAAATCAACAACCACCACCACATTTGTGTGATGTGCTAAAGCTAAGAATTACAAACATTAAACCTACATGAAAGATTTAAAGCACATCACCATTTTCATACCTTTTATGATGACATAATAGAGAAAAATGGTACAAACAGCCAACTTATCAAGAGTGACTAAGGCTCCATGGTAGAAAACTTAGCTTGGACTCTGGGATAGAGAACAGGGTGGTTTAAGAAACTGAATAGTATGTATGTGTGTAGGTATATAGTTTTTAAAAAAATTATTATGATATACAAAAGTATTGATGAGATGTTTTTAGATAACTGAAGTATATTCAATGGTTTTAGCAAACTGCTGAGAAAAGGAAACAAGAATAGTGGGAAAAGAAATTAAGATAATTCTTAGGCAGTTTGGTAGTATAACATGCACTGTATAATGCAAAGCTGGTTAAGTATATTGGGTGATTCTGAAGGAAATAGTTACCATTCCTTATAATTGAATAGGTAGGTGACAGAAATGCAGAACAGTATTGATATATGAAAAAGATTCAAAAGGGATCAAAACAATATTTAGAACTATAAACTATAGTTCTGAATAGTTCTGTTTAGTTTATAGTTTATAGTTCTGAATAGTTCTGTTTTCAAAATAGAAAATCCAGAAATAAATCCAGTAGAAATATGAAAAGTCAATGTATAACAAAAGTAGTCTTTCTAATCACAAAGAATAGATTATTTAAGAAATGCTACTGGCAAAACTGGCTATCCACTGAGAAGAAAATAAAATTAGATCCTATTATCTTATTCCATATACAAACATTAATTTGAGTTTAATTAAACATAGTCTAGAAAAATCTAGGATATTACATGATACAATCTAGGGATAGGTAATACTTTTTAAGCTAAGCTACAAACCCAAAAGTTATAAAAGAAATCACAGACACATTTTACCATATGAATATATCTATAGCAAAAGATAATAAATGGCAAGTCAACAGATTATAGAGTTGAAAAAACACTGTGAAGGAAGGACAGAGTAGTAATATCTATGACATCAAAAAGAAAGGATAGGACTTCCCTGGTGGCACAGTGGTTAAGAATCCGCCTGTCAATGCAGGGTTCGAGTCCTGGTCTGGGAAGATCCCACGTGCCACAGAGCAACTAAGCCCATGTGCCACAACTACTGAGCCTGTGCTCTAGAGCCTGCGAGCCATAACTACTGAGCCCGTGTGCCACAACTACTGAAGCCCTCACGCCTAGAGCCTGTGCTCCACAACAAGAGAAGCCACAACAGTGAGAAGCCTGTGCACTGCAACGAAGAGTAGCCCCCGCTCACTGCAACTAAAGAAAGCCCAGGCACAGCAACGAAGACCCAACACAGCCAAAAATAAATAAATAAATACATTTATTTTTAAAAAAGAAACGAAAGGATAAACAATCAATATAAATAGGGATTTGGAGAAAAAGGTACTTTTTGATTGAAAAATTAAGATGAATATGCACATTGAAATTTGATGCTGTTTTATAAAATAAATGGTAAAAAAATCTCTATATGAGTACTTCTCTCTGTGTGTGTGTTAAATAACTATTCCTTCAACATTGTATGACTGCAGAAAAAAATGCAGAAGGATACTCACTAATTTTTCAAGAATGTTTATGGAGTAGTAAATATGGGTAAGAGAGCCAAATTAAAAAGGAAATTATAAGGGAAGAAAAGAGAAAAAAAAGAAAAGAAAAAGGGGGAAAAAAGCAAAAGAACCATCCTATACTAAAATAGCTAGTATGTACGATGTAATCACATACATACATTGTTATAAAATTGTACACAAATGTAGACATGAAAAAAAATTAAGATTAAAAAGGACGTTGCAACCAAACTTGCCAGAGGGCATATCCAAGGAATTCATATCAGTATTTAGATGCTCTTCTGCTTGTATTCTCACAAAATATAGTCCAAAGTGGCCATGGAGGCCGAGCATAGTCCTTGATTATTATCAATCTGAAGTTGTTACGTATGTGTTCGGCTTGACAGCATTAAAGGAATAGGAGTCACTTCAATCTGGTTTTATGGTTTATTCCAGAGGTCAACAAACTTTCTATGAAAAAACCAAATAGTAAATATTTTAGGCTTTCTGGGCCGTATCATCTATATCACAGCTACTCATCTCTGCTGCTGTAGGCAAAAGCAGTAATAGATTTCGATGGTTAATTTTGTGGTTAAATTGGGGAGGCCAGAGTATCGAGTTATTTAATCATATGCTAATTTAGGCATTGTAGTGAAGATATTTTGTATAGTAAGTAGATAGATAGGTAGACAGGTAGATAGATAGTTAGGTACCACATACTATTGGTTCTGTTTCTGTGGAGAACCCTGACATACACGGATAAGACTACATAAATTAATGGACCTGGCTGTGTTCCAATAAAACTATTTACAGTAACAGGTAGTGGATCACATTTGGCCTTGTACCATAGTTTTCCAACCTTTAGTACTATCGATAATAAAAGATAGTTGCTTTTATTAAAAACTCCATGTTTCAGGCAGTGTGAAAGGTGTTTCACACATGGATTCCAAGTGCTCCATAAGGTGAGAATTGTTCCTGACCAGGCCAGATGTTCTGGAGCAGCAATGTGAGCTGGAATGATTCTCCTAGAACCAGTGAGATCTAGACCATAGCTTAAGTGTAAGAAAGAGTTTCTCAGAGAAGGCTTCAAGATGGTATTCTTTTTATTTGTTTTTATATTGTTTTACCTATTGGCTTTAGGGATTGAAAGTTATTGCAACTTTCAACAGAAGTGAACCAACAGCATGTCTTGGATGCTCACTTATTAAATGGGGCACCTTTCAACTGAACTTGATAAGGGGAAAATTAAAATTCACTAAATCAGGGGTTTATTATTTTTGGAATAAAAAGAATTTTTTACATCAAAGATTTAAAGCAAAGGACCTTTTAAGTAACATATTCCTTTGAAGACAGTCTTCAATCTATAGCTATTTTTCAATAATAAGTACCATATACTTAAAGTTATCTATAACTTTAAATAGTAGAGCCTCAATTTGGTTTATGCCACAAGGTTCCCTTCTCCAGAGATTAATAAAACTCCCATTTAAGAAGAATTGGCATCCTTTGTTTTCAACTTAGGGACCCCCCAATAAGCACTCTTATTTCATCCCAGGTATTACCTTCTGTTCCTCAAAAGTTTAAGAAATAACCTACATTTAAAATAATTTGATTTACGAAAAGCAAATATAATCACATCTTTTCAAGATCACATCATTTATGCAAAGTGGAGAATAACTATAAAATCACCCTTACCATAGAGAAGCTTCTTGGAAGGTTAGGTTGTGAATGTTAAAATGTGGGGAAAACAGGAACTTTGAAATTCAATATCTGAAAGAGAATTCTAACCTATCAGGTAGTTGAAGAGGTACTTAAGCATAAGAGTAAAAGGTTGTTATGATCATGGCCAAATGACAGGCAAATTTGTAAAATAAAAGGGGATAAATTAATAATAGTAAAGAAGACCTTAATTTAGAGAAGCCAAGTTCGAAAATGGAAACTAATGGGTTGGTGTGGCAAGTGGTGAACAAAGATATTTAGATACAAAAAGGTATGTCAGAGTTGGTCATAAGCATAAAAAGTTCAGCAAATGAAGGTCAAGTGGGGGAACTCTGTGCAAAAAAAAGGCAACTGCGGGGTCTAAATTGGTCAGAACAGTTCTAATTTCAAATAATTTGCCATCAAATCATTGGTCCTGATTTTAAGTTCAGAAAATATAGTCACAATCATACCTATTTGTATCTGCAATCTGTTATCAAACTGTCTTTAACGTAGAAAATCTTAATATTTGCTGATAATGATAATTATCTGGAACTCAAATCAGAGAAAGTACATTTAAAAACAATATCAACTAATAACTCTTAAAAAAATACTTATTAGTGGTCTTTATTTACTAGCATCAACAAGAAACTGATTTGGAAGTTCTGTTTAGCATAGGAAATTGGTGCCACACTCACCTCTGCTGATATCAGCGTTGGGTGGGGATGAAGCAACAATCTGCCAAAATCTGAACCATCCTTGCCGGGTTTGGGGTTTCTGTAGAGAAGTTACCTCTACCAAGTCTGACTGCCATAGCTCAGGAAAACAGTGCAGTCATTCCTCCTAGCGTACAATGTACTTCAGCAGAAGATATTTAAGGGACCTATGTAATAAGCCCCAGGAAGATAATATTAGTAGTGGTTTAGACAAGGAATGTAATAGCTAACAATTATGGAATGCTTATTATGTTCCAGGAACTGATGCATTATCTCATTTAATCCTTTCAACAACCTTGTGGGTTATGGGTATTCTTATTAACTCCATTTTACAGGAAACCTGGGCTTGGCAAGGTTAAAGAACTGCTCAAGACAACAAAGGTAGTAAGAGGCTGGGCTGGGATTTGAACCCATGCAGTCTGGTGCTTCAGGGCGTGTATACCCATAACCACAATGCTACAGGTACACTCAAACAGGCTGGGGGAAAAAAATCAGTTTTCTATACAGGGTAAATTAATTTTCTCAAACTTAATCTCTGTTCACTTTATCCCACACCAGATAGTTAATCTTCAACTCACATTTTTAAAAGTTATACTGGCATTTATGTGCCAACTTTAAATAATAATGATCTTTAATATTTTACAATTTACAATAGTGAAGCATGGACAGTCCGTTAGTCCCCAAGACAGAGCGAAATAGAGATGATACTGATAGTGCACACCCTCCAAGTGAAATGACAAAGAAATACACATAAACTTCATACTTCATTTATTGAAATTATTTGGATCCAATGAATTGCTTAAACAACCCAATAAAACAGGTCAGTTTACAAATCAAGTGGCATCAGTATGCCTCCAAGTTTCAATAACTTATCTTCACCGGTGAAAACCTTATATGTCTGATACATTATTCAAAACCCACATATCACCTAAATCCACAGAAACTGCGGCTTTTTTCTCTAACCTACTCCCTTTTATTCACTAGTATTCATTTACATCTTCGTTCACCACCTTTATAGCTCTTTGAAGGTTTCGTTTAATTCTCATCAGACCATTTACCTCACAATTTTCCTCCCTGTTTCTAAATGGCTCCATTTTTACTGAAAAATCTGTAGCTACACTACCAAAGATTAGTATCACGATTTAAAAGACATGACTGCAAAAGTACACCACCACCACCACCGAATTACCGCAAGGAACGAAAGGTCCCAGACAAATGAGCTCCAGCTTTTAAAGGGGAGAGCTCGCTGCTACCACCTAGGGCGGGCAGGGAATAGAAGGAGGGGAGGTCGGAAAGGCAGTGTTTGATTCAAGTCAATAAACGTTCACTGCGCCACTCACCAAGCGCAAAAAAAAAAAAAAAGATGGGCGGTATTACGAGCAGTGGGCCTTGCAGGTTTGCCGGAGAGGGCAAGAGACTGTGGCGCGGACTTGGACGCTGGGGAGCGGCAGGGATGGATCTGAGCCCTTCACCAGGCACGCGACGGCGGCCAACCACGGCCGGGCCTCCAGCGTCCCGCTCCCGAGGCCCGCACACTCGCCGGCCCAGCCACCAGCCCGACGGCCAACCAGCCGCAGCCGCTTACCGGTGGCGCCTCGCTGCCTCCCCGGAGGCAGCCCTTCAACGGTTTCCGCAGTCAGAGCACCACCCCGCGGTAGGGTACGTTGAGCCCGCCCGCAGCTCTCGGATCCGCTCAGCTCCACCACTCTCGCGAGAGGTCGGAGGAGTCCGCGAAGTGGAGGAAGGAGAAGGGAGGGGCATTTAACGGTGGTGGCTGGTTGTGCGCCGGATCCGGGAGTCGGGCGGACGCCATTGTGCTTCGCGGCCGACTCTTCTGCCTCTGTTAGAGGCCTCGAACTCCGAGGAGGAAGGCGGCGGTGTGATCGCTGGAAGCGGGAAGCGCCCTGTTCAGTGCCAGCTCTGGAGCAGAGGTAATAAGCTGCGGAGCTCGGGCTTCTCCCTCTCGGGGAGGGTGTTCTAAAGGCCGCGGGTGGGGGAGGGGAGGAAACGAAGTGCTGGCCTGGGGACGCCGAGGCCGCCTCCTTCCTCTCAGAATCGGGGCGGAGGAGCTTGATCCGGGACCGCGGGTACTAAGGGGAACCGGGCACAGGCCTCCTCTGCCGGTGGCCTTTCGTCCCGTGTTGGAGTTTGTGACGGGTGGAGGGGGCAGGCTGTGCGTCTTCCGTGTGGACGTGCGGCGGGCGAGGGCAAGGGGCCTGAGCCCTGTTTTGGCCTTTGGCTGCCTCCTCCTCGACGGGGGTGAGGAGGGTCCTCCGGGGCGGGCCGGGAGTGTCACGAGTGAGGTATTTAATGAGCGAGGTGTTGAAGGCAGGGAGGCTTAGGGCTCTGCCAACCCAGCTTCGAATTGAAGGGACTTTGCCAGCCCCTTAGATGGGATAAAGATTTGCTCATTGATCGTCCCGGATCTTGAGTATCGTGATACTTTGGAATTCCTTTTGTATTGTGGTAAATTGTATGTTATTCAAATTGAACTAGGTGGTGGTATGTATAAAAACGGACCTGTTGGCGTAAGAAGTGAAATATGGAAGGCACTAGTAGTTGAATACAGTACTCCCTCATTTTGTTGAAACTGCGTAGAGAAGATGAATGTGTACACACAGCAAAAATACTGTAATTCTTTTTTTCCTACGAACAGATGTAAATGTATGGGGAACATCTCCGTCTTGGTAATACATTGATCACGACCGTTGTCGTTTGGCGCTATTAAGAGCAAAGGTGCCAAGTGAAATTGAATTGAGTGATTTTTTTTCGATTTTGTAGGATGTTTTTAGGTTTTGTTTTTTCATTAATAAAATAATTTTAAAATTTCCCCTTTTCTTTCTCTCATCTGTTCTTTTCTGTCTAGGACTAAGAGATAAGGTTAAAGATGAATTTTTGATATAAAATCAAACGGTATACTGTTGTTGAAAAGGCAGACACACACTGTAACTAGATTTTTTCTTTTCCGTGAGATAAAATTGTGTTTCAGAAATGGGGTCAGTATTTGATTTACAGCTCTACAGCATTTTGTGAAACAGCAGTGGCGTAGGAGGCATTAGAGACCTCTCTGGGTTTGAGTCTTGATTTCGCCATAATTATTTAACCTCTTCCTAGAGTTGAAAGGATTAAATTAGATGAAGTAGTGTGTAGCAGTCAGCACGCTGGGGGAGTTAATACCTGCAGAATGAACTTTTGATGAATGTAAGCAGTTGGAATTATACTAAGTCCAGTTGTTTATATTCATGCATTCTTCAAATTTTACTCTCCCTGTAATATGTCCCTCACAGAGTACTGACTGCTTCTCACACGCACAATAATATACACTTACATAAGTTCTATACTACAAATGTTTTTAGATAAGAACATTTTACCGCTCTTCTTTTGCCCTAAATTATACCACAGGTGTAAGCATGGTCGTCGGTAAGCATAGTCCTGAGTTTTTTTCCGAAGTTGCGTGCTGGGTCAAATGTCATGAATAAGAATGGTTAAAAATTCCTGCTTATTTAAGTACAGGCAATTTCTGTTTCTGTCACATTGGTAAGAGAGCTTAATTTCCCAGGTAAAGCACAAAGATGCCCCTATATAGACATGCACATATGTTCTATGTGAAGGTGTCAGATAATCAGCTTGAACATAAATAGACATCCATGGCCCCAATTTTTAACCAGCTACATATCCATTTCACACAGCTGTTCATCTGGTATATGTTCAAGAGTTGCCCGCTTAATTTTAGGAAAATAATTGTAACGGTGTAAAACTATCAAATAATGTAAAAATTTTTGAAAGTTTGTTATTTGTTGTATTTTAGGGCTTCACATTACAAGAAGGAAGTTGACACAGCTTCTACCTTCCACAACTCACAGTTTAATCATCAGACTAATGTATAAACAACTGCTATTATCTTAGTGTAAGCATTGATATATGGTAGTATTGTGGGAGCACAGAGAAGAGGTGTTTGATCTTGGGGGAAATTTTTACAGGAAGTATTGCTTGAACTGAGATGTGAAGGATGATCAGGAGTTTGATAAGGAAACTGAAAGTCATGGTATCATGGTTTGTTTTAGGAATATACAGTTTGTTCCCCATAGCTGAAACAATTGAATGGAGGGTTAGAGCATGACATGAAAGACCTTCAGTACTGTTTTATAAAGTTAGTGCTCTGTGCTGTTGGGAATAAAGAGCTGTTGTGTCCCTAAGCCAAATAAAAAATGATTTTAAATTACCTATGCTGATACATCTTCTGTTACTACAGATAATTAAGTGCTAGTAATAAAGAACAGTGGGGAATGCATAAGTGAAATGCACAAGGTTGTATCAAACCTCATTTTTAACCAACAAATTAAACTTAACTAATGAACCTTTTAGCTGTTAAATAACAATCAACAACGGATCACATTAGTGTAATTACAATTTAAAACTGAGTAAAGATTTTGAGTTCTCACTTAGATCTACTTGAATTCACTAAAGCAGAATTATAGTGAAATAATTTATCTTCTCACAATTATTATTTTGCAAAAATTCGATTTTTAATACACTTGCTAATCATAAGATGAACACAGAAGTGGGGAGCAGGATAAAATTATAATTTGAGAGTTGGCTGGGTTTTACTTTTCATGATCTTAATTTTTAACTTTTCTTCTCTGGTCCAAACTCATGTGGTCAAAACTGGTTTTTCTTGTTCTCAAATGTATTTCTCTGGCTCTACTGGTTAGACTAGATAAGTTGAACACCTGGTTTTGAAATTACCTACTGTCATATACCCACTTTTGTCAATAACTTTAAGAAGGCAGATTTTGAACCTTAAAAGTTAGTATTCATCTCTTCATTATGATCATTGCACTTCAGTGTAACGTGTTTCCCACTTTCAGAATAACTCTAAAATGGTTTCCAGTTATGGAATGAAGATTGAAACTTGACACAGATTAAATACACTTCAAAGGAGGACAGATTATTTCAAAGTATTCTAACGTAGACTTAACATCATAGTCCTGTTTTCTCATGGAGATGTTGTACTTTTTTCTAGCTATTGATAGTATTTTTTAAGACCTGGCTGAATCTTTATGTCTTAAATATTTGTCAGCTAAAAATCAAGGCATTTTTTTAAAGACCCCAAAAGTTCTGTGCTTTAGAAGTGCTTTCCTTATGTGACTACCTTTAGTTTTCATGTCTCCATGTTCACTAGGATCAATAAAACACTAGGATTTCCCACTAAGAAAAAGAAATTTTTTTCCCAGAAGCAGATTTTTTAAACAAAAGGATATACCAAATAGAGGTAAATAAAGGAATTGTAACTGTGTTTATATTTCTGGAAGATTATTGGCTATTGAAATACATTGGTATTTTCTGTGATAACTCTGGCCTTAATGCCATGAATTTATTGTATATTAATGTTGTGCTTTTGGTAATTCAGTAACTGTAACTCCCCTGGATATTAAAGACAAAATCTAAGTTAGACCCTGAAATCGAATCAGATTTTTCGTAAGACCGGATGCATGATGATAATTGTAGGAAAGTAAAAGGAATAAGTTACAAAGCTTTACTCTATTGCTACATAACACACCACCTCAAAACCCTGTGGATTAAAACTACTGTTTACAGTGTTTTTACAGTTCTCTGTGCCTGTTGGGTAGTTCTTCTGGTTTCCCCTGGGTTCACTCGTGTATCAGTTATTCAGCTGAAGGATTTCTCAGGCTGGCAGGTCCAAGATGGCGTCACTCACATTTCTGGCACTTGGTGTTGGTTAAACATGTAGGCTTTGCTTAGTGTGGTCTTTTATGACATGGGGGTCCCAAGACAGCATTCCAGGAGAGTGAAAGTGGAAGCTATAAGACTTCTTACAGCCTTGGAAATCATATAATGTCATAGTGTATTCTTAGTCAAAGTTAAGTCTCACAAGGTAACCCACACTCAGGGGGTGGGGAAATAGATTCCACCTCCTCCTGGGCAGACCAGTAAGAGGACAATGCAAAAGGGTGTGGGTATTCAGCTGGGAGGGATTTGTAGCCATCCTTTGTAATTACCACAGGTTGCTTAGAATATTTTAAGAACAGACATTCTTAAGGATGTCATCACTGGGGTTTGCTTTAAAATAGAGAAGGGTGAAATAGTCAAATGTTGATAATTGTTGAAGAATGTTGTTTGGCTTCTGGAGGCTCATTATTGTCTCCACTTTTGTGTAAGTTTGAAATTTTTTTGTATTAAAAATAATTTTTTTAAAGCGTACTCAGGTAATCTAAACTCCACTTTGCAAAGTGATTTTGACCTTATTTTCCATTTATTATTTACCAGAATAGAGTAGTACTCTGTTGCTTAGTATTTACTACTTCCTTTGTGGTGTACAGATACTAAGGGGTATAAACCAGCAGGACTACAATTTAGAAAGGGAATTGTTTTTAGGAGTTCTTTATAGATTTTATTGTAATGTAAGATAAAAAAAAATCTTTTCATCTGCCAGTAACTGTTTCCCTTAATTATCAAAGTTAGGTCAAATACATTAAACAAGTTTTGGAATACTAAGTTAAGAAAACAAAACCGACCCGGATATACAGTGAAATGTGAATAATGGCTAATATTCCCCAATTTCGTATGCATATACTTATAAAGGTATATACATTTTCTTTACTCAGCAGCAAGTATTCTCTTGTACATAAGTCTGAATGACTTTAAAAAGTCTTTCACTATGTATTAAAGACAAATTTCAAATAATGAAAAAGCCAAAATAATGCCTACTAAGCTGTTTGTATGAAAATCTTTTAACATCTGATGGTATTGCTTAATAATAGCTGGTATTTGAGGATTATATACTGTGTGCCAGCAAAGCTCATGATATACCTGTAAAGTTGGTACTATTATTATTCCCATTTTGTAGGTGAAGAAATTGAGCATTAGATTAAGGCTAGAGTCACACCAAGCAAGGGACAGACTTAAAAGCTTGCATTCTCAAATATTGTTTTTACAAAAGTTAGAAGTTGGCTCATGTGCTAAAAATTGGGCAGTGCTTAATTTATCTTGCCTATCCTGTTTCCTGTTTTGGAAAAAGAGCCTTTGTTAATGAATACATTTAAAAGAAAGGGAAAGTCTTAGGTGTAGGTTGTACTGTTTGTTAATATGAATGGGGCTGGGGCCTTTTTGTTTGGTCATTTGGTTTATGACTACTATGTGACTGTTGACAGATCCTGAACAAGACTGTTTTTGTAGGAAGGGGACACAGTGATTTGTAGAGGATCACATGAGAGGATCTGAGAGGATACATGTTATTTGAGAGATCCCTTTATAAGCAGAATCATCGAAAAACCTTTGAGCGTTGCTCTGCTATTTCTCTTATCTTAGTATTAACAGCTTTCCAAATTTGGTAGAAAACAAAAATTCAAGTCCTATTTGGTAGACAACTTGTGGCGGTGCTCAGAAAAAACTTTACTCTTTTTTTTTTTTTTTTTCTTCTTTATTCCCGTTTTACCCCTAGGTCCTTCATGACGTTTTTTTTTTTTTAAATTCCGTATATATGTGTTAGCATACGGTATTTGTCTTTCTCTTTCTGACTTGCTTCACTCTGTATGACAGACTCTAGGTCTATCCACCTCATTACAAATAGCTCAGTTTCGTTTCTTTTTATGGCTGAGTAATATTCCATTGTATATATGTGCCACATCTTCTTTATCCATTCATCCGATGATGGACACTTAGGTTGTTTCCAGCTCCGGGCTATTGTGAATAGAGCTGCAATGAACATTTTGGTACATGACTCTTTTTGAATTATGGTTTTCTCAGGGTATATGCCTAGTAGTGGGATTGCTGGGTCATATGGTAGTTCTATTTTTAGTTTTTTAAGGAACCTCCATACTGTTCTCCATAGCGGCTGTACCAATTCACATTCCCACCAGCAGTGCAAGAGTGTTCCCTTTTCTCCACACCCTCTCCAGCATTTATTGAAAAACTTTACTCTTAAGTAATGTGTAGAACTCCTTTGTTCCAAGTGTTTTCCTATACTGCCTGAAGTTTTTCAGTTTACTTTTTCATAGTGCCCTAAGTTCTACTAATTAGACATTCATTGGGGGGCGGGACTACCAAGAGTGATGAGATAGAAGGTACAGTTCAAGCAGAAGGCAAGGAGGTAGCATATGTGTATGGGAAAAAGTAAAATCAGTGTAAGTGATTGAAAATCAGTTAGCCCAGATTGCTCTCCTGGGTTTTCAGAACTATTTCTAGCATGCTTCTAGACCTCTTTTGGGTACTTCAGGCTACCTGTTTTTTAAAACCAACTCATCTTGGTGTGCTTCTTTGTCCTCCACTCCCAACTCCCTGCAAATAAATAAAGAGAAAAATGTTTTTCATCAGTATGCTGAATAATCCAATCCCCACCCCCCACCCCCAGTACATTCCTTTCTACTTGGGATGTTCTGAATCTACCTTCTATCCATGTTTTGGCTCTCACTAATTTGTTTGGAGCCACTGTGTCTCTTCCTAATAACTTGTCCTTAGTTTGGGGCGTGGGGGTGGTGGTTTGTTTTTAGCTGTCTCAAAATTTTTAGTAGATACTAAAGCCTTTAGTAGAGCCTACTAAAAAGCCTATAGCAGTGGTTTCTTTCCCATGGTTCCACAAAGGTAATAAAATTATTGACTTTCAGAATTGTAAGAAATTTAGGGAGCTATATGAATCTATTATTAAGACTAGGCAAAACTGAAGTTTTGTTGGACCACTGATTGTTTCATCTTTGAAAGCTCTAATTGCCTGTCAGGAACTTAATTTCTGGGGTCCCTAGGGAGGAAAGTAATACACAACCTGCTCATAAAAAGCTTCAGAATTGTTGCCTTATTAAACTTCCGAGCAAAGGACACAAGATTGCCTTTACAATCCGGATATAATCTACCTTATGTATTTATTTCCTTGAGAGTCCTTGTTCTCTCTCCTTTTCCAAGCCTTCGCTTTCATCCCTAACACATTATTTTCTATTTTCCAGTTCTTCAACATGCTTTAGCATCTTTATGTTTCCTCTTTTTTTATTTTCAATCTTCAAAGGTCAACTCAAATATCACCTCATCTGAAGTCTTTCTCATCTTGTTGGAACTTCTGGTTCCCCATTCAATGCTCCCATAGCATTTTCAGAATTTTCTTAAGTGTAATGATTTTTAGCAGTCTGGTATGAATGTGTAATCTGGCAATTAGTGTAATTGCTAATTATTTTAGTTGGCTTTTTGGGGGGCTTGACTGTGATCGAATCAGTTCAGCCAATTTCTCTTCAATTTTTTTCTGTGCTCTAGTACTTTCCTTCTGTAACTCTAATTAAACGTACAGTAGTTTTTTTTACTCTTTCCTCAGTGTCTCTTAAACCCTCTCTTGTATTTACCATTATCTGTTTTTCCAAACTTCATTCTGGATAGTTTTCCTCTAGCCTATTTCCCAGTTCCCTAGTTTTTCCGTTTTGCCTAGGCTACTGGTAAATGCATCAATTTCCCAGTTTGCTAGGGCTGTCTCTTCATCTGGTTCTGTTGATTTTTATCTCTTGATGAACTGTTTTTTTTTCCCTTGTATTTTTGTCTTATAATTTTTGATTGAATGGGAAACAGTGGAAATAAAAGAATAGTAGAGACTGAGATCAATAATTTTTATGCCTGGATGTGGACATACTCTTCTGTCACCGTTAGTGTGGTGGGTTGAGTTTGTTTATTCTGTAGTTAAGCTGGGTTTGAACTTTATTATTGCTTTATATATTTTCAAAGTATTGCAGTAGTGGATTGCTGCTGCATGGTGCTTAGTGTGAGGCTGGAGTGCTGGAGGATTTCTTTGAGTATTCTTTCACTAGCCTCAACTTCCTGCAGGCCCTGCACATCTGCACCACAGAGAGGTCTAAGGCTCTAAGGCTGTTGTAACTCCCTCAGCAGTAAACTGCTGTACCTTCCTATTTGGAGCAAAGTTCATGGTGAAAGGAGGTGTTCTATGTTTTATGCATCCTTCTCCAGTCTTAGGTGGGCTCTGTGTGCCTGGTCCTCAGAGGTGGGGCCGTCCCAAGATTTATGCCCTTCTCCCTGTCTCCTGGGTATAGCGTGCAGGCACACTCCTGCCACCTTCTCCCCACCAGGGTGAACTGGAACTAGGATTTTTTTTTAAGGTGGTAGTTGGAAGTTAACTGGAAAAGGTAGGTTAGAGTTCTGGATACTGAGGCAAAGAATTTTAGACTTTGCTTTTAAGGTAGTAGAAAAACAGTTGAAAGTATGATTGGGGAGTGGTGCTGTTACTAGTAGGGTGAAATAGAAACGAAGATGTGTGGATTAATGATGAATTCTCTTTAGACAAGGCCTAGTGTGGTATTATTAGAGACAAACTTTGTTGGTTTACTTAGAGTAGGCCTCATATTCAAGTAAAGTCTTGCTGAAAAACATTGTAAGATTCAATTTAAATTTGTCTGTTTTAGTATAAGTTGTGTGATAGGTTTTCAGTTGCATTTGACATGAGACTATGAGATCTTGTTAACTTGCAGATAGCATTGGGCACAGAATTTTGCATGTCAGGTAATGAGAGAATTCTTTGAGGCTTTTTACCTAGACTAAGAAAGTTTAAGTTAAGATTATTTCCATAGAATAGATTTCAATTGGACTGTTTATAGGTGGGAGAAACTTTTTTTGGTCTAAACCTCCTTTATAGTGTTTAATGGGTCACCCAAAACATGAACTTGCTTTAAAGAACTCTTCAGAGGTTTCCTAGGAAGCCCAGCTGAATGAAATTACCTATTAAAAATGTAGTAATTTTTTACTAGGTAACAAGCCACAGGCTTATGAGATGAAAGACTACATAAATTTTGGAGTTGGTATGAATATCTGTTTTCCACTCCTGTTGGCTCATGCCAGTTACTATTAAAATGCCTGAAGGTAAGGGAACACTTAACAGTGATGTTAAGACTAGTTGGGTAAACTAGCAGTTAAATATCAGCTTCAGAGAATCTTCACAAGTTGAAAAGTTCAATATAGTAAAAATCTCAAATATTGATCATAAGATTTTTGTGGCTTTGTGGTTCATTACCTTCTTTCTGCATTTGAGGTTGAAGCAAGTTCTGAAGAATGGAAATGGAATGACTTCTTGGAGCTGTCAGTGCCTCAGCTTACTCAGACATAGATGTGTTGATAAGGAACATGAGCACACAAGTCCAGTGGATCCATCATGCCTAGGACTTGAGTGAGGCTCAAAGAGAGTAAAAATTAAGCATGTTAATAATGGAAGCTTCATAGCAATGAGGGCTGTATGCAAGTTGAGTGGCCAGGCAAAGCAGACAGGCACATGTCTCTTCTTCTCAAGCTCATGCTTCACTATCCTATCTGACTTCACTTACAAAATACAAGTTCAAACGTTAAAGTACTAATAATTTCAAGATGTCAGCAGTAGAGCTTTTAATCAAGCACAGGGTCCCATGTGTCAGCATAGGTGGACACATCTATAAACCAAGCCCTGGTGATAAGTTTTTATCTCACTAGAAAGACAGTTCAACTATCCAACTCTAGAATCAAATGTAAAGAAATTTAAAGAGACTACATAGTGGCAAAAGGAAAGTAAGAGGCTATTATATTGACCACTGAGGAAAGATGGTACGTATGAATTTTTTGTGCTTTACTTTTTAAGTCTTGGTTAAAAGCATTGAGCTTCAGATACACTTTTTTCCTGCTGGTCTTTTTTTCTGGCTTATACCTTTTCCTTTAGAGCACTTATAACTGTTTAAGTTGTGTGGTTATTTGTGTTGTTTGTTCTCTACTAGACTACAGCTTCTTCATAGTCATTATCTTAGTAGGTTCATTGTTGTCCCCTCTCCCTGTACCTTTGTTTAGTATTAATTAATGTGCCTAGCACATACTAAGCATGTAAAAAACTATTTCTTGAATGAATGAACTTGAAAGGATGCCTTGTAGTACCTTGTAAGTGGTCTGGTAGAAGTTTTTCAAGGACTGCTTATTTTAATTAATTTTATTTATTTTATTATTTCTACTTTTTGTGCTTTTGACCTACAGCTTATACAACCAGATTACGTAAGTTTTCTGGTAACACCTACATTGTCAAAATTCAATCAATTTATGTAGAGTAGTTGCCAAAAATAGTTTCATGCAGTATAAATTATAGCTCTCGGAGGACCCTGCCTCTTTGCTTTGTCCCAAGAGCTTTGTTTTGAGAGATTTCCTACTAGGTTAGTTTTATTCTGCAAGTAAGAATTGAGTATAAATATAATCAAAGTAAACGACGAGAGGTATGATTAAGAAGCACTGTTATTAAAGAACCATCTATAGACCTGTATCTTTTTAAAGACATTTTATCTTCCCTTTTAAAATCCTCAACAAATAAGTCCCTTGTTTAGTGTTTGTAGAGCCTTCTTGATAAAATAACAAATTTGCTACTTGTTAAATCTTTTATGGGCTGTTGCATGTCAGTATTTAACCATTAGTATCCTTTCTACTAATGTATGCCTTCTTTAAACGTCCAATTCATAATTCACCTTTTTAATAAAAATTTTTGAATGGATGTATATATAGAATTTATAAAAAGCTGAAGGAAGCAAAGATTTATGTTAGGTGACTGTATGCTTTATCATTCAAACCAGGCCACTTTTAAGAGACAAGGCAAGTACTATTAATAATCGTCCCAGGATAATGAGCACAAATTAGGACTTTTCTGGCCATAAACTGGGACTGGTCTAGGCAAACCAGGAAGTATGGTCATCTCTGCTTAAAAGGAAGACAGCAGTCCTTTGCCTCACCCTTTACCTCATTTCCAGTCCCTCTTTCCATAGGCAGCAATCCTCACCTTTTAGCTGTTTTAGGATTTACCTTCATATTTCTAAATGATGTGTTCATGATTTTTTAGTATTATATATGTGCTTTTTTATTCACCATTGTCCTTACTTCCCCTACCCACCTCAGTCACACAGCATGTTTGTAGCAAGACTGATACAGTAATCTATGTTTACACTATCTTAACTATATAAATATTAAAGAATTCACCCAAACACCGCAGCATCTCCTTTCTTGAACAATAGCTCTGTTTTCCCAAGTTACAAAATTAATGTATTAAATTTGCCCTTTGTTCTAAGTACTCAGCATTTTTTCCCAACTGTATTATCATCTCTGCCACGAGCCAAAATAGTTTCCGTATGATGCTATTTTTTCCTGAGAATTTGCTTCCATTTTCTGTGATCCTGTTCCAGTCTCGACCAGTTGCTCCCTATGCTTTCTACATAATTTTGTAACTGTTTCCTGGGTTCTGTGTCTGGTTCTTTAATGCTTTACACTCCCGTTTTCCTAGGACCTGCTCTTCATTTAACTAACTTCCTATGGTTTTGTTTGTTTTTTAATTGTTTTTTAAAATCTTTCATGTCTGAATACTCTTTTCTCCACCTCACATTTAGTTGCTAGATCGGAGTTCAGTGCTAAATTTTTTTCTCAGTACTATAGGCATTGCTTTATTGTCTTGAGAGTATTTAAAGTTGTAATTAAGAAGCTATTCTGATTACTTTTCTTTTGTATGTGACCCGTTTTTCCATTCTTGTAAATTATAGGATCTTCTCTTTATTTCTGGTGTTCTGAAATTTCAAGATGATAAATGGTACTTAGTGTTGGTCTTTTTTCTTTGATCCTGCCCAGTACTCTTGACCCCTTTCAATGTGGAGATTTGTGTCCTTCAATTCTAGAAAAGTTCTTTCGTTTCTTCGGTAATTTTCTCTACCTTATTTTCTTTTTTCTCTCTTTCTGTAATCATACTTACCGTCAAATGATCGATAACTCCCCTGGACAATTGTCCTGTTTTTTGAGTTATATTTTCTACTTCTGGGAGGTGTCTCAATCTTTCTGTTGGTTTATTTTAGTGTATCACATTTCTTTTTTAAATGTGTAACATTTTGAATTTCCACAAGCTGTTCATTATACTGATTGCTTTCTCAAGCATCCTGTTCTTATTTTATGAATGAATGTCTTTTGCTCCCTTTGAGGATAGTAATTAATTAGCTCCTTTCCCCAGATTTTCTCTTAAATTCCTTTTTTTGTTATTTACTTTAGTCTTATGGGAGGTTTTCCTTGGATACCTAGTGATTCTTAATGTTTGTCTATTAGAGGGAAGCACTAAAAAAAACTGATTAGAAACTCTTGGTGACTAGTGGACTTTGCTTTGGGTAGGATGGTCAAATGGCAGGCTAGGTGTGTAATTGGAAGCATTCCAAATGTCAGTATCCAGAAATTTTATCTGAGGTATTTTGTTTGGTTTTCTGACAGCATTGTAAAAACAGCACCAGGAAAGAGTTTTTGGGTCTCAACATTGAATATATAGATTTTCTTTTATTCCTTATACTTAACCTTTGCAGAGATGGTTGTATATTTGCTGGGGGGTGGGGTGGGGAGGGTTACATGGGAGATCCTTAATCTCCAGAGAATAAATATCCTGTTTTTTCAGAAGAATGGTGCTAGGGGGAGAATTGAGGGTTTTACTGCTCCAAGTACAGATTTTAATTCAGCAAATCCATGCATCATCCCTTTTTTATGATACCTTGTATCTCCAGGTCTTCATTCTTTCTAGGATGCTAAGGCCAACTGCTTTGCTTCCAGTTCCTACCTCTTTCTAAAAAGTACCTAGGGTGTATTTTTTATCCTTTCTGCTGAATTACTCTACCTCTCCTTCGACTTTTTTGGATTTTCCAAATATAACATTGAAATCTCTTGCCTTTTATGGTCCCTTTTCCTATTCTTTTCATAGTTAAAGCTTTTGAATTCATCGATGGTCATTTTATAGGGGTTTTGGAAAGAGGGACCAAAATAGATGCATAAGGATAACCTTGTCATGTTTAACTGGGACTTCAAACAGACCTTTTCTGATAAGCTATCTTTGATTTAATCATGTCCCAGAGTGTAGCTTTTACTCTGGTTTCTCATTAGCTAGATACTCTTAGTCGAATAACTGTAATTGATACTAGGCTTGTGTTATATCTTTTTCATGTTTGTTGTGTATCCTACTGCAGTGTAGGCCATATGTTTTGTTGATGTTTTTGTGTCTTCATCCTCTTTTCTGTCACTGCTTGACACCCTGTTTTGTTTTTTTTTTTGTTTTTTTTGTGGTACGTGGGCCTCTCACCATTGTGGCCTCTCCCGTTGCGGAGCACAGGCTCCGGATGTGCAGGCCCAGCGGCCACAGCCCACGGGCCCAGCTGCTCCGCGGCACGTGGGATCCTCCCGGACTGGGGCACGAACCCGCGTCCCCTGCATCGGCATGCGGACTCTCAACCACTGCGCCACCAGGGAAGCCCGACACCCTGTTTTTGAGGCACACATTGAAAAAGGAAATTCTTTTGTAGTAACTTTTAAGGTAGAATGATGCTAAAACTTAGTTGATAAGTTAATGAGTTGAAAGTGAATTAGATATTTTTAACTTAAATGTTTAGATTTGAAGATTTTAATACAGCATATATACCTGTCTAGGCTGTATATCAGGCAAGTGAAGTACATTACTTTGTTCTTGCCTTAATTTCAATCCACTACCGGAAAAATAAGGGAATAATTTTTGACCTTGAAAGTGGGTAACTGGGAGGAGTTGAAGAGATTATTGTGATTTCTTTTCTTTTTACTGTTATTTTCTTTTGCCTTTTTCTTTTTACTCTCAAGACTGGTGGTACCTCTGTTGTTCAGAGGCTGCATTGTAAATCCTTTCCCCAGAAAACTTTATAAGTTTTTCTTTAATTTATAAAATTAATATTTTTATAGCAGCCTTACTTGTAATAGCGTGAAACTGGAAACAGTCCAGTGTCCATCCACAGTAGAGTAGACAAATTGTGTGTATTGATACAGTGGAATATTACATAAACTAATTAGAGTGAACTTACTACAACTGCATGCAACAGCAGAATTAGTCTCACAGATATAATGTTGAGCAAATGAAGCCAGACATAAAAGAGTATATGTTGTATGAATCCACTTATAGAGAGAGTTAAAAAATAAGGCATAGCTAATGGTGACTCTTGGCATGTGTTGAGGAATGTTTAGTGAAGAAAACTTAGAAATTATTCTCACTTTTGAGAAGGGGAGACAGGAAAACAAATTACAGCGTGTAGTATGATGTCTTAAAAAAAGTATGTATAAAGTGGAAGTAACACTTGATCTTGTTTTAAGACTATGCCCAGGAATTGAATGGGGAACGTATAGACTTTGCAGGCACATACAAAGTCCTGTGAGAGCATATTGTGTTAGGGAATGTGCAGATACTACAGTATAGCTAATGCTGTGGTATGAGTATCGAACACTCATAATAGGAATAGCAAGAGTCAAGGGCTAATTCGTGTAGGATTTTGTTTACTTATTTACTTTATTTATTTACTTATTTAGGCTGTGCCGGGTCTTAGTTGTGGCACTCGGACTTCTTAGTTGCGGCATGCAGAGTCTTAGTTGCAGCATGCATGCGGGATCTACTTCCCCGACCAGGGATCAGAGGCAGGCCCCCTGCATTGGGAGCGTGGAGTCTTACCAACTGGACCACTAGGGAAGTCCCTAGGATTTTATACAGAGAGGAAATTGAATAAGAAAAAGAGCTCAGGCTTTAGAAACAACAAACCTCAGTTTCTCATCACCACTTTTATCATGTTTGTTTCATTTTATGGGCAATAGGGAACCTTTGATGGTCTTCAGACCTCTGCCTGTAGAAGGAGAGTGATGGTAATCTCACAGTTTACCATACCATATACGGTTAATTTGCATGGTTAATTATTGATTTGAGCTGATCATTAAGGAGAGGATTAAGAATCAAAGGTTTGCATGTTTTCCAAAAGGCAGTTAATCAAAATTTGCATTTCACAGGAAACATTAAGAATGGAGTCTAAACCTTCAAGGATTCCAAGAAGAATTTCTGTTCAACCCTCTAGCTCTTTAAGTGCTAGGATGATGTCTGGAAGCAGAGGAAGTAGTTTAAATGACACTTATCACTCAAGGGACTCTTCGTTTAGACTGGATTCTGAATATCAGGTAACATCTTAATTTGGAATGTGTGTACATACACAGTCTCATTTTCAAAATCCTTGGGGCCATGTGATTTTCTGGATTTTAGAAAAGTAGTAGAGTGTGTTTATAACCCCCTCAGCTGGATCCGAGGCATCCTGTAATCAAAAGATTAATATATCTGCAGCAGACTGACTTATTGTTCCACACTAGCAAAAACTTACTGTTTTTCAAAGTTTTGAACTTAAGAATTTTGAATAAGGGATTGTGGTCATAAGTAAAATGTTCATAGTTTCCAAAGACTTGGAAACCTTCTAACCTAAAAGCGTTGAAGTATCAGTTGAATTAACAGGCTGTCTTTACATGAATTATGGGGTTTTATTTTTACAGTTAGCAATGAGTTTGCATTGATTCATAATCTACATAAAGCAATCTAAGTTCCTTTTATGTAGCTAATTTTCCTTAGGACCAATAACACTTTGGTTTTTGAAATAGCTTATTATTGTTATAACAACGGTTGTAGTATAAAACAGTGTAAATCTCAGAGGCATGGTTTGTAGCTTTAACACAGTTTATTTTGCTCATCTTTCAAATGTTAAGTTTATCTCATTATTGGCTGAACACCTCATTAAATCGCATGACATTTGCAAAAGTCTGATGTTTCGGTAACTGACTCTAAGAGACTCCTTTAGTGAAAATGTCTGTTTAAGTCTTAAGTAATGTTTATATATTTATATATCATGCAGTGTACTGTATGACAAAGTCATTTGAAAGTTCTGAGTAGTAATAAGCATTTTATAAAATACTCAGAGAAACACAAATGAAATAAAATAATTTCTCTAAAATGCCCATATCTACTGCCAACCTGCTGACATTATGTGTACTGTTTACTTGGACTTATTTTAAATGTTGTTTGATAATGTATTTGTTTTACTCTGTTGCTAGGCAAGAGTATGCTTGCCAGAGGTGCAGAATCACATATTTTCCATTCTACAGAAATGTTGTGGGTAAATGATGGTGACTTGTTAAGAGCACACAATTGGGGTTTTTTCCTATATTAATAAAATTTTGTCTACTGATCATTGTCTAATTTTTCATATAGCTAATTAGTGAGGAACACAGACTGAAACCAGACTAAAAGTCTTGAATATATTTAGAAAACTTATTGACATTCACTTTAAAATAATATTTTCAGACTTTTTCTTCCTGTTTGTTCTTAATGTCATAGATTATTCTGAAAGTCTGATTTTTCATTGTGGAAGTTAAACAAATGCAAACATGTAAAAAAATTTTAAATGTTTTATTGATTCTTAATAAGATTAATCAGTTTTATAAATTTTGGTGTTTTCCTTAATGTTTTTCAGTTATTTTAAGTGGCTTCCAATCTTTTTTTTTTTTTCTTTCTTTAACGGGTTATAGGAATATTAGGAATATAGGAATATTTCTGGGGCACAAACCCGTGTCCCCTGCGTTGGCAGGCAGACTCCCAACCACTGCGCCACCAGGGAAGCCTGCTAATTTTTTTTCTTGCTGTGTTACACGGCTTGCAGGATCTTAGTACCCTGACCAGGGATTAAACCCAGGCCACAGCAGTGAAAGCACCAGGTCCTAACCACTATACTGTCAGGGACTTCCCGATTTGCTCATATTTTGTTCAGGATTTTTGCAGCTGTGTTCATGAGAGAGAATGCTCTATAGATTTCTTTCCTTACGTCTTTTCTGGTTTTGGAATTAAGGTACTGCTGGCCTTATATCACAGAATGAGTCAGGAAGTATTTTCTCTGCTGCTTTCCTCTGAAAGAGATTGTAGAGAATTAGTATAACTTCTTCCTTAAATGTTTGATTGAATTCTCCAGTGAACCCATGTGGGCTTGGTGTTTTCTGTTTTGAAAGCTTACTCTTGATTCAGGTTATGAGTTAAAAGTTTTTATATATTCTAGTTACAAGTTCCTAATTAGGTATATGATTTACAAATATTTTCTCATTAAGGTTCTTTTTTGCTGTACTGTTTTAAGGGCATTTGCATTGGGAATATTTTTTAGCCTTTTTTAGAAGTAATTATTTTCTGAATGCAAATACTGACTTATACAATACTGATGGTAAATAAATAATGATTTCATTGACTGTCCTTCCCGGAAACCTCTTGTTGGAAGGGCAACCTAAATAAGTATCATGAAGATAAAAATAAGTAAGTAAATAAAATGAAAATTGGATGCCTGCACAGAATGTTTGTAAACTTCCCTTCCATCAAGTTTTCAAACTGTTTAATATGATTTCTCAGATACACAAAGTAGTATTCAGCTACTGTGGTTGAGCTAGACAGCCCCCTGCACATACCATACAATTTTCCTTTCTAATCACAGATAGCCTTTTGAGAGTAACTCATAAAAATTGTTTATTACAGGAGCCAAATCTGTTACTTATTTGGGGTAGAGACTGGAAATTTAGTGAAAATGAGAGAGAACTCCATGGAACTTGAATGGATATTTAATAATTCTATCCACTTCTTATTTTCATATGAATGTTCTTAGTCTGGAGGTAATGAATGCAAAAGATTAATTGGACTTAACAAATTAAAAAACTAGTGAGTCAAGTGATACCATGAAGAGAGTGAAAAGACAACTTACAGAATGGGAGAAAATATTTGTAAACGATATGCTGTCTGACAAGGAACTTGTAACCAGACTATGTAAAGAACTCTGACATCCTAACAGTAAAAAAAAAACCCAGTTTAAAATGGGCGAAGGACCTGAATAGACATTTGTCCAAAGATGTACAAGTGGCCAATGAACGCATAAATAGATGCTCAACATCAGCCATTAGGAAATGCAAATGTACACTATAATGAGACACCACTTCATACCCACTAGAATGGCTAAAATAAAATTAAAAAGTGAGACAATAACAAGAGTTGACAAGGTTGTGGAGAAATTTGGACCCTCATAAATTGCTTGTGGGGTTTTAAACTGGTACAGCCACTTTGGAAAACAGTTTATTAATTATTCTAAAAGTCAAACTTTGAGGTATTATATGACCCATTAGTTACACCCAAGAAAATTAGAAACATGTCTACACAAAACTTGAACACAGACGTTCATAGTAGCATTATTCATAACAGCTAAGAAGTGCAAACAACCCCAAAAGTACTTTTTTAAGCATGTGGTGTCTGCAAGGCAGTATACTTAAGTATACTTTGAAGACAGACTTTTCCTGATTTCGTTTGGCCACCAATAGTTTTAGATAGCAAAAGAGATAAGACAGTATATAAATGAACCCCATCCTTTATTTAATTGTTAAAAGAATTCAGAGGGGAAAAAAGCTAATTGCTTCAGACTAAGAATATTTGAACAGTGGACAAAATTGGATTGGTAGGAACCAGGGAAAAGTTTGACTTTGAATTTAAGCCAGCAGAAAAACTGTTCAGACTTTATTTCTCCTCTCCTATACTGAGTATTTTTGTCTCTGGGATGACATGTAGGCTACCTTTTAGAGTTGTGAGTCATGAATGAAAATTGCCGAACAGTGAGTGTGTCTTTATCTCACCAGTGGCCAGTGCCAGAAAACGGTGGAGTGGCTTTATAGACATTTTGTTCATTTCTCACGTTGTCTAAATTTGATGAATTTTTATCTTTTATAATGGCTCTCTATTCCCATTACTTTCGTCCCAAGGAACGAAAGTAATGGGAATTACTAGCATTTCTTGCTAGTCCAGTGACTTCCTGATTTGCCCACTTTTTGTCCATCCCACTCTTTTAACCTTCCACAATGCTCTAAAGATCTTTCTAAGTAGTTGATCTGATGGTATTAACCTCCTTCAGTAGCTCCTAAAGTCTTACTTGTGGAGGTGCTACTCAATAACAATTTGTCCAGTCCATGCAAAATGAGAAAAATAAGGACAAGTTAGGAATTTTGTACAAGTAAAATTTATTCACCTTTCAAGTCTGTTTTATTCTGTTATGTTCTTGTTTTAGGAGCATATAAAATGCCCTTTTTAAAAAATTGGGGAATGGGGTTAGGTGGTATTCGCTATTTTCGTTTTCCTTACCTGTCAAAAGTGGCAGTTCTTTCTAAATTTTAAATCAAACTATTTTTTTTTAATTTTGGTCTTTGATATTCAAAGGTCTTAGAACCACTGGCCTGCAGGATTAAGTCCCTGATACCTTGTCAATGGCACATAAAATGATTTCATTTTGAAATATCTCATGAATTTTATCTCATGTGCTATTCCAGTTCATTGATTGGGGGCTCTGTGGACAACTTGGTGTGAAAGGCTTGTGAGACCAAGTTTGTGCTAATCTGAGGAGTTCTACATTTAATTAGCAAAATATTGAATGGGCAAGGGATGGATGAAATCCTGATATGCCCATTCCTACATTTTCAGCTTTGCATCTTCTGCTTTTCCATGTATGTGCACAGTTTATTCTGTAGAGTTACCATGGACTAATACAGTTCCCTGAATGCATGCAGTATGCTTCTCATAATTAAAAGATAATCGGAGGTCAAGTAAGTAGTGATGCCTTAGAAGAATTCCCATGGCAGAATAGTTAAGACATCTTTTTGTCTTTTTGTATTGTCTGTCTATAGTCTCCTTCCTCATTTGCCTACTCAGTGAACTCCACCTATGGAGTTCATAGTTATCACTATGAATTCTCCCCTGCTTTCCTCAGACATAATTTTTTCTTTTCTGTAAAACTTTCAACATATCTCCTATTACAGTACTTACTTATAACTATTTATTTGTTTATCTGTACTCTAAAACTCTTTGATGGAACACATTATTTGGGCTCTTATGTTTATAATACTAGGTTAACATAGACTGAATTTATGGCCCATGATAACATTCCATTTTTAACTTTTTTTTGTCAAGAAATATAACACTTTAAAGAATGTTGTTTCATTTTAATATTCTTCAATAAAATGAACTACTTACCATCTACTTACATGTTAAAATGGTTTATAAATGTCTTTTTTCCTTTACTTCCTAGAATAAAAGTTATTTCCTAGAAATAACTTTTTATGTTAGTGGTAAGTGTCTTCAAGCAATTCAGAGATTATGCGCCAAATTCGTCCTTCTTGGTCTCTTTCTGTGTGTGTGTGTGTGTGTGTGTGTGTATTTGTACATTGTAACTTCTGTGTTATTTCATGTTGTTGTACATATAATTATATGTTTAAAGAAAAAACCTTGAGCTTAGAGTTTTACAGTATATAGTTTTAGCTGTTTCTTCCTTCACTGATGAAGAAATTCCATATATTAAGTTTTTTTTTTTTAGTACCATTTATAGTGTTTTACTGTATTCCTGAGAATGGACATAAGATCCAGATACATTTTATATTAGTTGAAAATCTTATTTTTATAGTGGAGTATTCACAGTCACTTTCTATATTGGTGCCTTTCTTGGTGTTCTATCTCTAAGAAGAGGAAACAACGTTCCTCAAAAGGTTAATATTAAACCAGGAAAACAAAATGATTACATATAAAGTTTTTACTCTTCAGTGTTTCCTAGACTAGTGTTTATATTCAGTTACATAGAAGACATAATCTAAATCAGATTGGTTACCTAGCAAAGTACAATTACAGTATAAAGTAAAGGGACAAGTGGTAGAAGGGAACAAAGACTGAAAAACCTACATGGTAGAAAAATTTGTGTCTGTGAGGAATGAATGGTCCTTGGGAATTTATTAGAGCACTGTAGATTAAATGTAATATTTAAATTTAATATTTTAAAATTTCAAGTGTTTTATTGTTCCTTTAAAAAAAGTTTTTTTTAACTTACAGTCTACATCAGCATCAGCATCTGCGTTACCATTTCAGTCTACATGGTATAGTGAGTCTGAGATAACTCAGGGAGCACGCTCAAGATCTCAAAACCAGCAACGGGATCATGATTCAAAAAGACCTAAACTTTCCTATACAAACTGTACATCTACCTCAGCTGGGAGAAGTGTTGGACATGGTTTAAATGCAGTATCAGGTAATAATTAAATTTGTATAAATATAAATCACTGTATATGTATTTTGGACAAAAGCCCTTTTCCCAAGATGTAGTGTACTAATAAAATAAGCAAGTAGATTGCACATGAGACTGGGTCAGAAATAGAGCAGAGTTTCCAAAATCTTACCTTAAGTTAGTGCTAGAACTGAAATTAACTCTTCATCTTGGATTTTTGTTCTAAATTTGGTACAGATATCTTACACAAACAGGATATTAGCAGATTTTAATTAATTAGAATAGCTGATACATATGGTAATAAAATTAGTAAAAGTGATATGTTTTCATTCTGCTGGTTATTATAAGAGGTAAATTTTTTAATTGTTACTGAGAAGGCCAGATTTACTGATACATGTTAAAAATGTTTCCTTAGCATATTTTTTGTAAATAATAAACATTGTGCTATATAACATATATTTTCAGAAAATGTAGAAATTCTTTAGTTAAACAAAAAATTGTTGGTGGTATTCTAGTGGGAGTTCTATACAAGGAATTAGAAAGCTACGGTTCTAGTCCTCTATGTGACATTGGACAAGTCACTTTACCACTCTGGTATGGAAAGACTTACACATAAAGCTCCGTGCTTAGTATCTGGTACTCACAGATACTAAGATACAGGCACACATTTGTTGCACAAATTGAAAAGATCTTTTGTTGAGAGGTACTTCCTCACTTATACTTCTCTTCAAATGAAACACTAGCCAATGCCTGAAATAGTTTTAAGGTAAGATAAAACTTGTGATGACACAGTTGGAGAATAAAATTCTTGAAATGCATATGTACTACTAATTGAATTAGTGTAAGCGATTCCTTTCTATTTCGATAGGCAAGACTGCCATGGGAAAGACACTGCCCATCTGAAGGATTTTAAGAGTAGTGTGATGGGTAAGAGCAGACTGACCTTAACTTTGTAGACAAATACCATTGTGTAGAGATACTTTTGTTCTCCTCTGGTCTGTGAAGGCATAGCATTAACCCTGGGCCGTTTCCCTTAACGAAGGGAAATTATTAAGGCTATTAGGACTAGGAGAGGAAGACCCAGAATTTCAAGGTAAATGGTGAGGGGGGAAAGTTTTGAGACTTAGTTTTTAATTTCTTTTTAAATGAAATCATATCTAACAAAGTTTAGATTATAATTACAACGATACATTACTTCTTAGCATAAGAATGAACCAAATATGGCAGCAATGATAGTTCTGGCAAAATAGTATTATAACCTACAGTATAACTTTCATTTCAAGATGGCTTTGATTTTGATTTTGGCTGTTCTCCAACATCACTTTGATCAACTTTTCATGAAATTCTGCATCTTTGGCAAGCTTTATATTTTTGTTCTGTAATCATTTTACATCATGTTTATATATTGTACGGTCAGATGTTCTAGAGAGTGAGACATTGACATCCTAGATGGGGGTAGATAATAGTATCAGAGAAGGATGTGTTTGAGTAGGAGATAATTTTATAAGTGATTATTTCACTAGTGAATAATTTATGTTTTGCTCAGTTTTTGCTTTTGATTGCAACTGTGTAACTGGGGATTCCTGTAATAAACCATAATTACCTCTCTGTGTAATACTGAAGATCTGTTGTCATCAGAAACCTTGAAAGCTTTCTCTGAACTAAGACTTCTTCAATTATTTTAAGATTCTTCTTGGAGGCATAGTCAAGTTCCCAGATCTTCATCAGTGGTACTTGGATCATTTGGAACTGACTTAATGAGAGAGAGGAGAGCAGATTCCTCCATTAGTAATCTTATGGATTATAGTCACCGAAGTGGTGATTTCACAACTTCATCATGTATGTATAAACTATATTGTTATGCATAATTTATCTAATATTGTTACATTTTTGTCTTTGTATGTATCGTTAAGATCACAGTACAAAGGAATAAATGAAGTGAATATTATGAAGATTTAGAATACAGGATAGCTTGATATGTTTTCAACCTTATTTGTCATTTTACTTTTAAAAATGTAAACAATATAAAATATTTAGATATACATGAGTATCCAGATTCTGTCTGCCTATAATTTTTTCACTCTTAAGAATGTATGTTTTACATATACTTGATAATTCTTGTATACTACAATATAATTTGCCTTGTGAATTAACTAAAACTTGAAATCATCATCTTAAGACATAACTTAGAATTACTTTAGTTTAACATGAATTTGTCTTTATTTTCATTTAGTTGAAATAAAGACCCACACTGTTTCTGTCAGTGTACATAAGCCAAAACTTTTAAAAAATAGGAGTCCAATGCACTGTCCATTGTGCGACAGAGCCACCTTAAAAAAAATAAATGGCATAAAACAATAATACTAAAAAACTGAAGATAAAAAGTGCTAATTGAAGTTGACAAATATAACAGACAGAAGTAGAATTTGATTTACAGAGAAGAAAACACATTTCTATTTAAAGGTTTAACTAGATTATTTTAAATAATCCTATTGGGGCAAGCCATTGCTTTATTTAAGACAAATGAAAGCATCTTTTCATTTGCTTGGCTTTGGGTGGAGGAACTTTAGTAGACAGTGTCGGTAGCTTCTCGGTTTTGGGGGTAAAAATGTACAGAATAGAATTGATTTAGTCCCTAACAGTTAATCTTTCCATGAGACACCATGTATTAGCACAGTAGCAATCTAGCTGTTAAACTAGATGTATGGATGAATATTCTTTATGGAGGAATGCTGTGGTATTTCTCTTTCCATTTGATGATTAGAACCATCAGTAGTATATTATTAAAATCGCAGATGCCAGGGCTCTCTTCTGACTCAGTATTGGGAAAAAAAATAAATAAAGCATAGTTATGTCTGATGAGTAACCGGGCATAAGAGTCACTGCTGTTAACTTGAAAGAAAAGATAAAACATTGGAGAAATTTTGAACTGTTAGCATGGTTTGCTATAAAATTACAAGGGTGATAGTATTTATATGAAGTAACTTTTGTTCTTGTTCCAGAGTAAGAAAAATCTCCAAAACACTCTTATTATTATTTTGCTTTTACTTGTTATGAGTCATTTACCTTGAATTTGTTTGCCCATTTAAAATCCCGTATCCATTTAGTTGTTAGATATTCTTCTACCATATCAATTTCTGATTAATAAATTCAACTGTTTTGCCTTCATCAAGTTGGTAGATTGATGTTTGCCTCTCACAAGCTATAATACATTTCTTTTTAAAAAAATTTGTAATGCTGACTTTATACAGCAGTATTGGATTTTACCGAAGGCATAGAAAGATAGATAAATGTTTATTTTTTCTGTAATAATAGTTAAACTGTGTAGTTATAATATGCCAGTATTCAGTTTGAATCCAGTGTTTAATTTTTGCAGTGATTAGTGGTTAATAGACACAACCTTAATAATGCACAAATTTTTCATGTAATTGACTACCTTTCCTTTCTTTCAAAAATAGATGTTCAAGACAGAGTTCCTTCTTCATATTCACAAGGAGCAAGACCAAAAGAGAACTCATTGAGCACTTTACAATTGAATACATCATCTACAAATCACCAAATGCCTTCTGAACATCAGACCATACCATGTTCTAGGGACTCTGGTAGAAATTCTTTAAGATCAAATTTTTCTCCAAGAGAATTAGAATCTCCCCAAAGCAGTATACAGCCTGGATTTTCTTATATTTCAAATAGAGGTGAAACATCAACTATAGGCAGTTCAAATAGGGTTGGCTCATCTCAAAGATCATTTCAAGAATCTTCTGACAATGAAGGTAGACGTACAACAAGGAGATTGCTGTCACGTATAGCTTCTAGTATGTCATCTACTTTTTTTTCACGAAGGTCTAGTCAGGATTCCTTGAATACAAGATCATTGAGTTCTGAGAATTCTTACATTTCTCCAAGAATCTTGACAGCTTCACAGTCTCGTAATGCAGCATCAGCTTCTGATGGTCCTGATAATAGGGCATCCGAAGCTTCTCAGGGATTTCGATTTCTTCGGCGAAGATGGGGTTTGTCATCTCTTAGCCAAAATCATAGCTCTGAGCCAGATTCCCAAAATTTTAGCCAAGAATCTGAAGGTAGAAATACAGGACCATGGTTATCTTCCTCACTTAGAAATAGATGCACACCTTTGTTCTCTAGAAGGAGGCGAGAGGGACGAGATGAATCTTCAAGGATATCTACCTCTGATATACCATCTAGATCTCATCATATTTTTAGAAGAGAATCAAATGAAGTGGTTCACCTTGAAGCACAGAGTGATCCCCTTGGAGCTACTGCCAGCAGACCACAAGCATCTGCAGTACCAAGCAGTGCTGCTGCGGGTGGCTCCATATCGGATTCGGCTCACAGTGGACGAAGTACAGGAATAACAGGGATCCTTCCTGGTTCCTTATTCCGATTTGCAGTGCCCCCGGCACTTGGAAGTAATTTGACCGACAATGTCATGATCACTGTAGATATTATTCCTTCAGGTTGGAGTTCATCTGATGGAAAAAATGATAAAACTAAAAGTGTACCCTCAAGAGACCCAGAAAGACTGCAGAAAATAAAAGAGAGGTAAGTTTGAATACCTGTCTTAAGCCTGTGAAGAACAGATGAGAGAACTGTTTGTTTCTAAAATGGTTTCTCATAAGAGTGATGTCTGAAATTTCTTGCCTTAAAATTTACATCCAGTAAAATGTTAGCGTCTTGCTCAGAGGTAAAATGGATGAGAATTAATACTGGAGGTGGGCACTGGGGGTGTAGATTGCATTGGGAAATAATCTAAAGGTTATTTTTAACCAGCTTTGGCTACAGATACATATAGATATATGTATATATAAAATATACAAAATCTTAATATACAAATATACAAATCTTACATATACAAAATCTTAATCTCTTACCCTGTTTCTAGGTAGACTAGTGCTAAATGGGATTGGTAAAGCGGCCCAAGTCGTGGATTATCAAGACAATGTTTCAGCCTTTAATAATATCATTTATTGGGACTTGCTTGGTGGTCCAGTGGCCAAGACTGCGCTCCCAATGCAGGGGGCCTGGGTTTGATCCCTGGTGAGGGGACTAGATCCCACATGCCACAGCTAAGAGTTTGCATGCCGCAACTGAAGATCCCACGTGCCACAACTAAGACCCAGTGTGGCAAAATAAATAAATAACAAAAAAATAAGATCATTTATTTGTATTTCTCACTTCAGATCTTTTTTAGAATGAGATAAAATCGTTTCCACAAATTTTTAAATTTAGTTTTTGAAGTCTAAATATATACTGAATATTCTTTATATATTGTGACTATTTGACAGAGATATCAGTTTAAATTCAGGACGTAGAATCTTTTTATTCATGTGAAATCTTTTGTAGAGTTTAGTTGCTTAAAAATCCTTGGGAAAGGGCTTCCCTGGTGGCGCAGTGGTTGAGAGTCCGCCTGCCAATGCAGGGGACACGGGTTCATGCCCTGGTCCGGGAAAATCCCACATGCCGCAGAACGGCTGGGCCCGTGAGCCATGGCTGCTGAGCCTGCGCTTCCGGAGCCTGTGCTCCGCAACAGGAGAGGCCACAACAGTGAGAGGCCCGTGTACTGCAAAAAAAAAAAAAAAAAAAAGATGAAAGATCTGAGATTTTTCACTCCAACTTATTTTGTCATGTAAGTGTAGTTACTTAGTTTTTCCATCTATTAAAATTAGTTTTATGATAAAATGGGATAGGATAGTACGTGTGAAATATACTTGTAAGAAGAAAAGACGTATGTAACGCTAAGGTCGTTTGGTGTTTTGTTTTTTCTTGTTCTTAAAGGCTCCATGTAATGGAATTTTGGGGGAGCATAGTTGTTACTATCATTTTAGGGTCTTTTGGTCTTTAAGAGGAAATACATTCAGATCTTGCTCTGGGGAATAAAGGGAGCTTCGCATGCTTTCTGAGATATTGAACATTGACTGATATCTTCCCACTTTTCCTTATATAGGACAAATTGTTACCATGTGACTGTTCTGTTCTTTTAAAATTTGCTCTTTTTCCTTTCTTGTAGAAAGATTTACTCTGCCCTGGTAGTGTTAGCTTTAATGTTATTACAGGAGCTCCCTCTAATTGCAAGCTATCTACTGAGTAATGTAGTAACTATTATATTTCTTGTGCTCAAAGTTAGATTAATTTGAGTGCAGTGGTGTTAAGTAGGGCAAAAAATTAATTTAGTGATTTCCAAAGAGAAACTAATTAAACCATCACCACCCTGTCTGGTAAGATAGTTTAAAAAGCAGCATTTGTTGGTTATTTTGACAGAGTTTATATGTGTGTGTGTTCCTTTATTACATATTTTGCTTAAAAATGAGGATTATAAGATACCTTTACAATTAAATGAATAAAAGTGTAAAAAAATTGAGTCTCCCAGAGTAAAAACTATCAACCAAAGAAAGTTATATCTAAAGGTAAAACATAAACGTTAATGCTTGAGGTTGTATCTCTGGTTAATCCTAGGCATGAAAGTCACCTAAAAGTACGCCTGTTCCTCTTTCCACACATCTTTTGCTAAACTCATTTGGAACCCATATAATCCAGGTTATAGTTCAATAACAGTTTAGCATACTGTATCATCAATTTACTGAGTACCTTTTTCATGTCAGCAGTGGACTAAGGCAATAGGGATTTTAATTTAAAAAACTACTTGTCTTACAGTGATCATCCTGCATTTAAATTAAGCAGTACATGTTGGCCTGTGAAATAGAGGACATAGGTTAATGGAAACTGCTCCACACTTTAAAAGCCTACCCTTGTAGAAATCAGGATGATTTAATAACATCGCTGGGGTGGGGAAAATGAAAAAATTTTTAATCTCTTCTTTTGTTTTTTTTTATTATGATTTAATACAAAAAGCTTATCAGTTTAAACATATGTGGCTCTGCTAACATGTAAATTGAAAAATCACAAGTCAATATTTGTTTAATTCATCAAACTTGTCTTAAAAGTTTTGGGGGGACAGGGACTTCCCTGGTGGTCCAGTAGTTAAGACTCCATGCTCCCTATGCAGGGGGCCCAGGTTCGATCCCACCTGGGGAACTAGATCCCACATGCCACAACTAAAAGATCCCGCATGCTGCAGCTAAGAGCCCACATACTGCAACTAATAGTCCACATGCTGCAACTAAAAGATCCCGCGTGCTGCAACTAAGAGCCCACATGTCACAACTAAAAGATCCCGCATGCCACAATGAAGACCCCTCGTGCCGCAACTAAGACCCGGTGCAGCCAAATAAATATTTAAAAAAAAAAAAAAGTTTTGTAGGGACAAAAGTGATGGGTATATAAGTACATTATCTTTATACTGTTGGAATTGAAATAGTCTGTGGTACTGCAGAAATTAAAATCTTAGTGAAACTTACAAATTGATTTTGAAAAATATGGAATTTAAACTGTGGTAGCAGGGGCGGGGTGTGGTGGCAGTGGGATGAATTGGGAAACTGGGATTGACATATATACACTAATATTTATAAAATAGATTAACTAATAAGAACCTGATGTATAAAAAATAAATAAAATTAAAAAGAAATAAACTGTGGTACCAAAGACAAAATTACTTAAACCATTTGAAGATAAGTAATAGGATAGCCTACCTCATTTACCTTTAAAATATTTATTATAATTTTTATTCTTACTGATACAGTTTTTCTTAGAAGTTCCTATTTACTATTATTGTTGTTTGCCTTTTTTCTACCCAGAGAGACCATGATATTGTTTGGGATTATGTATGACTGGAAATGACCAACCAGGATGGTTTTGTTAGCTCTGTTTAGGAAATGTACCTTCTTTTCCAGCCTCCTTTTAGAGGACTCTGAAGAAGAAGAAGGTGATTTATGTAGAATTTGTCAGATGGCAGCTGCATCATCCTCTAACTTGCTGATAGAGCCATGCAAGTGCACAGGAAGTTTGCAGTATGTCCACCAAGAGTGTATGAAAAAATGGTTACAGGCCAAAATTAACTCTGGTAAGATTTACCCTTTTGTGTATTTTGTTTTCACAGTTTTTCCAAGAGATGCACGTATGTATGCATTTTAATTAACAAATACGGTTATAATTTATTGATTGTCAAATTTATACTCTTATCAAAAGCATCAATCATTTTTTGAAGCAAAAACATTGAAGAGCATTAGTCTTGCTTCATAAATTTAACGTATAGTAGTGTTTTTTATATTTCGTTTACTGAATAATCTACTCCCATACATGTATAGTGCGACTGTAATTTGTTGGTAACCCTTACATCATGCAATATCTTTTTGAATCAAAGAAATATTCTTCCTGTTTACCAACAATGTGTCCTTGAGAAAGATTTATTGTCTCTAATGTTGTTATGCAGCAATAAGATTACTGTAGGGAGTCATTGTTTATTAAGTGCCTGTTATGGAGCCAGGCATTGTTCTAGATGTGGGATATAGAGAACAAGACAGACAAGGCAGTTGCTCTCCTGGTGGGATTACGTGTTAAAGGAATGCCTTGTTGAGGTGAGGGCATTTATATTTGAACGAAGAGGAGCTAGCTATTCTAGAATGAAAAGAAAAGCATTCCAGCACACAGAACTAGTACAGAGACTTTAAGGTGGGAATGATTTAGGTGTGTTTGAGGAATTGAATGAAGGCCCAGCGTGTCTGGAGTATAATTAGTAGGAAAGGAGAGGGGTGATAAATTGAGGTAAGAGAGATTAGCAGAGGCTAGCTCATTTAGGACTTTGAAAGTTAATGTCAGAAGCTTAGATTTTTAGGTAAGTGTCGTGGGAAGCCACTGAAGGTCAGGGGAGTGAAGTGATCTTATTTATATTTTGGCTGCTCTGTGAAGAGTGGAGTTTAGTGGGACAAGAGTAGAAGCAGGGAGGTCAACCAGGAATCTGTCTTTACAAGAGGTAGTGATGGTGGTGGTAGAAATGGATGATGGATTCTGGTATGTTTTGGAGGTAGATTCTATTAAGACTCGCCAGTGGATTGGATGTGGTGGAGTGAAGGAGAAAGAACACTTAGAGAAGCTCATATTTTTGCCTTGAGCAACTAAATAAATGGTGGGGCCATTTACTGAAAATAAAGAAGACTTTGGGAGAGGAAACTGAGAATTCTGTTTAGAAATATTGTATTTGAACTGTTTATTAAATAACCATATGGAAATGGTTATGGGCAGTTAGCAAGACAGGCGTGATGTTTCAGGGGTTTTAGCACAGAAAATAACAGTTTTAGGAATCATGAGCGCATAATATTTTAAGATTTGAGATTAAGTAAGGTCACTTGAGCAAGAGCACATATTAAAAAAATGAGCCCAGGGCTTCCCTGGTGGCGCAGTGGTTGAGAGTCCGCCTGCCGATGCAGGGGACACGGGTTCGTGCCCCAGTCCGGGAAGATCCCACATGCCGCGGAGCGGCTGGGCCCGTGAGCCATGGCCGCTGAGCCTGCGCGTCCGGAGCCTGTGCTCCGCGACGGGAGAGGCCACAGCAGTGAGAGGCCCGCGTACCGCAAACAGCAACAACAACAACAACAACCAATCTGTGGCCATGAATATGATTTAGAAGTGGGATTGGGATACATGCACATTGTTTTTAGAGGCAGTTTTCAGATACGTGGATACAGATGAGGATTTGAGTTCCATGGGGTTGGGACCTTTGCCAGGCAAGTATGATGAAGGGAGTTAAGGGTGTTTGTAAGGCTGTAGTTGTGGTGAGCCTGGAAATTAGACAAAATAAGGAAGGGAGTAAGGACATTAGGAAGTGGATAGTGAGAAGTGGTAGAGTCAGTGTCTTTGAATCTCAGTGACATTGAAGAGAATTGCCAGAGTAGGTGAGCTAAAATGATGAAAAGTTGTAGATGCACAGGAGAGGATGCTTAAAATACGGATTTTAGGAGTAGTGCAGTACACTGCAATGACAGGGTCAAGGGTATGACCATAAAGTAGGTGGCTTAGGTGGGGAAGGGTAATATTGGAAGCAAGGATGTTGAGGAAGTCAGAATCAAATGTGGTCTTACGTGCATGTTGAAATAGCCAAGAAGTAAGTTGGGTAAAGAAGAGACATGCTAAAGTCATTAATGAATGAGGAGGGACTTAGAGTTTCAAAACAGCAGTAGGTGTGGGGAGGGGGCATCTATCCCTATTTCTTGGTCCTGAGGTACAAAGCGTTGTGGGGAAAAAAATGGCTGCAGAAGAGTATGTATCAGTTTGTGAGGCACTGTGGTTCAGGCTTGAAGTTGAAGAGATAATTCGTAAAGGAGATTGGTTAAGAGGAATTTAATGTTAGACTATTGAGTACCAGAGGACCTAGTGAAATGTTACTGGTAGGGGAAGAATGTGACTAGTAGGGTGGGAAATTAGATCAGAGTAATAAATGTACATAATTGTGTGAAAAGGACAGTCTGATGATGATAGCTGGGTAGCATAGGCAAACAGGTTGTGAGGTATGATGGTATTAATTTTAATAATCTGTTGGAGGAGTTTGAGTAACCTATTCAAACTGGAGATTACGAGGCTAGTGGGAAACTTTTTTCCTGCAGCAAGGTTAGCAAAGGCCTCCTTGGGGTAGGGGGTTATCTTTTCTTCTAACCTAACCTGATCCCAAATCTGTGGGATGGGCTGTCTTACTTGTAGCAGCCTCTTCTTGGCTGTATAGTGTTATGACAGCCTCATAGGCTTTATTAGTCACCACCCTGGGGTGTTATTAAGATAAAATGAGCGCTGAGCATGGTTCTTGACACTTAGCAAGGGTCCAGAAATGTTAGGTATTACCAAAATGAAAAACAACTTGACTCACCTTCTGTTATATTTGCAATAGGATTGTTAGTATTATGTAGGCAGGAAAACAGGTAATGCAATATATTGTCTAAGAACATTGGATTTTTGGAGTTAGACATGCTTAGGTTGGAATATTGACTCCAACACTTAACTGCAGGATTTTGAGTAAGTCTCTTTTAACATTGGTTCTGAACCCTGGTTGCTGATCAAAATATTAACCATTGGAGTTTTTAAAAACATAGATGCCTCAGATCCATTCCTAAACATTTTTAAGTAGGTCTGGGGTTGAGCCTCAGTTCCATCATGAATAAAATTGAGTAATAGCTTGTTGTTAAGGTCAAATGAGATGATGTTTGTGAATAGTTTCTCACAGTATTGTGAGAAACTCATAGTAAGTACTCAATTAAATAGGTTTTAAAGGTAATAATAAGTATTCATGGTCAAATGAATGTTAATATCTCAAGAACTGAACCTTCCTTTTAAGTTTCCACAAGGCTTTCTCGTATTTTCATAAAGACCCCATCTGGTAGGTGATTCTCTGGTAGAGATTCATTTAAACATTTATTAGGCAGCTACTATATATGGACTGTTAAAACTCTACAGGATGTTCAAAGATGAATAGAATATGTCTAGTACAAGTTTAGGCAGATGCAGTCAGGGCCTACTGATTGAGGTGGAGTGTAAAGGACAGAGTCCTGGATTAAAGATTGTAGGGATAAATGGGTTCCTCCCACCTGCGAATGGCCTTTTTGAACAACTTTGGTAGGCCACTTGTTCCATGGAAGAGAAAAATGAAACCCTAAGATGTGATAGACTTTGTGGTTTTTTTTTTTTTTTTTTGGTTAAAACTGAAGCTATCTTTTTTTAATTTTTATTTTTTACATTTTTATTGGAGTATAATTGCTTAACAATGGTGTGTTAGTTTCTGCTTTATAACAAAGTGAATCAGTTATACATATACATATGTTCCCATATCTCTTCCCTCTTGCGTCTCCCTCCCTCCCACCCTCTCTATCCCACCCCTCCAGGCGGTCACAAAGTACTGAGCTGATCTCCCTGTGCTATGCGGCTGCTTCCCACTAGCTATCTACCTTACCTTTGGTAGTGTATATATGTTCATGCCTCTCTTTCGCTTTGTAAGACTTTGTTTTAATGATATCCAGTGTCCATATTTTATGACCATCACATTTTTCCTGCTTCTGAATCAGAAAATAAATGTCTGATAAGAGAAAGCCTTCTAAAGTTTCACATTCTTTATATTCTCCATCAGGTCATAATTCTATGGACTTATCCTAGAATCTCCAGAACTTCTAATCTATTTTGGCACATAACAAGCACTCAGTAAATGTTAGGTAAATTGAATCTAAATCTTTATCTTGTTTATGCACATGACTTGCTCTAATTTTTATTACATTTTTTTCATTTTAAAACCCTGTCTAAAAGTAAACACAAGGGGGAAAATGGCTATATATTTAATTAGACAAGACCTACTTAATTGGAGCCAGAAGCTTAGGAGTTAACCAAATGTTGAGTGCCTATAGGGCAGGCGGAATTTTATTTAATTGTGGTAAAATATATATTGATATAGCATGAAATTTACCCTTTTAACCATTATTAACTATATAATTCAGTGACATGAAGTAGATTCCAAATGTTTTGTGACCATCACCACTATTTATTTACAAAACTTTTAAGTCATCCTAAACAGAAATGTTATACCCATTAAGCACTAACACCCTTCTCCCCCTCCTCCCCAGCCCCTGGTAACTTCTGATCTACTTTCTCTGTGAATTTGCTTATTCTACATATTTCTTACAAGTGGAATCATACAACATTTGTTCTTTTTGTATCTTATTTGTGCCTTATTTTACTTAGTGGTAGCATGTATAAGGACTTCATTCTTTTCATGGCGGAGGGGAGCTGTTTTTATCTGAACAAAGGTGGATCCCTTTTTTTGCCTTCTGTCCTGCAGGGAAGACACATTTCTTAGACCACAGAAGGTCTTAGTATATGTTGTCACATTAAAGATACTAGCCTGAGTATATGTAACTAGTTGTTTTAGATACCATGTTTTCTTGGCATCTTGCGAGAGTACTTAAGAAGGAAGTAGGAAGTACAGATAACATTCCATTGTCAGCTTCCCATATCAAAATGTATGAGCATCTGGGGGGCGGTGGAAACCACAAATAATGGGTGGAGGCTTAGGTACCACAGAGTAGGACTTGACATGCACATCAGGTGTTATTGATTATTTTAGGAGACATTACTGGTTTATGGTCGTAGCACAGTCTCCCTGCTATCTCTTCCTCCCTGCCTTCCTTTCAGTTTTCTGTATTCTAAGCTTAAACCTACAAGGAAAAATGTTTTGTGGAGACCCTGCAAAATTAAGCTTTACTTGTAATTTTTTACCAGGTTCTTCGCTAGAGGCTGTAACCACCTGTGAACTCTGTAAAGAGAAGTTGCAGCTTAACCTGGAGGATTTTGATATTCATGAACTACATAGAGCTCATGCAAATGAACAAGTTAGTATATTTTGCCTAATTTACCTTGGTAAGTGTCTATTCTGTGCTTAAAGGACAACTCTTGAAGAAAAGATTAAATCATGGTCAGAAAACCTGCATTAAAATAACAATTTTCATTTACTGCATTAGGTATGATTTTATAATTTTTCTTTACTTTCCTATAAAAGTGAAAGGCAAAAAAGCAAGTCACAGGTTTTAAATTATTAGGGTAAAATTTATTATATGGTTCCTAAATAAAAGTGAAAATAAAGGCTTATTAAGTGGTCCCCAAATAGGCATGCTAAGAGCTGTCTCAGTTGTGAATACCTCTTAGTCCTAGAACATGATTGAAACACCAAGCCCTGGATCTTCATCCTCTTCCTTCCTTCTTTCCTTCCTCCCTCCATCCCTCCCTCCCTTCCTTCCTTTTTTTTTATGTTAGGAACAGCTTTTTATGTGCCTATCTGCCCCCATGTTCTACTATCCTGGTTCCCTCCACTCTCCTCATTCCTATCTCCAACTTTATGTTGAACAACTTACTTATGAAATCTTTTATTCCAAGTTCACATTGTTTATAAGTTTTCTTTTAGTATTTGTGTCATTATAGTCTATTCATATAATGAATAATCTGATCTTATTAAATTTTATTTCAAATATTTTCTTCTCATTTCTCAGATTTTGGGGTATTATTGATAACTGTTTTCCTCCTAATGATTTGGTCACTAATTTTTGTTTCTTGAAGTTTTAAATTAAAAACATTTTTTGAGATGCTTAGATAGGTAGAATGAAGAGTTCAATATTTTCCCCCTTTTCTTCCTCCTAAAGGAAAATTCTGGGGAAAAAAGATGTTAAAGGAGATTACAAGGATGACTCAAGAGCCGTACTCTCCAAGTGTGCTTAGCATAATTGTTATAAAAAGAGATATGATGGTGGGAGAATGCATGAATGCTTGAAAAACACTTTAAGGAGTAGTGGACACCCCCCTTTTTTTGATAGAGGTAAAGTTCACATAAACATAAAAATCATTTTAAAGTGAACAATTCGGTATATTTGCGATGTTGTGCAACCACCACCGCCATCTACTTCCAAGACACTTTCATCTCTCCTAAAGAAAATCCTGTACCCGTTAACCAGTTGCTCCCTGTGCCCCCCTTCCTTCGGCAACCTCCAACTGCCTTCTGTCTCTCTGGATTTATCCATTATGGATATTTCATATAAATGGAATCAAGCAACATGATCTTTTATGGACACCTTTTACTTTTAAAATGTGGGAATAATGAATACCCTTTGAAAATCTGATTAAAATCACACTCCTAACAAAATATACAAAGACACAATATTTGTATATGATTTAAGGGATTCCCAGATCCTTTGAAGCTGATTACTTAGATCCAGGTTAAGAATCACTGATTTAATTAATGAACCATTAAGGCAATTGATGTAGCATAGATGCTATTCATACTAATTATTACTTTATTCTTTAATGAACCACTTGTCCAAAGAGAGTAGTGTTTTCATCAAGGAATTGTCTTAAATCCCTAAGGAGTCTCTCTAGACAGCTGAGCATTGATATTTTAAAGAACAGGGGAAAGAGTATGTAAAAATAGAACGATGGAAAGAAAAACATTTTTTTTCATCTTCTCAAAATGAGAGTAGGTTTCAAAGGATGGTTTTCTTCTGCCATTCTTCCTTCTCTAGGTGCTCCATCATGTCTCTTAAAGGTGGTTCTTTGGCATTTCGATTCAACCAGGAATGTTTTCATGGTTCTCCAAGGATTTAATGACCCCACAATCTTAAATTTAAGTGTGAGGAAATATTAGGTGGAGTCATTGTAAAAGCAATGACAGTCTTGATTAAGCTTCCTGGCTTTAACTTCTTTGTTCTGTGTGAACCTTGGATTCTGGGGGCCCCAAGAACTACTGTCATTTGAAATGATTAGTTTAATGCAGTTTATTTCCTCATTGTCCAGTGGCTTCAATTTTTTCAAGGTGATAAGCATTAAAATTAAAAAATTTTGAGGACATAAATTTATTTCCTTTTAAGTTAAAAATAAGAAAAGTAAGTGAATATTTAAAGAGAGTTTTAATAAGTCAATTTCAAATTTCTTGAATGCTCTGTGGAATCTGATAACCAATTACTTGCTGAAGTTGTTACTAAGAACGTATAGTTCTTAACTTCAGATGAGTTAATTGCCAAAAATGGTACAACTTACAGGTAGTTCATTGTATAAAAATTACAGGATAGATTAGATTTTTAATAACACTATATTCATGACTTGTATTCTTAGCTTCAGAACAACAATTTTGAACCAAAGGACAGTTTTTACCCACTATAAATTTCTATGTGAATGATACGAAGAACAGTTACTCTATTACCTTTATTAGTTCATTTTTATATTTGCTGTTGCCTTAAAGTTAATTATATTATGTAATAAACACTTGACCCATTTGACTAGGTTTTAATTGTATAATTTATTGATTTAGCTATAGATGAAATGATAATTTTAAGTAAACATTTATAGCCATTTGTATTAATAAAATCTGTTAGGCGCATTATAACTTGATAGAACCAGAGCATTCATTCTACCATCAAATGAGTTAAAAGTCCCACTTTTATATAAATTACATAAAAGAAGACTGTATGAAAATAAAGAGGATATTCACACACCTATTTGTACACCTTAACAGTATTAGTAAAATTATGAAATTATGGAGGGTAACTTTTTATTTCTTGGTTTAATAGATGATGCTGTATCTCTTACTAAGACTGGATATGAATACGTTTCCTCTAGTTTCTCAGTATACTTTGGATGTCAGTGTGTTGTCTATTAATTTTTCATTCTCCATATTCTTCCTTTTCTCGTTTGCTTCCCTTTTGAAGGCTGAGTATGAGTTTATCAGCTCTGGTCTCTACCTAGTTGTGTTATTGCACTTGTGCGAACAAAGCTTTTCTGATATGATGGGAAATACGAATGAACCAAGCACACGTGTCCGAGTAAGTAACCTTGGAGCAGGGGAAAAGGGAGGATGTGATGCAACAAGTCTTTGCTTTGGAAAGCAGATTGTTTTATATGTTCACAGTCTATTTCCTTTGGGGAGTTCTTACATTAAAATCTTTCTTAAAATTAAAGGTACTGTAGATTTAATAGAAATTGCTGTCTGCCTTACCTCTGTATCAAGCAGCCTGATTTTCTCATAAAGCTGTTCTAGAAAAAGAAGTAATTGTCTAGCTCTTGAAGGTGATTGGAATATATTTCAGTGAAAAACAGGGACAGAATTGGAAGTACTAAGGAAAATGCTCTTTTTAATTAAAAAACAAAAACAAGATTCAGTATTTTAACTTAGAAACCTGAAATTGAACTCCAAAAACTGAAAGAGTATGGGAAATTAACTTCGATATATTTGTTACTATCTTGTAAAAGATTACCGGTGTAGTAGTTTTTAAGCCTCCATATTTCAAACTACTTAAGATCTGGACTATTTGGTATTTAGTCTATACACTATTGCCTTAATTTAACACTTAAGCTAGCTGTTTGTTAGGTATTTTTAATAAAATGCTACTGTTATGGAAATTTATACTCTACTGTCTTGCCCATTTTATGTAGCAGGGACAAGCTTGAGTCTATATCTCATTACAGTAGCATTCTGAACACCTAATATCTTGAAATGTGTTCATAAACACATCCTTCAAACTATTTTTTATATAGATGTTCTCTTGGTGATGATTTATCATTTTAACTGACCACTAAAATTCACTTGGGTCCAAAATGCAGAGGTTTAATTTTTTTTTCTCCATAGTTTTTGAAAGTATTATATCGATGCAAGAAGACAGCGGTATTCATAGAATATTATATTATATCTGCTCCCAATTTCTACATGATTAATATATGATTTTTACATAGGTAATAATGATTATATAAGACATTAAAAAAATCATATCCTTAAGCTTGTAAGTTTTGATGTGGGGGGAGAAAGACCCCCTATTTGAAGGCTTAAAATTATGTTTGACTTTTAAGTAGAAATGAATCTCTTATACTGATTCTCTCTTTAGAACCATTTGCTACATTTAAACTACTGTATTTCTTTCTGCATTGTTTCTAGTTTATTAACCTTGCAAGAACTCTTCAGGCACATATGGAAGATCTCGAAAGTAGGTGGAATTTCCCCTCCCCAGACTTGTTGAATTTACTTTTGCAAATTAAACCCACAGAGCAAAACCTACATATATATATATATATATATATACTCTTTCTACCAAATTAGAGCTTCATTTATAGGCTTAATAATACCAGAATAATTGATTTGGAAAAGATGGGTTGGGCAACTGACACTAGTTTTTCAAGAGCCTATTTTTTAAAAATTAAATTAATTTTAATGTATGGAAGGGTGTTATTTTAACCATCGATATTTTATTTAAAATAAAAAAATATATTTAATCACCTTAATTTTAACACTTTTAATGTTAACACTTTTTTAAAAGAAGACATTTAACTACTAATCAAAACACACTTCTTTAGATTTTTTTGTGTGTGAAATTTTACTTGTTCTTTAGCTTTGTTAGGTCATAGAAGGTGTTCCCTGGGTTTATATATAGTTCTAGGAATATAATGGTGAGAGTCCTAATTCTGAGTCCCTAACAGAAGCCATAGTTTTTTTTTTTTTTTTTTTGCTCCTTGTTCAGGTCCTCATGGACCTTTAATAGGCAGCCAGCTCCGCCAGCAGCTCCAATCTCTTAAGATCACGTTCCAGCTTTAGAACTTCTGCCTGGGCTCCTATGTGAAGGCACTTAATGCCCAAATCTTTACAGGCATCTGCACAGCTTACCCTCTTCTCAAAGTCCTACAACCTCCAGGGTGCTTCATACCAGGTGGGCACAGATATTGGTGGCTCTGGAACAGTTCCTGGGAATCCAAGATTACCCTACCTATTGTGCTTTTTCACCCAAAGCAACTGGCATCCCATGATCAGATTCCAGTACACTCTTTGAAGTGTTTTTATATATGTATTCTCCAATTGATTATCTTCTATACTCATCTTCAAAATACTTGGACTGTTAACCTGTAGTGTGCATAATATTTTTACCTCTAGAGAAAGCTTAGCATCCTTTGAAGTAAGGTTTTTTTCAAGTTTTAAAAGGATTAGAGGTACAACTAGGTAATGCATTTTCACAATTTTAGTTAGTATGTGTGGAAATGGTATATAAAGGAATCAAATGGTATAATAAAGTGGGACTTCTTTAGTGTAGATCTTTTTTTCCTTCATACCTTCTTAGTTCAGATCCATCATGTTAGCTAATACAAAGATTAGCTCTGTCTTTTGTAAATTATAATTGATACTTTGTCAAATGTGATGAGAGTAATTTGTTGCAGTGTACATTTTCCCCAGATTGCTTTTTTTCAACTAACATTCTCATTTAGAATTTAGTTTTCTAAACATATAGGAGGGTCTACTCCCAACATGTGAATGAGAGGGAAAAGATGAAGTTGAAATATATACCCAGACTCAACTGAGAGTGAAAGATGTGGGTGCTACAAGTTAACTGCTAAGTACTAGAGTATTAATACATTCTGAAAATTGGTTCTGACTGAATTTTCTTCTGTAGAGTTAATCCAATAGAAAACATGAGAAATTCTCTGAAAAGCTATTTTATTTTTTAGTTTGACATTTCTCCATGATACTGCATAAAAGTTAAGCATAGGATTTACTCTTCATGAGCTAACTATATACGTGATATTTATTTAAAATGGATTTTAAATTTCTGCAAGGTAAATATATGGAGATTGAAGTTTCATCTATATGTGTTGCATAAAATTTTCTTGTTGATTCCATTTGCTGGTTGCCCTTAAATTGTCCAGTATTAAATACAAGAGTGTACATTTAACCTTTCTGCCCTTGATAATAGGGGAAATGCTGGTAGGATGTTTAGTGAACTTCTGTTTTCCTTCACATGCAGACAGTTACATAGTCTTGTACTTACTGTGTCCTTCTTAAAGACGTTCATGGAAGTTTTATATTAAACTCTTGAGCCGCTAATGACTCTAAAATAAATTGAGGTCGGACATGTTGCAAGAGTGACAAATTTCTGACAACGTGGAGGCATAGGAATATCTCAACAAAAGGTTTTTACTAAATCCAATTATATTAACTTAGGCTGTGTCTATATAAAGCTTTTTTGACTAACTAAATAGAGCTTTTTCTTGGCATTGTATAGACATAGCTCTGATGTAAATTTCAAGAACACCCATAACCTATTATTTATGTACATTTTTTTTCATTCTCATTGGATACATCAAACATGCAGCGGTAATAAGCCAGATTCTACTCAGGTGTGTGAGAGCACTTGCCTTAAGTTTACTTTTTCTTTCTCTAGTGTATTTCTCATTAGCTACTATGAACACAAATTGATCTCAGAAACTTTTTAGATGTTCTCGAACCACATTTTTAAACATTTTCATTTTAATAAAAACTAACAGAAGAAAAAAGTGTGGGGGTGGGAGCGTTGTAGACGGACCTCACCCACAGTCAGACCACCCTAACCCTGGCATATACTACATTGGGGTTTTTATCGTACAAGTCATTGCTGTTCTGGCTTCATACTTAACACTTCCATTCTCATCCCCCTTAAAATCATTCTTGATCATCCTGTTTTCTTTCAACAGCTTCAGAGGATGATTCTGAAGAAGATGGAGACCATAACAGAACATTTGATATTGCCTAACTTCATATGAGACAAATGGATGATCTGTGAACAGTGTTTATTAAAACTGGCAATTAAGTATGAATTAATTTTCTGGGGAATACCTATTGAATACATTTACTGTCTATATATATATAGAATGAAAAATATATATATATATACACACACACATATTATGCATGTATATATATGTTCATTCTCAAGTGTTGCTGAATTAAAATTCTGCTGGGCCTTTTAACATGGCCAGTGAATCTGATGTTTATAAATTGGTAATCAAAAGTATTTTTCTTTTAGATGAGTGGGGAAAGTGTTACCCTTGTTTTAAATAAGCAATGCTGACAGCCGTTTTTTGTGTTGTGATTACTGTAGTTATATTTATGAAAAAAGGTTGGGTGTTTTAGTCTCGTTAGTGAAAAAATTGGGACAAAATATGCTTTTAGAATAAATTGCCAAATGGCACCTATTTTTCTTTTTAAAATGCCTTAAGTTGCGGTCTCATTTTCATAATCATTTGCTTCCAGTGTTTAAAAAAAAAAAAGAATGGGGAGAAAGTTAAGAAGAGCATTCATTATATTAGGTTTCCAAATTTAATTTGAATTCTAAATTCACTTAGCAATGAAGTCTAATTTTTAAAATATATAAAGTGTACAATGGGTGAATTTTTGTATTGATATGCAAAATGCAGATTATATTTGATAGGCCATAGTATGTAGATATTCCTTTTAGGAATACTACAGCTGTAAATTATGTCAGAATTGCCAGTCAGATGCTATTTGGTTAAAAATATTATTGCAGTCTCAAGTTAATGAAATATTTTTAAATCCCACATTCAGAGTTTAAAACACTGGTTTTCAATGTTTTTTAGTATTGTCACTTTATAGATAAATATGATATAAACTGTTTGGATCCTGGTCATTTTTAACTGTTTCTTGGTAATTCTAAGCATTTATTTGATGACTTAATATTTTTCACTACCTTTAGAGAAGAGATGAACATTAACTGTTCACCATACTGTGGTCCTGAGTTGTGTATATGTCCATAACACTGTATATTTTCTCTGTCAACACCCTTAGGATACACTTAAAAACGCCTTCAGGCGGGTTTCAGGTTAAATAAAGTCTTTTGTCAAGCTACTTTTTCAGAACCTAAATAGAAACCGTGTAATTTCTCACATGTGAATCAACAGTTTGCCCACATTCAGTCAGATTGTTGGTCTTAATGTAAAACTTCGGCTTGAAATAAAGTGCATACTGATTGATTTACTTTATAGTTTCAAATGTTTCCTTTTAAACTGGTACTCAAAGAAGCCTTCAAACCTTATAGCCAAGAATCTTATTTTAAATCCCATTTTATATGAAATATAATTGTTTCTAAAACATTTGTTCAACTTCTGCCTGTTATCTTTGCGTTGCCTTCCTTAAAGCAGATACGCAAAATTTAAGGATGCCAGTATCAGTATCTATTCTACAGGTCTTTAGGGATGCTTTGAATTTGAAACATTTATGCTTTTAATAGAACTCAGCATGAAAATGCAGTGTCTTAACCCACAAAATTTTTTATTTAAAAATTGTAAGTAAATGGTAGAAAACATTGCATTGGTGTGCATACAGTTTATTTATGGTTTTGCTATATTAACTGCTAAATGACAGAGATACAGACAGTGGCTTGGGCTTTATAGTATTCTTGTAGTTCCTTTGTACCACTTAGTATTTCAGTATTGTATTAGCTTCTTATGTCCTGTAAATTTGAGTTAGAGGGAATAAGAAAAATCTTTCATTGGTATCACTTTTAAATTCCGAACAAAATAGAGACCATATACTACTCAAATTCCTAAGAATGTAAGATTGCAAATTCCTAAGAAAATGTAGTTAAAAGTAAATGGTAGCTAAAAGTAATGATAGTAGTTAACAGTTGCCAAACATAAGAATTACATCGTCATTATTGGGTAGAACCAAGATGTTTGAAGAAAGCAGTTTATACATTTCTGAATGTAAACAGACATGCTAATGTTACTGTTATTATTAAACATAAATACAGACTTGAATGATTCAGTTATCTGTTGACCACCAAATAGATACAAGGGCCTACTACAGATGTTCAGATACATAAAGAGAATTAAGATTAGCACTGCATTACCGGGGTCTTTAAGGACTTGTTTGAAAATAAAATCAAACATGGAAAATTAAATCAGTTAAAAAAGCCATTTTGGTAGAGCTGTCATTATTAGGTAGAAGTTATTGAAATGAACTGAAGAAAATTAGTTATGTAGAAGTGGAAGGGGAGACTCTAGAGCAGCATTGTCCACTGAAACTTTCTATGATAATGGAAATGTTCTATAATTTGCATTGCCCATCGTGGTAGCTCCTAACTGCATGTGATCTGAGCATTTGAAATATGGCTGGTGCAATTGAGGAAATGAACTTTATTTAAACAGCCACATGTGGCTAGTGGCTACTGTATTAGATACTGTAAAGATCTGTGATTGATAGTTAACAAAGCTTTAAGGAACAGATGGCTGGCCTCAGTTCTTAAAGGAGTGGTAGAATTTGAGTAGCAAAAGCAGTTAAGGAATTCCAGTCTAATGTTCACGATTAGCAGCACTATTAATACTCTATCAGTAATAAAATAGATATCTCAATCAATACACAAAATCTCAAAGCTTTTACAGTGCATAACTTTTGTAATAACACCTAGTATAAAATTTGTTTTTTAGTACCACATAGTCACATTATTCACTTTGCAGTTATTCATGTCTTATTAAGAAAACTGCCATTAATTGTGACGAGGGATGTTTCTGATTCATGGTGGCCAGTGGAAACAGACGGCGCAAGCTAGGACTTCGTTGCCACTGGTCAACCTTGAGAGATAGTGTCTCTATCCATATGAAAAGTATTCCCATAAGATGATTGATGGGATATGCGTTAGGGAGAGAGATTACTTTCCTCGCACTTCCAAGTTTCTACATATAGTAAATACAATTTTATGTGAAGTACATACATTATCTTTTCTAATAATACTGTGTTTTTAAGTTGCTAAAGAAATCATTGTTGTTTCAGCTTTCTTCCATTTTCATTTTTACCCCCCAAATGATTACTTCACCATCGTCTTAAAATGTACAATACACATACTGAAAACTTTGAACATGATCACTACAGTAGTATTTAGTTTTTCTCTGCAGTTATTGCTTACACAGGTTTCGTGTCATTGAATGATAAACTTCATCAAGGCTTGGGGAGCATGGGATATATAGGAACAGATATGGTGGTAGGAGAAAAATCCTTGAAGGACACTGACCCAAGAGTTACCCGCAATGCCAGCCTCCTCCACACCTTCCTGGTATGGCTGTCATTTTTTTTGTTTCACAAAATTTATTAAATCTTTCTTACTGAAATCCTGACCATTTATGATCAGTGCTAAATACTGTTTGTGGTCCAAAACAGTGTTCTAAAAGTACTGAAACTGTATAATTACGTGGCATATGGGGTGTTAAAAATCTGTAAAATTTTCTACATGTAAATCATGAAGATGGAAATACTAGAGGAATTATCAGAGTAACCAACATAAGTGATATCTAAATGTAGAGAATCTATTTTAAGGCAGGTTTATTCTCAATATCTTATTGATAAAGGAGCAAGACCATAGAAATTACTAAAGACCTAGTGATTGCTAAAATTACAGTGACAAGTAGAATTTTTCTTTTTTTTTTTAATTCAACTATAAGCTAAGGTGGTTCAACTCTGGGAGGGAAGATGGAGGAGGTAAAACAAGTAGACTGGGTTTTTTTGGGTTTTTTTTGTTTTGTTTTGGTTTTTACCTGATTTACTGTTAATACTTGGGCTTTAAGGTTTCCTTCATTCAAGTGAAAGGTGCATTTGGGGAGGTGGTTAAAACCATTAAATTATATCTAAGAAGATTATTCCTTTTTAAAAAACTTTGTTCTTATAATCCTAAAGATTAATTTTTGTCACAGTCAGTGATTACATGAGAATAGTGAATGTTACTGGAATTAGGTAATACATCATAAAAACCATGATTTTCATTGTTAGGTTTTATATTAAAATCTTGCATAGGAATCACTGTCAAGGTATTTGATGTCTTAATCTGAGATTTCCAGAACCTTAGTCAAATTGAACATCATACTCGTTTTCCTCTGCAATTACTAAAACACAGTCATCATTATAAGGTGATTGGGGTGCAGCTGAAAAAACTGTGGTGAAACCAGAATCCAAACTTCTTTTGTACAGGAACCAAACGACTGCTCCCAAAACTGTCAAAATTACTGTGCTAGCAATCACCAAAGCCGATATTAAAATGTGGTTATCTGAAAAGGAAAAGACAAAAGAAAATATGGGAAATCAGGATACACAAGTTGATAGTATTGCTTTTTGGGGAGCACAAATATAGTTTCATCACATAAATATTTCACTATTTTGAGAATTTCTCACATTGGTTAGAAAAACAGTTACACACATTCCTATCAAGATTTATATTTCTTAGCTTGAATAATTGCCATACTTCAAAATTTGAAATAAACTTTGGAGGTCTCCAGTCTACTTTAAGATCCTAAAATTATCCACACAGAGGGTTTCACCATATATTTCTATTTGCATATATCATTTTATGTTATCCAAAGTATACATGTGCATAGCTTAAAATTCATAGTTCTAAAGGGTATGTAATGAAAATAGTGTCCCTCCTGCCCTACTACTACTCACCCTTAATTACCATTCCTCAAAGCAGCCACTCTTGTTACTTCTGTTATTTGCCTCCATGCATGCTTATACTGCTCTTTATTTTTAAATTTTTTTAATTGTAAAATATGCATAACAAAATTTACCATCTTAACCATTTTTAAGTGTGCAGTTCAGTAGCATTAAGTACATTTACATTGTTGTGCTGTGTCACAACCATTCAACTATAGAACTTTCATCTTGCAAACCTGAAAACTATATTAAACATTAAGTCCCCATTCCCCTCTCTCCCCCGCCCCTGGCAACCACCATTCTACCTTCTGTCTCTGAGGCTGACTACTCCAGGTACCTCAAATAATTAGAGCCATACAGTATTTGTCCTTTTGTGACTGGCTTATTTCACTTAGCCTAGTGTCCTCCAGGTTCATTCATGTTGTAGCATGTGTCAGAATTGCCTTTTTAAGGCTGAATAATATTCATAGTATGTATATACCATGTTTTACTTACCCATTCATCTGTAGATGGACACTTGATTTGGTTCCACCTTCCTGGCTACTGAGAATAATACTGCTATAAACATGGTTGTTTAAATTCTGTTCAAGTCCCTGTTTTCACATCTTTTGGGTATATACTGGATCATATGGTAATTCTGTGCTAAATTTTTGGGGAAGCTCCTGTATTGTTTCCACAGCGGATGCACCATTTTACATTCCCATCAGTAGTGCACAGAGGTTCCACGGTCTCCACGTTCTTGTCAACACGTTATTTTCTGTTTTGTTTTTTGGTTTGGTTTGGTTTGGTTTTGGCTGCACCGTGCAGCATGTGGGATCTTAGTTCCCCAACCAGGGATCAAACCCATGCCCCCTGCAGTGGAAGCACAGAGTTTTAACCACTGGACCACCAGGAAGTCCGGTTTTTTTTTTCTTTCCTTTCCTTCCTCCCTCCCTCCCTTTCTTTTTTTCTCTTTCTCTCTCCCTTTCTTCCTTTTTTCTTTTTGATAGCCAACTTAATGAGTGTGAGGTGGTGCTTTGCTTGATTTTTTTTAAAGATGTTATGTTCATCTTATAGAAGAGTGAGGATTTAACTCTCCTATATACACATGAACCCACTGAACCCATAAACACTCCTTTCCTCCTCTTCTGTCATAGCAAGCTCCAAACTGAGAGAGTAATCATGATATTAAGGAAAAAATAAGGGCAAAAGAATAGGCATTTTATAAAAGAAGATACCCAAATGGCTAATAAATGTGTGAAGGTGCTCAACATCATTTTTCATCAGGGAAATTAAAATAAGATCACTCGGGCTTCCCTGGTGGCGCAGTAGTTGAGAGTCCGCCTGCCGATGCAGGGGACACGGGTTCGTGCCCCGGTCCCAGAAGATCCCACGTGCCGCGGAGCGGCTGGGCCCGTAAGCCGTGGCCGCTGAGCCTCTGCTCCACAACGGGAGAAGCCACAGCAGTGAGAGGCCAGCGTACCGCAAAAAAAAAATAATAATAAGATCACTCTACATACCCATCTGAATGGCTAAAATTAGACTGACAAGACCATCATCGGATGGACGTAGAGCAAATGGAACTTGTCAGCAGGAATGTTAACATGGTTCAACCACTTTGAAACATTATTTGATTATTTCTAATAATGCTAAACATTATTAGCTACCCTATGGCTATTTCACTCTCAAGGAAAAGGAGAACAAAGGTCCAAAAAAAAAAGTATGAGAATGTTCATAGTGTGATCACATTCATGCCAGACTAATAATGATCAAATATCCATAGGAGAATGGACAAATTATGGTGTGTTTATAAAGTAGTATGCAGCAATAGAAAAAGTACAATATATATGTGCAACACTGATGAATAAAATATTCTGACTGAAAAACTTACACTTACGTGAAGTTCAAGAACAAACAACTCTAACCTATGGTGATAGAAATCAGTAGTGGTTGCCTGTGGGGTGGATGCTGGTGGGGTGGGCATTTATTGGGAGGGGCATGCGGGAATTTTGTTCTATCTTTAAATGTTCTATCTCGATTTGAGTGGTGGTTATACAGGTATATACATAAGCAACCATCACAGTGTACATTTAAGATTGTGCATTTTATCCTCAGTTAATTACACATCAAAAATATGGAGGTTAAAAACTATGCTACACAATTTGCAAAAATATAACAGGCATTCATACATTATTTTGGGGAATGCAAAATGGTACAATTTCTCTGAAACTATCAGTATTGATCAAAGTTATATATTCATGTTCAATACGGCAGTTATATTTCAGGGAATCTAAGATAAACATGTTTGTGCAAGGTGATTCATTCCTTGCAGCACTGTAGTAATAGCAAATGTTTGGAAACAACCCAGTAGGGGTCTGGAGTTGGTGAATAATTGAATGTATCCATACAATGGATGAGTATACAGTTGTAAAAAAGAATGAAGATTTATCTATAGGTAATGATATGGAGAGATATTTAGACTATTTAGTGAATAAAAAAGTCATATCTCTTAATTTGTTTATGTTGGCAAAAGAAACACTAGACATTTAAAGAAGAAACTGAATTAGTGCCCAATAAGGGTTCAGGTAAAATAGGATGGAAGGAGGCACAGAGGGAGGAGACAGATTTTTCAGTGTTTGCCTTGTATAGTTTTGCTTTTGGAGCCACATAAATATATTACCTGTTCCTTTCCCAAAAAATACATTTAGTAAGCCCTAAGACAGATTCTTCATGAACTGTAATTACAACTATAAGAAAAAAAATTTTTAACAAAAGATGCAGTCATTTCCTGCAAAAACAGATAATGGAGCAATGAGGAGATAGAATTTGGTGTTTTAAAAAAATGTTCATTTCATACATAACTTGCAGATATATTTAAAATGTCAAGTCTTTCTGTATTCTTATAAAAGTTGTTCTACTTTACACTGTCATATAATTAAAGAGGTCTCAGTACTACTTTAATATGCTAGAATCTTAATATATTCTTTTTTGTGGGAAAAATTTAACAAAAGACCATACTTACCTGATAAATATTTCTTTTCATATGGGACTAGAATACAAAAGAAAATCATAATTAATTTAAGTATGCCTTATTCTAAGAATGCTTCTAAACACTTTCAAAGTAGTTTAAAACGAACCCTTTAATAGCTTAGTATTACCCATATTTCTGTTGCTTGGTCATGTGTCTGTATTATCTGTTTTGAACTCAGTTTTTTTTAAAAAGGATGTAGAGAGCTAAAAACTCATTAGCTCAGTTGGTGGAAAAAGAATAAGGGAACTCGAGAAAAAGACAGTGTGATGAAGTGAGGGAAATAAGAGGATTTGGGTTGGAAAGTCTGTAGAAACAGTATAAGTATACAATTGTGACCTTACCTTGGTAGTACAGACTTGCTCACTATTTCTGATGTTTTGAAGTTATAGTTTAATTAAAAATTTGGCTTATATAATGGTACCCTGAGGCATCGTATATGAAAAGAACCAACTTTCTAAAAATCCAACAAATATTGGAAGTCAAATGCTACTACCATAAAAGTGTGACTGATAAGTCAAAAACCCTGCTGAGGCAAGTTAAAAAAAAAAATTGTATGTAGTTCCAGATGTAAAGAAAGGAAATAATCGGAGGCAGATGTATAGTTTTGGTTTGCAGTTGGAGTAGAAGGGGGGAATATTAAGGATGCAATGCGGGAAATGGCTGTTTCTGTCTTGTTTCAAGCAACCCAAAATCGTATTTTGAAATTTAAATGTCTTTAGTGAGAAAACAATTCTTTCTAAAACATAAAAGAACTGTCTAATGTTTAACAATAATATGAAAATATTTGGGGACAGGATAATTTTGTTCATTAGAAAGCACTGTGATGTGTGAGAAGAAAACTTATACTTTAAGCCACAGTAAATTATAAACTATGATGCAATTTTTCTTGGCCTAATCAAAGATGTCCTTGTACTGAATCAAATTCTTTGTATGCTAACATTAGAATTGTGGAATCAGCCATGATTATTTTTCACCACTTCCACTGTTTAATCAAATCAAAAAGAGGCTATTATGATTCCTTTGAACAACATAAGAAATTTTTGACTTCTTAGAAGCTCTAAGAATAAGCAGATAGAATAAAAGTATGCCTGGTTCACATGATCTGGCCCTACCTCTGAAATGTAATAGGATTACATATTTGACTTCCAAGAGTCTTGGGAACAAACCAGCCCAGTATCTTCTGAAGTCTTACTTCCTCTTTATATTGAGGCACACATCACAAAGAAAATTATTTTAAAACCAGCCCTATTTTCCCCACCTCTCTTAGAATGGAAAAAGGCCTTCAATTATACTTACTAGCTGCTTTACAAAGGGTTCCTTCCACAGAAGAAACTTCACAATTTCCTTTTTTCCAGTCACCTGTCTTGGTGTGCAAAAAGGCACAGGTGTCAACTAGATCCTTGCCATCTTCTTGGTCTGACCACTTAACAAATGTCATATTTGACTTGTCAAACCACTTGAAACTGGCATCTGTCAGTTAAGGAAATTTTTTAACATTATGACAGTATAAAATGTGTTAAAGTCAAAGAAAGGGTCTAGCTTTATTTTTTTTTAAACTTTCTGGCCACGCCTCATGGCTTGTGGGATCTTAGTTCCCTAACCAGGGATTGAACCCGGGCCCTCAGCATGAAAGCATGGAGTCCTAACCACTGGACCACCAGGGATTTCCTGGGTCTAGTTTTAAAGGTGGGAAGTTACTAAGATATGTCTGGTCTAAACTTCTAATTGTAGGATTTAAATTAGAAGGAGGAATATATCCTGTACACAGGCAAAAGATACTGGTTCAAAAAGGTTCTGAAGAAGATCCCATTTGTGATTAAAAATATATATATAATTTTCATGAAGAAATAGTCAAGAAAATAGTTAAAATGTTAATGGTAACCTTAGTAATTTCATTTCATTTCGAAAATGATTACTTTCTATTTTCAACAGTGACAATAAATACATTTACATAGTATTACCCTGACAGTTGTCTATCTTCATCCTATTGTTGACACTAGTACCAATTTTTATTACCCTACCATATTACAGAAATACTTAGTCTAGAACCATATATTAATCCAGATGAAAGAATCAACTTTAACTTTCATGTGTGACACACATTGAGCTGCTCAGGGGAAAGCTGTGGTACATGGGTGCACACTGAAAATACAATACCTGGAAACCACAGGAAATAGTGAACTACAGAATTGAAGAATCTAAAAGTTATCAGTTTTATTAACATTAAGAAAAAAATGTAAGAAACAATTTAAGTATAAGTATCACTTACCATCTGTGTCAAAAAACATGCCTAATAGGATATCATCTGGGCCTTTCCATTGCTTTTGCAAAGTATCCAGTATAAAAGCATTTTCTTCTTCATTATGTATGCTTATCATGTCTGCTCCTGAAATTATTTTAGGGAGAAGTCAGCATGTTCCCAAAATCAATGAAAATCACATGAAGTATATACAAATTATACATTATTATAATACATTATATTTTACATCCTTTTAAAAAATTAAGCTTGAAAATATCATGCACATTTCTGAAGAGACAATAATATACTCATGAGAAAAATAAAATGATAATGTGATAAACTGAACAGAATCATACTTTTTTTTTTTTTTTTTTTTTGCGGTACGCGGGCCTCTCACTGTTGCGGCCTCTCCCGTTGCGGAGCACAGGGTCCGGACGTGCAGGCTCAGCGGCCATGGCTCACGGGCCCAGCCGCTCCGCGGCATCGGACCGGGGCACGAACCCATGTCCCCTGCATCGGCAGGCGGACTCTCAACCACTGCGCCACCAGGGAAGCCCCAGAATCATACTTTTTATTTCATTCACTTAGAGTTAGTAATCTCATAAACAACATGGAAAGAAAACATCATGGGAAGGCTGGAGCAGTAGAACACACTTCCTGCATCTCAACTTTTCACTACCCCTTCCTCTAGCAATCATGGCCCCTCCTGCCCTCAGTTCACAATTATAGGGAGGAGTAGCTCTGACCACACTGAGGAGAGCTGAAAACTACCAGGGCAACTTGCCAGAACAGTCCCAAGACCTAGTGAAGTTCAAGTAACAAGCGGTCTCTGACCTGCCTCACTTAACTGGCCACCACGTGCCTGCTGCCTGAAGCCTATGCCGTCCCATATTTTCCTCTGTGGTCGCCCTTAGGGAAGTCCTGGTTAGGGAAAGTGATAAAGGAGGTCCTTGGTCCTTGTTCTCATTGGATAGCTGATATTTCCTGGTACTGTCTCACCTGGTTTGAGTAAAGAGCAGCAGCCACATATATTTTATGTCTCACATTTTTTATCTTTTCAATCTATAAGCTACATAGCACCCTATAAAATATTAGCAGTAACTTCACTTTTCCCAGATATATTTAATCTTGTTTCTTAACCCAACAAAGATTCTCTTGCAAATTAAAAAAATCATTCCACTGTCTTAACTGGATAATACTAAGGAGAAAATGCTAATGGAGTTAGTTTCTCTCATGATATTGCATGTTTTTGCAAGTGAAGAATGAATGATGACATCAGAGCTTATAGCAACCAGAAATCTGGTGGGGAAGGTACATCTAACCCCTGGGAAAAATACATCCTTTCAGCTGTACTCAGCTAAGTGAGGAATAAACATCAAAATGTTTCTAAGAAACATGACTTTCCAGTCTCAGTAATTTTAGAAGTTAAAATTTTCATAATTTTCCAAGGAGAAGTCATTGATCCTAAACATTTTAAAAGTTATCTTGGAAGCTTTGGGTACTACAACTAATCCAGGTACTACATGGAGAGATGAGGAAGTCTCTCCTATCATTAAATTACATTCTTCCAAAATCATCCTAACTTAACAAAAGCTTCCAAAAACTTGGGAATACTGCCTTGGATCAGTGGCTCTCCAACTTTAGTGTGCACCTGAATCACATGGAGGGCTTGTTAAAACAGTGTTAGCTCCTACACCCAGAGCTTCTGATTTAGCTGAAGTAACATGGGGCCTGAGAATTTACATTCCTAACCAGTTCCCAGGTGACACTGGTGCTGCTGATCCAGGGAACACACTGAGAAATTATAGGAAACTTAGATAATAGGCTATTGTATTTATGACACCACTCTAAAATCAGTAACTTATTGGTAATTAACAGATATATGGAGATGAGGAAGAGCCATTAGGTCATGACGTGGTAAGAAAATTTGTATTAGGCAATTACTTTCACATCTTTTAAAAGAGGCTTAAAAAATAAATTTAACTACAGGGGAAAAGAAAACTACAGGGCCTAAAATCTTCCCCCAGACAAACCATACTGTTAAAGAAGAAAATCAAACTGGGCAGACGAAAGCTCTGTTATGAATAAAAAATAACAGGCAAACACCTTAATAGAAGAAAAAAAAATTGGTCTCAGACTGTTAAAAAGGCAGTAGACACGTATAGAAAACAAACTAGTGCTTACCAGTGGGGAGAGGGATGGGGGAAGGGGGCAACATAGGGGTGGGGATTAAGAGGTAATATTATGCATAAAATAAGCTACAAGGATATACTGTACAACACTGGAATACAGCCAATATTTTATAGTAACAAAAAATGGAGTAAAACCTTTAAAAATTGTGAATCACTATATTGTTCAATTTGTAACTTACTTAGTATTGTACATCGACTACACTTCAATTAAAAAAAAAAGACAATTCACCCTCACGAAAGGAAATGTAACACAAGAAGTGTGTGAAAAATGCAATTTCACTGGTAAAAGAATGAAAATAAGAGTTTCAGACGTGCCAATTAAACAGTGCTGCCTTAGGGTGTAGAAAAATAGGAACTTATAAGTGGTTAGTTGGAGTAAAAATTAGTAAAAGCTTTTTGGAGACAATTTGGCAAGATGTATGCAAGGCAATCATTGGCTCTGCTCAAATAGGCACAATCATTGATGTTCATCACATTTACAACACTGGAAGATTGGAAATAATTTAATAACCAATATTAGAGGATTAAATCAATAACGGCATATCTATATAGAGGAACAGTGTACAGTTATTAGGAAATATGCATTCTATATTTACTGCCATGGAAAAAAAAATTTTTTTTTTTCTGCGGTATGCGGACCTCTCACTGTTGTGGCCTCTCCCGTTTCGGAGCACAGGCTCCAGACGCACAGGCCCAGCGGCCATGGCTCATGGGCCCAGCCACTCTGCGGCATGTGGAATTTTCCTAGACTGGGGCACGAACCCGCATCCCCTGCATCGGCAGGCGGACTCTCAACCACTGCGCCACCAGGGAAGCCCTGGAAAAATATTTTTAAGGGAAAATGTAGATTATGGAAATATATGTACATATAGTATATATATGTATACATATATACATGTATATACACATATATATCAAATATTTATTAAAATATATCTGCCTGGGGGGTTGGAAGTCTAGAAGGATACTTACCAAAATGTTAATAGTCATTACATTTCCTTAGGATGGTACAATTTAGGGTAATTTTATTTTAAACATATTTGCATATGTGCTTTTCTATATAGCGACTGTGCACTAATCGTGTAATTAAGAACTTTTAAAAGAAAAGAAAAAATAAGACTGACCTTTAAAATACTTAATATTTTATTTATTTATTATTATTTTTTTTTGGCGGCACGCGGGCCTCTCACTGTTGTGGCCCCTTCCCGTTGCGGAGCACAGGCTCCGGACGTGCAGGCTCAGTGGCCATGGCTCATGGGCCCAGCCGCTCTGCGGCATGTGGGATCCTCCCGGACCGGGGCACGAACCCGCGTCCCCTGCACCAGCAGGCAGACTCTCAACCACTGCGCCACCAGGAAAGCCCCTAAAATACTTAATACTTTAATCCAAAGTTAGAATTCAGCAAGGTTCTCTCTCTCAGTCATAGCTCCATTTTTAAAAATGCTATGATGGTTTTCTTATCGGTTCTAGCTGCTATCACCTCCTGTTAAATGTCATACAGACTTTTAATCTGTTTTACCCTCGTACTTACTTGTACTTAGTTGTGAAATGTAACCAAAATGCCATTTTAGAAAAATCCTCAAGGGAAATATTTAACTAGGTTATAGTTTAGGCTTAGGTGTTCAGAGATGAGATTTTCATTCCTTTCTCTGACCTTGTGTCAGCCAATGGAACTTGAATGATTTTTAACATGCAATTTAAGTACATACTGTATAAACTTAAATTAATATGTCAGGAAAAAGGACACACTTTAATTTTCTTTAACAAATGATAGCATAAATCCCTGAAGAACACATGTACTCAAGCAAATTTTTTCTTTACAATGCATTACCAGTGATGCTACCTGCTGAGATGTAATTTGGGTCTTTAATTCTTTTTATGGCTAGTGACATAGCTCATACACATCACAAAAAGGAAAGACTGAAAATATTTATTTGTTCTATTATAATGAAAATATCTAAATCAAAGGTAAATGTTGCAAAATAAGAAAAATTTTAGCCTCTCACAATTATTTTCCTAGATGAACAATAACAGTACCCAAAATAAGTACAAGTAACATCAAGTAAATTACCACAAAGCACTGGGAATATTTCTAAATATAGCTCTCAGCAGTCCAAAAGGTAACAAGTCACCTATTTTCTATACCCCTAATTATAGGTTTAAGATAGGATTTTGTATACCTGTGAAGATTTTATAAATCCAAATGTAAATGTCCTAGTATTCCTTATGCTTTTCCTTCTTCATATATAGCAAACACTGAATTCATGTCCACCTACTGTTCTAAACCAAAACACTACCCTAGCCAAAAAAGTAATGGTAATATTAACCAATTTTAGCTAATTTTCTGATTCATCAATGAAATGGATATTTCCAGAGTGGAAGCAAATGTAGAGGATGATCAAATAAATGATGAGATTAGCAGAAATGTATGAGAAATTTAAATCAAATCAGTAAGACAAACTGAATTTATAAATATTTAACTGGGAAAAAAGACATTTTTCTTTAGACACAAGATAAACTTTATAAGCAAATTTATATACAACGATTTAAAATTCCTAAGTGGATACTCTACTTGAACAAGTAGAGTTAATGGACTTCAGATAATCAAAAATCAGGCCTCAAAGTTGCTGGGTGTCTTCAATTTCATTTTGCTTCTTTTTCTAAAAAAAAAATTAGCAAATACAATTAACTAGTTGTAGAGGAAGTCAGTCAACAAATATTAACTATGCCTCTGTAGAGTATGCAGTTGCTTAACTGCTGAAGTTAAGTGTTAAAGCTGGATGACGAAATCTGACCTTGTGGTTCATACAAGCTAATAGGAGTACAGGAACATGTCTTTTCTTGGCTCTGAGCCTCCAATATAATTTGTTTATTGAAATCTGTGTTTATGTCCAAGTATACCTGACATAAATGTTTTTTAAAAAAGAGATAGGAAATAGTTGTGGGGGAAACACCATTTAAAAAAAATCTTGTGGACTTCCCTGGTGGCTCAGTGGTTAAGAACCCACCTGCCAATGCAGAGGACATGGGTTCAAGTCCTGGCCCGGGAAGATCCCACATGCCACGGAGCAACTAAGCCCGTGCGCCACAACTACTGAGCCTGCGCTCTAGAGCCCGCGAGCCACAACTACTGAGCCCATGCACCACAACTACTGAAGCCTGCGCGCCTGGAGCCTGTGCTCTGCAACAAGAGAAGCCACCGCAATGAAGAGTGGCTCCTGCTTGCCGCAACTAGAGAGAGCCCGTGCGCAGCAACAGAGACCCAACACAGCCATACATACATATGTACATACATACATATATAAATAAAAATCTTGGAAGACCAGCAAAATTCCTATTACTCCATTTCCTTGGAGTGAAACCATATTAGCATGTTGGAAATGTCTTGTTTTCAAAGAGCCAATGTTCCACACCATTTAGCAAGTCAGGAAAATATGTATTGAGTATTACATGGCACTTCACAGGATTTAAAATGGCTATGCCATTTTCTTTATTCCTAAAGAAAACAATATGTACTGAGTAGTATGTGGCACTTAGGATTTAAAACTCCTATGCTTACATTTATTCCTTCTATAATAAGTGAATATGATTTTAATTAAAGCAATTTGATATTCTTCCAAAATGTTAATTGGTGGGTTGTCAGAAATTGTGTTTTTTAGATAAAGGGCATTTTTATTTTTTATTTATGTATTTTTTGGCCGTGCCCTGTGGCATGCGGGATCTTAGTTCCTCAATCAGGGATGGAACCCATGCCGCTGGCATTGGGAGCACAGAGTCTTAACCACTGGACATCCAGGGAAGTCCCAGTAAAGCACATTTTTAAATGCTGGTGTTATGAATATGCTTAAGACAAAATTTAATGAAATAAGAGATTTTTAGATCTCACACAATAATAAAAAGTACCTTTAAATAATCAAGGACTCTCATCTCACCATCATAGATATCTCAGTGGAAAAACATGCTAACTCACACCATCGTTTTAGTTTGAGCTGACAAGTATCACAATAAGAGGCTTAACAACAAGGATACACTTTGGGCCAAACAGCCAAATATATAAAGAGCACCAAGCACACCTTTTTTAAAATGACATTTTTATTTAAAAGATTTCAAAATGTGAAGTTATATTTCCCAGAGAATACTGAGCATATCATGTAGCAAATACACAGCCTTTTTTTCATTTTTATTTAACGATATGCTTCTTTACCACAGTCTCACGTCACAGTCCCATGTAATCTAACTTCTGCCCCTACTGCATGCCTGAAACAGTACTTTCAGGTCAGAATAAGAGTGATTAAGAACGCTGGTCCTAAAATGAGACAGTCCCTGGTTTGAATCCTGGCTCTGCCAATGATTTCCTGTGTGACCTTTAACAAATAACTGAACTAGTTTTATTCTCTTGATAAAAGGAGGCTAGGGCTTCCCTGGTGGCGCAGTGGTTGAGAGTCTGCCTGCCGATGCAGGGGACACGGGTTCGTGCCCCGGGCCGGGAAGATCCCACATGCCGCTGAGCGGCTGGGCCCGTGAGCCGTGGCCGCTGAGCCTGTGCATCCGGAGCCTGTGCTCCGCAACGGGAGAGGCCACAACAGTGAGAGGCCCACGTAACACACACACACACACAAAAGGAGGCTAATAATTTACTACCCGATAGGTTTGCTGTAATAATTAAAGCCAGTTAAAGTATATTATGTGTGTAAGAACAGTGCCTGACACAGAGTACTTACATTACATACACTCTGCTCTTGCTAAGGTTTTGTCACTCTGCTTTGGGCAGTGTGGTCCAACAACTGTCTTCCAGCTCAAGGGTATACCCCAATTCCACTGTTTGTGTCTTGCGTATTACAGAATAAAAGCTGTCCAGTTATTACAAGGACCAAGGTGAAAGTGAGATACAACAAAACTATTTTTTAAAGAAATTAGTGAACACTCTTTACTGATCTGTGAAAAAACAAAATAGAAAAAGCTCCTTACCATGGTCAGTACACTGATTTCTGACATCCTCTATGCTTTCTACTTTGATGGCTTCTTGAAGAAAAATGTAACAACTGTCTTGGAACTGAACCCAGGTGGATGAAGGGCAGTCTATGTGGAGAAAGAGATGCGCTATTAAATAACTTTAATTCCATGAATTCCTAAAGATAAAGATATTAGATATTAAGTTTTCACAGAAAAAAAAATGGCAATTTCCCTTGTTAATTTAGCCATAAGGCTCTTGGTCTTTGTTAAAATAAGAAATTGACTAGTGTGATAGGAATTTCTTTTTCACCATTGTACATGTGGGAAAAGGAAAATGCGCCACTGATTCCCTTCTGGTTTGACAGAGCAAAGTTACAAGGCTTTAGGTGTTTAGTAGTTCAGACGTGTAAATTATAGCATATTACATATGCTAATAACCAAGGCAATAAACTATCAAGGAAGACAACCAATCAGAATTACAAGTTTTCTTTGAAGGTTATCTTTGCAGTATATAGTAACAATTCAATTTCAAAAGTCTTAAGAGTCTTACAAGATCTTTTTGTTCAAAATATACTTTCAAGAACAGAGAAGAAAAGAAGTTGCTAGATTATGAATATTCAGACAAGTTTTCCTATTGCACAAGAAAACAAGATTGATGTTTTTATGAATGTTTTAATTTAACACTTGATCAAAGCAGATTCTTTGAACCAGTTTTATGAAACAGAACCATACTTCTTCCTCTATTGCTGTAGAGGGTCATCTCCTTCATCTCTGTCTTTTGGTGTTATTCATTATAAAGATGTGTATTTTTCAGCCTTGCCTCTGGAATTTCACTAGTTAGCATTAGAAGCAAAAGTAGGCCTGTTAAGACCTTGATTTCACTGGCCAGAATGGAGAAAGGATGTGAAGATTTTATTGAATTCCAGTGAATAAAGGAACATTAAGGCATTAACCTTCCATATTCTCTTAGGTCTGTATAGGGAAAATCACTTTTTACCTGTTTTTATTTTTGCAGGATCTCAGTTCCTCGACCAGGGATTGAACCCAGACCACAGCAGTGAAATCACCAAATCCTAACCACTAGACCTAGCGCCATGGAACTCCCTGAATTACAATTTTAATATAAACAAGTAGAAGAATGGCTTACTACAAAGATCAGAATTGAACAATCAGCTACGTTAGTCTAAATTCAACAACCTCCATTTCACTAAGCTCCGAATATGGCAGAGCCCATTCATTGTCTCCAGTACTTGACCTCAGCTTCTTATACAGCACAGACTACAGGCCACCAAGCTACACTATCTCCCAGTCTGCTGGTGGCTTCTGGATAATGAAGTGTGAGCAGAAGTGAAATGTGCAAAAATATGCCTTTAAAAGGAAAGAGTGTGCTCCCTGGACCACATTTCCTCTTTCCCTCTGGCTAAAATGTAGCTAGCTATCTTCAATCAATCGTGTAAACAATGGAAACAGCCTAGGAATAACAGTAACAAGATAAAAGGATCCTAAGTGAAGCCAACATATCACACTCAGGTTGTAAAGAGAGAGAAAATAAACTTCGATCTTGTTAAGCCATTGTTAATTCAGGTCATTGTTATAGCAGCTGAATCAATAACCTAATTAATACAATGGGCTACTTAAAATTATCTCAATTTGTGAGTCATGAGTTTTTCTCTGGCCTCATACTGCTACATTTAGTGATTAAATCATCCAAGATGTACTAGCCTGAGGGTAGGCATCCCAAGATACAATTTATTTTGTATATAGGTTTTTTTTTTTTTTCCTTCCTGCTGTTTATAAATTCTTGTCTTACACGTGTGACTACCTTGGTTTGAACTCCGGTAGGAATCTAGAACTTTCCCATTATGGTGGATTAAAGTTGGATAGGGATGTTTTAACAACAAGCACTTTGCTTTGCGAAAATGCTCACAATAAACCATTAATTTAAAAAAATCTCACTATAAAAATATATCTGCAGTATGATTCCAATGTTTAAAAAACAAGGAAGTCTAAAATATCATGTATCACTTATAAGTGGAATCTAAAAAAAGGGTACAAATGAACTTATCTACACAACAAATAGAGTTACAGACATAGAAAATAAACTTATGGTTACCAGGGGGTAATGGGGGGAGGGATAAATTGGAAGATTGGGATTGATATATATATACACTACTATATATAAAACAGATAACTAATAAGGACCTACTGTATAACACAGGGAACTCTACTCAATAATCTGTAATGGCCTATATGGCAAAAGAATCAAAAAAAGAGTGGAGATATATATATGTATAACTGATTCTCTTTGCTGTACACCTGAAACTAACTAACAAACTAACAACATTGTAAATCAACTATACTCCAATAAAAATACAAAAAATAATAAAGTAAAAGTAAATTAAATTTTAAAAAAGCAAGGAAGTCTAGAAAAGTTCAGGAATTGGAAAGGCATTTTGTAGGAAGAAGGCTCAGGAAGGGCCTGAAAACAAGGTGCTTGGTTGAAAGTCTGTATGTGGAGCAGACCCTTAGATCCTCTTCCTGAGAAGCAGTATTCAGCCATCTCGGTTTCTCCGTACACCTCTGCTGCCTTCTTTGAAAGTCTGGCCCTTACTCAGAAGAAAAGACTTTTATTCCTCCGTTTCCACTTCCAGACCATCAAACATTACTCACTGCTCATCCTTTGAGATTCAGGCCATCTATCTACTCCACTTTCTCTAAGACACCACCACTGTAATGTATTTTAACTTCCGCTTGTAATTTCATCACATAGTTCTTTCTCTTAGAAATCACCATCCAGTGGCCATGTAAAGTAGCAGAAGGAACACAACTTTGAAGTCAGACAGACCTGTATTTTTATCTTGGTGGTGAGACCTTGGACACTTATTTCCTGTGTTTCCTCAGGCAAAAAAAGGGATAACAACCTCATTGGATTGTCGTTGTGAACATTAAGAAGCAACAAAACTGCACAGCACGGTGCCTAGTACAAGGAAGGTGCTCAAAATATTGTAGCTTTTATTAACTCTACCATCCTCGGCACCCTTCTCTAGAGAGAGTGACCTCTCTGAAAATAGGGGCTGAGCCTTATTTTTGAATCCCCAACACCTCAGATAGCTCCTTGGACTATAATAGGGACCAAAATATTTTGCTAAATGAATGAATGAATCCTATCTCCTCTACATCCTTAAATGGCTTAATTTATCACCCCTTCAGCATCCTCAAACACTCCCTTTGCAGTGTATTCATCTTTTCCTTCTAGAAGCATGCTGTTTCTTATACCCTGGAATAGAACTGGATTGACCTTGCTGCCAATTCTAACACCGTTACTGGTAGAGTTGGCCCTCGGTATCTGTGGATGTGGAGCCCTCGGGTACAGAGGACCGACTGTACTATGCCACTTTATATAAGATACTTGAGCATCCTTGGATTTTGATATCCACAGAGGGTCCTGGTACCAGTCCCCTGCAGATACCAAGAGACTATACTTTTTAAAAATTAAACTTTTTATTGAAATACAATATACAATGTGCAAATCATACATACCCATCTTGGTGAATCTGCATAGAATGAACATACCCATGTAATCATCGGTGAGATGAAGAAACAGACCATTAACCAAACCCGTTTGGTCCACTCACTTCCAAAGGTAATCACACCTAACTTCTAACACCACAGATTAGTTCTGTCAGTTTTTGAACTCTATAGTAATGAACACACACAGTATGTACTCTTTTGTGTCTGGCTTCTTTTGATAAACATTACTTTTATGAGATTTATTTATGTTGTAGCATGTAGCTGTAGGTTCTTTCTCATTGCTATATAGTATTGTATGAATTTATTCATTCTGTTGATGAATGTTTGGGTAGTTTCTACTTTGTGGCCATGACAATAATATGATGCTATAAATATCCTCTGCACATGTTTTGGTGCACATATGCATGCTTTCTTGTGGGTATATTTCTAGAAGTAGATTGCTGGGCCATAGAGTGTACACGTGTCCAGCTCTGGCAGATACTGCCAAACACTTTTCCAAAGTGGTTATAATCCTTTTAAACAAGTAGGTTTAAAAAAAAAACACCCAGTTTGATAATCTTTGTCTTTTGAGTATTTCCATTAATATTTAACATAGTTATTGATGTATTTGAGTTTATATCTACCATCCTACTATTCATTTTCTATTTTTCCTATGTGTTTTATGTTCTTTTTTTTCCCCTTTGTTGTCTTCTTTTTGGATTATTAAACAATTTTATATTCCATTTTTCTTTTAGCTTATTAATTACACATTCTTTAATTTTATTTCTATAGTGGGTACCCTGAAAATTACAGCATGCAACCTTGATTTATTAGTAACTAAAATAAATTAGTACTTTTACCATTTCCTAGACAGCACTAGGATCTTACAGTAATTTAACTTCTCTTCCTTTGTGTTATGGTTGTATTACTATTTTGCATGGTCAATGTTCATTTAGTTTTAAACACATATTTACCTCCTCTGTTGCTTTTCATTCCTTCTTACATTTCTGTATTACTAATTGTAATAATTTTCTGTTTGCCTGAATAAACCCCTTTAATGGTAGGTCTACTACAAATTCCCTCAATTCTTGATTTTCTGTAAATGTCTTTATACTGCCTTCCTTTGAAGGATATTTTTGCAAATACAAAATTCTGGAATGGCAGCTTATCTTTCATTGAAGATGTAGATAATTTTACTGTTTTGGCTTCCATCATGCCTATTGAGAAATCAGGTATTAGTCTGATTGTTACTCTTTGATGGCTGCTTTCAAGATTTTCTTTGTCATCTTTGGTTTTAAGTAGTTTGACAGTGGTATGCCTAGTATTTTTTTTTTAATCCTGGTAATAATGTAATGCAATTATTGAATCTGTGGGTTTATTTTCACTGTTCACTTTTGGAAAGTTCTTGGCCATCATCACTTCAAATAATGATTCTCCTCCATTTTCTTTCTCCTCCCTTTCTGGGACTCAAAATACATATATGTTAGATTTCTCACCATGTCCAATATGTTTATTTTGCTCTTTTCTATTTTTAATACTTTTGGCTCTCCATATCATAATCTTGTTCTTTCTGGTTTACTAATCTACTCTTCAGTTTTAACAAATCTGCTATTAAACCCATCTACTGAGTTCATAATGTCAGCTATTTTTCAGTTATAGAATTTCAGCTTGTTTGTATTTTTATAGATTCTGAGTCTCTGGTGAAATTCTCAATCTTATAAACATTCTCAAACTTATTACGATTATTTTATTTTTTATTTCTTTATTTTTTATTTTATTATTTATTTGATTGCACAGGCGGGCTCCTTAGTTGCGGCACATGGGCTCCTTAGTTGTGGCTCATGGGCTCCTTAGTTGCAGCTCGCTGGCTCCTTAGTTGCAGCATGCATGTGGGATCTAGTTCCCTGACCAGGGATTGAACCCGGGCCGCCTGCATTGGGTGCGTGTAGTCTTAACCACTGCGCCACCAGGGCAGTCTCTATTACGATTATTTTAAAGTTCATTTTTGAAAACTCTAATTTCTGGGTCACCTGTTGGTCTGTTTTTATTTTCCCTGCTTTGGCCTGTTTCTTATTATGCCTGGTAGTTTTTGTTTTTGTTTCTGTTTTTTTTTTATATCAAATACCAGATACTGTGCAGGAAAAATTGCACAGTATCTGGTATTTAATATTTAAAATTAAAAAAAATTGCAGAGGCTCTAGAGGATGTCATTCTCCCCTAGAAAGGATTCTGGTAGGCATCTGGAGTATTGAAGATTATCTTAATACAATCAAGGGTGGAGTCCACCTGAGGGGGATGTTACAGCCTTTGTGAGGCCCAATATCCATGGATTCCAACTGAAAGCCTGGATATTAGCTAAAGTCCCTCCCCTCTGGCAAGTAAAAACTCAAATTTTTGTCTCCTTAACACCATGAGAATGCCAAAAACTCTGCTCTGCTTTTAGCTGCTTAAAATTTGGGCAACTCTCCTAAAGGGAAAAGTAGTGCACACAGAATATTGGGCTCGCATCAACGAGTTGCCTTAGCAGCTCTCTGATGCCTGCGAAAACCATTATTATGGAATTTTATTTAGATTTTCCAGTTGTTCTTAGTGGGAGTGTTAGTATCCCACTCCACTATAGCCAGAAGCAGAATTCCCTCTTTCACACTTTTAAGCAAGTTATCGATAAGTGCTACCATCATCCATCTAAAAATCGTTTGCTGAGCAACTCCCATATGTCAGATACAACGGTCAGTGCTAAGGAGTAAGGATAAAAGGATTTAAGGGGAATGGGTCCTACACTTGAAGTGCTCAGTCTGATAGGAGAGTCAGACACATATAAATAACAAAGGTGTGAGAGGTTAAATGCTATAAGACTATACATGAAAAAGTAATAACTTGTAGAGTAAGGAACTATTTCAAAAAGGAGACAATATTTGAGCTGCAATTTGCAGGACAAATGACTTTACCATGTGGAAAAGGAAAAATAAAAAGAAATCCCAGGCAGAGGGAACACCATAAAAAGCACAGTGACAGGCACCTAGTAAGGAGTCAAATATTTGTTGAATGGGTGAACTAAGCAGGTCTCTCCCTCCCCACACTCCTGCGACCAGATGTTTTATGTATTAAGACGTGATAGAGAAAAGAAAAGCAATCATTTCCAGAATGAAACTCAAATTGAAAGTCACAAGGGCACATACTCTGAATTGCAAACTTTGACTTTTTTTTCTTCTCCTATTTTCTTCTGGTTCCCTTTGTTGCTTTTTCTTTAGCCTTATGGAATTGAAAAAAAAATGCAAATGGAAACAGACTCCATTACCACATTTAAGGACACCTGAAACACCTTTATAAAGTGAAACACTGGAAGTCTTGAACCACGGGTTAAGAAATGCCCTCTTGTATCATTTCTAGTCAAAACTATACATAGGATTTGGTACTGACAATAAATAACTCAAGAATATAAAAAAATAATTTTTGAAATACTGTTTAAATGGAATAAAGCATGTCTATTAAGTATACAAAAATATAATCAACACCAAGTGAAGTGAAATTTATAAATTATTTCTTTGTGTACTTGTAGCTCTTAGGCTTTATAATTACAATGAACTCTGACCTCCAAACCATCTACGAAGTATATTCTTTTTTCAGTAGCAACTCGTGGGTCAATTCTCCATGAAATGTCCAACCCTCACCTTCCCATAACCTCTGATCCCTCTGAACTTCTACAGGACTTTGCACTATACAACATGTAAGAGGCCTTTTCTGGTTATAAAGACTAAAGACTTGTTCAGGTTACCCCAAATAATAGAGATGTTTTGCAAGGATACTTGGGGTAATAAGAAATCTGAGGATACTATCCCAGCAAATAGGCCTCCTAGGGTTCTTATATACCAGGTACCCACTAGGTACCCCTACGTAGCTTAGAGTAGTCAGTCTTTGATATAGGAACTTATCCTTATTTTGATTAGTTATGGCTTGGATGGTGAGCATAACATGGAACAAACCATGGCATAAGAACCGTAGGAGGCCGTTCTTGGAAAAGGGGCTGTGTTATCCTTTGATGACTAACACACATTCATGTGCACTGATAAATCCTGCTCTTCTTTATGGTAGTTATCTGATACTTATCCTGTTTTCCCAATTGGACTGTTAACTGCATGACAACAGAGATCATATCTTAAACCTGACTTGTACCCCCAATAATAACTATGATAGAGTTTTGTACATAACACAGATAGCCTGCAGAGAAATGGGACAGTGCAGGGTTCTGATTAAGCACATTAAGCTATGGAGAAAAGTCTGGCTCTGACTACATGACCTCGGGTATGTTACTTAACTGTGCTCCAATTTCCCTATTTGTAAAATGGGGATGATAACAGTACCTATCTCAGGGAGTTGTTGTGAGAAAATTGTTTTAGGTGCTAGGGATTCCACAGTGAACAAAAAGGAACAAAAATCCTGCCATCCCGGAGCTTATATTCTAGTTGAGGCAGATATATGAAGGCAAGATAAATAGGTAAAATAATATGTTAGATGGTATTTTTTTTTTTTTTTCCGGTACGCGGGCCTCTCACTGCTGTGGCCTCTCCCGTGGTGGAGCACAGGCTCCGGACGCGCAGGCTCAGCGGCCATGGCTCACGGGCCCAGCCGCTCCGTGGCACGTGGGATCCTCCCGTACCGGGGCACGAACCCGTGTCCCCTGCATCGGCAGGCAGACCCTCAACCACTGCGCCACCGGGGAAGCCCTGGTATTTTATTTAGATAGTACATTAGCAATCTATTGCTATGTAACAAATTAGCAACTTAAAACAATAAAAACCTTTATTATCTCACACAATTTCTCTGCATCAGGAATTGAGAAACAGCTGCTTAGCTGGGTGATTTTGGCTTGGCATCTCTCATAAAGTTTCAGTCAGGGTTGCATCTATCTGAAAAGTGAACTGGGGCTGGAGAATCAGCCACCAAGTGAGTAGGAGCTGGCTGTGGGTAGGAGGTCTCAGTTCCTCACCATGTGGACTTCTCCACATGGCTGCTCAAGGGTCCTTATGACATGGCAGGTGGCTTCCCTAAGAGCAAGTGATTCAAATGAGAACAAGGTAGAAGTGCAATGTCTTTTACAATCCAGCCTTGGGAGCCACTCTCCATTATTTCCACAGTGTCCTGTTGGTTATACAGGATACAGGTCAGCCCTATTCAGTGAAGAGTATGAATCCCAGGAGGCAAGAATCTTTGGGGCCATCTTGGAGGCTAGCAACCACAGATAAGAGATGCCAGGTCCTGACTGTAGGGTGGGGGCTGGGGTTGAAGTTGTAGAAAGGTGTCCAAGGAAGACGTCATTCTACAGGTGACATATACAAAAAGAGATCTGAAGGAGCTGAAGGAAAAGAGCCAAGTACTTATCTAGGTCACACAGGCCTCTGAGATGGGAATGATTGTGATGATTATGATAACTGACGAAGCCCCTTGTAGAATAATTCAATAAGCAATATGTGATAAGACAAGAAAAAGCCCCCAAACCCAAAAATAAAAACAAAAAGCTATAGGCAGAAAAGCAGAAAACAAACTGTTAACTTCATATCCTTACAACTTTCAACTGTTTTTTCCTTAGGCTCATTTTCGCATTAGCAATGAACTCCAGTTAATGTAGCACTGAACCCTTCTTCTCATGCTACCAGTCAGAGTGTCTGCCCCAGAAACAAGCTTTAAGCACTACTCAAGACATACATTTTTACTTTGGGAGAAGAGTGTTCCAACAGAGGCTGATACCTCTTGTGAGGGAACTTACTGAGGTTCACGCGCTTCATGAGCAGAAAGGCTAAACTAAGTCTTTTTCAATGCTAAGTACCTTTGCTATAATCCTGTTACAATGAAAAACCTGTCTCCCCAAAATACTGCCATAAGTTTTCAATTACGGGTTCTGTAATGTTTTCTAGAAAATATATTTAAAGAAACATCCTTGGGTCAAAAAAAAAAAAAAAAAATCCTGCCCACAAGGCTCTCTCCAAAGTGCTTTTCTGTTACTCTTGCTTCTTCTTCACAGCTGCTGAAAGATAGGTTGTTATTAATAACGCACCTAAATGACTCTTCATGGATTGTATGATTTTATAATTCTATGGATTTAATATGTACAGAAATTTAGGAGCCTGATGAAAATTTTAAAAGCTTGTACTTAAGTCCAAAAGTTTCTAAGTAGATCCTCCGCTTAAAATTATCATGTGCTAAAAGACTAAAATGGCAGAGCCACAAGAATGTTTTGCATTACCAGTCAGCTCTAATGGAAATCTCTGTTCCCTTGTAATTAATTTTTTTAAAGAACCAGGCACAGCATAAGAGGAAGTGATCCTTGGGACAGACTTGTTCTGAATGTTAACAAAGGTGGCAAGATTGTACTTTTTTTTCCTTGTCAATAATAAGACCTTTGCCCCTCTCCTATTAGACATGAGTCAGTCACTTACCTTCCGCAAGGGCAGAGGAAGAGGAAGAAAGAGGCGCTGGTTATTACCTTTATTAAGTATGGAGGAGGACATGGTGTTCCAGGCCCCTGATAATCCGGAGGGCCTGGGCTGCAAGATATCCCTGAATTGTAAGGAAATTCAGCCACTCTGACACTCAGTCCCCTCTCCACGCTACCCAACCTAGCTTCCAAGATGTCCACCCCCATCTTCTCCCTTCACGTCCCTTCTCAGAAAAGCTGTCATGACTTTTATTCATAGAATGAGGGTGCCAGTGTTTCTCTGCACCTTTCTTACTGGGCAACACTGGTCCATTTTCTTACAGATGCAATCTCAAGATTTGTCCTCGAAATCTAAAATAATCTTAAATACTTGATATGTATAATAAAAAATTGTGGACAGCGACCCTGTTGCAAAACTAATTTTCAACACGTAAGCACATTTCTAAAAGCTTCTCAACAATGAAAGAAGTCCTGAAATAATACCTAATTACTATTTCACTTTTTCATTGGAAGGCAAATAAACACTTACTAACATTTCAAAATTTACAATCTGAAATAATTTCCCCTGAAACATCACTGTGCCATTCACAAGGGCCAGAAAAAGTCACATCAACAGATTAAGGTGACTTAATGCTTTAAATTCAATTATGAGATGAGAAGTAAAAATAATTTGAAGGAAACTGCAATCCCATTATCGCCCCCTACTTCTTAAATCATTCATCTAAATTTTTTTGTCCTTTCATTATAAATTAGAATAAAGTACAGAGACACTTTTCAAAACAAAACAAAACAAAAAATCCACAAGATAGTAAAGTTTCTGCTGTTATGGAGCTCCCTTGGTAAGGGGAGCGAAAAGCAAGAAGACAGTGAAGAAACGAGATTCATTCCAAGAGAATTCAGTGCTCTGAAGAAGAGAAAACACGGGGATGTGATAGAGAAGGTGGCATATGAACAGAGCTCTGAACGATATGGGGGTGGGCAGCCATGCCAAGGACTGGGGAAGGGGAGGGGGGTCTGGGCAGAAGAGCCAGGAGGTGGCTGAGTCCCTAGAGGTCATTGTGGATAAAGAGTGAATAGCAGGAAGGGCCGTAAGAGGTGGTGTCAGGGAAGGAGGCAGAGTATTGTAGGTTATGGCAAATCAAAGTGAGAAGCGACGCAGTGACCACAGAATGGGGTTTCCTCTAACATGCTTGTGTTCACTTGTATTCACGCTGCCCACAGGAAACCACTGACCCAAGAAACAGATACCGATCATGTACCATGTACAAAAAGTGCCGTTACAGAAGAACTTTTTAAAAGGGATGCCATGGAACCTTACTCAGGTATTTTTTGTTCATTGTGATTTTTCAAGATACTATCTAAGAACAACACAAGATCATTTACACTAATAAACTACAAAATAACAGAGAACAATAACAATAATTTCCATTTCAGTATTACATTTATACTTTATGCAACACCCTAGGAGCTTTTCTGTTAAGACCTTGCCATTCAGCAAATTCCATGAGAACCTTGAAAAGCTCTTTCTTTACTTAGTTCTAAGCCAAATGTGATTCCTGATCTTGTCTGGATAGACTTGTGAAGTACGATGATAAAACACATAGTTTTTCAGCCCTGTGTTATCAACACGTATGGGAATGTGCTCAGTAACCATACACATCAACAGATATAAAGTGGCACTCGTGACATAATTTTCTAGTTGCAATAATTACCCTTCACTTCGTATGAAGAGAACAAGGGAAAACCAAGATTCACCATGCCTGGAATAGGTGCTAGACATGGAGTTCTCACTGAATGCTCACTACAGCCCTATGGGTATTATCTCCATTTTACTGAAGTGCAATGACTTGCGCAATTCGGTCAAGGCCACAGAGTCTGTACCTAACTCCAAAGCTCACGCTCCTTCAAATTAATCCTTCAAACCTCCTGAGAGAAGCTGATTAATTAATAGCAATCATTTCTTCGACAGGCACTTCTTCAGCTCTTGAAAAGTCTATTTAACCATACTGGACTTATAAAAGGAAAAAGAACAAAACTTTCCAAAGATAGTTTTGAGACAGGCTGGGACCTGGGACCCTTTGCTGCAGTGCTTGCACCTGGACAAGCGTCTCCTCCAGCAACAGAATGCAAAGAAACTATAAGAGACTAAAAATAACTGCACACATGCACAGTTGGGGCAAATTATGAGCAACAAGATACAAAAAGATCAAAACCCAACTGCCACTTCTGAGCTGCCAGGAGCAAAGGCAGGGTACTGCGCATGATCCCTGCACACAGCACACCAAGGGGGTGGGCAGTCCACCTAAGCAACCTCTCCAGCCACCCATGTCAGCTCCTACCCTCAACCCCACTTAGGGGATCAGCTCGTCCCCACTTAGGGACCAAGCAAGGGCACTTGTTACTTGTTCTCGCTCCCTCACGCTGCAGCACGAGTCCCTAATAAAGCCTCGCCTGAATTCCTCATTTGGCCTCGTCAATTTCTATTAAGGCGCCCAAGAGCCCAGGTGGGTAACAGCCTGTCTTCCACTGCTGACCAAAACAGCTTCTCTTAAAAAGAGAGATACCACACAATCTAGAAACGGACTTTTAAAAAAAATCTGACAAGAAAAGTATTTGTTTTACTGAGCCTGACATATGAAGGCGCAGCAACCCAGAGGGTGGCTTAAATGGGCGTTTAGATGTTACTGGCAAACATACGGAGGGCGTGCATAAGGACGGATTCACAGAATCTCTAGTCCAGCCTTGTTTTGGACAAAACGGATGTGCTCAGTCTCAACAGTGTGAAACTCTTGTTTCTGCTCCTCCATAGGCAGCAGATGGCATAACTGGTCATAAATGCTGGTCGACAAAAGGTGTCAGGATAGGAGCTTTGAGTTTGTAAAAAAAAAAAAAAAAAAAAGCAACTTCTGAGCTGCTTACTCTACTGCGGCCTCCAATACTGAGATCCTTTAATATATTCCCGTCTGTCAGCAGGCTTCTAGAAGGAATTTATAAAATGGCAGTGAAATTCACGGGGGGGGGGGGGAGCCAAACTCTTGCATAATCATTTTATTCAAACCCACGCAAGTACTCACTTAGTTCTTGTTTATTTTGCTCCTTAATTCCTGGAATTGTTCAATCAATAGTGATTTTGGATGGAAGTCTTTCCCCAGAGTTTCCCCCATCATTTTTGACATGTTTGCAAGAGAAACTTGTTTAAAAAAACACAAAACATTCAGGAGAATTGTCCATTTTCCTCACGATTCATTTTGGAAATGACTGACTAATCAAGAGTAATTTTTCAGATGTCACTTGCACAACAGCAGACTGGACAAAGATTTTTAAATCACACGACTTAAGTGGAATTCAGGCCTCGCCTGTTCTCGTCCCACTTCCATTCAGGGTTATTTGGCTGAACTGTTTTCCTGTTTCGACAACTTGAACACCAACCAATTGGTCAAACAACGCCGAGAGCAAAAGAGGGCCAGCTTCCTCCCACCCCCCGTCTCCGCCGCTCACGAGCTGAGGACATCTCCGCAGCCAACTTCCCCACTTCTCCTTTCAGCCCCAAATGGCCCTGAAACTATGTTCGTCCTGGGGCTCGAAGTCCCTCCGCTCTCCTGTCAATTAGCGCCGTTTGGGACCCCTGCTCGCGAGTGGGGTCTGCGCCGAGGACGGGGACGCGGCGGGAGACGAAGGGCGCTCTCGGGTCCCCGGCGACCCCCTCCCCGGCGGCGCTCTTTCGGAACCCACCGAACGCGGAGGAGGCGGGGGGTGACCAGACGCCAGGGCGCACGGGGGCGCGTGGGGTGGGCGTACAGGGGAGCGCGACATGTCCGTCGAGTTGCAGCCCTCGGCCGCGGAGTGGGTGGAGGGTCTCCGCCGGGCGGCGGGAAGGCGGTCGCTCCGGGCCCGGGCTCCCAGGCCGAAGAGGGGGCGCGGCAAGAGGCCAGCTTACCCGCGGCGGCGGCGGCGGCGACTGCGAGGCCCAGCAACGGCAGCAGGAGAGCGGGCGGCGCGGCGCGGGGCATGACTGTGCTGCGGGCCCGGCGCGCGCGCTGCTCGGAAGTGCGGAGCCGCCGCCCGACCCCTCCCACCCGCGGCCCCTAACCCGCCCGAGTGCCCGCCCGCGCTGCCTTCCGGCCGGCGCTCCGGCTCTCCGTGATTTTTAACACTTGTCGTCTGAACTGAAATAAATTCAGCCTCTCAAAAATGTTGCCAAAGTAGTACAAGGAATTTCCGTAACCCTTCAGCCAGCTTTTCTAAATATTAACGTCGTATGTAACTCCAGTACAATGAGTCAAAGCCAGCATGTTAACACGGGTGTAATACTGTGGACTAATCTACAGCCGTTATCACATTTCACCAATTGTCCCTCTGATGTTCTTTTTCTGTTCTAAAATCCAAGCCAGGGTCATACACTGTTGAGATGTGACGTCTCCTCAGTCTCTTTAATGTGGGACAGTTCCTGTGTCATTGCTTATCTTTCACCATCGATCTGGACACAAGTTTAAAGAGTACTGGCCAGTCGCTATGTAGAATGTCCTTTAGTTTCAGTTTGTCTGATGTCTCTTCCTGAGGGAGATTAGAAGAACAGGATTCAGGTTACGTTTTTGTTTTGTTGTTGTTTGTTTGTTTTCTGGCAAGAGTACCACAAAAGCCATATGCCCAGCCCAGGAGGACCATGTCATTCTGTCTCATCACTGGTGATGTTAACTTTGATCCCTTGGTTAAAGTGGTGTTTGTCCTTTGGACCTAATGGTCAGAAACCTTTTCAAAGGCTCTTCTCTCAGTGGACTGTGGCCCTCAGACAGCTCTTCTCTGTCAGCAGCTCCTGGATTAAGGGTCTTTAAACTACGCTTGTACGGCCCTTGGAAGGAACCAACTCTGATGGATACCTTGATGTTGAACTTCTGGCCTCCAGAACTGTGACACAATAAATTTCTGTCGTTTAAGAAAAAAAAAAAAAGGAAACCACCCATACTTGTTATTATATGTATAAACTATCCAACTGTAACTCCACTAGTGAGTGTCTCTGGAACCAGACAATCAAGGCCAGGCAGGCTGCTTGTTTAAACCCTGACATTGTCTCATGTCATTACCAAAAGAGTGTTTTAAAATCAAGTCTAAACTCTACAAACACAAACAACTCCATTTTAAAATGTACAAATGAGCTGAACAGACACTTTGACAGAGAAGATACACAGATGGCAAAAAGCATATGAAAACATACAACGTCACATGTCACTAGGGAATTGCAAATTAAAACAAGATACCACTACACACCTATTAGAATGGCTTTTAAAATCCAAAACACTGACAATACCAAATGCTGATGAAGATGGAGAGCAAAACGAACTCTCATTCATTGCTGGTGAGAATGCAAAATGGTACAGCCACTTTGGAAGACACTTTGCAACTTCTTGCAAACTAAATATACTCTTACCATATGATTCAGTGATCATGCTCCTTGGTATTTATCCAAACAAGCTGAAACCTTACATATTCACAAATTTTAAAAAATATTTTATTTATTTATTTTTAAATTTTAATATTTTATTTAAAATTTTAAAAAAATAATTTATTTATTTATTTATTTATGGCTGTGCCAGGTCTTAGTTGTGGCATGCAGATCTTAGTTGCAGCATGTGGGATCTTTAGTTGCAGCATGCAGACTTCTTAGCTGCGGTATGAGGACTCTTAGTTTCGACCTGCACGTGGGACCTAGTTCCCTGATCAGGGATTGAACCCAGGCCCCCTGTATTGGATTACCCACTGGACCACCAGGGAAGTCCCTATCACAAAAATTTATATGTAGATATTTACAGTGGCTTTATTCATAATTGCCAAAACCTGGAAGCAACCCAGATATCCTTCAATAGGTGAATGGATAAATAAACTGTGGTACATCCAGACAATGAAATATTATTCAGCACTAAAAAGAAATGCACTATCAGTCCATGAAAAGACATGGAGGAACCTTAAATGCATATTGCTAAGTGAAAGAAGACAATCTGAAAGTCCATATACCCTGTAATTTTAACTTTATATTTTGGAAAAGGCAAAACTGTGGTATCAGTAAAAGATCAGTGGTTGCCAAGGGTTGGGGGAGGTGGGAAGGGGGGCATGAAGAGGTGGAGCACAGAGAACTTTTAGGGCAGTGAAGCTGTTCTGTAAGATACTATAATGGTAGACACATATCATTATACATTTGTCAAAACCCATAGAATATACAACATAAAGATGAATCTTAATGTAAACTATGGACTTTAGTTAATAATAATGTATCCATACTGGATCATCAGTTTTACCAAATGTCCCACACTAATGCAAGATGCTAATAATAGGGAAATGTGGGGAGAGATAAGGAGGTATATGGGAACTCTCTGTACTTTCTGCTCATTTTTTAACCTAAGACTGCTCAAAAATTAAAGTTTATTCTAAAAGATCAAGTCTAACCTTTTCCAATCCTTTCTAACCCTTTCCATTCCTCTAATAGTCCAGTCGGAAATGGAGTGATTGCACCAAGGAAATCTATCTGACCAAAGGGGTCTATAAGGAGAGTCACAGAATGTTAGAGGTGGTAGGGGCCATCTTCATTTACTGATAAGGAAACTGAGGTCCAAAGAAGGGACATCACTTAGCCACAGGCACACAGTGAATGCCAAAAAATGAACCAGAGCCCAGGTCTTCTGCTGGACTCTCCCACCCTCTCCAGGTTCAGTCTCTCTTGCCAAAGTATCAATGTCTTGCTCAACTTATTCATGTCCATCATTCCTCTCAGACTGTCAATAATGGGTTTATATACTAAACTCAAATCCAAAGCAAATCCTTCCAAATGTACACAATGTTTATTAAATACAAAAACATCCTGATTCTGGACACTTCTGTCCTGCTAACTACACAAGTAAAATGAACAGCTCTATGCAGTCATGTATTTGGAAAAGTCATCTCCACCCCCCACCTCGGGCACCAAAGCATATTGTATCAATGTGGATTACTCTGTGTGAAAACTAATTGTCATATAATGGTTAGATTTACCATAGAAGTAGAACCTTAATGAATCAACATCATTTAGGCAAATAACCCATTTCAGCAGTCTTTTATTTTTAAGTCATTTGAACTAAGGGAAGACATATTTTCCCCACTGTTAACTCTGATGCATACTTCCTCATTTTTTATGCTAATATGACAAAACAGACTACTTAACCACGTCTGCATGGAATAATACACTATTTTATCAAAATCTCTCACTATGATGTTCTACTTTCCAGTTACGCCTCATACCTTTTATTTTTCCTTCTCTTTCACTTCTCTTTGACCTCATTCCAGACTCCAATCCCTTGACTTCATTTTTCCTGGCCTTTTATTTCTCCCTTCTTCATCGAGCCTGGATACCATACCCTCCCTTGTTTCTCTGTTGCATCCACCTGGCCAACTCTGACTCCTGGGGTCTCTTCCTTTTTTCCCTTTTTCAAAATTAAAAAAATTTTTTAAAACTTCCAGCTTTATTGAAATATTTTGAAATATAATTGACATATAACCTTTTGTAAATTTAAGGTGCACAGTGTGTTGATTTGATGTATATTGCAAAAGGATGACCACCATAGCGTTCCATCTTGTCACATAACTACCATTTCTTTTTCGTGGTGAGAACATTTAATATCTACTCTCAAAGCAACTTTTAACTATATTACACAGTATTGTTAACTATAATCACCATGCTGTATATTCCTCAGAACTTATTCATCTTATAACTGGAAGTTTGTACCCTTAAACCACATCCCCCCTTTTCCCCTACTCCCACCCCTGGTAACCACCATTCTACTCTCTATGAGTTTGGTTCTTTTAGATTCCACATATGAGTGATATCATACATATTTGTCATTCTTTGTCTGACTTACTTCACTGAGTATAATGCCCTCCAGATTCACCAATATTGTTGAAAATGGCAGAATTTCTTTCTTTCTCATGGCTAAATAATATTCGTGTGTGTGTGTGTGTGTATCACATCTTCTTTATCCATTCATCCATTGATGGATACTTAGGTTGTTACCATACCTTGGCTATTGTGAATAATGCTGCAATGAACATGGGAGTGCAGTTCTCTCTTCAAGATCCTGTTTCCATTTCCTTTGGATATACACCCAGAAGTGGGATTGTTGGATCACATGGTAGTTCTATTTTTAAGTTTTTGAGGATGGGGTCTCTTCTTTCTTCTTCTTAGTCTCCTTTCCCTCAGTTTTAGTGAAGTAGCTGAGGGCAGGTAGAGGAAATCTATTAATTCTCTTGATGCTTGCCTCTACTAATATATGGCTTTTAATTTCATCTGGGCCCAGTAAGCCTCTTCTGCAATCTTTTTATTTTGTCTTGCTCATTCTCCTCTCTCATTCCCCACACAGAATATTTCAATTTTTTTTATTATGCTCTTCACGCTGAAACCCCATTTGATACTTGTCTTTCTCGGCAGAAAACCTCACCTTCTACTCAATAGGAAAATAGGGGCCATCAGGTGTAGACAAACGTCTTCAAATACTTATCTGCTCTCCCCTTCCCTTCCACACAGGTCTTTCTCTTTTGTCCTCAGAGAGGAATGCATGCTTCCTCCCATCCCATCCAAACCTAGTTCCTCTTTATGTGGGTTTAGAACTGCCCCTCTCATCCCATCTTCTCCAAGATTTTCTTCCATTAATAACTCCCCATCTCTCCCCGGCATCATCAACTTCTCTCTGTCCATCGTTTTTAGTTTTTGGTGTGTTTTGTTTTCTTTCCTCTATGCTTCTCAACCTGTGAATCTCTTTCTGCTCTCCTTTGGGAAAAAATCTTCTTCAACTCTCCTTCTCTCTCTAGCTATGGCCCATCTCTACATACTTCTCAAGATTTCATGTTCTCTATTTCCTAATTTCCCTTTCATTTTTCAGCTCACTCCCATCTGGATTCTGGTGATCTCCTGCATTTCCATTGGTTAAAATCACCAATGTTTTCCTGATTCCTGGATTCCAGTTTTATCTGACTTTGGCTCTTTGTTGTTTAGCAATTGGAGCAATATTGACTTGACCTTACATTGTATTAAGAGGGTATTTGGCCAGGGAACCAGATACCCTCTTAGGACTTCTCAGGACTTACATCAACCCACATAAGGTCCCTGGGGAGGGTCCTGGGCTGGGCACTGCTGAGCTCCCTTGTTGTGAGATAAGTTAGGCCTAGATAACTTTAGACCAAAACAGAGGGGGAGTCCTCCTCTGTGAATTTCAGGTCCCCTAGGCCCAGGAACGGGAAAAATGGGATGAAGAGGAAAGGCTGATGAGGAAGACCAGTGAAGAGCCTCGTGCAGATAATCCAGGGAGCAAAAAAGGATAGAGGTCTGAATTAAGACAGCTGGCAATGGAGATAACCAGTTCATGAGAAGTGTGGGAAAAAACTGACAGAATTGTTGGATTAGAGAGATGAGAAAGAGAATTTAAGGATGACTTCTGAGTTTCTAGCTTGGGAAACAAGGGGTATACTGTCTTCATATTAATTCAAGGAGAATATAAGAAGAAGAACTGTTTAGGAGAATAGAAAAAAAGTCTCAAATTCTGCTTGTGATTAAGTTAGCTTGGGAAAAAAGAGAAATAGGTGTATACTAAATTTGTTGAGATGTAATATTGTGAAAATGTTTGAATGTAGAATATACAGGAAATCAGAGTTAACTTTGTACAGATCATGAGGTCTAATTAAAAAAAAAGTCTTTGATATATATAGTTAAAATTTGTCTTTTTAGATAAAAAGTTGTTGAGCAAAGACCTAACAATCAGGTCTCTGTTTCTCCAAGAGGGTTTTAGGATTAAATGAACCTAAAAGAAAGGAACCTGAATCTCTGGCTTTCCCTAGATTCAACTCAGCAGTGGGGTCAGGACTGGGGGTTGCCAACACTACAGCAGCCATTTGCAGAGGAGATCTCCCAAATAATGAAACATCTTGCCCTGGGATCAGGGAAGGGAACATGCTGTGAGAGGACAGTCATTGGTAGCACTTCTAAATTTGTCCCCTATACCTGATCATTGGGTGTATTTGCCTGCTTTTTTAGGTGCCTGGTTTTGAAATATCAATTTTGTCAGATCACATGTGGGTGTTGGATTAGTTAGGAAGATTGGAAAAAGTTGTCTTCAGTTCTTCTGAGACATTTGGAACAGGGGAAATGAGGAAGGGAACACAATACAGGCAGTTCTGATCATGCTGAGAAGGACTTTCATGGAGATTGTTCAGTGGGAGTTAGAAACATAAACTAGATATTTGAACTACTGACTTAGAAGTGGTTGATGAATGTCGTGGGGTGGGAGGTGGTATACGGGATCTCCTGAAGGGAGCACACAGAATGAGGAGCAAGTGGATGATAGGTGGAATCCCTGCTGATCCAGTAGTTTAAAGAAACGCTGAGTCAGAGGAATCAAAAAAAGAGCCTAAGATCAAACATTCAGAGATGTAGGGATGATTTCGTTTATTCTTTTAAAAATGCACACAAAATCTTAAGGATGCCTTGCTTTACAATAGCTGGACACTTTATTTCTTGTCCTGCTATATGCCTAAGATAATAAAGCCCAATCTAGAGATTTCTTTTCCCCAACAAGGATCAACAACACTTTTACTTAAAAAATAAAACGACTTTATTATGTCATCACTACTACATATACCTGTACTTTTTGCATCCAGTTTGTTTAGTTCTTTGAAGGAAGTCTTAACAACTAAAATTGTACAGATCATAGAGCAAGAGAATTAGTTTAACAAATTCAGTAAAAAATAGTTCAGGACAACTGTACTACAGAGTTTTAGACTGTACTAAAGTTGTCTTAGAAATTTATTTACAATGTTATCATAGTATAAACACTCTAAATTTTAAAATAAATCTGTGGATTTTATACAAAAATATTCTAAAGTACAAGTATAAGTTAAACACTGAATAAAACATTCACCATATGCAGTAGAAGCTATTATTGAGAATATATTCTAGGTGGTAAAATTCAAAACGATAACCACAAGACTGTTTCCTAAACCATTCCTAATTTTAAATATTTTAGTAGTAATCACAAGGTTTAGAGTTTCATGGTAAAATTTTCATTTTTACAAATGTGAGATACACAGTTACCTTCACAGGCCTCTTTTCTCTTTAGCTTATGTAAAAAGGCAACAAAGTCATAAAAATTTCTTAGTCAGAAGTTGTTATACTATGTAAGTATATTAATTGTGAAATTTAAAAAAAATCTTATCCTTAGTTGATTCCCTTTAAAAAGAAAAGTTATATGTTGTACATAAAACAAAAAAACACATTTCAGAAAAATGTTAAGTACTAAATCTTTTTTAAAAAAAAACTATGGAGCTTCCCTAGTGGCGCACTGGTTGAGAGTCCACCTGCCGATGCAGGGGACACGGGTTCATGCCCCGGTCTGGGAAGATCCCACATGCCGCGGAGCGACTGGGCCCGTGAGCCATGGCCGCTGAGCCTGCGCGCCTGGAGCCTGTGCTCCGCAACGGGAGAGGCCACAACAGTGAGAGGCCCGCATACGGCAAAAAAAAAACACAAAAAAACAAAAAACCCAAAACTATGAACAGAACAAAACATTTGCATTTAAATAATTTTGGTGTGAAATATCTTTGGAATAGTATAAGAAACTCTTGCCAAGAGGCACCATTTTGCTGTTTACATGTTTCATTGTTCAATAATTTCCCCCAAATGCTACAAATGACTATTTTAAAACAATGTTGACATTATTTACAGTTGTGTTTTTACCTTGAGGTACTAATTTTGCATTTGGCTCGGATGTTCTTAAAAGGTAGATCTGTGACCTAGTAATATGCCAGTTTTGATTTCCTAAGATGTTGTGTTAAAATACCATTAAAATATACATATCCTTATTACCAACCACATTCTTACAGAGAAAAATGCACATTAAACTTATTACCTTATGAACAATTTGGACTTTAGTTCCAGCTTTGGTTCCTTTTCATTCTATTAAGTAGAGTTATAAACATGGCATTTGTGGGTAATTGTGTAATTGTAGATACCAGGATAGCAATTAAACAAAAAAAGAAAAAGTACTTAAGACTTCTATGTTGAAACAGAGTAAATACTGACACTGGGAAAATTTTAAATGGCTCATTTTTCCTAAACCATCAGTGCAAATTAGCAAACCTTTAGAAGAGTTTAGTCATGGAAAGAAGGAAGCATAATTTCATCTTCATTGGCTCCTTGTTGATACCGAACTGAAGAGAAGCCCACCCAGTGCAAACGGTTCCTTTGGAAAAGGAACCAGACCAATCCACTGATGAGAGCTAAGAAACTGAGCACAGCAAATGTGATACCCATTCCTCTGTAATCAGGGCCTAGAACAGGGAAAGGTTTGACAGTGGAGGAGAGAATATAAAAGTGGTTATTATTGATTTTATACATTAGGCTCTATGTCACATATGTAAACACTGTACAAATTAGATACACTAAGTACCTGATTGTGAACACAATTCATCATCAGACACTTAAGTGTTTTCTTTTCCAATTTAACTCTTTTCATTCAAATCCTCTTCATTGCTATAGCAATTTTCTTCCAAAGAAATTAAAGGGCTATCATTATTCTCACTTCCCTTCCTATCATCCCTGAGACCATCATTCCCAGTATATTACCTTACTCTGATAGCAAACTGCTAAAAGTTGTAAATGTTTGTATTTGACTTACCTAGTGCCAAATAAAGTATTATTTGCTTCAGAGGAATTTAAGCCTTTAGGATGACCTCATTTAGTTCCTTGCTATTCAATTTCAAACACTGTCCCAGGCTCCTGTTTACATGCTGTCGAGATGCACTCATTTTTTCCCATGGCTTTAATACCATCTCTATGCTGACCTCCCTTCTCTCTCATATGTCCAAAGGCACACACTGCACATGCCATGTGGATAGCTCATCTCCACATGGATAGTTCAAAATGCCAAAGCAGAATTCTTGGTTTATACTACTCTAACTCTGCTCCCCCACAAATCTTTTTTTTTTCCCCCCAAATCTTTTAGTCACTCTGCATTCCACTCAGAATGCAACCTGAACTCTTGACTCAGGATTCCAAAGCCCTAAGTGTCTGGCACCTGTCTACTTTGCAGCTCTTCCCTGAGCCCACAGCAAGTTCTTCTGTCTTAGGCTCTCTGCTCCAGCTGGCACCTCTGCCTGCTATGACTCCTACCCTGGTCCCCAAGGCCTTTCCGATCTCAGCTTCAATATCTCCTTCTCTAAGATGTCTTCTCTGATAACCTGATCTAGAGTAGTCAATCCCCTAGTCTCCATTATATAGAGTTTATAACTATTTGATATTTTCCTCTCTCTTAAAAACAGACCTGCTTGGTTACTTATTATCTGTCTTCCTCCATTAGACTGTAAGCTCTGTGAGAAAAGGAATCTTATCTGTCTTGTACATGGGTATAGCTCCACACATAAAACAGATAATCTAAATATTCGCTGAATCAATGCATAAATATATAGATACTGGTCACCTAGAATTAGGGTTTTATTTTTAATATTTGTACACCAAACTGAACGTTTTATGCTAATCTTTAAATATGTTGATGTGAAAATTTTAGAGCTTATTAAGATAAGATTTTTGTGGTTATTTTATGTATCAGTTATGATGAAATGGAAGTTCAAATTATGATTTCCTATAGATACTCAGGACACTTAAAGTAATTAAATAGTTTTGCATTGTTGTTAATTATGAGTTTTATGGGAATGAGGAGAAAGGAAACAAACTAACTGCAGAATTAGACCTTTGAGTTTTTTTTTTTTTTTTTGCCGTACGTGGGCCTCTCGCCGTTGTGGCCTCTCCCGTTGCGGAGCACAGGCTCCGGACGCGCAGGCTGGGCGGCCATGGCTCATGGGCCCAGCTGCTCTGTGGCACGTGGGATCTTCCCGGACCGGGGCACGAACCCGTGTCCCCTGCATCGGCAGGCGGACTCTCAACCACTGCGCCACCAGGGAAGCCCAGACCTTTGAGTTTTTACATGTTTGAACTATGGAATAAAATACACCTTAACATTTTCAAAGAAATGACCTCCCTAATACTCTGGCAGCTTCCATTTTTCTTAGGAAAGAATATACAAAGTTTGGACAGTTTAGCACTTTCCTCTGGGAGTCCCAGACATCTTATGCATTTACTGTCATTTGTAATCTATTTTTCTGAGGGAAAGAATCTATGAGTTAATCAAGATTGTTTGGATATAATCTAAGGACTAAGTACTTTAACACAAAGTACAAAACTTTGCACATTGTTGAATTGTACATTTATTTCCTGACCTATTCTGCAAAGTGTTCCTTAAGGACAGGTTACATACTTACCCAAGGGAACTGTGCAGACAACTCTTCCATAGCCACGTGAACATTCAACTTTTATCCAAGTTTCATTTGAAGCTAACAAAATGCTACATTGTCCACTGCCACTCTTAAATTTATTTGCCCATTTGACAAATGTCACTTTTGATCCATCTAACCAATTCCAGGACTGATCTAAAGAAAGAAATTAAGTACAACTATGTTTATTGCAACTAAATTACTAAGGTTAAAAGGTACATGGCTCATATAATTTATTTCCTTAGAACTGTGCTGTGCCACTATTTTAAAATGAAATTTATTGAAAGTGAAAAAATTAAAATCAGTCCATCACCTGCACTTGCCACATTTCAAGGGTTCAATAGCCATATATGGCTAGTGATTATTACACTGGACAGGGTAGATATAGAACAATTTCATCTTTGCAGAAAGTTCTGTTAGACAGCACTGATGCAGAATATGGTGCTTTGATTAAAGTGCAGAATGCCTGTACATTTATTCTGTGACGGATAGGCTTCTAAAGACCTGTATCCCTTTTCTCTTGCTCTCCGCCCCCCTCCCCCATTAATAATCATTCCCGGTGGGCAAGGAAAGGTCCAGCGGGGTCCAAGAAGGCCTCCTCACCATGACTCCGTTTTTGCTTTCCAGCTGAGGTTGCGCCACCTTGTGGTGACAGTATAAACACAATTTATAATTCATTTAGATGGCCAACTTTGAATTCACTGACTTTTTGACACATACTTAATATTTTGGAATTCACATTATTTAGAATTCAAATTTGCATAAAATGTGAAGCAGACTTCCTATTCTTCTATCAAATTTGTACTCTTCATTCTTTATCAATTCCAAGTACACTGAAACCCTCTATCTATTACGCCTTGTTGAAAAACTCTTCCACAAACCTTTTTGAACCAAATTTCTGCAATTTTACTAAGCTAGTATGAAAAAAAAATCACCATTAAGACTTAATTTAGCTCTATGGTAAAAAACGTTCCAAGAGGGAAGGGAACAACAGGAAGAGAACTTTCTGAATAACAGTTAAAAGCTACAAAAACACTGTGTGATAGACACTAGAAATCTAAGGGTTCCTGGTGGGGGACACGAGGGACACAGATATTGCCACAGGAGAAAAACAAATTCTGTTGACCCAAGTATCTTAAGCCTCTAAAACAATTCCAGTTGATTTAACCTGATTTTCTATTTCATTAGTGTTTCCATCATTACTAATAAGTCACCTGTTTATTCATTAGGAATTTATGAGCCTCTAAAACAGCAGACCTAGTTTATTCATCACTAAGAAGCATTCGAATTAGCCACCACTTGACATTCTTTAGTGAGGCCGACTTGGTATTTAGGACAAGTTAGAACTCTCTTTGCACACTGTACATACAGATATGTCATTTACCAGCAGAAAGTTGAGATAATCCAAGCCAAACTCTCATGGTAATGTTATTATTTTCCCTCATCAGTCTGCTCACAAATTTATTCTCATCTTCATCCTTTATGGTAACGATAGTTGCAGAATGATCTGTTGAAGGAAAACAAACCCCAAACCAATTAGCTTTATGCAAACTAGGGAAGTGGTTTATTCTCAACCAGCCATTTGAAAAAAACTATCATGATCAAGATCACGAAGATATTCAAACTTGACACAGAATGTTCTTAAAATCTGATATTTCAGATTTTTAAAAATATAACATTAATACCTTCTAAAAAAGTTAGTAATGTTCTAGATTGAAACTTTGTATATAGAAATTTTGCATTTCCTCAAAATGTTTACCTGGTAATATTTTTGGATCTTGGAACTACCTAACCAGTGAGACCTTTCTGTATGAACAGCTAGTCATAAGCATGGGGTATGTAATGGTAGAAGTCTGTGCTCCCCTATAGATTTTCAACACTCTCTCCTCAACAACCAGCTCCGTATAATAACTCAGCTTTAACTTTGCTTCTGTTAAAATGAAAATAAAAGCAAATAGGTTTGCGATGTCAGAGAGCATTGGCCTTCCTTTTAATATGATTTCATACTTAAGAGTACTTGGTCATCCATTGTAAGTTCCTAAATATACTATGGCACTGAATGAGTGAGTATTCTTGAAGTTTGATAGGTTGCCCTAAACCCACAGAGATAACAGTGCTATCACCAGTATCAGGTAAGGGATAGAAACAAAAGAATAACTAGACTTGGAAATCCATCCTAAATGGAATCAAATAGTCTTCAACCCAAACAAGCTTATCCATACTTGAACTAAGGCATTTATTTTGTGGTGTGAAATATTTAAAGAAGGGCAAAGGAAAGCCTTTTCTCCTCTACAGATCACCACAGTGTGCAGGTACTGTACCTTGTTTAATACTACGTAATCCTGTAGAAAAGGTATTATCACTATTTTACAGATGTGGAAATGGAGGGGCAAGAAGATTAAGTAAGTTTGTCAGACTTTCATAGCTAGACAGCTTTAGAAATAGAAAGTCAATCTCAATCTTTCTGATGATAAGAGTAGTTACGAATGCTCTCCATTTGCAGAGCTCTGTGATAAATTAGCACACATTATCCCATTTCATTCATTCCTACAACAACCCAAACTTTACCCAAACTGTGAAGTGAGTACTATTTTCATTCTCATTGTTCAGAGGAGAAAGAGAAACAATTATGTAGCTCCCACAATATCATTCAGCTTAGTTAGTAGGGAAGCTGGGATTTGAACCCAGACCTGTCTGTCTCCAAGGCTTGAGTGCTTAAACCCTACACTACAATGACAGTAAACCTTTTTTTCTCCTTTAGGAGCAAGAGGCTTCTGACTTTCAGAACATGTATATAGAGCTCAAAATAGTTCCCATCACGTGTAACATGTATAACACACAACAGTTCCCACACAAAAGTTTCCATCATGTAGCTAAGCAGTAACAAGGAGATTTTTAAATCAGTAAAGTGTCTCCACAAGTTAGTAAAATACATAAGATAAATGTCATCTGCCTGCCTAAATTGAGACCCAAGGATGCAGGTACTTGAAATACTCTAGGTGGTCTCCCTAGAAGTCGTTTCACAGTTTGACTACCTGCCAAGTTTCTCATGGGAGGGAGTCAATCATTGCTGCTCTTTCATTTTAGTTAAATCTGAAGACAAAAAGTCCTGTCCCTTATAGTGTTCAGAGGTGTGGGCCACCCCTTTTGCAGAATGGATGAACAATCCATGCTTCTTAGACTTTGTTACCCTGGTCAGGCTAAGCTCACTTATTAATGACTAGGTAATGAAAAATCTACAATTTTGTATTTACTGCTTAACCAACTTTATTAATCCTTTCATTTAAGCATATCTAGCTATATTTAAAATGGTTTCATTTGTCAGTATTTTCACATAATAGTTTACTTAGCAGTTTTTTGTTTTGTTTTTTTTCTTTGTTGGTTTTTTTTTTTTTTTTTGCGGTACACGGGCCTCTCACTGTTGTGGCCTCTCCCGTTGTGGAGCACAGGCACCGGACGCACAGGCTCAGCGGCCATGGCTCAAGGGCCCAGCCGCTCCGCAGCATGTGGCATCTTCCCGGACTGGGGCACGAACCCGTGTCCCCTGCATCGGCAGGCAGACTCTCAACCACTGCGCCACCAGGGAAGCCTGATCATTTTCTTTTTATAACATCTTTATTGGAGCATAATTGCTTTTCAATGTTGTGTTAGTTTCTGCTGTATAACAAAGTGAATCAGCTATATTCATACGTATATCCCCATATCCCCTCCCTCTTGTGTCTCCCTCCCACCCTCCCTATCCGACCCCTGTAGGAGGTCACAAAGCACCAACCTGATCTCGCTGTGCTATGCGGCTGCTTCCCAATAGCTATCTATTTTACATTTGGTAGTGTATATATGTCAATATTACTCTCTCACTTCGTCTCAGCTTACCCTTCCCCCTCCCGGTGTCCTCAAGTCCATTCTCTACGTCTGTGTCTTTATTCCTGTCCTGCCCCTAGGTTCGTCAGACCATTTTTTTTTTTTAGATTCCGTATATGTGTGTTAGCATACGGTATTTGCTTTTCTCTTTCTGACTTACTTCACTCTGTATGACAGGCTCTATGTCCATCCACCTCACTACAAATAACTCAATTTCGTTTCTTTTTATGGCTGAGTAATATTCCATTGTATATATGTGCCACATCTTCTTTATCCATTCATCTGTCGATGGACACTTAGGTCGCTTCCATGTCCTGGCTATTACAAATAGTGCTGTAATGAACATTGTGGTACATGACTCTTTTTGAATTATGGTTTTCTCAGGGTATCTGCCCAGTAGTGGGATTCCTGGGTCATATGGTAGTTCTATTTTTTAGTTTTTTAAGGAATCTCCATACTCTTCTCCATAGTGGCTGTATCAAAATACATTCCCACCAACAGTGCAACAGGGTTCCCTTTACTCCACACCCTCTCCAGCATTTATTGTTTGTAGACTTTTTGACCAGTGTGAGGTGATACCTCATTGTAGTTTTGATTTGCATTTCTCTAATGATTAGTGATGTGCTATATTTTGGAAGAGTTTGAGAAGGATAGGTGTTAGCTCTTCTCTAAATGTTTGGGAAGCCATCCAGTCCTGGGCTTTTGTTTGTTGGAAGATTTTAAATCACAGTCTCAATTTCAGTGCTTGTGATCGGTATGTTTATATTTTCTATTTCTTCCTGGTTCAGTCTTGGAAGGTTGTGCTTTTCCAAGAATTTGTCCATTTCTTCCAGGTTGTCCATTTTATTGGCATAGAGGTGCTTGTAGTAATCTCTCATGATCTTTTGTATTTCTGCAGTGTCAGTTGTTACTTCTCCTTTTTCATTTCTAATCCTATTGATTTGAGTCTTCTTCCTTTTTTTCTTGATGAGTCTGGCTAATGCTTTTTCAATTTTGTTTATCTTCTCAAAGAACCAGCTTTTAGTTTTATTGATCTTTGCTATTGTTTCCTTCATTTCATTTTCATTTATTTCTGATCTGATTTTTATGATTTCTTTCCTTCTGCTAACTTTGGGGTTTTTTTGTTCTTCTTTCTCTAATTGCTTTAGGTGTAAGGTTAGGTTGTTTATTTGAGATTTTTCTTGCTTCTTGAGGTAAGACTGTATTGCTATAAACTTCCCTCTTTGAGCTGCTTTTGCTGCATCCTGTAGGTTTTGGGTCGTCGTGTTCTCATTGTCATTTATTTCTAGGTATTTTTTGATTTCCTCTTTGATTTGTTCAGTGATCTGTTTATTTAGTAGCATATTGTTTAGACTCCATGTGTTTGTATTTTTTACAGGTTTCTTCCTGTAATTGATATCTAGTCTCATAGCGTTGTGGTCAGAAAAGATACTTGATATGATTTCAATTTTCCTAAATTTACCAAGGCTTGATTTGTGACCCAAGATATGCTCTATCCTGGAGAATGTTCCATGAGCACTTGAGAAGAAAGTGTGTTCTGTTGTTTTTGGATGGAATGTCCTATAAATATCAATTAAATCCATCTTGTTTAATGTGTCATTTAAAGCTTGTGTTTCCTTATTCATTTTCATTTTGGATGATCTGTCCATTGGTGAAAGTGGGGTGTTAATGTCCCCTACTATTATTGTGTTATTGTCAATTTCCCCCTTTATGGCTGTTAGCATTTGCCTTATATATTGAGGTGCTCCTATGTTGGGTGCATAAATATTTATAATTGTTATATCTTCTTCTTGGATTAATCCTTTGATCCTTATATAGTGTCCTTCTTTGTCTCTTGTAACAGTCTTTATTTTAAAGTCTATTTTGTCTGATATGAGAATTGCTACTTCAGCTTTCTTTTGATTTCCATTTGCATGGAATATCTTTTTCCATCCCCTCACTTTCAGTCTGTATGTGTCCCTAGGTCTGACACTGATCATTTTTAATGGCTATTTCAATATTACATTGAGCTCATATATCATAAAATACTTAACCATTTCCCCACCACTTGGCAATTGCATAATAATGCTATTATAATTAGTCAGTGCTTTAGAAATATTTTCAAAAATATAATCTTTGTTTTAAAGGGTTTCGCTAAGAAAAATTCCAGTGATTAAATTATTAAGTCAAAGAAAGTCAACACATTTTAACTTACCAAGCTCTGAACAAAACCGTCTGGCTTCTGAGAAACTGTGCAATGCCTGATCAGATGTGTAACAGTGGTCCCTGTACTGAATCCACTGTGACTCATTCCCTTTTACTGCTGGACATCTTGATGAGTATGTATGAGAGGACACCTCTTTAGCTGTAAAAATGTTAGACATAACTGTGAAAATGCACAGAAAAAAATGACTGACTTTTTAAATCTCATTAAATGTCACTGACACTGTGGTTGACACTGTGGTTCCTGTGGGTAAGAAGCATTCAACTCAATACACATCGGAGAGAGCTGCAGCCCACACTTGCATTCTTGTTAGTTTTTGGAATACCATTTTTAAAACTGAGAATACAGAGGAAAGTACTTAGCCCTCTAAGATGAATTTAGACTAAAGTAAAAACAGTTGGAAAGACAGACTAGGAGAAGAAGAAAAGACAGCCTGGGTAGACCTGTAACTACTTTGAAATAATAATTAAAATTCTTTATTTCTTTGGATTCCTTTTTATAGTAATAATAAAAACGTAGTTGTAACTTGCCATAAAAAAAAATCACACCCACAAGTGAAAATTTGTAATTTGTTTACAAAGCACAAAGATCAGCACAGCAAAATCTGTCTCAAACAAAAAAAAGTAAGTGTGGCTTCGCAGCTCTTAACAATTCCCCTCGTTTCCATTTACTCTTTAATTTTTAATTGTGCTGTGTAACACAAGAAGCCTGTGTAATGAAGCCTGTGCCCCTTAAGACCATTGTTAATTCCAACAGAAGAGAGTATGAGAACTGGAAAGTAAATTGCTGGCATCCTGTTGATGGGGTACAGATTATCTGAATCAAGTATCTGACCTCGTATGGCCAGTAATCTCAACCCAAACCATTGTTCTGTATGCATTATGTATGGTCTGCGTATTCTTCAGTCAATGAAGGCCTCTTCTGCTTTTTTCTCCTTGTCACAATTTGGTAGAATTCTTTTTATTTATGATCCCTATGATTCCAGAAGAATGGCTGCTGTCCTTTCTTTCTTCATCAGGAGACTTCAGGATGGCTCTCCATTCCTCCTTCTGCTTCTCTATCCTCTGTTTCTCCACCTGGGCTTGTTCTTTTTTGAAATCTAGTTACTTGGTTGGCTTCTGCCTCCTTACTTCCCATCAATGCCACTAGTTTGAGTTCTAAGTCTTCCTTCAGTTTGACAATTGATTACTCCTGGGTAAGTTTCCTAGTTGCAGATGACGTTTGGTCATCTGCAAATTCATCTGCAAAGCCTGTAAGACTTGTGACAATTCTTCATTAATGCTGCCGGAGGAGGAAGATGGTATTAGCAAGCTCTTGATTCTACCACATTGTGAATATAGTTTCTTTGCCAAAAATATACAGCTGACTACTCCTTCATTGCACAGGCAGTAATGTGTGTTGCTTCATTAGATGCAAAACATGTTGAACATTGGCTACCAGTGCATGGCTAGGACAAGGGGACTTTTATGAATGGGCTGGCTTTAAAAAAATTCTTCTTACACTGGGAACATATGGAAATGCCTTATCTTCAAAGTCTGTTTGTTTCTAGTCCAGGCTGCAACTGGGCTGTTTTAGACTGCCTACATTTTCTTTCCTTACTGTTCTTCATGAAGTTTTGCTTCCAACTCTTGCATTGTGGTAAGTTTGTTATATTCCTGTCAAGAAGGTTCAACTTTTTTCAAAGGGTAAAATACACACAACATAAAATTTACCACTGTAACTATTTTTAACTGTACTGTTCAGTGGCATTAAGTACATTCACGTTATTGTGCAAGCATCACCACCATCCACCTCCAAAATTTTTTCATCTTGCAAAATTGAAACTTTGTTCCCATTAAATAATAACTCCTCATTCCTCCCTCCTCCCCACAACCACCATTCTACTTTATGTCCCTGTGAATTTGGCAACTCTAGGTACCTCATATAAGTGGAATCATACAGTATTTGTCCTTTTGTGACTGGCTTATTTCACTAAGCATAATGTTAATGTCTTCAAGGTTCATCCATGTCGCATTATGTGTCAGAATTTCCTTTCTTTTTAAGGCTGAATAATATTCCACAGGATGTACACAGCACATTTTGCTTATCCATTCATCTATCAATGGACACTTGAGTTGCTTCTACCTTTTGGCTATTGTGAATAGTGCTGCTATGAACATAGTTTTACAAATATCTGTTCAAGTCCTTGTTTTCACTTCTTTTGGGTACATACCCAGATGTGGGATTGCTGGATCATACAGTAATTCTATGTTAAATTTTTTGAGGAGTCATCATACCATTTTCTACAGTGGCTACACACCATTTTATAGTCCCACCAGCAATGCACAAGGGTTCCAATTTCTCCACATCCTCACCAGTACTTGTTATTTTCTTTTTAAGATCCAGTTTAAGTTTGCACTTGTATTCGTTTCCCAGGGCTGCCATAATAAATTAGCACAAACTTGTTGACTTAAAACGACAGAAATTTATTCCCTCATAGTTCTGGAGACTAGAAGTCTGAAAATAAGGTGTTAGCAGGGTTGGTTCTTTCTAGAGGCTCTGAGGAAGGATCTGTTTCATGCCTCTCTCCTAGCTTCTCATGGTTGCTGGCAATCCTTGGCTTGTAGCTGCATCACTGCAATCTCTGCCTCTGTTATCAAATGGCCTTCTTCCTGTGTGTCTGAGTCTCTCCTCTTATAAGAACACCAGTCATTGGATTTAGGGTCCATCCTAATCCAGTATGACCTCATCGTAACTAACTACCTCTGTAAAGACTATTTCTAAATAAGGTCACATGTTGTGGTTCTGGGTGGACATGCATTTTGGGGAACACCATTCAACCCAGTACATCACTGAATTTGTGTTTGAGCTGTTGTCATTCTCCTTTATCCTATAAAGTCTGTTTCCCTAACACAGATGTCCTCTCCATTTCTACATGCTTTATCATATTTCTCCTGTGTTTCAATTGTTTTTCTAAAAGATTAAATTTATTTTCTATACCTAACAACTAAGATGTCAGCTCTTGATTGTGTCTTTATTCCTCATTCTCTATATCATTCTCCTTTTCTTGTATTCACTTGTATATCTAGATAAGGTGTTCACATTTTCTTCTGCTTAAGTCTGTTGAAATTCCAAATGTTAAATCTTCTCTTGAGGATTCTTCAGAGCAGAAAAGATGGTAAGCACTGAGAGAACCAGTGAGAACCAGAAGCTTCAGCTAACCACATGGCCACCATCTCGTGGCCTGCCCAGAGGGTCTCTGCAGCTTGTGCTGTAGGTTCCTGTGCTCTTCATCAAGATTCATACGCCACCCACCAGGGACGACCCCAGGTCCAGCCCCTGATGGAAGGGGCTCTTTCCTTAGATTTTAAGGATCCTATATGTTTGGAAAACGTTTAGTTACACAAAACATTTCTTTACTATAGAGACTCCTTACTATAGAAACTTTCAGAGCCATCAATATGGTATATCATAGAGGTATTTCCCAAATTTCTATGCTGTGGAACCCTTTTTTTTAAAGGAGCATCTCAGCCTTTGAAAAACATTGCTAAGTGAAATTAAAATTCACAAATTCTAGAGTAAAACTCATCTAGTGACAGAACAATTGAAAGTCTTTGAGAACAAATTCCCTGAATGGGCATATCATATTTGTTTCTCTTCACAAAGTATCAAAAGTATTTTGATAGGACTTGTGAATAAACCTTATTTAAAATCTACAAAAAGTTCCTTTGAGTATTTAATCATGTGCATAAAATAAATGTCATGTTTTAGTAAATATACAGTTATTTGAAATCAAGTCTTACATTTTGTAGGTTTAAAACAAATAGCACCATCCTTAACAGAGTTGCATTTTTCATGTTTCCAAATTCCTTTTGGATCCAAGACAACACAATTTCCAGCAGATTTTTTATCTTTCCACGGGATATAGTCAAAGGCACTGCCATCAGACCATTCAAAACTTGATTCACTTCCCTGTGTTAAGAATAATAGAGATAACTTGAATTCAGATGTATGACTTCAAAAAGAACATTAAGAAGAACATGCATGCTTTAAAAAATACAGGGATGGAGTGTTAATTATTTGTTTGCAAGTATTGTAGATCTGGACCTACTTGTAATATCAGGGATTTATTTTTGATGCATTGATTTGAGACATTTGCTCTGGCATAATTTAAATAGGACTTTAAATTTAGAGACAGGGTTACTATACTCTATCTCTAGATTTGTTTTTTTTGTTTAAAGGATGAGTTTATATAACACTTGAAATTAAATGACATGCAAATGTCTTCCATTTGTCACAATTACAGATTTACAGTCTCAACCTTCACATTATTCTAAATATTGTCTGTTTTATAGTTTTGTGCTTTGTGTCTCTGGCTAGATTTTTTCATATTACAGAAGTCATCAAGCAGCAGGGGTCTGGAAGAGAAAAATACTTCCCAAGAAACTCATACGGGGAGATTAGTTTTGACTTGTCCTCGATTCTATAATCCTAATTTGCCATCCTTTTATTTTCCCCACTTTGTTCTAAAGATTATTTAAATTAAGCCTTCAATTCTAATCTCAATAGATGTCTATTTTTTGTATACTAGACATCATTATCAGTACATGAATATACTAATGAATAGGGTTCGAATAGTGGTACAAAAGACGTGTTTACCTGCAGAAGATTATTTTCAAATAGTGTTAATTTCTAGGGAGAAAGTGGGGAGAAAATATACATCTATTAGTCCTAATGTTAAGAGTTTTACTTGGCACCTTATACAGTATAAATTTTGTGCTAATAATCCTCTATTAAGGAAAATGTTATCACCCCAATTTTACAGATGAGGAAATAAGCTTGCAAAGGTTTAATAACTTGCTTGTGATCACCCAACATGTAAACAGGAGACCTGCCACTCGTATTGGAACTCAGGTTTTTCTGATCCTGTGCTATTACCTTTTCACCAGCTCTCCAACTGGTCTATCCCAAATAAGTTACAGGGCTGTTGTTGAGACATTAATCTACTAAGCCCTTGGGATGGATTGGCAGTGTCTAGGGCAGCTGCAGTTCTGGCCATTTGCCTAGCTCACTCTAGAATATAATTTTCCATTTGCTCTATGTTGTGAAAAGATAGAAAGCACTATGGGATGCAAATGTAATCCGAGGACTTAATCTGATGTTATACTTTGAATTAATATCTTATGCTCAAATTTCCAACCCTCTAACATATTTGGAAAATTTCTGGAAAACAAAACAAGACTTACATCATGACTTGAGAGCCCAACCCACAGTGGAAATCCATCACGCTTCACGATATCTTCCAGAAAAAGCTGGCCATTTTGGTCATGAACACTTGCCAAATGACCTCCACTTTGAGAACATGTATTTAATGCTTCATACCATGTTACCCTTTTTTGAATAACATTATAAATACCATCTTTATGTGGAATAAACCGTGGCAGAGTAGTATTATAGTCTTCTTTGTAGTCAACTGTAATATTTAAATTAAGGGTGTTAGTGATTAAATTTAAATTATTCAAAATACATATTTTGGGTAAGGTTGGACATGCAATCATTTCAAAAGTTAAATAAAACTGGGGCTTCCCTGGTGGCACAGTGGTTGAGAATCTGCCTGCCAGTGCAGGGGACACAGGTTCGAGCCCTGGTCTGGGAAGAGTCCACATGCCACGGAGCAACTGGGCCCGTGAGCCACAATTACTGAGCCTGCGCGTCTGGAGCCTGTGTTCCGCAACAACAGATGCCGCGACAGTGAGAGGCCTGCGCACCACGATGACGAGTGGTCCCCGCTTGCCACAACTAGAGAAAGCCCACGCACAGAAACGAAGACCCAACACAGCCAAAAATAAATAAATAAATAAATATTTTTTTAAAAAAACCTTCCTCCCCTGAACCCTTGGATAGCCTTGATCAGATACTTTTAAATAAATAAATAAATAAATAAAACTGGGCCTCTTAATAAGGGAGGTCAAATGCATACTTTCTTTTTCTTATAGCCACAGCACATATAATAGGCTCTTAACTATTACAATTGTCTGAGTGATTTAAAAAAGGCATAAACATTGTCTTTTATTTAAGGAGCTCACATATTAGTTGGGCACAGAAAACAACAACACCTGAAATGAGGGCAAAACAATTAACCACTAAAATATGTGTGACTGACTAGAGAAAGAAAGAGTCATCTGAATTAAGGGAGTCAGAAAACCTGCTTCATAAATTAGATCTCCAGACTTGAGGTTAGCTGAAATTAGGACTCAAAAGAAATAAGGTAACCAGAAAGTCAGCTAAAAACAAACAACAGTAATAACAAAACCACAATGATGAGGGTATTTCAAAAGGACACAGAAGCCAAGTAAAAGAGCTCCCAAAGGCCAAATCTGAAACAATTTGAGCAAAATATTAAATAATATAGTCTATTAGCTTAAAACCCAAAGTATAAAATAAATAACCATGAGCCCGTGCTGATATAAATAAATGACAAAATAAAATTTTTTTAATGGGAGCGAATAGACAAATCTCCTGTGTAGAATTCCAAGCATAGATACTTCCCACCTCAGGAAGGTAGAGAATAACTCTGCATTTCACAAGTAAGGACTGAGTATGGTAACTTCCTTACAAAGAGTATGATATAGAAAGGGGGAAGAATAGTAACTCTGCAGTGGAGAAAGCTAATGAAAGTTACCTAGACCCAGGTGATCAAGGTCAAAATCGACAGTGATAAGTAAGTCATGCTGACAGAATATACCCTTCACAGGATGTGATGAGAATGACATTTTACCTCTGTGTTTTTTTCCCTAAACCCCAAACTCATAACCCCAGTTTAATCATGAGAAAAACATCAGCCAACCCAAACTGAGGGACATCCTACAAAACACATGACCAGTGCTCCGTGAAACTGTCAAAAAAAGCAAGAAAATCTGAGAAACTATCACAGCTGAGAAGAACCTAAAAAGACATGAAGACCAAGTGTAACGTGGTATCCTGGATGAATTCCTGAACAGAAAACCAACATAAAGTAAAAACTAAGAAAATCTGAACAAGGTATGGACTTTAGGTAATAATAATTTACCAACATTGGTTTATTTGTTGTGACAAGTGTACCATACTAATGTTAGATGTCAACAACAGGGGAAACTGGTTATGGTGTATATGGGAACTCTCTGTACTATCTTTGCGACTTTTCTGTAAATATAAAACTATTCTAAAATGAAAATTTATTTAAAAAGGAAAGAAAAAAGAAGGTAGAAGACATCATGACAGGAAAAAAAAATAAATAAAGGTGCAAATGAGAATGGGTATACACTGTACATGGGACAGTGAAGAGATCAGCCTGACAGGAAAAGATACTTACTGAACCAAAAATGGGGAAAAAAATGGAGACTGGGAGAAAACCTAGAATTTTAGAATAGACTCTGGTTTCTAAAAAGTCTCAAAAGCTTACATGAACTCAAAGCAATTAATAATAGGGAATCCCTGGAGATTGTTGATGGAAATGGTGCATCAGAAAGTTATTCTGCAGGACTATGAAGGGAGAAAATGGGCCTGGATGCAACTGTGATGGGCTCCATGTTAGCAGAGGGCTTAGAGCAGAATGGCCATAGGAACAGTTTTTAAGCTGTGAAAAATTTAAATCTGACATGCATTTAAAAATACACGTATTTAAGGAATTAGGCATGGTTGAGAGACATTCACTTTCAGCCTGGAATCTCAAAACTCTACCCAAACACATTTCCTTATTTATAGAAATCTTATCCATCCTTCAAGGCCCAACCAAGTTTTTCCTCCTCCTCAGTGCATTCTTTGTTTTCATTACTCCTGTTTTCATTGGTCTCTTTTGACTTCCCAACAAATGTAAGCCTGTACCAAATAAGCTAAGACTAACCTGCATAAAACAGTGATAAACATTTAATGCTGTCTCCCCAACTACATTTTATTCCTTGAGATCAAGACCATGACACCAGGGAGTGTGTCTTTTCCTTCCTCTGTGATGTCTACAGCGCCTCTCATAGGACCGAATACAAGGGAGCCACTCAAAAAGTACAACTGCATGATTCCCACTAGTGAAGCTAATGACTTTACATTCTTCTTCCCTGGAGTAGAAACTCTACATTAGCATACTTACCCATTTCAATTTTGCAAGCCAGAATGCTGTGCTGGTGAAAGTAAAGTATGTCCTCAACAACATGAAAGGTTTGAATATCCCAGAAGCCATCAGTATTCAAGCCAGCAAAAAACTTGCCATTTTTTACAGCTGGTCTTCCTGATCTCCAGTGTGTATATGACAGCGTGGTCTTATCAGACCACATGAGGGAATTATCTAGAAAAGAAACACTTTTTTCTATGCTTAGAGATTAAATCAAGACTTGAATTACACTTATGAGGTTAATATTTCAAACTCAACTAATTTTCTTTCTTCTTTCACCAGCTTCTAAAAGGTTGTATCATTATGTGTGTCCCTCTAAAATATTTTCTAATTATAACAGTAAACCATGCTTATTTTTAATATAGAAAGTACACATTATAAACATGAAAATTAAAATTTATTTATCATTCAACCATCCTGAAGTAACTTTACATTTTGTTATTTTTTCATCCAATATTCATTTTTTCCTACATATATGTTTAATTGTAATGGAAATTAACACAATTATTTTATTTAAAAAATTAACATATATAAAACTAGTGATAGAAACCTCTTCTCTGGACCTAAACTGTGCACAATTTATGTCGATTGATTTTTGACAAGGGTGCCAAGACAATTCAATGGGGAAAGAATAGTTCCTGGGACAACAGGATATCTACATGCAAAAAAAATGAAGTTGGACCTTCTCCTTTCACCATACAAAAAACTCAAAATTGATCACAGACCTATATATAAGAGCTAAAACTATAAAACTCTTAGAAGAAAACACAGGAGTATGTCTTCACGAGCCTAGGATAGGCAAAGTCGATAGACACAAGTGATAAAATAAAAAATAGATAAACTGGGCTTCATTAAAATTTTTAAAGTTTTTGTGCTACAAATTATACTACCAAGAAAGTGATGAGAGAAAATATTTATAGATCATTTCTTTGACAAGGGACTTATATCCAGAATACATTAAAAAATGCTTAAAACTCAATAATAAAAAAGACAAATAATTTAAAAAATGGGAAAAGGATTAGAATATAGATTTCTCCAAAGATAACATACAAATAGTCAATAAGCACACGAAATGATGTTTAATATCATTAATCAATAGGGATATGAAATAAAAACCTCAATGAGATACCACTTCATGCCCACTGGAATGGCTATAATCAACATAACAGATAAAAGCAACTGTTGGCATGATATAGAGAAATTGGAACCCCTAAAGGAAAATGGTACAGCAGCTTTGGAAAACCGTCTATTAGTTCTTCAAAGGGTTACACAAAGACCCAGCAATTCCACTCCTAGGTATATACCCAAGAGAAACAAAAACATATATCCACATAAAAACTTGTACATGAATGTTATTCATAATAACCAAAAAAGTGAAAACCTAAATACCCATCAACCAATGAATGGATAAATAAAACGTGGTATATCCATACAATGGGATATTATTCAGCCAAAAAAGGAATGAAACTTTTTACAGTGCCACATGCATAAACCTTGAAACCATTATGCTAAGTGGAATAAGCCAGTCACAAAATAGTCACATATTATATGATCTCACGTACATGAAATGTCTAGAGTAGGCAATCTGTAGAGACAGAAAATAGATCAGTGGTTGCTGAGGGTTGGGAGAGGGGATGGGGAATGAGGAGGGACTGCTAAATGGGTATGATGTTTCTTTGGGGGATAGCGATAGTTGCACAACCCTGTGAGTATACCAAAAGCCACTAAATTGTATACCTTAAGTGGCTGAATTGTATGCTACGTGAATATACCTTACTAAAGTTTTTGGTAAAACAAGTTGCTAGGCCTATTAAAATTATGAATTGGTATGAAGAGTGATGTCATTATTACCTACACATACTCCTTGTTGTCCTGGTTATTTCTTCCTTTTACTGATTACCATCTCCCAAGGCATTCTACCTAAACATCTGCCTGCAGCCATGATACACAAGAAATATGGTACATATGATTTGGTTCTTGCTTGCTGCTTTATATCACCTCATGTCTTTGAGTCCCTCTTTCCCTCTCCCCAAATGTTAATAAAGTTACAATTTTCTGGCCAATGCGATGGGCAATGGTATATTTCTAAAGTTGTTATAACAAAAGAGTCACTTTTTCACTTGGCTTGAAATATCTCTCAGTTGACACATGGCTTCTCTTAGTAATTTCTATTCGCAGCCCTACTTTTGAAGAAGTCAGAACTTTAAAAAAAAAACAGAATCCTTTGTATAGGTGGTATATACAATTAAATAGTATTTAAGCATATTTAAATGATACAAAACCGCTATGGATATAAATTAAGCCAGTAAGAATTAGTTTTAAGCCAAATTTACTGTTTGCTGGAAATATCTTTCTATATGTCTCTCATATGTCTGTATATTTTAATAGAAGTTTTGTTACAACTACATTTTATAAAATAAGTTAAGATGATTAAAAGAAAGCCTACAGATCTGAAAATGCTTTTCAGAATACAGAATACACTTTCAGTTGTTTCTGATAATATAACTAACCAAGTACAGCAAAGGGTACAATTGAAATATCTTAACTATATCCTGGGTATAGTTTCTGTTGCTCCACATGGGATCAATGTTTCCTCAGTTACTTTCAGGTAAAGCTTGGGAACTTTCTACCTAGTTCCTCTCCATTTTTTTCCATTCCTAAATTTAAGAGTGTTCAAGCATCATTAGAGAAAAGGATTGGGCAACTAAGTCCTACCATGATGAACTCATCTTCAGCTGGCAACCCAAGTCTTACCCATTACTTGATAGCTTAATTTTTGTTAGCTCATCTGCAAGCCATAAACATTTAAGAAAAACCTGAGTAATTCTAAGAAAGAGACAGGTTAGATAGCAAAGAGAAGACTATTTATAAAATGGTCAGATTTGAGTAATTAAGTTTCTTTGCCTACACTACCTCTAGCTATCATTGTCCTGTGCCCCTTATTAAGCCCCTTTTTTGGGGTGAATGTATGATTTTGATGCTTTATGCCCACACAGTGATTTTTTTTCTAATTCCAAAACTTTATGATTTTCAGGACACCTCTAATTGAGTATCTTTCTAAATTGGTCTTATTTCCCCTATTATTAGAGTCTGTGTTTTTAAAAAATTTTCACAGCAATTATATCTTGAATTTGTGGCATTTGCAATCTCAAATATTCTATCCCATTGGCAGACTATGTGTCTCATTTTTCTAATGTATACCCCAAGCCAATGATATAAAACCAAAGATGCAACATTAGTAGAAGTGTATTTCTGTTCTCACTCATCCCACATACATAGAGATATAAAGTAAGTATGGGAGATTTATGCAGCAGTGCAGTCATTTTAGTTAGTCTTGTACTGCTAGGAGGGAGGGTGAAGAAAGGAAATTATTTTCCACCATTTAACTCTAAGCTTGGTGGTAAAGGCATTTTAGTGGCAGAGCAGAGACACAAAAACTGTCTTGGTATTCGTATTAAGTTATGCTGACTGCATAATTATAATTTTGTATACTGATTAACATATACTCTGAAGTATATACTTTCACAGCTTGATAAACAAGTAGTTTATAATGAACTATGAATATAAATAGTGAAAACCAGTAGATTTATAACTTACTTTCATAAGTTATACCTAACATGACCCATGAAGCCATGTAATTGTAGTGTAGAAGCTGCTCAAGAACAAAGTTATTCTCTTTTTCATCTCGAATACTCAGAATATATGATTTTGGATCTGTTAAATAAAAAATAGTCAATAATTTAAATAATTAATTACTTAGAACACTTTGTTTGATAGATTTAGTAATTTTTATTTCCCAGTTTAACACACTCCAAAACTTAAACAATAGTAGAAAATAAGAAAGACATATAAATTAAAACTATCTTGTTGTACTAAATGAATAGGTTAAAACGTTTTCAAACATTTTGATCTTAAATTTGGTCGCACAGAATAGTGGAAAACTAGTAGCTGAAAGGCGAATTTGAAACATTGATTCACTTTACTTTTCCCCATTTAAGGCTTATTTTGAGTTGGTACAAATCCACCTATATTAATGACACACTGTCAAAGACTATAATAAATAAAAACCTCTTAGATGGGCTAAAAGACAGACCTTCCTTTTCCTTAGCGATCACTGTTATAACAGGATTTTAAAAGTTTAATATTTCCCAAAGTGTGTTCCTCAGGGGTTCCTCGGAAAAGAGCTACATTGAAAAAAACTTTACAAATTTTGGTTAACCAAAAGTAAACTAGTTCATTCATGTCAGTATTTCTTAAAGTATATGCTAATGCACATTTGATAATGTTTAAAAGGAAGTGAAGATGTGTGGTATTTCTCACCCTTGTTCTTTAACTAAGGATCTTTTTCTTTACAGAACATCTCAAGAATAGTGTTCCACAGAACACACTTTGGGGAATAAAGGTTTGATATTTTCCATAGGAACTTCCTACAAAGTTGATGGGTCCATTGTTCAAAAGCCACAAATCCTCAGTGGATCTCACAGGAAATATCTGGAGAGTCCTGAGAGCTGAAAGTATGAAATATGTATTTCTTTTAAGCAGAGCTGCTTCTTTCTGCCTTATCTAAGTTTTCAACCACTCAAACTGACCTATTTTCTCTTTGCCCACAGCCTAACTTGATTTAATATCCAGCTCTCTGCTCTCTGGTGTCATTTCTTTCTCTTTTTAAGTAGAACCCATTTATACGTGTAAAGAGAGACTAGTTCCCTAATGGATGGGTAAAAAAGGAGATAACTCCTGTACTTTCCATTTTAACTAAACACAAATTTTAATACTTTGTCATTGATAATGTAGAAATTAGGAGATGAATATTTTTGAGTTCTAGTTACTAGCGTTAATTAGAAATATTTATTGAATATAATACACTCAGATGAGATTTGTTTTCTAACAAGCATAATGCAACATATAATGGCCATACAACATACTTACTCAGTGTCTGGCATTTAGAATGAACTTCATCTTGTGTTGTCACTATATATCTATTCTTTGTTATCATGAAATTGTAGCAAGAGTTCTGAAATGGTATCCATGGAGTATTTAGAACAGGAGATGGACATTGAACACTGTTAACTGGTTTGACCTCTTTTTCAGTCTCATCTAGAAAAAGAATTAATGGTAACAATTCTAACTTCAGATATAAATGTTAAATCCTGTTCATCGTAATTAGACTTGATTTGTAGGAAATATTCAGGAAGCCAAGAAATAATAGCCTGGTTATGCTTGTTCTGTTTATGCTCAAATAAAAGGTGACCTCTTAACTGGCTTTCTGTAGGAAGGAAATTATTTAATACAATTTTCTTTCCCCTGATGTGGAATGAGTAGAAGAATGTGGAAAATGAGGTGTTATTAGGTTAAATGCAGTTTCTCTCTTCCTGCATCACCAAACTTCTAATACAAGGGGCCATTTCAGAGAAACTATACAAACATAATAATAGGCACCTAAATATAACTTTGAGAATTCATCTTCAATTTTCTGGTAACTGATATCTTCTCTAACTTTAAAAGAACATTTTATGAAATACTTGATATTCTAAATAAGTTATTGCTTTAACCAAAGCAAACAGAAATAATTTAAAATCTGACATCTAGAAAAATCTGAATTCAGCCTTTTTTTTTCATTTTATGAAAAGGCCACAGATTCAAAAAGATGCATATAGAGATATGCTCTATTCAAAGCCAATCAAACTGATTCAACACATGGTAGAGACTATGCAATATTTCTCCCAGCTCACAGCCACTCCCTTTGTGAAGTAGTCTTTTTTCTAACCACAAACCCACAAATGTGGGCCCCTGGAAGCTGTAAAACCACTTTCCTCTGACTGGGCTAGAGATGGCATATCTGACTTAAGCTGAGTCTATCAGATTCTCTCTAATCTATCAGATTCTCTCTTTCAATTCTTTTCAGATTTGAAAAGTGGAATTCAGAGATAGTCAATTCATCTCCAGTTATGGCTAAAATTGAAAGCTGCAGAGCTGCCATGTTTCACCATGTGCAGAGAGAAGCAGGAAATGCAGAGAGAAGCAGCAAGTACATAAAGGGAAGAGTGCAGATCCACTGAGAGAAACAGAAAGGAGAGGTGCAAGACAGCATCTCTGGCTTTGAGATCTCCTTTCCTCAGGAGGCTCAGCTCTATCCCCATTTCTGAGGATCTAAATTTCCCTTTTGGCTTAAGCTAGCGTGAGCTAATTACTGTTAGCAACCAAATGAATCTTAACAGTGACTCATAAAAGAAATGTTAAGCATTGATGATAAGAATTACAAAAGAATTCCCAAAAATGTAAGTTTTCCATAAGAATATAAACACAAAATGTATGCAAAATGAGGCTAACAAGGACTTAAAACTCAAAGGTCAATTACTATAGTCAGTTGACAAAAATAAAGATAAAACATATCTAAAATAACAAATTAATGACAAAATATTTAACATATAATAATTCTCCTCAAATACAAATTTTCACAACAGATTTTGTTGTAAAAAGGACATGATTATAATTGCTTTATAATTTTAAAACCAGATTTTACAAAACCATTTCCTCAAAATTCCACTACTCATGAGACTGATAACAATTTAAGAATTAAAATATTTGAAATTAGCATACTTCCTGAAAAATAGCAAATAGCGCCTGGTTGATTATTATCACAGTCAGATGTTTTCCAGAATCCATCAGTGTCTAATACTACACAGTCTTCAAGTTGTTCATTATTTTCAGCCCAGCGACTAAATTGAAGATGTTTCCCATCTGACCAACCAAAGTTGAGTTCATCCTGTATGGAGCAGAAATATATCTTAAGTGGTTATACTTCATGTTATCCCTATTGTATGAGTGTGACCCTCATGGTCGATCTAATAATTTTTAAATTTGTTTTATTTTATTTATTTATTTTTGGCTGTGTTTGGTCTTTGTTGCTGCACACGGGCTTTCTCTAGTTCTGGCAAGCTGGGGCTACTCTTCATTGCAGTGCGTGGGCTTCTCATTGTGGTGGCTTCTTTTGTTGCAGAGCATGGGCTCTAGGCATGCAGGCTTCAGTAGTTGTGGTGCATGGGCTCAGTAGTTGTGGTGCACAGGCTTAGCTGCTCCGTGGCATGTGGGATCTTCCCGGACCAGGGCTTGAACCCGTGTCCCCTGCACTGGCAGGTGGATTCTTAACCACTGCTCCACCAGGGAAGTCCCAATCTAATAATTTTTAATTTTATCTTATGTTTAGCATATATTTACACAGTACTTACTATGCACCAGGCACTGTTTTAGGTACTCTGCAAATATTATATAATCCTCATAACAACCATACGAGATAGGTACTATTATTATATCCATTTTACAGATGAGAAAACTGAAGCCAGTCACACAGAATGTAAACCACAGTGCTGGGATACAAATCCAGGCCATTAGGCCCTGGAGTCCATGGTCTGAACCATTATGCTTTGCTGCCTCACACATAATTGGAACCATTGGTTGTTGGAAATCAGAAAGCTAAAATGGAGTGAGGACCACTGTAAGCTCTGATTAACTTAGAGATAATATGTAGTAGTGGAAAGAACACGGGCTTTAGAGCTAAGCATACCTCGTTTTGAATTCTTCACTTTTTAGCTTTTGATTGTGGCATTACCTTGCCACTTTTCCACTCCTTCATCTATTAAATGGATGTGACACTTAATCTCATGGGGTTGGAATTAATGGGTAACGTGTAAAACACCTAAGTCAGTGGCTCGCTGGTACACAAGAAGAGCTACAGAGACGCCAGCTCCCTTCCTCTTAAACCTTCAGGCCCTGTGGATCTCACACCACCCTTTTCACATTTGTCTTTGAAGAGAAACTTCCTTATTCACTACATTCTATTGTGCACTAGAAGTCTGTGAACATCTATCTTTACGTCCTGATAAGGGCCTGACCACCCACCTGTCTTGAGAGAGGCTTAACAAGGTAGGTACAGATGTGCAGGGGATGGATTGTGAAGTACAGGCCTGCCTGAGTTTTCCTGTGGTGCTGCCAGAGCACCAGCCCTTCCACACTGACCCACTGAGCTATGCTTTCCTGAGGCCTGGGGCAATTTTGCATCACTGGTTTATTTGGAACATTGGGCCAAAGGCCACATGCAGTCTCACAGTCTCCTTAGTGAACCAAAAATAGCAGATGTGGTCAAACCTCAACACCACCAACTGTTTCATTCAGAATTGTTCTCTACCAGTGTTCCAGTTGTAAACTTATGGCCAGTTAATCTCTAAACCAAGTGGCCTCAAATGTGGCCCTTTGCCCCTGTGATGTTGCCTGTACTGAGTATGACCCTGGATTCCTTCCCCCTTGTTGCACTCCCAACGAACCCAGGTCCCTGGGCCTTTGGAACTTTGTTCCTTGTAGATAAGTCATCCCACTCCCACCATCTCTTTACTGAACAATAAATCTCTTTATTAAGACTGTAAGTATCTCTTCACTAAATTCTAGACCTTGATTGATCTTAATTAAAACCTGTCTTTTCTAATAGAATAAGTTCCTTTCAGCATCCACAAGGGAAGGCTGCTTGTTTTTTTTTAGTCTCAGATATCACAGAGCCATGAGAATGAGGTAGTGGGTATTTTTATTTCCTTCAGTCATTTCCTTTGAGGTTTATGCCCTTCTTCTCTGACATTCACTGAGGTCTTGGCAAACTCCCAGAGTCCTTCCTTCTCTCTGACATTCACTTTGGTCTTGGCCTCCTTGCTCCTCCCTGATATTTACTAAGGAGGTGTCCCATGCCTTGCTCTGTCTTCCTGGTCCTACCACTGACTTAGGGACGTCTATGTTCATGTGGATGACTCATCCCGTTCCCAAGCCTTCTTGACTTCCTCTTCTATGGACTTTCACTTCTATGTACTCAAGTGACCTGCTCTCACAGCCACACTCCAGACCTTCTATAACCCAGAACTGCTGCACTGCAGACATTGTAAACATGCCTCAGTCCAGACCAACATCATTTCCTGCATGAATGTCTACAAGAAACTCTAACTGGTCTTCTATCTCTGGACTGCTCACTTCCTTCCCCAGCTTCTGCCCAGCATAGTTTTTCTCAAGTCAAAATCTGATATTGTTACTACCATGTTTAAAATCTTTCAAAACCTTCCCATTGCTTTCAATGTAAAGTTTTATTTATTTACACTCTGCCATGTTCCAAAGATTTCAGGCAGCTTATGAAGATACATAAGAAAGAGCTATGTAAAATTTAATATGTTAAAGAGCAAAAGGGAAAAGAAAAACACAGGTGACAACTGAAAATAGGATAAGAAAGAAGACCAAAATCATCAAGTGGGGAAAAAAAGTTACAAAACTGTATGATCCGAAGTGTCTTAAAAAGAAATACATGTACGTAGAAAAATAACTTGAAGGATATATACCAAATATTTAAACCACATTTATGACTAGATACTGGGATTATAGGTGATTCCAATTTTATTCTTTTAATTTATTCTAACTTTATGATTTTTCTCCAGCAACAATATTGCTTTTGTTTAAAAAGGTTTAAGGTGGTTAAAACTAGGAAATGTAATAACTTAATTACCACCCGCGCAAGAGACACAGTGATGGGTTTCACATAATGCCAAACACAAAAGAGAAAGGAAGTAAAGCAATGTTATGAAGGAATTGATACTGTGGGGTCTAGGGAAGCAGTTCAAGCTGATAATCTGGCTGGACCTGAGGGTACATTTTAAAATCCAGAATTTTGGAGAAGCTAGCCTTCAAGCAATTTCTAAATACTGCTTTTTTAATCGAGCTTTTGACAAATGCTGGTGGTAATAAGTCCAAAGTTTGTCAAAGATAATGTTTACTTCTCCGTCTTAAGTTTTATTCATCCATTCTCCAGTTCAACTTGGGGTTTGTGCAAGGACTTAAATTGTCTTCAGTCACATTTTCTCCATGCAGCCCTGAAACCATCTTGGTATACTGAGGGTTAGCCTACCATCTACATAACTCAGGTTTGCTTCATAATGCAATGGACACTTCTTTCCTACTCTCCCAATTACCTTCCCTCTGAGAGTGGATTAGGAATACTGGTTTAGGTGACACTTATCTAACTAGGTCTTTATGGGTCACACACTGCACAGATGCAGGAAGCAAAATTCACATTACAATCTTTATAAATAAATGGCACCCCCATCAGTACACAATGTATGCAGCCTTTTATACCAGCCCTATATCTTACTTTTCAATACATCTCCGTGGGCAGAGCATCAACTTATTACATACAAGGCTCAGAAAAGAGGCAAAAATGGCCTACAATGCTGAGAGGAATGCAACAGCTTTATTTAAAAAAAAAAGATTCCCTATTAATTATAGCCAAAAGCTTTAGTAGCGTAAATATTCCTGTTTGTGCTACATGTATGTAGTTTAGTGCTGGGAATTAATAGGAGACTAGCATTCTTTGCTGGGCTATGAAATGAATGAGAAGTACCCAAAATCAGGGCTTGAGATATGGCAAAATGCTATTCTAATCCCTTTGTAGAGTGGCTTAATTTCACTCTGCTGATTCGGAAAGGGATAAAAAGCCCTTTAATAACGTTCATGGGCTTCTGCTCACCCAACCCCATCTGAATTTTTTTTTTTTAAACTTTTATTTATTTATTTATTTACTGTGGTATGCGGGCCTCTCACTGCTGTGGCCCCTCCCGTTGCGGAGCACAGGCTCCAGACGCGCAGGCCCAGCAGCCATGGCTCACGGGCCCAGCCGCTCCACGGCATGTGGGATCCTCCCGGACCGGGGCACGAACCCGCGTCCCCCGCATCGGCAGGCGGACTCTCAACCACTGTGCCACCGGGGAAGCCCCCCCCTCCCTCTCTTCTTTTCATTGGCTGAGGAGACATGGCAGCTCCTGATTCCAGCTCCATCTTCGATTGGAATAAATAAAAAGAAGTGCTCAGCTACATATGTCCATTAGACATTTTTCTTAAGCTAAATGATAAAGCACCTGATCTTTCAACAGTGGAAAGATGACTGCTGCTAAAAATTACATACCTCATGAAATTCATTCACTGGAGTAAGATTTTATGATCTCTGGTTTCTTTTAGTCTGATATGAGAGATGCTGTGTGCAATAAAAAATGTCACGTTCCATCACCCAATCCTGGCAGTGGGGACTGAAAACTTACGTCATGACTGGAGAGTCCAATCCATAAAGAAGAGTTATGAAGGACCGCCTGCACAGTCAGGAAGGCCTGCTCGTAAGGGTCTGTGATGCTCACCAGCTGCATATTTTCTTTCTGGCACTCCTTTAGAGCATCAGTCCAAGTCAGAGTCTTCAGAATTATTTTGTACAGATTATTTTGATACTTCATAGTTTCTGAAGTATTCTGCAAGGTCTGTCTGCTTTCAATTTCTGTGTGTAAAAGAAAAATAAAGCCACAAAAACCACCTACTTGGCAAGTCATGGGACATTTTTTCAAATTTCTCCCTGTAAGAATGTACTTTAGATATTACTTATCTGTTCATTTATTTTAGATTTTGGGTGGGAGAACTAGGTATGTTTTACTGTATACCTTAGGTAAATTTGTGAACCACAAATTTGTTTTCTACAATTAGAACAAAATTCTGATTTAGCTGATCTGATTTAGGAAGGAGAAAAGCTATAAATAAAAGTAAACTGCAATAGGAGAAAAGCTATAAATAAAAGTAGACTACTTCTAATGGCAATAAGATTACCATTTCAGACTGGTGTCGAATTCTTCCTTTGTTTGAATTGCTTCAACAAGAGGTGTTGGGTGTCCCCTTACAAGTTTTCATCCGGGAGAACCCACGAAAAAATGTATACAACCACCCCTAGGAGGATATATTTGAATTATTGATTTATAGTACTTCTCTGAAAAAGGCAGTTACTAAAAAGTATGAGACAAATGAGCAAAGATTAATTTAGCAAAAAGTTCTTCAGAAGCGCATGGAGTGCTCAGAAAACTGTAAGACACTGATGAAAGAAATCAAAGATGAGACAAACAGATGGAGAGATATACCATGTTCTTGGATTAGTAGAATCAATATTGTGAAAATGATCACACTATCCAAAGCAATCTACAGATTCAATGCAATCCCTATCAAATTACCAATGGCAGTTTTTACAGAACTAGAATAAAATATCTTAAAGTTTGTATGGAGACACAAAAGACCCCGAATAGCCAAAGCAGTCTTGAGGGAATAAAACTAAGCTGGAGGAATCAGACTCCCTGACTTCACACTATACTACAAAGCTACAGTCATCAAGACAATATGGTACTGGCACAAAAACAAAAATATAGATCAATGGAACAGAATAGAAAGCCCAGAGATAAACCCACACACCCATGGTCAACTAATCTATGACAAAGGAGGCAAGGATACACAATGGAGAAAAGACAGTCTCTTCAATAAATGGTGCTGGGAAAAATGGACAGCTACATGTAAATGAATGAAATTAGAACACTCCCTAACACCATACACAAAAATAAACTCAAAATGGATTAGAGACCTAAATGTAAGACCTGACACTATAAAACTCTTAGAGGAAAACATAGACAGAACACTCTATGACATAAATCACAGCAAGATCTTTTTTTTTTTTTTTTTTTTTTTTTTGCGGTACGCAGGCCTCTCACTGTTGTGGCCTCTCCCGTTGTGGAGCACAGGCTCCGGACGCGCAGGCTCAGCAGCCATGGCTCACGGGCCCAGCCGCTCCGCGGCACATGGGATCATCCCGGACCGGGGCACGAACCGGTGTCCCCTGCATTGGCAGGCGGACTTTCAACCACTGTGCCACCAGGGAAGCCCAGCAAGATCTTTTTTGACCCACCTCTTAGAGTAATGGAAATAAAAACAAAAATAAACAAATGGGACCTAAAGAAACTTAAAAGCTTTTGCACAGCAAAGGAAATGATAAACAAGATGAAAAGACGACCCTCAGAATGGGAGAAAATATTTGCAAATGAATCAACGGACAAAGGATTAATCTCCAAAATATATGAACAGCTCATGCAGCTCAATAATGAAAAAACAAACAACCCAATCCAAAAATGGGCCGAAGACCTAAATAGACATTTCTCCAAAGAAGACATACAGATGGCCAAGAAGCACATGAAAAGCTGCTCAACATCACTAATTATTAGAGAAATGCAAATCAAAACTACAATGAGGTATCACCTCACACCAGTCAGAATGGTCATCATCAGAAAATCTACAAACAACAAATGCTGGAGAGGGTGTGGAGCAAAGGGAACCCTCTTGCACTGTTGGTGGGAATGTAACTTGATACATCCACTGTGGAGGTCCCTTAAAAAACTAAACATAGAATTACCATATGACCCAACAATCCCACTACTGGGCATATCCCCTGAGAAAACCATAATTCAGAAACAGTCATGTACCACAATGTTCACTGCAGCACCACCTACAAGAGCCAGGTCATGGAAGCAACCTAAATGTCCATCGACAGACAAATGGATAAAGATGTGGTACATATATACAATAGAATATTACTCAGCCATAAGAAGGGATGAAACTGGGTCATTTGTAGAGACATGGATGGACCTAGAGACTGTCATACAGAGTGATGTAAGTTGGAAAAAGAAAAACAAATATCGTATATTAATGCAAACATGTGGAATCTAGAATAATCGTACAGATGAACTGGTTTGCAAGGCAGAAACAGAGACACAGATGTAGAGAACAAACATATGAATTGGGAGATTGGGACTGACATATATACACTAATATGTATAAAATAGATAACTAATAAGAACCTGCTGTATAAAAATAAAATAAAAACCCAGAAGCACATGGATTAGCTACTTGAAGTTCTCATTACATGGCAAAGGTTTTTTTTTTTTAATCGTTTGTTTAAAAACTTACTGTGACCAATGAAAACGATTTAATACCTTTAAAACAATATCTTTTTGCAAATATAGATGATTCCTACTTTTAAGTACACATTTTACTTTTATTTGGATTATAGGAGGGCATAGACAGTGATCCATTTATGTTTCACATCCTTTTTTTTTTTGAGTGCTACATTTAACCGTGATTGTTTATACCAAACTCAGTTAAAAACATTTTTTTCTCCTCCTTTCATCATGACAGTAAAATCTGAAAAATTCCAGAGTAGAAAGGAGAACAAAATGCAACCATAATTTACTGTCATTAGACAACACCGATGAACAAATTCCATTGGATACTTAATTTTGATATTTAATTATGGCAATGATCTTGAAAAAAAATCACATTCTATTTGAGCTAATTTGACTCACTGAGCCAGTATGGATTTAGTCATGCTAAAATTTTAAGGAAGCTGTATGATTAAAAATTAATATTAATTTATAAGATTTTTTTGTAAAAAAGTACTGTACATATCTAACAGCATAAAGTACCATAGTTATCTAAATAATAATCTGTACCTGAATATTTCTGACAGAGAGACAGAGTATGGTGTTCACTGCAGGAAGTAAAATTCCACGTCCCAGTAAAAGGTGACTTTTGGAGGTTGAGCATTAGAGCACAGTGGTAGGACAGCTCTTCATCAAAAATCTAAACAAAAAGGCAAATATGTACAAGCAGTCATGAAACTAACAGTCTGAAGATCCCAGCAAGGGAACTTTATATTACAAATTGGATTTTTCTTCCTGTAAAAAAAATCCATTAAGGAGCTGACCATGAAATCACTAAGAAAATCCTGATAAACTTTCTTATTTTTTTTTTTAACATCTTTATTGGAGCTTAATTGCTTTACAATGGTGTGTTAGTTTCTGCTTTATAACAAAGTGAATCAGTTATACATATACATATGTTTCCATATCTCTTCCCTCTTGCATCTCCCTCCCTCCCACCCTCCCTATCCCACCCCTCCAGGTGGTCTAGGAAGTTATTTATTACTCCTGGTATTTACCATGTTTCTGGAATCCCTACCACATGTAGTGAAGAATGAACAGTTATTTGCCAATTATGATTATCTAATTAGAAAACCCAAGAAAATCTACTGAAAAACTCTGAGAAGTAATAAGAGCTTTTAGTAATATGGATGCCTATGAAATAAATACACAAAAATACCCAAATAATAGATTTCCTACATATCAGTAAGACAGTTTTAAAAAGCTGCCATTCTCAATGGCAAAAAGAAAGAGAACTTCTCTAAAAACTTCACTGAGGAATTTAAAAGGAAGACTTGAATCAATGGAGAGATATGTTACACCATATTCTTGAGGGAAAATTAATAAAAAGATGTCAATTCTTCCTAAAATGTTGTCAAATTCTTACCAGAAGTTTTCTATTTAATTGTTTAGATTGGAAATTAACTAAATAATTCTAGTTTGTCTTGAAGAATAGACAAAAACAGCTAAAAATATTTTTAAAAGACATACAATAAAGGATAACTAATCCTATTATATTTTTTGAAATATGGCAACATAATAGTATTTAGATCAGTGTGGCAGCTATACAAGAATATGTCTCATACACACACACATATACATACACATGCTCACTTCACATATGATAAAAAAGGCATTCTATATTGATTTTAACAGATGGAAGTATATGCAACAAATGATGCTAGACAATTGGCCAGGATTAGGGAAAAGGATTAAGTAACCATTGACAACATATGCCATATACCATGGATGTATCATACTGTCAGAACAAAAAAGCAAGCTATAAAACAAAATGAAGAAAATAAAGGCATTCATTTAACTAACATTTACATGAGGGACTTTCTAACCTAAAAGCAATGGAGGGAAAAAAAGAAATAGAGTTGAACACAAACCAAAAAAATCAAAACTTATTTCTGTAATATTTTTGGTATTAGACCTAAAGAAAAAAAAACCTGTGAAAATATCTGCAATAAATGAAAGAAACACAGGGTTAGCACACTTAATATTTACATAGTCATAAAATCAATAAGAAATACAAAGAAGGCTTTGATAAATTGTCAAAGAATAAGAAATTCACATTGGATGAAATTCAAATTATTACTGAATTTGTATGTTTTCATTAGAAATCAGAGCAATACAAATTAAAATATGATATCATTTAAACTACCAAATTAGCAAGAATTTTTAAAAGATAATTCTCCTTAGAGCATTGTAGTAGAGGCAATGCAGTAGAGAAGCTAAGAATGCTGGCTCTGCAGACTTGGATTTAAATGCCGACCCTGCACGCATACCCTGCATGATTTCTGGCAAGTTACATGACTCTCTCTGTTTGTCTCCACATTTCTAAGATAGGAGAGGAGTACAGACTGTTTCATATCTATTGTGCACATTAAATTAAATAATGCATGTGATGCATTAGCAGAGTGTCTGACACATATTAGCTGCTCAATAAATGTTGGAAATTATTAATACACTGGTATGAATAGAAAAGTAATCACAATATATTGCTGACAAAAATATAAACTCATAAACCTTTCTGGAAACCAATTTGGTTAACCAGAGTTTTACAACTACTTATATTTTTTGATCTGGCTATATCACTTCCTAAATCTGTCTTAGGGAGGTAACCTGAAATATACAGCGAAGATTATGCATGAAGATGTTAATTGCAGCACTATTTAGGATTATGCAAAACTGGAACAGCCAAAATACCCAGAATTGTTTAGGTAAATGATGGTATATCTAGCAATAAATATTGTGCAACCATCAAAATGCTTATCAGGCACATCTTTTAATGGCATAAGAAATGACTTATGATATAATACTAAGTGAGAAAAGTAAATACAATAGTATATATACTATGATCTTATCTATGTCAAGAAGACAATGTATAGAAAAGCCCTAGAAGAAAAATGCTGAAATATTCACTGTGATTTCCTAGATCAGGATTCAAATATGGTTTGAGACTTATTTAGTAGATCATGAAATCAGTTCAGTGGATCTTGATTCTTATTTGTGATAATGAAATAGAATAGAACACAGAGAATAGGTTGACTAGACTAGACTAGATCAGACTAGAGTAGAATAGAATAGAAAAGAAAGAAATATAAGCTCTAAGGGTAAGTATTATTTCCTGAAACTTTTGTTTCAATTCAATATTATATGTATATCTATGTGCTGAATGTTAATTTAAATTTATTTCTTACTATGGGTCATGAGTTAAAAGTTTAAAAGCTACCAGCCTAAGTATAAGCAGGATAAGGGTTGATATTTTTCTTTATTTTGTTTACTCTTCTATAACTTCCAAATGTTCTACAATAACCAAGCATTATTTCAATATTTACTTTGTACATAATTACACATATTGCAGAGTTCCCTTTGCCACCAATGTCAACGTTGAGCAAAGTTCCATTGCATCAGGAATATCAGTTGATGTTGTCTAGGATGTACTTTTGGAATTCAACTTTAAAGTTAATCGCTTAATCTTTGACTTTTGTGCAAAAGGTGGTTTGTATCCAGTAAATAAGGGAGACAGAAGCAGTGGGCAGCAATATCATGGTACAGGGTAACTGCTGTTAATATAATGCCTTCTTCCATTCTATAGCTTCTTTACATTTAGATCTTAGGGAAAAATGATCACTAACCACAGATTTTGTACTTTTTAACCTCAGGAGACTGAGGCTGACTGCTCCAAATTCCAAGATGATAAGTAAAGCATTTATATTAGCTTTTATTTGCAACTCACTATTGATGGTTTTAGATGGTTCTGAAATAAGTGCTATGGAATCTGATACTACTATGAAAAACTAGGGCAGCTACGTGAAGGCTGTGGAAGCTCTGTCGTTATTCTTCTTGTGACAGCATTATTGATATAATTCATAGATGGTATAATTCATTCACTTAAAGCATATATTCTATAGTTTTAGTATATTCACAGAGTTGTGCAACCATCACCCCTAATCAATTTTAGAACATTTTCACCACCCCTGAAAGAAATTCCATATGCTTTAGGCCATCACTACCAATCCTTCTAGCCTCTTAGCCTCTGGCAACCAGTAATCTACTTTCTATCTTTATAGATTTGCCTATTTGGACGTTTCATATAAGCCGACTCATAAAATAGGCCCTTGTTCTTAATCCAATAATTTGTGGAAGACTCAGGTATTTCATAGAGCTACACAGTTTGTTGATTAAAATAAAAACAACCTTACATTTGTTGGTATTCTCAGCCTCCGACCAACCAATAATGGGTGAAAGTTACTGTATGTCAGCTCTCTGTTATCCATCCATTTGTTTATCTTTTCATAGGCAGTCCAGCGCAAACCAATCCATAAAGTAGCTTCCATATCCGGAAGCAAGGATGTAATAAAATCTGTCAGAAGATTAAAAACAAAAAACAAAAAACATTTGACTTATTCAAATTAAAGATATACTAAAAATGTCAATGAATACCTCTTGCTTATCTAACTACCAGGATAATCTTTCACCTCCTCTGTACAAAGTAATTTAATAAGATTCTTTGTATGTGTTAATTCCCCACAGCCTCCCAACACAAACACAGCCTCCAGATCAGAATAAAACATGTTTATGAAACAATTCTGCTACCTTGCTCTCTCTGGCTCAGCACTGAAGGAAGGGTTCCACCATAGGTTTGACAAGCATCGCTGGCTTCAGAAAATGTAAGAGACTTAGGTTTGATCCTTAAAAAGCACTGCAAAGAACACATATGAAGTATAAAATTCCACACACGGGAAAGCTCACATAGGAAGAAAATGCCTCATCTTTTAGAAGGCTGCTAATTTTCTGTCTGTGAGATATACACACTTACAAAGTAGTACCAAAAGAATGCAGATCTACACTCTCTTTTTTTTAAAGATTTATTTATTATTTATTTTATTTCTTATTTTTGGCTGCGTCGGGTCTTAGTTGCGGCATGCAGGCTTCTCTCTAGTTGTGGTGCGTGGGCTCCAGGGCGTGCGGGCTCTGTAGTTTGCAGCACATGGGCTCTAGCTGAGGCATGCGACCTCAGTAGTTGTGGCGCGTGGGCTCAGTTGCCCCCGCGGCATGTGGGATCTTAGTTCCCTGACAAGGGAGTGAACCCATGTCACCTGCATCGTAAGGTGGTTCCTTTACCATTGGACCACCAGGGAAGTCCCAAGAATGCAACTCTACACTTAATTTAAGCAACTGAAGAGTAGTCCTTGAGCTACTTTTGAAAAAAATCTCCCATTTACTGAGTGCTTCCTTGTGTTAAAACACTTTGCACAGTATTATCTCATTTAATTCTCACAACAAATGGGAAAACTGAGGCACAAGGACATTAAGTAACTTTACCCATAAGTGAAATAGCCATAGCATGGTATGGTCAGCATTTAGACTCTGCTCCATTTGGTTTCAAATACGTATTCTTCATCATTACCTTATATTAAAAAAACCACATTTTTAAAGAAATCATCCCCCTGTCTCTTGACAGGATATTTTAATGGGGTGAAGGGGATTAAGAGATACAAACTAACAGTTATAAAATAAATAAGTCACAGGGATGTAATGCATAGCAAAGGGAATATAGTCAGTAATTTTATAATAACTTTGTATGGTGTGTAATCTCTAGAAATATCAGATCACTACGTTGTACACCTGAAACTAATATAATATTTTCATTCAACTATACTTCAATAAAAACAAACAAAAAAACATAAACTTACATCAACTATGTAAATTAATCTAGTACTTTGGGGGGAAAAAAGATTGTCCAAATTTTAAAAAGTCAAAATATACCCCTAGGGGGCTTCCCTGGTGGCGCAGTGGTTGAGAGTCCGCCTGCCGATGCAGGGGGCACGGGTTCGTGCCCCGGTCCGGGAAGATCCCACATGCCACGGAGCGGCTGGGCCCGTGAGCCATGGCCGCTGAGCCTGCACGTCCGGAGCCTGTGGTCCGCAACGGGAGAGCCCAGAACAGTGAGAGGCTCGCGTACCACAAACAAACAAACAAACAAATATATATATATCCCTAATATTTTAACTTTACTACAGATGTTTTCAGCTGTCAGACACATCTCTTCCTTTTTCTTCTTGATATTATGATCATGTTAGTGTGGAGTAGCATGTCCCAAATTGTTTTCCTTGAAACATGCTATAAGATAGTTTTTTTTTTTTTTTCAGCCTCCTTACAGACTGGAATGGCCAGAGAAATATAAAGTCATTGGGTGGCTTCTAGAAAAGACTCTAGAGAGAACACGCTGAACTTGGGCTTGGAAGCCATAAGTTAAGGATGGCAGAGCAGAAAGACAAAGGAAGCCTGGTTTTGAAGACCACAGAGCTTTCATACCAACCCCAGCCTGCTTATCTTCAAACTTCTTTTATCTGAGAGAATAAATGTTTTAGCATACTATAATAATCTCTCTTTTTAGCAGCCAAATGCATTTCCTAAGAGATACATACACCAATATGAATTGTGCATCTCAAGGAAGCAAATATAGAATGTGGCATTTCCCAAAGCTATTTAATCATAAACCTTGCTCTGGAAGCAACATCAATGATTAACGTTTTGTTAGCATATGTGTATATTCCCAAAAAGTAGTTTGGGAAATGTTGGTCTAATTTGATTGGTAAATGCTGCTTGGATGTTTTCCTTAAGGGGGAAAATTTATCAGCCGGAAATTAAGCCAGTTTCCTACATGCCAAAGAGATAGTCCTGACTAGTCAATATATTACTATTCACTTAAAGATCAACTTTGGCAGTTTAAGTGTCAGTAGCAACAGAATAGGAACACGGTACTCTGAAAGACCTGTAGGCGTGATTAACTTGAGAGTTAACTTGGTTTCTGAAAATGTAGAGAATCAGGTGAGATACTGAAATATGCAGGGTCTATCTTAGTGAAGTTACTTGGTGGGATGCCATTCTGCCACAGGCCAGGTAACCATCATGAAAGCAATCATCATTTACACAACGTAGCAATTCTCTTTTTACCTTATTCTGAAAAGTAATCCAATCCCCAGAGCACTGTATTTTAGCAGCAGAATCTGGACTATATTTCTCTAATGAAGATACATTGTATTTTTCACAGACGAAGGGCAACTTGGTACGACAGTCTGCTGGTTTATTCAAGTCTGAGAGATGAAAAGCAGGATTACTGTGGTGAGAATTTTCCATTCAGCACATTTAAAAATCATCCAGTAGTGAAGAAAGTCTCTTTAAATCAATCTTTCCCAAATGGTTAAAATATATTCCTTTTCTTCCCTAGATATTTTTGTCTTCTATTATTATCACTCATATCAGTAAGTTGTAGCATATAAATATTGCCTATAAAAATGAACATACTTGGTACACACACAGTTACTATGGTTCCTGATGGCAGGAAATAGAGTTGAAGAAGGCTAATGAGGGGGAAAGGGATCTAAACTATACTTTAGAACTGCTGCCTGTTCAACTTTGTGAATTTGTCTATATCCTTATTGGTTATGAAAGTGGTAAGTTTATTTCTAAGTAACTGCTTTAGGATAAAGGAAGTCAAAATATTCACAGTGAAAAGCACCTTTATTTGCATTTGGAACTTGATCTATTGTCATCAGCAATAAATCAGAATATGGTGAAGCTACCAAACATATAATCAAAAGGAAAGCAAGATTAAGCTAGTAATTGAACCTGAAGTTCACATATTACATAATTAACGTTAAAGGATTTGGAATTAACCTTACCGCTAAACCAAGTCTTGGCAGAGAGGTAAAAGCATTCCTCTCCAAATGTTATAGGAAAGTGATGCAATGGATGTCGTGAGCTGAAAGAAAATGAGAGATGTGTCAGCTCATAATGTAGTTACATGTTCCATTCTGTTTTTTACTGAAGTAATTTTAATTCTAAATTTAATGTTAGGCCATTATTTTATACTACTTTTTCTTGATGCTCATTTGCTAAAGGATTTGGTTTCTCTAGTCTAGGTAGTTTATGGATTAATGTTCAAAACTAATTATAAACAGTACTCCATTTAGTAAAAGGGGATTTGGGACTGCTTCTTTTAAACGATAACTTTACAAAGGCACCATCAAGGATGTCACATACTATATAAAATGACGTTCTATTAGCTGGTCAGTAGTTCTCACCCACCATTTCTCCTCATCGCCAGATATCTGAAAAAAAAAAAAAACCACAAAAACAAAACAAAACAACTAAACACACATCCTTATATGTGCTGACTTTTCTAGAAGAGTTTTGATTTAAATACCCTGGCCCATCATAACCACAAACCACTATAATTTCCAGGTATTCATTACTTTGGTCTCTAAATTACACAAACCAGGTCCTTTCACCAAAAAAAGTAGTTTAGAAACTCTTTTTATATTCACAGGCCCTATTTTGCATACAGAAAATATGGTCACTGTAATTATGGGCATATATTAATTGGACATATAGTATCCTATTGCTACTAGTTATAAATTTAAAAATATACAAATAATTTTTCCTCCAAAAAACTATTTTGCAAAGTTAGTTATTATTAGAAACAGAATCTCAAGTTAACTACCAAGTTAACTTTTAGTAAAAAATGTGACAAGGAATTAGAATAATTTATATTATCTATTGAAGCTCATCTTATCAACTGACATTAATAATTAATCTTGAATATTTTAAAACATTAAGCAATTCTTTTTAACTTTTCTAACACGAAGTGATGAACTTATATGTTGTTAGGCAAATTTTACTTGAGAAGAACATTTAACTTTTGTAGATTTTTGAAATTTTTTTAACAGAATAAATGTAAAAATAAGAAAATATTAAAAAATATGTTCTTTCAAATTACATTTGCTATTTTGTTTTTGATGGCTCTTAGTCCTGCAAAAGATGTTAAACTAGCCAGAGAGCTGTGATTGCTAGCACAATACAGGACGGCTTCTTCATAGTTTAAACGGGGATCAGCAACAAACCAATATTCACTCCCTTCTACTACAACTGGAGGTCCATGAATTCCAGCACGCTCTAAAGAAGAAGAAAAATAGCACAATTATGACTGCATAAACCAAACTGCACCCTCTCATCATGGATTATTGTTCAAAACTATTTATAAATAACAATCCATTTAGATTACTGGCTCTCTTTGGCCAGGGCAGTGCTGCCTGGAAGGATCCAAGGATTCCTGAGCCAGTGAGTGACTCTGTTACCCTCCTGTACTCACAGAGAAGGATAAATCCAGCCTCAGAGTCTCATCCCACACCAGCTAATCATCTTCCCTGCATGGAGATACTTCATCTCATTTGAAGACATGATACAGAAGAAGCTGGCACTTAGTCCTGGGCTTAAATAATTAACGAAATACGTCACTGAAAAGGTAAAAGCAGCTTTGGATAAATTTTAGTTTTCTTAACTCACCTGGATTGTACCAGTCTGGTATTTTTGGAGTACAACCTGTATAAGAAAGCAAATGGCTTAAGTTTAGTATCCAATTACAGACCATGGTGTACTAATAAGTGCTTTAGTCTAACTCAAGAGGACTTGCAGTATGGCTGAGATTTGTCCGTTTCTGGACAGACCATCTCCTTTCATGTTATGATCACTTCGTAACACTGACTTTTGTGGGGCCCACACTAAAGCTGTTTTTGTGGCAACCAAAAAGGCAGATTTGTTAAATGTTAATACAGCATTACTAGCAGTTCTCTACCTTGCATCACGGAAGTCACAAAGGAGGACTAATGGATAAAATACAGATAATAATTAGAAAGTACAAATAAGTAAATGAATACACTGTATACACTACATAGAAGCACTAAGGAATATGCACCAAGATAATCATCACTGTAGGATGAGGTTATTCAGGAACCACATCTCCATCTAATGCAATTTGAATACACCTAGGTTGGTAGAGTTTATTGCCTCCCAAGATATCCTTGGAAAAAAATGTTCAGTGATCCAGTACTGAAACTTTTGAGAAGATGAGAGACAAAACTGGGAAGAAAATAATAAAATTCACCCAGCAGGAAATATGGTACCGTACAAAGAATTATGGTCTTTGAAGTTGGGTGAGTCAGTGTCTAAATGCCCTCAGACTCTTTGCTGCTGTGCTACTTGGGATCAGTTCTTTAACTCCCTGAGCCCCAAGTTTCTATTCTATAAAAATGAAACTCTCCTACCTAACTCACAAAGACAGTGTAAAGATCATGTAAGATCACCCCTATGCAAGCACCCCGCACAGGGCCAGGCACAGAATAGTTCCTCTCAGGATGCTAGCTGCTTTCCTCTCCCTTTTTATTCTGGTCATAGGTCACACTGGTTTCAAGCCAAAGACATAATTTGAGGAATTTTAGAAATTACAGGGTAAAATATCTGTTCTTAATTTTGCTATTGTGTCAGGGCCAATGCACGAGAGGACCCTACTCCGAGGACTGCTTATATATCCAGCATCTGTGGTTTTTCTCTCTAACTCAGTCCTCTGTATGTTGGATAATTCCCATTAACAATGCTGCAAATCAGTTTAAAAAATAGACATAGTTGGTTGTTTGTAATCTTGTCAAAGAATTCTGTTCATTTGTATGTTGGGGGAAAGCTATGCCTAACCTTTAAATTTCTTTAAATTAGTGAGAAAAGTAAAATAAAAGGTGCCTTTTTACACAGGATTACAAACATGTATGTGTGTACAAGGTATCAAGAAACACAATATAAAAAAGTTGTGTTTACAGGTCATTTTCCTAAAAACACTTTTATGAACCTTATTTTTGCTACTGTTTTCGCAACTAAAAAGGAATATTTAAAAAGTATATACATCCATAGTGATTATGATAATTAAAAAAAATTAGGTTGTCAAAATATCCCTTTTAGAGAGGAGGGGACTAATTAGAACCAGGTGTATGTGGTAATAAAAAAGGCAAGAGCTGGAGAAAAGGTTTGGTGATTTGGGCTATTGAAGAGGTAAACTGCTTTAAGAAAACCAGAAAACACAGATTAATACAGAAGTGTCCAGTTGAGCAGGCTTTGGCTGTTCTAATAGCCAAGAAAATATCCAACCAGTGAATGTGACACATTGTAACTCAGAAATTTAGGGACTGTCAAAGGGGAGTTACTATAACATTTAAACCCTGGATCAAACCATCACTGATTCTGCTTCAAATGACTGCAAATAGGCTGAGACAGGAAGTTCTTTCACTTTTAATTTTGTTTCTGCATTGGAGAGAGCAGGGGTGCAACTATTTAAAAGATTTATCTATTTGGTTACCTGATTTATGTTTGCTAAGCTAGTTAATTCCCTTCTCTTTTGTTTAAAATAACAAATACATTAAAAAGAAAAAAGAAAACCATATGTTCTTCATAATATTTCCTGTGGTTACTGGTTTGTCATTTCTAAGGTTTTCCTGGTGTATACTCTAGGGTATGCCTCAGTACTCCAACATGAGGCAGGGGAACAGCTACCAGTGAGAGCATACTTTGGAGGGAGCAGTGACACTCTCTGTGGCATGCCAAATACCAAAGAATAATAGGAGTGGTACAACTAATGCTTCAAGCCAGAGATATTGTCCAAGTTAATTATATATTAGTTACTTTGCCACTTGATTGAAAGGTATCCAAGCTGGTTTTCCTCTTTTCTTCTTTCAGGTTTAATCAATAATCAGGACTAACTCAGGTATAATTTCTCCTTTAGAAAACCCCCATCAGGGACTTCCCTGGTGGCACAGTGGTTCACAATCCACCTGCCAATGCAGGGGACACGGGTTCAAGCCCTGGTCTGGGAAGATCCCACATGCTGTGGAGCAACTAAGCCCATGCGCCACAACTACTGAGCCTGTGCCCTAGAGCTCACGAGCCACAGCTACTGAGCCCGTGACAACTACTGAAGCCTGCGCACCTAGAGCCCATGCTCCACAACAAGAGAAGCCACTGCAATGAGAAGCCCACACACTGCAATGAAGAACAGCCCCCGCTCACTGCAACTACAGAAAGCCTGCATGCAGCACCGAAGACCCAACACAGCCAAAAATAAACAAACAAACAAACAAAAAATTCCACAAAAGAAAAACCCCATCAACACACACACACACACACACACACACACACACAATTCCCCTTTTATTAATGACCCCCCAGTTTGCCCTGTGAAAGAGACTTGCCAGTTACTGCACTGGATGTTGCATCTGAAGCTCTTTTAAAGGCAAGATGGTAGCCTTGTTTAGGAAAGAAGAACAATCTTCTAATGGGCAGTTTCATGAGATAATCTCTGGGTTTTTGAGAACTTATAAGAGGAATTCCCTTTAGTTTCAATGATCTGTTTACATTCAGTTCAGAAATTCATTTTGGAACTTTCTGTGCATTTACCATTATATTAATTAATTTAATGTATCTAATATCTGCTTAAAAATAATTAGGGAGTTAAAATCTTCTTAACATTTTCTTTAATATATCCTTGACATTTTCCTACTAAAAAGTGAAGTAAAAGGATACCTATTTATTATCCTTTCTCTCTTTTTCGTCACCAAAGGCTCTACTATCAAGCTAACTGGTTTCCTGAATTTGAATGAGATAAACTATTAGTAATTTTGAGCTCACTGAAAACTGTTTCTAAATTGTAAAATTTAGATTTGGGACCTGCCCACATTTGATTTCCTGACTTTTGCTTCATTCTTCCCAAGCCTGTCTTCATTTCGTCCTTCATTTTGCAACAAAATAAAAATTAAAATGATTCCCTCTACTTCGTCTCTCCTTTCACTTGAAATAATCCTTCATTCCAAGACCTAATCTCCCTAAATTTGCCTTAAATTTTATCTCCTATACAAATTCTTTCATGACAAAAGAGGAAGGTAGTATCTAATTTCAAAAAGGCAGCATTTTACTAGGGGTAGGAGTCAGGCAGGATGGAGCTTAATATATTAACTGTAGTGTCAAAGGCTTTTAAAATTATAATTATAGACTAAAATGCCCTCTTAGGTACTTTGGCTCAGCATTTACAAGTTCACATGAGAAGACTGTGAAAAGGAATAACTACATTTACCTTTTGGAATCTGGCACATCCATTCAAGTTTTGTATCACAAGCAAAAGGCCTTAAATAAATAAATTCTCTGTCATCATAGAAATACCACCTTCTTCGCCATGGCCTATTAATGACCTAAAGGAGGAAGAGGATTGTAGAATATTTTCAAGTTGATGCAGCCCTTACACAACACTAAGCTGTAAGCCTTATGGTCTTTAACTCTGCTTTAGCTCTAGCACCTAGGATATATGTTTATGAATGAACACATGAAAGAATGCAGTGTTTAAGCAGTAACAGTCTAAGCAAGAGCTTTCAAAGGGACTGATAAAGAAAATATAGCATAGGGTCATGTTTATGTCCAAAATGCAAATTACTGGGTTTTTTTCTGTTTTTTGTTGATATGAAATTGTAGAATCTTGCAACTTTAAATTTTGCGAAGATCAAGCTAGAAAAGAATATTTGGTTCAGTGGTTTCCAAACACCAGCCTGTGATCATAGCAGGTCTGTGAAAAGTGACATAAAAGTCTGGCATCAGGGGCCCAAGTTCCACCTTTGGTGTTGCTTTGTGTTTCTGGGATATTGCCCTCCTCTGTGTGGTCTAAGATGGCTCTCTATAAATTCCAGGCAGCAAGCAACAGGGAAAGGAAAGGGGAGGACAGGACCTCGTAGGAGCATCCATCAGTTTTTGGACTGCTATCTCTTAAGGGTAACATTCTAGAGGGTTAGAAGGTGGCAGGTGAGGTAAGATTCTCCTTCCAGACACTGCCCTAGCTGGCCTTGTTACTGATCAGTGACTCTTCTGTTTAGTTTTTTTGGTAGGTTCTTCCAATCTTTTCACACATAGGGATACAACTTACATAGAATGTAGTTTATTGCATCAGTGTTCTGGAAACTTCACAAACTTCTATTAAGTTTTCATTCTTTCATGTGTTAAACGGGGAATTCTATAAAAACAGCATGATACTACCGAGTGTTTTACTAAAACAGTTACTTTGAAATAATGCTTTCCAATGGCCTTCTCAGTACTTGGTCTCAACCTTCGTGCAACATTTCTGGTCAGTCATCTTCCTGAATCTCTTTCTTGGGCTTACACAGCAAAGATATTTTCTAGATGTCTCCTCCCTCCTCATCCTCTTACATTTTATAAAATGTTGGTAATCACCCCAAATCCACTTCTTGGCCCTTCGCAATTTTTTTCTTCTTTTTTTGGCTGCGCTGCGTGGCTTGTGCGATCTCAGTTCCCTGACCAGGGACTGAACCTGGGCCCTGGCAGTAAAAGCCCGGAGTCCTAACCTCTAGGCCACTAGAGAACTCTTTTTTTAATGAACATTTTCCTTCAACTCCAGTTTCTTTATTCTAACTTACTACAGCATATTTCTTACTGTAAGCCTGGATTCAAAACATCAGTTAAACTAAAATGTACTACTATTTTCTCCATAAACAAATACCCCTTCTGACTGCTTCTGTAAATGCCATACATAGCATAGTAGACCCATACACCTGGGTTTAAATTTCAGTTCTGTAATCAGGTAAGTTACTCAGAGCTCACATTTCTTCCCCGTGAGATGGATATAGTAACAGTACCTACCTGACAAGGTTGCTTAAGTATTAAGTGAGATAATATATGTGACACGACTGTGCCTGGCTCATGAGTCAACAAGTGTTAGCTGCTGTATCATAACCGTCAGCACCGTCATTGTTACTCTCCTGTAACACTCTTGTTCTTGCATAAAATTTACACTTTGTCTGTCATAGCCCTTGTAATTGCTCTTTTACTTGTCTTTACCTCCTACGAGACTGTAAGTTCTGTGAAGACAACGACTGTTTTATATCTTGTCATTGTTGACCCCCCAGAGCATCACAGACTGCTTGGACACACTACTTATGGAACGAATAAGCAAATGAAGTCTGCAAAGGAAGAGGCCTAGCTGGTCTTCCATGTCTTCTGGTCCTATCTTTTGCATCTTGAAATATGTCTCAAGATGAATCTTCTCACACCCTCCGTAGTTCTTGACAAAAACCATTAATCATGCTCTGTTGCCTACCAAAAAATGCACAAACTCCTTAACCTGGCATCAGTCCCACCTTTGTTTTCAACCACAGCACCAACTAAAACTTCTTGATCTGCATTGTTCCCCTCACTGCCTTAGCCTCTCCATTCCACTCCCACTTTCTTTTATGCCTTACCCTATCCTACCTGTACAAACTCTATCCATCCTTAAAGGTCCAACTGAGGTCCCACCTCTTTCTGGAAATAGGCAATAGAAATCACTTCCTCTTCTGAGTTTCATTAGCCCTCCTCAGCCCTCTCATTTGGAGCTTATTACTGCATAGTAACAAGAGTCGTCTTTCTTGAATATGAATTTTACCTTCTCAAATTAAGTGTCAGTTAGGTTGCTTGAGGGCTGGGCCATGGGTGTACTTCTAACCTCTCACTGCACCTAATGTCATGCTCCACATGCAAAAGGCACTTCATGGATCTGTTGCCTGACTGCACATACTGCCAGATTTATTTTTTAAATATGCAGATTTTCCAGCATTGTACTGACCTTGACAGCAGCACAGTCTCTGATATCATAATCCTGCTGAAACTCATTTGCCGTGATAATAGTAGACACCTTAAAAGACAAGAGAGGCTTCAGAATTTAAGACTGATGTATAAATATTTGCAATTTAGATGTAATTTAGGCAGCTTTAATAACTCAAGTGTGTTCATATGCCAAGGGAGGAAAACTTTTTCATTTATTTTTTATGTCAGGATGCCAAATCACGTGAGGACTTATAAAATGCCATGAGGTCTTCAGTTTCCAAACAAAGGAGGCTACGGTTTCAGAAGTGGAGGTTAATCATGTATTAAGTTCACAGTTGGAGTCATAAAGAATCAGGAGCTTGCAAAATACTTTTTTTAAATGCATGTGTTGAAATGTTAGTTATTCGATTGACTATTCTTGGATATGCTCCAAATTGAAAATGAGGTTAAGGAATTTTACATTTCGAAAGAATACACAATGACTTGACACAACGGTAATGTGGAGCAAATATCTAATACCTGAGAATAATTTGCTCCTCTAAGTGTTACCTAAAACCTCTCCTTAGGATAATGTAAACATTTGAAATAACATTTAAGGACTATTTAAGGTTCTCCTGAATTGTTTCCTCCAATTAAAATTCTTTCTTTTTTATATAACTCATATTTTTAAAAATAAACGTTGCTCATTATGAAAATAAAGGAAAAAAAAAACAAAGAAAAAGAAAAAAAATCACTTTTACTACCCCAAAATGACCGCTATATTTATATATCTATATTTTTATGTTTTTTGGATTATATGTAGAGAGACTATGTGTATGGTTATTTTTTTAATAAAAGTGAGATTAGTAACTTATTTTTCCCCACTTCATATATGTGAATCTATTTCCATTTCAATAAAGATACATCTACATAATTTAATGGTTGTATGGCTATATTAATTAACAATCAACTTTCTTGTTATTGAAATAAATACTCTTTCCATATTATCCTAAACGAGAAAGATTAAACTCACTGGTGTATGATCACTCCATTGCCAGGATCCTTGTAAGTCAGGGCTCCTTTTGTTCAAACCTATCCAAAGCCAACGCTGGTCACTATGTGAAAAGGAAGTGTTAAGAAAATTTGAGCACAGGATTTGGCAAAAACATTTAGCATCCACAGGTCTAAAATGCTTAAGACATGTAAGTTTATTCAGAAGACCTTCTCACTAACTGAGAAACACAGCTTCAAGCTATATAAACAAGTATCCTGAAATGAAACTGAACCCTATTTACAGGGTAGCTATCAAAAAAGTACCAGACTTTTTTGGGCTTCCCTGGTGGCGCAGTGGTTGAGAGTCCGCCTGCCAATGCAGGGGACACGGGTTCGTGCCCCGGTCCGGGAAGATCCCACATGCCGCGGAGTGGCTGGGCCCGTGAGCCATGGCCGCTGAGCCTGCGCTTCCGGAGCCTGTGCTCCGCAACGGGAGAGGCCTCAACAGTGAGAGGGCTGCGTGTCGCAAAAAAAAAAAAAAAAAGTACCAGACTTTTAAAAACTAAATTTTATGTTATTTTCTTCATATGAAAGACAAAAACTATTCTGCTTTGAAAAACTTAGGAGGGAAAAAAAGTATATGATTATTTCAAAACTTTTACTGCAGAGCTTCAATATTAGATAATGTTTTCAGATACAAAAATAACCATAGCATTTCCATAAAGCATTTGTCTATAACTATCAAGTATCTTTTCTTTAAAATGAAGAACCTGGCTAACCTTTGGCTTGGCTAAACTTTTATTAAATGAGATTTTAAAAAAAATTTAATTCCCTTTGCCCACTAAGTTTAAAGTAAAACAAGCATTCAAGTATCAATATTTTCTAAATACCAAACTCCATGGGTTATACCAGAGCAATATAATTAAGCAATCACTTAAGTGAATATATTTAACCGTCATAACTATTATGCTTTTATGTACAAGGCATTGAGCTATGTGCAATGATGATACAGAGAAGTACAAGACATAATATCTACCCTCAAGTGGCATATAAACTAGTCAGGGAGACAAGATATATATGAACAAAGAAAATATGAGACCATTTTTGAAAAACATCAAATGATAAAAATTTGCATACATTTTAAGCACTACAAAAATTTCAGAAAAAGGAGAGGTCACTTCCAAAGAGAGGAAGTCAGGAAACATTTTGTAGAGTTAGTAGGACAAAAGACAGTCTTTGAAGAATTGCCAACATTTCTTTTGAGCCATAATCTGAGTGTTTACCACGTGCCAGTATTCAGGTTGGCTGAGCAGAGAAAGGATAGGCATTCCAAGGAAGAATACATACAACAACATATAGAGGCAGGGACATACATTGTAAGTGATCCCTTCCCCTCAGTTAAACTTATACTCTAACCAGGGAGATATTTTCAATAAATTGAAGTGATATAACCATAAGAAATTTCTCCACCTCTAACTTCATTGAAAATACTCTCTAAAATATAGTATACTTCTTAGGCCTTAAAAAGTAGACCATTTACCATGCAATTTTTTGGGGGAGGGGGTGGTGGGTTGGTGATGCTGGTTATTTCCATATAATTTAACCTTCTGATTGTATATGTCATGTACCACCAGTACATGAGTGAATGTTATATATGCAAAACAATGCATACATAAATGCTAAGTATAAATAGAACACATATTAGAAAAGGGGTAGAATCCAAATCTAAAGTTAATCCCTACTCTCAAGCTCAGTAGAATATATGGAACATATGGAACTACAGTTACAAGACTGCTGGGAAATAGAGTAACTCTGCATTTAAAAATATTTGCCAGTGAATCCAAGGCAGGAACAAACTTAATTTTAAATTAATTTCTCACTTTTTAATGAAATAATTGCTTTTCTTCGTCTCTTTCCTCTGTTCAACATTCCCTCATATTTTAACATCAATAAGCATGTTTTTCACCTTACCAACCTCAAGCTTTTCAACTTACTGCAATGGAATATGAGGGCAGTCCCCTTTCAGTTTTTATTGTTTTACTGTTTTCTTTCAGAAAGAAAGATTACCAATTTGCAGAGTTAAGATAAATCCAGTGGAGACAATTAAGTCTAGTTTGAATTTAGCAGCTAAAAAAGGATTTTGCAGTTTGTGTCTTCAACTAATCAGAGCTTTCCTACAGACTTCCAAATGTATCACACTTCCCAATTGCTGGATTTCTAAACCACCAGGTCTAGATAATTGCCATATACATTATAATTAAAGTCAGACAGCTAAAATAAAGAGGAGGTCAAGTTTGCTTCCTCAAACTTCATTTCCTTCTAATTTTTGTAGATTATGTATTTGGGCCTGGAGAATTTGTGCGGAATTTTGTGTTTCCCTGAAGTAAGCATTAGATATTTTATCTTCTTTGCACAATCAACAGTACGACTGGAAGATGATCAAAGATCATTTGCCATCTGCATTTACTCTATAGGCAGCTCCCACAGAAAGCTTCTTTAGGGGTCTGTCCCCACCATTTCCACTCAGTCTGCTCTTAGCTCCCCATCTTCCCTTAGAAACCTCTGCTTTCAAGCCCATTTCTGCCTCCTCTGCTGCATCTCAGAGAACAGTTTCCTAGAGAGAAGTTTGTCCCGTTGTCCAAAGCTTCTCATCTTCACTACTTTCTGAGACTGAACTTCATTGCAACCCAGACCTTTATAGTTTTCAGTTTCCATTTCAAGAGATTTATTAGTTGGTTATAAATTTAGTAAATAGTAGCTACTTGTGGGTTTTTTTTGTGTGTGTGGTAAGAGGTGGAAAATATTTCCTCATTTGTAACTTCTTCCTGGTTTGGCCTGATTTGTCTGTAGGTAAAGAGAAGAAGAAATTGGAAATCACATTAATTGTTGCACACCTCTAGTGTGGATTTTCAAAAATTTGAGGGAAGAAAAAAAATTTGTGGGAAGAAATGGATCATAACTGAGGAATTAAATCAAACTGAAAACTTCCCTCTGTATATAAATTTCTTCTGCTCCAAACTCTAAGTATATGGTTTTAAGGCTATGAGGTTAAGAAGACATTGCATGAAAGGTTACTTTGTGTATTTGCGTTAAAATTTCTACTCTCAATCAAATTTCCTGCTGCATCTGGTTCCTAAGGAAAACAGCACCTCAACCATAACCCCCAATAAACACTATTTGATGAGGGCGCTTAGTGTGCAAAGCCTTAGATTTATATCCAGATCCACTCATGCCACATCACTGGAGGTAGTGCACACAGCAGCAATCACACTGCAAACAAGGCGTTCTTCCCTAATCCTAAAACTACTTTTGATCTACAATGGCTTTCCCTGGTGGGCTGCTGTTAAGAGTTGCAAAGGTTTTAGAGCCTCAATGATCTGGTGCACCATGAACCCTTTTCATTGAAATACAGAGACATGGAACTTAGATTGTGAGAAGTAGAGCAGTAATCTGACCTTATTCCTTGGCAGGCAAAACACAATTTGGGCAATGGACGTCTTGCTGAGAAAGGTCAATCCCTGCAATAAAAAGCTAGGGTAGGGGCCTCCCTGGTGGCGCAGTGGTTGAGAGTCCGCCTGCCGATGCAGGGGATACGGGTTCGTGCCCCGGTCTGGGAGGATCCCATATGCCGCGGAGCGGCTGGGCCCGTGAGCCATGGCCGCTGGGCCTGCGCGTCCGGAGCCTGTGCTCCGCAACGGGAGAGGCCACAGCAGTGAGAGGCCCGCGTACAGCAAAAAAAAAAAAAAAAAAAAGCTAGGGTGTTCAAGGAATAAGCTTTAGATTCATTTTCTGATATAAATGGGCTGGCTTCCTTTCTTCCCTTCAAGTCATGTTTATAATATTGAATAAGTTTTAGAATATGTTGTCTAAATATAGCATGGGCAAATGATCTATTAATGGAGCACGTATTAAGCAGACGTTAGAGTCTGCTTAATACATGGTACTATATTAGCTGCTAGGATGAGTACAAATAAAATATAGTCCCTATGAGTGAAGGGATTACAGTGATGTGTTTTTCCTTTGTGCTCTTCTGTTTTCTAAATTCAATATACATTTCCTCTGTGATCAGAAAAACCTAAACATTGTATATTCTGTAGAAAATTAACTATATGATAGGAATAGAAGAAAATGGAAAAGATTTACACAAAATGTTAACTATGTTTATAGCTAGGAGCTAGGATTTGAGGTGATTTTAATTTTCTTCATTATCATTTTTTACATTCCCCAATTTTACATAATGAACCTGTATTAATTTTTAATTGAGGGGGAGAACTCATCAAGTGTGATTAGAAATTAAAAAATCAAGAAAGAGTCCTTAATTACCTCTCAGACTTTTGTTTTCTAGTGTAATTTGTTCTGCATATAGAAGCTCTTAATGATCATTTATATCTTAGATATTCCATTTTTCATCAACTGATTCCCACAAATACAGTTGCCGCTTGGTATCCACAGGGGATTGGTTCCAGGACCTCCCTCATACCAAAATCCAAAGATGCTCAAGTCCCTTATATAAAATGATGCGTATTTGCACGTAACCTAAACATGTCCTCCTGTATACTTTATTTTTAGATTACTTATTATACCTAAAACAGTTTAAATACTACGTAAATAGTTGCCAACATGAGGCAAATTCAAGTTTTGTTTTTTGGAACTTTCCAGAATTTTTTTCAAATATTTTCGATCTGAAGTTGATTGAATCTGCGGATGTGAAACGTGTAGATATGGAGGGCTGACTGTATCCACAACCTCATTGCTTAGTACTTATCCATGGCTCCCCGAACCACTTAAAGGTTCCTAACCTCTTGCTGGGTTAGGAACTTGATTCAAAACCCAGTTTGTTTATCTCAGTATTTTCCTTAAAAATACTTTAGCTTAGACAGTATGATATTGTGTGTGTCAAGCTTGAGATCTAGGGGCTAGCAAGCTGCCCGGCTGAAATTCTCTCTTCAGGGAGGGTCAGCAGGGTATTAGAAAAGTTACGTTCCAGAGGCAGCCACTACAAGGGAGTCTGCAGTCCAAAAGTCGTACTTGATACTTTGGTTGTTAGCAGAGTAAATGTCAGAAATAGGTTAATATCAGCAAACTTAGAAGCTTGTTAATCAGCATGATCTTAGAAATGGGCACTCACTGGTAAAACTGAAGATACGAGGAATAGCTAAAAATACTTAGGAACACTCTCACTCTTCATGAAAGGGTGTTAGAATCTGGTGAGGCTGGTATCCTGTACCACTGGAAATGGATCTGCGGTCTGATCCCTCTTTTTTAAAAAAATTTATTTATTTTAGGTTGCGTTGGGTCTTTGTTGCTGCGCGTGGGCTTTCTCTAGTTGCAGCGAGCGGGGGTTACTCTTCGTGGCAGCACACGAGCTTCTCGCTGCAGGGGCTTCTCTTGCTGTGGAGCATGGGCTCTAGAGTGCAGCTCAGTAGTTGTGGCTCGCGGGCTCTAGAGAACAGGCTCAGTAGTTATAGCGCACGGGCTTAGTTGCTCCGCGGCATGTGGGATCTTCCTGCACCAGGGCTCAAGTCTATGTCCCATGCAATGGCAGGCAGATTCTTAACCACTGCGCAACCAGGGAAGCCCTGGGGCCTGATCTTTTAATGGTCCCATGTCCAGTCATTGGGTCAGGTGACTGGGACTGCCTGATGCCAACTATAGTGGGAACAGAAGAATCCTGCTTCTGGAACATTGTCACATTTACCTCAAATGAGCCTTCCATGCAAGATGGTTACTGGAACCTAAAAGGACAGACTACCGGGATGTTGTAAGCTTACTAGACAGGTTATATAACATGTTTTTTGCCTGCTTCAATGACTGTTTAATAAATGTATGTCTGGAAAGATTCGGTATGAATATTGCATTCATTATACTCTACTCTCAAGGTTGTGGGCAGTAGCTAAGAAACACCTCAAAAGAAACTTAAGAGTTTGTATATTTAAATTAGCTTAGTGTGCAATGAAATTTTGTATATTAATTTCTAACGCTAAAAAATGAAGTTTAAAGTACTAGAAATTATACAACAGATGCTTAATAAATGATTGTTTATGGAACATATGTATTGTATTTTTCATCAGATTCCAAGCACACTGTAGTGAGACTTTACTTGCTTTAATGAAGAAAATACAATCATTAGCATATTAATGCAAATCTGGAAAATGTGGAAAAATGTTCAAACATTAAACACGCATTCAAAATCTATCTTCCAGAGGTAACAACGATGATCTTTTCTGACATATTTTTACAGTCTACTTTTTGATGTAAATAGTATATCTTCTACCCTTTTATAATTTGCCTTTCTTCCCACTTAATACATTACAAATACTTGCATGTTGTAATGTTTTTTAAAATCTTAATGAACAGGGGATAAGTTCCAAACAAAGATCATCAAAAGTGATGATACTAGGCATCTTTACCTTTTTTCTGACTTTCATGGAAATGCATTTAATGTTTAATCATTGTGTCATATGGCTATTGGTTGAACTACACTTCTATTTTTAATTTAATAAGAAATTATGTGTTAATTATATCAATTAAATATGCTAAGTATATATTTATATATAAAACCAGGAATGAATAGTGAATTTTACCAGATGCATTTTCAGCACCTATTAAGATGATCACGTATTTGACTAGATATATAGAGTTCCTAATACTGGCCCAACCTTGTACTCTTGGAAGAAATCCTACACAATCAAGGCATGTTATTTTGAGGTACTATAACACAGTCGGTTAAGAAAGCGGGCTTTAATGGGTTCATATATTGGATCCTTTATTTACTAACTATATAACCTTGGGCAAGTTGTTTTACTTCTCTGTGTCTCCATATCCCCATTTAGATAAAATGGGCATAGTAACCTCCCTCATAGGCCGTTGTAAGGATTAGTTAGTAGAAAATACTTAGGACATTATCTGGCACGCAATAAGCAGTATATCTGTGTTTTTTATTGTACCCCTTGTTAGTATTTACTTTTTCAAGTCTAGATATGAGGTTGGTCTATAATTCTTTGTGCTATCTTTGACAGGTTATCATATCAGAATTAGACTATTTGTGAAATAAACTGAATGCTTACACCAGTTTCTATGTAATGGAATACAATCTCTTGGTTGTACTACTGAAATACGTTGTAATGATCTATTTTTTAAAATATGAAGGAAATCACATATAAAACCATATATGTAGTTCCTATCTTTTTCTTGGAAGAAATTCTTTGTTAACTTTTTCCATTTTTTCCATGGCTATTGGATTACTGGGTTTCCACTTATTAAATCAATTATATACTAATTCATATTTCCCTAGATATTGTTCACTTTAATAATTTCATTATAATAACATAGAATTATGCATAGGATTCTTACCAATTAAAAAAATTCTCCATTGAAAGGACTTTATAATCTCTTACTTAGGTTTCATTTTAAGTATCTGTTTTCTTTTTTGTTTTCATGATTTAGTCATCAGTAGATATTTTTCCTCTGTTTTGTAGTTTTATTTCTAGAGATAAAACTCTAGGATTTGTCAGTTCTACTGCTTTTCTAGTTTCTAATTCATTCATTTCACTTTTATCTTTATTAGGTTCTTTCTTTTGGTTTCCTTTTATTTATGTTGATAAATATTTTCACTTTTAGCTGAATGCTTATTTTCATTATTTTTGTTTAATAATTAAAGCCCTTAAAGCTATTAATGTACCTCCAGCTATAGCTTTGGTTATATCTCATGAATTTCAGAATGAGTGTTTTTATTATCATCTATACAGTTTTGATTTACTTGCCAAAAGAGTTCTTAAAAACACTGAATGTTTATTTTGTAAATAAGAGTCACAAATGTAGAAAATAAACTTATGGTTACCGGGGGGAAAGGGTGGGGGATGGAATAAATTGGGAACTGGGATTGATACATACACACTACTATATATAAAATGGATAACTAATAAGGATGTACTGTATAACACAGGGAACTCTACTCAATACTCTGTAATGACCTATTTGGGAAAAGAATCTAAAAAAGAGTGGATATATGTATACTTATAACTGATTCACTTCGTTGTACACCTGAAACTAACACAACACTGTAAATCAACTATACTCCAATGAAAATATTTTTAAAAACACTGAATTTTTAGGTGAAGGGGATTTGATTTCACTTCTAATGTAACTTGTATAATTTTACCACTTTGAAATGTTAGGGTTTTTTTTTTTTTTTTTAGCTTAATAGATCCATTATTTTAAGTGATCCAGGCAAAGAGCTTGAAGAGGAAGTATATACAGACTTTTTAATCTATAAATAAAGAGGATATTATTAAATCAACCTTAATTATACTATTCATATTTTCTATGTTATTTCTATTTTGCCTGTCTCATTCGTCGATAAATGAGATGAGTGTCTCTCATTACTATTTTTTATTGAAAAATTTTAGTAATATAATTAATATTTTTGCTTTATGCATTTTGATACCTTTTAAGTGTGTAAAGGTTCTTGACTATTATAACTTCACTGTAGATAGTACCTTTAATCAATAATAAGATCTCATTTTCCCATTTAATGTCTTTTTACTTCAATTGTATTTTATCTAATATTAATACTACAACTGTAGCTTTTTCATTTACATTTACACAATATAATTTTGCCCATTATTTTAATTTTCCCATTCTAATTTTTGCATTAAGTTTGTGATTATTAACTCAATGCTACTTGGGTGAATAAGGCCCATACAGCAAATTATAAAGAAATAAAATAACATAAGTGAAGTGGCCAAGGAGTAATAAATTGGAGACCATAACAAATTGGAGAGTGATGCCACATTTTGGTGGGCCATTGGCTAATCAGCACTAATTATTGCTGCAATATGAAAATGTTGCCAGTTGTTTTAATTTTAAAAGGAGTGTCAAAAATATGGATTTTATCAAAATGTTTTGATTCTGAAACACTTTGTGGTCCCTTCCTTCCAGGAAAAGAACATAATACTCCTTGGGCTGGAAAGGTACTAATTGGCAAGATTTGTTTTAGGTATCTTTCAATAGCATAGAGTTGGGTTTCATTACCAAACACATTTGCAAACTTGGACTTAAACATAACGGATAATGGATACATTTGGTCTTCTGTCATCTTCTTTATGCTGGACTTTATGCTTTGTTATTTTATTGCTTTATAATTTGCTGTATGGGCCTTTTTTTCCCCACTCATTACATATTCAGTAGATGAACATCTCTTTACAGTTAAAAAAAAATACAAACTGTGTTTCTAAATATGATTTCCAGGTAAAATGAAGAATTTATTATACTTTCACTTTTCACAACCCTTTTATCTCTTTACATCTCAGTTTTTATTTATAAACAGAGTTATAAACTCTGGTATTAACCAGAGTTAACACCTGGTTTTATTAAAATATTCTTGTTTCTCTTTCAGAATTTAGGATAATTACATTCTAAATTTAGGATAATTTAGGGTAATTTTATAACTACATATATTGCATTATTTAGACTGGGGCTATGTTTTTATGTTATGTATTCTTCCTTCTAATTCTTTAACAACAAAATACCTGTTCATGTGTTTTGATTTTTATTCATCTCTCAACTGGAATACGTCTGAAATTTTTTTCAAGTAGGGAGCATTATCAATTACTATCTTCACAAATGAAAAACCACACAACTGGGAACTAAGATCAACACATTGCCCACATTTTCCAGTTCAAAACTCTTTAGATGTCAGTTTTTAAAATACCTTCTTATATTTAATGTCCTAGAGAAGAAGGCTAGCTGGATTTTGTGTTTTGGTACCTGTTTTATTTTTGCTATTTTTCTTTGAAGTCTTTGTTTTTTTGAGTCAAAATGATCAGGAAAGTATTCACTAAGATGTGTCCAGGTGGTGATTTCTTTTCCATAAGTTTGCCTGGTATACCCTCAATCCTTGATTTACAAGTTCTGGTCTTCTTTTTGATTCAAAAAGTGAGGGGAGGGACTTCCCTTGTGGTCCAGTGGCTAAGAATCTGCCTTCCAATGCAGGGGACTCAGGTTTGATCCCTGGTCTGGGAAATAAGATCCCACAAGCCACAGGGCAACTAAGCCCTCGCGCTGCAACTACTGAGCCCCCACACTCTGGAGCCTGCACGCCACAACTACAGAGCCTGTGTGCCACAACTACTGAGCCCACGCTCTCTGGAGCCCGGGCACCACAACTACAGAGCCTGTGTGCCGCAACTACTGAGCCCATGCTCTCTGGAGCCTGCACACCACAACTAGAGAGCCTGTGCACCACAACTACTGAGCCCACGCTCTCTGGAGCCTGTGCACCACAACTAGAGAGAAGCCTGTGCACTGCAACGAAGAGCCCATGTGCTGCAATGAAAGATCCCGCATGCTGCAACTAATACCCGACACAGCCAAAAATAAATGAATAAATAAATTTAAAAGTTCATTCCCTTAAAAAAGAAAACCAAAAAAAAGTGAGGGGAAAAATAAATTGTGAAGTAGAAGCCCCTCATACCTATGATTGTCCCCAAAGCTTCAGAAAAAATTCCCTCTATGGCAGCAACACCTGGTCCACATTTCTCCACATTATCTTTAAGGACATCAAGAAAACCGTTCAGGAAAACCGTTCCTTCTCCATAACATCAAAATCACAGTGGCTTATTGACTCCATCTTTGTTACATCTCTGATCACTTCCTTACTGTCCCATCTTACTGCCCGTCTTCAATGTAGTTTTCTACCAGCTGGGCTGTAATAGCCTTCTAATTAATTGTTCTGCATCTACCTACCATGTCTGTCTGTCTGTCTGTTTTTCTCTCTCTCTCTCTCTCTCCACACACACACACACACACACACACACACACTTTGTTTTTGTTTGTTTGTTTTTTGCCTATTGACTTAATATTAAACTCCTTCCCTGGCAAGAAAGGGTGTTCTAATTTTATACCCAAATTCCATTTTCTAGCTAAGTTCTATGGCTCATTTCTCTTTCACCATATCTGTATATTCTAGTCTCAGTTCCTTTGCTTATGTTCTGCTTTCCCTGGCTTTTTCTCCCATCTTAACTTTCAAATATTACCTTACTTCCTAAAAACCATCCTTCTTCATAACATTTTCCCCAATTATACCTCCCAGAAACACTTCCTCCCTCCTCTAAATTCCCATGGCCTCTTCTTACTCATGTTCTAGATTTTTCCACCATACTTTTCTTATCCCCACTGCTGGACATTATTACACTACACAAAGGGTGGGGACTCTGTCTCCTTCATCTCTGAATCCCTCATAGCATCTTGCACATAAAAATGTTTGATGTTGAATGACTGTTAAAGTACTGAATAACCCTTTTAGATAATAAAACATGTCAATTCTGAATATCTAGAGGACATAAAATTTAACAGAGAAGATCTCATTCTAAAAGTATTACCTGAACTGGTCTGTTAGAAAGTGAAGAAATTTCTTTATTTCATCCATATGACTGAAGCTAGGAAGGTGTCCTCCAAGTGCTTGGCAGAATCTCTCAGCTTCTTCCCAGTTCCTCTTTCTTACAATTCTTTCTATATGAAATAGCTTAACAAAATATAATGTTAATTTGTTTCCTGGTATAATCATAAAGTATTCATAATTTCGAAGTCGATTACAGTCAAATGTGTGGGTCCCTGAAATGGACTCTTAGAAGTGTAATAAAGACATAGGTAAAGGCCCATATACTGTGACACAGACAGGTCCTGCTGAAAGTGTCAACTAGAGGCCAGACTGACACGGACCCTAAAGTAAAATTTTTGACTTGTAAGAAGTGACAGAACTCTTCCCTTGACAACAATAATTAAAGGGATATGAGAATCATAAGCAAAGTATTAGCATGGCATGCAGCTCACCCAATTTCCCAAAACAAAAGAACCCTAGGAAAGAGCCAGTTCTGGCTCTGGCCCTGCTCTTTTGGGTAGCACATGAGTTTATACGGGAATGAGTCATCTGACACCAGAGGTTCAATGATACCCTGACAAGGACTCTGTGCTCCCAAACACTTCAGTAGGTGATGTATATGTCTGGGAAGGAGCACAGTTTGGACAAAGACATGGACTAGGATAGTAGACAGATAGCTTCATTGAGGGATTGAATGAGAATATTACTTTACCTTATAACAAGAAAGACCTGAGGGGAAACTATGCCAGCCTTCAGGACAGGGGTCTTCAGGCTTGGGGGCTGCTTCTTTAGGCTCAGGGGGCTCACTTATTTTCTTGCAAATTGAAAGTGCTCTGAAGCTTCTGCAGTCTTTTACCTCCCACTTTCCAAGAGACTTTCCCGTAGCCATAGCCACACATCCTCCTGGAGAAGCTGAGGTTGAACGGAAAAGTTTAATTAAAAATAACATTAAAGGGACTTCCCTGGTGGTCCAGTGGTTAAGAATCCACCTTCCAATGCAGGGGATGCGGGTTCGATCCCTGGTCAGGGAACTAAGATCCCACATGCTGCGGGACAACTAAGACCGCGCACTGCAACTACTGAGCACGTGAGCCACAACTAAGGAGAAGCCTGCATGCCACAACTAGAGAGAACCCAGCGCACCACAACAATGATCCCGTATGCCGCAATGAAGATCCCAGGTGCTGCAACTAAGACCCGACGCAGCCAAAAAATAAAATAAAATTTTTTTAAGGTTTTTTTTTCTTTTTTTCCCTAAACCCCACATTTGTTTATTTATTTATTTTTGGCTGTGTTGGGTCTTCATCTCTGTGCATGGGTTTTCTCTAGTTGCGGCAAGTGGGGGCCACTCTTCATCGCCGTGCGCGGGCCTCTCACTATCGCGGCCTCTCTTGTTGCGGAGCACAGGCTCCAGACGCACAGGCTCAGTAGTTGTGGCTCACGGGCCCAGTTGCTCTGTGGCATGTGGGATCCTCCCAGACCAGGGCTCGAACCAGTGTCCCCTGCATTAGCAGGCAGATTCTCAACCACTGCGCCACCAGGGAAGCCCAAATAAATATTTTTAAAAAACATTATAAAATTAAAGCCCAAACATTTTCTAGTGCCTACACATTTATTTGATTCAAAGTGGGGAGAGAGAATAGGAAAGAAAATGGAGGAAATAAATGTGTTGTTCACAATAATAATGATGACAGTAATATAGAGAAGTGTTTACTACTTGCCAGGTACTATTCTAAGAGGATTAAGTGAATTGATCCTCACATAGAGTGGATTCTACTGTCACACTGAGGTACAGTGAGGATTAGTGATTTGTCCAAGGTCACATGTGAGAAAGTTTCTGATCCAGAATTGGAATCTAGGTGGTGTGTGTGTAGAGCTGTACCCTAAACCACTATGATGCTCAGAACAGTCTAAATCGTTCATATTCACCTAACAGCTTTCAACAGTTTTTAAGCAACTTAGTAAACCTCAAAACAACACTCTCAGATTCAGATCCAAAGGAAGAGCTGGTACAATAAAGGTAAAAGGAGGGGCCTCCCTGGTGGCGCAGTGGTTGAGAGTCCACCTGCCGATGCAGGGGATACGGGTTCGTGCCCCGGTCTGGGAGGATCCCATATGCCGCGGAGCGGCTGGGCCCGTGAGCCATGGCCGCTGGGCCTGCGCATCCGGAGCCTGTGCTCCGCAACGGGGGAGGCCACAACAGTGAGAGGCCCGCATACCGCAAAAAGAAAAAAAAAAAAAAAAAAAAAAAAAAAGGTAAAAGGAGGTGTGTGGTAATATACATTTGTTTACTATTTATTTTATGGCAGCCTGAATTTTATTTACTCACTACAACATTAAAAGATAGTTTGTATTGTCAGATCCATTTCCAGATGAAGAATTAGTGACTTGCCCACAATCATAGTTAGTGAGTGGTGGAGTCAGAACTTGAACCCAGATTTGTCTGGCAAAATGCCATGCTCCCTTTCCCATTACATCACACTGCTAAAAATGCGCAGAGGACAAGAAGAACACACATTGCAAAGTAATAAGGACAACTTCCATTCCATCACACAGAGAAGCCATACGGTTTCATGTCTCATTATACAAGGACAGCAAGAGGAACAAGGAACTGGGAAAAATAATGCTGTATTACCCTGGATGGGTGTGCTCTTTTCTCTTATTCTACCCCCTATCCATGGCTTGCCCAATGCAAACCAAACTGGCTGAATCTGGGAGTAATAATGGTAAAGAGGACTTAAAGGCAGTCTTTCTGGCGACAGACTGAGAGAATAGCTATTACAGCTACTTCCTAAGCACCCCTGCCCCCAACCACTGAGGCTTATCCATGAAGAATGTGACACTGACTCTAAAATCTCTGAGTGTCTATAAAAGAAATCATGTATTTTGTATTTTAGAACATTCTAATTTAAGATGAAATTTAACCAGGATTAGCATCTGCATTCTCCATCTTCTACAAGTAAAAAGATGACCTGGTTATTATCAATACCACTCATATTTATATTGATGATCATGTATTACAAATTCTGTGGGCATTCTCTATTTCAAATATTGTGTTTAACTACACATTCACATGTACCAATTTCTGTTATAAAAATGGTCTTCATGATTCCATTACACAAACATAAGAAAATATAAATAATTCAAAGGAAGAAAAGTCAAATGCTGTCTCATAAAAAGCCAAAGTCCTCTAAAAAGCATTGAATTAGAAATCAGATCTGGATTTTAGCAATTCAATAACCAGGTAACCTTCGTCAAGTAAGTCACCTTTCTAAGCCTCTGTTTTCTCAACTCTAAAATCAGAAGGGCCTTCCGAGGCCTTTACTGGCTCAAATGTTCTGATTCTATGGCTAATTGTGGTCAATGCTTTAGGCTAAAGAAGGATAAACTACCTTTCAGAATAAATAATACCTATAGTACATTGCCTCCTTAATTCTCACCCATTGAGAATAATAGAAATAAACACATTCAACTTTGGAGAAAGAAGTTAAGAAGCAGAGAGGTGAAAATGTAAAGTGCTCCACAATGAAGCTTCTAGGTTCTGTTTGAGACTACATGGAAAAGATAACAAACTCACACTGATGCTTGTAGCTCTGTGCCATTAGATGGTGGTATCTGAAAACTGAGTTTTCTAGCTTTTTTTGGGTAATTGCTGAGGATTTCATAGGGAAGACATAGTCGCTGCTTCTATTTATGATTCCATAAATAGACTCTAGTCCTGAAGATCATCACCTCCTTCATATTTCAAAGGTATGTGAAGAACAGATTTGGGAGGAATGCTGCCTCTTACAAGTCACTGTATTCTACTGCTTTCAAGGCTAAGGCACTCACCTGGCTCAAGAAAATTCCAGTTGGAAAAGGTTACAGCCCGCTTTATTCCACCAGCACTTCCCCAACTATACTCTCCACTTGCATCTGTATCTCTCAGGCCAGTCCAGAAGTATTTTTCTGGAGACTTAGTATACTTTTTAATCATATCATTCAGGTACTCTTGCTCAAATCTACAAAATGAGAGTCAAATTATTAGGTGTTTTTTTACAGTGACTGAAATACTATATAAATTGAAGACGCACTTTTTTTAGGAAGATTATTTAGCAAAGGAACCCAGAGTTAAAAGTTCACACCTGCTAGTTACAGTCAGATTGCAGTTGGTTCCAAAGGGGACCTCATCCTTGTAAATCTTGTAACAGGCTTCTCCATGTCTCTTCCAGCCCTAAATCAGAGGAAAAATATCACACTGTCTTCTGCTTGATAACAAGCAAGTTTCTGTTACATAAGTAACATCTTACAACTAAGGGAAATTAAGGACATGGACAGGGAATTTAAACACATGATGAGAGTGGGATACAATTTCATAGAAAACCTGCATAAGCCTGTGAGCCTGTGTCAGACAGAAGGAATGTCTTAACTTTCTTTACCCCTAATGCCTAGCTCATCATAAGAGTATAACAGTTGTTAGTTCAATTGTTTTTGAATAAGAATAATACGAGTAAGAGAAGTAAAAAATCAGCATTGAGGATATAATCATATACATTTTTATAGAAATTCATGAATAGATAATTATTTTTCCTATAACTCTTTTTTCTTCTGTAAGAGTGCCGATATCTATGATTCACCACCTTCTGGCTTGCTCTAATGTATAAATGAACGGAACCTAGTAATTTCTTCTATTTTCCAAGTCTAAAGTATTTAAGTCTCAACTACCATATCTGACCAAGAAGGTATAATATTGCTTAGAAAAATTTCCACAGGGGTTTTACATACCTCATCTGGAGGACACATCTTATCAGATCTTGTATCATTCAATTTTTCTCCCTTTTTCTTACATACATATTTAAGTTTCTCTTCACATGATTGGACCTTCCACTGACCTAGCTTTTAAAAAACAGAAAATAATTTTTCCCACAAGAGAAATTAATTGCCACATATTTAGAATTGAACTCTTATCTTAAATCAAGATAGTTTCTTCCCACAACTATCAGGGAGGGAGAGGGGGAGGAGGGGAAGGAGGAAAGGGAGGGGGAGAAAATGAATATAAATGAATGATTAAATCTGAGAACATACTCTTAGAAAATGCTACCCAACAAACCTGGAAGCCTGTTACTTCAGCATCACCTGAAGGTCACAGTGGGGATGAATTTCATTTTCTTATAAGTGTGACAATAAAACCACCAAAGGACACTATACAGAAGTTGAAGAGAGAAGAACCCAGCCCACAGAGTTGCCAGAGTTCTAGTCTTCTTCCATATGACACAGCCAAAGTTTGTCCACAGGTTAAAAAACTTTGGGGCAACAATAGCCAGGACATGGAAGCAACCTAAGTGTCCATTGACAGATGAATGGATAAAGAAGATGTGGGACATATATACAATGGAATATCACTCAGCCATTAAAAGAAACGAAATTGAGTTATTTGTAGTGAGGTGGATGGACCTAGAGACTGTCATACAGAGTGAAGTAAGTCAGAAAGAGAAAAACAAATACCCTATGCTAACACATATATATGGAATCTAAAAAAAAAAAAAAGGTTCTGAAGAACCTAGAGGCAGGACAGGAATAAAGACGCAGATGTAGAGAATGGACTTGAGGACACAGGGAGAGGTAGGGGTAAGCTGGGACGAAGTGAGAGAGTGGCATGGACATATATACACTACCAAATGTAAAACAGATAGCTAGTGGGAAGCAACCGCATAGCACAGGGAGATCAGCTTGGTGCTTTGTGACCACCTAGAGGGGTGAGATAGGGAGGGTGGGAGGGAGACGCAAGAGGGAGGAGATATGGGGATATATGTATGTGTATAGCTGATTCACTTTGTTATACAGCAGAAACTAACACACCATTGTAAAGCAATTATACTCCAATAAGGATGTTAAAAAAACAAACAAACAAACAAAACTTTGGGGCAGGTCACCTAATCTCCCTGAGTTTCCTCATATGTAAGATGATGATGGTGATTAGAATAGCTACTCCCTAAGAATTTTAGAATCAAAAGTTTCTGCCAACTCTACTTCAGTCTAGACGTCAAAGTTCTATCTTTCAAATATGCTACTTAACATTGATTTTGCTTAAGTCACTCTGCTTTCTTTGAATTAAATTTTAGTAAGTCAATCGTGATACGGGTCAGTTTTGAACATTGGAAGCTGTCTAGATAAGCCATCAGTTCACTCTGGCCTATGGGACCTCATTTCTATCTTTGATACTCTTTTAAAGATATCCTGTGTATCCTTTTAAATAGAGCATTAAATGTGACACCCTTCTAAATTCAGCTTTACAGCTTTCTAAAAACATCTTTACTATTGAAACACTTCTAAATAGCCCTACCATTCATTGCTTCCACTTAAGTCTCTCTAGAAGTTTGAGTGACACAACTGGCCTCCCAAACAATTAGGAGTCCACAGGAAAGTGCTACAAACAAAAATATAGAGATACATATGTCCCTTCGGCTCAATAGTTTATTTTGGACTCTTCTGAAAGTTCAAGGCATGCTTTATTGAGCATGCTTACTGAAGCATGCTCAATAAACATTTATGCATTCTATAGGAGTAAGATATTCTCTGAACAAAGTCAGACCTAATTTTTTAACGAAACTAGTTTTTCAGTTCTCAAAGTTGGCTTACTTTGATCTGAACATGAGAAGATGGGATTTTCCAGGTTAAATTGTGGCTACCTGCTAAATATCACACTGGTGGTACTGAGAGAAAGCAGCTTATCAGAAGCAATCTGGCACAAGAATCTGAGCTCTAAAGGGATTCTCTTGATCTGTTTCACACCAGAGAAGATACTCTCAGACAGGAATTGGATTGCTTCTTTAGTAATTGCTTTATTTACCTTTTTTCAGCAGCTACTGGAAAGACAGTCTACAGTGCTATTACCTTTTATTTTCTTTCCCAGCTTAAACACAAATATCCCAACCAAAGTCATCTTATTATTATTATTAGATTTTCAGGTATAAAAATAAGGATATAAATAAACTTGAGGAGGTTGCCTACCTTTCCTAAATAGGAAACACAGTTGGGAGTCTTATTGTAGGGAACATGTGGCTCATTCTCATCCCAATAAGTCAGAGTAACTTCAGTACCATCTGACCACTGAAATAGAGTTGGTGTATTTATGTTCCTAAGGCCTGTCCATATTCCTTCTTTGGCATCTAAAAGAAAAATGTTTTATTTGTTTGGTTACTCAATTACATACTTCAATATGTACACTGCTACTGATTTTTACATTCTGATACGGGGTGTTAAGAGCCTTGATGGAATTTTTTTCTTTTAAAATTTTAATTCAGTGAATGGTATTCGTAATTAACCTGTAAAAGTATTGATAAGTTAGGCAGGCCTGATGATGAGGGCGTTTCAGGTCACTTATACAGGTAGGGTACACAGGTGGAACAGCTGTACTATGACCTGTAGGCTGGATGTTCCTGATACCTGGTTTAGATAAACCTTGCTTTATGAGAAATTATGAAACTCTACAAATACAGTCATAGATATTCCAATTAGAATAAGGATATTGTCCATCACAGACATGGAAGGACTATACTGCCTTCCCAGGTAAAACAGCTGGCACCATGCTGGCACAGAATAGGTATCTAGTACTTACTAAGGGTGAATCCCAGGAGGAGGTCTTAATACTGGCTCTCTAGTGTTTTGTTCTTCATTTTTCAGCTTTCAAATAATTATAAAAGTGAAACAATCATCACTTAAGTGTTGGGAGTAATTTAAATAGCATTTAGCTTATGAGAAGAGGGAAATTATTCAATCAATGGCTGTACTGTCAGGTTGGTAGTTGCTAGCTACATGCGGCTATTTAAAACTGTAAATCAATTACAATGAAATGAAAGTAAAAATTCAGTTCTCCAGTCGCCCTAGCTACATTTCAAGGGCTCAAAAGCCACAAGTGGCTGGTGGCTACTGAATTGGACAGCACAGGTTATAGAATGGTTCCATCACTGCAGAAAATTCTATTAGACAATGCTGATGTACAGGATCAAACTATCAGCTTTTCATTCTTGCTAAGAATCTGAAAACAGGGATACTTTAAAATGTTTTAAACCTCTCAAAGAGGATATCTTAAAAACTTACCCCCATTATGGAGTTTTGTGACAATCAGCTCCACATCTGCTAAAGAATGAATGCTGATGAGGTCACTGCTGAAGGTTTTGCATTTCATATGTGCCTTATCCCAGGAATCACTTTCATTTACCAGCAGATAGCAAAATCCATTATTTGGCAGCCAGTCTGCTGCATCACAACGGGTATCTGAGTATGTCCAAACATCTGGAGGAAAAGAAGCTATTTATATTCCAGTAAAGACACATCTATTTTGAATCAATATTTAAATTCTTGAATATTGAATTGCAAATTCTTCTTTCTTGAATCATAAGGCTTCTGGAAAACTGGAGAATGTGATGTCAGATGGTACAGTGACATGAATTTTTGTGGTGCCTAATGTATACATAACATCGTAAGAGTGACTGCAGGGATTCAGATAATAATGTGATTTTAAAGTGATACAGATGTGCTACATGGCTGGCCACAGACTACTTAAAGAGGGATTGCCCTTAGTCCTAGTAGACAGAAGAAAAGTGTGGGGTAAACCAGTTGTTGACAAATCTCTTCCTGGGTATGGGATTTGTGAGGTTCCTCTCCAGTCTCTGACTTTGAGAGATTATGAAGTTGAGCCTCCTTTTCATGTATGGTCAGCTTAGCAAAGGAATGTGCATTAATGCTCACTGTTGAACAGAGAACAGGCAGAGATTTAAGGAACATAAGAAAATATTTATTCACTTCACACCCAAGAAATGGCATCACTGGAGGGAAAGGGCAAAGGGCATCTCTGGACCTCTTCTTTCCTCCCCTCTGCTAGTCCTTCAGTCCATGGAATGAGGGACTCTTTGTTTTGACTATAATAAAACTCACTCAAGTGATGGTAAAGAAAGATTAGAGAAAAAGAGCAAGGTATAAACCATACAAAATACTTCTACCTACCCCTCTTAAAAGAACTAGAAAACAGTTTGGCTTTTCAGGCTTCATGGATTCGGACCATTTGGAATGTTTGTTATAAGAAAACACAGTATCTTAAAAATGTGGACAGTTTGATTTTTACTAAATGATAAAATTCAGGTTCAGCTTCTCACACTTGTAAAATAACTCAATTAGCTTTAAGGTTCTGAAATAGCACTTATTATTATGATTATATTTTACAATTATAGTAAAAGAACAGTGGGAAAAACACCCATAATTGAACTTGAAATAATTATTTTCATATTCTAGTCTTTGTCTCTATGAATACATATTTTTACAAGATTAAAATGATAGGTAGGCATATGATTTTGTTCTGCTTTTTGTATTTTCCTGCTGGCACAGTTATTTTAATAAATGCATACTGTTCAATCATGTGGAAGCATCTTGATTTACTTAATAATTGATACTACAGGATATTTATTTGATCTATCATTAGTCATCTTGGTTTACTTTCATTTGTGCTGTCTTCTCTGCTATGCCTTTTATTGTATGGACTAAATATGGTTTGACTCAACTTGGAAGATAAATGTTCATTTTCCCCTATTATTTTTTAAACTTAAAAAATAGCTTTATGCTCCTATTTGGATGATAAGAAATTTTATGCTTTATTCTCTTCCCCCAACATTCCTTAAAGCAAGACATTTTAAAACCTCCTCTTCTCCCAGTTTTAAGTATTCGTTTTTTTTATTCAGTGAGGATTTAATCAAATACCAGGTATACGGTGGGTGCTGTGAAAGACAGTAGGGCATTTCTCTTCTCCATTCTTTCAAAGACTTTTCTTTCAAACTTTTAAACTTTTCTGCACCTCAGAAGTTGCAGCTGTCCTGTGTCTCTCTTATCCCCAAACTCCCTGGAACAAACCCCCTTCTGAGTACATATTTTGTCCATCTGCACGCCTCCTTTCTACCTGATTTATCAACACAAAGAACCAGTCTGGCAAAGAAGGAGAGAGAGGTGGGCAAAGAAGGGGTGGGCATTGTGGGGAAGGGGGTGGGAACATTCCCGTGTCCATCATTTTTTACTTCCCACGGAGGCAGGTAATATGTAAGACCTGGCCTTAAAGCAGTGGCCCTCAAACTTGAGTGTGTATCAGAATCACCTGGAAGGCTTTTTATTTTTATTTATTTTTTATTTTTTTCTTTTATTTTTTTTTGCAGTACGCGGGCCTCTCACTGCTGTGGCCTCTCCCACTGCGGAGCACAGGCTCCGGACGCGCAGGCTCAGCGGCCATGGCTCACGGGCCCAGCCGCTCCGCGGCATGTGGGATCCTCCCAGACCGCGGCACGAACCCGTGTCCCCTGCATCGGCAGGTGGACTCTCAACCACTGCGCCACCAGGGAAGCCCTGGAAGGCTTTTTAAAACACAGATTGCTGGTTCCCACCCTCAGAGTTCCTGATTCAATAAATCTGGAGTAGGTCCTGAAAATTTGCATTTCTTACAGGTACAGGTGAAGCTGATGCTCTTGGTCTGGGGAACCACTGTGCTCTAGAGAAAGAAGAGCCACCTGTGAACAGAAATATATTTCCTATCTAGAATATCTCTGCCTTCTCATGGGCATATACCAAACCAAAGCTTTACTCATGTGTAGTTGATAACATCTAACCACAGGTTCAAAACCAAATACTCCCCTGCATTGGCAGTATCAGGTGAAGGAAAGGGGAAAACAGGTATCTGAAATGGATTTACTTGACTTCACAAAACTGTAATTGTGGGACCTCTTTGCTGGAGGAAGTGAGAAAGGTACCTGTCAACTCCACTGTGTTATTTAACAGTTTCTTGCAGACGTAGGGCAGTTGAGCTTCACAGGAAAAACTCTGCCACAGACCCGAGTCGGCATCCATTCTTGCACAGCTTGATCTGTCAATTATAGGTGCACTCGGCACATCTTAAACAGTAGGATTTTCAAAGAGTTAAAAGAAGGTTGGGGGCAAGGGTGGTGTTTAGAAAACATAACTTGTATTCCTAATTTTCTGCTTTTATGGGGACTCATAAAATAGTTAAAACTTTCAACTAAATTGAAATGTTTAGGCTGCAATGGACAATCGTGCTTACCTATGTCTTCTTAAATACAGGATATGAGGGGGGCGGGGGGGGGCAGGAATACTCTGATCTGTTGTAGTTAATTTAAAAAACAAAACCAAAAACCAAACCTCTGCCCCAAACCAACTTGCATGTCGTATCTTGTGGTCAGTAGCTCTTAATTTGCTACCCTACACAATAAAAATACTGATTTATGATTCTGCCATGCCTTTAAGGCTTTAAGATAAATTCTCTTTAAAGATTTTATTTACTGAGATAATAGAAAATTTATTTACTACTTATAAAATTCCATTAACTAAAATCCCCCTTTTATTGGTATTTTATTGTGCTTGTTTTTCTTATATGTATGCAGAATATTTTGGTACTGAAGTTAGTGTTAACTTTTACGTTCTACATTTGTCAGAAGCCTATGGTTTTATTTTTTAAAAAGGTATCTAAACCTTCTTTCCAGGGGGAAAAAAGGCATTTTGGCTAGTTAGTGAGTTAGGGTTTGTTTATTTAGTATAAAATTTTTTTTAAGGTCTTTTTTTGTGTATTAAAATATAACCATTATGTTGTCAGTATTTGGGTGCTGCAGCGGAAGACACCAAGAGTTTGAGGAACTATTTCCATATCAGGGTTAAGGTGCAGATGAAACACAACATGGGTCAGTCATGGACACGTCAAGTCCTCTCAGAGACACAGAATGGTTCCTGGGCCACGTAGTGGGGCTCATTCTGCTCCTCTCTAAAAATGCAGGGTCACTCTAAAGATCAGGGACAAATGCTCAGTTGCCCATGCTGGGGGTCAACTTGCCTATAATGGTATCACAAGGGTGTAGGAAAAAATATTCTTCGGAGAGGTAACCATAATAAGAGTTGTCAAGGTTTGAAATTTGTACAAGCTCTCAGGGGATGGGAAGCTCTTATTTTTTTTGAAGCTTGTGCTCTGTGCGTAGTAAGCGGAAGAGGGAGCAATTACCTGGGTCCCAGTTGAGAAAGTTTAATGGCTTGTGGTCTGACCATTCCCAGCCTCTAGCAGAGTACAGCTGATTTAAACCAATCCAGAAAATTCTCGGAATGCCTTCTTTTTCTGTAAGAATTACACATTTTTAAAAAGTGACAAAATTACCTGTTATTATCTAAGTAAGACTTAAGTTTATACTAATAGCAAAAATATCTGAAGGCCTTGATTATGAGGCAGGAACCCTGTAGGAGGCTGTCTATCCAACAAAGGCAGATGATGCTGAGAGGCAACAAAACCGCAGTCTACTGAGAAACCCAAAGGCTGCTAAGTTAATTCAATGCTGCTTTCCCATTAGCTTGTCCAATTCCCTTTCTTCTAATAAAAACAGAATTTTCTCAGAGTAGCTGTTTCACTATCTATTTTTAACCCTCTTGTACTGATATAGAAAAAGTAGTTTCCATTACATATCTAAATTTTGAAGGTCTGATTATATTCCAGACTGACAGTTTAAATTCATTAAGCACATATCATTTGCCAGGTATTAAGGACATAAAAACCAAAATGATAAAGTCCTGCCCTCACGACGATTTCAATCTAGTAGGACACAGATATGGATCCCCAAATGGTGAAGTGTAACCAGTACTGTTTCAGAAATATGTACTGAGCTAGGCAAGGGATATACAACTCTAGAGTCCAGAGGAGACATTAAGGCTGGAGATACAGAATAGAACACACACACACACAAACACTCGTGTTACAGTTGAGATGCATCATTCAAATTTATTATTTGACAACTAGATGACATTAGCATAAAAGAGAAAGAGAAGCAGAAATAATTTAAATAGAGAAGCTGAGTGCTGATATGCCACTCAGTGTGCACATGCTCACAAGCAATGGTTGCAATCATGCTTGTTGTATGGGGCCATGTGTATTAAAAAAAAGAATGTGCGAACAATTGTAAGGATTTTCACACCACTGTCAAGGAAGGCAACACCACTATTCAAGAACCTGGTAAGACTTTATCGACATCACAAAGAATTTGAAGATATTAAAGGCCAGGTAGAAGAGATAAAGCAACTAATGAAATGGTCTACAGAAGACAAGGATGATGTTGACAAACAGGAAGAGCTAACGGGTTGGAATCTCTATAAATTTGTTGAAATATTCCCAGCAATAAAACACATGATAACAGTTTCTCAATTCCTCCCAGAGAATTCTGTATGATATATTATAGTATTATATATATAATTCATGTATCTCTCTATATAAATATAAAATACAATTCTATATTACATAATTTATATATATATATTATATTATATAAATATAAATAATTCTTAAAGTATGGATTTTGTTCCATCATACATATCAGACATATCTGTTTGATTTGCATGCAGAAAACCATATCCATACTTTAACGACTCTTTGAGGGTAATTTTGACTCTATGTAATTTTTGCCTTACTTTCACACTTTACAACCCAAATGCCTAAAACAAGTAACTTCACTGGAACTGACACCTGGGAGTGGAGGAGAATCCCTGGGTAAAGCAGAAATAGCACCAGCAAAGACAAAAGTGGCCGAGAGCAGTAACCTGGACACCAACATCCAAGGGATGGGCAGGAGTCTGGGAAGAGGGTGGTAGGACAGAGGCCCAATTATCACTCCAGTAAGGAATAAATGTGAGGTTAAAAGTGAATTGTAAGGATACACTGTGCTTTCCAGGAGCTTCACTGTGAAAGATAGAGGCAGGGCTTCAGGGTCTAGGGAAAAAATTTTTAATGGTAGAAGCTTAAACAAGTTTATAGCCTATTGGGGAAGAGTCAATAGAGTGAGTGTCTATAAAAGTATAAGAGATAGAAGAAACAGTTGATGTGGATACAAAGAGCTTGGGGGAAGTAGTTAACCTTGAACGAGCTGGAGAGATAACAGTATAGATAAATTTGTAAGTGTGAGGGTGACAAACTAAGGGTCTACTTCACTTTTCTCAAGGAGATAGATGATAAGGATACTCTCTCTACTAAGGAAGGAGAAGGTGGATGCTTGGGTAGATGGCTTGAGGAGGATGTTGAAGGGAACTCTGGATTTATCCTTTCTTTTACCATGTTAGCATAAGCAAAGGCTGCCAGCACTGGCAAGGCAAGACCTTGAGGAATTACTCTAATCAAAATCTTTCTTCATTAGTAAATGTGATTGATTTTCCAGCATTCCTAAAGAAGTCCTGGGAACTATGACATATTTATGGTACTCCAGACTCAACCATACCTTGACATTCAAAATTCCTTTCATTCATTCATCTCTAACCAGCGATACTATAGAGGACCAATCCTTCCCATCTATCCCAAGTTCAATGTCCTCTTTTCCATGAAGACTTTCCAGATATCCCCCAGCAGAAAGTCTGAATAATCCTACTGCTTCCTAGGAATAATCTTATTGTTCACCTGCACACGACAAGTACACATTTACAATGGAACAAAATGACGTTTTGAGGGTGTCAGGCTCTTGTTTACTTCATCACAATGTTCTATTTGTAATCTGTATTGATGATGACTTATTCTTCACTAGAATCATAAGATTTTAAAACTGTGACTGTGTTGGTAAATTCAAATGCTCTTTATGTGTCTTGTGCCAGGTGGGTGTGATAAATTTTAAAGGCCCTAGTTGGGCAAATGCAAAGGGCAGGGATTTCTTATATGGCCTGGACAATTTGGAGCTGGATTTTTTCCTTCATAGAGTCCAGGCAAGGAATGCTATGATGCATTCCTCCAAATGCATCATTAGATTGTTTGGCAGGGCGTTGACCAATTTGAGACTCTATCAATGCCCATCTTTGCCATCAAGAATCAGATGATTGCTAGCATAAGTTCCTATATCTAATCAAATGGGCGAGTCCAATGAGCTAGATATTCTTGACTGTTCCCAACACCCCTATTCCGACATGCCCTATATTTCTATTCCTCTTCCCACAATGAGAAACTGCAGGGCCTGATAATGATCATGCATCTGGGATGAACGTCAGAAAGGCCACAGCCAGCAGGGGCCCTGACCTAGGAGTGTTCTAGCCTTGGGTCACTATCAAGGTAGTTCAAAGTGAGCAGCCCCTGAAGCCAGAGATAAATTAGAAAGAATTGAAATGTGTTGTTCCTGCTCTGGGGACTCTCAGTCCTCCTTTGAGCTCTGGGGTTGAATCTGTGGTTACAGGTCCCTGGGAAGGCCAGAGCCATAGGAAACTTGACTCTCAAACAAAATCCAGCGAGGCTGAGGAAACCAAATCCCCCACCGTAGGTCCCTGTATTAGTAAAACAAAATCAAAACAAACTAATTAGGTGCAGGGCAGGCACAAAAGAGAAAGAAAGTTATTTTAGACTGCATGGGATTTATCTTCAAGAGAGCTGATTCTGCTTTATTTCTGTCAGCAAATTCCCTAGTCCCGGGCTTCCCTGGTGGCACAGTGGTTGAGAGTCTGCCTGCCGATGCAGGGGATACGGGTTCGTGCCCCGGTCTGGGAAGATCCCACATGCCGCGGAGCGGCTGGGCCCGTGAGCCATGGCCGCTGAGCCTGCACGTCCAGAGGCTGTGCTCTGCAACGGGAGAGGCCACAGCAGTGAGAGGCCCGCGTACCGCAAAAAAAAAAAAAAAAAAAAATTCCCTAGTCCCACCTAACTACTAGCTGCAAAACCCTGAGGTCCTTTAGGAATAACATTCTCCACTATCCTCTGCGTATGTACAACTCTTATTTCCCTGACTAGATCAAGCACTTTGATCACAAAATCTCTGACTCACTTTTGTGGGCCTCACTGTTCCTAGCCCACTGTTTAACATGGTAGTTTTCAGGGAAGGGACACAATATTAATAGGGACTTCAAGAAATGTTCCAGGTGTTAAAGTACAGCTTTCTTAGGTCTTAGGAAACCAGCAATCATAATTAGGCATACTGATATCCCTAAAGGGCACTCACAGTGAAAGAGAAGCTTGGATCATTAGAAAGGGCTGTACCTATAAAATTAGTGATATGCAAAAAATGTGGGGAGTGTCTGGCCAGGGATAGGGGAAAACTGGGTCCTTTAACACATTATCTCACTTTTATGTGTTATTAAAGAAAACTGATGCATAAAGGAACCCTGCAACATTTATTCCTCCAAATGCATCATTAAATTGTTTGGTATGGTGTTGATAGTCACACTTTTGACACCTTTTTCCTTCATTGAAGCTATCAGTTTCCAAATGTTAGTATTTTGGGAGACTTAAATTTATTGGCCCTGTCTACTCTCAACAATATGTTTTGTAAGGTTTCAGCGGGGTCTGGAATAGAATTCCATTGCCAAACACTAGCCCATTATGCTTCTTTGACAGATTTCTATTCAAGACGTCTGATTATTTAAGTCCTGAACAACACAGGAAAAGGTTAAAACTATAAGAAAGAGGTCTGAATAAAGCTTAAGCCAAAAAGCATGACAGAAGACCAGCAGACTTTTTTTGAGGTTACACAGGTTTATAACATTACAGAAGTTTCATGTGCGCAACATTATATTTCAACTTCCGTATACACTACAGCGTGCTCACCACCAAATTTTAGTTTCCATCCATCACTACACAGTTGACCCCTTTTACCCATTTCACCCACTTCTCTCCCTGCTTCCCCTGATAACCATTGCTCTGTTCTCAGTATCTATGTGTTTGTTTTTGTTTGGTTTGGGTTGTTCATTTATTTATTTAAATATTTCACATGAGTGGAACCGTACAGTATTTGTCTTTATCCGTCTGACTAATTTCAGTTAACACAATACTCTCAAGTTCTCCCCATGACGTTTTTCACAGGAATAGAACAAAATTTTATATAAACAAGATTTACCTGGAGGCACAAAAGACCCCAAATAACCAAAGCAATCCTGAGAAAGAAGAACAAAGCTGGAGGTAGTCACTCTCTGATTTCAAATTTTACCACAAAGCTATAGTAATTAAAACAGTAGAGTATTGGCAGGAAAAACAGACATACAGATCAAAAGAACAGAATTGAGAGCCCAGAAATAAAGCCATGAATATATGGACAACTGATTTATAACAAAGGGACAAAGAACATACAATGGAGGAAGGATAGTCTCTTCAATAAATGGTATTGGGAAAACTGGACAGTCATGTACAAAAGAATGAAACTAGACCACTATCTTGTACCACACAAAAAAATCAACTCAAAATGGATTGAAGACTTGAATGTAAGACCTGAAACCATAAAACTCCTAAAAGAAAACATAGGCAGTATGTTCTTTGACACCAGTGTTAGCAATGTTTCTGGATATGTTTCCTTAGGCAAGAGAAACAAAAGCAAAAGTAAATAAACTGGCTTATATAAAACTGAAAGCTTCTGCACAGCAAAGGAAACTATCAACAAAACAAAAAGACAACCTACCAAATGGGAGAAAATATTTGCATGTCATTTATCCTATAAGCGGTTAATATTAAGAATATACAAAGAACTCATGCATTTCAACAACAAAAAACAAACAACCCAATTGAAAAATGGGCGGACGATCTGAACTGACATTTTTCCAAAGATGACATACTGATGGCCAACAGACATATGAAAAGATGTTCGACATCGCTAGTTATTAGGGAAACGCAAATCAAAACCGCAATGAGACATCACCTTATGCCTGTTAGAATGGCTGTTGTCAAAAGGGCAAGAAATAAAAAATGCTGGAGAGGATGTGGAGAAATGGGAACTCTCTTACACTGTTGGTGGGGATGTAAAAGTCCAGTAGACTTTCACTGATGAAAACAAAGAAAGAAAGGTATGTAAGAGGAGTAAGTACTATAGTAAAAAAGCAAGGGCTCTGGAGTTATACATGTTGATATTCAAATCCCAATTCTGGTACTTCATAGCTCTGGGATGTTGGGTATATTATTTCTCTTTTTTTTTTTTTTTTGCGGTATGCGGGCCTCTCACTGTTGTGGCCTCTCCCGTTGCGGGGCACAGGCTCCGGACGCGCAGGCTCAGCGGCCATGGCTCACGGGCCCAGCCGCTCCGCGGCATGTGGGATCTTCCCGGACCGGGGCATGAACCCGTGTCCCCTGAATCGGCAGGCGGACTCTCAACCACTGCGCCACCAGGGAAGCCCGGGGTATATTATTTCTAAACATCAATTCCTAATCTGTAAGTGGGGATAAAAATACTTGTCTTATGGTGTTGTAATGATGATTAAATTATAGTTGACTCCTGAACAATATGGGTTTGAACTATGCAGGTCCACTTATATGTCGATTTTTTTCACTAAATACATACTACAGAACTATACAATCTATGGTTGGTTGAATCTACGGATGTGGAACTGCACTCATTTATTCAAGTGTGAAGATTTTTTACCGAGGTGATCTACTCTGACTCAGCCACCTTCTCCACCTTCCTCAAGTTCTCTACCGTTCAATGTTCAAAGAGTTTAATGCTTACCTTTTTTCAAATCCCTTCACCTAGGCTTCAGGTAGCAGTTTAATCTTGCTACCTCACCTCGTTTTCTGAATATTAACCTCTCTTGGTCTCTATCATGAGATGCATTTTCAATGGACAGAATAGGATTATATTCAGTATTTTTTACTTGTGGGCTTTGGTGTTTAAGTTTAAATCCCAAGAAAAGACAAATATATGCAGAAAACAACATACCTAGATATGAAAACAGAAGGCAGACAGCACCTTTACAATCGCAGCAATTTGCTCTACCACAAGCAACTTAAACCTACCTGTAAGGTAAGCTAACTCAGCAGCACTGTTGATGCTCAGTAAGTCAGCTCCTTGATTCTGACATGAAACATAAGCTTTTTTCCAAGAAAGTGTTGCCTGAGTATTAAACTGGTAGCAACTTCCCATCTCCTCTTTCTTTTCCCAATTATCTTCACAGCCATTTTCTATTGATAAAAAGATACGTTAGTGATCATAAAGTAAGGGCACAATGTTGTCTATTACTTAGAATGCTTACAAATACTGCCATTCAATTTGCATACTTTTAGGATATGCTAAAATGGAGGCTGTCATTGTTCTACTGGACAAGATTTTGATTCTTTGGTTACACAAAAAAACTGAAGTCACAGGACAGGAAATGACTTAAGCTGGCTAAAGCTTCCACTCTCCTATCTTCTACTCTCCCTTTATCCCCATCAAGTACAATGCCATGTTTTAGCCCATGCCTACCCTCTGCCTAAAAGTAGGAGTCTTCAACTGTGCTCAACCCCTGAGCTCACTTAAAGATGGTGGCAGACTGCAGAGGGATTTGCTCATGGCCTGCAGTGAAACCACTGGATGTGCATGTGTGTGTGTTTAGACATGCTGCTTAAGTGCCCAAGATTTAAAGCCTAGTGATACCTTATTTGGGAAACTCAGTCCATTTTCTCCTTAATATTTTAATAGATGATTTAATATATGACAAATATCATATAACTAACATTATACATGCATTGTATATCTATATGTACATATATATGTGCATATATGTGTTTATAAACATACATATATGCATGTGAACATCATTTTCTTTAACAAATATCTAAAAAGCATGTATAATTTCAGATGAAGAACCTTCAAGCTCTTTCTGGGACAAGGTTTGTAGGTCTTCATACAACCAGTTCAAATATATACTCACAGCCTCCTATGGGCTCCCAACAAGAGGAGAAAACCAACATAACTTATGTCAAGTGTATCCCAGGTTTCACTTGGGGTTTTTCCAAAGGGTCTCCCATAACCAGTCAAACTTATGGACTCTCAAGCTGGAAGGCCCCTTAGAGATCATTTTGTGTAATGTCTTCATTTCACAGATAGGAACAAAGATATAGGGGTGTCTGTGGCAAAGCTATAACCAGAGTACTGTTGTCTAAGTCTGGTGTTGTTGATCTTCTGAATGGCATACACTGCTTCTTCAGCCACTTCTGAATGTCCTAAATAACAACAGAGGTTGTTGTGACATTTGGTAAAAACAAAATAGGTGGATTTGCAAGTGCATTGCCTAAAGGTTCTTTGTTACCACTAAGGCCAACACTTGTAAATCTGGAAACTTTCAGCAAGATGGCAGTGTGTTTGCTATAAAATACAGTCTCCATGGTTTGGCAGTCCTCAGGTTTGAGAAACTCACAATCTTGCTTCTTCTGTAGAAAGGGAGTCACATGAATGCACTGACAATCTCCCATCCATCCAAAGTATGCTAAAGGCACCAAGACCCATGTCAAGGCAGCAAGGTAGAATGGGATAAATACACAGGGGAATAAGGGTCAGGAATCCTGGGATCTCCACCCGGCTCCACACAAATATGGTCTGACCCAGACAGGCTATTTCATCAACCAAGGTCTGCTGCTCCTCACCTGAGAAATGAGGGTTTGCTCTGGATAACCTCTAAGCTCCCTTTCACAATCCCTAAAGTTTCTGATCCAGACTACAGCAAGATTTAAAGGAAACTGGTGTCTGGTTGACCAAAACCTGCTCGTTATCAATTATAGCTGAAGTAAATAATGGCTTTTTATCTTTCAGTAGGTTCTAAGTGTTGAAGAGCCTGTGCCTCTACCTAGAAAAGTAATTCTCAAAGTGTGGTCCCCAGACCAGCATCATCTGGGAACTCACTAAACTGCAAATTCTTGGGCCCCATTCCAAATCCACCAAATTACAATTTCTGGAGGAGGGCCCCAGAAATCTGTATTTTAACAAACTCTCCAAGTGATTCTGTTGCAACCTGAAGTTTGAGAATCATTGGCTCGATATAATTTCTTCAAGTTGCTTAGGACTCTGCATTTTGAAGCTCAGCTTCCCTTAAGGAGAGCTGAGCTCTGTTGGTGGTATTACTAATACCACCAGATTGACTACTGAATAAGGCAGGATGGTACAGTTGTTTGAGGCAAGGACTTCAGAGCCAGATATCCTGGGTTTGAATCCTAGCTCTGAAATTTATTAGCTATGTGACCTTAGGCAAATGATTTAATTCCCCTGTGCCTCACATTGCTCATCTGTAAAATGGTGATAAATAATGGTACCTACTTTACAGAACTGTGTGAGGATTAAATGAGTTAAGAAAGGCTGAATGCTTAGAATAGTACCTGACACTCAGCAGGGCCAAATAATAACTATTACTACTTTAAGTAATAACTATTACTACTTTAAGTAATAACTATTACTACTTAGGCCTGGAGCTTTTTCCTTTCTATTTACTGTAGATTCTTTTAACTTATTGCCCATTAAAAAATATTTCTTAGGCACCTATCACATGTCAGGTACCATGATCCCCTGTAATTCTCACCAGATTATCAAGAAAATATGTCTCAGTTATATACCGGATAGTGACGCAGCTGCTGCTTTAGTCTCTCTTTCTAAAGAACAATGAATATTTTAGCACACCCTGAAGAGTTTGCTTCAAGTAAGAAGCAACTAGAAAAAATGCTTTGACCAACGTACAGGTACAGCAGAGGGAACAACGTCACCAATTTTGAGAGGGATAGGGATATCTGTCTCTTGTTCGCTGCTCTTTACTCAGGCCACAAACATACTTAAGTCTCCATCATCTGAAAAGAAGCTTCCTCAGTCCACTATCACCCAGCTTCTTTGAACACTAGTTTTTTGGAAACTGCTCTATTAAAGGCCAACAGCAATTTCCTGACTGCTGCTGCCTGGTCCATTTCCCCTTCCTAAGGTATCTGTGGGTATAGAACACTTCCTCATCCTTTGTCTTCCATCACAACATCCTGTCTTGGTTTTCTTCCTGGCCTACTTCTGAAAGTAAGTTCTTAGCCACACACGACTTCTCTCTCTTTCCTCAAATATATACCCCTTCTCTAGGATATTTGTTGCCGTCATTTTTGAGTCACGATGGACCCTTCCTTCTCCCTTTTGCCTCATAGGAATGGTATCCTTTCCTTTGCACATATAAAGTTTACCAGCCCATACATACCTGGTTGTAAGCAGATGCCCCACTTTTGATCATATTCATAATTTAAGGTGGTTGCACACCATGGCCCACTGCGATCTCCATCATGAAGGCACTCATGATGCCAGGTCCCATTAACTAAGAATGGAAATTCACAAGGTCTCCCATAGGAGTTCCCATCTCTAGTATAGATCTCTGTGGGTTGGGGAGAAAGTAGAGGAAAGAAGAGTTAAAAACTGGATAATCAGCTTTAGTTAACTAATTTCTAAAACTGTTTTGAAAGAAAGATTATGTTTTCACATGTATGAGAATATAGTATCTGGGTAGGCTGCACAGTGTGGAGATTCAGAGCATGGATGCTGGCTCCCCCACTGATCATCTGTGCGTCTCTGGGCAGGCTCTCCAACCTCTATCAGTCTCAGTTTCTGCATTTGCAAATTAGAAATAATGATATGGGGCTCATAGGGTTGTTCATGAGATTCTATGAGATGATCCATGTAAAGCTTCATAAACTGTGATGCGATGAAGAGCTAAAAGATTCCAGCTTTACCAAGTAAGGATCAACTGACTACTGCGGGTAGCAGAGTACTTCACCAGAAGGGGTGCCCCGCTTGAGATTAAACTTACACTCTTTTCTTTAGTAAGAGTGAGGCTAGAAAAATACCTTGGAATCACTGAGGCTGGTTGTGGACTTTGAAACTAACTGTACAGTTAGAGAGGTGCACAAATAGCCCTGTTGTTTACAGTCTGGTGGTAGAACTGAGGCTGTGCATTTTGAGGAAGGAGGAGGAAGGGCTGCTGAGTTTCTCAGCAGTCTCTTGGAGAGGGCAGGACATGGTATTTCAGGTTATGAAAGAAGAACCAGCTTCAGCCAGGCAGTCATGGAACCAGCTGGTGACCAGCAAGGTAGCAGAACTAGCTTTTCCTTTTAACAATTTCCTCTGGTACACAGAGAGGAACTGAAAAATTATTCTAACCTCAAATATGTCTGGAAATGCTGGAGGAAGCGCTAAATACTTATGTTGATAACAGTTCTTTTGGAGAGGTGTCTTGTAGAACAGCTAACCCTGTGACTCTTTCGCTCACTTTTTTCCATAGCCTTAATTTGTTTAAAACCGTGGTTGTTACCAGATCAAATAATGACTATTAGGTAAAGCATAGTAATCAGATCTTAGCATCATTTACCAGGCTATTAGGGTCCCTCAAAATGTCTCATAGATTTGCTTGAAAGTGTGCTTAAGGTAGAATTTGATTCCATATCCTTTATTATTCTCAAATGTTCATTTAACTTAAGTGTGAGACAATTTGACAGTTCAGAATGTATTAAGCAGCAGTACAGCAAAAGGAAGAGTAATCTAGATGCTTTTACTTGCAAACAATCTTTTAAGGGACATTGGTTTTGTTTTCCTCTGACATATAAATGGTTTTGAACAGTGTACTTTTGTTAAAGAGTAATTTGACCTTATATTTTATAAGGATTCTGCTTATTAGCATGTTTTATTTTTAACCATACCAAAACTCCCAATAGCTCGTGACCGATTTCTCTTCCCAAATTACAGCACTTAAAAGGAGAGTCCCTGAGCACAATGACTATCATTTGTAGAAACATCAGGGGTTTTTTGTAAAACCTTTTGTTTCTGTAATACGAAGTACTTTCACTTGTTCTTTCCCATAAGCCCACAAGATCAGTAGGGCAAGTATTACACTTGTTTGTGAAATCCCCATTTTTGCAAAGTTAAGTGAAACATTCAGTCATTCAGCTGTGACAGGGATGAGAACTGACTCTCTGATTAGAGTCCTTGACATGTAAGGACAACTTGTGACATCAATGGCTGCTTTCTCAGGTTCCAAGTTAGTGTCATAGCTCAAAGCTGGGCTTCAATTTAAACGCTCTCCTGTTCACAATATGCTTTGAAGAAGGATAACATGGAACAACCACCACAAGAGCAGCAGCTAAATAAATTATGCTAACTACTAAGAGTTTTTTTTTTTAATAGATCTTTATTGGAGTATAATTGCTTCACAATACTGTGTTAGTTTTATTCTTGCACATTGTTCGATGCTACTGGACCTCTTAAGTCCCAAGCGTCTCCTCAGAGACACAGGCTTTCTTGAGAAGAATCTTCTCTGAATGTATGAATTTATGGTGATGGCGGCCTTAACACAACAGCTTATTCTATGATAGGCACAAATTTGTGAGATGAGATGCTTATATGGAAAACTAACTTTTTTCTTTTTTTTTTTTCTGGCCACACGGCACTGCATGCGGGATCTAGTTCCCCGACCAGGGATCGAACCCGTGCCCCCTGCATTGGGAGCATGGAGTCTTAACCACTGGACTGCCAGGGAAGTCCTGGAAAACTAACATTAATCTCTTTGGTAACACAAGACAAAATAGTTTCAATGTTTAGAGAGCTTGGCAGGCTTCTAAGTTGCTTCCTCTGCATGATTCACCAAACATTCAAAACTTGAAGACTGCTAGTGAGGTCAAGATATCTTAATGATATAAATGCATACCTGGATGCTAGTTCAGGGCAATTTATTCATAAAATTTATACAGCTAAAATTTTTCTCTGAGAGAAACATGGCTCACACAGGATGGGGGTCGCATCACAGTTTATGAAGCTTTACATGGATCATCTCATAGAATCTCATGAACAACCCTATGAGCCCCATATCATTATTTCTAATTTGCAAATGCAGACTTTTCAACTACTTAAGGGTTGAGGGCTGAAGAAAAGGAAAATCCCATCTCTGATTCTCTAATATTTCCCGTAACAGCAGAACCTGACATCTCAGAAGCTGCTGCATCTTCACTAGGAAACAGAAAGAGGTTCCCCTAGAAGAAAAAATTGTGCAGACAACAAGAAGAATGGGAGGCCAAATTTAGCTTAAGAGGAAAATCTCTGTAAAGCTATGTAAATGTACAAAGAAGAGCACAGATAATAGTTAAGACTTAGATAATTAAATATATATACATACATATATGCACCAACATTTGATGTAAGTTAGAGCAACATAATGAAAAAAAGATTTGCTTGGGTAATTTACATTTAGAGGTTTAAAAAATGAATCTACTCTTTCTTTTCAAACTCAGAAATTTGTTATAACTGAGTCTCTAGACTCAGAACAAAGTTCATGATCAGCTCCCCCAAAGGCAACAAAGACAGTTTCAGACTTACGGTGGTTTGATTTATGATTTTTCAACTTTGTGATGGTGTGAAAGCGATACTCATTCCATGAAAACCGTACTTTGAATTTGGTCTTTCCCTGGGCTATCAGTACATGGTACAATCCTCTCTCATGATGCTGGGCAGCAGCAGCCACAGCTCCCAGTCAGCCGCACGGTCATGAAGGTAAACAACTGACACACACCACTCTGTTTTTCACTTTCAGTACAGTATTCAATAAACTACATGAGACATTCAACACTTTATTATAAAATAAGCTTTGTGGTAGATGACTTTTCCCAACTGTAGGCTAATGTAAGTGTTCTGAGCATATTTAAGGTAGGCCAGGCTATGATGTTCATTAGAAGTGTATTAAATGCATTTTTGACTTATGATATTTTCAACTTATGATGGGTTTATAGGGACATAATAACCCCACTGTTAGTGGAGGAAGATCTGTACTCATATACTTATTTTTGGAAGCAAGTGAGGAAAAAGTCCACTCTTAAAATGTTGAATCATAAATACAAACATCAAAGTGTGATAGCCATGCCAAAAATAAAAGTAAAGCCCGCAAGACTCTTAAAGTTTTTCCATTACATCCAAATCTGCAGACAAGAAAAAATTCATTTCCTTTTTTTTTCCTTTCTCTTTCTTCCTTTTTAACTTAGAATAGGTTCAACTTTACTAGATCATTTGACTTTTATCCTGTGTAGAGGACTTCCTGATACTCTAACATTTCCTGTTCTCTGGAGTTCAGGATGTAATCATAGGAAGTACATATGCTCAGGCTTCGGAGAGATTTCGAATCCCAGGGTGCCACAGAATGGCTGCAAGACCTCTGACAAGGCACCTAACCTGTCCTAGCCTTGCCTGTTAAAGGGAGCAAATGGCACTGACGTCGGTGTCTGGAACTAGACACCAGCTCACTCCCCTCACAAGTGTAGGACTCTCCTTGTGGCCAGTGTTACATGCTCAAGGCCACTTTCACCAAATACAGCAGCAAGTGAGTCAAAGTGCCTCTCCAGTACTCACCATGGTAAGGCTGGGCACAGAGGTTTTCCCCTGAGCCTCCTTTTTTCCAGACATCAGATGAATTGGTACTTGCTATGACGTGTCCACCCTTCAGGGTCAACCTGTACTGGGCAGCTCCATACAGAAAGCGGTGCTCACATTTCCACCACAGCATGACATTGGAGTCACAGCTGAACATTCTCAAGGAATCCACGGGTTTGGTAATGTCCAGGCCAAGGCACTTCTGGGATTGCAAATGAAAGAGTCGATGCTGGGACACCCACTTCCACAACATGTCCTTGGTTTCATCACAGTCCTTTGCTACTATCCAGTCATTCAGTGGTGTGATGCACTTGCCTGTGTTTTCATTAACGATGGTGAATGAATCACTACCTGAGACAAGACAGGCAGGAAAGACATTTCAGGATTCTGAATTATGTGGTTGACATGCCTTGGCCCCTGTTTGCTAAGGAGAGTCTGAGCACCCCTGGACTGTTAACACACTCCAAGCTGTATAAACTGTACTGTTCTACACAAGGTCGGAGGACAGTGAGAGCCAGAGAGGCAGTTCAGTGTTGTGTGAGAGCATGGGCTCTGGAGCCAGTCTGCCTGGGCTTATAGCTTGCCTCTGCTACTTACCGGCCATGTGATCAGGACGTTATTTACCTGCTGTGCCTCAGCTTCCTCCTTTGTAAAACAGTACTTCATAGGGTAGATGTGAGGATAAAATGAGCTCATACATGCAAAGCACTTAGAATAGTACGCATATTTGTTATTGCCATTCAGTGAACTATTTCTCTCCCTTATTTAATAAGATGAAGAAGCTCCTTAGTTTTCATCTTCTTTAGATAAGTGACCTGTAGTCAATGAAAAATATCCTGAGCTTATTCAGGACTGCAATTCTGTCTTGCTTACACTTTGGCTACTACAGCAGGGTAAATTATTATATGACATTAATGTGTCTGAGAGGAAATAGAGTAGAAGTAGAATAGTGGGATAAAAGGATGAGAGGAAATGGTGGCCCGGGTTCTGATGGTAAGGGGACCTAGGACAAGCTCCACTGTTGAACCTCCAGGAAGGTGACAGGATGCCCCTGGGGAGGGGATGTGGGGACTGACCACCTGGATCACCCGGGAAGGTCAAACCTGAGCTCCAGAAATCACCTGAGCCACAGGATTCAAGACCCAGTAGGTTTGGACAACGGGAAACTCAGAAGTAATCAGTGTGAGCTGAGGGCAAAGGGAGGGATCTCCCTGAATGCTTCCCTGGCAGTTATGCATGAGCTGGGGAAGACCTCAGCAGTGACAGAAACTGAATTTCTGTTAATCTGGTAGAGTGGGACCTCAGAACAAAACTTTATTTGATTTTATGAAAATAAAGTAGTACACTGCTTCTTGCACACCTGAGTTTGTGGAGCAAGAGTCATATCTGTTACAGCAAACCACAATTAAACAATTTGGTCAGTGCTTTTACAAAGAAACATTTTTTTTTTTTTTTTTTTTTTTTGCGGTACACGGGCCTCTCACCGTTGTGGCCTCTCCCGTTGCGGAGCACAGGCTCCGGATGCGCAGGCTCAGCGGCCATGGCTCACGGGCCCAGCCGCTCCGCGGCATGTGGGATCTTCCCAGACTGGGGCATGAACCCGTGTCCCCTGCATCGGCAGGCAGACTCTCAACCACTGCGCCACCAGGGAAGCCCGACACAGAAACATTTTTGAAGGTATAGCACAGAACCTCACGTTGGTGAGGTGAAATAGTTTAGACAAACGTAAGCAATCTTTGTCAATGAACCAAAGGGTTCAGCAGAAGCAGCTGTAAAATTTTAGTTCCCAAAAGGCACTTTCATTTTGATACCAGCTTCACATTCAGTGGTTTTTTACTAACACTAAACACCTTTTCTAATAGTAATTCACAGACTTGCAGAGTTAAAAATTCTCACACTAAGGCCTTGAGGGGAAATTTCACCTTGCAAATAACAACTATAAAATTAAGTCCAATTCTAGTTTGAACTTTGGACGGAAGTTTTGTTTTAAATAGCAGTAGCAGCACCAAGAGAAACAACAGGAACAACAAGAACAAAATCCTCTAAAACTTTATTTCTGCTTTCAAGTCGGTATTTTAAAATACTGCCTAGGGTTGCAGCTAGATCTGTTTGGATAGCAGCTTCCATCCCTCACTCTTCTTTGACATCACTCTGCCATTCTCTATTTTGTGGGCACAGTTTGGAAGGATAGTTTAAAAAAAACAGAAAATGTACTATTTTAGAAGATTATCAGACCGTGATGTGCCTCTTTCCCAACCTATTCCCTCTCACTTCTCCTGTGTTCCAAAGTATCAGGAATTACCGCAGAAAAAAAGATGTCTGCTTCTGCAGGAGAGTGGGCGGTGGCCAGCCCTGCTGGAACCTTCCCCTCTCTTGCCCTATAATCTCCCTGCACTTTATAATCTTTCCTGGGCACTTTGCTCTGTGCCTTTTGACCCCGGCTTTGCCTACCTTTGCAATCTGGAGTTCTAGATTTTCCAAGTTGCCTTTGCAGAATGCAATGGATTAGCTACAGCTCTTAGAATAGTGGAAGGAGCAGTGGAATAAGGAGTTAGGGTCCTAGACTGAAGACTTACCTCTGCTCTTGGTTAGCTGGGAGACCTTGGGGAAGTCAATTAATCTCCCCAGGGTCTTCTAATCTCCAAATGTAAGATGAAAGCAGTGGATATAAGAAATCTAAGTCACTTCCAGGACTAACATCCTATGCTTCTACTAACTGAGTTTTTCTAGCCTTGTAGGCTTTACAGGTCTGTGCTAAGTTCATTGCATATTGTTCTTAAACACATATCCACAACTTTATTATGTCATGCTAGTAGAATTTTAGGTCATTTGAATTCCATCTGTATTGGGCATGTGCACTTAAGTGACAGTGCTGCTTTATAAGTATTCTTTAGAAGAGAAAAAAAATTTAACCTTTCCCATTTACTGTATGTTTAACTTTTAGGTTAACACCCATGGACTTAACAAGCTTGCAGGACCTCTGAAAGACTACAGGAGAGGTGTGGAGTAGCTACATTGAAGAGGAATTGCCAAGCTTCTTACCTAATCGCAAACATCTATGATTATAGATACTTGCCTCATTCTAAATCTGCCTTTTACCCAAGTATGTAATACCAATGCTTGACACCTATAGTGATCACTTAGCAAATACATTAATTATTGATATGATTTAAGGAAACTTGTTATTGGCCTTCATACATGATGTATGTGTAAGCATTCGTACATAATACATAACCTAGGGAGAGTCTTGTACTCATGATATTTTCCCCTGTCTTTCTTTACCCTTAAGAAGAAGCTGTTCAGTCTGCCCCAGTCTTGTGATCCTATTGGGAGGGTAGGTTGAAGAGTGGGAAGAGGGACTAAGAAAGTGCGAAAATAATTTATTTAGAAAATTTGTTAAATAAGGGTCTATGACATATATCAGAAATGTATTACACTTTGAAAAGGTGATTGCAGAGCAATTTATAAAACAGATTCTTTATTGATAGCCTTATATTGCATCTTGTTCACTTTATACTGGCCCTAAATGGAATTTTAATATTTACCTACAAATACAATATGGGGACAAGTCTAAAAGACAGAGGCTGATGAAAAGAAGCCTCAACACCTCTAGCAGCACTTTTTAACATTTCATTTTATATAAACGTTTTACTGGTGTTTGAGAGGAAATGGCTACATAGCATTATCATAATTGAAACTGAATTTTTAGACCATCACAGGAAAACTATTTCTTATTGTCTGATTGTGAAGTAACTCCTTTGTTACAAGCCCTAAACCAAAGAGTTCTGCACATTCCAAAGAGAAGCTGGACCTCAACATTTTGTAACCACAGACAAATGGAGAAGAGATGGCTTGGGAAGGCAAGAAGGATGAAGACTGCAGCTTTTTTAGTTTCAGGGGAACTTCCACAGGCCACACTGTTAAGCATTTTGTGGAGTTGCTACCATGTGTGCACAGAGTGTACACTAGGAGAGACTCAGAAGTCTGGATTTGCCAGTTCAAAAACAGGTCCTCCGGCGTGCAGCAGCGGAGACCCAAGCCAGCCAAAAATAAATAAATAAAGCCAAAACAAACAAACAAACAAAACACAGGTCCTGAAGTGACAGCTGGGTCCACATCAGTGTACCAGCAGTCAGAAAGTCATGGGGTTCAGACTGGGTGGTGTGGGCTGGTGAGAACCTCAGAAGTCCCTGAAGAATTAGTTTACTTCAAGCTGTTGGCTCTCTAAGGAGGCAAAAAAAGTTAACTAAGCAATTGGCATTTTCCCAAGGACACAGAGGTACTCCTCCAGCATCTGAGCAATGGAGACCACCTGCGCAAACCTAGCTGCGTACATGTGATGAAGCGCACGCCATCACCAGCATCATGAAGCTGGCATACTGCCAACAAGCTACCCAAGTGGCTAGGGTTTCAAAATTCCAGCGCTTCCCTTAATAGGGCCACAAGTCTGGTCTGATGGTGTGTGTAAGCTGATCAGAGCAGCTGCTCAAGGTGGGGAAGGATGCAGGAAAACAAATACCTGCGAGGACTTAGTGCAGGAAGAGTGGCGTTAATCTGGTGCTCTTTGCTTTGGGTTAATGAGAAAGGCCAGGGATTGCAGAGACTGCAAAAATTAAGGAAGTCCTGAGTTCTATGGGGGAGACAAAACAGATAAGACTAAAGCAAATGTAGATGGAAACCAAGAGTATAGTGATTGAAAGGCTAGTGTTTTTTTTGTTTTGTTTTGTTTTTTGCGGTATGTGGGCCTCTCTCTGCTGTGGCCTCTCCTGTTAGGGAGCACAGGCTCCGGACGCGCAGGCTCAGTGGCCACGGCTCACGGGTCCAGCCGCTCCGCGGCACGTGGGATCCTCCCGAACCGGGGCACGAACCCGTGTCCCCTGCATCGGCAGGTGGACTCTCAACCACTGCACCACAGGGAAGCCCGCTAGTGTGTTTTGACTATAGTTAGTCTCTGCGGTGAAAATTTTCTCCATGGGGGCAGGCAGAATAGAATTCTCACAGCAGTAAAGGCCTTTTGGTAGTTTCCAACATGGAGGATCAAAGAACACAGAAGTGTGAATCAGAACAGGGTCAACTAAAAAGTTCTTGATGTAGATAAGATGATGCCACTCATACTCTGAACAAACTATAACTCAGACAGTGACTTAGTTTAGCTGCAAAGAAAGTAAATGCCACAAGCAAACTGAAGCTTTTCAAAAGCTTTTTCAAAAACTCCCTCGACCATCTTTTACTTCCTCATCTAGACAGGATGACGGAAATGATAGGTGGGGACGGCTCACTGATTGCCTATTCAGCAGCCAGACTAAGAAACAAAATCCTCAGCACACCTTTGGCCAAGGCAAAAAGAGAAAGTAAAAGCACACTCCGGGTGCTGCGAAGGGGTTGGTGGGGAAAGCACTGCCCAGAGCATCAGCGAAGGGTGTCTGATACTGGTCCTGCTTCTAGAGTGACAGGCAGGAGGTCTCCGGGCAAGCAACCTGAGCTCCACCGCGGGACCACCGGCCTCTGGGGTGGGGCATGGGGCGGTCGTCTGGAGCTGATAAGCCAAGTAGAAGAAACGGTCGCTGCTCGAAGCACTGGGGGAGGGCATCATAACAGAGTCACGGCCATGGTCACTGTAGGAGACATGGCTTTTTGATGTGCACCATGAGCGCAGTGAAGTCAGGGAATCGTTACTCATTCTGGCGCTGTGGGTGGAAAGCTCCTCTTGACATTGAGTGGCCAAGGTGACCAAGGGACGAAGGAGGGGCGAGATGGGCGGGATGGGGCTTGGGGGTGGTGGTGGTGTTAAGGAGCCCTATACTCTAGGAAAGCAAGATTTTAGAGGAGAGAGGACGAGGAAGGAGCGGGAGCCTCGTTCTGAAAAGACTCTGGGTGCCTCCCCTACGGTGGACTCCTCGCCCTCAGCACGAGAAAAGCACGGCGCTCCCACGCCCCACCCCGCCCTCCTCCGGGACCCCGGGGGCTAATGGAGCTGCTTCTCCCCGGACCTCCCTTCGGCTCACTTGTCCGGCTCCAGCCCTGAGCAAAGCAGAGGTGACGTGACCCCGCAGCGCAGCCCTAACCCGAACTGAGGAAAGTCAGCCGGCCTGGCAACGTCGAGGTCCCTAGCCGGCCGGCGAGCGGACGCGCCCGCGGTTACCTGAGCGGCCAGAGGGCTCCACCAGACCGAAGCACGGGAGGAGCAGCACGAGCAGCTCCGCCGCACGGAGAGGGGTAGCCCTGCGCGTCCTCATCCTGAGCCGGCTCGGGCGGGTCGGTCGAATCCTCGGGGGCACTCGGCACCCAGCCCTCCCGGTGCGCGAAGTCAGCCCCGCCAGCGTCTTCGCCCCTCGCTTCCCCGGGCGCTCCGGACCCGCCCCCGCCGCCCTTGGCCAATCGGATCAGCACGTCCTCGGTCCCGGGGCGTGGCGGGGGGGGGGGGCGGTGCGGATACAAGGCGGGAAGACGATGCGTAAGGAGCTCTGCGCACCTGCGAAGGGCGGCCCCGCGAGGAGGCGGTTGGTGAGTGCCAGGCCAGAGGGCAGAGCGCCGCCCAGACTAACGGATGAGGGGGTCCTGCGCCCCGCCGCTCCTTCAGTAAAGTTGAGGAGACGCGGCCCTTGCTGGGACTTGGCACTGCCCTGGTGGGTGGTCATTTTAGGACCTTGCTTTCTGCCTAGCGCTCTTCAGTCAGGCATGACTTCTTCCTATTGCGCTGTTGACCTGGGAAGGCACCCACATCCCCTCGTACCCCAAAGAGGGAAATGTGCATCCATCCTGTTACAGCTGCGGTCGAGCCAAAGAATTCAGTCGTCCTTGGCAATGTCTTGCGTATTTTGAAAGTGCAAACAAAGGTGAGGTAATGGCACAATGAGGCTCGACCCACAGTTAAAGAATTAAAAGCAAGAGCTATTCGAGTGACCCTATAATACTTCCAAGGATGATTAAGCTTTATAACCATTTGGCTTTTGCAAGTAAGCTCTTTTCTTAATAATTAAACAGCAACAATAATAATCCAGTAGAAATGTGGAAGTCTGCATTCAAAACTGGTAATTGTGAGAGTAGAATTTATCCTCAGCCTGTGGGAACCACCATCATTATAAATAGGGTGATCTAAGTTACCTGGATATGAATGTCCTATATTTTTAAACCCGTGTTTACTGAGCACATGGTGTGTGCCGGGGATGGCCTCCCTCCCTCCCTACAGGGTGAATTCTTCCAGGAGGAGGTGATTAGGAAGTTTACCTTTTCTGATGCCAACCACCAAGGCTTGGGTGATGGCTCCCAAAGCTCCCTTGGCCCTGTTCTCTCCCCAGGCCCCTGCCTTTCGGTTCAGTGTATATATTGAGCACCTGTCAGCACAGGAACTGGGCACTTCCCAGGATGAGATGAAAGGAGGACACCCTGCCCTCTCCAGCTTACTGAGTACTGGGGGAGAGTGAGGCACACACAGTAACTCAGGGCAGAATGAATGGGGAGACTCCACAAAGCTTCAAGGAAGGCAACACCTCAACTGGGCCTTGAAGAATGGGTAATGGGTAGGCATTTGACCAGGCATAGCTGGTGGGAGGAAAATACTGACAGAACGGAGGCAGGAAAAGGCAAAGCAGTTTCAGAAGACAGTCAAGAGTCCCGTGTGGCCACCCTGCAGGGTGCAGGTGCGTATTGAAAGAAGCTGTCATGCAGGCCTAAGTGGAAATGACAGCAGAAAGGTGAGATGTGGCTATTTTGTGAAATGCCTTGAACATGATATTAAAGACTTTGACTTAATTCTGTAGGGAATGGGCAGTGGCAAGTTCTGGGTAAGACAATCTGCTACTGCTCTGATTCCCTCCACTCCTGTGGCTGCTTACCTTTCTGATCCTGCCCAGCTTGGAGCTCCTTGACAGCAGTGATCTTTTCTTCTTCATTAACAGAACCAGGCCTGTCCCAGAGTGAGCTCTCGATAAATATTAGTTTACTTAATTAATGAGTGCCTAAAGCTGCTACCTTAGCCTAGGGCAGCATGAGCTCTAGCTTGCATTGTATTGCAATAGTTTCTCAATTAACCTCACTGCCAACGGCTGTTAGCCTCTCAGGAAAGTGAAGGCTCCTAAACACGGTCTGAGACGTGCCGCCTTTCCTTCACTCACACCCTTTTAGTGCTACTTGCTTATAGCAGGGGTTCCTAAATGGGAGTTCAGGGGGATTGTGAACCCCTGAAATTGTATGCAGCTTTATGAATGCTCTTTCTTTCTTTCTTTCTTCCTTTCTCTCTTCCTTCCTTCCTTCCTTCCCTCCCTCCCTCCCTCCTTTCTTCCTTCCTTCCTTCCTTTCTCTTTCTTTCTTTCTTTCTTTTCTTTCCTTCCTTCCTTCCTTTCTTTCTTTCTCTTCCTTTCTTTCTTTCTTATGAGGAGGGGTTCAAGGCTTTCATGAGAGTCTCAAAGAAGGCCATTCCTTCAAAGAAGGAAGAAAATTCCATGTAAGATAAAGCAAGCCCCTCTACGACCCCACTCTTTATCTTTAATTACTTTCCTATGTCACTCCTTGATTCAAGCGACCTAAATGTCTTGCCTTTTCCTATCTCTGCCCATATGTTTATATTTTCCCCTATCAAGAATTCCTCTTTTCCCCCATCCTTGTCTTAGTTCCACCTTTCCAGTTAAGGCCCTGCTCAAATCTCATATTTTATATAAAATGTTTTTAAGACAATCTCTAACCTTTGGGGATTCCTTCCAATCATTGGTAGAAGGTACATTCTGTTCCCTTGGTAGTGCTACCTCCTGCGGCTCTTTTTTCTGTAAGTACATGTGCATTGACATTCCACCTAGGTTATAGATCCTAAATAAATATTTATTGTCTATGGTGACAGTAGAAAGCAGTGTATCATTTAAGCCTCAACTTGAATGTCACTTCCTCAAAGAAATCTTTCTTGACTCTGCAGGCTAGGTGAGCTTCCTCTGTGACAGGTTCTCAGTGCATGCCACACTTTGTCTTGATAGCACTTAGAACAGCTGGATTAAATAATTATGTGCCTGCTCGTTTGTTGAATGTCTGTCTCCCTCCCCAGGCCATAGGACCCATGAATGTGGTGACTGTATCTGTTTTAGTCACTTCTATGTTCGCAGTACCTAGCCCATGAGTTGCTGGATGGATAAAAGAATAAATACGTGGTAAATGCCTCATAAATGGTGCAGGCATCAGGAGGTCTAGGTATTTAAAAGAGGGAGAAATCAGGGTGAAAGTGAGGGTCTGCAGGCCTTGATCTTCCCAGACCAGGGCGTGAACCCATGTGCCCTGCACTGGCAGGTGGATTCTTAACCACTTCACAACCAGGGAAGTCCCATTTCTCTACTATTTATTACTATTATACTCATTGTGGAAACTGAAACAACACAGACAGTATCAACAACTTGACCATGGTCAGTAGCCATAAGTGAAGATACCAAGAATTTGCATGAGTGTGCGTGGTTGTTACTATTATTTTATTGCCAGTTATAATTAAGGAGAGGGAGTATGAACTTTTAGGACCCCTGAAGTCATGTTTGTTTTTTCTTTTTTAACATCTTTATTGGAGTATAATTGCTTTACAATGGTGTGTTAGTTTCTGCTGTACAACAAAGTGAATCAGCTATACATATACATGTATCCCCATATCTCCTCCCTCTTGAGTCTCCCTCCCACCCTCCCTATCCCACCTCTCTAGGTGGTCACAAAGCACGGAGCTGATCTCCCTGTGCTATGCAGTTGCTCCCCACTAGCTAGCTATTTTACATTTGGTAGTGTATATATCTCCATGCCACTCTCTCACTTCGTCCCAGCTTACCCCTCCCTCTCCCTGTGTCCTCAAGTCCATTCTCTACGTCTGAGTCTTTATTGCTGTCCTGCCCCTAGGTTCTTCAGAACCTTTTCGTTTTTTAGATCCCATATATATGTGTTAGCATAGGGTATTTGTTTTTCTCTTTCTGACTTACTTCACTCTGTTTGACAGACTCTAGGTCCATCCACCTCACTACAAATAACTCAATTTCATTTCTTTTTATGGCTGAGTAATATTCCATTGTATATATGTCCCACATCTTCTTTATCCATTTCATCTGTCAGTGGACACTTAGGTTGCTTCCATGTCCTGGCTATTGTAAATAGAGCTGCAATGAACATTGTGGTACATGACTATTTTTGAATTATGGTTTTCTCACGGTATAGCCCACTAGTGGGATTGCTGGGTCATATAGTAGTTCTGTTTTTAGTTTTTTAAGGAACCTCCATACTGTTCTCATAGTGGCTGCATCAATTTACATTCCCACCAACAGTGCAAGCGGGTTCCCTTTTCTCCACACCCTCTCCAGCATTTATTCTTTGTAGATTTTTTCATGATTGCCATTCTGACCCATCTGAAGTGATACCTCATTGAAGTTTTGACTTGAATTTCTCTAAGGATTAGGGATGTTGAGCATCCTTTCATGTGTTTGTTGGCAATCTGTATATCTTCTTTGGAAAAGTGTCTATTTAGGTTTTCTGCCCATTTTTGGATTGGGTTGTTTGTTTTTTTGATATCGAGCTGCATGAGCTGCTTGTATATTTTGGAGATTAATCCTTTGTCAGTTGCTTCATTTGCAAATATTTTCTCCCATTCTGAGGGTTGTCTCTTTGTCTTGTTTATGGTTTCCTTTGCTGTGCAAAAGTTTTTTAGTCTCATTAGGTCCCATTTGTTTACTTTTGTTTTTATTTCCATTTCTCTAGGAGGTGGGTCAAAAAGGATCTTGCTGTGATTTATGTCATAGAGTGTTCTGCCTATATTTTCCTCTAAGAGTTTTATAGTGTCTGGCCTTACATTTACGTCTTTAATCCATTTTGACTTTATTTTTATGTATGGTGTTAGGGAGTGTTCTAATTTCATTCTTTTACATGTAGCTGTCCAGTTTCCCCAGCACCACTTATTGAAGAGGCTGTCTTTTCTCCATTGTATATTCTTGCCTCCTTTATAAAAAATGAGGTGACCATATGTGCATGGGTTTATCTCTGGGCTTTCTATCCTATTCCATTGATCTATATTTCTGTTTTTGTGCCAGTACCATACTATCTTGATTACTGTAGCTTTGTAGTATAGTCTGAAGTCAGGGAGCCTGATTCCTCCAGCTCCATTTTTCTTTCTCAGGATTGCTTTGGCTATTCGGGGTCTTTTGTGTTTCCATACAAATTGTGAATTTTTTGTTCTAGCTCTGAAAAATGCCAGTGGTAGTTTGATAGGGATTGCACTGAATCTGTAGATTGCTTTGGGTAGTATAGTCATTTTCACAATGTTGATTCTTCCAATCCAAGAACATCGTATCTCTCTCCATCTATTTGTATCATCTTTAATTTCTTTCATCAGTGTCTTATACTTTTTGCATACAGGTCTTTTGTCTCCTTAGGTAGGTTTATTCCTAGGTATTTTATTCTTTTTGTTGCAGTGGTAAATGGGAGTGTTTCCTTAATTTCTCTTTCAGATTTTTCATCATTAGTGTATAGGAATGCAAGAGATTTCTGTGCATTAATTTTGTATCCTGCTACTTTACCAAATTCATTGATTAGCTCTAGTAGTTTTCTGGTGGCATCTTTAGGATTCTCTATGTATAGTATCATGTCATCTGCAAACAGTGACAGTTTTACTTCTTTGCCGATTTGGATTCCTTTTATTTCTTTTTCCTTTTATTATTTTTTTTCTTTTTCTCTGATTGCTGTGGCTAAAACTTCCAAAACTATGTTGAATAATAGTGGTGAGACTGGGCAACCTTTTCTTTTTCCTGATCTTAGTGGAAATGGTTCCAGTTTTTCACCATTGAGAATCATGTTGGCTGTGAGTTTGTTGTATATGGCCTTTATTATGTTGAGGTAAGTTCCCTCTATGCTACTTTCTGGAGAGTTTTTATCATAAATGTTGAATTCTGTCAAAAGCTTTTTCTGCATCTATTGAGATTATCATATGGCTTTTAATCCTTCAGTTTGTTAATATGGTGTATCACATTGATTGATTTGCATATATTGAAGAATCCTTGCATTCCTGGGATAAACCCCACTTGATCATGGTGTATGATCCTTTTAATGTGCTGTTGGATTCTGTTTGCTAGTGAGGATTTTTGCATCTATATTCATCAGTGATATTGGCCTACAGTTTTCTTTTTTTTGTAACATCTTTGTCTGGTTTTGGTATCAGGGTGATGCTGGCCTTGTAGAATGAGTTTGGGAGTGTTCCTCCCTCTGCTATATTTTGGAAGAGTTTGAGAAGGATAGGTGTTAGCTCTTCTCTAAATGTTTGATAGAATTCGCCTGTGAATCCATCTGGTCCTGGGCTTTTGTTTGTTGGAAGATTTTTAATCACAGTTTCAATTTCAGTGCTTGTGATTGGTCTGTTCATATTTTCTGTTTCTTCCTGGTTCAGTCTCGGAAGGTTGTGCTTTTCTAAGAATTTGTCCATTTCTTCCAGGTTGTCCATTTTATCGGCATATAGTTGCTTGTAGTAATCTCTCATGATCCTTTGTATTTCTGCAGTGTCAGTTGTTACTTCTCCTTTTTCATTTCTAATTGTATTGATTTGAGTCTTTTCCCTTTTTTTTTGATGAGTCTGGCTAATGGTTTATCAATTTTGGTTACCTTCTCAAAGAACCAGTGTTTAGTTTTATTGATCTTTGCTATCATTTTCTTCATTTCTTTTTCATTTATTTCTGATCTGATTTTTATGATTTCTTTCCTTCTCCTAACTTTGGTTTTTTTTGTCCTTCTTTCTCTAATTGCTTTAGGTGAAAGTTTAGGTAGTTTATTTGAGATTTTTCTTGTTCCTAGAGGTAGGATATTGTATTGCTATAAACTTCCCTCTTAGAACTGTTTTGCTGCATCCCATAGGTTTGGGGTTGTCATGTGTTTATTATCATTTGCTTCTAGGTATTTTTTGATTTCCTTTTTGATTTCTACAGTGATATCTTGGTTATTTAGTAGTGTATTGTTTAGCTTCCATGTGTTTGTATTTTTTACAGTTTTTTTCCTGTAATTGATATCTAGTCTTACAGTGTTGTGGTCAGAAAAGATACTTGATACTATTTCAATTTTTTTAAGTTTACCAAGGCTTGATTTGTGACCCGTGATATGATGTATCCTGGAGAATGTTCCATGAGCACTTGAGAAGAAAGTGTGTTCTGTTGTTTTTGGATGGAATGTCCTATAAATATCAATTAAGTCTATCTTGTTTAATGTATCATTTAAAGCTTGTGTTTCCTTATTTATTTTCATTTTGGTTGATGTGTCCATTGGTGAAAGTGTGGTGTTAAAGTCCCCTACTCTTATTGTGTAACTGTCGATTTCCCCTTTTACGGCTGTTAGCATTTGCCTTATGTATTGAGGTGTTCCTATATTGGGTGCATAAATATTTACAATTATTATATCTTCTTCTTGCATTGATCTCTTGATCGTCATGTAGTGTCCTTCTTTGTCTCTTGCAATAGTCTTTATTTTAAAGTCTATTTTGTGTGATATGAGAATTGCTACTCCAGCTTTCTTTTCATTTCCATTTGCATGGAATATCTTTTTCCATCCCCTCACTTTCAGTCTGTATGTGTCCCTAGGTCTGAAGTGGGTCTCTTGTAGACAGCATATATATGGGTCTTGTTTTTGTATCCCTTCAACCAGTCTATGTCTTTTGGTGGGAGCATTTAGTCCATTACATTTAAGGTATTTATCAATATGTATGTTCCTATTCCTGTTTTCTTAATTGTTTTGGGTTCGTTATTGTAGGCCTTTTCCTTCTGTTGTGTTTCTTGCCTAGAGAAGTTCCTTTAGCATTTGTTGTAAAGCTGGTTTGGTGGTGCTGAACTCTCTCAGCTTTTGCTTGTCTGTAAAGGTTTAATTTCTCTGTGGAATCTGAATGAGGTCCTTGCTGGGTAGAGTAATCTTGGTTGTAGGTTTTTCCCTTTCATCACTTTAAATATGTCCTGCCACTCCCTTCTGGCTTGTGGAGTTTCTGCTGAAGGATCAGCTGTTAACCTTATGGGGATTCCCTTGTAGTTATTTGTTGTTTTTCCCTTGCTGATTTTAATATTTTTTCTTTGTATTTAATTTTTGATAGGTTGATTAGTATGTGTCTTGGGGTGTTTCTCCTTGGATTTATCCTGTATGGGACTCTGTGCATTTCCTGGACTTGAGTGACTATTTCCTTTCCATATTAAGGAAGTTTTCAACTATAATCTCTTCAAATATTTTCTCAGTCCCTTTCTTTTTCTTCTCCTCTTCTGGGACCCCTATAGTTCGAATGTTGGTGCGTTTAATGTTGTCCCAGAGGTCTCTGAGACTGTCTTCAATTCTTTTCATTCTTTTTTCTTTATTATGCTCTACGGTAGTTATTTCCACTATTTTATCTTCCAGGTCACTTATCTGTTCTTCTGCCTCAGTTATTCTGCTATTGATTCCTTATAGAGAATTTTAAATTTCATTTATTGTGTTGTTCATCATTGTTTGTTTGCTCTTTAGTTTTTCTAGTTCCTTGTTAAACGTTTCTTGTATTTTCTCCCTTTTATTTCCAAGATTTTGGATCATCTTTACTATCATTACTCTGAATTCTTTTTCAGGTAGACTACTTATTCCCTCTTCATTTGTTTTGTCTGGTGGGTTTTTACCTTGCTCTTTCATCTGCTGCGTATTTCTCTGTCTTCTCATGTTGTATAACTTACTGTGTTTGGAATCTCCTTTTCTCTGGCTGTAGGTTTGTAGTTCCCATTGTTTGTGGTGTCTGCCCCCAGTGGGTAAGGCTGGTTCAGTGGGTTGTGTAGGCTTCCTGGTGGAGGGGACTGGTGCCTGTGTGCTGGTGGATGAGCCTGGATCTTGTCTTTCTGATGAGCAGGACTGTGTCCATTGGTATGTTTTGGGGTGTCTGTGAACTTACTATGATTTTAGGCAGCCTCTCTGCTAATAGGTGGGATTGTGTTTCTGTCTTGCTAGTTACTTATTGTAATAAACTATTACTTATTGGAGATGGTTTAAATCAGTGGTCTCCAAACTTTAAAAATTGTGTATCCAATTGATAGCTTTTGGCATGGGGTGTTGAGCACTGGAGCTTACTGTTCATTGAGTGGAGCTGGGTCTTAGCGTTGAGATGGAGATCTCTGGGAGAGCTCTCACCAATTGATATTATGTTGGGACTGGGAGGTGTCTGGTGGTCCAGTGTCCTGAACCTGGCTCTCCTACGTCAGAGGCTTAGGCCTGACACCTGGCTGGAGCACCAAGACCCTGTCAGCCACATGACCAGGTACGTGGGGAGTTTCTTGCCTTTTGGGAAGTCTGAGGTCTTCTGCCAGTGTTCAGTAGGTGTTCTGTAGGAGTTGTTCCACATGTAGGTGTATTTTTGATGTACTTGTGGGGAGGAAGGTGATCTCCATGTCTTACTCCTCCGCCATTTTCAAGGTCTCTTCAGGGACATTGAATATTATAAGCTTTTATTGAAAGGGTGAGAGATATAATTGTTATTTATAGTATTATACAATTAGGTTTCTCAATTATTTTAATGAAACTTACTTTGATGACTCTCAATCCAAGTACAGTTGAGATTCTTTGCATTTCTCTTCAGACTGTATACTGTGGTCTTGGGTTTTGTACTTTTCAACCAAACTTGTCTGCATTTAACTTGTAAATATTGGAAGAGGAGAATGAAGTCAGCCATAAAGCTGCAATCGTCCGTGTAGCTTGTCTTGTATTTGCCACAGTCCATCATTGCTGAAACGTGTTAGAATGAAGAATTTAGGAGTTTAGTCAAGATAGAAATGGGAAATTCTGGAGATATAAAGAAAACGTGGGATGGTAATGGTATTATGTAAGGAGTATATTGGTATATGTTAGTGAATAGTTCTATTAGAATATCAGCACTGTTTGGAAAGCTGTCAATGTCATCTCATATTTAAACTATTAGGTGCATAGTTAAGCTGTGCAAATCACTTGCATTCATTTCATGGCTAATCAATCCAGTCTAAAATCGTTTGCCAAATAAAAATGGGATTTTCTCTAGCAGCCAGATACTTAAGTCACTAGACACCAAATTATGGGATAAAAAATCAATTCAACATCCCAGTTAATTATTGGCTTAAAACAATATTGTCTTGAGTCCTGGCACACACCCTTTAGCAGCAGGTGTCTTGGTTTTAGACCATTTTGATGATCTTGGTAACTCTAGCATGATAAACTAATGATGGAGATTATTTTTTCATTTTAATTTTACATTGTGGATGGAGCTATTGGCCTTTAACATAACCTAGTTTCTATTGCAGCCAGGGCCTAAATTAGAACAGTAACAGTGGAGAAGGAGAGCAGGTGACATATTCCAGAGCTATTTGGAAGGTTTAGTATCTGAAAGTGGAAAGTGGGAATTGAAAGAATAAATTCCAAGCTTCTAAAGTGGGCAACTCAAATGATGGTACCATTTGCTGTGATAAGGGAGACTGGAGGAAGGGGAGATTTTAAGGGGAAGACAAATTGTGTTTTAGATTTGGTGAACTTGAGGTATTCATGGTATGGATGTGGAGAAATTCACTGAGTCTGGAATTCAGGAGGGATCTGCGTTGGAGACAGAGATTTGAGAGTCATCAGATGAAGTTATAGGACTGTCTAAGCAATGAAAGAATTCTAGGGAATACTAATATGGAGGGGAAAAGAGGGAGGAAGGGGAGAGAGGAGGCATAAAGACAGTCAGAAAGAAAAGGTGGAGGAAGAAAACTGTGAAACTATTACTTATTGGAGATGGTTTAAATCAGTGGTCTCCAAACTTTAAAAATTGTGTAGCCAATCAATAGCTTTTTTGAACAATACCCATATATGTATATTTACTTATGAATTATATATATATAACATTATCAATCCATAAGTAACTATTTGTAAAACTTAATTTCTCTAAGTTTTAGATATAAACTAAATATATTTTATTTAGTAAAAGATGTTTATTTTTCCCATTTTATGTCTGTCTATCAGGGAGCTGAAATGACATCAGTGTCCACACATATATGAATTTAGTCACAACGAATCATACCACCATTATTTGTAGGTTTAAATAAATATATAAGTTTACATAAAGCTAAAGGAGTTCTTGTAAGAAGTATTAACTAAACGTGTAAATGATAAGAAAGCTGTATCACATTTAATTGGCATGGTTTTTCCTTCTTACTGATACATAAAATAATGGTGCCTGTTACAATCAATGGAAGTTGCAAGATTTTCTTTTCCCACCCAAGTGAATCATCTTGTATGCCCCACTTTGGAGATTGGGTTTTAATTAAGAGAGAGGGGTCCACAGTGTGGAATACCTTGAAGAAATTAAATAAAATGCTGTCTTCTAATGAATGGAAAAATGTTTATCACCTTTAACAACTCGGTCACTGGGGGCCTTGATGGGGGCAGTGTCAATACTAGAAGATGTGGCAGCCAGATCATGGAGGTTCAAGGCGTAAGCAGTAACAGGTTACATTTAATACACACTCACTGCATGCCAAACTGTGCTAACTAAGCACTTTTCATATAACTCTGAGAAGTTGTGATTACCCCTGATTTAAGGTAATAATCAGAGACTTTCAGAGTTTAAGTGACTTGCCCTAGGTCATACAGCTAAGTAATTGGTCCTAGCAAAATTTGAACCCATGAGATCTGCGAGGTGCAAGAGGAGAACCATTGTTTTTCAGCTGCAGGTATGTGCAAGTGCATGAGCATCTGTGGATGGCAGACATCTGGGCAGACATGCCAGGATTTCCAGGCTTCCTCCTGAGAATCACCTACTTTGCTGCTGCAGAGGGCTGAGATCCTCAATAGTGGTTTCTACAATGTATGCATTTCTAAATTCCTTGAATTCCAGTAGTGGCTTCTCTGACCTTTGCTCTGACCTTTTCCCTGGACCTTCTAGAGACTGAGTAATCCTCTAATTTTCTGTGGTAAATCCCCTTTAACTTGATGTGTTTAGAGAGCTTTTTGTTTTCCTGACATAGCCTTGGCTAATGGATCCCCCCAGTTCTTCATTTAAGCTGGATTATGAGCTTTTCCACATCAGTATTGGTCAGGATTATCATATCTGTCAGGATTCTTAGTTGCAAGCAAGATAAAGAAAATATAGCCGATTTAAAAAGAAAAGAAATTTATTGAATGGATTCAGAAAGCGTGTGGAATTGCTGGGAGGGCTGGAAAACCAGGCTCTGAAAATGAATCTAGGCAGTAGATGGGAAACCATGGATAAAATCATGTCACAGAGCCACTGCAGTGACATCCACTGTTACAATCAGTGGTGGGTGTGCCTAATTGATGAATCTAACCCATGCCCCTCTGTCCTGGACTTAGAGGTGACAGGGCAATTGAGGATCTGACCTTTCAGCTTTTAGAGTGATAGCTCTCTGCCTCATAATTCAGAGGAACCTCAGAGAAGAGATTTAAACGCTGGGAAGCCTCATAATTCATGCATATCTTTTCTAAGATCCAATTTTTGTGAGTGTGCTCTTGTTTATACCTTTTGTTTTCTCTGGCAAACCCTCCAAATGTTCATCATCCCCACCGTGTGTATTTATCCTTTAAGATCCAGCTTCCTCCTGGAAACCTTTCCAGCTGCAAGTGCCTGCTTCCTGCCCTGAACTCCTACAGCAATTTGTACCTTGTTTGACCTTATTAAATTCTAATTTGTTTTTATTGATATCTTCAGTTTAAAATGTTAAAGTTATAGCACATTTAAGGTTGAATGAACATTACAGGTTGTCTGATGTGGCTTGCTCATCAGCTCATTGAGGTCATGGCTTGCCTTACCCAAGTTTGTAAACCCCCAGTTCCGAGAAGAGTACTTGCTTATAGTAGACACATCATAAATTAGTTACATTGAATTAAAGGAACCATACCAAGATTTGCTTGTCCCCATTTCCATTCTCTCTTCCAGCCACCACCTTCCACCACCACTTGCTGGTATTTATCTCAACCCTTCCCACATCCTCTAGGATCTTATTTCACTCCTTTTCTTCTTCTGGAATTTTCATCACCTTCTACAGATTCCTGCCCAGTGGCCTGAAATATGCTCAAATGTCCCTCATTCTAAAATAAGCATTCTTGGCTATCTTTCTTTCTACTCCCACACTTAAAAAAAAAGTTTATATACAGCCTCCATGTTGTCGCTCCTCTCAGCGGCTCGTTTCTTTTTCTTAAAGTCTGGCTTGTTTCCTCTTGAAGGTGCCAGCGACGGCAATGGGCTGATCCAGGAACCATTTGCCCGCGTCCTCTTTGGCTTCCTGGTTGTTTGCCTCTGGTGATCATGTGACCACTGCTCTTCTCTCCAGAGAGACTTGCACACCTGATTCCTCTGCTGCCTTTCCTGCCCCTTCGCTGCCCTCTTCCTCCCCTCCCCCACCCCGGCTGCTAGCCCGGTTGACTGCACCTTGCCAGTCAGAGGCCCCTGCCCAAGACAGTTAGAATGTTTTCTGCAGGTGGAGATAGCACTAAAGTCTCTGAGGGGCATGCCCTGCAGGCAGCACTGCGGTCCCTTTCTCACCAAACCATTTCCTTGGCCTGTGTGAGCTTGTTCCTCCTCACAGCTACTGGCCTCATTTGGTCATTGTTTTCTGGGCCTGGTTTTCCCCTTCCCACTCTCTAAGCCCATGTCCTATGGATACCCTCCTCTTCTGCTTAGGTGAGCCAGAGTTGGGTTCTTTGGTTTGCTCCCAAGACCCCTGGCTAGTACATTTTCTTTTCTTCCTCTTTCTGACCCTTAAGTGAAGGTATTCCTCCCAGCTCTTTCGTTGCCTGTTTTTTTTTTTTTTACCATCCACACTTTTTTTTTTTAGCACTGGCAAGCTCACCTATTTCCCAGATATCGGTTACCACATTTATGTTGATTTTTCCCAAAACTTTTTCCAGGTTCCACCTCTCTCCTGAGCTCTAATCTAATCTCATGTTTCCATATGCACACCCACTGCCTGTCCTGATGCACCCAAACCAGTAAGACTAAAATTCAGACTCACCAATTTCCATCTTGCTAATAAACCAATTTCTCCAAATTTATTTTTCTTGCTGAACACCCGGACTTTGGATTTTTCTTTCTATGGTGTCCCTCACATCCCCCAATAGTACCAAGTCTTTATTATTTTTTTCTGGACCAATACCTCTCAAATCCTTTCTTTCCAGGACTTCCCCAGCAGTACAGTGGTTAAGACTGTGCCTTCCAACGCAGGAGGCATGGGTTTGATCCATGGTTGGGGAACTAAGATCCCACATGCTGTGGGGTGTGGCCAAAAACTTAAAAAACAAAAATCCTTTCTTTCCCTCATACTGTCATTACCTTGTTGTTGCCTGAACAATTGTCACACGCTCCCCACTGAGCTCCTACCTCTAGTTGTCCCTCCGAATCAATCTGACACATGTGGTCAGATTAAATTTCCTAAAACACAGTTCTGGGCACAACACCGTCTCTCCTGCCCTTTCGCGCATCTTCTGTGCTGCAGTCTAAAGTGAAAACTCTAAAACCTGACTCTCAAGCCATCCACAGTCAGATCGTAACCTACTTCACCCTTCTTTACCCTATAGGTAGGATTTTAAAAAACACTTTATGACCCATAATCATGTTCCATACTCTCCCACTCTCAGGCCTTTGCTTAGGGTGTCTTCTTTACATGGAGTCTCTTTCTCTGTACTCAAGCCAAGAGTCAACTTAAGTGCCAAACCAAATGCCATCTCCTCCATGAAGTCCTCCTTCTGTATATTATTTATTTGTACTATTCTACAATTTTTAAAGTGCCTATTTTGCCTCCTCAAAGACAGGGATTGGGCTTGGCAAATTGTTATTTTGGTTGAATACAGTAACTCCATCAATTTATTTTAATTGAATTGAATATGCTTCTGATAGCAACTTCGTTTCTTTTCCACTCCATGGTTACCCTCACTTCTTAGTTTAATTGAATTTCAAATGGATAAATGTGTGGGAAGAAGGGGATGCTCCATATGTGATCTGCTGTAGGTGAGGATGACCCAACATTTTTAAGATAATGATAATTTAATTATTGTTATAGCTAGGATACTTAAATGCAAAAAAATGAACCCACTCTAGCTTAAGCAGAAAAGTAACTTATGAAAGTATATTAGGCAGCTCACAGAATCGTTGAGAGGGTCTGAGACTACACAGTAAAAGCAGTGCATAAATTATACCAGAGGACTCCACAGCCACACCCTTTGGACATAGAATCCGCAGCTCATAGCATATTTGGCAGTAGTTCTGGAATTTCGGCCTCTTCAGCTGTGTGCATCTGCCACCACTCTCACCACAGTGGACTCTGCAGAGCCTCTTTCTTCGTCTTTATGTTTGTTTCCAGTGTGTAACAAATTACCAGAAACTGAGTAGCTTAAAACTAAAAGTTATTTGCTCACAATTCTAGAGGTCAGAAGTCAGAAATCAGTATCACTGAGCAGAAATCAAGGAAGCTGCAGGCAGGGCTGTGCTCCCACTGGTGGCTCTAGGGGAGAATCCATTCCTTGCCTCTTCTAGCTTCTGGCTTCTGGCATTACTTGGCTTGGCTGCATAACTCCAGTCTTAAAGGCCAGGATCTTCAAATCCCTGTCTGGTCTGTCATCACATTGTCGTCTCCTCCTTGTATGTGTTAAATCTCCCTCTGCCCTCCTTTTTTAAGGATACATGCAATGTTGTGTATGTGTGTATGTGTGTATAATGAGGGTTACTCTCTCTGTCTCAATACCTTTAATTTAACCACATCTTCAAAGTCTTTACCTTATAAGTTAACATTCACAGGTTCCAGGTATTAGGATCTGATATCTTCAGGGGCCATCACTCAGCCTGCCTACCATAGTGTTTTCTTCTGCACTGAAGTCTCACTTGTGTACATCTCCCTGGTGGAGGGTCACATGCCTGCTGCTGAGCTGCAAGGAGGCTGGGAAGTAAGCTTATCAGGGAAGGTGTTCAAAGATGATAGATGGACAAAATATATGTCAAATATCAACTAAAATAGTCACCAGAACATCATAAAAATGAACTTGGTGCCAGAATCTTTAAACTGAGAGAAGCTACTTATGGCTGAATGTTTTGGGCACCAAATTTCAAGCCATGCAACTATGGACAAGGAAAATCATCAATCTGGAAAATCATTTTCTTTGACTTGGGGAGAGGGTGTGTGACAAAAACAAAACCAAAACTTCAGGAATAGCTTTGGGCTGTGTTTCTCTTTTGATCACAGGAAAAATCTTCCCTAGGATCCTAGAGTGGACAATTCAGTTAGATCCTATATTTTCTAAAGAATAACATTTGGTTATAATGTCATGGTAAATTCCATTTCCTATCTGGTCTGATGTATATCACACCTGTGGGGCCCAGCATCGTGCAATACATTTATGGCAACAAGGACTTGGACAATAGGAGATGGACAACTTCTGATTTTTCAACTCTCTGATATGATTTTCAAACAAACCAAAAGGTCCTCCTTGTACCTCCCCCCTTTTTTCCAATGCACATGTGTGCCTCCATGTCAGCAATTAATTTTCCCAGCTCATCTCCCCTGTATGTCTGCTAGAAATAATGGTGCCAACTTTTATTTGCCTAATCAGTCTGTCAAAAAAAAAAATCAAATAGTCTGGTAAGAAATGCCATGGCTTAATAGTATTGCAGTGGTGGTAGGTATCTTACAGGTTGCCCAGTGTCCAAATAACTGTGGCAGAGCTATAATTCTACATTTTGAGGTGCATGTGTATATAAGACGGGGAGGGAACCATGTAAAAGTTACTGAGATTAGCATTTATAGCAACTACATAGATGTCCATATAAATACATTTTGGGCTCTTCTGTATAAATAATCTTCTGAGAACATTGTTTTTATTGTTGACACTTAGCTGTAGGTTTCTAAGACACACTTAAAATACAATTTGTTCCCTTGAGCACTTTTTTGTGAATCTGGCAGCATAACAAAAACTTTCTTTTGGAGGCCCAGAATCAAAGTGATGAAAAAAAAGTTGTGAAAAAATTTATTTTTTCTTTAACCTTAGAGGCTTCCTATTTCTTTGATGAGAGATTTTATTCGGGAAGGGACTGTTATCATCTGATTGACAATGATCTCGGCTCCTCCAGACACTGACTGAAAAGTCTGGGGCAAATACCGAACACTTTCTGGCACTCCGCTTCTCATTATAAGATGAGAATCATAACCATGTCACTTTCTTACTTTCCAGCACCAGTCACTTTTTCCTTTATTAGATATGACTGGCATTTTTAGAAAAGTATATTTTAGTGCTTGTCTCTCCCTTGGGTTCTAGAGTGGTTTTGTGTATATCGAACATTCATCAAATGTCCATCTCTGTTTTAACGCCAACCCACTGATTCGATGTGACCTTTGTGGTAGGGGGAGGAAGGATGAAGGAGAACTGGAGAAGTTTTGGAAGCTTCACTCCATGAATTAATGCTTCTGCTTCAGCATAATTCTGGTATTTGATCAAACATAAAAAGCTTCGAGCTTTTAATGTCCTGCTGACACCAGTATCAACAAAGCATTGAAGTGGAAGCTTTCTGGCGGCTGATTAGAGGGAGATTTTATTTCACTGGCTTTAAGACTAAGCATACCTTTTAGTAGATTTTTCTCAAGGGTAAGCTACATCATGCATTATAAATCAAATTCAAGAGCTTTAATAAAGGACCCTTGGTAATTTGGTAATATATTATCACTATGTTTTGGAAAGGCGATAAATGACTGCTTTTTATAGTGTAATTTAAAATAATAATATGGATTACAGTTGTGTTCAGTCATGAAAGTATAATTTAACAGTTTGGGCTTATAATAACCTTTTTCCCTTGACAGTGTCCACTCTAATTTTAGCCCAAGAATGGCTTACTTGGGAATGATTTACTGTGCTTGCTTTTAGAGTCTAGTAGGGCTGAACATGTGTTTGACTGGAGTTTTATGTTGTTGTCTTGAAAAAGCTTCACACAAAAAAGAAATTGAAAGCTGGAGGATAAAGACTGTCAAAGTGTGAGCTGTTCCAATATCAAAAGCATGACCCAAGCTTGCTGTACCTATAGGGGCCCTCCAGGAAATGGGGAGCTCATGAGAAGTGGAACTGAAGAGAGTTTAATGAAGGAACTATTTATAAAGGTGTGGGAAGGTGCCAGGGAGCAACAAAGGACAGTGAAGCACCCAGGAATTCCTGCACTAGGAGACTTTACCACCCCAGGCCTGAAGAGATAAGTGGTTTTTCTGTTCCTGGATCTGGAAAAGGCTGTGGGACAGGGGCAGGATATGGGTGCTGTGGCCTCAGTACAAGAATGTGGTCACTGTTCAGTTGCATTTAGGCAAGGAGGGAGTCAGGGAGATTAAAATCCCCAATTGTTTTCCCTCACCTTTGAAATCTCTTTGCAGAGTCTCCCATTGGGTGGACCCAACGAAAGCTGGAAGGCAAGGAAGTCCAAGTGATATAGTCTGAGTTACAGAGCAAGGTGAAGACAGGTGGGGCGTGGATTTGGAGGACTATCCAGCACACATACCAGACTGCAGGTGAGGAAACATGAACAAAACTGATGCTAAGAGACTTTGCATTTTTATCTGATATGTATGTGACCAATTAGAACCTAAACTCAATGATCTTCTGGTTCCCATTTTTTCTGCTATCTAGCCGTTACACATAAAAAAGACTGTTTCAAAGTTCTCTTTTTCCTGAGGTTATGTGACTTTCAGAGCTGTTTGTTTTGTATCTTTAATCAAGTTGGAATGCAATGCACTAGCTTTTAACAAGAATATGTTCATCCTAGGAACACAGAACAAAACAGAAACCAACCTATTTCCTGCTACTATCCAGGACTGCAGGAGGAAATCTTGCTATTCATAAGATCCATCAAAAAAAGCAGATGGGTAACTTTGCTTTTAGTTGTTCGTCAAGTATTCTGTAGATCTCCTCTGGGCTTCCTGAATCCCCCTCCTGTATCTCCTTCCTTCAACTACCCACTTTCAGAGCTCTACCTGGGTCTTCTTCCTTGCTCCACACACCTGTTTGGATTCCAAAGCAGAACTGCAACTATGTCTTACCTTCCCAGGTATCTGAGTTAGCTGAGAAGCCTATATGCCCTTCTCTGACTTTATAGCCCAGCCTCTTTCATTGTCCTTGGTCTACCACAACCCCCACTCCTCTGAACCTCCACTTTTCTTACAGCGCTCTGGGGTCAGCCGAACTGCAGGCAGCACAGACTACTGATGAGAGCTTGGAACTGGGAATCATGAGATAGGTTCTAATTCCAACTTTGCCACAAATTAGCCATGTATCATTCATTGGTTAAATCAAAGAATATTTCGAAGCCTTGTTTTTATTATCTGGAAAACAGGGTGCATGAAACATATCTGTGATTCCCTTAAATACTACTGTGAAATCAATAGAATGAGAGTTGGTGGAAGAAACCTAGTTGTCTTCACAGGAAATGGAGGCTAAGTGGAGATGGGATGGACCCTGAAGATCACAACTGTGTCCCAGGATCTGGTTTTTGGTTTAAAGCCACAGAAACTCACCCTAGTCACTCTGGGACTACTGGGTGTCATGCCTTGACTCACCCTAACTAAACACCCACAAAATCTGGGGTAGAGATTTTTATGCCAATTTATGATTGTTCTGCCATCCAAGTAAGCACTGTGCCCTTGTTCTTTAGTCACTGTACCAGCATAAGTTCCTTGCATCTAGATCCCCTTTCCAATGAGATTACCCACCCTTGGGCACCTCCTACTGCAACATTCTGGAGCCAGCACTGCCCCAACAAAACCACACAGGAGACTGAAGTAGCTATCACAATGCCATTGTATTAATTAACAATGAGAAATTTAAGATTAGTACTTATATAATCAGCACCTTTTTTCAAGCTGCATGAGCAATTTAATCACAGTCTCAAGCTATTTCCTTTACCATAGGCAACCCCTCTCCTAAGAGCCTAATATACTCAAAGTCTGGGAAGTCAGACATTCTCACAACAGTAGGCAGATCTACACTAAGGAGATTTTTGTTGGGCATGGAAATAGAACCAAGATAGTTATGCTTACACCACAAGGTAAAATGGTTTAACAATACATCCATCTCACCCAGGGATGTCTTTGGAATGCTAAAATATCTCTGCCCAATATCCAATTCCCCTTGCCCCCAACACTGTCAAGGATGTCTGTCTCTGAGCCTGCTTCCATGGGGCCGTGATTCCCCTCCCCACCCCCTTCCTCAGCACCTTCTTGCTTTCTTTCCTCGGACATGTTTAATCAAGTTGAAATCTAGATGGTAGACAGGTGGCCTGGGGAGCTATTTTCTCTCTTTTAGATGACTTGCTTATTTATGTTCAGATCCATTCTGTGTGGATTTCAGAGTTAAGTTCTGAGGGAAATTCTCACTTCCTGTGTTTGGAGTAAATCTCAAACTCTAACAGCTGAAGAAGAAGCTGAAGACTTCACTGCCTTGGTGGGCCAGCCAAGCCCTCTGAAATATGCTGTTAAAATGAAGGCAAGGCTGGAGACTGGTTCAAGATGGCAGAGTAGAAGGCCATGCCCTCACTCCCTCTTGTGAGAGCACCACAGTTATGCCAGTTGTACTAGGTATTGTAGTTTTATAGTTTAATTGAATTTTGAAGCAAAATATGAGTATAAAAAGAGCATTCTTTTATGAAAACTAAAAGCTTTGCAAAGACTCAATAAAGGTGAATAGCTAAAAATTCTGTTGTTGAGCAAGACAATTATAAATATTGGAGAAAATTATAAAAAAATTAGGGCTTTGCACTCAGATTGGCTTACAGATATCTTTAAATTTTCACTCCACTAAAGACCATGAAACCAGTGATTTTGAAGAAAACCTTATGGATATGCTTTATGCACGAGACCAACAGGAAGCCATACTGAAATGAATGATACTGTACCTATACCAAGACATTTGTGGATAAATGTATATTTATGTGTTCTAATGAAAAATAAAATGTCTGTGCTACCTATGCATCTATCACTTTTTATGATTCCTTGCTGTAACTGATATTTTTGATTCCCTAACTAGAGATCCCAACTGAGTCAGATGAGAGTGCTTCAAATGCAGTATGAGTAATGATAATAACTACAGGATAATTATAGGGGCTACCACCCATGGAACTACATTTTTTTTAACAAATTCAGTTTATTATTAAAATGGAACAGGAAATTTACTTACTAATATGCAATTTCAGATTATCCTCTAAGGCAAAAGATAAACCAGTTGGTCTTCTTGCTCAATATCTCTCTTTTCTCTCTCTAAACTTCCCTTGGGGAGTATAAATTGAGGTACCAACTCCAGGGAGTTTCTACTGAGTGCCAGAGTCACCAGGCTCTCTGATCCTTCCCTGTTGCCAGGAGGCGCTGCTTCACTCAGATGCACCCCTTGTTGGGCAATGAGCAGAGAGACTGCTTTTCCTTTGCACCTTTAGGTGTCACAGGGAGTGAAATGGGAATAAAACAATTTTGGGTCCAACCAGAGGAGCCCTTGCTTGAAGACTGCAAGTACTGATGGCTTGGGTAAACACTGCATCTGTTCAGGGATGCTCAATCTTGAACAACTTTCTCAGTCTCCACAGAATCAAATTCTTAATCAGGAATGCCAAAGCTTTTGGTGACACATGAGGTAACACCCCTGTTAAGTTCCCATTCCTCCCTAATCCTTTCAGTGAGTTTTTCCTGATTCTGCCTTCTGTTCTGGGTCTTCCCCTCTAACCAAACTCTATAGGGGTAGGACTCTTGCTGATTCCTGTATCTTTTGAGTTGGGTTTCCAGCTCCTGCAAAGCTCCACTATCAGAGAAGGTGAAGAGTAAAGTTTAAACAACCTCCTGGGGACATGACCTCATAAGTTGGGACTGAAGGAGCTCAGGTTAATTAATAAACTACCGAACAGCAACAGTAATGAAGTCGCAATTTCAGGGTTGGGGGAGGGGCATAAAAATATGAAAAAGGTCCTTTAATAATTTGCCGTATTAAATTCAAAATATTTGGAAAATACCCAGGATAATATATAATGCTTGAATTTAATGTAAATGAGAGACTTAGGAGAAATGAGAAACGGAAAACGGCATTTTATATTAGTTTTAAAAATCAATTTCCATTATTAAATAGAAGCCTGGGAAAAAATTGAAAATGGCATAGATCAGGATGTCTTTTTTTTTTTCCAAAAAAAAAGGTATTGCTACTCATAATTACAAGAAAAGGATGACAATATTTTAAATGAGTAAACTTTGGCCCATCGTGCTCACTTCATGGTGTGAAGAAAACAGCACTTGAATGATTTTTTCCCTTAATTTGTTCTAAATTACAGCAAAGTGCTCTGCAAGAAGCAAGTGCTTGTGTTAATTAACTCTGAGTAAAGAAGGTCACTGGTATACATAGTACTCATTTTGTGGCTTTAGTTACAGATTTTCTTTTGCAATTAGAATTCTTCATTAGGCTTTATAAACGCATGCAGATTTTCACTTTTTTATCTAGCATTTTAGATTTAAGCACACTGTTATTTTTCTCTAAAAAACTTTAAAATTGCAACAGTACTAATGGAATTGACTTAAGAAATAAAACATATGGTTCAACATATTTATAAGTACACCTAAAATATTAACCTTTTATATAAGCCTGAATATTATAACTGAATTTTTAAAACTGCATACACTATTGTACTTCAAATTTTACAACATAAAAATGAACAAATCCGAGTTTTCAGTCATTTTGTATAGAGTTGTAAACATCAGAGATAAGATTCTAAACGCTATAAATTCTTGTAAGTAATCCAAGGTACCAAAAGTTTCATCTTTAGAGAACCATGAACAGCTAAGTCAATGTTTCTAAAATAGATATAACTTTTAAGTGTTTATTTCTAATGTTCAATTATAAAAGCTTTAGTTTTTTTTCAGTATAAGCCAATATTTTTATGTCTAAGGATTAAAAGAGAGCCGTAATGTGTGTTAATTAGGTTGCTCGTATAACACGTGATATAATATAGATTTTTAAACTTAAATTGTTTATGGAAGTAAATAATAATGCCATGGTATGATCAGCAATGCAGATTTACTCACCCTTTCCATTCCACTCCAGTAATAACTAGGAATAACTATAAACAAGTTGGCTTTAAATAGATTTAGCCCTAGTACAAAGATAATAATGTATGCCATTCTTGTGATTGTCTTTTTTCTGAGGATTCAAAAGTTAAGTGTATGTAAATTTGGTACATCTTTTCTTCATTATTGGCCCAAAACTAAAAACTTTCTTTCTAACTCAAAAAGATATCAAAGAAATCTGTTTTATCTAAAATTTTCTACTATTTAATAGGCGCTACTCTCTCTGTCAAGCTTCTTTCTCTACTTGACAGAATTAATCAGTACCCTTTTTTTCTGATTCTTTTCATCTTGTTAATATTTGTATTGCATTATATTGCACTTATTATTTACATATTCCTCTTCCTCTGAGACCTCATGAGCACAGAGATGGGGTTTTGTTCATATTGCCAGCTCCAGAACCTAGGGCCCTCTCTGGGCCACTGTAGGCTCTCAATAAATGTTTACTGATCAGAATTGATTATCAATACACTGAAGTGCTGTCCATGTATATAATAGTGCTTGTCAGACATGCCAAAGCATGTTAGACTTCCCATCTAGGTGTTTCTTCTTTAAATCAGGGGTCAGCAAACGTCTCCTATAAAGGGTGAGAGGTAAATACCATAGGATTGCAGGCCATTCAGTCTGTGTTGTAACCACTCAACTCTGCTGTTGTAGCCTGGAAGTGATCATACACAATGAGTGAATGAATGAGGATGGCTGTGTTCCAATAACTTTATTTACAAAAACTGGCAGCAGCCTGGACTTGGCCCTGCCAATTGCTGCTCTTTATCGTTGTTTTGAGGGGTGGAGGAAGAGGGAATAAAGATTCTAACCATGTATAGTAATAATCACCACAAAGTTTCTTATAAATGTTGGCAATAAGAATTTTGATGGATGTAACATCTTGAAATATCTCCCAATGCTTGTTCCCGAAGAACAAAGAGGAAACTAAGCAACTTTGTTTTTTTCCCCTTCTGTACTTTGTCTACCATGAAGACTAAGCCATTAGGTTGTAGTGGATAAGCATGAGTGAGAGAATTAGAAGTGCTGATTAGACACTATAGAGGTGAAATAAAAGAAGAACATAGAGGCCAGAAAGCAAATAGAAGTAACCGTGGCTGACAACAAGACATATGTTTGTCCAAATCCTCCAGCGGGTGAGCTGTTATAGACAGATTGAAGAAAAGTTGGGTTTTTCTTCCTTCTCATTTGGGGCAGGGGAAAAGAATGTCATACAGCAGTAGTCCTCAAACATTTTTGCTTGCATACTTCCTAAAAGAATTTTGAAAAAAAATGTATATCGCTTCCTACCTTTCTAATTTGACATCTAAAATTTTTTATAATTAGGATGCAATTTTCATCAAATTATAATGACATTTAAAAGTAAACACATCATGTCACCCTTTCAATATATCCAGTGGAATCTAATACCACAGCAGATTTTTAACTTTTTATTTTGAAATAATTTTAGATTTACAGAAAATTTGCCAACACAGTACAGAGAATTCCTATACACCATTCACCCAACTTCCTCTAATGGTACATATATAAACATAGTACAATCATTAAAACTAAGAAATTAATACTGATACAGTACTACTAACTATAGATTTTAATTTCACATTTTTCCATTATGTGCATTTTCCATTCCAGGATCCAATCCAGGATTCTACCTTGCATTTAGTTGTCATGGCTCCTTATGCTCCTCCAATCTGTGACATTTCCTCAATCTTTCCTTATCTTTCACGACCTGGACACTTTTGAAGTCATCAATTTTTTTGTGTAATGTTCGTCAATTCGGATTTGTCTGATATATTTTATTGTTAAATTGGGATTATACATTATTTTGGGGTGGATACCAAAAAAGTCTTGTGCCCTTCTCAGGGCATCATACTAGAGGATACATGATGCTGATGTGGCTTATTACTGCTTAAGTTAACCTTGATTACATGATTAAAGAGTTTTCTCCATTGTAAAGTCAGTACTTCCCAGTTGTAATTAATGACTATTTTGGAGGCACTATTTTAAAGCTATGAAAATTTCCCATTTCTCCTTAAACGTTCATCCACGAATTTTAGCACCCACTGGTGGATCTTGCCTGTAACAATTATTACTGTTGTGTTTTTCTAGTGGTGATTTTTCTCTCATTCCTTCTACATTTTTAATTGGGATTCTTCTGTAGAAAAGAACTGTTGCTCCTCCCCAACTTACTTATTTATTCATTCATTTATTTATTTACATTAATATGGATTCATAGATATTTATTCTATGCTTAAAATCCAATACTATTTTTATTTTGTTTCTCAAAGTGTTCCAACTTTGGCCATTGGGAACTCCTTCAGGTTAGTCCTATGTCCTTTGGACATGACCCCATCTTTTTGTAAGCATTTCCTTACTTTCTAGCATCACAAGATATTTCAGTTTCATCCTGTATTTTTCCTGCCCCAGACCTGGAATCAACCATTTCACCAAGGAGCCCTCTTTCTTTTGATTGGTGATACCATGATAATTTGAATTCTATCATAGTCTATTTAAAGATAGAAACACACAGAAACAAGCTCTTAGCAGTCAGAGATTCTTGTTTCTTTTTCTGTTTAGTCTTGTATTTCCATTCTAATCTCCACACAGAATTTTATCCTAATATTTTTATTCTTGAAACTATTTTATTCATTTCCTTGCCATATTTGCCTGTAGTAAAATATGCATATAAGTTAAAATTATTTTTAAAAATTTCCCTGTGAACATAGGCAGTGTTATACATTTTCTTCTGTATTGAGTTGCCATTTCAATTACTATCAGCACACAGTTGATCAGACCAACATGGATATATTACAGTGGTTAATAAATAATCAGTATATATAAAACTAAAATGTTATAGGTAATGTATCTCTTAATGAAATGGATGTATCATAGAAGAAATTAATTAATATTAATTAAAAATTGCTAGAATGAGCCAGGATTCAGCATGAATTCTATTCCCCCACTCCCTTTCTTTTGTAGCTATATGTGCTGAGAAAATCTGGCAGAGATTGCTGGTGCTCACTGTAGTCCATTATCCTCTCCTTCCTGAGCACACTGGGAGACCTCCCAGACTTCCTTGCAGTTAGGATGGACCCTGTGAATAACTCTGGCCAATGATATGTGAGTGGAAGTGCCATGTTGTGTTTCTAGATCCAGAAGCTTGAGTTCTCTACTCCTTTTTAAAATGACTATCAATTTTGCCTGTTACTCTTTCACTTACGGGCACCTTGCTTTACCTGGCATACAAAGTAAGGTTTGTAAAAATAAGATATTGTTAATTTCATCATACTTTTGTTGATACTACTTTTCTATTAAAATGTCTTTATATTAATACATGTTTTAATCAGAACACTGGAGTTGCACATATAGTTCATCCAATTTAATGAAAATGTTCATCATAAAACTTAACTGGTAAAGCCAATCTTCATTGTCAAAGAAATGATCCAAATAAGACAATGTTCAAAAAAAGTCTGATTTCATTTTTCAATTCAAATAAGCATGATAATACTCATCCCAAAAGCTCAGTTAGAAATCTAAGATAAATAAAGCGCAAAGTCTTGCCATGAGCTCTCAGCCCAGATAAAGTAACACATCAGGGTCTTATCAATAGCTGCACTGTCTTTACTTTGCTTTCCCTAGATTTTCTCTCCAGAAATAGTCTTTCATGATAGACAGGGGCTGGATGAGATAAAGTCTCAAAGGAATGCAGTTATCTTTCCTGCTGTTTTTATATATATATATATATATATATATATATATATATATATATATACCATGCATATTAATTTAGACTATCCTAACATGGGGCAAAATAACCCTTTTCTAATTCTCCACTTCATCCTTAACAGAAAAATGTATGAAAACAGAGGAAGACGTGAGAATTTACATGGGTTTATAAATTCCTTTATTAAAAGAAATTTCACTGACATCATTATTTTGAAATTTTGTCTTTGTCTGGTGCCATGGAGGATTTTACCAAGAGAAGGCATCATCATAATATTTGGAGTAAAAGACATGTCTTTTTTTTTTTTTTTTTTTGAGGTAGAAAAGGACATTTCTGCAAAAAGAGGTGGGAAAGAAGAACCAGCATGACACCTTGATCTCAGGCAAGTCAATTCTAAGAAAGAATATATATAAAGGTTAATGAGTCTGAAAACTGAGCTCCTTAAAAATATCCATGCCCCTGTATCCCTTGGAAGTCTTTATGTATCCACAGGGTACATATTCTCAATTTAAAGACTGTTAACTTAGAGAATGTATTTCAATAGCCCATAGAAGCTACATAATTAATCAAAGATAGATCTCTAACTTCTTCTGTCAGGCAGAGGTAGGGGACCCACTGAGGAAACCAAGGCCTTAGAAGATGGAGGACCTACTATTTAGGAGGATCCTGGACCCATGAATAACTGAATAGAGCAAAGTCTTCCTGCAACCCCATGTTGGTGTGGATGAAAAATAAACCTTCGCTGTGTTAAGCCAATGAGATTTTGGGATTGTTTGGTCCAGTATTAAGCCTCCCCTGACCAAGGGAGTAACTGATAGTGCTGCAGAGGTGACATGGCCTTATTGCCAAGAACTGTAATGTCCAGGTACGGAATTGAATGGGAGTCACAACCAGAGATAAGGCAATGCCAGGGAAAGCCAGGATGGGGCCAGTCCAAAGAGACTAGACTACAGGTTACACCAAATACAGACTTCATAGAGACGCCAGTAGAATTCCCAGGTGTGGGCCAGACAACTACCATCAGTGGACACCAGATAACACACCCACAGTCAGTTATCACGTACTCCCGCCAGTACCACAAGGACACAACAAGTTCTCATATATCCATCCCCCATTTTGAGGAGGGAATGGAAACTCCGGAAGACTGAACGTTTATCTAGTGAGACCATGTAATGCACCCTTGATAGGGAGTAGAACTTTCAATAGAAGAAACATTTAAACTGAAAGAAGACTGTTGGAATTGGAAGATCCCAGTATACCTTCAATTGGAAAAATCCAAGATTTTCTATTACGCAGAGTTATAGAAAATAATTGACTGTTTTTTGGAGGGGGCACATTAATTATGTGTGAATGAGTTTGTGACCCTGCTACTTTTTTCTTTTCATGTATAGCATGAAATCCAGCTCAGATTAAAAATAGTTGCAGAAGAAAGTTTTTAAAAGTGCACGTATGTGAATAAAACAGAGTATTTCAGTAATTCCTATTTCTGAAATTTCAGTAATGGGAAGCAGCACATGATCTGTCCATTAGGATGTGGTTCAATACTAAATATCAAAGTACAGAGCACTGACAAGCAGTACAGTTTTTTTTTTCCTGAAAAACCACTTTACTAATGACATACTTGGTCAAATTTTTATGTGTGACTGACTATTCAACTTCAATATACCTTGACTGGAAGGATAATTGATTAGCAGTTTTTACCAAGTCCACTAAAAAGAACAGAACTTTAATTTCACTTGACAGATTATTAAATTGAGCTTTTATAACATCTGGTTAGTCCAAGCCAATTTTTCCTTTGAGTCATAACTATACAACTGTCACATAATGTAATATCTTAAAAAAAAAAAAGTCCCCAAACAAACAAAATTATGGAAGTAGGTTGTCTCAGTGTGTAAACTGCACAGCAGTAGCAAAGAGATGCTTTTGGAAGCTGTGTTAACTGTTTCAGGCCGCAAGGACTTCATTCTTAGGACACGTTCTTCAAATTGTATTTCTAATGATGATAGTTTTCCACTTAGAAACTTATTCATACTTTCTCCCAAGCTCCATCTTGTGACTACTTGCCACCAGTTTTGAGGCAGCTGGTTGTAATAACTAAAATGCACACTCTAGAGAGACTCCCCCAGTTTCTCTCTATCACAGGATCTTACTTAATTTTCATGACCACCTGATATTTTCTTCTTATGCATTTCTTTACTGGTTTACCGTCGGTTTTCCTTCATTCGAAAATAAGTGCTCGCCCCAATACCTCCAATTTCTGGAATGGCTCTTGGTCCTTAACAGGAACTCAATAAACATTTACGCAATGAGTAAACTTTGAACATTGATTTTGAAGTCCTTTTACTTTATAAGAAATTAATGAAGGAAGATTAAATCTGTGAGTTTTAATTTATGGATGGTATCATACTTTTAATCATTTTTTACTGACTGCATGAACTAGCCCAATGCAAATGGAGTTGGTTCCCCCAAACCCTAGTTTACTCAATAGAACTCCCCAAATAAACTCCTTTATATAGCAAAGGTATCTAGATTACTACTGAAGAGTAATTTATTTAGTACTTGTCTTGTTCTAATGAAACTGTAATTCACATCTTTCATTTTTCCCCTTTAAATTCAAGTTACATTTTATATCTTTTGGTTGTTAGGAGTGGTATACATTTTATACCTTTAGTCTTTGATAAAGCTTGTGAATTTTAACAGTATTAGGATAACAATAAGTCCCTCTGAGCTTATCTATAAGATTTTTTAACTATCCAAGTGTGTCATCATTTAGTAATTGATGATTTTAGGCCACATTGCATGGTTGCTTATGAAATTGTGCTGCTAACCAAGATTTTTACTATTTAAAGAAAGGTTATTTTTCTTCTCCTTTAGTTTGAGAAGTCAGAACTAATAAAAATGAATGTCACCCTAAATACTAGTATAGAGCCCAGAACCTGTGAGTTTTAAGCTTAGAAATTAGTGTTTTCCAAACCCTTCTGTTAAACTGATCAAATTAAAAAACAAACAAGAAACCTCTCAAAAGCCTTTTCTCTTTTCCTCTCTTATACAAGTGTAGGACTTTAAATTTTGTTTTGCTTTTCTCTGCCTCTCTCTTTTAATGGAATGAGTATTGGTAAACGTCTGAATAGATATCAGATTAGTTTTAAAATTCCCAAAAATTTTTGGTAGAAGCATATTAATGCAAAAACTATTATTCACATTGGTTTGAGAGTTTTCATTTGGGAGTTTCTTTTAATAGTTTTTTGTTTTCTGAAGAATAGCCACTGTAAAATCTCCCCTTTTAAAGAATAGATCACAGTTCGAGGAAATGAATAAATGAACACCTATCTGATTTGGTTACAATTCAAAACCAGGAATCATTTTAAGAATAATTAAAATGGTGACACGATTCATATTAGAGTGGCATCTGGTCTGTAAAGGAAAGTACTCTTCTTTACTCATTCTCATGGCCGTGGCGTCCTCTCACTTCATTATTATTGGTCATTCTTCTCAAGATCAGAAATGAGAATATTTTCTTCTAAATGTACTGTACTAAAGTTGGTTGCAGGATAGTAAGGATTTCCAAACTGTGCAAGTCTCCTGAAGACCCCACTGTTGTGCTTGTCTATGCAGAAGGAAAGTGTGGAAATTGCCAGAATTACTATCAGTGTCACTGCTACTGCAAGGGGTAGAATGCTGTGACTTGGTCCTGAAAGAAGATGAAGAAAAGAAAACTTCAATGACAAGTAGTAAGACAGATACTGTCACATAGTTACTTTCTCTTTTATTATTCCTATGAAAAATCAAAACTTTCTCTACTGTTCTAAACCTACATTTTCCTGGATCCTCCTTTACTGTGTGAATATCTAAAAGCAAATACACAACATACTGAGATGAAAATTTCCTTTTAATCAGCAAAGTTATGTCATTGCTTATAGAAGGGCTCAGCAAATAATGGTCCATGGATCAAATCTGGGCACCTGTTTTTACAAATGACATTTTATTAGAACTCAGCCACACTAATAATGTTTCTATTGTCTATGGCTGCTTTTGTGCAACAAAGGCAGTGTGACAGAAACCATATGGCTCCTACAGCCTGAAATATTTACTATTTGGTCCTTTAAAGAAAAGTTTGCTGACCCCTGATTTATAATAATCATTATTAGTGCTCACAAACACATACACTGCTTTTTTTTTTTTTAAGCTGAAGAATCCCCATCCAGTTTCAGTACTGTGCTGCATTAAAAATATGAGTAAAATAGAGTCCCTGCCTGCAAGGAACTCAGTTTTGTTGGGATATGATGTGGAGTTGGTCCAGCAACGGTAACCTCCCTGGCTTTTTGCAAAGATTAAAAAAATCAGGACCTTCTCACCTTTTAGATCTCAAGAATCTTGGGAAATGAATAATAGCTCCTCCATTCAAAAAGTTAGAGGGTTCCTGTTTGAGGATTTTCTACTGTAAGAATGTATCTTTTCCAAGTAGACTCTATATCAAAGTTTGAACTCCGCTATTTTTGATCTAAGCAAAGATCCAGAGAAATATGTAGGGAATGACCCAGAGGCAGAGCAGTAAAGGATTTGTGAGTGGAGGGAGTGCCTTAGTGCACTCCTTATGCTCATTCACTCTTAAATGTCAACATTACCAATAGCGAAAATACACTTTAAAAAAAACAAACCTCGATTTTGCAATTTTAAAATAAAATTGTATAATTTTGCATAATATTATTGAAAACATGTAGTATTGTGTATGTGTAAAGATACTTTTTAAAGAAAGACTGTTGAATGAGTATTCATTCTCAGGATGGAGGCAGTGGGCAGGTATAGAAGGGGCATATGGAATCAGAAAATGTGGAGTGTAGTTCTCCATGTCGCCTCAGTTTGGACAAGTACTTTTCTCATCTGTAACATGGGAATACTGTATCTGCTTCACTGCCTTGGAAAGTTGCTGTGTAGGATAAAAGAGGTGTCTTATGTGGTACAGGAAGCTTTAAAGTCCTGAACAGACATGAGATGTTTCTGATTTGTTCTTGATAGTTGAATGCTAGTGGTTGCTTGGGCACACTAATAGGTTAGTCATGGTTTCCACACAGAGTTGATATCCACACTTTCAGAGCTTCAAAGTTTGGTTCCCACACCTACCAGTTTTTGCTCTTTAATTCCCAATATCTAATCAGTCACCAAAGCCTGATGATTCTCTTTTCCCATTTCCGCCTTCCCTTTTTTGTTCCCAGTTCTATCACTCAAATTACAACTGTCTCCCTTTACATCAGATGGGTGTGACTCCACTGTTGGTGTCTCTAGAGCATGTAGGTGTTCCCTGTGTCCTTCACCATGGAGTTCAGCTCTTTAGCCCAGCACTTTCTGTGGATGGATCCTGCAGTAATACGGTTTTATTCCCAACACCACCTAACATGGTCCAGTCTAAGCTCATTCTCAATTTCTGCCTTTAATCATTCTGGACCTTTTATCCAATATTCATTCCCTCCTCTATTCTCATTATCTTTTGCGATTCCAAAGACTCATCTCCTCTATGAAGTTTTCTTCAGGAGCCCAGGCCATATCAATCCCTCCTTCTTTGTGAATACCTGCATCTAGAAACTGTTGTGATTACTATAAACACCTTCCCACTGTTAATGATCCTTGTTAATGTCTTCTCTTAGAAAGCTCTATTATTTGCAACTGACTAGAATTTTCTGGCTTATATTTCTAAAATTATTTATAATCACCACAACCTAAGTATATAGCTCAAGATCAAGTTATATGACTTTTATAATATATTATGGCCTGCAGTAGAGAATCACGTCTACTTATCCACAACAAGGATACCTAGACCTGAATTATATTTCCTGGGACCAAAGATGGAGCTTAAAATTCTGAGTAGCAGCTGCCAGAATGAGGGTTGCTGGTTTACATTCCCAGCTCTATTTGCTTGAGGTAAACTTCTTTTTTTGCCCATTAAGTTAACAGCTAGGGCGACACAAGAAAATCATAGTCTTTGATTTGATTTATAATGATTTTTTTTCTTCATATCAGAGGAAGGAGCTGAAATGTTCTCCGACTTGTTTGATGTAAAACAAGATGATAATGTTAGAATCTATCTGAATACTTAGATTTTAAAAGCTTTAAGTGCTAAAGAGGTGGGTCAACTTTAGTCAAGGTAGAAGCAAAATGAAGATTTACTTTCTAACTTTACCCACCTGCTTCCATTTTACATATAAATCCTTTTTTGTCTTGACATGAGGATAACTGCCACACTCCTTCAGGAATCCTCAGGGCAACACACAGATGGGGTTTGACATGGTCCATCTCTGGCTTCCTAATACCCCAGTTTGACTGGTCTGCGAGAGTTCCATCAAACCACTTTATGGTTTCATCTGTGGAAAAAATGCTAACATGAATTATGTGCATGGTTATCAAACATACTAAGTCTGGAATGAACCTTAAAAAGCAGCCCCTAAATTTAATGAGACTCTCTCCTTATCTGATGCATTCAACAATCATGAACTCGACATCAAAATGTAGGTATAAGTGAAATTGCCTTGTGAACAACTCTCTTTATTTTATATATATTGTTCTAATTTAGTTCATTCAAGATATCATGTTTCTTGGGGCTTCCCTGGTGGCACAGTGGTTGGGAGTCCACCTGCCGATGCAGGGGACACGGGTTCATGCTCCGGTCCAGGAAGATCCCACATGCCGCAGAGCGGCTGGGCCTGTGAGCCATGGCCGCTGAGCCTGCGCGTCCGGAGCCTGTGCTCCGCAACGGGAGAGGCCACAGCAGTGAGAGACCCGTGTACCGCAAAAAAAAAAAAAAAAAAAAAAAAAAGATATCATGTTTCTTAATGTAACAGTTTGAATTTGAAATATTCTATATCATTACCAACAATTAAAAGAAACCATTTAAAGTCCTAACAGCTCTATCATTACAAAGTAGATCACTTTCTAAAAGAATTTTACAGTGAGCTTCTTTTATTTTGTAAAGTGCCCCTTAAAATTTATTAGATTTATAGATAGAATAATAAAATTTGTAGTTTGAACTTAAAAGCTTAAAGAAAAAAAAACCTTCATTACTTCAGTATATTGACTATCTTAGAAATCAAGTAGTTGCAAACAGTCCTTTATGAGCACAGAGTACAGTGAGCTTCTTTAAAAAGCAAGCCAGTGGTATACCAAGGGGTGGGGGCAGTGGTAGAATCCATCCATGTGTAGGTGATAAGGGAGTACCTTGTCTGAAAAGGATTTAAAACAAACAATAAAACTAAGCATAAGTCAGTCAGCTTTTTATTATCACCCTGTGCTAGAAGTTTTAAGCAATGTCGGTGATTGAAATACTCTTCCTTGCCAGCATGGACCTATCCTCTACCTTGGTACACCACTGTAACAAGTTCTCTATACCAGTTAAAGTAATTTTCTTTACAAGTACTTTCAACAACCATCAGTTACATAAAGAAAAGAATAGCATGCTCTCATCTGATTACAAACTCTGGTTTTTATGAGTAGCAAATAACAGTTCTCCTAGCACTATTTATCACTGAAACATTTCCATAACTCTATTGTGCTCTTATAACATTTAGAAACCTGGGGTATTTTCAAGTAAATACGGTTTGGTGTCTATGACTAAGTCTGTGAACACAAAGTTCCAACCAAACATCTTCATAATGCAAGATTAAGTATAAGATAAACTTGTTTGTTTTCATTTTTGGTTTTCTGGGATTATTTCAAAGGGCAAGAGGGTATAAAAAGGGGTTAGCAATGATGTATTTGGAAGAAATGGCTTTAGGATTTATGATATTTTTTTAAACAGCAATGTATCCAAGGAAAGTTTTCTGGTTTGCAGATGCCATTTCCATCAACCTTGACCACTGTGTATTTATTTATGCCCTCTCCTCTACCCAGTCACTTACTGTCACCATCAAACTGAGCATTCAGCCAAACCATCTGGACAGAAGAACTGAAAGCTAAAAGCTGGTCTAGGAGAAATGAATTTTCAGCTTCATCTTTGATTGTTAAAAGATTAGATCCTATAAAAGAGACAAACAGCAAATGAATAACTATTTGTGTTTACATGTAAATACCATTAAAATAATGTCTTCTATACCATAATTCATAAAGCTCAGGCGTTGATGCATGTAAATCAATGAAGTTAGAACACTCCTTCACACACCATACACAAAAATGAACTCAAAATGGTTTAAAGATTTAATATAAGACATGACACCATAAAACTCCTAGAAGAGAATGTAGGCAAAATATTCTCTGACATAAATCATAGCAATGTCTTCTTAGTTCAGTCTCCCAAAGCAAAAGAGATAAAAGCAAAAATGAACAAATGAGACCTAATTAAACTTATAAATTTTGCGTAAACAAAACGAAAAGACAACCTATGGAATGGGAGAAAATATTTGGAAACAGCGCAACCAGCAAGGCCTTGGTTTCCAAAATATACAAACAGCTCATATAGCTCACTATCAAAAAAACCACAACCCAATCAAAAAGTAGACGGAAGACCTAATTAGACATTTCTCCAAAGAAGACATACAGCTGACCAACAGGCACATGGAAAGATGCTCAACACTGCTAATTTTAGAGAAGTGCAAATCAAAACTATACTGAGATATCATCTCAATAATACTGAGATGCTATCCAGTCAGAATTGCCATCATCAAAAAGTACAAATAGTAAATGCTGGAGAGGGTGTGGAGAAAAGGGAACCTTCCTACACTGTTGGTGGGAATGTGAATTTGTGCAGCCACTATGGAGAACAGTATGGAGGTTCCTTAAAAAGTGAAAAATAGAGTTAACATATGATCCTGCAATTCCATTCCTGGACATATACCCGGAAAAGATGAAAACTCTTAATTTGAAAAGATACAGGCACCCCAACGTTCATAGCAGCACTATTTACAATAGCCAAGACATGGAAGCAACCTAAAGTGTCCATCAACAGATGAATGGATAAAGAAGATATGGTATATATACACAATAGAATATTGGCCATAAAGAAGAATGAAATAATGCCATTTGCAGCAGTATGGATGGACCTAGAGATTATCATACGAAGTGAAGTAAGGCAGACAGAGAAAGACAAATATCATATGATATCACTTATATGTGGAATCTAAAAAAATGAAACAAATGAACTTATTTACAAAACAGAAACAGATTCACAGACATAGAAAACAAACTTATGGTTACCAAAGGGGAAAGTTGGGGGAGGTATAAGATAGGAGCTTGGGATTAACAGATACATACTACTATGTATAAAATAGATAAACAACAAGGTCCTTCTGTGTTGCACAGGGAACTGTATTCAAAATCTTATAATAACCTATAATGGAAAAGAATCTGAAAAAGAATATATATCTATATATCTAACTATCTATCTATCCATATCTGAATCACTTTGCTGTACACCAGAAACTAACACATTGTAAATCAACTATACTTCAATAAAAAAATTAAAAAGCTCAGGCTTTGAAAAGTGAAAGTTTCCATTGTTAATAAGTAATTTTTGATTAGAATTTTAAAAGTAGTATGACATTTATTAAAAGATACAAGCTTGTACTTAAAGAATAGAATATTAATTTTCAGGAATATTAAAGATTCATAATTCAAATTCATTCAAAAGTAACACTTTTTTGGGAAAGTGCAGTATCCTGAGCCATTGTTTTGGGTTTTTAATTGTATACTGGACATTGAACATTTTAGCCATCCCCCAAACAAGCAAATTCAATAATATTTACTTTTTCAATTGTTTTTGTTGCTTCTAAAATCACTAAATAATCAGACAAATGAAGAAAACTACATTGTTTACTGAAATGTCAAGAAGGAACACATTGAAAGCATTTTAACACAACAAAAGAATTACCTTCCTTTTTGCAAAATTCATGAGCAGCCTCAAAACTCGTACTGTCTAAGACTGTAGAAAAACTGTAGCAATTACTTTTGAATTTTATCCAGGGAATAGATGTTTCTGAGCACAACTCTGGGTATCCAAATGGTCTTGTTTCTATGAACAAAATCAGTTATGATTTCAGGGTGGTGACTGGGTTCACTTATTGAGATAAACATTGCATTACATTCTATGAAAGACCAAGATAAATATATGTAATGAGATTTTCATGATAATACTCTGAAAGAGTGGGTTTAATGTAAATGATTACAAAACTGGAATGGCTTATAGCATGTCTGGCAGAAATAATCTTTTCCTACACATAACAGGTTATATTAATGCATAGCTTCATAGGCTTAGTTTGGGTGTTATCTTTAATATTTACAATTAGTGTCCTAAAGGTTGGAAAAACTGGGGGATATGATTCAGAGAAATACTGGCAGCTGAATGAAGTTGGTAAAAGACACTTCCAAATGTACAGAATGTGTTCTATTCAGTGCTGAAGATTTAGTAACTCCTTACCTGCTAGTCAACTTAGAGAAAATAAAGCATTCAATAAAGTAACATATCATAACATAACATAGTATAACATAATATATCATAACATAACATAGTATAACATATCATAGCAACATATATCATGACATGACATAATACAACATATCATAACATAACAAATCATATCATAACAACATATCATAATATATCATGATATAACATAACACAACACATAACTAAGGGGAATTTGGGGAAGTCTTTGTTTCAGAGGGCAAGCATGAGAGTCAGACACACCCACACTGAGATCCTAGGTGCATGGCTGTGGGTATGTTACCTATCTTCCCCACACTCCCACACACGTAAAAGAGAGCTAACAATAACATCTTTCTTACAACTTAAGAAGTTTAGGTGAGCTAGTGCCTGTCACTTAAGCACTCAATAAATGTAACGTTATTGAAAAAAGAAGGATAACTTCATGGTGTTTTAAAAGGAGAATTAGCTTTCCCAATACATATGGCTATCATTTATATTTTTGTCCTGAATTGTTTTGAGCTGAACTTACGTAATATGTGTGCTATTTGACTTATAGTATCCAGAGAGTAAGTAAATACATGCACACTTACTAAATGAGAGATTTAAAAAGAAACCAGTTAGTGTTAAGGAAATTTCTTTTTGTACACCATAGCAATCAAAGGAAAGGGGACCTGATTTAATGGGATAAACATGACATCAGAGATCAAGGAAACTTGGCTTCTTCTCCTGGTGCTGTTGACAGACATCTGTGAGATCTTCAGGAAGCTATTTAATGTTCTGAGTTTAAGTTTCATCTTTAAAATAATGTTCATCTGGTTGGGCGAGGTGAACATTCAGTGTAATGAGATACTATTATCATTACTGTCATGTTTTATATATACATATATAATATAAATACAAATATTACGATGATGATGATGATGATGATGATGCTCTAGAATCCTATTAATCTTTGACTTAAACATAAATCTTCAGTGGTATTCAAGGTCCTCCACACGTGCTCCTAATCTATGTTTCTAACCTGATTTCCTACCTCTCTCTTACCAAAAACCTGCCATGCAGGAAAATCTCAACACCAGCTTTGCTCAGCTACATGCCCAGTCCTTTCTTCTTCCCATGTCTGCCCAAGCTTTTCTGCTCAGAATGCCTCTCCATGTCCCATCGTTTCCTGATCACACCCATTCTTCAAGACCAATCTCCACAGTCATGTCCTTCAAGAAGGCTTTTTGCTTTTCCCCAAGTGGATCTGATGTGTCCATTTTCTTGCTAATCCCCCACAGCACTTGCTATGGCTCTTATATCATTTGATAGCCCTGCCTCATGTAACACTTATTTGTACATCACCTACCAGACCAGATGCTTCTCGAGGGCAGATACTTATTACTACTTTCCCTCATAGCTCTTGCTTAGCACAGTGCCTTACATACAGTAGGTTCACAGTATGTATTTCTTGAGTTGAATAGAATTGAACCTACCTGTGGGCACATGACAAATGGCTCCTTGCAGATATGACTCACAGGCTGTGCTACTCCAGTGTCCACTGGTGTCAGCGAAAACACAGTCACCCAGGAAGGATGACTCGTCGTCTTTCCAAAAAGTGAAGGAGGATTTGGTGCCATCTGACCAGTCAAAATTAAGACCATTCTGTGGAGCGAAATTGAGCCATCATTTCCTTGCCATGAATGCTGGCAACATCACCCAATGCTGTCTGAGCAGCTCTCACTTCATGCATGGATTTATATTTCCACATCTAGACTTATATTTCAGGAAGTCTAGGACAGCTTGAGGATATGGCCTGACAAAAAGGACTATCTTTCATAAGCAATATCTTTTTAGTTTTTGGGAATCCTTGGTTCCCTCCCACCATAATTTCCTGGTAAGCAATCAGAGTGAAGTTGAATCAATATCTTGTTCTTTACACCAAAATAAATTTAAGATTGATCAAAGATTCATACATATAATTGAAAACATAAAAGTGCTAAAGAAAACTTGGCTAAATATTTTATACTCTTGACATGGGAAAAATCTTTCCGAGTCTGATAAAAAAATCCAGAGGCCATAAAGCAAAACTGACTACATAAAGTTAAAAACTCTGTAATACAAAAATATAATAACCATGAGATACCATCCTTTCACCTATCCTGCTGGCAAGGATTAAAATTTTGACATACCCAGTGCTGGCAAGGATGTGAAAAAACTAGATGCTATCACACACTGTTGTTAGCATGTCAATTGGCACAAAATTTTAGAGGGCAATATGGCACCATCACTTGTTAAAATTTATAAAGAGTACTTAGGAACTTCATTCCTGGGGATTTATCCTACTTGTACAAGGATATTTGTTGTACATTGTTTGGAATTGTGAAAACTGGGAAGAACCCAAATGTCCATTCACATGAGAATGATTTAATAAATTGTGGTATATCCATATATGCTGCTGTCTCAAAGAATGTATTAGATTTTTATGAGCTGACATAGGAAGCTGAACAACGTATATTAAATTAAAAGCAAGCTTAAGGACAGTATATATAGTATGAGCTCATTTATATTTAAAAATATATATACATACTAATCCATTACATGTGTATATATATGCATACACAGAAACTTTCTAAATGACATACAAGAAACTGTTTACAGTGATTAACTTTGAGGAGTAGAACTAGAGGTCAGGATAGAATAGATTTACTTTTTGCTATTTGAGTGTGTAATACTTTTATTTAAAAAAATTTAAAAATATTACTTTCCAAACCATTTTCCTAGAGGGGGGATAACGCACATGTTAAATTCCAAGGGGGTACTGAATTAATTAATAACTGAATTTCTATGCAGGAAGCATGATTCGTTTTTCTTGGGGATTCTTTAAATGCAACATATTACCCAAACGCAGGTGCTTGAGTTCAGTATGTATTCCAGTGCACATATAAGTCAGTATCCTGAAATTTTTCAGACGTCTTCAGAGAAACTTTGAAGGGCATGAATTTCCAGAAATTAGGCAAGTAGATGTTTACCCTAAAAAGGGACACCTTTTGTAGTTATATGCTGCTCATGAGGTTGGTCAGTAGTTATTGTATAATCCAATTACCTAAATGTTACATTTACTGTTATTTCATGGCTTTTTTTTTCTGTGCTAATTTCAGTGGCTATATCACTAAGGAGGTAGATATGAAACTTAATTATGCAAGGATTGCCCAAGGGATTTTAGGACACCTACATCTTCAGTGAACAGTCCAATCCAGTGGGCATGTCCTAGCCGGTTGAGGATAACAGTGAGGAAAGACTGGTGGTACTGGTCTGTAATGCTGACCAGTTCTGCTCCGTGCATCAGGCAGGTTTTTAGTGCTGTATACCAAGTCATATTTGCATTAATTATTTTGTAAGTTCTGTTTCCATATTCTAAGGTATTGGGTATTGGATACATATCAGATGTATTTATACTGTGTCCAGAAGTATCTAGAAAAAGAACAACAAAAATTATTTGTAGAACCTGGATGAGAAAGGGGGAGGCAAAGCTTAGCATGGATCCCTGTGCAATGATCCATGCTTTCGTTAACATCAGAGTTTTTCTTCCCAGAATTGACTATTTCAAAATGAAGACAATACCTGTAAGCATAGGTGATACTAAAGAATGAAAACACTTCAGAAATTTAATGAATGAATTTTAAATATATATATAAACACATATTGAATCATTTCTAGATTTCCCAATTTTGACAATCCCTTGTCAAACTGACCACTTTTTGGTGGGACTGATAGGATCTCCTTAGGCAAGTTTACTTCTACTAGGTACACTCAGCCTAACACATGCCGCTGGCAGAACTTAATACTTACTAAGAGCATATTAACATATATAATGTAGTCAAACACTGCTTTGCAAACACAATTTACAAGTGCATATTCTCAAATATAATACTTTATTAAACTTTTGAGACTGTATGATAGTTGCTATCATGTTTAATGCTAACATGTATAATTTCTAAAGAGAAGTTAAAAAATAAGTTAATGCTTAGAAATACATACAGTTCTTATAAAACATTACTATTAATATGTCACCTATCAGAGTCAAGATTTATAAATTAAAAAACAAGGTTTTCCCACACATGATCATTGGTGCTTTGTATAAATGAGTGGCTGTGATCAAGTGAGAACCAAGCTCATGTGTTACATACAGATGTTTCCTCTTTACTATGTGCCTTTTTGTTCTGTACTATCTTTAGGCTGAGTTTAGGCATCCTAAAGCACACAAAAAAGGTAAGAATTTCTCAACTGTCTGATCCAAAGTGGCTGGGATTTCTCTCTGTATACTGGTTTTTATCATGTTTGGGGTTGAAAAGGAGCATGGTGGATAGGTCCAAAGACCTGGAACTCAATCCCAGTCCTGACCCTAAATGGCCAAATTAGTTAATCTCTCTAAACTTTAAATTTCTGGTCTGTAAGAGATTACTAAGGCCTTCGTTAGAGGTGTGTGGGTAAAATTCAAGGAGATATTCACATAGAGCACCTACTATAGGATGTGGAACACAGCAGGCACTCAATAAATGCTGCTTCTTGCTCTCCTCTCCTCTTCTTGTCACACTCTCCCAAATAAAAATGGCAGAGTGAGGATTTGACTTTTCCTGAAACTGTTACCTCAGTATAGCAGTAGTACATATTGTAAAACCAAAGAAAAATTAATCTATTCACCAATTAAATTTTGATGGACCGCACTTTTATCATCTGTTTTTCTTTGTAGAAGTCTGTTTGCCAGCTGATGTACCAAGACTAAATGTTATTTATACAAAACCAACATAATACCAAAGTAGCCATTTAAAAATGATAATTATTAAAATTAAAGTAACTGAAATTCTTTGTATGTGTGACCCAAATACCAATTTAACTGGTTTTCCCCACTAAGTTGTGCACCTGTATTTTCACATATATGAATTTCTCCCCATGTTATTGATTTAATCAAGTTTCAAAACATAAGTGATTTTGAGCACTATGATTTTGCCATCTGTTGCCCTGAGAAAGATCCATTGGAAACCAAGTTCAATATTGGGGGCCTTGACTTTGCCCTTCTGTCTCTTTTTATTCAGATATCTTTATTCTTTCAGGCAGATCAAAGATTTTAGGTTCGAAACCCAATGTAAACATATACTCACATGGCACACAAAGAAGATGAGTCAGAATTTGGATATTCATCATAGACTACAAGAACTTGTGTAGTTGAATAATATAATAGAAACAATAATAACAAAAGCAACAATTGTTTGTTAAACACATGCTAGGAACTAGCTAAGCATTGTATATATGTAGAGTCTGTGAGATAGTTATTATTCCATTTTACAGATGCAGAAATCAAGGTTCAGAGAAGATAAGAAACTTGACTGACAGTTTATTTATAGAGGTGGAATAGGAACCCAGGTGGGATTTGAACTCCACCACCACTGCTCTATACTATCCCCAAAAGAACATAAACATTGTTAGTCCCAAAAATATCAAAGAGAGAAAGTGGTCAGAGAGTACATTTCAAGAAGAGATCAACATCAAGGTCCTAGAATAGAATCATTGTATTTGAGAGAACTTGAGTATGTTACTTATTTTTCCTAAGCCTCAAGTTCCTCATCTGTAAAATGCGGAGACTTTTACCTACTTCATACAAGTGTTGGGAGGATTTTATGGCACAATACTTATAAAAAGCAAGGCACAGTGCCAGGCGCATCATAAGTGTACAAGTAATGACGTATTGATATTATTTCTTTTCTGACGAGACTCTGCTCTTCTCATAATACTTTTGCTATAGCTGATCTGGTATCTTTCAGTTCCTGATGACTACCATGCTAAAGTGATAACTGTGAACGGAAAGAGGATTTCTCTGGAACTGCTTTTCTGAGGATGGGTTGATACTTAGTATCATCAGAGTTCACATGTATGCAACACTGAGAGGTATAATTCATATTCCAAGTAAGCATATGTATCCTAGGCTGCCTAGAACTCCACACAGCTCCAGACACAAATTATGGCCTTCTAGAGAAGCCTGGGATTCAGTAAAAGCATGAGATGTGAGCTATTGTTGTTGTTTTTATTTTCGTTACTCAAGGTCACTTACAGTGCATTCACATTGTTCATGTCCCCACTGGCTACCTGTAATACTATAGCTTTGGTATTTCATACCAGAAGTCATTGGGGGTTCTGATCATCAGATCTAGAAACGGGCTGTTTGCCATATTTAGCCACAGAGACCATTCTGGGGTTCCAAGAAAGGAGTAAGTATTGAGTTGGTTTATTTCCTTGACTCTCTTCCAACATATTTTCAGTGTCTTTTTAAAAATATCTGAACAGACACGTAATCCTAGAACAAGCAGTAAAGCCTTTTTTTTTTTTTTTTTTTTTTTGGCGGTACGCGGGCCTCTCACTGCTGTGGCCTCTCCCGTTGCGGAGCACAGGCTCTGGACGCGCAGGCTCAGCGGCCATGGCTCACAGGCCCAGCCGCTCTGCGACGTGTGGGATCTTCCCGGACTGGGGCACGAACCCGTGTCCCCTGCATTGGCAGGCGGACTCTCAACCACTGCGCCACCAGGGAAGCCCAGTAAAGCCTTTTAATATGACCAAAATGTATGCATAAACTTGCTCATCACTTAAGTGGTCTCTGGAGTCCTTAGAACCCCACTAGGGGGCACAACCCTGAGGTAGTGGAGATTAAGTGACCATATATATGTAAAGCTTAAAAAATAAGTGCTGGCACTTAGCTATGAAACTATCATTTATACAGTGTATAAAACAAATGTGGAAGAGAAGAGTGGGCCATGGAAATGAAAGGAATAAAAAAACAAATATTTCTTACCCTGCATTTTTTCACAAACAAACCCATAGCCTTCTTCTCTACAGTCTTCAAAATACCATTTTCCAGTAAAATGAAAATTAGGACTATTTGACAGCAAGGCACAGAGAGGAATGCGTTTTTGAACTTCGGTGGTGTTATGACTTGGAATCTTCAAAAGAATACATGTTTTTTAAAAATGGTAACATATAATGTTATTATAGCACTGTTATTTTTATTAAGGACATAATTTTTAAAATTCAAACACTATTATTCCTTTATTTGCATTTAATAAACCTGTTCACAAATTAGTTCATAACCCACAAAATAAAAAATTATTGTGATGAGTAAAGAAATTATATTCATGGAACACATGAAAATTATATGAAATTACATTATTAAAAATTAATATATTAACAATCAACTAATAAAAATTTATGCCTACAAAATATAGGAAGTAAAAAAAGAAAAACTTCAGTAAACAAGTCTCAAATAGGATCTCTTGCTAAAATGATTTCTAAAAAATAAATCTTAAAACTTACATTTACTATATCAAATGGGGACCAATTAGAATATGACACAGGCCTTCCATTTAGCCATTTTTCATAATCATCATTTTGTAACCCTATCCACACATTAGTGGTATGGCCAAAAAGATTCATAATAATGAAAGCTGAAAAATAAGAATACATTATCAAATTTAATACCATATAAACCATTTGGGTAATCATCAAATTCTGTTTATAGCTATGATTTTATTTAAATGATAGTAAAACTTAATTACAAATCAATTGTAAGAATTTTTTACTTTGTCCTTATTAAGATGATGCCGTCTCTGTCACTTTTGTTCAGTTTAAATTGACAGAAATTAGCTGGCTAAACCTGGGATTTCATCATATCATTAGCAAAACAATTTCCAGTGTTCATTCAATGCCTTTCTAAACAAAAGAGGGTTTATCTATTATACTTAACTAAAGTATACGGTTATTGTCTAAATAGCAAATGAAAGTGTATAGGTAACTCTAAAGGGATCTAAAAAATTATACCATGCAATTATAACAGACTATACCTCAGATTATTTTAGCCATTTTGAAATGCCGATCATAAATATATCCTTATTCTTTCCACTACGCCTCATGAGACAAAAGGCTCCAAAAAAATCAGCAGTTTGTAAACAATGGAGTGTACTAACTTTTACAGATGTCATGATATAAACCTTATAGGTCAAACTGAAAACTTACGTGTCACCAGCAATATAATACTTAAAATGTTGATTTGGAAATGTTAGTATTTTGGAGGAATATTTTAACAGACGCTTGAGTAAAAATGGTGATTTTTGCCTGATTGAACATTGAGTACTCTACCTTGTTCCACCTCATTTTCAATGGCAACAAGTGTCCCCCCTTCTTCAACACAAAAATCTTGAGCAGATGTCCAGTTCTTCCAATCGCTTGGGTCCTTGGGGATTTTCATCAAAAGGCACTATAAAAATGTCCAAAAAAGCATTCATTTCCATATTTTTCTAAATGAATTAAAAGTTTCCTAAAGATACTGAGGACCAGCTTTGAAATTTTTTATAATTTTCTTGCACAGAAATGACTCTTTTTTCTTTTTTTTTTTCCCCAGCTGCTCCAAAGGTGTGAAAGAAAAGCGAAGAGGACCAGCTTTCAGGGTGAGTCAGTGCCTTTTGTGCATTTGCATCAGGCCGGAACAGAGGCAAGGATGTGTTTTGTCATGCAGGATGTCAGAACGATGTCTTCAGCTCAATGAAAAATAGCATTCCTTCTAAAAAGGAGCCAGCCTGACTGCAAAGTTTACAGTGGAGGATTTAATCTTTAAAATATTTCTTTTGGTGGCAGTTAATAGATTTGTTCAATTTTATTTACAAATACACTTCCTCACTTTAAGTGAGAGAGGAATATTGAGGTATCAAACCACATCAGGTATTTAAATTCACTAAATACTTGGAGTCAGCCATGTGGTCCAAAAGTCAAGGAGGAAGAGCCAGAAAAGAAAAAAATGAGCCCAGTGGGAAGAAAAGCAAGGGAGGACCAAGGAAACCTAGGAAGGAGAAACAAAGGGGAGGGGTGCCAACAATGTCAAGAGGAACACAAAAAAGAAGGCTGTGGGGTTTGGCAGTGAGAGTTGATTTTCACTCAAGAGAGAATCATGTCTATGGCGTGGCAGGGGTTACTCATTATGGGATGAGAAATATGGAATGGTAACTGCTAGGCAGATCAGGCAAGTTGAAGAAAATCACCCCCTCACCAAGTTCAGTGAAATTTAACCATGTTAGTTGGGCTATATGGAGTCAGGGGAGAGGGAAAGATAGAAGAGAAAGGCTGTAACCGATCAGGCAAAGTTCCAGAGAAGTCAAGAGAGACTTTATGCCAAAAATATTCCATGTGGATTATTCTCTCATTAATGAACATAGCCAACCCTGGTCATTGATAGGTTTGATCTTGAGATCTGCCACTGAGAGAATCCCAGCTACAAGATTATTCTAGGCTAATGTGGCAACCTCCATGCCACGTGAGAGCGCATCCTTCTGCATCCTTCTTTAATTTCTAAGTTTATCAGTCCCCCATCCCTTCCCTACTGTCATAGACTCCTTACAAAGCAGAGGGACTAAGTGTTACTCCTCTTTGAACAGCAAAACAAACAACGTCCTCAGTAAATATTTATGCAACAAAGTAAAAGCCAATAGACCCTGAAATGATTGTCAAATGACATTCTCAGGATTCTAGATTTAGTCCAGTGGTTCTCAAACAAGGCCATTTTGCTGCTCAGGTGATATCTTCATAATGTCTAGAGACATTTTGGTTGTCACAGTTCAAGGGGGGAGGGGGTGATGACTGCTATTGTCAGTTAGTGAGTTGAGACCAGGGATGCTGCTAAACATTCTATAATGCACCGGTCAGTCCCTCACAACACGGAACTATCCAGCCCCTAATGTCAATACTGCTCAGGTAATTCTTTTCAGAACCCAATTCCGAACATGTCACCCTTCAGGGATTTTCCACTGTTCTTAGGATAAAAACCAGGAACTCTGATCTAGCCTGAATTTGAGTTGCCAACTAAGAAAGGAAGTACATTTTCTCTTCTTCTGATCCCCTTTACCTTATTTGCTTCACAAAGAAATAGAATTGGCTTTAAAGGGTTTTAGTTTTATAACAACTATCCTTTTATCAATTTCCTTTCATTCTGCCTCTTTCCTCTAATTACAAATTCCAAAGAGTGGCACATACTAATTATTAGGAAGTCTTATCATTTAATGCGAATTCACCTGTGTTCAGATAGTTGCACTAATGAACCATTCATAAATACCAATGAACCTCACTGTTTCATTTAGCTCAATAAATCTCTCCAGAAAACACATACACACATACCCCCGCTTCCCACCCAGCCCCCCTCACACACACCCTGTGTGCCTCAGCCAGGATTTACCAGCTTGAGTATGGGAGTGTAGACCCCCATTGCCACAACTTCATTGTTTCTAAAAATATAACATGTTTAATAACACACTTTGAAATTGTGTCAGTAATTAAAGCAAAGTAGCAAGATGGAGTATAACACCCTTAATTTTAAAGTGTTTATTTACTTACTGATTTGCAAAATGTGATCAAGTTTAATGCATCTCTGATTATTACTGTGAATTAAGGATACCTTACTGTATTCCAAACGAGTTTTGAATATAAAACTCTTGTCTCAAAGTCATTTCCAGTTCAATACTTGAAAATGGAATTCATGATCTTCCTCCCAAATCTGGTCCTTTTTCAGTGTTCTTACTGACATTGAATGGCATAGTCAGTCATGCATTTACCTAAATCTGAAACCTGAGTGTCTTCTCACCCTTCAGTCACCTTCATCACCCCTTCGGTCCTACCATTTGGACATCTCATTTCTGAGACCTTCACCACCCTCCCTATTCCCACCACCCCACAGTCTCTGCCACCATCATCTTAGCCCAAAGGACTTATCTCTTGCTTGGACTATTGCAATATCTTTCTAACTGCTCTTACTTTCCTCAACCTCGCCTTCCTCCAATCTATCTTTGGTACTGAAGCCTGAATGATTCTTTTCAAAACTCAATCCCGATGATCATGTCCCTCTTTAGTTAAAACCCTTCAGGGTTTCCTATTGCTCTTAGGATAAAAACCAGAAACTCTAACACAATAATCGCCCTTGCCTACTTCTTTTGTCTCACTTTCTACATTCTAGTTCTCTAAGCTTCTTTTACTTCAATATGTCACATTCCTTCTCACCACAGGTCCTTAGTACATGTAGTCTCCCCTACTTTTAATGCTTCCTGTCCTTCTGACCACCTCAGTCAGGTCCTCCTGTTATATACTTTTATGGAACTGTGTAACTCTCCATCGCTTGTGTCACAGTTGTAAATTAGAGTTATTTTCCTGATTGATTTGCTAATGTTTTCTCCCCCTCTAGTCTGTAAACTCCCAAAGAGAAGGGATTATATTTGTTTTCCTCACCATTGAGTCGCCAATATCCAGCATAGTTAAATGCAATGAATGAATAAAGTGCTAAGAATTTGAATAATTTAAAAGAGGAGAGAGTGTTTTTTTTTTAAAGGAAAACTATGTCGTGCATGAAACCAAATATTGGCTAATCCAAAATTAGATGGTGCAAAGCAGCCATCAGCACTAAATCCAGGTCCCTGAATAAAAATGTATAAGTAGAAGCACAAGAGTTAATCTAATATACACACAGAATTTCTTCCTCTTACATACAACTCTGCTGTGACAAGTATCTTAGATGACTCACTCTTCCTGGGGTAATCCCTGGTCAAGCCTCTTTTACATCATCAAACATGGGGAAAATAATTTAAGAGAAATGAGAAAAGACACTTAACTTCTGGTATCCCAGTTTTGAAACTCTTAAAGGTTAAGAGTCAACCAAGTGGGATTTTTTTCTTAGAAATAACCAATGAAAATTTGTCCTAGGAAGTTGACAAACAAGAAACAAAGTTTAGTGGAACATAATACATTGACGCTTATTCATAATTCTGAAGTGAGTAATGTCTGTCGTTGCTATCTCCCAGTTTTCCTTCTGTAGCTTTTTTTTTGTTAGTCAGAACTATGCCCACTGGGCTTTCCACTCCTCTCAACTATGAACCCTCCTATTCCCACCTTTTCTAATGATCTGATAAACCCACTTATCCCAAAGTGTAGGTGACAGATGAGGCCATCTCAGAAATATTTCCCTTAAAAAATGTAATGGAAAGTGTTAAGGCAAAGGAATGAGACTCCAGTGGTGGGATTTTAGCCATTAATTTGCAGGGGAGAGCACTGTGGGTGGGGAGACACACTTGGGGACCCTGAAATCTCACTCTGTAAAAGGTCACCCTCTCATGAAGCCTGCTGTGACCCTATCCTTAGTAATCAAATCCTCTGAATGATTAGAAGATTAAGTTGTGTAACTGTTGCATTGCTGGGCAATTATTGGCTGCACATTAGAATAACCGAGGGAGCTCTTAAAAAATACTGATGCCTGGATCCCATGCAGATCAATTAAATCAGAATCTTTAGGATGTCACCTGCACCTTGATATTTTTAGAAATTCACCTGATGATTCTAAATACTTGATCAGGGCTGTGAACCACTAATCTAGCTACTAGTTATCAATAAAAATTAAAAATACCCTCTGAGCTACATGAAGATGTTTTAATCCTGCTCCATAGTTAGCCTCAGAAAGCCCTTCTCCTCTCATGTGTGTGTCTGTGCTTTACTCATGCCCCTTCTTATTCTTTCAAAGGAAGCATTCACTTGCTCTTTTGCCCTGGGTCTGCTGCACCATCACCATTACCATGCCCATATGTGTACATACTCCCCATGTTTACACAGGAGGAAACATGGAATAGAGCTAAGCTGTGTAGATAAGAAAGTTTAAGGAAAGGACAATGGCCAAGGGTAAACCAAAAACAACCATTGTAAGTTTCTAAGAATTATTTCTCTAATGCCAAGGGTATGACTTGTCATGAATTTCCTTAAAATATTCTTTTTTATACATGGGATGTACTTGTTTTAATAGTTGTGAAAAACTATCAGGTACAAGAATTAACTAAAAATGAATCAAAACCTAAATATAAGAGCTAAAACCATAAAGCTCTTAGAAGAAAACATGAGGTAAATATTTGTGAACTTGGATTTAGCAACATATTCTTAGATATGGCACCAAAAGCATGAGCAACAGAAGAAAAATTAGAGAAATTGAACTTCATTAAAATTAAAAACTTCTACACATCAAAGGACATTATCAATAAAGTAAAAAGACAACCTAAAGAATGAGAGAAAATACCTACAAAACATATATCTGATAAGGGTTTTATATCTGGATTATATAAAGAACTCCTACAACTCAATAACAAAAAGACAAATAACCCAAATAAAAAAGTGGGCAAAGGAGTCAAATAGACATTTTTCCAAAGACAATATACAAATGGTCAATAAGCACATGAGAAGATGCTCAACATCATTAGTCATTAGGGAAATGCAAACCAAAACCAAATCTAGTGAGATAACACTAGACTCTAGTGTTGGCAGTAATCAAAAAGACAGGTGACAAGTGTTGTCAAAAAAAAATAATAAAACAACTGTTGTCAAGGATGAGGAAAAATTGCTAGCATACACTGTTGGCAGGATTGTAAAATGGTTCAGCCACTGTGGAAAACAGTTTGCTCATTCTTCAAAAAGTTAAACATAGAATTAGCATATGATATAGCAATTCCACTCCTAGGTGTATACCCCAAAGAAGTGAAAGCAGGGACTCCAACAGATACTTGTATGCCAATGTTCATAGCCGATTTATTCACAATAGCTAAAAAGTGGAAATAACCAAAGTCCATCAACAGATGAATGGATAAACAAAATGTGGCATGGAATATTATTCAGTCATAAAAAGGAATGAAGTTCTGATACATGCTATATCATGGGTAAACTTTGAAAACATTATGCTAAGTGAAATAAGCCAGCCACAAAAGGAAAATATTGTATGAGTTCATTTATATTAATTATCTAGAATAGGCAAATTCATAGAGATGGAAAACAGATTAGAGCTTACTGTGGGCTAGAGGGGATGGGGAATAGAGAGCTATTGCTTAACCAATTACAGAGTTTCTGTCTGGGATGATGATAAGTTTTAGAAATAGAAGTGGTTGTTGAATAACATTGTGAATGTAATTAATGCCACTGAATTGTACACTTGTAAATGGTTTAAATGACATATTTTATGTTATACATATTTTACCACAATAAAAAGCTAATTGTCAAAGGTGTTAATAAAAACCTTAGTTATACTCAAGTTCTATTGAATATTTGCTATGTTTGTCATATTGAAATGTATAAGTAATTTACAACTGGTAGAAAGAGTTTATGGTTTGAGAAAATAAGAAGCAGACTGAAGGTATCAACTATTAAAAATAGTGTCTCAATACTATATAACATTTTAGAGAATGACTATATTATTTTAGAAAATATTTCACAGTGCCCCCGGACTGATTGTGTCATAGGGCTAAGGTGATTGGTAATTCTTAAGTTCTTATGTGAAATGGCAGCTGTAGGAAAGGGACAAGACTCAGGGTCAAAAAACTTAAGGTTGATTCTCAGCCTGACACTTATTCGCTGTAAGTTTCAGAAAAACCACACAATTTTATTAGACTCAGTCTTCTCATAGGTAAGATGGGATAACAATTCTGTGTATTTTAAAAATTCAATAAAACAAGAAATATATATATATTCATTATATATATATATTCATTATATATATATTTATATATTCATTATATATATATGAAATTGCCAGCAGAAACAGTTAGCTACATGGTAGAAGAAACCCAAATGTCCATCAATGGATAAATGGAAAAACAAAATGTGTTATGTACATATAATGGAATATTATTCAGTCTTAAAAAGGAAGAAAATTCTGACACATGCTACAACATGGGTGAGCCTGGAGGACACTGTGCTAAGTGAAATAAGCCAGTTACAAAAGGACAAGTACTGCATGATTCCACTTACATGTGGTGTCTGAAATAGTCAAATTAATAGAGACAAAGTAGAATAGTGGTTGCCAGGGGCTGTGGGGAGGGAGAATGAGGGGTTGTTGTTTAATGGGTTTAGAGTTTCAGTTTTACAAGATGAAAAATGTTTGCAGAGTCATTGCACAGTAGTGTGATTATACTTAACACTACTGCACTATACATTTAAAAATGGTCAAGATGGTAAATTCTATATTATGTGAATATTACCACAATTAAAAATATCAGTGCCAAATATGTAGTGGGTGCTCAATAAATGTGTATTAAGTCCAAATGGCCCCATTTCACAAATTAACAGTGAGAGGAAGATCACAAGGGAGGCAATGCCCTACCAATGTAACTAAACACATAGACTGAAAATTGTCCATGATGGAGGAGCAATTTCATGCTAGCATATGAAATTATGACACAGTTTGAGTTTTTAATTATCAAAGAGTTAAACATTTATAATTTGAGATACATTTTAATTACTTCCACCTAAGGCTTATAAAGTTATTTTATTTTAAAACATAAGGAGTGGATGGGAAGTCTCAGCCGTAATTGGAGACAGTATCAGAAATAATAAATCTAGTTTACATTATCCCCACTGGCCATTTAGAAGAAAATCCAATTCTGCATGGAAGTGCCGGCTATATGATGCTCAAGACAAAGTTGACGGAGCTACGTTATTAGTCAGGCAATTGACAAGGCGGATAGAGCTCTATGAGGGCTCCAGGCAGGAAAGACACAAAAGAAGAAGACACAGTCTGGGCCCTCTGGAGCTGACAGCTCATTTGGGAACAGGGCCTAGATACACATGCCCCCCCCCACACACATGCCCACACACACACACATGCCCACACACACGCCCACACACATGTGCACGCTCCCACATCCCACCTAATGAAACAGTCATACAGCGCAATGAATGACAATGTCAGTAGCAAAAACTGAGTACACAATATGAAGGGTGGTGTCAAGGCTGTTTTTGACAAAACCTTTTAATTTCAAGAGATCTGTCCCTAAAGAGAAAACTTCTCAAATCTCTTGAAAATTGTGACAAAAAAATTCCAGGTCCAATGGACAACTCATAGTTTTTCAAAGCCACACCTGCTTTTTGATTACTTTCTAAAATTAAAACCTACAAAAGAGAAAACAAAAGCAACTTTTTGAAAACAAGTTTACCTTATAGTCAAAATATAACCATCCTTTGGGACATGTTCCATGTTTTTTTGGTGTATCTTTCTCTTTCTCTATGATCCAAAACTTTTTTCGCTTACAGATGCTAGGCATAGAAACTGAACACTCTTCACTAGCCCAGAGTCCTGGAAGAGAAAATGGTTAGAAATGACCAGAAACAATGGTGACTCTGTAGGCATTCTCTATTGGTCACTGTTTTTTTTTTATGACTGCTGTGGTTTACCAGACTTTGTTAAATCTAGAAATTGAACTAAATTTAACTACTAATCATAGAGTTCTCTAGTGACAAGAGCTAACTGGGCAAGGTGCCAAATCAGTAATTCTAATTTAAGAGTGTAGAAAGTTTGCAAATGCAAAAGAAAAAAAAAATCTAAACAAATACTGCGATTGCAATCACAAAACTGATGAAAGTTTTAAGAATATTTGACTTGGTTAGCCAAAGAATACTTTGTAGAGTAATATTTTTGACTTAAAGTATTCAACCTCAAGATAAAAAAATTCTAAAACAATAGATGATCATTTCTACTTTATAATTATTAAAAATATAATAATTAAAAAAATAACTCAGGAACTTCTAAGGAAGAAGCACTTCTGAACCCTGACCCTTAAACAAAACACACACACTTAGAGACATGCCCTCAGGAATATATCCCAAAGTCCTCAGTCTCTTGGAAAATGTTCTTTTAGTTAGAAGAGCTATATTTTCAGAGTAAAGGTTATAGAATGCATTTCATTAGCATTCAAGTTACAAATTCCAGAATAGGGCAAGGATGCATGTAAATTGCAAGGGCAGATTCAGTTTTCTAGTGTGAGGGGTATAAGCCAAAAAGATATTGGCATTCTGAAGGAGGGGCCAGAATGCTATTTTCAATGCCGATTAGCTGCTATTCTTCCAGAATCACAAATAGCCTTTCTGTAGGCTGTTGTGACACCTGCTGGCAAAAGCGAGCTGATTAACAACATGGTTTTTCCTCTCTTAACTTTCTCTGCAGCTGCCCTTACATCAGAGATTGTTTTCCATGTTTATCCCTCTCCTGACTTGGGAGAATCTGTTAGAGTCAGGGACATCATTACCTTTTATTGGATAGAAACAGTGGGATGGATATGAGTGGACAATCAACCCCAATAACACTGTATTGATGAATAGAATTAAAAAACCCATCTGAAATGTGCATGTACTTCTAAATCCAACTGGCAAAGAGTTGGTGTTCTAAGGCAGGCAGCAATTAATGCCTGGTGTTAAAAAAAAGAACACTGAATTCAATGAAAATTTTTCTTAAATGGGAAAATGAAAGTAAATTTCAGAGGTTAAAGTTCTGACCAATTATAAACTGGATACTACGAAGAGATTTTTAAAAATGGGCCCATGTTGAAATTTCATAGTTTGTCAGGCAATTTTTAACCCATTTCAGTGGACCCATTTTTGGTAGTTTTGGTCCAAGAGGAAGGACTTATCTGGCTGTAAATTATTTTCAAGAACGTGAGTGCATGGAATAAACTGTAGGAATGGTCATCCTTAAGACTTAAGACTTACAAAATTAAACACACTCAGTTGAAAAGCAAAATAACCAAACAAAACCTTCTCACTGAACTAATGCAATGAAAAGGAGACTTCAAGTCTTCTGAAAATTATGTTTGTATTGTAAACCCAAAAGTGGATGAACAAAATAACCTGTTATGGATGAAATGAAGCCACATCTCTGGCTCTGATTAATCATGGATTCTTCTTTTCCTTTGTCCCAGTTCTGGTATATTACTGGTGATCCATCTCTCCAGCTGCAGAAAAATTAAAAAATTAAAGGTCTTCTCTCATTCTGCATGGTCAATCTCCAACACCATTTTTGGAGTTCTGGGATATGGACTGAAGACATAATATTTTATTAAATTAAAAAAAATTCATGTCTGTGGTTAGGGAAATGAAAATTTATAAGTTAAAGATAACGTTTGAAGGCTATTCAACAATTCTTTAAAATTTAATTTAATTTTATTTTTATACAGCAGGTTCTTATTAGTCATCCATTTTATACACATCAGTGTATACATGTCAATCCCAATCTCCCAATTCATCACACCACCACCACCACCACCTCTGCCATTTCCCCCCCTTGGTTTCCATATGTTTGTTTTCTACATCTGTGTCTTTATTTCTGCCCTGGAAACTGGTTCACCTGTACCATTTTTTAGGTTCCACATGTATGTGTTAATATACGATATTTGTTTTTCTCTTTCTGACTTATGTCACTCTGTATGACAGTCTCTAGATGCATCCACGTCTCTACAAATGACCCAATTTCATTCCTTTCTATGGCTGAGTAATATTCTATTGTATATATGTACCACATCTTTATCCATTTGTCTGTCGATGGACATTTAGGTTTCTTCCATGACCTGGCTATTGTCAATAGTGCTGCAATGAACATTGGGGTGAATGTGTCTTTTTGAATTATGGTTTTCTCAGGGTATATGCCCAGTAGTGGGATTGCTGGGTCATATGGTAGTTCTATGTTTAGTTTTTTAAGGAACCTCCATACTGTTCTCCATACTGGCTATATCAATTTACGTTCCCACCAACAGTGCAAGAGGATTCTCTTTTCTCCACACCCTCTCCAGAACTTGTTGTTTGTAGATTTTCTGATGATGCCCATTCTAATTGGTGTGAGGTGATACCTCACTGTAGTTTTGATTTGCATTTCTCTAATAATTAGTGACGTTGAGCAGCTTTTCATGTGCTTCTTGGCCACCTGTATGTCTTCTTTGGAGAAATGTCTATTTAGGTCTTCTGCCCATTTTTGGATTGGGTTATGTGTTTTTTTAATATTGAGCTGCATGAGCTGTTTATATATTTTGGAGATTAATCCTTTTTCCATTGATTTGTTAGCAAATATTTTTGCCCATTCTGAGGATTGTCTTTTCGTCTTGTTTATGGTTTCCTTTGCTGTGCAAAAGCTTTGAAGTTTCATTAGGTCCCATTTGTTTATTTATTTTTTTATTTCCATTACTCTAGGAGGTGGATCAAAAAAGATCTTGCTGTGATTTATGTCAAAAAGTGTTCTTCCTATGTTTCCTTCTAAGAGTTTTATAGTGTCCGGTCTTATATTTAGGTCTCGAATCCATTCTGAGTATATTTTTGTGTATGGTGTTAAGGAGTGTTCTAATTTCATTCTTTTACATGTAGCTGTCCAGTTTTCCCAGCACCACTTATTGAAGAGACTGCCTTTTCTCCATTGTATATCCTTGCCTCCTTTGTCATAGATTAGTTGACCATAGGTGCGTGGGTTTATCTCTGGGCTTTCTATCCTGTTCCATTGATCTATATTTCTGTTTTTGTGCCAGTACCATATTGTCTTTTTTTAAATTAGTTTCTGCTTTATAACAAAGTGAATCAGTCATACATACACATCTGTTCCCATATCCCTTCCCTCTTGCGTCTCCCTCCTTCCCACCCTCCCTATCCCACCCCTCCAGGCGGTCACAAAGCACCGAGCTGATCTCCCTGTGCTATGCGGCTGCTTCCCACTAGCTATCTACCTTACGTTTGGTACTGTATATATGTCCATGCCTCTCTTTTGCTTTGTCACAGCTTACCCTTCCCCCTCCCCATATCCTCAAGTCCATTCTCAAGTAGGTCTGTGTCTTTATTCCCGTTTTACCCCTAGGTTCTTCATGACATTTTTTTTCTTAAATTCCATATATATGTGTTAGCATACAGTATTTGTCTTTCTCTTTCTGACTTACTTCACTCTGTATGACAGACTCTAGGTCTATCCACCTCATTACAAATAGCTCAATTTCATTTCTTTTTATGGCTGAGTAATATTCCATTGTATATATGTGCCACATCTTCTTTATCCATTCATCCGATGATGGACACTTAGGTTGTTTCCATGTCCGGGCTATTGTGAATAGAGCTGCAATGAACATTTTGGTACATGTCTCTTTTTGAATTATGGTTTTCTCAGGGTATATGCCTAGTAGTGGGATTGCTGGGTCATATGGTAGTTCTACTTGTAGTTTTTAAAGGAATCCCCTTACTCTTCTCCATAGTGGCTGTACCAATTCACATTCCCACCAGCAGTGCAAGAGTGTTCCCTTTTCTCCACACCCTCTCCAGCATTTATTGTTTCTAGATTTTTTGATGATGGCCATTCTGACTGGTGTGAGATGATATCTCATTGTAGTTTTGATTTGCATTTCTCTAATGATTAATGATGTTGAGCATTCTTTCATGTGTTTGTTGGCAGTCTGTATGTCTTCTTTGGAGAAATGTTTATTTAGGTCTTCTACCCATTTTTGGATTGGGTTTTTTGTTTTTTTGTTATTGAGCTGCATGAGCTGCTTATAAATTTTGGAGATTAATCCTTTGTCAGTTGCTTCATTTGCAAATGTTTTCTCCCATTCTGAGGGTTGTCTTTTGGTCTTGTTTATGGTTTCCTTTGCTGTGCAAAAGCTTTGAAGTTTCATTAGGTCCCATTTGTTTATTTTTGTTTTAATTTCCATTTCTCTAGGAGGTGGGTCAAAAAGGATCTTGCTGTGATTTATGTCATAGAGTGTTCTGCCTATGTTTTCCTCTAAGAATTTGATAGTTTCTGGCCTTACATTTAGGTCTTTAATCCATTTTGAGCTTATTTTTGTGTATGGTGTTAGGGAGTGATCTAATCTCATACTTTTGCATATACCTGTCCAGTTTTCCCAGCACCACTAATTGAAGAGGCTGTCCTTTCTCCACTGTACATTCCTGCCTCCTTTATCAAAGATAAGGTGACCATATGTGCATGGGTTTATCTCTGGGCTTTCTATCCTGTTCCATTGATCTATCTTTCTGTTTTTGTGCCAGTACCACACTGTCTTGATTATTGTAGCCTTGTAGTATAGTCTGAAGTCAGGGAGTCTGATTCCTCCAGCTCCGTTTTTTTCCCTCAAGACTGCTTTGGCTGTTCGGGGTCCTTTGTGTCTCCATACAAATTTTAAGATTTTTTGTTCTAGTTCTGTAAAAAATGCCATTGGTAATTTGATAGGGATTGCATTGAATCTGTAGATTGCTTTGGGTAGTAGAGTCATTTTCACAATATTGGTTCTTCCAATCCAAGAACATGGTATATCTCTCCATCTGTTGGTTTCATCTTTAATTTCTTTCATCAGTGTCTTATAGTTTTCTGCATAAAGGTCTTTTGTCTCCCTATGTAGGTTTATTCCTAGGTATTTAATTCTTTTTGTTGCAAGTGTTGAGTGTTTCCTTAATTTCTCTTTCAGATTTTCATCATTAGTGTATAGGAATGCAAGAGACTTCTGTGCATTAATTTTGTATCCTGCTACTTTACCAAATTCATTAATTAGCTCTAGTAGTTTTCTGGTGGCATCTTTAGGATTCTCTATGTATAGTATCATGTCATCTGCAGACAGTGACAGTTTTACTTCTCTTTTCCCATTTGTATTCCTTTTATTTCTTTTTCTTCTCTGAGTGCTGTGGCTAGGACTTCCAAAACTGTGTTAAATAATAGTGGTGAGAGTGGACATCCTTGTCTCGTTCCTGATCTTAGAGGAAATGCTTTGAGTTTTTCACCATTGAGAATGATGTTTGCTGTGGGTTTGTCGTATATGGCCTTTATTTTGTTGAAGTAGGTTCCCTCTATGCCCACTTCTTGGAGAGTTTTTATCATAAATTGGTGTTGAATTTTGTCAAAAGCTTTTTCTGCATCTATTGAGATGATCACATGGTTTTTATTCTTCAGTTTGTTAATATGGTGTATCACATTGATTGATTTGCGTATATTGAGGAACCCTTGCATCTCTGGGGTAAATCCCACTTGATCATAGTGTATGATCCTTTTCATGTGTTGTGGGATTCTGTTTGCTAGTATTTTATTGAGGATTTTTGCATCTATATTCATTAGTGATATTGGTCTGTAATTTTCTTTTATTGTAGTATCTTTGTCTGGTTTTGGTAGCAGGGTGATGGTGGCCTCATAGAATGAGTTTGGGAGTTTTCCTTCCTGTGTCATTTTTTGGAAGAGTTTGAGAAGGATGGGTGTTAGCTCTTCTCTAAATGTTTGATAGAATTCACCTGTGAAGCCATCTGGTCCTGGACTTTTGTTTGTTGGAAGATTTTTAATCACAGTTTCAATTTCAGTGCTTGTGATTGGTCTGTTCATATTTTCTATTTCTTCCTGGTTCAGTCTTGGAAGGTTATACCTTTCTAAGAATTTGTCCATTTCTTCCAGGTTGTCCATTTTATTGGCATAGAGTTGCTTGTAATAGTCTCTTAGGATGCTTTGTATTTCTGCGGTGTCTGTTCTAACTTCTTTTTCATTTCTAATTTTATTGATTTGAGTCCTCTCACTCTTTTTTCTTGATGAGTCTGGCTAATGGTTTATCAATTTTGTTTATCTTCTCAAAGAACCAGCTTCTAGTTTTATTGATCTTTGCTATTGTTTTCTTTGTTTCTATTTCATTTATTTCCTCTCTCATGTTTATGATTTCTTTCCTTCTACCAACTTTCGGGTTTTTTTTGTTCTTCTTTCTCTAGTTCCTTAGGTGTAAAGTTAGATAGTTTATTTGAGATTTTTCTTGTTTCTTGAGGTAGGCTTGTATAGCTATATACTTCCCTCTTCGAGCTGCTTTTGCTGCATCCCATAGGTTTTGGATCATCGTGTTTTCATTGTCATTTGTCTCTAGGTGTTTTTTGATTTCCTGTTTGATTTCTTCAGTGATCTCTTGGTTATTTAGTAACATATTGTTTAGCCTCCATGTGTTTGTGTTTTTTTCATTTTTTTCCCTGTAATTGATTTCTAATCTCATAACATTGTGGTCAGAAAAGATGCTTGATATGATTTCAATTTTCTTAAATTTATTGAGGCTTGATTTGTGACCCAAGATGTGATCTATCCTGGAGAATGTTCTGTATGCACTTGAGAAGAAAGTGTAATCTGCTGGTTTTGGATGGAATGTGCTATAAATATCAATTAAATCTATCTGGTCTATTGGGTCACTTAAAGCTTGTGTTTCCTTATTAATTTTCTGTTTGGATGATCTGTCCATTGGTGTAAGTGAGATGTTAAGGTCCCCCACTATTACTGTGTTACTTTCAATTTCCTCTTTTATTGCTGTTAGCATTTGCCTTATGTATTGAGGTGCTCCTATGTTGGGTGCATATATATTTATAATTGTTATATCTTCTTCCTGGATTGATCCCTTGATCATTATGTAGTGTCCTCCCTTGTCTCTTGTAACATTCTTTATTTTAAAGTCTATTTTATCTGATATGAGTATTGCTATTCCAGTTTTCTTTTGATTTCCATTTGCATGGAATATCTTTTTCCATCCCCTCTCTTTCAGTCTGTGTGTGTCCCTAGGACTGAAGTGGGTCTCTTGTAGACAGCATATATATGGGTCTTGTTTTTGTATCCATTCAGCGAGCTGGTGTCTTTTGGTTGGAGCATTTAATCCATTTTTGTTTAAGGTAATTACTGATATGTATGTTCCTATGACCATTTTCTTAATTGTTTTCGGTTTGTTTTGTAGGTCCTTTTCTTCTCTTGTTTTTCCCACTTAGAGAAGTTCCTTTAGCATTTGTTGTAGGGCTGGTTTGGTGGTGCTGAATTCTCTTAGCTTTGGCTTGTCTGTAAAGCTTTTGATTTCTCCATCAAATCTGAATGAGATCCTTGCTGGGTAGAGTAATCTTGGCTGTAGGTTCTTCTCTTTCATCACTTTAAGTATATCATGCCATTCCCTTCTGGCCTGTAGAGTTTCTGCTGAGAAATCAGCTGTTAACCTTATGGGAGTTCCCTTGTATGTTGTTATTTTTCCCTTGCTGCTTTCAATAATTTTTCTTTGTCTTTAATTTTTGCCAATTTGATTACTATGTGTCTCTCATGTTTCTCCTTGGGTTTTTCCTGTATGGGACTCTCTGTGCTTCCTGGACTTGGGTGGCTATTTCCTTTCCCATGTTAGGGACGTTTTCAACTATAATCTTTTCAAATATTTTCTCGGGTCCTTTCTCTCTCTCTTCTCCTTCTGGGACCCCTAGAATGTGAATGTTGTTGCATTTAATATTGTCCCAGAGGTCTCTTAGGCTGTCTTCATTTCTTTCTTTTTTTTTTTTTTGCACAGGTCTCTCACCTTCGCGGCCTCTCTTGCTGCAGAGCACATGCTCCAGACGCGCACGCTCAGCAGCCGTGGCCCACAGGCCCAGCCGCTCCGTGGCATGTGGGATCTTCCCAGACTGGGGCACGAACCCACGTCCCCTGCATTGGCAGGCAGATTCCCAACCACTGTGCTACCAGGGAAGCTGTGTCTTCATTTCTTTTCATTCTTTATTCTTTTCCGCGGCAGTGAATTCCACCATTCTGTCTTCCAGGTCACTTATCCATTCTTCTGCCTCAGTTATTCTGCTATTGATTCCTTCTAGTGTAGTTTTCATTTCAATTATTGTATTGTTCATCTCTGTTTGTTTGTTCTTTAATTCTTCTAGATCTTTGTTAAACGTTTTTTGCATTTTCTCAATCTTTGCCTCCATTCTTTTTCCAAGGTCCTGGATCATCTTCACTATTATTATTCTGAATTCTTTTTCTGGAAGGTTGCCTATGTCCACTTCATTTAGTTGTTTTTCTGGGGTTTTATCTTGTTCCTTCATCTGGTACATAGCCCTCTGCCTTTTCATCTTGTGTATCTTTCTGTGAATGTGGTTTTTGTTCCACAGGCTGCAGGATTGTAGTTCTTCTTGCTTCTGCTGTCTTCCCTCTGGTGGATGAGGCTATCTAAGAGGCTTGTGCAAGTTTCCTGTTGGGAGGGACTGGTGGTGGGTAGAGCTGGCTGTTGCTCTGGTGGGCAGAGCTCAGTAAAACTTTAATCTGCTTGTCTGCTGATGGGTGGGGCTCGGTTCCCTCCCTGTTGGTTGTTTGGCCTGAGGTGACCCAACACTGTAGCCTATGTGGCTCTTTGGTGGGGCTAATTGTGGACTCTGGGAGGGCTGATGCCAAGGAGTAGTTCCCAGAACTTCTGCTGCCAGTGTCCTTGTCCTCACAGTGAGGCACAGCCACCCCCTACCTCTGCAGGAGACCCTCCAACACTAGCAGGTAGGTCTGGCTCAGTCTCCTATGGGGTCACTGCTCCTTCCCCTGGGTCCCAATGCACACACTACTTTGTGTGCGCCCTCCAAGAGTGAAGTCTCTGTTTCCTCCAGTCCTGTCGGTGTCCTGCAATCAAATCCCTCTAGCCTTCAAAGTCTGATTCTCTAAGAATTCCCCCCGCTCTGTTGCTGGACCCCCATGTTCGGAAGCCTGACCCTTCACTCAGAACCTTCACTCCAGTGGGTGGATTTCTGTAGTATAACTGTTCTCCAGATTGTGAGTCCCCCACCCAGCAGTTATGGGATTTGATTTTATTGTGATTGCGCCCCTCCTACAGTCTCATTTTGGCTTCTCCTTTGTCTTTGGATGTGAGGTTTCTTTTTGGTGAGTTCCAGTGTTTTCCTGTTGATGATTGTTCAGCAATTTGTTGTGATTCTGGTGGTCTCGAAAGAGGGAGTGAGAGCATATCCTTCTACTGCACCATCTTAAACCAATCTCCTATTCAACAAGTTAATCACTAAGATCTAGTCCAATCATTCTGCAAATAAAAACCTGTTAAACAAAGTTAAATGCAAATTAATCTATGTCCATACCGAAATTCATCATTGGCTCTTTCTTCCCGAAGTCCAATCCACCAGTTTACACCATACTTTGATAGCTATTTAAAAAAGAGAGAGAGAATGTCAGCATTTATCCTACTTTTTTTCCCTTTTCACTATTAAGATTAATGGGGTCACTGTTAATAGCTTTCTATTCTTCAGTATTTTACCCAATTATCTAAAGGAGAGTACACTAAGGCCTAGCATCTTGAGAAGATCTGAAACTTCATTATTCTAAACCACTCCCTCCTCATTATGTAAGAAAATTGGAGTCAAATATTGAAAATTATTTTGGTTTCATACAACATGCCATAACTTTGTTACAATGTTTCCTATATATATTTAAAAGTAAATTATCTAACTCTCATAATAGGAATTTAAAAAGTAATATTGTAATGTAAAATAGAATGTGGATTCCTTTTTTGACTAAAAATTTAGTGGTTTATGTGCTCAGTGATTTATAGAAGTTTACCATATATGCCACCTACTTGAAAAATAATTCGAGGCACAAAGACCTCAATAGTAAAAATAATTTGTATTTTAGGCATTAGCCTGATTGGTAAGTTTTTAAACTAAGTATTAGCACCCTCCCCATTCAAATGGAAACTGCGTTATAGGACAAAATAATACGACAGTATTTCCAATGTTTGACAACTAGAAAATTATCCTTTATATATTTTATGAATTTACACCATTATTTATTACATAGATCCCAGTACAATAAACAATAAACTTGAAACACCATAGGCATGCACATGCATATGCACATTAGAGCAGATGTAATACTGGACTTATGACCCAGGAAATTGAAATTCCCTCTTTAACTATAAAAGAACAGGCATTAAGGATTTCTCTAAGGTCTTTAAATCAATATTCTTTATTGTGTGTGTGCTGTGTGTGAAATGTAACTTAATTTTTTATGCTAAAATCCTGTTAATTTGAAGGCATTGTACATTTAAATTTACACTTTCATTTCTTCTGTAAAGACTTGGGAATGCATTTTAAGATATATAAGTATTTTTTCCATGTGAATTTCAGGTCATCATACAACAGAACCTAATAGCTCTCTAACATTCTAATTTATACACAGGTATTTTTACTCCTTAATCAGTGTGGCTGTCTGCCATATCAGCAATTTGAGAATAATGCAAGATGGAGCAACTATAATTTTTGATCCCTGAGTTGTTGTTTCATGGACGTGTTCTTACATGCTGAATTTAGACTCCTATTGTCAGATTTGGGAATGGGTCCATGGAGACTGGCTTTGAAATCAGTGGAAGAACCACAACAATTTCATTCAATCTAAAGAGGTCTCATGTGCAAGAAGAGTAGAAATCATGGCCTGATTGTTCACTGCCCCAATTAAGGACCTCTAAAGAGGAAGTATAACTACTGCATCTTAAGTGGCATATTTATTACTACCTCGATTATAGCACGGTAATCCTCCATAGGGCACATCACAACCTGTTGTGATATGGAACAGAAATTCATAGGACAAGATAGAAGACACCCAAAGTGAAAAATCCAATGTGAAAAATAGATGCTGTAAATTTCAGTTTAGGTATGAAACTGCAACAATAGAAGACATTAGTATTCTTTTGTATAAAAAATGTGATACAACCATGTACCTCATAGTATCAATTGTGTTTTGTTACAGAAAAGCAGTCATTCTAGATAGCATCATATGGAAGAACACACCAAAAAGAAATAACCCACAGCAATAGCCAATATATTAATCTACTAAACAGTATAAGGAAGAACAACCTGTCATCTCTTAAAATGTTTCCATAAAAATAGCAAAACCAAGTTATTTTAAGGATTTAAAACACCAGATTTTTGAGGATGACTAATAGATTTGATATATTTTTGTTAGAAATATTTTGAAATAAAATTTTAAAAGTAAGAGTAAATTGCAATTTTGAAATGCAAATATTGTACAACACAGCATAAAAATGTTAGTTCATGTCAAACAACGCCTAAAGTGCTCATTTTTTAAAACTTTTTTGGCATTAATCTGACCAACAAGATGGCTCAAAAAACTAGTACTCAAAAATTCCCTCGCATCATGCCTTGTGGTCTTCTGTTAGTCAAAGAGGAAATTCTGACTCATCACTTTTCCAAGATGGAAATATTCTGTTAAAAAAATTCTGCTTCAGATTTTAAAAAATGCATCCAGCTTTCTTTTTCAATAATTAGTTCTTCTACTCCCCAACTGAATGTTATGTTTGTCTTTCACATTTCTGAGTTACTACTCTTCTTAGAGGAGCTATACAATACATATGTAACTTTAAAAATATTTAATTATTTAATTCTTATTCTTCCTGCAATTATAGGATGGTCATGCCACAAGAATGAGTGGTATGACCTCTACATGTTTAGTTCCTCATCCAGAACTTCTGGACTGACTCATTCCAGCAAGATGTTCTTAGATATGGGATTTCTTGGTTAAGAAATGTAAATGGTCACTGTAAATACCACCACTACCACCAACAAAAATTGCCTAACTACTATAAGCAGGAGGAAGAACTGCTATAGAAATGTACAGCATTCTTTTTTCTAAATTGATACCCTTCCCATTTGGCTTTCTTGCTCCATTCTTGGTCTGCACATTCCCTATGATGATTTTCTTCTGTGGCACAGTGCAGTGTTAGATCAGTCAGCCACTCACCCGTAATACTGACAGGGCATTCTTTATTAACATGGTCATAGCTTTGGTAATAATTTTGCCATATAAGACACTACATGGTTTGAGATCACTAGATCTAGTCCTCAACTAGATCATGGCACTGGCTATGCCTTTTCAAATGTCTAAGCCTGTGGGGTTTTACTATTCCCTTCAATGGGAGGTATTAACTCTGCCATTTCCACTGGCTTCCCAACAACCAAAGACTGGGAGAGTGAATTAAGGGAAAGGTTAAGAGAGAAGACCTGCAGAGGTTCCTAAAAGAGCTAAGCTCTGCTGGAACGCTCAAAGAAGCCCTCTACTGTGCATGTCGGAGACAGAGCTGACAGCCATCTTTTGGGGAGGGATTTTATTTTATTTTATTAATTTAAAAAAGTTGAGGTATAGTTGTTTTACAATATTATATTAGTTTCAGCTATACAACATAGTGATTCAAAACTTTTATAGATTACACCCCATTTAGTTATTACAAAACAATGGCTATATTTCCCTATGCTATACAGTACATCCTTGTAGCTTATTTATTTTATACATAGTAGGTTATATCTCTTAATCCTCTCCCCCTATCTTGTCCTCCTTCTCTCTCCCCACTGATAACCACTAGTTTGTTTTCTGTATCAGTGAGTTTGTTTCTGTTCCATTATATTAATCATTTGTTTTGTTTTTTAGCTTCCACATATAAGTGATAACGTACAGTATTTATCTTTCTCTGTCTGACATTTCATGAAGCATGATGCCTTCTAGGTCCATATATGTGTTGCAAATGGCAAAATTTTATTCTTTTTTATGACTAATATTCCATTGTATATATGTGCCACATCTTCTTTATCCATTCCTCTGTTGATGGGCATTTAGGTTGCTTCCATGTCCTGGCTACTGTAAATAGTGCTGCTATGAACATTGGGGTGCATGTGTCTTTTCGAATTAGTGTTTTCACTTTTTTTTCAGATATATACCCAGGAGTGGAATTGCTGGATTTAGTTCTTTGAGGAACATCCATACTATTTTCAATAGAGGTTGCACCAACTTACATTCCCACCAACAATGAACAAGGGTTTCCTTTTTTTGGATGGATTTTAGAACTAGCATTTTAATGTAATGAATATGCTGTTCTGCTGCCTGCAGCCATTTTTTAAAATGACCTTGTAAGTCAGATGACCTGGGATCACTTCCAAATTCCACTACTCAGCTGCTGTGTAACAAAGTTCCTTCACCTCTTTGGAGTCTTAGCTTCTTCATCTGTAAATTGTGCTGACGATAGAACTTCCCACAGAGAGTTCTTAGAAAGATTAAATGCCATTAAATGTTAGTACTTAGCCATGCTTGACACCGTTACAATAAGTATTGGCCAAATATCAGCTCCTTTTGGGACGTGCACTTTGCACGTCCATGGATTAGTTTTTAGCCATTCACCTGATCTATTGTTATTGCCGCCAGGGGTGAGGAGTCTGCTGTCTAGCTAAAGAAACAAACGTATTTTCTGAGGTCATGATATGTAATTTGTTGATACTTAATATTACAGTTTTGGCTTGAGTGTTCCATTTGTAGGAGATGAAGAGTAGTAAAACAATGCATGAACCAATACTGGGGAACATCCAGTTCTCATGGTTGGTCTACCACTGAGTCTCTGTGAAGCAGTGCAGTTGTCACCTAACTCCTCTGGTTCTTGACTTTTCCATCAAAATGCAGTAGTAGTTCCAACCTGCATGCACTTCACAGGCTGTATGTGTATCAAACAGAATTATAGAAACAGGAAAGCCCAATGAGGTGTGAGGGGAGACATTTCTCTTACAAGTCAAGGATGCTTTAATCCAGAGCTTCATTTTAACAGTCAACTTACAAACATAGGAAAAGATGATAGAGCAACAAAGGATTCCTGCAGAGCATGAACTAATGTTAAATTATGGGAAAAGAAAAAAGGCTCTTTCTTATCTTCAACAATTTCCTAGGGAAAATTGGGAATGAGGTTTTTCCTCCCAGGTGCCCCCTTGATAATTTGTACAAACTGCTCCCTTTTCCCTTATTACATCGTGTTATTTCCAGCTTTTTAAAGACACTGACTGTATTTCATTTTTGTGTCTTTGATATTTTTGTGTCCTTGACATTTTTGTGTCCTTGACAAATACCACAATGTCTGAGATATACCTAATGCTCAATAAATGCTTGCTGAAGGAATACACTGAAAATCAACACTATTCCTTGGCAGTCTATTCATTGTTTAATGGATTTTGCAGGCTGCTTTCTAACAAGCCTAGCTTCTCAAAGGATTTCTCTATCTGAAGTTGAAATGGAGAACCACTCCTTACCGTTTTCTGCATAGAGTCTAAAAAAATACTGTTCTCTTTTAAGTCAAATTTGAAACGTTAAAACAGCCATGCACCTCCCAGTACTCTTTGTTCCTCATTTGTGCTTTATTTTCCTCCATGGCATTTATCCATTTATCTTTGTCTAAAATATTATGTAATTCTATTTATTTTTATTGATTACAGTCTTCCTTCCCAGACTAGACTAAAAACTCCAGGTGGGCAGGAATTTTGGTCTATTTTAACCACTGATAGAGCCTCAGCCCCTAGAAGAGTAGACTCAATAAATATGCATTGAATGATGGAATGAACCTCATAAAAACAATAAAATGCTATTTACTCATCCTTTGTTGCTAAAAAAGCATGAGGAGAAGTGAAATGACTGACCAGCATCGTAAACCTGTGTTTCCATTATTTGCTCTAAATCTCTATAACAGGAAGCAAAACAGTTCTTAAAAATCTAGGACTTTTAATGAAACAGATAAATGTCTGAAGTAATATAAAAACAAAATCCCTCAAGGACAGAAGAAGGAGTTAAGCTCTGAGTTTCTCATAGTTAATCATATTTAAGTACCGCTCTTATTTTGCCGTGGATGAATTCTTGTTCATGAGCAGAATGAATAGTGAGAATATCACTGCGCAGCCAGCCACAGACAAACTCAAACGAGGACCATTCCGAGACAGAGGTATGAAAAAGATACTCTGCATCCTGATAAAAGAGCCAGGGTGCATCTGAAAGAAAAATAAGCAACACAGGTGAGGCAACAATTATTGAGCAATGTAATACACACTTAAACAGGGTATACTATGATGGACCCCAAATGTGTAATTTGGTCACTCAGCATTAAGAAAATGTGTGTGTATACACCCACTCCCACACATAAATAAGTATACAATTTACTTATTTTCCTTGGTCTATTTCATATAAGAAACATTCACGTATATTAAAAAGTCTGGGATAGATACATATTTTAAAATCATGTGTCATGAAAATGGAGTTAAGCTATGGTATTAATCTTCAGTAATATTTAGTGACATTTATTAGTTTGATTATTTATTAATGATGAATTTGTTAATTTGAAAAAATTAGTTCTCAATTGACACAAGAAAAGAGAAACTCGATTGGAGTTATGTAATAACACAGTAATGCTACAAAACAGCACATAATTAGAAATTCAAGAACTACCGGGATAGTCCTTACCATACTGGTACCAGGGTGGAATCTTGGGTCTCACATCTGCAGAGTGAAAGCAAACCAGTTTGAGTGAACTTTACTTACAGGTGTACTATCTCTGAATTACTTTAGGTCTAAACACAATATTTTGGACTTTGCTTTTTAAAAGATCATTTAAGAACCAAGTGTTGTTTGGAAAGTGGTAAGTTCTCATACTTGAAGAGGAAGCTCAAGAGAGACCTCTGGTTAAAGAGAAAAGGATGTGAATACTTGTTGAGAGCCTACTGTGTGTCACACACTGTGCCAGGTGCTTTCACTTACTCATTTGATAAGTAATTTTGTTTGCTTGTAATGTCACAGTGACATTTCTTCCAGGTTGTACTTGCAAAATACAGTATTCCACGACATAGGCAGTTATTTTTATTTCCTACTAAGTTAGCGTACTGCACTGGTGTCATCTTTTCTCATTCCCCCATGATACATTATTTGCTAAAAGAGTACAATTTGGTTCATCATGAAGGCTGTTGTTACTGTGCTCCAGGGTGCTTAAATTTTAGACCTCTGTAACTGTTCACTTGGGAAAATGCTATAGATTATTAGAAAGCAAATAAATAGTAAAGATCTTATTCATATTTTTACCTCTTGGAATTTTGCATATCCATTCACGTTTGGAGCCACAGTATGAGGGTAGCAATGTTTTATTCGCCTTATAAACAGCACAGTTTCTTGTGTCTTCTCCAAAATAATTATTGTCTAAAAATGAAGAGACAACCTGCAGCAGATGAAGTTCATTATTCCTTAATAATGATCCCCCGCAAAAAGTTTCAAAAGATCAAAAAGGCATCCCTGTAAATAAATCACAATAGACTTCTGGAGGAAATATGGTTATGATGCCAGTTTAAGGTTGTTCCACATTTGTGAAAAGCTAATCAAAGCTTTATCATTTTTTTCTTGAAGATGCCTGTTTTGTTTTTTTTTTTTTCCTTTCTTTAAGAGGCATTCTACTCTTTTCTCCAGAAGGAACAAGTCAGATGAACTTGCACTGTTTTCTCACTGGCAAGATTAGGCTAGCCCTGGGATCCTGGGTAAACTGTTTAGAGGCTCAAGGATCTTTCAGAATCGAGTCTCACCTTTGATGTAGATTCTTTTGCATAAATACTAGGCTTTTAGTCTCTAATCACTAACTTCTAAGTCAACCCTAGCTTTAATCAGGAAACTATCTAATGTTTTCCAGGAATGATCACATAACGGGGTATTGACTAGAGATTCAACCTTCTCAATGATTTGATGACTACTCGACAGAAGAGTGGATGGACCATAAGTAAAACTGAGGTAAAAAATTTGAAAAAAAGAGGGTTTTGAAACCATTTATACTCCTCCTCAAACATCTGCACAGTCATGCAACAATTCATCTAACCTAAATATATATAAACCCAGATTCAGAGAATGGCATGAGTTTGATATTTATTTTGTCCAGAGGGAAGTGGCAAGGGACTCAGTCCACTGCTTCATCGCTAATCTCATTGATTCTGAACCAAATTGTCTATTCCTCCCCTATTACTGATGAGTTTGTTTGTTTGTTTTACTAAAACGCATTCTCAACCTCTATGTACCACATTTTATTCTCCAAGTGCCGTGTTAATGTTACCACCCAACTGTGCCACGTGGTGGCTGCCATTTATGGGGTAGGTCGACCCTGCTATGCCCCTTCCACTCTCTGCGCCTTGGTTTCTTCATCAGCAAAACAGTTGGGTGGGGCTGGGTGATCTCTAAGATCTCTTCCTGTTCTCTGGTCCTGATGCCCTTTTCAAAGAAGCAGTACTGGGATAAAATCGTTATTTTTTTAAACTAGCACACTCTTACTATTTTTGTTCCCACTATAAGCATGTAGCTTTTCCGCAAACCCCTTCCTTGCTACGGATTTGAACACCATCTATGTAGCAGGCCTAGAGATAGCTCCCTTTTCTCTATTGATCTTTACTATTTCAAAGTTTGGCTGCTGCTGTTTTGCCAGCAAGGAGGCATTATGATATTGTGGCTTTGGAGGCAGACAACCTGTGTACAAATACTGTCTCTCTTATGTATTATTTTAGGCAAACTCTTTAATCATTTTAATACCCACTGTATTGAATCACTGTAAGGATGAAATGAGATCATGCAGGAGTGCACTCAGCTCAGTGCTCAGAACATGATTAGGGCTCAATGAACAGGAGCTGCATTAAATGCTCACTGCAGGCTGTTGCTAACCCCAGTTCACAGGTGAAACTGAATAACTTGATTTTCCATGTGCCTTCAGATGGATCTCTTTTTAATCTGGGATACTGCTACTGTTTTTTCCCTATTATGAGGAAAATCTGAGAATCCTCATTGCACCTGAAAAAAAGAAACCCAAAACGTAATTGTGAGTTCCCTCTTTCCTTCATAGAGGTTTTTTTACATGTGAGGCTGAATGAAAAGCAAGTCTTTTTTTCCCTTCCATATAACTTGCTTTGTCTGAGAAGGAGGAGCTGTTTCTAAGGCTGGAATTTCTGTTCTTTTAGAGTGAGAGAAACTGAAAATGTTTCTTTTCACTGTGACACAGACAAGGGTCCCACACTCACACATTCAGGTGCTATGCAGCAGAGGCGGGGGGGCAAAGGAAGCCTGGTATTATTTTAGAGAATAGTTGCTTCTCTGCTGGAGATTCTTCACATGGGAGATGGTTTTGGGGGCTTTTTCAGAGAATTTGATTCCTTTTTGGGATGAGATGTTATAGCTGGCTTTAGAACTATCTGACTAGCAAAGGTTTCTCAAGACCTTGCTGAAATAACTCTTTTGGTACCAAGGTCTGGTGTAGTTTTTGATTTAGATTTGGGTCATGGGGAAGATGGTCATTCTTTCCAGGTTCTCTTGGTTGGATAACCAAGTGGTTCCAGGGCCGCCTGCTTTGAATTCATTTTCTTTTCTCCAGCTTGGAAAGACTTACAGGTGTTCCATCAGACCACTCCCAAGAGCCAGCATTCAGTGGGTTTCTTTTGTTAAATCCAATCCAGAACTGCCTTTCTTCTGTCCTATGAAGAGAGGAAACAAAAACTTGGCTCTTCCTGTTGAATTCACAACATTATGTAAAATGTTCAAGAAATATTTTAAAGTATTTAGTTGTGTAGGGAACAGCTGATGCTACTGGCAGAACTGGTCAAGTCAGCAAACATTTATTGAACATTTCCTGTAAGCAAAACCTGAGCTATAAAATGAACTGAGAGAAGATTAATCTCACTTCCCATTTCTCTTGGTTTGTATGGTGTGCTCATTGGTGATGGGCAGTTGGGGGAACAGTCAGCCCGTATTGAGAACATGGCTTTCGCATGTTCATTAGGAATGTCAATGTCTTTCAATTAAGACAAGAACACATGAGAGCAAGTTGGTAAGAACTTTTGGAACATCTTTTCCCTAGAGGACTATTTATTTGCTAATTTACTATGCTATTTATGTTACTTTACTCTTTTAATTTGTTGTTCTTTTGTCAAATGATCATGTATTATCTGAAGGTTAATCACCACCACCCCATTTAATAAAAGGTACACAGCAGATTTGTTTTTTTTTTTAATGTCCCAATGTAAATAATTCCACAGCAAACCAGTCTGAGGCATGGTAGATTAACTTCAGCCGTCACCACTGGCTAGTCTTGGTGAGAAGCCCCACAGAGAACCATCTTCCCTCCTATTAGGCTGAGGATGAATGCGTCAAACCAGAGAGCACTCAATAAATCAAGCAATAAAGCCTAATTGTACAACGAATCATCTGACTAAGATAATTTTCTGAGAATAATTTTGAAGAATTAAAGATTTAAAAGATTCAGAAGTCATGACAGATGCTTTATTTTCCTTAGTGCACAGAAGCAAGCCTATTCTGAAGCATCCCCTTCTCAGATATTTGAGCTCCTTTGCCTGAACGATACAAATGAAAGTAAAATGTGACTTAGAAAAGGTCAGAATCACTGAGGTGCATTGGTCACTGCCATGATAATAACTTACATTTAAGGTTGTGGGAAGGTGAGAATGCTGCCTTAAGGTTAAACCAGGCATATTAATCTTAATGGCCAGGCTGAAAACTCATGTCACTCTCCCTGCGTTGAGAGCTTTTTATTCCTTTCCTCACTGAATTCAGAATTTTACATTTTTCCTGCTATATACTGGCTCCTAAACGATGAACTGGTATTTATTTTCTCTTCATCATTTTCCTAAAATTATGTAACTTTAATGAATATAATATAATATGAATATAATAAAATAGAAAAGCAGTGCTATAAGAAGGAGAAGCATGTATGCTAACTATGAGAATTGGTTTATTTGGTATAATTAAGCATGAGATTTGGCTGAACTCCCTGGCAGTCTGGACAAAAAGTAAAACATACATTATATAGCTTTCGTGATTAAGTGCCGAAGATCAATAATTTGATAGATACTTGACACTAAATTCTATGAGACATTCCAAGTGTGAGAATTTATATAAATACAAGTGTTATAATGAAATTTGATGTTACAGCAAACTTGGAAGCAGTTTGCATGTGTTGTTTCATATAGCAAACCTCACAATATGCAAGTATGAAAGGATGTTTTGCAAGGGGCTGAAGTCATGAAGCCAAGTTACAACTTAGAACAGTGGAGACAATCACATCTCCCTTGGATCTGAGGCCCCACACCAGACTAGCAAACCAATCAACAAGGAAGCTTCTTGAACTTTTCTTCAGCCTCAGAGAATCTGACTCAGCAGCTCTGGCGTGAGACCAGAGGGCACTGTGTGAAAAAGTCTCCCAAGTGAGTGTGAGAATCAGCCAGACTTGGGAAGCATGGTCTCAGGCCAGCATTTCCTGCAGGGACTAGCAGTTCTATGGGATGTTGGTAAGTGGTCTCAAAAAAAAAAAAAAAAAAAAAAAGGGTTTTGCAGTCAAAGAAATTGCTTCCTTCTAGAAGCCTTTACAATGATAAGGTATATGGCAAATTTCCAAGATCGTGCCTTGTTTTGCAAACATATTTGACCACAAAATCCCCCTATTTCCCCTGGAGTACTTCATAAGACACACACTGGGAGATATTCCCACCTTTGAGGTCATTTTTGTAGATGCTGGAGATGAATAATTTGACAGATGTTACATATTAAGCTTCTTAGGGGAGGGTCCTAAAGGAAACTTGTGGGGAAGGCCAGGATTTTCCTCAAAAAGTAGTTCTGGATTTTCTCTGAGATTCAGGTAAGTGTTTCATTGAGACTTAGATTTCCAGAGCTTGGAACAGAGTACCTGGTACTATATTTGTGTTACATATATATGGAGGCATGCCCCTGCCCCCAGACCACGACATCCTCAGGGGCAGGATTTTGTCTGTCATGTCTATTGCATTCTCCAGCCACCCATGCATATAATAGGGTCCCTTCCATAAAAGATATTCCCAAAATACATGCTAACTGACAAGAACATTCTAGAGAAAGAGGCCAAGGGATGAGAAGACTTGCTAAAAGAGAACATGATGGCTATTTTCAAATATTTGGAAATAGAGTAGACTTGATCTGTATTGCTCTGGCTTACTAGAAAGTTGATCTTTGAAACTAGCCTCCAACAATGGAATGGGTTTTATCCCAAGTAAAGAACACTTTGAAACTGAAAGGAATTATGTAGACCAGTGGTCCCCAGCATTTTTGCACCAGGGATTGGTTTCGTGGAAGACAATTTTTCCACTGCTGGGGGTGGGAGGATTGGCGGGACGGTTCCGGCGGTAATGCCAGCAATGGGGAGCAGCAGATGAAGCTTAGCTCACTCTCCCCCTCACTTCCTGTTGTGCGTCCCAGTTCCTAATACACCGCGGACCGGTATTGGTCTGCGGCCCAGAGGTTGGGGACCCCTGATGTAGACAGTAGATGACCACAGGAAAGTAAGTAAAAGAAATTCCCGTATGGGGTCAGAGGTAGCACAAGACCTCCTATGTTTCTTCAAATTTAAATTTGATTGATTTTCTAACTTTGTTAAATTCAAGATTCTGTAAACTTGCAAAACGGATGCAGACAAGTGAATGCCTGTTTCCTCAGAGGTAAAATTAGAAGGTTGGATTGGAATTAAAAGAAAAAATTAGTGGCACTTTCTTTTTTTCAAACCAAATCTCACATGGACTCCTGTTATATACAAAACAACTAGAAATGGAGTTGGCTGGACCTGCTGAGTCAGTGAGCAAGGAACCAGGAGCTCTGTCCACTTGGCCTCTCCTGCTCTGGGGGCTCAGGACCCTCTGGACCCTCAGACAGCACTTTGAAAACCGCTGGGCTAGATAATTTCTGAACTTGGCAGAAAAGCTCTAAAATTCTGATTTGAGGTACACAGAAAAGATTTCAAATATCAAAACAATCGTCACTTTGTTCTTTGTTTTATGGAATGAGTAGTTGGTGCAATATAAATATAAAACTGTAAGTATGTATTTTTCTTTCACAACTAGTGTTTAGTTGGTTTTAGACTTAAATACTTGAGATTTTGAATATCCCAAATACCCCCAATATTTGGGATACTCATGCCTAAGAAGCCATTACTTGGAGACAAAATATGCAACTGAAATTTTTCAAAATTAACAAGTATTTACCGATTAAATTTTGAATGTAAAAGCTCATTCACAAAATTCTCTTCCTCGATATGGGCAAAGCTTGCAAGATGAGCTCCAAATTCTTCACAAAATTCTTCAGCTTCTCTCCATGTTCTTTTCGTCAGAACTTTTTCACTATGAAATACCTGTGTAGTAAAAGGAAAAAAATGTTGACACAGTCATGAATAAGGTGAGGCTGTTTAATTCTGGACAAGAAGATGACAATAATATAATTGTTGTCATTATTCTACTTTAAAAGCTTGACCGAGTAGGAAGAAATAACATTTATTGAACTAAAGTGTGTCTAGTTGTTGTAATACCATTATCTCATTTTATTCTCATGACAAAGTCATGCCGAGGATATGATAGGCTCAGTTTAACAGATGAGTACTCTTCCTCCTTGAGAACTCTTTTTTTTTCCCCTCCTAAATTCCTTGTGACTGGCATATGTTTGTCAAGAGATGAGGACAGTCAGGATAAGAGAGGTTACAAATTTCAGGTCACACAGCCACAAACTAGCAGAGCTAGGATTAGACCTAGTATTCCATAGCTGAATGAATCTGGCTAACCCAGGCGAAGAAATGAGAAATGAGACCTGGGACTTAGGGCGGGTATATTTCTAGGGTCTTTGGGTCTTAGCTGTGACTAAATTCTTTCCTGTTTCTCAGCTGTCCTCACGGTAGCAGGAAGAAGTCAGTCAAATGGCAGGCATACTTTTGACTTTATTTAAGGTCAAGGGTGAGGAACTGAAGACCTGGAGCTTCAGATTCTGGCCTCTGCACCCTTCTCATTTTTAACTGCCTGACACTATGCTGAGTCTCTAATGCCAGGCAGGCACCCTGCGGCCAGGCTTCACCAGGCTCTGATTTGCTGAGACCAGGATGAATAACCTTCCCAGTCCCATGGACCACAGCACAGCATTTCCATCTTTTAAATTATATGTCAAAACCCACCTCCTCTGGGAACGTTTTCTCGAATCACTTTAAGTTCATAAGTCCTACTGCTGTGCCCATCAAACACACCATATATTTGTTGACATATCAGGGTGATGTGTAGTAGAAAAAGCACTGGACTGGGAGTCCCAAGACTGCAATTTATTCCAACTCTGTCAATAAATAATTGTGGTCTTGGGTAAATCACTTCATCTCACTTCATGCAGCAGTTTACTCATTTCTAAGGTTTAACTTATTACTCTGTGTGGTCACTTCTGGGCCTATTATTCCATGAATTTAATGTAGGATTATACATGTGTACATTTAAATTTAGTGTATTACAGGTGTTTCAGGCCATCTATGAGACTGCAATATTTGTAGAGATAGAGGCTGTCTCCATTCTGCTCTTCATGTGCCCAGGTGCTGGAGAAGAACTTTCTCCCAGGATTTTGGAAATCTCTATTTGTACAATGAACCAAAGACAAAACCACCAAACAAAAACATCATATTTCAAAAAAGTATTTCTGAGAAGAAGATTGTAGATACTGATTTAAATCTAGGATCTAAAGATTATTTGCAAAAAGACATTTCTAACACACACACATATGTGTATATATCTATATCTATATCTATGTATCTCTCTCTACATCTATATATCTGTATATCTCTATATCTATCTCTCTGTAAATCTGTATCTATATCTCTCTCTACATCTGTATCTATATCTCTCTCTATATCTATATCTCTCTATATAAACTTTTGATCATCAAAAGCTGCGAAAGCTATTCTTGGCAGGAGAATGGTGTTATTCCAGAAGAAGGATATTATTCATTTGCTTACAAACAATATGGAATTGTACCATTTCAATACTCAGCGAATGTCTGCCTTGTTCATTTGTGTATGCAATAAGAACAATATTGATCAGGGCCTTGATATCGGTTCTCATGAGGAGGCCTCATTGTCACCAGGGATCTGTCAATATTTTGACTTAAAAATTATTTTGGAATATAACTGAAAGGATGGAGACAGCCAGCAAATATGAATTGAGTACCTGCTGTGTGCCAGGCACTATCCTGGAATAAAGGAGTTTGGGATACATGGACAAAATTGGAATAATGTTGGTCCCATTGAGAATGCCCATGTAACCTTTGTATTACCTTGAAGCAACTGGCCAGGCCAGGCTCTGACTCCCAATCCATATAGCAGGGGAAAAAGGGCTGTCTCTCTTCTTGCTCAGGTTTCTCCTGATTTTCCACTGGTTGCTTGCACAGCGACATTGCCTTAAAGTGTCTACAGTCCTTCACTTCCCAGCGACCAGGGGGACTCCTTCCTCGAATGACAACACAGCCACCACTGTAGCCTAAAAGCAGAAAACAACACTTTAATACCAGATGACTATAACATTTTGTGCTTGGAAGACAGCTCATTAGAGTGTTGAATAATTGACATCTCATAATGAAGCATCCAGACAAGAACAATAAAGATGAAAAAGGATGTTTTATTGGCATGATCATCTCATTTCTCTTCATCTCTGGAGAAGAGAATAGTAGATGGCAAAGTGAGAGAAGAGAGACTATGAAGCCTAAAATTTGGGCATTTTGAGCTCAGATGGCAAATGATGGGAAATTAGGTGCTGTTCCAACTTGGGACTGAAATATCCCCCATATCTCATCAAATGCCAACATCCCTCTACTTTGAATTATTGAGCTTTTTAACTGTGCAGAGGAAAATGTAATTCACCATTTATTGAATACCTACCCTGTACACTGTGCTTTGAAACCCTGCTGTGAAAAATTAACAATGAAAAATGCATGGTGCTGATCCTCTGAGAAATAGATTCAACAGGAAAAAAATACATAAGTGATGGAGTAAAGCAGACTGCAAGGTACACAACAGAAAACCAAACTGTACACCATGGAAGAGTGGAGAGAATGAGGTATATTCTAAATTGGGTGAAATTCTGGGGGCAGGGATGGGGCAGACATCAGGGAAAAGGGAAAGACCATTTAGTTATGGACAAATTCCATTTTATTCTTTTGCATATGTTTGAACATTTTGGAAAATGAAACATTTTTCCATAGAAGCAATTTCTATGTTAAGATTCTCAAGTTTGTCATCAAATGTATACAACTCATAAGACAGCTAAACAATGCACTTCAAATTTCAGTGACTAGTAGAAAACAAACCCGTTCCAAAAACAGGATAAAAATTGAGTAAAAATGAGCTTCTTTTTTCATCAATCCAGAACAATCATTCAACTAACTAACTCAACATTCAACAACAACAACAATAAAAGTATGCATCTGTATCTGTGCACCAGGCCAGGCTTTATATTATTAGCTGCGTGAGATAGAAGGACAAAAAACATGTAGTGTAGTGTGAGACACAAACAAATAAATGATTAATGGCAGCAAACATGATGGATTAAGTGCTATGGTAACAGTGTGTTAAAATTTCTGTGGGGAGACTTCAGACGGAGTGATGGAGTCTCAGGATATCAATAAAGGATTTGCGGGAAATGACATTTGAGCTGAATTTTGAAGGATGGGAAGGAGAGAAATGTTTTCAAGGGCTGCTTTTAAAAAAGCAAGTGATTATAGATGAAGCATCTAAAGACTTGTGACGATTCTGGACCTAAAGGCACTTTAAAAAATGTAGTCACTTGGTACTAGATATTTGTCTTGCTTAATTTCCCTTCAGAAGTAATGGCTTCAATTTCTGTAGATACAGGGTAATTGACATTATCCTTGCCAGCCATGTTTTGGTTGTTTTATGCTGATAGAAAGACTAAAGAGAGAGATAATGAGGAGTGGAATGACAAGGAAGAAGACAGAGGAAGATGCACAAAGATTTACATTCCTCCTGAAGGAATGGAAAAGAGTTTGTGAAGAAGGAGAAAGAATAATAAAGCTACAACACGAGTGTTTGTGTCTTCAACAATCCTGGTTGCACACCCCGTGTTAGACACCTGCAGGAAGCTCACAGTCGTATGTGTATGTGCACGCTGATGGCCAAAGAGACCCACGAAGATGAAAATGACCAGTGGTAAACAAGAAAACACAATTGTGTGACATGCAGAAGAAATGGAAGTCAACAGAGAGAGTCGATCCACACAAAGGCCATCAGTTGGCTCCACTGGCCAGAAGAGCTAGTTAGTGTTCAAGGTGGAGTCTGGGGGGCCAAGCAGGGGAGAGAGTATAGCATGCCACTGCCCCTGCTGTGAATGGAGCATTTCAGGCCTGCTGAGTGTAATTGTGGAACGCAGCTCACAATCTAGCGGAGTCATGAACAACAGAGGAGATGCTGCCTGCTCTGTGTAATGAAATTCGAATGAAATTGAACTGTGGAAATCCATGTGGAAGCTGAAAACCTAATATGTATATGGATGGAATTGCTCTAGTTGAAAGAGCAGGAAAAAACACACACTCCCACCTGACTCTTCCATCCTTCCTTCCCAGCAGCCTTGAACTTGGGGCCTGAACTCTGGGGTTCTAGTCCCAGCACAGATATTTAGTAACTTGAAACTCAAGGTTCATAAGTCACAAAAAGCCTTGTCTAAAACATAGGGGCAATAATTCCTTTTCTTCTTATGGATTTTCATGAAGATCTGATAAAATAATATATTAAAAAGCTCCCTGAAAGATATGAAGGGCTAAAACCTTCACTAAGATGTTGCTTCTATTCTTATTTTGACTGTTTTCATTACAAAAGCTGGGATTTTGTGGCACAGGTTCTGCCTGCATGTTCAAAGAATTTTTAAAAAGCTCAAATCAGCAAGTTTAAAATGCAATATACTTTTTTGTTGGTCTTGCATTTTGTCTTACTTTCCCACATCAGACAATGATTAAATAGCTTTGGTTTTAGACACTAGATATTCAACTCATCTTCATTAGTGAAGAAGGAGATGTTTGTGAACTGCTCTGAAGATAAAAAGTGTGCAGTAGTGTTATTGGTATTCGAAAATGGTTAACTTAATGGAACATTTGACCTAAATTTTAGAGTCTCAGCCTCAAAGAAGCAGTAAAGTGGTATAATAAAGGGAGACTGGGCTAAGGGAGATATAAACCAAATTTATAATCTTATGTTGTGGGGATGCTTGTAAAGCCAAATAATAAGGGTAGGGTGTGGAAAAGAGCAGCGGTGTTTCTTCACCCAGAGAAATTGTTCTCCAATTTGATTAACTCATCTCCCACCGGAAAAGAACAACTGTCATCCTATCCCTTAGCAGTGAATCTCACATTTGAATTGATTCTCCTCACCTGCCTTAGCCTCCCTCTATCCCCGCCCCTTTACTCTCTCCATCAAACATGAATGGGAACACATTCAGTTAATTAAGAAATTCCAATTCACCAGTCTAGTCTCTTCAATTTGGTAAAGCTATCTAGCCTTATAGTAAATTGAACCAACCTGGGAAAGCCTCCATCTTTCACTTCTCTGGCCATATACCTGAAAACAAACAAACAAAATCTATCTGTGGCCTCAGGGCAGGAGGGAATCATAACTGGGCCTTTAGACAATTATTTTACTTGAGTCTACTCGTTTCCCTTTCCCTGCAACAACTTTCACATCCTTAATCTCAGGCCCTCTGCCCTAGCCACCTTCCATCTCTCTCCTCTCCTTCTCCGTGGAGAAAAGTGAAGCTTTGGGTCAGGGAAGGTGAGCTTTCATGGAGTTCTCCTTATCTACCTGATGCCATGTTAGGCATTTTATATGGTCTTTTTCCTATTTAACTTCAAAACCTCTTTGAGGTGGATATTAGCCTCTACAGTTCACTAATGGAAAAACCAAGGCACAGAGGTGTAGTAACTTGCCTTAGGGCCATGTAGTTCTTGAGGGTTTGATCTGGAATTTGAAATCATATTTAACTGAGTCTACCATGAGACAATGTCAAGGTACAGAGGCGGTGGACATTCAATAAATAGCTGTTGAATGAATGCTTGAATCTTCCCCTCTAATTATGCTTCTCCATTTCTATGGAGCTCTCTCTCTTTCCCCTGGTCATGCTTCTCTCCTTTGTGAGACCGTAGCATTTCCTTGAAGATCTACTACCACATTTTTAGTGTGTATGACAGTTACCTATATATTTATAAAAAGAAAGGAAATACCAAAAGGGTGCTCAGAAATGAGGCTGTTTGTCCTCATTTATGTGTTGGTTCATTTCAGTACTCTGATGCGACTTAAAATGGATAACTATCTATCTGCTGGCTAGATAGGGTTCTCCTTGCCATGTGTAGGGCAGTTTCAAGAAAACAGATCTGACTGGCTCTAAGCAATCCCATTTTCCTTGTCACTGAGAGATTTCCACTGACTTGAGACAATTGGGGTAAATACTCTGGAGTTATCCCATGAGTGAAACATACCTTTTTCACAGTGCTGTCTAGATCTAGAAACACAAACCTTTTGTCACAGAGCCTGAGTTATGGATGGATGCAAAATTTTCTCTATGAAATAACTGTGAAACTCTAATATAACTTGGAAAAGTTTTTTTGAATGTCTTAAAGGATGGACTAACCTGTTTTCTTTCACCATAGAGCAGCCTCCATTTATATTGAATCCTTAATCTAAGCACAAAGTACATTTAGGTTTCTAATGCATTAGCTTCTCCCTAAATGAGAAAGGCCCTATTTGTCATCTTTCCCTTTAATCAGTGGCGCTAGTTAGTATGGATCAAAACTGTTTTTCCTGTTTTACCTGAATGGTTACGTCTCTTAAAATACCAAGTACCATAGTCTCTTTGTTGTTGTTTTAGTAAGGATAGCAGGAAATTATCTCTTTATAGAAATATCCCAGCTATGAAGCTATGAAGAAATCACTAATGAATCCATGGATCTAGGCATCGATCATTAATGGCTTCTAACATTGCAAATAGTAAGAGAACTGGACATTATATGCCTCCATATGGAGCATACAACTATCTATGAAATGGTCTTTCCAAAAAAATAAGAGTCTGATTTAGATCAGCCCTCTGATTCCAACTTTTTAAAAATGTCATTTAAAAAATATCAATTTTATGAAAAATAAAAAGAGCAGAGTAACTTTTTTTTATATTAAAGACTTCCATTTATTAGCACTGTGACACTCAGTGCAAAGAATACTCAAATGTTTGCTTTTTATACCAAAGGTAGTATATTGTTATTCTTCCAGCTCAACAAACAGTATATACTCTTTAGTGAACTGTTACTTCCTAGAATAGCAGGCGGGCCTCTTCCAGAAGAGTAACAGATTTTTAATGTGTTGTGGGCATACAATAAAAAAAACCTAGACTGAAGGAAGCTCTACAGAACAAACACATTTGCATCAACAAATAAAAATTTTAAAAAATGACAGTGGCATGGAAGAGGAAAACACAGAGATTAAAACAGACTTTAGGAGATATACCAACCAATTACAGTGCATGCACCTTTTCTTGATCTTGATTCAAATGAAGAACTCTAAAATACATTATATAATAGTTATAAATCATTTAGAAATTTGAGCATTAACTGAAGATTTATGATGCTATGGAATTATAGTTAATTACGTTTAGTTGTGATAATTGTATTATAGTCATGTTTCTAAAAAGGAGTCTTTATCTTTTAGAAATAATACTGAAATATTTATGGATGAAACGATATGATATCTGGGATTTTCTATGAAAAAATATGGGAAATGGGAGGAGTGGGTGGGAGTATAGATGAAACAAGATTGACCATGGGTTGATTATTGATGACACTGGGTGATGGGTATATATGGGTATATATGGTGGTTCATTATGCTATACATAATACAAAGTTGAAAAAATGGCAGAACTATGATTCCACCACAGATTAAATATGTTGATGATATGACATAAAGACAGAGTCTTCACTGAGTTTATAAAAAGCTGCAGGCTTCCTGTTCAGTGGTCAATTTATGTAGTCAGTCTGGGCTGGATTAAGGTTCTGACATGGGGACCAAGCTAATGGATTCTTTTGTGACAGGCAGGAAAAAAAATGTCTTTTAGGATGGTGTTTCTGCAAACTGCAATTTAAAAGAAAAAAGGAAACACAGGGGTTTTTTATATTGCTATTTTCTTCAAAAAAAGATTTACATTTTCAGAGACAATTTACTCAATGTCAATCAGCCTGAGCAGCCAAACTGAGCATCACGATATTATTTTTGCTTCAGGGAAAAGAGAAAAAGAGTAGTGCCACTCAAATAAATTACAGCAGAAACTTATGAATGACAAGGAGTTCTGCTTCAATTCCAAAGTTTAGACATCCAAATATGCCCCAAGGAAGATAACATTAAAAACTAAGAATTTTGTCTACTCAAAGTGTATTAATTTATTTTGACAGGTATAGACACTCCTAGCAATATTACAAAGTATATTAGAAATGATACCTGTTTTTTTTTTTTTTTTTTTTTTGTTTTTTTTTTTCGGTACGCGGGCCTCTCACCGCTGTGGCCTCTCCCGTTGCGGAGCACAGGCTCCGGACGCGCAGGCTCAGCGGCCATGGCTCACGGGCCCAGCCGCTCCGCGGCACATGGGATCCTCCCAGACCGGGGCACGAACCCGTATCCCCTGCATCGGCAGGCGGACTCTCAACCACTGCGCCACCAGGGAGGCCCTGTTTTTTTTCCAGTAATAGTGTGACATGGAACTTTACTATTCTCTGCATTTTAATAATATTCATAAATTTGTAGAATGAGAAGGTTGTTTATTAAGTGAATTGTGATGTTTCTTGTTTAGAGCTATGCAGTCACCGGTTTATATACAAATTTCCTAAACCAATGGTTATACACAAAGAATCTACTTTGTCTTACTTCACCTTGCATGCATCCTTTAAAAGTATAGTTAAAAAAATAAACAATATATTTTAGAGCATTTTAGGTTCACAGAAAAATTTAGCAGAAGGTACAGACTTCCCTTATACCCTGTGCCCCATGTACCTTACTACTGACATCCCATACCAGAATGGTACATTTGTTAAAACCTATATTGACACATCATTATCACCCCAAGCCCATGGTTTACATTAGGGGCCGCTCTTGATGTTGTACATTCTATGGGTTTGGACAAATGTACAATGACATATATCCACCATTGTGGTATCATATAGAATGGTTTCACCGCCCTCCAAATCCTCTGTGCTCTGCCTATAAACTCCTCCCTCCCGCAGCCCCTGGAAACCACTAATCTTTTTACTGTCTCCATAGTTTTGCCTTTTCCAGAATGTCATATGGTTGGAATTACACAGTATGCAGCCTTTTCAGATTGGCTTCTTTCACTTAGTAATACGCATTTAAGTTTCCTCCATGTCTTTTCATGACTTGACAGCTCATTTCTTTTTAGCGCTGAATAATATTCCATTGCCTGCATGTAACACAGTTTATTCACTCATCTACTAAAGGACATCTTGATTGCTTGTAAGTTTTGGCAAGTATGAATAAAGCTTCTATAAAAAAAAATCCGTATGCATGTCTTTGTGCAGACATGTTTTCAATTTATTTGGGTAAACACCAAGGAGTGCAAGTGTTGGATTGTATGGTAAGAGTATGCTTACTTCTGTAAGCAACTGCCAACCTGTCTTTGAAAGTGGCTATACCATTTTGCATTCCCACCAGCAATGTATGAGCACTCCTGTTGCTCCAAATCATTGCCAGCATTTGGTGTTGTCAATGTTTTGGATTTTGGTCATTCTAATAAGTGTGTGGCAGTATCTCGTTGTTTTAATTTGCAATTTCCTAATGACATATGATGTTGGACATATTTTCATATGCTTACTTTTCATCTATATATCTTTAAGATCTTTTGTCCATTTTAGATTGGGTTTTTTGTTTACTTGTTGTAGAGTTTTAAGAGTTCCTTGTATATTTTGTATAGCAGTTCTTTATCAGATATGACTTTTTTTTTTTTTTTTTTTTTTTTGCAGTACGTGGGCCTCTCACTGTTGTGGCCTCTCCCGTTGCGGAGCACAGGCTCCGGATGCGCAGGCTCAGCGGCCATGGCTCATGGGCCCAGCCGCTCTGTGGCATGTGGGATCTTCCTGGACTGGGGCACAAACCCGTGTCTCCTGCATTGGCAGGCGGACTCTCAACCACTGTGCCACTAGGGAAGCCTCAGATATGATTTTTACAAATATTTTCTCCCATTCTGTGGCTTGTCTTCTCATTCTCTTGACATTATCTTTCTCAGAGCACAAGTTTTAATGAAGTTTTAGTTTTAATGGAATCTAGCTCATCAATTATTTATTTCATGGATTTTGCTTTTGACATTGTATCTAAAAAGTCATCAGCATACCCAAGGTCATGTAGGTTTTCTATTATGTTATCTTCTGGGAATGTCAAAGCTTTGTGTTTTATATTTAGGTCTATGATCCATTTTGAGTTAATTTTGTTAAGGGTGTAAACTCTGTGTCTAGTTTTTTGTTTTTTTGTTTTTTTTTGGCATGTGGATGTCCAATTGGCCAAGCACCATTTGTCAAAAAGTTTTTTCTATTGTATTGTTTTTGCTTCTTTTTCAGTGATCAGCTGACTATTTTTGTGTCAGTCTATTTCTAGGCTCTTTGTACTTTTTTATTTTTTTTATTTTTATTTTTTTATTTTTTTATTTTTTTTCTTTTTTTTCTTTTTGCGGTATGCGGGCCTCTCACTGTTGTGGCCTCTCCCGTTGCGGAGCACAGGCTCCGGATGCGCAGGCCCAGCGGCCATGGCTCACGGGCCCAGCCGCTCCGCGGCATATGGGATCCTCCCAGACCGGGGCACGAACCCGTATCCCCTGCATCGGCAGGCGGACTCTCAACCACTGCGCCACCAGGGAGGCCCTGTACTTTTTTATTGATTTATTTGTCTTTTTTTTTCTTGCCAAAACCATATTGTCTTAATTACTGTAGATTTATAATAACTCTTGAAGTCAGGTAGTATCAATCCTCTGACTTTGTTCTTCTCCTTCAGTACTGAGTTGGTTATCCTGGGTCTTTTGCTTCTCATTATAAGCTTTAGAACCAGTTTGTCAATATCCACAAAATAACTTGCTGGTATTTTGATTGGGATAGCATTGAGTCTATAGGTCAATTTGTGTAGAATTGACATATTGACAATACTGAGTCTATCTATGAACATGGAATCTCTCTCTGTTTATTTAGTTCTTCTTGATTTCTGCCATTAAAAGTTATAGTTTTCCTCTATAGATCTTATATATATTGTTAGATTTATATCTAAAATTTTCATTTTGAGGGGTGTTAATGTAATATATTTTTAATTTAAAGTTCCCCTTTTCATTGCTGGTATACAGAAAAGCAATTGACTTTTGAGCATTAATCTTGTATCTTGCAATCTTGCTAATTGCTTATTAGTTCCAGGAATTGTTTTTGATTCTTTCTAATTTTCTACATAAACAATCATGTCATCTGTGAACAAAGTTTTATTTCTTTTCTTCCAATCTGTACATTTTAATTGCTTTTCTTGTCTTATTGCATTAGCTAGGACTTCTAGTACAATGTTTAAAAGAGTGTTGAAAAGAGACATCCTCGCCTTGTTCCTGATCTTAGTGGGGAAGCTTCTAGTTTTTCACCATTAAGTGTGATATCTGTGGGTTTTCTGTAGACGTTCTTTATCAAGTTGAGGAAGTTCCCCTCTATTCCTTGTTTGCTAACAGTTTTTAACATGAATGGGTGTTGAATTTTGTCAGATGCTTTTTTCTGCATCTATTGATACGATCATGTGATTTTGCTTTTTTAGCCTGTTGATATCATGGATAGCATTAATAAGTTTTCAAATGTTGAACCAGCCTTGCATACCTGGGGTAAATTCCACTTGATTGAGGTGTGTAACTCTCTTTTTACATTGTTGGATTCAATTTGTTAATATTTTGTTAAAGATTTTTTGTGCCTATGTTCATGAGAGATATTGGTCTGTAGTTTTCTTTTCTTGTAATGTCCTTGTCTTACTTTGGTATTGTGCCCTCATAGAATGAGTTACAAAGTATTCCCTCTGCTTCTAACTTCTGGAAGAGGTTGTAGACAGCTGGTATAATTTCTTCCTTAAATGTTTGGTAGAATTCACCAGTTGAACCCATATGAGCCTGCTGCTTTCTGTTTTGGAAAGTTATGAATTACTGATTCAATTTCTTAATAGATATAGGCTTATTCAGAGAGTCTATTTCTTCTTGTGTGAGTTTTGGCAGATTGTGTCTTTCAAAGAATTGATTGATTTCACCTAGGTTGTCAAATTTATGGATATAGAGTTGCTCATAATATTCCTTTTTTATCCTTTTAATGTCCATGGGATCTGTAGCGGTGTCCCTTTTTTTATTTATGATATTAGTAACTTGTGTCTCCTCTCTTTTTTCTTAGTGAGCCTGGCTAGAGGCTTATCAATTTCATTGATATTTTCAAAGAACCAGCTTTTAGTTTCATTGATTTTCTTTATTGATTTCCTGTCTTCAATTTCATTGATTTCTGCTCTAATTCTTATTATTTCTTTTCTTCTACTTACTTTGGATTTAATATGCTCTTTGTTTTCTAGTTTCCTAAGGTGGAAGCTTAGATTACTGATTTTAAATATTTCTTCTTTTCTAGTATGTGCATTCAGTGCTATAAATTCCCCTCTAAGTCCTGCTTTCTCTTCATCTCACAAATGTATTTTCATTTTCATTTAATTTAAAATGTTAAAAAATTTTCTCTTGAGATTTCTTCTTTGACCCATGCGTTATCTAGAAGTGTACTGCTTAATCTCCAAGTATTTTGGAATTTTCTCAGCTATCTTTCTGTTCTTTATTTCTATTTAATTTCATGTGATCTGAGAGCAGACATTGTATGACTTCTTTTAAATTTGTTAAGTGTGTTTTATGGCCTAGAATGTAGTCTATCTCAGTGGATGTTCCACATGAGCTTGAGAAGAATGTGTAATCTGCTGTTGCTGTTGTTGGATGAAGTAGTCTATAGATGTCAATCATATCCTGTTGATTGATAGTGCTGTTGAGTTCAATTTTGTCCTTACTGATTTTCTGTCTGCTGGATCTGTTCATTTCTGTCATAGGGGTGTTAAGAGTCTCTAACTATAACAGTAGATTCATCTATTTCTCCTTGCAGTTCTATCAGTTCTTCCCTCATATATTTTGATACTCTGTTGTTAGGTACATGTACATTAAGGATTGTTATGTCTTCCTTAGAGCTGACTTTTTGTTTTGTTTTGTTTTGTTTTTGCGGTATGCAGGCCTCTCACTGTTGTGGCCTCTCCCGTTGTGGAGCACAGGCTCCAGATATGCAGGCTCAGCAGCCATGGCTCATGGGCCCAGCCGCTCCGCAGCATGCGGGATCTTCCCAGACTGGGGCATGAACCCATGTCCCCCGCATTGGCAGGCGGACTCTCAACACTGCGCCACCAGGGAAGTCCTAGAGCTGACTTTTTTATCTTTATGTAATGTCCATTTTTATCCCTGGAAATTTTTCTTGTTCTGAAGTCTGCTTTGTGTCAAATTAATATAGCTATTCCTGCTTTCTTTTGGTTAATGTTAACATGGATATCTTTCTCTATCCCTTTACTTTTAATCTATAGGTGTCTATATTTAAAGTGGGGTTTTTGTAGACAACATATACTTGGGTCTTATTTTTTGAATGACTCTAAAAATATCTTTTAATTGGTGTTTAGTTCTTTAATTATTGTTATATATGTGATATATGATAACAATTATTATAATATTATAATAATAGTTATCTTTCCTCAGGGAAGAGCTTGAGGCCTCTAACCCATTTCCTCTAGATACAAATTTAAAGATAACCTCTTGCCTATTGTCTATTGGGGTAGCCCTGATTGAGATCCCCAGGCAAGAAAGGGACCAAGGGCTTCCCTGGCAGTGCAATGGTTAAGAATCTGCCTGCCAATGCAGGGGGCATGGGTTCGAGCCCTGGTCCGGGAAGATCCCACATGCCACAGAGCAACTAAGCCTGTGAACCACAACTACTGAGCCTGTGCTCTAGAGCCCACAAGCCACAATGAAGAGTAGTCCCCACTTGCTGCAACTAGAAAAATCCCGTGCACAGCAACAAATACCCAATGCAGCCAAAAATAAATAAATAAAATAAATAAATATATTTAAAAAAAGAAAAAGAAAGGAATCAAGGCATCCAAACAGGGTTCACACTGAGGTAAAGATGTATTGGATCTCGGTTGGTGACCTAAGATTAACACAAGGGCCTAAAACTTGGTCCACAGGGGCTGGTTTTAGTGTAGATATGGCTGAAACCATTAGCTTCTCTGGCACAGTTTCATGCTTTGGGATCCAGAGCTGAGCACAGGATGGTGAATTAATAGACCTGTAACTCTGAAATTCTGGCTAAGGTACCACAGAAGTCCATGGAGGAGATGGACTAGCAAGAATGTTACCTAAGTAACAGAGCAAAGTCACGTGGCAATGACTGTGAACTGTGAACTGATTAGATAGATATGCTCAAATGTGCCCATTTACTCTGCCTTGAAGTATGACAGACTATTCTGGACTGAGTAAGCCCCTGAGATTCTTGGACAATGAGGGTGGATGAGGAAAAGACTTTAGGAGGGAGAAACTGGACTTCTGCTAACAAAGGCATGTGTGGTCTTGAGCAATGAATTTATACCTTGAACTTGTCAAATGACTCATATGAATTATACTTTAAAAACTGGCCAGCCATATATCACCCCTGAGAACCGGTGGTAATTGTTTTAGTTGATTTATGCATTAAGAAAACACTAAGGAAGAATCAGAGGAGGTGGACCATGAGGTTGATAGAATTGGGGGGCAAAGGAAACAGGAAGGAGAAGTGGTGTGACAGTGCCCTCTACTCACGGGGCTGACGTGCATTCCAGTGTGTGTACTTCACCGGCTCTGACTTCTGTCCTGCCGTCTTCCAAGTGTATTCTCCTGTATCATTTTGATCTTGAAGAGCTATCCAAAAATAAGTGTCCTTCGTTTTTACCACACTACTGATCAAACTGGTAATAAAAGCCTGTTCAAACCTGAAAAAGGAAAAATGAAATGATTATAGTAAGTTTCTGGGCAATAAAGAAATGTTGTTAAAACATAATGAGGTGCACAGAATGGCACCTGTGTAAGCATTTCTCATGAATTCTTTAGAACATGGGACAGAAAAATACTCAGAGCCTGAACGTTACTAATAAATGCCAAACATCAGTGCAATTCCCAGAAATATATGAGTGAGGAAAATTTGATTCTCAAAGGTGGTGCTCAATTCTTTCAAGGAACAGAGTCCGGTTCCAGTTTCGGAGTGTAGGTAGTAAAGTCCAGAAAGCTAGCGATACATTTCTTGGCGCAACATGTGCCCTATTGTGTAATTAGGCCACACAGCACACACATGCTGTAATGTGCATGTGGTGGGGAGGTGGCGGTGGGGGAGGTGGAGAAGAGGGAGGAGAAGGGACACTATGCTTTTCTGAATGAGCATCTGCCGACACAGGGTTCACATGCGCCCACCCAACACACTTGCCTGGTGAGAATGGAACAGAAATTAGAGTAGCAATTTTTTTTTTTTTTTTTGGTACGCGGGCCTCCCACTGCTGTGGCCTCTCCCGTTGCGGAGCACAGGCTCCAGACGCGCAGGCTCAGCGGCCATGGCTCACGGGCCCAGCTGCTCCGCGGCACGTGGGATCCTCCCGGACCGGGGCACCCGGTCCGGGACTGATAGAACTGATAGAACTGATAGAACCCGCATCCCCTGCATCAGCAGGCGGACTCTCAACCACTGCGCCACCAGGGAAGCCCCTAGAGTAGAATTTTGTCCCCCAGAGCAGTTTGTTCGCAGGCACATGGAGTCACTGGCTTATTCAAATGTGTTCAGATGTGCATATTCACTGAAGATAAATTTAACCCCCTAGGAACTAATCCAAAGAAGTACACCCACTATATTCCCCAAACGGCTGAATGAATTAATGTTCATTGACTGCTGGCAATGCTCCCTCTTCAACATGAATGCATTGAAAGCAGAATCTAGAAAATTTGTATACATGCTTCCACATGAATACCTAACAGAAACATGTATTAAACTTTAACCAGCATTGAAATTTTAAGCTAAGTTGGAAACTATCTTGAAAAATTTACTTTCAATACATGTAAAGTTTTGAAGAAACACCTTTCAAACAGTGGTAACTTTTAGCCAGACCTGCTGAGTCATTAAGAAAGGAAACACCTGATGAAATTATCCAGGAAACCTAAGGAGAAAGCAAATTAGACTTTTTCATCTGATTTTGGATTTTTTTTCATTACCATGCATCTTTAACTTGCTAAAGGAAGCAGAAGAAATGGGGTCATTCAAGAATAGAGGAGTCTTAAAGGAAATAGGGGAGAGAAAGAGAAAAGAACACAAAGATGCAAACTTTTTAACTGCCTTATGAACATCACTAGCAACAGTTAGTTTTATGAGGCATCCATGATACTCATCTTTGCAGAGCATATGTTTTAGTGAATATTTTCTGCAGATAGTCTCTTGATAATCTAAATAGCACACATTTGAAATTAGAAAAGTTCTTTTTAAATCAGATTGCAGTGGCAGAACCTTACATAAACATGCTTCAAAAAGAAGGTATATAAAAGTAAATACTCTCTAGATGCTGTGTAAGTTTCCTTACACTTCCACTGGTTCATACTCTTATAACATAGGATTTGTTTTTACTTCTCCCCTCTGAGGCAGAGTATCATCTTTTTTTTTTTTTTTTTTTTTTTTTCTTTTTGCGGTATGCGGGCCTCTCACTGTTGTGGCCTCTCCCGTTGCGGAGCACAGGCTCCGGATGCGCAGGCCCAGCGGCCATGGCTCACGGGCCCAGCCGCTCCGCGGCATATGGGATCCTCCCAGACTGGGGCACGAACCCGTATCCCCTGCATCGGCAGGCGGACTCTCAACCACTGCGCCACCAGGGAGGCCCCAGAGTATCATCTTTATCATGCATAGCTGGTGCCTGAAACTACAATGCTAGGAGGCCAGCAAGGCACTGCACCATGGAGGCTACGGTCAGGACCACTAGTCACTGTGCTGGTTCTAAACCCAGGGGACATCACTGGTTCTTCCATTACCTTGTACTATGGCATTTATTGGATAATGGAGAGATAACGTTGTCTGTGAGCTTGGCCTCTGGTATCATTATTCATGACAACACTTTGCTTTTGTCCCCTGTTGGTTTTAGATTTATTTAGTCCACTCTGATTTGCTATTTTATAACCATTTATCATTGCTCAAAACAATACAAACCTGCTTTTTGAATTGGCAAGTATATCTTTTAAGCAGTTACATATAATACTAATACATTAAATCCTATAACCTTCAGATAAAAACAGGACTCTAGTTTTTCCTGGTCCAGTTTAGAAGATGGCATTGTTAATAACAAAATTGAGCAACTATATCTTTTTTCTAAACCATGTACTCTAAGAAATTAACTCTGGATAACAGCATGCAATCTCTTGAGTATCTGTTTCCAACTGATAAAGAAATAAGATCTTTTTATATTCTTTATCACTCACTGTTTGGCTTCAAACACTTAAAGGGTTGTGAAAGCTCTGGCTTAATGGTAATAGAGCAGATGACCTTTTAAAGTCTTTTCTGGCCCTGTGTTTTAGAATTCTTCATTTGAGAATATTCCAGATTTTCATATCTGGATTTTTTGTCTGGTTTCACTGATGTTGTTTAATTCAAATGTTATTATGATTTAAGAAACAAACAATAACCATATGTACATATTTTTATATATTTTTTGAGGAATTCAATAAAGTAAAAATTGTTATTATTCAGAAAAACAAATGATAAAATATTTTGCTTATAACCTATTTATAAAACCAAAGTCTGTAGGTGAATACTTCTTAAAAATCAGAAAAAAAGGGCTTCCCTGGTGGCGCAGTGGTTGAGGTTCTGCCTGCCAATGCAGGGGACGCGGGTTCGTGCCCCGATCCGGGAGGATCCTGCGTGCTGCGGGGCGGCTCGGCCCGTGAGCCATGGCCGCTGAGACTGCACGTCCGGAGCCTGTGCTCCGCAGCGGGAGAGGCCACAGCAGTGAGAGGCCCGCGTACCGCAAAAAAAAAAAAAAAAAAAAAAAATCAGAAAAATAAATTTCCCATCAATCCTTTAAAAAGGCAAGCAATCAAATATTTATTTTCAATGTAAACAAGAATAAAAACAAGTATCTTGAACTTCTATCAGTTTGAGAAGAATCTGTTGCTTATGGTGCTAAGCATTAAATTTTAATTTAAAAAATGCAATTTGAAGATAGCAATGCATATTTTTTGGCATACTTGACACATTTTTTCATTTCAAAGTAAATATTTTATATTTCAAAAATGCACACTTTGAAAAAGGTATTTTATGCTTAAATCTCTAATTGAACATTATATTTCTTCATCAGTTTAGCCAGTAACATATGTAGCTGAAAAAAAAAGATGTTTCTTGTCTGTGCATAACACAGTAGTTAGCAGAAATCAGTAATTAATGACTGTGTTTGTGGTACCTAAAACCAGAGTTTGAAAAAATGTAATGCATTGAAAGTAGCTTCACTAGAGAGCCATTTCAACTTAAACAATATGTATATGTATATATATATATATATATATATATATATATATATATATATATACACACACACACATACATACATGATTTGGTTAGGAGGGACTCAGCTTTGAGCTGAGTAATTGCAACTGTATTTCTCCCAATAAAACACTTGTTAGCACTTTTGATACCATTTTCAAATAACTAACTCTATTGCTGAACTAACATTAAAATGATAAATTTCTTTCTTTTAAGTAAAGAATGGCAGTAGAATATCAGTAGTTTTCAAATGGGAGACGTGTCATGACCACTATTGCAAGAAGTTTCTGCTGGTATTCCTCAAGAACTAGAAATGTTAAGTTTTTGGATATTGTTTCTTTCAAAAGACTAGAAGAAAAATATAGAATTAGAAAATACATCCAATATGTACACAAGAAATAAACCTGGAAGAGCAACTCAAACTTTTAGTGGCAGTTACCTTTGGGAAGGGAAGAGAGATTGGCTGGGAGGGGGGCAAGAGTAAAGGTAAGGGGGCACTTTCACTTTTTAGTTGATATTCTTCTGGCTTGCTTGAATTTATACCAATGAGAATGTTTCTATTGTGTAATTCTAAAAAGGGTAACCAAAATGTGTTTTTAAAAAGAAAGTTAACTGCATTCTACCAAAAAAATAAAAACTGTTAGAATTAATAAATGAATTCAGCAAGTGGAGGATACAAAATCAACACACAAAAATCAGTTGCATTTTTATATACTAACAATGAACAATCTGAAAAGGAAAATAATTCCATTTACAATAGCATCAAAAATAAAAGGGCCTCCCTGGTGGCGCAGTGGTTGAGAGTCCGCCTGCCGATGCAGGGGATACGGGTTCGTGCCCCGGTCTGGGAGGATCCCATATGCCGCGGAGCGGCTGGGTCCGTGAGCCATGGCCGCTGGGCCTGCGCGTCCGGAGCCTGTGCTCCGCAACGGGAGAGGCCACAACAGTGAGAGGCCCGCATACCGCAAAAAAAGAAAAAAAAAAAAAAAAAAAAAAAAAAATAATGAAGTACTGGGGAACGAACTTGACCAAGGAGGCAAAAGACTTGTACACTTAAAACTAGAAAACATTGCTGAAAGAAATTAAAGAAGACACAAATAGTCCATTGACAGATGAACGGATAAAGAAGATATGGCACATATATACAATGGAATATTTTTTTTTTTTTTTTTTTTTTGTGGTATGCGGGCCTCTCACTGTCGTGGCCTCTCCCGTTGAGGAGCACAGGCTCCGGACGCGCAGGCTCAGCGGCCATGGCTCACGGGCCCAGCCGCTCCGTGGCATATGGGATCCTCCCGGACCGGGGCACGAACCCGTATCCCCTGCATCGGCAGGCGGACTCTCAACCACTGCGCCACCAGGGAGGCCCCTACAATGGAATATTACTCAGCCATATAAAGAAACAAAATTGAGTTATTTATAGTGAGGTGGGTGGACCTAGAGTCTGTCATACAGAGTGAAGTAAGTCAGAAAGAGAATGACAAATACTGTATGCTAACACATATATATGGAACCTAAAAAAAAAAAAGGTTCTGTTGAACCTGAGGCAAGACAGGAATAAAGACGCAGATGTAGAGAATGGACTTGAGGACACGGGGAGGGGGAAGGTAAGCTGGGACGAAGTGAGAGAGTAGCATTGACATATATACACTACCAAATGTAAAACAGATAGCTAGTGGGAAGCAGCTGCATAGCACAGGGAGATTAACTCTGTGCTTTGTGACCACCTAGAGGGGTGGGATAGGGAGGATGTGAGTGAGACGCAAGAGGGAGGGGATATGGGGATATTTGTATACATACAGCTGATTCACTTTGTTATACAGCAGAAACTAATACAAGTTTGTAAAGCAACTATACTCCAATAAAGATGTTAAAAAAATTAAAGAAGCCACAAATAAATGTAAAGACATCCCATATTCATGGATTGGAAGATTTATTGTTAAAATGTCCATACTACCCAAAGTGATCTACAGATTGAATGCAATCCCTGTCAAAATCCCAGTGATTTTTTTTTTTTGGGCAGAAGTAGAAAAATTCATCTTAAAATTCATACAGAATTTCAAGACATCCTGAATAGCAAAAACAAGCATGAAAAAGAAGAACAAAGTTGGAGGTCTCACACTTCTTGATTTCAAAACTTACTAAAAAGTACAGTAATCTAAACAGTGTGATACTGGCATAAAGACAGACATATAGACCAATGGAATAGAATAGAGAACTCAAAAATAAATCATTGCATATATGGTCAAATGATTTTCCACAAGGGTGCCAAGACCATTCAATGAGGAAAGGACAGTCTTTTCAATAATAACGTTGTGAAAAGTGAGTATCCACCTACAAAAGAATGCAGCTGGACTCTTACCCTACACCATTTACAAAAATTAACACAAAGTGGATCAAAGACCTAAACATATGAGCTAAAACTGTAACACTCTTAGAAGAAAACGTAGGGGAAATTTTTCATGGCATTGAATGTGGCAGTGATTTCTTGGATAAAACACCAAAAGCACCGGCAAAAAAATAAGAAAGGATAAATTGGACTTAATCAAAATTAAAAACTTTTGCACATCAAAGGACACTATCAACAGAGTGAAAGGCAACCCACGAATAGGAGATAGTATTTGCAAATTATGTATCTGATAATTAATATCCAGAATATATAAAGACTCCTACAATTCAATGACAGAAAACAAACACTTCTGTTCAAAAATGGGTAAAAGACTTGAATAGACGTTTCTCCAAAGGAGATATAAAGATGCCAATAAGCACATGAAAAGATGCTCAGCATCACTAATCATTAGGAAAATGCAAATCAAAACCACAATGAGATACCACATCACATCCATAGGATGGCTATTATGTAAAAACAGAAAATAAGCAAGTTTTGGCTAGGAGGTGAGGAATTGGAGCCCTTGTGCACTATTGGTGGGAATGTACAATGTTGTAGCTCCTATGGAAACCAGTATGGTTGTTCCTCAAAAAATTAAAAATAGAATTATTATATGATCCAGAGATTCCACTTCTGGGTATAGTACCCAAAATAATTGAAAGCAGGAACTTGAAAGATATTTGGATATTCATATTCATAGCAGCATTATTCACAATATCCAAAAGGCAGAAGTATCTTGTGTCTATCAATAGATGAATGGATAAACAAAATGTAGTATATCCATACTATGGAATATTATTCAGCCTTAAAAAGGAAGGACATTCTGACACATGCTACAACATGGATTAACCTAGAGGACATCAGGATAAGTGAAATAAACCAGGCACAATAGACAACTACTGTATGATCCTACTTATCAGGTAACTGTAGTAGTCAACTTCACAGACACAGAAAGTAGAATGGTGGTTGCCAAAAGCTGGGAGCAAGGGAAATGGGGAGTTAGTGTTTAGTGGATACAGAATTTCAGTTTGGGAAGATGAAAATATTTTGGAGCTGGATGGTGGTGATGGTTGTACAATAATATGAATGTACTTATTGCCACTGGACTGTACATTTAAAATGGTTAAAATGATAATTTTGTTATGTATTATATTTTTCCACAATATTAAAAAGTTAACTGTAAATGTGTTTGGGGGATATGGTTGCAAGAAAACGGCAGAGCTATAAAAATGCTTGCAAAAAATGCACATTTAAACTTAGGGGAAAATGAGATATTGCAGCATTTCTCATTTTGGGCAAAATTCTCAAAATCGAATGTCATTTGGATTATTTTGTACAAATATTCCAAGGCTGATTGATTCAAGGTTTAGATATACATGCATTTAGACAATTATCCATGGTAACATTGGAACTCAAGCTTTGCATTCGTGCTCTGTCTGAAAGCAGGTGGCCAGGCCTAACAAAATTTTCTAACAGCAAGCAAATAAAATTCTGTTATTTGGCAATAAGGGTTTGTTTTTCTTCCCCTGTCTCTTCCACAAAGTGTTAAAAGTCCTAGGCCAGGAGCAGTTGCCCCATAACAAAAGAAGTATGTAATTTGTAGCAGGTGGTTCTGATTGTGCCCATAAAATCTGTTGCTCAGTTGTGCAGAAGAGTAGAAAATCAATTAGCAACTACAAGCTTGGGTACTGGTGAGTGACAGGGGTGTAACTCAAACAGGAAATCTGTAATGGAAGAAAATGATTACCAAGGCTGCTAGTGGATACTCCTGGATCTGAGGAGACTGTCCATCTACTGCCCAACATTCTCAGACAAAAGATGCTGTTGAAAAATACTCGAATGTGAATTGTCACTCAAAGAACAGTATGCCGTGGGTCTTTGTTTCTTATCTGATAAGGTCCGAATGAATAAAAATCAAGAGCTTAGGACACTTCCTGTCTTCAACTTCTATGTCTCATTTTTGAGTCATTGCTCTGGATGCAGACATGTTTGCAAGGCAGTGTTCATGCATGTTAACCGCCTGGGAGAGCTGCCTCACTGGGACTAACGTGTAGTACTCGGGGGCTTGACTGGTGACTGAGTAGCATGCCAGCGAAGGTCACCTGGGGGGCCCAGGAGGTCGAGGAGGGGATGAAAACAAATTTACCCAAGCTATAGATCTGCTTTAGAGTTGGACTACACATCAGCTTTGGCTACTGAATACAGTTTATAAAAAAATTTATAGTATTCACAACACACTCTCTTATTCAGTTTTGGGGGAAATGAAACATAGTAGGTTTTTTTCTGGACACTTTCTATCATTTGCATGAGGTCCCCAAAGGATTCTGAGAAAGTGAAGTGTTTGAACTCTTAACAGGTTTCTGCCTTACTTGGGTCACTTTGGCACTATGAGTTATCTGTAATGTCACTTTGAGTTTGTCCATTTATTGTGTTATTCCACTTTCTTCACTTGTTTCATGCGTTTATGTTCTATCTCTTTAGCTGCTGGCCTGCAAGTGGCACCTGGGCAACTGCACTATGCCTTTTATTTTTATTTATTTTTTTGTACAGCATGCCAGTGTTTAATATGATGCCTCTCACAGTATAGATATTCAATAAATAATTTTCTAATAAACTTTTTTTTTAATTTATTTTTTGGCTGCGTTGGGTCTTCGTTGCTGTGTGCAGGCTTTCTCTAGTTGCAGTGAGCGGGGGCTAGTCTTCCTTGCAGTGCGCGGGCTTCTCATTGCGGTGGCTTCTCTTGTTGTGGAGCATGGGCCCTAGAGCACACAGGCTTCAGTAGCTGTGGTGAGTGGGCTCAGTAGTTGTGGCTCGTGGGCTCTAGAGCGCAGGCTCAGTAGTTGTGGCACACGGGCTTAGTTGCTCCGCGGCATGTGGGATCTTCCCGGATCAGGGCCCGAACCTGTGTCCCCTGCATCGGTAGGCAGATTCTTAACCACTGCGCCACCAGGGAAGTCCCTCTAATAAACTCTTGACTGTTGATTTTTGCATAGTCAGATAACATATGAAAAGGAGTTAACACAGTGCCAGGTATGTGATAGACACTCAATGAATATTACACACAAAAAAAGAAAGAATAAGATGTAAAAACAGGTGAAATAATTAGACCTTTTTCTTCAGTGAAAAACATTATAATTAACGAAAGAGCATAGCTTCATTGGTCAAGATCCTGAATAAAGCCCAATGTTGATTCACTGACTGGAGGACTTCTAGCCCAAGGTACTCTCGAAAGCTTGTGGGTGGGTGAACAAGGCTGCAGATAAAGGCTTTCTTCTGCATGGCAGCTATTCTGGGAAGAAGAAAGGAGAACTAAAAGCAACACTGAGATACATCAGAAGTGGTGCTGTGCCCCAAAGAAAGGGTTTCTTGAGCATAACATATTTCACCTGGCAATTTATTTTGCCAAATGCGGTCAGTCTATCCCTGTGTGTGTGTGTGTGTATGTGTGTGCATTCCTGTGCATTGTTTGGAGGAAAGACTGGGACAGAGGTAAGAGGTAAGAGGAGGAAGGAAATACTGGCGGCTTTGAACGTTGACTTCCCATGTGGAGAGAGCAGAGAAAGCACACAGAATTCCTGCTACAGGTTAGACCTGCATGTGAAGGGGTCTCTAGATAAAACCATAGCACCAGTTGTCCTGCTTCCTGGTCTTCAACAGATGTTTTTAAAGGCAATGACCTCGGTAAAAAAGCAAGCGACTTGCTTTGTGGGTATAGTTTTCCACGGAACCACTGAAGAGTTCTACCTTGCTTCTGTCTTCAACCTGGAGGAGTCTGTCTCCTAGCTCTCACTGTCCTCCTGGCACTGATAGTGACACTGAGGTCTCTTCCGATGTTGGTACTTTTATCCCTTGATACACATCTGTAACATGTTGCAAATTGTATGGAGTGTAAAAAGGGCACAGTTTCTCTGTTTGTATGGTAAAGATACCTGTGCATAGAGAAATCTAAATCTAAACAAATGTAGACCTAAGAAGCAATGGGGAAGCATTTGAAAATCCTCCACAGTTTAGTTTTACTTACTTTTGTTCTATAAAAACTCCACATGACTCATAAACATTACATTTAAAAAACACTTCATACTTAAATAACATTTCTTTTCTATTACAAGCACTTAGATAAAATATCATTAGAACTGAATATATTAGCGAAGCTAGGTAATTAAGAGATCTATGGAAAATAAAAGACATCTTACATTTTACTATTTGTTACTCAAAAACCAATTTAAAATTAACATTGTATGGTTTAAATTCCTCTAAATCAATAATTTAAATAACCTAATACTCTGTTGTACAGTACACTTTAGATTTTCACTAGTTACTGATTGTGGCTAGATTTTATCACTCCAAGAACCCTCACGGCAAGAAAGCACTGCATGTTTCTGATAGAAAATTTCTATTTTACCTGTTTGTAATGGTTACAAGTGCAGGAGGACAGTAGTAACCACTGGAGGCGTGGTCAAAGCTTCGAAGGACGGTGTCAATTTTGTAACAGAATCCACCATGTCTCTCCCATCCCTTAAACAAGGAAAATGAAAATTAAGGACACAATCTGATTTAGTTAAATAGTAAAATATATATATTTTTGGTGTATTCTCATTTACCAGTTTCTTCTCTGACCCACTCAAAACTCAAAACTTGAATGTTTGTCTTGATATATTTATATTTATTCTATCTACCATTAGCTACAGCCACTTCTACATTTATTTAATTAATTCTTAAAACCTAAATGTTTTAACTAATTTAAAATCTTTAAGCCCAAAACCTTAAAAGCAAATTAAAGAAAAGGGACATTCACTCAAGATCTCTCCTTCTCTCCTTTCCTCTCTCTCTCTCTCTCTTTCTCTCTCTCTCTCTCTCTCACACACACACACACTCTCTCTCTCTCTTTCTCTCTCTCTCCATCTCTCTCTCTCTGTTCAGACTTATAAGATTTACTGTAAATGGTTCCTATGGGATGGTAAAAATCAAATGTGTTGGCTTTAAGGACAGAATGCATGGGTTTGAATCCTGGCTCCACCATCATGTGACCTTATTTAATCGCTCCGTGTCTTAGTTTTCCCCTCTGTAAATATGGATAATAATAGTATTCATGGGGTTGTTCTGAGAATCAAGGGGAGAAAATGCAGGCAGAGACCCCAGAATAGAGCCAGGAACTCGGTATGAGCAAAGAGGATATAAGTATCTAGATAACGCTGTACTGTTTTTTTTTTAAGGGTCTTTCATACTGCTTATTTCATGTTATCCCACTGAGATTAGGGACTTAGATGATCTAAGTTAGAGACTAGTGGATAAACTGGCCTGGAACCTAATTTTGGTGCAATCCAGAATGGTTTTGTCTGGATCGTCAAGTTCCGAATAGAGATTGGCTAAAATATATATATACTTTTTGGTAAAGATTATTCCTTAGTCAACTGGCTAGCCTTTTAGAGAGAAAGCAAACAAGCTTTGGTGCCTAGACAAAAAAATGACAAACGTGTATGGCTAAGCCCTGGGAGCAAAGAAGGGTGGCTCTATTCTTTAAAATCATACGGTACAGGAGACATGGGTTCATTAGTCTTCTATATTTCAACTTAGTTATTTTAGTTCTTTCTCTTCCAATATTATAAAATCATATCACTTCTATCAGTCTATTTTTATGTATTCACCAGTTTTAAAATACACTTCATTTTGTGTCATGCCAATACTTGCCAGATTTTGATCAGATATAAAATGATTTCTGCTATACTACTCAGAAAATGTCTCAACCTTGCAGTAAATTAGAGAAAAATCTTATTTTAGAAATAAGCTATTTTAGTTCAAAACATTATTAAATGAGGCGTGGATCACAGGAACACCACATCCAGCCCACCAGGATGTGCTCTGAATTCACTCCCTTAACTTCTCTCCCCAATCTTATCTGTGTGAGTAATTGACAGTGTCAGCCAGAACCCCTCCGTGGGTCACTCCAGAGGGGGCAGGGAGGTTAGACTGCTTTTGTATTTGGAAGGACAGGAGGAGGAAGGCTGACAATTTGACCTTTCTGACAAAGTACTCCTTCTTCATTAGTGGTTTTTAGATCATAGGCTGCTTAGCAAAACAAAAAACCCAAGAACTTGAACAGGCTCAAGGAAGGGGTGGGGGGGGAAATGTGGCATAGTAATAACCGAAAAACAAAGACTCTACTATAAGCCTTTGTCCGCACAATGAAAGTGGGAAGAATAATTGATTGTATTTGTGAATATCCTTTGTACATGAGGTGCCATTTCATTTTACATGAAATCATGATGGTGACAGTACTGAAACGATTGCTCATATTATCTAGTCCCCCAAAAGTGACTCAGATGGAAATAAAATTTTTAAAAATTTCTGCTTTGAAATTATCCAGACTTATTTTATAAGTTGGTTTTGCCTGTGCAGACTGCTTAGAGAATTGCACTGAAGCAGATGGCTAAAAGAAAGGAAACTTTCGAAACCATATTCATAGATGCATAAAGAAATTAATGGAATTTTGCCATAAGAGTAAAGAACTGGCTCTGAACCCAGAATCCTTAAATATTGATAAGGCTGGTCAGAAAGAGGGAAGCAGTATACAAAAGTTTAGATAGAACATCGGTTGTTTTTGCTGTGTAAGAAGTTAATTACTCTTTCGACACAAATAAAACATGTTGAGTTGCCTTGAAAGCCACTGTAGGATGGATTTTTTTCAATATTTCTGATCAGATAGAGATTAGATCAGTGATCAGTAATAACTAATTCAGGAAATGTAATCATTAGGTAAAACGTCTGGTCACATGTCAGCTATGGCACATGTATTGTTCAGCTAAAGTGTGAAGAATAACTAATATGCTTACACATTGATGAATGAATCAAATGCAGTTTCTGAAGAGAGGGGTTATCGTTTAATTGGAACATAAGTAACTGGATTAGAAGAGAAAATAATTAAAAGAGAATTGCATAAAAACCAGATTTGTGAACATTTTAAGACTCACACAGCATAAAAATCTCCAATAGTTAAATCCAAAATTTTTAGGGGTGTGTGTGTGTGTGTGTGTGTGTGTGTGTGTGTGTGTGTGTGTGAGAGAGAGAGAGAGAGAGAGAGAGAGGGAATGCATGTGCTAAGGACACTGATAGATAAATTTTTTGTAACACTGCAGAATATTGAATGTATTTTAAGAAATTTAAGACATTATTTTCTACCTTTAAAGTTTAAACCTAAAGTATGTTTTTTATTATTTTTAGTACTGAAAATAGTACTTTAAGTACCAAAAATAGCTTATTACTTAAAATACAAAGTATTTTTATTATCCCTTTCCTAAATAATAAATGTGTTGCAAACATACACTTCTCTTTGTTATTGTATTTTATTCAAATATTCAAGTTTAAGAAAAGTGAAAAGGAAAACAAGACTCTGGATGCAGAAGGTCACTCTCTGACTCAAAGGAATTCATTTGCTTTCACTCTGACAGCCTTCATTGGAAGACAATGAAAACCGCGTGTGAGACAGTGTATCACATGATAGGCATTGTTTATACAGATGGTATAACAGGATCATTTACATTTCTTATCTCAGAAGAAAACTAGTCTTGGGTGGAAGTAGATGGTAAGACAACAATCCTTCACAGAGCTGTAAATCTTTCATGTGCTCTTAGCTGATAATTGTTTGGTTTGTTACAATAGCCCACTCAGAAAAAAAAGAAGGGAAGGAAAGAAGAAAGGAAGGGAAGGAGGGGAAAGAGAGACAGGAGGGAGCCAAGGCAGGAAAGAGAGGGAGAGAGATTCACTTTAATTTGTTGGTGGATAAATCAGTCTGGTTATGAAGTCCCTGCAATGTTCACAGCTCTTACCTTTTGGCAACCTGATTCAGTTTCAGAAAGGACATGGCCTGTTTTCTTACAAACGTAAAAAAGTGTTTCTTTGCAATTTTTAACTTTCCAGTGTCCCTCCTAAGAGAAAAAATATTACAAGATGAATGAATACACTCCATTATTGATGCTGATAGTCAAAGTCAATAATTCTGAATTAAAATATGATTAATAATGCATGTTTCAAGGGGGCGTAATGTGTCAGGATCTTGTGTTAGAAAAGGTTGATTCTCTACATACGAGTGGGAGGTCTGGCTTTACAGTAAACTGCTCTCAACATTTTGTTAAAGATGGGATAAGTAGTGATTCTCAATCCTTTGTGTGCACTGGAATCACCTGCAGGGGTTACTAAAACACAGTTGATTGGGATCCGTGTGTCTCATTCAGTAAGTCAGGTGGGACCTGAGAATTTGTATTTCTAACAAGTTTTTAGGTGATGTGAATGCTGCTGCTCTGGGGGCCACACTTTGAGGGCGACTTATATGAAACTATTCCCCTGACCAAGTGAGAATGCTGCTTCTTCTCTCCAATCACTTCTAGGTGTTAAATGAATGCTTCACTGCTTACCTGATACTGTATAAACCTGATGCTGGGGAAATGCCTGGAAAGCACCATGAATCACCCGAGATAACATTATCATAGCTGAACTTCATGTTCAACCCCCAGTACCCTTCATCATGAATTCTCCAAAGCCCCACTCCATTTCCTCTTTATATGACAGGCAGATACCTTCACGTCTTCTCCTAGTTCTAATGAAGGCTGTTCTCATATCTTTCATTAATGATGAAATACAATAACTGCTAACTGATTAAAATTTTATCCTCCCAAAGTATTTTTTATTTTAATTCAAACCAGACCTTTAGGCTAAAACCACACCATTCAAATTCAAATTTTAGTTATCTCAGGCATACAGAGTTTTAGGTGAGTAGAGAGCTCTTCCATGACCCTCAGAAACATATTATGTAGGAGGCTGACACCTTCACCTGTAAGAGCAGCCTTGTAGCCCATCCCCATGGAGTCTCCAGCAAACCATCCAGTTATAGGATATTGTCAGGCACACTGTAGTTGCTTAGTAACTATTGGATGGACAGATGAATGGTTACCAACCTCTCAGATTCAAATTGAGGTATCGACCATGTTTAGCAACTAGTTAATTATAATAATTACATTCATATTGAGTTCAACTTTAGGGGAATAAGTGTTACTTTTTATGCATCTACTATTTAAGGAGCTACTGAGTTGCTAAAAAGGGGCCACAAAATACCACATTTATAGCAGCATTGTCCTAACACATCCAATAATATTAATACCTATCCTCACTCTCTTAAAAACAATTTCTCTGTCCAAATGTTGGCTCCTGCTTTGTGAATATGCTAAGTGAAATACCCATGTCTGTCAAATAAGAAAGGAGAATGTCAATAGGAAACTAAGATCAACTTAATTATATCAAAACTAATGAACCAATAAAGCATCAAATACTGTAGAATAAACTATAGTGGTTTTCAGCAGAGTAACACCCCAAATAAACATTTGGAGAGGTCATTGTTCCCCCTCAAGTGTGACTCTGAGACACTGCCTGAGCACTGTCATTGTAACTTCATGGATTTGTGACAGCCTTGAAAGATAAAACAATGAAATGTGTCATAAAGTAAGTGCTTAAAAAAAAAATAAATGCTTAGACATTTCCCATGCTTGGCTGGCACAATCACTTTGTCAAGCTACTTAAGTAACATTTAATAAACTGCTTCTTGGGGGAACTTGATATAGTATCCTGGTGTCTTAAAAGAGTAAGCTTGCCTACCAAATCCCAATAACCTCCTAAAACTTCACCAGTGATTTCAGTAGCTATCTGATCAAAGAGATTGTCTATTCTAAACATATTTTAAAAAACCCTTCAAATGTCTTGGGATTAAACAAATTCTGTATAATCAGAGGTTTTAGATAAATGAGAGACTAGCACATAAAGGTAAGTGTAATGTTAAGGTCACTGGGACCATCACATTCATGTGAAGAAAAGAGCAAGGTTTTCCATTGATTCGCAGTTTTCAAAGAGGTTACACACAGTGTTGAAATCCTTTTATGTTAAGAAGGTAATGGAGCTTAAAAACCATCACCTTCCAGAGTAATTTCCCAACTCCTTGGTTCTTCCCCTCAGCTTCACCAGGGTGGTCAGTGGCACCCCCATCCACCAAAATGGTGGGTGCTCAAACGAAAAATCTACCTGTTTCTCACCCCCATGTCTGCTTTAGCAACAATTCCTGTCTTCTAGAGGATCCTTGAATCTGTCTTCTTGTCTCCATATTCACTACCCTAATTCAACCACAGGAGTAGCTTCCAGACTGGTCTCTCTGCTTCCACCCTCTTCTCTCCAATCAATTCTCTATGTAGCAGCCACAGTTGCTCTTAAAATATAAATCAGGTCATGCTTTCGTCTCCTTGAAGCCCTTTAGTGGGTCCTATCCCAGGCCTATAAGCCTCACATTTTTGCATTCTTCCTGCCCCATCTCCTACCATCTTTCACCGTCCATACCTCCACACCATCCTGGTCTCCTTTTTGATTATCAAACATGGCAAGCCTTGGCCTGCCTTTGGGCAGCTTCCCCCTGCCTGGAATGCTCTCCTGCTCTTCAAGAGATTTTTTTTCTTCAAGTCCCAGCTTAAATGCCACCTCTTCAGAGAGCCCTCCTTGACTGTCTTGTCTGAAGTAGCTGTCCCAACCCAAGTTTCTCACCATCTTGAACCTATGTCCTCAGAGCTATCATCACAACTATAATTACCATGTGTTTTTAGTGTGTATATGTTTTACTGCTTAGTGTGGAAGCCCCAGGAGGAGCAGGCACTGTGCCTGTCTTGGTCTCTGCCACAGACCAAGTCCCTGGCACAGGTGGCCCTCAGTACAAGTCCAGCAAAGTGAGCATTGAACAAATGAATCAACTTACAGATTGCTCTGCTGAGACACATAGCTGGCTTCTATTTGGAAAAATTTGGGGCTCAAGTGTGTGCCAATTAGTAAAGATGACTGAGGAGCCATCAGACCATTCAAAGGAAACTGGAATTTTATTGTTGCTCAAACCAATCCATGTTTCTGATGTATTTTCTGCAAGAGATAAACGTAAATTACTTACAAGAATCCTAGTATCTGCAAAGGTGATAACACAGAGGGGTTATTACCAATATATACCACTTTGCATGTGATTCCTTCTTTGTTTCTTCTTGGAATTAAACCTGTTTAAGTTTTGGTATAAAATACCTGCTTAAACCTTTCCCCCCTTAATCTATCCAGATCTGCTCAATATAGGCCTTATAAGTGAGGCAGAGTGTCAGTGAAAGCCAGGGCAAGGACAAAGCTTAAGCAAGTCAGGTTGCCAGGACTCTAGTTAGTTTGTGCTACAGTATGGAAAGTAGATCTGAAAAGTCTGGTTTTTCTTCTACCCCTAAAAAGGAAAAATAAGAAGGTCAATTGAATTAAGAAAAGGCACTTAGAAAAAAACCTTTTAATGATGTCTAGCTTTACTTTTTTTTCTTTTGGCTAGGAAAAAAAAAGGAGCAGAAATTCTTAGAAGCATTGAATAGGAGCAGTGGGGTTGCTGGAAAAGTAAATAAAATAAAGCTTGCCAGTCTAGGTAGGGTGAAAAGACCCTCGATGGCTGGGAGAGTGTTCCAGTGTCCTGCTGACACAGAGGCAGCCACAGGATTCTTTCAATCCCAAATGCAAAGTGTGAGGAACAATGACAGAAGGAGTTTTGTTTTCACTACAAACTAAAACCTAACATTGAAATAGAGTAGATGCTGGATTTTTCCACTAAAAATAGATGTACTCTCAGTCAATGATTTCAATGTTTTCCAGCAGAATTCTATGTCCATATATGACATAGGTAGGGGCAGATCTGCTCTGGTGGGTAAAGTTGGGTGGAGGTCTCAGAGCTTGGAACCCCTGAACATGCTACACAGCTTGAAAAACACCACACCAAATAAATTACCCATTTTCACTGGCTAAAGTTATTTAAATATAATCATTTTTGTAAGGAATTTCCTTTATTGCTTGGATTACATGGCCACAGCACATTACTGCTATCTAGTGCCCATTATGCTAAATTACAGGTTCAGGTTTTTTAAATTAGAAGTTTCAGGAAATGACCTTTCCCCCTTAAAAAAAAAAAACAACCCAAAATGAAAGCATGTAATATATCTGGCATCTATGAGATGTTACAAAGTTTCTGAATATGTATTTTGTAAAAATTCAGTGAATTTTCACTCCTGGATATTATTTGGAAATTTCAGATACATGTGCCATAAAGAATCAATTTTAAATAGCTTAATTTCTTTTCAACTTCACTAATAAAGAGAGTTACTACATTATATTTCATACTTCTTAAACCAAAGACATTTGGCACTCACCATCTCCAAGGAGGGTTACAAGAAACTCCACTTCTGCTAACGAATCTATGTCTATTAATGCACTGTTATTGGACTGGCAAGAATGCAAAGCTTCATTCCAGGTCTTTTTTTCTTTCTGAAGTTTATAGCAATTACGATTGTGGGGATTCCAGCCAGGCTCACAGTGGGTAGCATAATATTTCCAAGCATCGTTTTCTTTTCAAACCAACAAAAAACAAAGTTATTTTCCACAATTGTTTTAACATTACTTATTACCCCCAATATAAATCACCATTAATATATGATTATTTTTTAAATTTGAAAAACAGAAGCATATAATACAATAAGATATAGATCATAGCATTCTAGATCTTCAGACTTGAAAATGATCCCATCTATGATCTGGATCTAGGATCTAATGGACCTCAATGCTTCATTTTCCAGATGAGCTATCTAAGGCACAAAGAGGTTAAGGAGACTTGATAAAGGTCATACAACCAAAGTGAGAGTCAGGGCTAGATATAAAATTTAGCATTTAGAGCTATCCATTAAAAAAAACCTTTTTACACTAAAAGAGGAGTATTATGGAACACAATTTAAATGCTTTTTAAAGGATTTTTATATACAGTATTAGGTGGGGGGGGTGTAGATAGTTATTCTCAGCTGAAAAGAATCTGAAATTCTGGCCACTTTATCTAGAACAGAGATGATAGCTTTTATTTTGGGGGTCAGGCTGAGTGCCTCTGATGTCCCTCTGGGTTCATATGGACTCTGGGTTCAACTTACAGCCAAATAATGCCACGGTGCTTTAACACTGACAGGGAAGGCAGCTGTGTGCATGCCAACTTTGGCTCTCCTCTTCTAGGAGCTTGCCCCCAGCCTGATGACAGCATTTTTACTTTATTTTATTAACCACAACTGGGTGCCTCCCTTAAGCACTAACTTAGTTAGAAACAACTTCACTGCTAATTTGGGAAACAAGACATTCTTTTAAAATCGCTTCTAGGACTCTGACAGCTATTAGAATCACAGTGGATGAATGTTAGAACATTTAGATAGATAGATAACATCAACCTAAAAACACAGTCACAGAATCCCTTAAAAAAATGAACCCTAAACTTCACTCTAGAGGTAAGATAAAAAGATAAAAGAGGAACTTCTCTGACTGACGCAAGGGTGGAGGTAAGGAAGGAACCTGGGGACCCTGGATGCACAGTTGGAAGACACTGGACTAGATCATCAAAAGTATTTGTTGGACTTGAAACAACAGCAAATAATCCAAACAAACTTAGCTTAGCTACCATCATTTCTGGTCTTCTGACCTCAATTAATAGATCAGGAGAGCAAATAAAATTGAAGAAAAGAAGGATAGCAGGAGGCAGTGCAGGAGGGCATAAGAAAAAAAAAATGAAGACAGAAGAAATTGAGGCAGGAAAATGAAAGGAAAAGAGGGAGGGACAGGACAATAACAGTGATAGCGATGTCAGCACATTCTTGACATAATGAAAAAATCTCTATGTAAAAAAATGATGAGATGCTTCTTCTCCTCAACCCCATATTCTACAATATCTTTAGGCTTAGCTACTTAAAGGAAAATAAAAGTTAAAGCTTAATTGTAAGAGGGTGTGGAGAAAAGGGAACCCTCCTACACTGTTGGCAGGAACATAAATTGGTACAACCATTATGGAAAACAGTAAGGAGGTTCCTTAAAAAGCTGAAAATAGAGTTACCATATGATCCTGCAATCCCACTCCTGAAAACTCCAGAAAAGATGAAAACTCTAATTCAAAAATATACATTCATCCCAATGTTCATAGCAGCACTATTTACAGTAGCCAAGATATGGAAGCAACCTAAATGTCCATCGACACATGAATGGATAAAGAAGATGTGGTACATATATACAATGGAGTACTACTCAGCCATAAAAAAGAATGAGGTAATGCCATTTGTAGCAACATGGATGGACCTAGAGATTATCATACTAAATGAAGTAAGTCAGACAAAGACAAATATCATATGATATCACTTATGTGTGGAATCTAAAAAAATGATACAAATGAACTTACTTATAAAAGAGAAATAGACTCACAGACATTGAAAACAAACTTATGGGTATCAAAGGGGAAAGGGGGGGAATAAATTAGATGATTGGGATTAACAGATACATACTACTCTATGTAAAATAGACAAACAGCAAGGACCTACTGTATAGCACAGGGAAATGTATTCAGTATCTTGTCATAACCTATAATGGAAAAGAATCTGAAAAATAATATATATATATACACAACTAAATCACTTTGCTATACACCTGAAACTAACACAATATTGTAAATTAACATAACATAATATCATAAATTAAAAAGCTTAATTGGGGAGTTCCCTTGTGGTGCAGTGGTTAAGAATCTGCCTACTAATGCAAGGGATATGGGTTCGATCCCTGGTCCCGGAAGATCCCACATGCCGCGGAGCAACTAAGCCCGTGAGCCACAACTACTGAACCTGTGCTCTAGAGCCCGCAAGCCACAACTACTGAAGCCCGCGTGCCCGTGCTCCACAAGAGAAGCCACCACAATGAGAAGCCCACGCACGTCGATGAAGAGTAGCCCCTGCTCGCCACAACTTGAGAAACCCCGCACACAGCAATGAAGAATCAACGTAGCCAATAAATAAATAAATAAATCTATAAAAAATAAAATAAAATAAAAAAGCTTAACTGTAAGGGATAATATTTTAGAAAGATAATTCAGATTATTATTTTAAATGTAGAGTTGTTTCTAATTATGCTGGTAATGATTCTTTAAAAATGGTTATGTTTTTATCTCTACCTCCTGAGTTCAGACATTAATTTCATAGAAACTAAGAAGAAGTAATAGATCTTAACAATAGAAATAACTGAGCTTCAGGTACTAGATTGTGATTATGTGGTATTTAAGTCTTAGGTACACCTAAAAGTTTTGTTTGTTATTTCAAGGAGGAAGTATTACTAATAAGAGATATAGAGTATGATAGGAGATCGATGAAGTAAAGAATTTTATAAAACTATTTTCTAATTCATATGTTTAATTTCTAGGGTAACCATAAATAAAACTCAACTAGAATAGAAAATGAAGCATATCTTGTTTTTCTAAGGCAGAATGAATAAGAAAGCAAAGTTTTTAAAAAGAGAGGGAGAAAATGTTTTCTATACTTAGGTTATTTTGCTTTAGTTTTTAGTAAAAACCTAAATGCATTTATTAAATTCATGGTGCCTTTGGAATAACAGATCTTATCTTGTTACACATTTTTATTCATATAAAAACTAGCCTTAGCTAAGTTTAAATTATAAATTATTAGCAAAAAATAAAGGACTTTGAATATATTGAGAGGGCAAGTAAGCAACTTATAAAAACAGCTTAAAATAAAAACTCACCAACTACTTCGTGATCAGTATGGTTTAGATATTTTTTACATATGTAAGGCAAAGTGGACTCACAATCCCGACTTCTCCAGGCATTTGGCATAAATGCATTAAAAGTTCCACAGTGATATTCAACAAATGGCTCAAAATTTATTTCTGAAAATACAATGTATGTGTATTTAATGTTAGAAGCAAAAGCAATTAGTTCAATATATACTGAAATGTAGTTTTAGCATCAAGGAGACAGCCCTTCTCTTTGGCATATGTAGTAAATCCTATAAGATATTACATTTATGATTTTGCAGTTGAAGTCCAGGCATGACAATGAAATGATTTCCCAAAGATAGCAACAGCTGATTTTATTGTTTTAAGGTAGAGAGATATTTTGCAATCTGTTGCTATTTTTTTTCACAAAATGCAATCGTACTTTATTATATTTTCCAGTTATTCAAGGTTCAACTATAACCATCTTTTAAACAACACATTTAAACAGAATGTGAGTGCGTTGTATTACATAGTTAATGTAATTGACTTAGAATCCATAAGAAAAACCAATTTTCCTTTTTTTGTGCGAGACATACTGATGTAAGACAGTAATTGATCATGTCTTTGGAGGGCAAAGGTTAACTGAAGAGAGAGGAAATTGACTAGGAGAGAGTGGGAAAAAATATACGAAAACGATCTGTACATAAACATCTACTTCTGAGATTTAATTTCTTATCTCTGTTGCTATTTTTAAAACAACTGACTAGAATCTTGGTTTTGACCCAAATCCTCCTGCAACCTTGGCTTACCTTCTCGGCCTCCATTTTCTCGTTTGGAAAAGCATGCCTTATAGAAATTCAATCAGGCTTTAAAAATGTTTATAAGCCACTTTCACAATAACACGTCGTATACATATGTGGGAAATATTGCTATTTTAGGCTATGGGACGATGCCCCCTGTTGAAGGTAAACAAAACGCTGCAGGTACCTGGGTTCCAGTTCAGATAGTTGAGTGGTGTTCTATCAGACCACTGCCAACCAGCATTTTCATCTAGCTGATTCAGACCTATCCACACTTCCACTGCTTCACTGCCAATGTGCTCTGAAATAAGAGAAATACGGAGTTTCAAAAAAAAAATCAATGTTACACGCCTTTTTTGTTTTCCTGTTCCTGGGGCATGGAGTCATAAATTAACTCCATCAATGGCAGAAAAGAGTTTAAGTGCTACTAAAGCACCCACCCTGGTGCTTCAGAGTAAAAAAAGCCAGCCTGAGAAACATGGCAGTCTCCTAAAGGCCACTGACAGCAACTGTGAAGTGCTTAATCTAAGCACACAGGAATGCTGCCTCTCAACGGTCGTCAATCCATCAATAGTTCATGGTTTCAAATCTGAGACCATCTGACCTGTGTGAGCTTACCCACTTGAGGGTTTTAGAGGAGGAAGGAGGAAGTGCCCAGGGCCAGTCCTACAAAGTGCCCCTCTGTCTTCCTTTTTTTTTGCCATGTGTGTCTGGTGGCCTCAATCTGGAGGCTCAGGTCTCAAGTATGCTGAGCTCAGGCTACCTCAGGCCCTGAGAAAGAGGAATAGGAAGAACTGCTATTAAATCTCTATAATGGGTATGTGTGTGCAGAGACGTAATGTTTACACTTGTCAATACTCTTGAAGTATTTCACAGTTAAAAAATTGAACAACTTAGAGGACCTTTTCCTTAGGGGTCTGGCTAGGAAGGGGAAGGCATATTAAGTGTTGTTAGTGTCGGGAGGCAGGCCCTCAAATTTAAGGTATGCTAAAGAAATGGGGGGAGGGCTGTCCAGTCGAGAGCCAATGGGGGTTGTCTGGCCAAGAGGAGAGCATAATCCAAGGGTCCAGAGTATGTAGAGGGATCAATAGCAGGTTGGCCAATCCAAAAATGGGCAGAAGACCTCAACAGACTTTTCTCCAAAGAAGATATACAGATAGCCAACAAATACATGAAAGGATGCTCAACATCATTAATCATTAGAGAAATGCAAATCAAAACTACAATGAGATATCAACTTACACCAGTCAGAATGGCCATCATCAAAAAATCTAGAAACAATGAATGCTGGAGAGGGTGTGGAGAAAAGGGAACCCTCTTGCACTGTTGGTGGGAATGTAAATTGATACAGCCACTATGGAGAACAGTATGGAGGTTCCTTAAAAAACTGAAAATAGAGCTACCATACGACCCAGCAATCCCACTACTGGGCATATACCCTGAGAAAACCATAATTCAGAAAGAGTCATGTACCACAATGTTCATTGCAGCTCTATTTGCAATAGCCAGGACATGGACACAACCTAAGTGTCCATCGACAGATGAATGGGTAAACAAGATGTGGCACATACATACAATGGAATATTACTCAGCCATAAAAAGAAACAAAATTGAGTTATTTGTAGTGAGGTGGATGGACCTAGAGTCTGTCATACAGAGTGAAGTTAAGTCAGGAAGAGAAAAGCAAATACCGTATGCTAACACATATATATGGAATCTTCAAAAAAAATGGTCATGAAGAACCTAGGGGCAAGACGGGAATAAAGACGCAGACCTACTAGAGAATGGACTTGAGGACATGGGGAGGTGGAAGGGTAAGCTGGGATGAAGTGAGAGAGTGGCATGGACATATATACACTACCAAATGTAAAACAGATAGCTAGTGGGAAGCAACTGCATAGCACAGGGAGATCAGCTCCGTGCTTTGTGACCACCTAGAGAAGTGGAATAGGGAGGGTGGGAGGGAGACTCAAGAGGGAAGAGATATGGGGATACATGTATATGTATAGCTGATTCACTTTGTTATAAAGCAGAAACTAACACACCATTGTAAAGCAATTATACTCCAATAAAGATGTTAAAAAAATAGCAGGTTGGGGCCATGAGCAGTGCAAACGCTTCTTCAGCTTGGTGTGGGAGAAAGCTTTCTGTAGGCCCCTTCTCCTAACCATTGTGCCTCAGCTCCTCCTGTTTTAATTCAATTCCAATTTTGTTATCAATGCTATGTAGAAACATGTGCCTTGACATGCTTGTGTAGAAAAATATGTTTATCAAAATTGTAGAATTAGGGGAAATTTTTCTTTCGTTTTCCTTTTTGTGCACCTGAACTTTAAAAAATTACTCTAGAACAAACATGTACCATGCGTGCTGTAATATTTGGGGAAAAAACAGTGTCAGAGACTTTAGTGAAAGTAACTAATTTTGTGACACTTTCAAATGTTACCATTGAATCTTCTAATCTATAAAGGAGAGCATTGATCCCTTATGATTCATCTGCTTCAGAACCCAATTTATTCTGAGCCAGATGCAGGGGCCCTGCCTGAGACTGAGACCCTGGCAGATAAGAGTTATAAATAGGGTGACTGTATGTCCCTGTTTGCCTGGAAAATTCATGGCTTATGCTGGTAGTTCCAGAATAAGTATTGATGGCAGAACCTTTTACTCTTCAAAGAGTCTCAGTTTGGATGATCGATTGTATGGTCACCAAGGTTGTAAAGATTAGTGCATTCACATCACAAGGCTGCAGCACCTTCTGTGATTGGGTATTTCGAAACAACAGTGGAAAACTGGAGGAAGCTAAACCTTTAAGGAAAGAGAAAAGGGTGCTTTATAATTTTGAGATCCCTGAAATCACTGGACAGAAACAGCGTAACATTCATGGGCCCTGCCTTTCCAAGTTTCTGGGGCATAAATACAAGTCTCTTCCTAATGACTATTTGGTTAGTCCTTCCAATAGCACCATTTGATTAAATCATCTAACTGGTATCGTCATGACAGAAGGCAGAATGGAAGATGGATTGACAAGATGGAGAAATTTCCACATTTCATATCGGGGTAAGTACCAAGTGCTGCTTTCAAGTAATCTACTTAAAATATTTAAGTATTAATTATTCTTACCTTAGAGTTATTTTGAATACTCTCTTTGTGACTGTTTTAACAGTACATATAAAAAATCATTGTATAATTTCTTATCTGTGTTTAAAAGTACAAAAATAACCTATTTAGCTTTACAAGTAAATTGGCTCACAATTCTATAATAATAAATGCAAACTTAAATTCCTTTGGCTATTTCCTGGCATTTGTGGCAGTTTAGATAATTCCTTATACCATAGTTAATGTTCATCAGCGATTAACAAGAAACAGTAGACTATTCTCAACATTAAAAAATACCTTGGTCAGAACAAGCTTCTGTCTTTATGAATACTCTTCTGTTTTCCCAACCTAAACAATCCCCGAAATCTAATTATAAAATTGTGGTATTTAAATCAAAGTCTCTGACATATCTTATTCCTTTAATCTTTATTCAAGTCTGATAAGTCCAAACCCTCTTATTAAAGATCCCAGCAGTCAAAATAGATAACAATTGTAATTCATAAATGGTGCACAAAATTTTCTATAAATACCATTACAGGCTAATAATGATTTTGGAAATGGGTGTTTTCCTGCAATATGACTCACTCAGATCAGTTTCCGTGATAATTTGCAAGTCTGTGGGGAAAGGGGCAGACATATACTGTTCATGCATTTGTTACAATCCTTCTAGAAGTTATTAACGACTTTCAAAAGCCTTAAAATGTGCTTCCTCTTCCACCCAGTGAATCCACTTCTACAAACATAGAGAGGAATAATCAGGGACCTATGCACAACAGTATGTGAGGGATGGTTTTACATAGCAACAAATAAGTAAATAAAAACAAAATAAAGAATTTCATCTACCTATCCCTATCTAATATTTGGAGATTAGCTAAATATATTATCTCTAACCTGTATCGCTATGTAACCATTAAAAACTATGATGTAGATCTATATTTATAGACATGGACAGATGTTCATTCTATGCAGGTAAATTACATAAGCATGTTACTAAACTGTGCGCATAGTTGCTGTTAAATGTTTAACACATACTGAGTGTTTGTTTTGTGTGCCAGGCACTTTTCTAAATTTTCACCTCTCCTATAACATGTAATTCTCACCACCAAAAAGTAGGTATTGTTATTATTTCCATTTGATAGAGGGGGGAAGTTGAGGCACAGAGAGGTTAAGTTACTTCTTTAGCACTGCTGGTAAGTGATGGAGGTGGGATTCAAACCCATGCAGGTGGCTCTTTGGCCCCTGTTCCTAACCTCTGTGCAACAACTGCCTCATCTTTTTATTCAATATCATTTTTCATAGATACTATGGATTATGCATGCACTTTTATGGGGTTTTTTTGCAGAAGAAACATGGTTATCTCTGGATTGTGGAACTATGAGAGTTTTTCCTTTGGTTTTCTTTCTGTATACTTGAACTTTAAAATTATCCTAGAATAATTTTATTATTGTTATTCTAGAAGAAACATGTGCAATATAATTTGGAAAAAAAGCATCAGAAACTTTTAATGAAAGTGACTAATTTTGTGACACTTTCAAATGTTTCAGAAAGATTTTTAAATGCTGCATGTACACATCTACAAACACATTTAGTCTATAAAAGAGAAGTAAAAAGAGAGTTTAGGTGAGAGGTAAAATAGATCAGACCCAGCTCCTTAGCAGTCTTTTGACAGTTTATGTTATTACTTTACAGCGTTAGTTAACAAGTGTGTGCTTTTGCTTTTCCAATTAAATTTTAAGTTCTTTGGCATCCACTGGAAACTCTACTACACACAGTGACTGACAGGTAAGATTTTGCTTAATTAGTAAACAGCTTAATTATTTATAAATGGAAACGGAATGGCTAAGCTCCTCAGCAAAGCAGGAATTCGGACTTAAGTTTAGAAGTCTCCCTATGCACTTGTTGGAGCTGAAAATTCTCCTGGGTCCCTTGCTGTAGCCTCAACTTCTCTTTTCCAGCGGGGAGAAAATAAGAGAGGCACGGCCAGGTATCAAATGGAATGGCCCAGGGTTCAGGTCAAAATTCTGGGTGTGGGCTTCCCTGGTGGCGCAGTGGTTGAGAATCTGCCTGCCAATGAAGGGGACACGGGTTCGAGCCCTGGTCTGGGAAGATCCCACATGCCACGGGGCAACTGGGCCCGTGAGCCACAACTACTGAGCCTGAGCGTCTGGAGCCTGTGCTCCGCAACAAGAGAGGCCACGACAGTGAGAGGCCCGCGCACCGTGATAAAGAGTGGCCCCCACTCGCCGGCACTAGAGAAAGTCCTCGCACAGAAAACGAAGACCCAATACAACCAAAAATAAATAAATTAAAAAAAAAAATTCTGGGTGTGAGTTTGGGCCATGTTAGTAACAGAAAAATATTTTCCAAGGGACCTTTTTTTTCCAGAAGGTATCTTGGCATACATGGACATAACTGTAAACACCAATCATTTTAATTGTACCAACATCAATGTGCATCATCCACCTACTTACTCCTTATGAAATTTTCTTCAGTCTCATCTGCAATACTTAATAAAGCACCTCCTTGCATCTGGCATGAAGAGTGTGCCTCGCTCCAGGAGAGGGAGGAAAGCAGGTTGAATTGGTAGCAAATGCGTGAATTGAGATCCTTCTCCCAGACAGCGTCACAACCCACCTCTGTAGATGCTGCAAACAAAATCCATTAAAACATTATAATCTTATTTTATTTATACAGCGATATATTTCTAAGATGAATTTGAATGGCATGATTCCAACTTGCAACTCCTAAAACTTCAGAGCCCTTACCTATTCTTGATTAGGTCTTTATGATGAAATCTGCATTGTTTTCCCATAAACACTTTATGGTAAAACTTGTTCAAGATTGAAAGGAAATTCAAGAAATTATCAATAGGGCTTCCCTGGTGGCACAGTGGTTGAGAATCTGCCGGCCAATGCAGGGGACACGGGTTCGAGCCCTGGTCTGGGAGGATCCCACATGCCGCGGAGCAACTAGGCCCGTGAGCCACAACTACTGAGCCTGCGTGCCTGGAGCTTGTGCTCCACAACAAGAGAGGCCGCGACAGTGAGGCCCGCACACCGCGATGAGGAGTGGCCCCCGCTCGCCGCAACCAGAGAAAGCCCACACACAGAAACAAAGACCCAACACAGCCATAATTAATTAATTAATTAATTAATTTAAAAAAAAGAAATTATCAATAAAGAAGCTCTGATCCTTTCTCAGAAAATGACATTAGCTATTTTTAAGAGAAGGAAATATAATTGGAATATAGATATTTGTGAAAATAACATCTGAATTCTTTAAAGTCAGAACTTTATACTGAAAGCTGTGTGAACTGAAGTAGTTATTTGAGATAGATGCAAATATTATTTCAAAAAGCTTTTCCCTGCAAATACCAAAATGCTAGATGGAATAAAAGGGATACAGAAACATGACTCTAAAATGAACAGAAGTTTTCAAATAAACATTGAGGACAGGAACACTGATATTTAGTTTAAGAAAGCTCTTTCAGTCAAAAGGAGGAGAAGCAAAATCCACTTGCAAAACATTGGCCAAGGATTGTGTAGTTTGCTTAAAAGTAAATTTAATAAAATATGATACGTGGATCTGAAAGCTGAAGTTTATTGAAATAACAGTTTATTGAAATAACAGAAAATGAAGACCTACTTTGGGTGCTTTTGCTGAAATTTTAGATCAAACCCTAAGGTGATCCTAAGCAGCCATAAAAATTACCTGAAATCAAACTCAGCCAAAGAATTTCAGAGTGTAGACAATGTGAACCATGCTACAGCATGAGTGTAACTGATGGTCAGACAATCTGCTAAAATCTAGAACAACTTTTCCCGAAGTGCAATCCACACAGTATTACAACTTCAAGAGCTCTCTAGGAAAAGCTGGGACATAGTGCATATGTAGCCTCCTCTGGGGAAGTCATAATATACAATAGCATATTAAAGGCTCTGAGAAGTTCTCTAATAAAGAAACAGCTTAATTTTAATTCAGTATACTTCAAACTTATTGGACAATGAAATCATTTCGGTTTGTTTTCTTTTTCCCACACTACTTAGTTAGATGGCTCCCTTGGGAATGTGGGAAGTTTGTTTTCATGTCTGGTTGCATTGTGCCTTCCCCAGAACTGAGTTAGTTCAGGAGAAGTTATTATATAAATCTTAGGCTGTCTACAGAGTTTCCTGACTGACACATGGATTTATAGAAGGATCCAAGATTGAAGGAGGATCTATCACCAAGAAGACAAGTCTATCACCAAGGAAAACTGTAGGAAAAGGAAGGGAAAGGGAGGAGGACATCTTCAGTAATCATCTTGCCCTGGTGGCTGAAATTTCCCCATTGAGTTTGAATACTTAGAGACCGTCTTCAGTTAAAAAGCTATGCCATCCATGAGATGGACAACACACTAAGCATTATCAGATGTCTGTTTAGCCCTGTTCATCCTGTGTGAGAGCTGAGGCCATGAAAGAGGAGTGTTTACAATTTCAGTGTGCATAAAAATCACTTAGCCAGCTTCTTAAAAAAACCACAGGTTCCTGGTTCTCAGTCTCAGAGAGTTTGAATTGGAAGGTCCAGGGTGGGATTCAGAAAGCTGACTTTCTAACGTATTACTGATTCTAATGCAAATGGTTCACAAAGCAAACACTGGGAGACCCTGGTTTGAAAGAAATCATTTGAAGCACTTCCCAAGGAGAGCAGGTATGAGTAGCCTTTGGCTACTAGAAGATAGTAGGATGTCAGAAGGGGAGATAGGAGGAGGATGTCAAAAGGAGAGATCTGGGTATAGGGTACCTGCCTCTCATCTACTGCCTTGGGTAAAGATTTGATCATAAGTCCTAATTATAAGCCTCCATGATAAGCCATGCCATGATAAGAAAAGGTTCGGAGGACACTTCAGTTGATCTCATTCCCATTTTTGCCAAGAGTTGGTCCTGCCCTTTCAACAAGACATGGATTAAGCTACGTAAAGCAGCCTTTTGCAGAAATCTGCCTGAATTCTATACATTAAACAGTTAAGATGAGAGGCTTGCAGGTGATCCTGTCTGTGCTACAAATTACACTTCCCAGTTTTGTTAGATTTCCCCTGGCTTTGTGTTATCTGTGCCAGTTCTTAAGTTTAATCAAAAGGAAACTCCCAGTCAAATGTTTGCAAAAGGTGTCCATATTCTTTTAACAAGGCAGTCCATTTGTCATTAAAATTTGGTTTTAACTAAAATATAAGAACTTGTATTTCTATGCCATCAGACACAAGTCCTCTCTTTGCTTCTCTAGATGGGCTGTGTGTCACTCCATGGATCCTATTTGAAGATTTCATGGTGACAAGTGGAATGAAGTGCCACCCTGGGCCTGGGCACTGTGATGTGTTCTTCTGATCTCCCTTCAGGACCGAAGGCCTAATTTCCCCAGCTGCCAGCAGACACCTCTCAACATGAAGCCTTCTTCAAGGATTGCCTTGGCTGAAGAGGCTCTTTGCCCAATACCACTCTCCCTTCCTAAGCACAGTCTGCAAACCATGACTGGTCAGTGCAGCGCTATAAGACCCCTCCTCTCACCCCAACTAGGGGCAAATCCAGCCTGAGAACTCCTTGTGGGTCAGTGAGGGGAGTCACCAGCCCCGCATCACCATCCTGTGCAATCCTGCTCTCTTCCCTTCGTTTCCGTGTGTATCGATCCTGAGACTCCTCCCCAGGAGGCCTCCTGCATGCTCATCTTGGCCTCAGAGACTGTTCCCCGGGAACTCCCTTGCCACAGGGTCCCATCCTGGCCTGAGGCATTTGCGTGTATTTATTCTTAATCCTCTTGCTTATTCATAACTAACTTCTGCTTCTAAGACACTGAAAATTGCAGACTGGTACATTTACTTTTTCTTGAAAAATTCTAATCTAAGGGATACCATCAGATTATCATATTTCTTTGCATCTTTGGTTGTCTTTATATCATCTCTTCTGTTGCTAAATTCTGAGTTCCTTGAAGGAAGCAGCTATGTCCTATATATCTTATTTATTTATTTATCTATCTATCTATCTATTTATTTATTTATTTATGGCTGTGTTGGGTCTTCGTTTCTGTGCGAGGGTTTTCTCCAGTTGCAGCGAGCGGGGGCCACTCTTCATCGCGGTGCGTGGGCCTCTCACTATCGCGGCCTCTCTTGTTGCGGAGCACAGGCTCCAGACGCGCAGGCTCAGTAGTTGTGGCTCACGGACCCAGCTGCTCCGCGGCATGTGGGATCTTCCCAGACCAGGGCTCGAACCCGTGTCCCCTGCATTGGCAGGCAGACTCTCAACCACTGCGCCACCAGGGAAGCCCGTCCTATATATCTTTGCATCTCCTACTGTTTGAAGAAAGATCGCCAAAAATCTTTTGCATGATGGTGATTTTCTTTCCCTTTCAAAATACACCTTTCTTCTAACGAACTGAAGTATATTCATGTCAACACCGATTTTATTATAGATTATGACTGAGATGCAGCCATTTCTCCTTCTCTATTAATATGGCTTTTTTGTCATCCCTAAGGATACAGCTTTGTCATTGTCCCAGGTGTATCTTTTCTGCCACTTTAAAAAATGGTTGTGGGGGCTCTTCCCTGGTGGCGCAGTGGTTGAGAGTACACCTGCTGATGCAGGGGACATGGGTTCGTGCCCCAGTCCGGGAAGATCCCACATGCCGTGGAGCGGCTAGGCCCGTGAGCCATGGCCGCTCAGCCTGCGCGTCTGGAGCCTGTTCTCCACAACGGGAGAGGCCACAACAGTGAGAGGCCCGCGTACCGCAAAAAAAAAAAAAAAAGAAAAGAAAAAGGTTGAATTCTTTAAAAAAAAAAAAGAACTCTTATACTATTCAAGCAACTCCAGGCTACAAAGTTACTATTTTTCTCTCTCTTTGGTCTTTCATACACTCAGCAAATAGTTATTGAATATCTGCTCCCTGAAAAGTGCTTTGTTGGTAAATCTCATGTAAAAGGGATACCAAACCAAGTCAGCACTTCCTGCTGTTCATCCCCAATGCCTTACATGCTCCTTGGTAGTCCTGATCACAGTTGAGATTAAATGACGCGTTATGGGATTGCTTATTGATTGTCTGTTTTTCCTGATAAAATTAAGTATCAGGAGAGCAGGTACCATGTTCCATCTTTTTCGTGTTATTTCCCAAGCTTGCCACCAGAATTTAAAGGCAGTTAGGCAGAGGAGACTATGCTATCAGAGGAAGCTGAGAAGCGGTGGCCACAAAGGAAAGAGGAAAACTAGTAGGTGTGGGTCCCAGAAGCCCGAGGAAAGAGATGGTGTCAGTTTGTTACACGTTGTTGAATCTTTCAGTAGGATGAGGACTGAGTCCATTAGTGACTTTATGGAGCACGTTCCAACAGAGGAATCCAATCATCTGCGTGCTCTGTGCCTGCACCCAACTGATGAGCACTGCCAAGAAAAGTCATCCGATGGATTCATTATCAACCACACCTGATACTTCCTGGAAACATTACCGGTTTTCCCCAAAAAGCTTGCTCTCCCAGCAGCCACCATGTTCATTTCACACCTTTCCTGTTGTCCAAACCTCTCACTCTTTCTTCCCCCTCTTCAGAGAAAGTCCACAGCCACTGGACTCGTTTCTCCTCATTTTCCCCATCACTTAATCCATCAACCTTCTTGGACCTGTACTATCCTCTCCTTCTTCCCTCCCATAGAGAAGGTGTCTTTACATCCATAGAAGGCCAGTCTGTCCATCTATGATCTGGACCCTATTTCCTTCTGCCTTCTGAGAGACCATATTTATTTCACCAATTGTTTCACTTTCCTGCATCCTCAACCTCTTTCTGTTAGATCCTTTCCAGATGCATTCAAAGATGACCTAGCAGCTCTCATCCTTAAAAAACAAGAAACAAAAAAAATCCCTCCCTTGGCCTCCCCATTGCAGTCTCTGCCTTTTCTCTACCCCCATTAATCATATGTTTTTATACGTATGCTGTCTCCAATTTCTCATCTCTCATTTACTCTTAAAAAAAAACAATTTCACTGAGATATAATTAACATGCCATATAACTCACCTATTTAAAGTATATAGTTCAATGGTTTTTAGTATATTCAAAGCATTGTGCAACCATCACCACAATCAAGTTTAGAACATTTTTGTGGGAACCCAATTCCCATTAGCAGTCACTTACCATTTTTCCCTCAGTCCTCACCCCTACCCCTAGCCCAAGGCAACCACTAAACTAGTGTCTGTCTCGATAGATTTGCTTATTCTGAACATTTCATATAAATGGAATTATACTGTGTGTGATCTTTTTGTGACTGGCTTCTTTCACTTAGCATAATGTTTCCAAGGGTCATCCATGTTGTAGCATGTACCAGTACTTCATTTCTTTACACTGTCCAATAATATCCCATTAAATACTACTGGGTATACTACATGTTATTTATGCATTCATCAATAGGTAGACATTTGGGTTGTTTCTATTTTTTGGCTATTATAAATAATGTTGCTATAAGCATTTGTGTAAAGGTTTTTGTGTAGGTATATGTTTTCATTTCTCCTGGATATATACTTAGGAGTAGAATTAGGGGTCATATGGTAGCCCAGTGTTTGACCTTTTAAGGAACTGACAGACTGTTTTCCAAAGCAGCTGTATCCTTTTACAATCCTTCCAGCAGTGGATGAGAGTTCCAATTTCTCTATATCCTTGTCAGCATTTGTTATTGTCTGTCTCTTTGATTTTAGCCATCCTGTGGGATGTAAAGTGGTATCTTACTGTGGTTTTTGTTTGAATTTCCCTGATGGATAATGATACTGAGCATCTTTTCATGTGGTTATTGGTCATTTGTAAACCTTTTTTTGGAGAAATGTCTGTTCAGACGCTTTACCCATTTTTAAATTGGGATTTTTGTCTTTTTATTATTGAGTTATGAGTTCTTTATATATTCTAGATATAGGTCCCTTATTAGATAACTGATTTGCAAATATTCTACCCCATTCTGTGGGTTATCTTTTCACTTTCTTGACTGTGTCCTTTGAAACACAAAAATTTTTGATTTTGATGAAGTTCAAGTTATCTATTTTTTTCTTTTATTGCTTGCATTTTGGTGTCATATCTAAGAATTCATTGCATTTTCAAGATCATGAAGATTTACCCCTATGTATTCTTGTAAGAGTTTTATAGTTTTATCTCTTCCATGTAAGTTTTTAAAATCTATTTTGAGTTAATATATTTTATAAGGTGAGAGATAGGAGTTTAATTCTATTATTTTGAATGTGGAATCCAGTTTCCCTGCACCATTTTTTGAAAAGACTATTGTTTCCCCATTGAATTGTCTTGGCATCCTTGTCAAAAATCAATGAATCATAAGTGTGGCCTCTCAGTTTTATTCCATTTTGACAGTATCACATTGTCTTGATTACAGTCACTTTGCATAAGTTTTGAAAATGATAAGTATAAGTCCTCCAACTTTGTTCTTCCTTTTCATGATTATTTGGGCTCTTCTGGGTCCTTTGAATTTCCATGTGAATTTTAGGATGAGCCTGTCAATTTCCACAAAGGAGTCGGCTAGGATTTTGATAAAGATTGCTGTAGTAGTGCCATCTTAGCAATATTAAGTCCTCTGATCACATGAACATGGAATGTCTTTCCATTTATTTAATTTTCTTTAATTTCTTTCAACAATATTTTGTAGTTTTTAGAGAGAAGTTTTTCATGTCTTTTGTTAAATTTTTCCTAAGGATTTTATCCTTTTGGATGTTACAATAAATGGATTTGTTTTCTCTCTGTCTCTTTTTTGATTTGTTTTCTTAATTTAATTTCTGGATTGTTCATTGCTACAGTATTGAAGTACAATTGATTTTTATATATTGATCTTGTATCCTGTGAATGAGTCTATTTGTTGTAGTAGTTTTTTAGTGGATTACTTAAAATTTTATGCATACAGGATCATGTCATCTGCAAATAGAGATAGTTTTACAACCCCCTTTCCAATCTGGATGACTTTAATTTTCTTGCCTACTTGCCCAGGCTAGAACCTCCAGTACAATTTTGAATAGAGGTGTTGAGAGTGGATAGTCTGTCTTACTCCTGATCTTATGGGAAAGCATCTAGTCTTCTACCATTAAGTATGCTGGCTGTGGGTTTTTCAGAGATGCCCTTTATCAGGTTGAGGAAATTCTCTTCTGTCTTTAGTTTTTTTTTTTTCATGAAGGGATGTAAAGTTTTGTCAAATGTTTTTTCTGCACCTATTGAGGTAATTGTGTGTCCTTTCTCCTATTTATATAGGTATTACATTAATTGATTTTCAGATTTTCAACCAATCTTACATTCTTGGGATAAGTTCCAGTTGGTCATGGTGTACAATTCTTTTTATATGTTGTTGGATTCTGTTTGCTAGTATTTTGTTGAGGATTTTTTCATGTATATTCATAAGAGATATTAGTCTGTAGTTTTCTTTTCTTGTGATGTCTTTAGTTTCAGTACCATGGTAATACTGGCCTCATAAAATGAATTGGGAAGTGTTCCTTCCTTCCTCTTCTGTTTTTCCCTTTACTCTTTAACCCACTCAATCTGGTAACTACAGTATATCTTGTCAAGGCCATCAATGACCTCCATGTTGTCAGATCCAGCAAACACTTAGTTTCAGACCTTGTCAAATCAGGCCCTTCAGCAGCATTCACTTGAATGTGAACTTCATTAGGGCAGGCACTGTGACTTTCATCTTTCACATTTGTGGTTATAATCACAGGACCCAGCTGAGTGCTTGGTGCATAGCAGGTGTTCAATACATATTTGTGGAAAAGAGTGAATGAATGGTTTGTGGAAATGGAGGTCAGGCATACATCTTCATAGAAGCCAAGAAGAGACAGTGCTCTGAGGAATGAAAGCAAGGTGAAGGGGTGTAGATAATTCTTTTGAGAAGTCTGTCTATGCAGGGAATGAGAGAGATAGGTATTTTCAGGAGGCTGAAGTGGAGATGAAGGAGTTGTATTATTTTAAGATGTTATTTTAAGACGTGAGTAGGTTTAACTGCTAATGAGAAGGATCCATCATTCATCTATGTTAGAGTAGGAGTGTGCATTGGAATCACCTAGAAGGCTTGTTAAAACACAGATTGCTGGGGCTGCACTTCTAGAATGTCTGATATAGGTGTCTGGGATGTGGCTGGTAATTTGCATTTATAGCAAGTTCTCAGAGAATGCTGATGCTGCTGGAAACACACTTTGAGAAACACTGAGATACAAGTTGGAGAAGAATGGACGGGAGGCTCCAGAGTCCAGATGGCGAGATTTGCCCTACGTAGGAGGAGGACCACTATTGCACAGGAAGGAGAAAAAGGAGTTGGGTGCAAACCCACGTAGGCTTAAAAGCTTGGAAGCAGGAAGTTGTCAAAACTTCCCTTCTGATGGATCCTGTTCTCTTTGAGAGGTAGGGATTGAGGTAATCTCTTAAGAGTTGGGAAGGAGAATGTAGGGCAGGGTTAGAAGTCAGGGGAGAGTAGAGGGGTTTGTATAACCCTTGCTGGGAGTGAGAGAGCAGCATGACAAGAGACACGAAATAATACTGCTGACAAAGCCGAGGTTGGCAGTCATATATCAATATTGGTACCTATCTGCTCTGTTACATCATTCAAGTTACTTATAAAAATTGTATCAGGTGAATAAGGTTCCAGGGCAATCAGATCATCCCAGAGGTTGGTACCCTAAAAATATCTCAAACTAACTAAGCCTGACTCTCCAGCTGTGTAAGACACACAACCAGGACGTACATAGTATGACACAGAATTGCCTCTAAACAAACCCAGAAAGATTCTTCTATATCATCCTTCTTCCTGAAGATCTATAGTGACAGATGTTTTATCATATCCCTCCCTGCTAGTGTGTTTTTGTATGTGTTTATTAGCACTAAATTCACATTGTGCTCACTTACAATCAACGTTTTTTAAAAAGGGCATTATTCTACATTGAGATACTAAAAAATTTCTGTGTAAGAAAGATGAGATACAGAAGTATGAATCTTTGCTTTAATCTACTCACTCCTCTCTGTTCTGTCCACTTTTTGACCCCATGGAAAGAACTATCTGCTTGCTCAGATTCCAGTCTCTGGCACATCATTTTGAGTTAAGTTGGCCACCAGGAACCAAAAGTAACAAGAAAGGAAGAAAACTGGAACTGTAATTTAGCACTGCACAAATAAACATGCTCTCTGCTGGTTGTGGTAAAAGTTAGGAGAGTTGGAATCTGGCAGGCTGTCAAGTGAAGGACGTTTCTGAACTGTAGGAAGCTGAACAACTAGATAGTCTAGGGACTGAAAAGCCCTGGGCACAACTAAACCCAGGCTTCGACCTGGGAAACCATAACTGGCTAAAGTGACAGAGCATGGTGACTGTGCTCTTCAAAGAATCTCAAGGAGAATAGTGTAGTTTAAAACAGTATTAGGGCCATGTGAAATACATGTTATTCTTATTAGTATTGGTTTATTTACTTTTAATAATGACATCTACTGGAGATGGAAATGGAAAGAGAAGATGATGTAAATAATGTGACACCTGACTCAAGAATCCAAGTATTGTAGAGATTACATGCACATACACCTCCATACAGACATTCAGATTCAGATAGAGAAGGCTGATGGTCTGACAGTTAATAAATGATGAAATACTTTCATGCTGGTTGGTGAACAGCTGCTGTCCTGAGCTCCTCAAGTGCCCCTTGCTGCCTCAGCATCCCCTCATATTACAGCAGATAAGGGGTTAATACCAGCAGTGGGCCTCTGGGACTCCTAACCTCCACATTAAGGTCTCCACTTGGATTGGCCAAGAGCTCATACTAGATTGGTTGCTAAATGTCTTGATATCACCCCTGTATATAGATGTATGTTGCATAGAACTACCTGCATATTATGAATTATCTGATGAAGAATTATCTGCCACAGGATCACCTGGGCCACTTGTCAAAAATGCAAATGCTCACTGCATCTCCGGGACTGGGCAAGGATATATGTTTTAAACTATCCACCAGGTGATTCTAGAACATCATGTCAAATATAGTCTGCATTTCCAGGCATGGAGCAAATCTGTCTGTCCTGTATTCCATCTAGAGGCCAAGTTCTTTGAAGAGAGGGCCCTAAGTCCTAACACTAAGCTTAGTGCTGTTGACAGATAATAAAGAGGTAGGATCATTGATTCAGAAGCACATGCTGAAAGGATAAATTAGGCCTGATGATGATATGATGATGATGATGATGGTAATCCTGGTGAGTACCAGGTAATATGATAAGTGGCTTAGATGCATCATCTAATTGTATCCTCTCAATAACCCGAATAGGTACTGTTATTATCTCCATTTTATAATGAGGAAGCTGAGACTCAGGATCTCATTGTTGGGAAGAAGCAGGACTCCAACCTTGGTCTTTCTGATTTCAAAACCTGCACTCTTTCTTATTCACTAAGCTGTACTGGCTCTTAGATTAGAAAACAATTCAACAGGCAATTTATAAATCAGATTCTTTGGAGTTAATCTCTTCAATTTCTTTTTGTTTCAATTTCTTTGTGGCATTTTGTTAACTATGCGGAGGGAAGGTAGGCATGGAAGATGAAGAGATTGCAAAAGCTATATTCTCTGCCTTGCAGAAACCAAGGAAGGAAATTGCATATAGAAAGTAGAAGGTATATATAAATAACCCCCAATACTTAAGAACCACTGGAAACCTTTAAGCTAAATGAAAATACAATAAAATAATAAAGTACTAACTGACAAAAAAAAATTAGAACATTGCAGCTGTCATTGGACCTTGAAAATTGGGTTAAGAAGAGAAAAAGATTTTGAGGTTATAGCTAGAAATCGAGTAACAAGGAAAGGGAATCAAGACAAGAACTCATTGTTGAGAAATAGCGAGGGCGACTGTGATTTTAAAAAGATCATCAAGGGCCAGCTGATGCCTGGACATGACAATGGGCAAGGCAAGCAGTCAGGACACGGAGAAGTTAAGGCAGCTCATAAAAAAAGAGGGAGTGGATTGGAAGGATAACTGAGCTTTATATGCATTCAGCTTTGTTTTGAAGTATCCTTCCTGGAAGCTGGGATTAATGAGATCACAGAGTATTATAATTTGATTCCGGTTAAAGCATCCTTATGTACTGAACTTAATGAGGAATGGCTAATTAACATCTTTTGAACTTAAGGAAAAAAAGGAATATACATCAGAATTGTCTTTTCAAGGCAAAAACAAACACAAAATCAAAGCCTGGATAAATGGAATCAAAGAGCTTATTCAGATTTTAGTAGATCAATCTCAGTGGTTTCCTTTAGATACAATAACTTTCTAATCATCCTTGATTCCTTCATGACATATGGGGAAGACTAGATTTTATTCTTACTGGGATCTGGGCAGAATCCCCACTTCTCATCTCTTTCATATCGGCTGGTCGTGGCACACCACAGCAAGTTGTCTTCCCGCCCTTCCCGGGTACATTCATGATGCCACTGCCGGTTATACTGGAAGGGAAACATGCACGGTGTCCCGTGGGCGTTCCCTTTGATTGTATACAAATCTAGGAGAAAGAAAAGGACAAAGTCAAATAAGTAGTATGTCAGCTTTATCTTTGGAAACTGTCATAAAGTGAATGCATTTTTTATCGACTGAAAACCTACACTGGGCAAGGCCCTCGCTTTACCACAGTGAACCCTCAGGACTTCAGTGTCTAGTGTATGGAAAAGTGCAAGGCTGACTGCTGTGTTCAGGGGAAATGCTGATAAATTGTTTGTTTGTATGTTTATCTCCTCGTTTATTCACTATGGTGCACTGCTACAGTAGCATACATATTTGTGAATGGATGAGAAGAAAAAATTTATCTATTTATTATTATTATTTTTATTTAACTATAGTTGATTTACAGTATTGTGTTAGTTTCAGGTATACAGCTTCAGATTCTTTTCCATTATTGGTTATTTCAAGATATTGTATGTAGTTGGAGGTTTCACTTTAAAATATCTTCCAGTCCCCAAATACATCAGCCATCAGCATCTGAATCTCGAGATTCATAGGCATTTATTAATTTATTCATTCAGCAGACATCTGTTGAGCATTTAATGTGTCCAGCACTGGGTATATGATGTAATAGTGAACAAATGAGTAAAAGTTGGCTTTCATATGGAGCTTCTGTTCTAGTGGGGAGAAAAAAAGAGAAGGCAAATATACAAGTAAACATGTAATTTCAGGTAGTGATAAGTACCATAAAGAAAAACAAAATACTGTAAGAACAGAATGACTCTGTGTGTGTGTGTGTGTGTGTGTGTGTGTGTGTGTGTGTGTGTGTGTGAGGGGTGGAGGCACTATTTTTGATAAGGTAGTCAGGGAAGGCCTCTCTGAATAAGACCCGGGGGAAGAGGTTTAAGTCTTTGGAAGAGAGTTCTTGGGGCATAAGGAGCAGCAAGAACAGGGGAGCACGAGGGACCTGCGACAAGAACCGTGCGGGGTGGACGGGGAAGCGCAGGGAGGCCCCGTGCGAGGCAGAACCAGGAAGGCACTGGAGCGTCAGCTCACAGAGGGCCGGTTCTGCCACGTCATGGGCTTTAACCTTTACCCTGGAGGCGGTGGGAAGTCATCAGTGGGTTTTGAATATGAAAGTCACATGATCTGACTTTTAAAGACTCACGGGGTGCACAGTGGCAAACAGAATGTACACAGAGAGAGGGCAAAGTGGATGCCCGGCTGGGGGCCCCTGCAGTGGTCCAGGAGAAAGATGGCCCTGCTGAGTGGCTGGCTGGCTGCTCCCTCAGAGTATTTCAATGATCAGTCATCCTTTGTCTTAAGCAGGAAACAACAACTTTTCATGACTCAGCTGGGGCTTTCTGTAGTGAGGGGGATCAGAGCCACCCTCAATTAAATCAGTAGGTCCTGGAGCAGAAGGGCTGGCTGCGGAGATTCCCACCCTCTCCCACAGCTGGTGGGGGGCGGGTGTTGCCTGAGCTCACTCCACACCACCAGCCCTAGAGGTTGAGTCTGTTAGGAGCTACTGGTATACCAGGACACATCCTCTTGTTTCCTTCCTCTGCCTTCTACTCAGTCTTCCTCTGCATGCATTGTGAGTGTGGGCATATGGCTAAAATGTTAACCTGGAACAAAATGCCAGGTTCTTCCTTAGAACTGTAGATTATTCAGAGTGCTGGTGTGCAGCACTTGCTTTATTGTAGTGAGTCCTGAAAATGGCTTGCTCTTGATTCTGTCTCTCTTTACTCATTTCTCGCAGGTACGGGAGAAAGTCTTGCTTTAGATCTTGGTAGCTCCTTGCTCTGTTTCCTAGAATTCTTAGAAATAGAAGCTCTTATTAAGCCATAATTCTACAGAGCACCACGAGGGCAGGGACCACACCTGTCTTGTTGGCCTTTGTAAATCAGATGCCCGGCACAGAAACAGTCAGTGTTCAATGAATGCGTGATGGACGGTGAATGGGTGGATGAATGAATGAAGAGAGCTACAAAACAAAACCTGACAAACAGGTTTGAGGGTTCAGAATTTCAGAACTAAGCTGCTTTCTTTCTCTGTTTAAAAATACCAAATATCACAGAACTTGGAAAATGAAAACACCTCCCCCTACCCGCCACCAAAACCCTGCTTTCCTACTCCCCGGCACACACCAAATAACCCCTGACAATAGTCTGCCTTTAAATGCCTTGTAACATGGGACTTCCCTGGTGGTCCAGTGGTTAAGACTTCGCCTTCCAATGCAGGGGGTGTGGGTTTGATTCCTGGTCAGGGAGCTAAGATCCCACAGGCCTCGGGGCCAAAAAACCAAAACATGAGACAGAAGCAATATTGTAACAAATTCAATAAAGACTTTAAAAATGGTCCACGTCAAAAATCTTTTTAAAAATTAATTAATTAAATAAATGCCTTGTAACATGACCACCACACGGATGCCAGCCAGGCCTTAGGAGGCACAGAGGTCCCCTGCCGACACACTCCATACATGGGACAAAGTTTCTACAATAAAAGAAATATTGACAGGAGAGGCTCTTATTTTCATCCTGAAAGTCTAACTTCAAAAAATCTTTTCCTTCTGTTTTTGTTTTCTTTCTCCCTCGTCCTCCTGTTCTTTCTCCTTTCCGTTGATTCCCAAAGTTATTTAAGTGTTTTCTCCTCTAATACCTTTAAATTCGCAGTTCTGCTTCTTTAGCAGAATTTAGCAAGCCCATTCCAAGATTCCAGTAATCCTTTTACAATAAGCGAGTAAGCAACTAAATTGTATTTAGCAGAAGTGCCTGGAGGTTCTAGGTGCTGTGCACCTCTTTCATATATTTTACAAATCTTTACTTATGGGCAAACTTGGTAAACATATCATTTCATGCGTACTTTGGTTGAAATTCTTTTTTACCTTTGTGCAGATATTCACAAATGCCTCCACCGCCTGACATATAGGAAACCCACTTATGAAGATATTTCCAGGAGGCCACAAGCGTGTTGTCGTGCTTCACCTGGACCATGTACTGGAGCGGGCCGGTGATCATCTTCTTGTTACAGCGCCACTTCAAGGAAATGTGGGTGGAATCACACTCGTATATGCTCAGTGGCTGCTCTGGATTAGACACATTCAGGCCCAGGCAGCCGCTGCCTCCGATGTTAAAGAGGCGGTGGTTTGAAGCCCACTTCCACAGCATGTATTTGTTGGGTGGTTTGCAACTCTCCAGGGTCAGTGTAGATTTGCCAGCTTGAATGCATTTCTCGAGGTTCTCACTTTGGATAATGAAGATCCCTTTATCTGAAACAGCAAAATAGAAGATTTGGTATAGAATCTTCATATATAATTAACCAGTGTCGGGAGGATCCCAATGTGCATGTCTGAGCTGTGATATGTCACATTGACAGCTGTTGCAAACAGATCTGAAGTTGATGTGGGGGGTCCACCACAGGGGCTTGATTTGCACAAAACAAAGGAGTTTCTTGGGAATCATACATGGACTTATTAGAGCTAATGGAAAACCTCTGGTCTAAGACTGCATTGGCCCTCCAGTAAAAAGGGATGCTTGTGAATCCACTCCAGAATGGTACTGATAGAAAAGGAGCTCACCACAACTGAAGAGAGAGGGGGGATTGGTGATAATACCCAGAGCTGCAAGGGAGAGACATTGGGTGCCCAGAGGCATGGTGACACTTTGGTTTTCTTCAGACAAGTGCCTGAATGTTAGGAATATGGCAGCTGAATCAAGAGCCACTGAAATGAAAATTTCAACCATCAAATTTCAGTAGAAAACCTAAAGGCTAGAAGTCAAGGGCTGCTTTGTGTCTTGATATAAGATGCAATGCTGGTGAGAAAAAAATGCTTCTCCACATGTGTTTTCTGTGCTGGGTCCATCAGGTGTAGAAGGATGGGGACATATGCTATGGGAATGGCCTCTTCCTGGGAGCATCCTTATTGGGCTACAGCAGACAGATGTCCAGGACACTAGGTGAGGCCCCTCACCTAGGTACATGAGAGGTTGCAAGAGCACTGTGACAGGATTGAAACCACACAGGCCACGTGGGAATGTGGAGGAAGTAGGCATTTTGTGATATGCCCCTGAGCCTCTAATCTTAGGGAGCCAGAAGAAGAAATTTGGGTGAGTTTCCTGTGGAAAAGCTGGCAGGGCCCAGCCAGGGCTTAGTGGTATCTACCTTCCCACTACCTGACTTTACCTCAAGTCGCTGGCCTGGAAGTCATCTATTACACAACCGTTATGAACATGTCCTCCCACAGGTTTTTTGAAGGTGGAAATCATGTCTGATTTCTTTTGTCCAAGTTCAGAGTGTCCTGAGCACATCGTGGAAGTTCAGTAAATGTTTGATGTTGATTAAACACGCTGGCAGCTGCTGCTTACTTAGGCTCATGGTTGCTGGGTTACTCAGCTCAGACTGTCTGGTCAAGTCCAAGAGCTCTTTTGTTCTCCTATTCACTAGGCTCTGCTCTCACATCTTACTTCCTGTCCATTCTTCAAAAATCTAAAGGGACATTAGCAGGTTCCCTTAAAACGGCTGTGATTTAGGGCCAGGCATGTGTGGTGGCAGGTGCATGGTGGAAACAGGCAGAGCCTTCTAGAGATTGGGAACACTGCAGAATGAGCGTCCTCATGCACTGGAATGTTTCATTTTGGTTAAAGTTCTTTTTGTTTTTCTAAAGTTGCTCAGGCCAAGAAGAACTGATTTACAATAACCGAAATCACTTAAGACACTGTTGAGAAAAGATTGTCAATGTATTAATGGAAGCTATACTTCATGTAATAATTGATAACCTTATTTATAACCATATATTTGAGGAGCTGAAATAGTTGTCAGAAAATTGCTTCAATCACCATACATCAGAACAAAAGAGAAAGGAGTGGGGGCAGGGGGCAGAGAATGAACTGTTTTAGGGAGATTTCATTTAGATCAGGAAATTTGTTTTCCTAATGAAGCCCATGTCTGTGTGGTTATTAGTATAGTCATTCAAGATCAAATCTACCTCTCTCCAATGCAGTGTGGACTCTGATAATTATTAACCTTCTCTCCAGCTCTCCTATTCACCTTTTCATGCCTGGGTAGAATGTTAACCTTAATTTCTCTTGTAATCTACTAATAACTTTCTAGCTAGCCCAGAGTCCCATTAATTTTTCACTAAAGGATAATTAGTTTACTATAATTGTTCTGTAGTTTAGCTTCTACCTAATATACATGTTCAAATATATCCAGCTCTGCAACTCACTGGCTGTACCATAGCCCTCTGGGCCTCAGTTCATACACCTAAGATAGGTGGGTAGACTACCTGGCTGGTGGTTGAGAGCTCTGGAATCAGGCAGATCCACCACAGACCAGACTTGTAACTTTGGGCAAATTTCTTGATCTCTGTGAGCCTTGCCTTTCCTCTTTGAACTAGGAATATGTATGATACTCACCTCATAGGGCTGTTAAGGGTATTCCATTAAATAACCCTTGCAAAGCACAACACGCACTACCATGGCATGGGAAGACCTCAGTAAATGTGAGTTGTTGTCATTATTGTCATTACCATCTTTCTGGCTTCCTGATTCTTAGTCTGCAGATCCATCCATAGGTCTGGTTGAACACCTGTAGAGTAGTAATTTGCGCATACCCCCAAAGACTTGTAGCATTAGCACAAAAGCTCATTTTTACTTTAGATTCTGCAGCACATAGTAGGTGTAGACTTTTTAGTTTTAAGCAGTCCAGAAATACCATGCTATCACCTTTCATGGAGGAAAAATATTCCTCAGATAACCAGGTGACAAAATCTTTGTCTCATTTGTTCAAATACATGTGTGATTATGAATTGAGTCTTCATCTATTCATCTTCCACACTGTCAACCTGTAAAGTCTATACTGCAGCTCTCTTACAAGAAAGACAGAAATGCTTGATGTTGACCAGCAGTGTATGGATGGGTAAATGAGTGGTCTGTAAGTAAATGGACATGGAAATTATAAATCACTAAAATTTGAGGTGAATAAATAATGTTTTAAAATGTCCAATTATTAAGTGTTAAGAGAAAAGGAGTGGTAGAATCAGAGCTTTTGTAGTTCTACCACTGGTCATAAAAACACCTTTCCAAAGCAGAAGATATTAGACAAACTTAATTCCCTGCTGCTCAATTTTAGGGTGCTATCATATTTCTAAGCCCAGCTGCCTGTAGGATGTGGCTTTGGAAAAGTTCCTCAGAATGTCTCATAAACAAGTAGCTGTAGCTTACCAATAACAATAAACATGCCATCACCAAAAGAATAATATGTCACATTAAGCTAAAAAAAGGCCCAATCCCATTTTCCCATTAAGCTATAATAGAATCTGCACCTAGCACATTAATCTCCATAAATTCACTGAAGAGAAAACAACTGTTTTCAAATAGACTATGAGGAAACCCAATATAGGTATCAATATTCGGATTATCATTATATGTGTATATGAGTCATCTCTAACAAAAACATAATATGAAAATAAGCCACCAATCCTTAGTGTCTGTAGACAGATTTCAAAAAGGATGAAGATCAAATGTGGAGGAATCAAGATTGATTATATATGTCAAGGACATCAGTTCTGCTTGAACACTGATTAAGTGATTAATGAAGTACTGCCAGAATTACTAAATCTCTTTGCAGTAAAATGCTATTATACTTCCCTTCATAATTGTAAGTTTAGGAGGAGAAAAAGGATTGATTTACTAGAAGTAACTTATAAACTAATTTTCATCTTTAAAAAATAAAAGAAAATCCATAGAAGATAGGGGCTCTACTTTCTACTTCTGAGTTCCTTTCGAGACAAGATCATTTTAGATCCACACTTTGGCCTCACAAGATGACATGTATTTCTAAGGAATGCAAGGAGAATTTCTTTATTCATTTATTTATTTATTCATTCATCGAACAAGCATTCACTGGTTACTGACTATGTGGAAGGCACTGTGTAGGGTACCAGAGATAGAGGAATCATTTATCTAAATATCTGTTCTTTAAAACTATATCTATTCGTTCTGGAATCATGGGAAGTCTCCTAGTTAACGAAAAGAAGGGAGTTCCATCAGTTCCAAAGAAAACATTGTAACTGCACTTAAAATAAGCCCTTAAAAACAAGTGATGAAAGATAAGAAAAAGAAAATAGACCAGAATTTAAAACACTTCACTGGATCTTCAAGTGATGTCATGTGTGAGGTGGACATGGCGCCTCAGTGTCATCAGACCTTTCTAGGTGGAGAGTGTGTGTGTGTGCGTGTGTGTGTGTGTGCACGTACTGGCCCATCTTCCGGGGAGGAGACAGCAGAAGAGCACTGGAAGGAACATGGACATAGCACAGGAGACTACCTACCCATATACCCAGAACCATGAACTTCAGCGCTGGATGGGACTGTAAAGCTCATTTAACTGAATCATTCTTATACATTTTTTTTCCAAATCCATTTTTTTCTTAGAAGTTTTATATCGATATACTTAGTGAAAACCATATAGGTCTAACTCTATTTACATCCATTCATTTATAACCTAGAAAGCAGAAAATGAGCTGCTGTAGATTGTTGCCAAATAATTTGAAGTGGGAGACTTGAAATTTCAAACAAACATTAATTGAGCACCTAATATGGTGGTGTGTTAGGAGCCCTGCAGACAGAAGGATATATGTGCCATAGTGTTTGCCCTCAAGGAACTGATGTTCTCCCTGGGAGTACATCATGAAGTGTACAGGAAGAACTATAACTTAATGCCAAAATACATATTGACGTAAGAGGTATAAGCACAATAAGGTGGAAGGCAGGAGTTAGAAGGGGTCACTTTGGCCTAGAAGATCAGAGAAATCAACCAATCAATCACTCTCTCACAAGAACACACACACACACACACACACACTTTCATTCAACAAACATTTGATAGGGACCTAATATTTGTTGTCCATGGAGGTACATGGGTGAACTAGACCAGCATGGGTGCCTGTCCTCATTACAGAGGGAAAGTTAAGGTAGTGCAGGAGGTATAGACAGAGAGGTGAAGGGCTGGGCCAGGGGGCACTGTGGACAGAGCAAAAGTCATCAAAGCTCAGAGGTGATGAAACTAATTAGCTCTAGGGTGACAGGAGCCTCACTATCTAAAAGTGTTTGGTGGTTGTAGAATATAAAGTTGGAAAGAGGTGGTTTGGGGCCATTTTATGAAGAGCTTAAATTTTACTGAAAACTTTGTATATTATTCAGATAAGGGGAATTTTTGGAACAAGAGAAGGCATGACTGAGGCTGTGGTGTGGAAGATGAATCAGGGTGGTAAATCATTCGATAAAAACATTTATTGAGCATTTTTGTGTTCCCAGCATGGTTTTAGGAGAGTAGAGGTATGAGACAAATGTCCAAGTTCCTGCCCTGGAGGAGTTCTCACTTAGCTGGGATGAGACAGCCCACGTGCAGAATGGAGAACAGTCTGAAGGCTATTGCTTTGATCCGGCAAGAGAGACAGAGGTGTCAGTTCAACTGGTGGCGATGAGAAAGGAAGGGAATGGTTAGACTCTAGTCACTAGAGAGAGAATTCAAGGAGGGAAGAAATGACAGGATTTGGTGATCGATAGAATGGGAGGATTCTGGAAAAGGTAGTTGCGATGACTTGCTTTCTGGCTTCAGGAATCTGATACTCTGTCAGATGCCGGCCAATCCCTATAATACCATGAGGTTGGAGTCTAAAGCCTGGGGCTAAGATTAGAGTTGGAAGGGTGCCAAGTGGGGGTCACTGCAGGAAGTTCCTCTTGAGGCCCTTCCACTTCATGCTCAGCACCCCTTCTGATCACTTCCACCCGCCTTTTAGTGTCCCCTTATACTTTAAACAGCTCCTCTTAGAACTGGCTGAGGTATGAAGTGTTATGTAAATAAGATACGATTTGAAATGTTAAGCCTTGATGAGATGTATATTCTTTTGATTAAAAAAAACAACAACACTTGAAACAAACAATGAAACAATTCCTAAAGAAATCCTCTTTTTATGGTGGATTTTAGGCAAGCAAAGGGTTTTCTGGTGTTTAATAAATAACACCATGATGGTGGCACCTAATCCAATCGACATATAAACCGGCCTCTGGGCCCTTCCATGTTATGGGAACTGGAAGGAAAAGCTCAAATGCACGGTTCACGTCAAGTGCAATGTTTAAGACAAGCTTCCTAAAGGAAGCCCACAGCTTGCCAACTGCACCCCAATTTCAATCTCCTACTCCATTCCCCTGGGTTTAAACCTCTTCTCCATCTACCCACACAGCTGGTGCTGGGCTCGTGCATTTCCTTCCCCAGATCATGTCTTGAATCTGTCCAGTTCCTTGCTCTTCTGACAGTATCTCAGTTTCGGCATGGAAAGGGTCCAGGAAGTATGGGGAGGGCATCTCTGCCCTGAAACCAATCTAAAGTTGAGCAGCTTCTCTCTTGAGATGTATCGACCTTTTCCAGCTACACAAATTCAGGTTTGTCCTGTCCAGTGACTCAGATTCAGATTGGATTGTTTTCCTGACTTAGATTACTCTGTAGCAGGAAGGGATGCTGTGTGGGGCTGAATCAAGTCCCGTTCATGGCTGAACGATGCAGAGAAGCTGGATTCTTAATATGACTTTCCAAACCAATAAGCAAGGAATCTCTGACGTTTGCAGCATGCAGCATGTGCACTGTACCTGAAAGGACAGAGCAAAGGGAAAAGTGTGCTCTCCCCTCCTTGGCCATCTCTGCATGAATACGTGCATTTTTATCCCAGATCATCTGAGATTTGGTGTTTATCTCTTGGCAATCTGACAGCACTTAACCAAGCCCATGGCTTGCTATCAATTGATTTCTATAATCAACTAAAAAGTTAAGTATGTTTTAAAATACCCCCTTGTCCTGTCTCAGAACTTCTTCTCTTTCCCTGCCCTAGCATTGTCCTTGACTTTGAGCCTTCTTTATTCTCCTGCAGCTTCTGAACCTGGATAATCACCACCTCCACAGGCCCGTGGGACCCCTCTTGCTAAATCTTTTTACATGTTCTCTTCCCTTTTCTTTCTAATCTCCCCAAATCATCACTCCAAGTTCCACGAGGCATACAATACTCTTTCTCACACGCAGGAAAAATGAAACCTGGCTTAATCTGCTCCACCGGGCTCCAGTTTTGTCAGGATTCAAATTGCCTGTCACCAAGCCCTGTGTGAAGTAGATTAAACCTTCCAGACTGTTCTTGCCACTCTGCCACTCTCATTCCCTTCCCGCCTCCCCCTTCGTCCATCACATTTAGCAGTACATCTTCTGACCTCTGCAGAAAATCTTCTCTCTTTCAAAGTTCTTCGCTGTGTCTCTGTATCTTACCTGTGAATTTTTAAACTGAGTTGAAAACATTTTTCTTCCTTTTAGCTTTTAGTCTATTCCTCCATCATTTTTGTCTTTATTTAACTGGAAAGTATCTAACAGACATTCAGACATTGCTGGTGTTAAACTCATTATTCACGGCGGCTCTGTTAACATTTTATAGACTGTGCTGAAAATATACCATCTCAGTCACCAGGGAGTCTTGCTACAGAAGACCATGTTATGGCAAGAAACAATCAGACAGAACATTGTTAAACTTCCCTCAACATGCCTTCATGTGGAAGCCCTGGGGGATATGATTCAAAGACTGGGTCACCAAAACAAACAAAAGCAGAAAAGAACTCAGCCAACAACCAAACAACCCTGGAAATGATGTGACGTTATTGAAAGCAAAAGTGTTTACACTGAGCTATCCATCTTATCTGCTTTGAGAATATATTCACTTAAGAAAAATATGTATTTACTTAAGTGGGAGACAGAAGTGAAAACACAACCAAGAGACTTCCCTGGTGGTCCAGTGGTTAAGACTCTGCACTCCCAATGCAGGGCGCCCAGGTTCTATCCCTGGTCAGGGAACTAGATCCCGTATGCCGCAACTAAGAGCCTGCATGCCACAAATGAAACTCCTGCACATGGCAATGAAGATCCAGCATGCCGCAACTAAGACCCGGTGCAGCCAAATAAATAAATAAATATTTTTAAAAAAGAAAGAAAGAAAAAGAAAACACAACCAAATCCAACTCTTAATGGTAGATATATTGTTAGTCCTTGTACTTGTTTGCTAAGGCTGCCATCACAAAGTACCACAAACTGAGTGGCTTAAACAGAAATTTGTTAACTCACAGATCTGGAGGTTACAAGTCAAAAATCAAGGTGTCGGCTGGGTTGGCTCCTTGGAGGCCTGTGAGGGAAGGATCTGTTCCAGGCCTCTTTCCTTGGCTTGTAGATGGCTGTCTTCTCCTTGTGTCTCTTCATATCATCTACTCTCTATGCATATTTCTGTGTCCAAATTTTCCCTTCTTAGGTGGACATCAGTCATATTAAATTAGGGCCCACCCTAATCACCTCATTGTAATTTGATTACATCTGAAAAGACCCTATCTCCAAATGAGGCCTATTCTGAGGTATTTGGGGGGTTATGAATTCAACATCTTAATTTTGAGGGGGACATAATTCAACTCATACAGTCTCATGCTTCTTACTTAGCTATGTAATTCACAGAGTCCAGAGTAAAATGAAAATGTAGGGCCCTGGAGGGGACAGGGAAGTCCAGTCAATCTTCACTTCCCGTGGGCCTGTGAGGGGTTGCAACCTCCGTGGTAGAAAGCTCTGGGAACACACTTAGTACCTGGACTGGGGACAGGTGATAGGTCTCCACTCAGTCCCCACGGAACATGCAATGGTGCTGCCAACCCGGTGGGGACAGCAGCCTTGTCTTGCCCCCAGATACCACTGGCCGTCTACTCCCAGGCCCTGGGCCTCCAGTTTCCCAGCCCCAAGGCAACCTGGTTGCCATGGTGGGCGGAGCACAGGAGTATGGAGAGAGAGGCTGAAAACCCACCCAAGGAAAATGGGGAGGTGACGTGAGGAAGGACTGAGATTTACTGGAGGCTTTAATTTCTTGGTCTGTGCTCCATTGTCCCACAGGATTTCACACCCAAAGCACAAATTCAGAAATAAAAATTACTAAGAAATCCAAGACCCCAAACCACAGAGCATTCAACCCCAAGGGCAAGGCCCTGCTGAGCATGGAGCCCTACGAGACAGTTCTGGTCACACGCCCATAAAGACTGCCCTGTTAACTGGCCAAGGCTAACACTGTGGAAAAAAGACCTTGGCAAAGCACAGAGCACTTCTTTTAGGGCAGAACTGCTTGAGGTTGAGAGTATCTGCCTTAGTTTCTCCATCTGCACAATCGGCTTAATTAATTATAGTGCTGTCCTCATAGGATCCTGATAAGGACTACCTCAGTCACTACGACCCCTTTATAAATGTTAGTAAGAGAAAAACAGATCTTAACTTTGGACATGGGTAGTGAAAAATAGCAGCTTATAACAATGCTTATAGTTAAATAATTACTTTGAATTTCCTGTTTATATTTTCATAACCGAAAAAGAAAGTTCTCAAGAGCGTGATGCAAAAAGCCAGAAATAATGAAATTTTTTCATTAGCATATTTTTTTGGAACTGTAGTAGTCTGGAAAGTATAGTCAATTAGAAAGTCATGTGGCCCCGCATGAAAGCAGAAAACTCTTATCTATTTTGTTTAGCTCTGTATCACAGAACCCAGTTTATAGGAATTCTCATAAAATTCCTCCATTTTTCTTGAATGACTTTATAAAATATTCTACCCTAAGTGACTTACTGTAGTGTGTATAAGGTGTTCTTGTGTTTGTTTCTTTTATGAACTGTAATATTTCTTTTCACTCTGATCAATTAAAAAATATAATTTATGTTCCTAGCTTTGTTTTGGAACATCTCCTAAAAGGCTTTCAAGGATAATTTCTAAAAGAAGATGGAGACAAAGGTCTATAAATGTCTCAAATACATTACTTTGATAGATCATATGAAGATTCATCACATAGGGATGAGTTCAGAAGAGGCAGAACAAAGAATTGTTTCTTCAGAAACCCTGATATAAATAAGCAAATTCTTAGCTCAAGGAAGGGAAGCTGAGGGGACAACGAAACTCCGTGTGGCTCAACCTTTCTGGTAATTGGCGTGGAACCCACATGGTGTAGTATCAGTTACTGTGACAACCAATAATAGGAAAAGAGGTTAGGAGCTAATGAGAAAGAGTAAAAAGGGCCAGAAAAATTGGAAGTCTCTGCTGACTCTCAAAGGCTCATGAGGAAAGAAGCCAGTCAGAGAAAATGGGATGAGAAAAGTATAAAGTGGAAGAGTTTCTGAAAGATGATGAACGGAGATGGAAGAAACAGAGTCTGAGGGTTGGAGTGATTGACGGCCAGGCAGGGCAGCTAAACCAGGAGCTGATCATGCTTTTACTTAAATTCCAAATCCCCAGATTAGGAGAATGGCTCATTGCCCAGGGATATAAAAATTGCCTAGAAAAAAATCAATGGCTTTGCACATTTCGGCTTTGTGAAAATATTTACTCCTACATGTGGAAGCACAGGTTTAGAAAAGGAGGAGTTGAAGAGAGCAAGAGGCTGGCCTCCTGTTCCTCCTGTCACAGAATCAAGTCACATGCTCCCAGCAAACAGCGGGATAAGAATGAGCTATTTGATCAGGTCGCAAGGCTCTACAGGGGTCCTCTGCATTAGTACTTGTGGATCCGGTTCACATCCCTACTCTACAAGTTCCTGTAGGTGCAAGTTACTCAACCTGTCTTCACCTGTGAAGGAAGGGTATGCACAATAGCACCCAGCTGGCTGCGGTGAGGGGCATTTTGACCTTTGTATTAGAAATGGGAGCTAAGGGGAAAATCTCAGGGTCACGACTCCTTCCCACAGCTGCCTCCAGGGGGTGGCTCTCACCACCCTCTTTCAGAAACCTCTCCTTTGTGGCACCCTCTCTTCATTGCTCCATACCGAGTGCACCGCCATGAACCTCTTCCTTACATTCACTGTGTGACTCCAGCACACACTCCATTGGCCTCCCCACCCCAAGGCCTTTAACTCCCAACACTCTGGCCCAGTGTTTTCTTCAGTGCAGGCTGTGGCCCATTCATGCATCATGAAATCAAGATAGAGTGGAACATTACAAAGCAAAATAGAGTAGAACAGAGTAGAAAAGTAGCAGCACATCATATCAGGTAAGGGTGTTTTTTTTTTTTTGCAGTACGCAGGCCTCTCACTGTTGTGTCCTCTCCCGTTGCAGAGCACAGGCTCCAGACGCGCAGGCTCAGCGGCCATGGCTCACGGGCCCAGCCGCTCCGCGGCATGTGGGATCCTCCCAGACCGGGGCACGAACCTGCGTCCCCTGCATCGGCAGGCGGACTCCCAACCACTGCGCCACCAGCAAAGCCCAGGTAAGGGTGTTTTTTAATGAAACTTTTGTTTCAGACGTATATGTCTGTACTGCTCTGGACGTGCGGTTCCTTGACCCCCTCTGCTCCGAGGACCTTCTTTCACTTGTTCTCGCTTTAGTGACCACTTCTGCAGCAATACCTTGGACCTGGTCACTACTGAGAATGGACCCACCTCCAAAATTCATTATTTCCATTGTATAATCCCTACCCTTCCTGTTCTGCCATCTCTCTCATCTCCTTACTTTCACCCTCACTTCTCTTGGTCATTGGCCATTCAAAAGAGCCTACCTTGACCGTCTCTGAGGACTGACACAGCAGTGGGCTCCCTCCACTCCTGCTGCTGGGAAGCTGAGTGCTGTAGGGGAAGCTCTCTTACTATGTTGATTGGGGCCATTTCACATTTATAATTTTCAGCCCTCAGTGTCGCTTCAAAATTCTTTTACTTGCCCCCAGTTCATTTCCTTTAACAACCTCCACAGAGACTATGCCCACTTTTCCCCAGGATGCCCTGTCCCCTTCTTTGATCTCCCCTCTACCCTCCCAGTATCTGGGGTACTTGAATGAAATTATCAAGTTTTAGCACTTGCTAGAATGAAGGGCTCAGATTTCAGAACCACAATGAGGTCCCTTGCTATAGCAACTAGAGATAGGAGAGAGGCTGCAGACATGCCAAGTACAGTGCTGTGCACAGGGAAGTAATTGTTACAGGACTGTCAACACGTCAAAATGGTCTGGACTGGCCAGAGGAAGAGGGCACCATGGTGATACTGAAACAAAAGGACAATACTTGGGTAAGTACTAGTATTAGTTCCATTTTTATATATGAGGAAACTGAGGCACAGAGAGCTTAAGAAACTTGCCCAGGGTCACACAGCTGGTAAATGGTAGAGCCAGGGTTTGAACCCAGACAATCTGGTTCCAGGACCCATGAACTTAACTACTATATGACACTGCATCTACTGATTTTTTAATACAAATTTATTGGTAAATGACTGAAAAGTCAGCACAATACTATCCATCATCTGCCTCTCAAGGCTGGGATGCTTATAATAAATAAGAGATCAATCAGTAACACATATCAAAGAAATTTTCAGATGATAAACACTATATGTATAATCTGCCTTGTATTACTACCTATTCCTTATTAGTGGTGCATATTTTCTCCTGGTTGCTCTGGGGATGCCAATCATGGCTAAGAGTAAGTCAGTGTAGTCCAGTGAACACAGTGGCAAACGTAGGCACCCAAACACAGCTAAAAAACACTGCTGTATTTCAGCTTCTACATCTGAAAAATGGATGGCTGGACTAGACAATGTCTCAGGTCCCTTCTAACGCTCAGATTTTGTTTTTCCATCTTTGGACAAACAGGAAAAACCTGATTTTAAACCCATCTAGATTATACTTGAAATTCCACTGATGTGAGTGCTTGGAGTCAAGGAGGGGAGCCTGTGTGAGGACTGGAGCAGTCAATGTCACACAGTCTCTGTGCTCTTCAGAAATTAGGAGCAGCATTTTCACATCTGAAGAATCTCTATGACAACTATGTCAAATGCCTTCAGATTTGCAAACTGTCACCTGGAGTGGACAGGAGGTAGTGGATGATTCTAACTTCATAGTGTCCTTGACTATCAAAAAGAAGGCATTGATTAGAAACTATCTCAGCTGGGATTTGGATCTGCTACATATAGAAGGGATTAGCCCATCAGTGCTAATCCTGGCTCAGAGGATCACCAGCGCATTCTCTCTGTGCGGCTAGGTTCCAGCTTCTGTCCTCCCGGCTGCTGCCCTGTTCTAGATGGACAGTTAGTGCTCAGGCAAGACCCACATTTTAAAATATAAAGAAATAAGCGTGGCACAGCGACTGTTAGAGGAGATGGATCACCCCATGGGCTCACAGGCGCGTCTGCAGGAGCATTTTTATTGAACTGATGAAGGAGGTAAGAGGCCTCTGAACTTCGGCCACTTTAGAATAAGAATTGCTCAACCTGTCCCTGGTAAAGCCTCCTAGGAATGCTAGAGAATACAGTCCAGAGAAGATTACCTCCAAAATGTATACATAATATGTTGAGAGGGGAAAAAAATAAACACAGACATTGGTGACATGTTTTACTCCTGTCCAAGCTTATCCCCAAAGGCTGAGAGTATGGAGGCTGCCTGGAGGCTTCTCCTGGTTTATTTAGCTTCTCCCAACCTCTTTCCTCCCTTCACACATGGCCTTGAACTTTTTGCACGCTGGCTCCTTTGCCTCAGAGGCAGCCCATACAGTTATTTACGAAAGCGGGGATCTCTCTTTCTGTCTCTGTCCATAACCCTTTATAAATCTTATGTACAGTAGGTGCTCAATAAATGTTTGATCAATTGATCCCGGGTACACGTGTATATGGCAGTGGTAACTCCGCAGGAACGCTCCACTCGCTGGCCTGCCGTGTGCCTTGCAAAGGATCACGTTTTGCCCTCAGTGGTCCTATGTCTGTCACAGGCCCCATTTTTCAAAGGGGAGAAACTGAAGAGCAAAGAGGGTAACTTGCTCCAGCTCACAAGTTCATTGGGGCCACAGGGGCTCCTCTTCCCCATCTGGTCTGAGAGGCGTTAACAGAGAAGATTGTTTTCTTTCCCGAAGGGGCACAGCGGAGAAGCCAGGCTTGGGGCCACTCCGCAGGTGGCAGCATACACCCAGAGCGCTTGCTTTGGGAGGGGACAAAATGGGACATCTTTTTGCCATCATTTATCCCAGAGATGGTCCTCCCAAATACACCGCTCTAGGAAAGTTTACGTTCGAAACATCTCCTGCCCTCCTACGCGCAGCTTGTCCCCGACTGCAGCCGAGTCAAACCGCCTGCGAGCCGAGGCCCCGCCCCACGCCGCGCCCCCGACTGAAGCCTGGAGGAAGCGGGGCGGGGGAGGGGGTGCAGGGCCTGTCCCGGTGCAGGACTAGCCCATCCGCAGGGCTTTCTCCGGACGGCAGAGACGCGGGCCACCGTATAATCCCGGCCGCCCTCGCCCGCCCCAGCTTCGCCTCTTCCTCCTCTTGCCCACCCCCACCCCCGACGTGCCCATCTGGTCCCTCTGGGCCGGGGGACACTCACCCTGCCACTCGAGAAGCCGCTCGGGGGTGAGTGCCACCGCTGCGCCCTCGGCGGAGCCCGCCGGCACCGCCAGCAGCAGCGGCAGCAGCGGTGGCAGCAGCGACAGCAGCGGCATCGCTAACCACTGGGCTCGCCGGACACTGAGCCCGGCCCTGCGGTGGGGAAGGCGGGACCGCAGCCTCCTCCGCGCTCCTCCCCTCCCTCAGGCCTCGCCACCCCTGCGTCCCGGAGATCCACTCCGTCACCGTCACCCCTGTCGCCACAGTGTACGGACACTCGGGGTTATGGGCTGGAAGGCGGAAAAGTCTAGGAGGTTTTCCCCGCCCTACCCACTCCGGCTTGGAGCGGGAGGGAGGAAGAGGGGGTGGACCATCTGCCCATCCCAGAAATTCCTGCCTTTGGGGTGGGGAGAGAGGAGGGGTGAGGCTGCCCCGTGCACGCTCCTCCTGCTTGCAGCCTTCTCTCTCCTTCTTGCGGAGGCCAAATAGGAGTTGGGGGTGAGCGAGTTGAGAATCTCTGGGACGGGAAGTCTGACATCTGGGTTTGCAAGCCACCCGGATTATGGTAAACACTGCGGGTTTGGCAGCAGGCAGTTTAGAGTAAACCGAGCTGCTCCGTGGACCCAGGCGCGCTGGGAGCGCTCTGGACCTCCTCTCCCCTGGAATGTGGAGCCCAGAGATCCCTGGGGGTGCGCCGAGGTCTCCACCCTCCTCACTCCAGAGAGCGCTGAAGGTTCTTCCGTTGTTGAGCTCCTTTCCCATTTAAAAACTACCTCCCCCTTCCATCTCCTTGGATCCTCCTAACCCAGCAAAATAGCTGGGTTATCCCGTGTTACAGCTGTTACCGCGTTGTCCCACTTTATACCTAGAAAACCGGTCCAGAAAGGCAAAGTGATTTGCTCTAAGAAGAGGTTACTCCTTAACTTGGCAAAAGTTGCTCCCTAAACTAGGAAACCCTGACTAGAATGTAGTCTTTCTAAGGGTGGTCTTTCAAATCACTGGCGGAACACTAGAAACATTCGATATTTATGAGAACAGGCTAATGTAAGATCTTTCCTAAATAGTCATTAAACAAAACATTGCTTATGACGCTAGTCATTAAAACATAAGAGGAGGGAAGAAAGCAAAAGGGAGCTTTAAAAAAATAAAAGGAAGGTGATGGGGTCTTGGAGAGCCTTGCCTTTCTCAGCTGCCTGTTGGCCAAGACCAAACCAATAGTTTTGAGTGACACTGTCAGCTTTAGACTGAATTGTGTCCCACCAGTTCCCCAATCATATGTGGAAGTCCTAACCCCCCAAATGTAGTTGTATTTCGATATAGGAATTTTAGGAGTTAATCAAGTTTAAATGAGGTCTTAAATGTGGGGTCCTAGATAAGGTCGGCTTTATAAGAAGAGGAAGAGAGAGATCTCTCCATCCAGGCACTAAGGAAAGGCCATGTGAGGACACAGCAAGAATGTAGCCATCTGCAAGGCAGGTAGAGAGACCTCATCAAAAACCAAAACCTTCAGGAACTTGATCTTGGACTTTCTAGCCTCCAAAACTGTGAGAAATACATTTCTGGTGTTTAAACCACCCTGTCTCTGATATTTTGTTGAGTCAGCCCAAACAGACTAATAAAACTGTCTTAGCCTGGTTCTCCAGAAAGCAGAGCCTGGGTTGAGATCTCTGGCAGAGAGTGGGATTGAAGATCAGAGTGAAATAAGGAAACAAGGACAGCTACTGCCTTGGCCACTGTCGTAGCAACATGCGCTCAGTCCTGCAGGAATCTCGGAAGGTCTCAGAACTGTCTGTCATGGGGAGAAGAGGAAAGGGGGAAACATTTATCCTTAGGCTGACCGTCTCTGCTAGTGAAGGTGGTCCTAGGGTTATTAACTGCTCTGCACACTTCCATAGCAGTGGTAAGCTCCAAGCTTGGTCCCATGCCTTGGCAACCCGAAAGCCCTGCGGCAGGCAGCAACAGGTGCATGGCATGGCCAGAGGTGAGGTGCTGTCACGTTGCCCCAGAGGGAACCTGTGCAGGGCTGGTTGCTGCAGAGGTGGCTGGAGTAAGAGGTGTGGCTGAGAGAACGTGAAAAGTTCCAAAGTGTGCCCTGAGTCAATAACATATTATTACATATAGAAGTCAGTATCCCTGCCTGAAACATGCAGAAAAAGGATGCTTTCAGCATACGAGACTATAAAGACCTCAGTCATGAAGTACTTATAAATCTCTCCTGTGACTCAGCACTACATCAAGTGTTATGGGAATTACCCCAAATTATAGATGGTTCAGCCCTGTCTGAGTGGGCTGGCGTCTATTGAGGCAGCCGAGCGCGATCCAAGTGGCATAATTAAGTAGGAAAGTGCAGCCTTGATATTAATCTTTGGTGAGGTGCAGTGCAGTGAACGTAAAAGTGGGAGAGGCCCGGTGGGGGGGTGGCTAGAGTGATTGCACAGGGCTAGATGTGTTCAGATGGGGTGAAGGGTATTTAGGAGGAAGAGGCTGTTCTAGGATGGGAAGAAGTCGTGAGAGAAAATACAAAGTCTGGAGTGAGAAACACTTGCACGGGAGAGAGTGAGTAGGTGGGCCTGGCTGAAGCAAAGGGTGGCTACTGGGCAGCCTGGCAAACGAGGTCAGTCACTGGGACACTGGACTACCTCCCACTGGCTGTGGGATCCTGATGAGACAACCACCTGCTACGGGCTTCAGTTGTATCCTCTCTCTAATGGGGGGAAAAAGCCTTCCCTGACCCAGAGCAGATAATATTCCAACATAGCAGAGCTATGAATATGAACAGGATAAAGAGGAGAAACCAGCCATATTTCATCTTCAAGGCATTAGCGTAATGAAGAATGGTGATGACAGCTTCCTGGCCTACTGACACCAATTTTCCTATTCAACGATTAGAGATTCCAGAAGGGCTCGTTTTCATCTCTTTGAGGTGGAAATCTGTGGCAAAAACTTTTACGCCGTCAAGAAAATGATCCTTCCCCATACCCGGGTCTTGCGTCTGTTTCAGATTCAGGAGGTAGGGTAGTGTGATGGTGAAAGTAGGTGCTTTGCTACTTACCAGCTGGTTACTTAGTCTCCTTAGCCTCAGTTTCCTTCTGTGTAAGATGCAGATGGTACTATTTGCTGCTGTATTAAATGAGATAAGATTGTGCAGTGCTTGGGACAGAGTCTAGCATATTTTCAATGTCCTTTCATGGCAGCTGTGAGGGTGGGGGGAGGAAGCAAAGAGCAAAGGGGAGCTCAGGAGCGAGCTCTGCAGAGCTCTTTCCTGCTGAACTGAGGTCTCCTGCCCCCTGCGGCCCGGAACACCTGCACCTGCAGGCCTCGTACATCTTCCATCATTTTGAATTAGAATTACTTCTTTATTTATAGCTCTCACCTGAAAGTAGGTTCCCTGAGGAACCCACTACATCTTCCTTCTCTTTGATTCTCCAGGACAGCATAGTTCCTGGCACTTAGTAAATTCTCCAAAAGTCTCTGCTCAGTGAGTGAATGAAGGAGGGAAGGAAGGAAGGAGGTGGACAGGAATATAGTGTATGGACTCATTTGAAACTCGAGAAAAATGTTAGAAACCTGAATGATGTTGAATGAAAATGGTGAAGAAGATTCGGGGATTTAAAACTTACTTAATGTGTGGGTTATGGTGAGGGTCAAGATTAGCAAATGTATTTTGAGCACTGTAGGAATCAGAGTCTCCGCAAGAAAGGGGGAGACCCCGATTTATAGTGGTTTGTAGTGAAACACTATTTACAAAGTTATGGGCAGAGTGAAGGGAACCAAAACAGGAAGGGACAGACCTAGGTTCTAGCCAGTGCTGGAAGCTGTCCTGACTGTATCAGGGCCTGAAGGAACCTGGGAGGGAGCAGTTATAGGGGCCTCATGAGAGCTGTACCTCTGCGACAGGGGCCATCTGGCAGGACGGGAGAAGAGCAATTGTTACCAAACTAGAGCCTGTCAGGGAGGAAGCTGAGAAAATGAAGAGCCTGTCCCTTCTTCTCCTGCCCTCTGATCTCTTCCAATCGGCTGACCCAGACGGGAGTCAGTGGTCCAGGAGTCCACAGAAGTCAGCTTTCCAGAACACAGTGCAGGGTGGAGGACTATGGACAGTGAGTCTGGAGAGACAGACAGTGACTATGAAAGTGAGCATGTTGTGTCCATCTCAGTACTGGTGTGGAGGATGCCACAGAGAGCAGGGTGTGATGAGTCCTTGACCATGATCACAGAGTTCTGAGTCTGGGGGAGAAACAAATAGGTAAACAAGCAATTACAATAACAAACGAATATAATAACAATTACAATGCGTGTCATGATATGAGAATGTGTCTGAAACTTGACAAGTACTTAGAAGGGCCACTCATCAAAGCTTGAGGCTCAGAGAAAGTGATGCCAAGAAAAAGTGGCATCCAAATTGGCACCTTGAATAGCTAGCTAACTTCAAAAGATATGCTTAAGAGAATGAAAGGAAAAGCCACCAACTGGGACAAACTATCTGCAAATCATATACCTGATAAAGAACTTGTATCTGGAATATATAAGGAACTCTCCAACTCAATAATAAGAAAAACCCAAATATCAAATGGGCAAAAGATTTGAGTAGATACTTTACCAAAGAAGATGTACAGATGGCAAATAAATACATGAAATGATTTCCAAGACCATTAGACATTAGGGACATACAAATTTAAACCACAGTGATATACTTCTACACATCTATTAGAATGGTTAAAGTTAGAAAGACTGACCACACTAAGTGCCAGCAAGGATGTGGAGAAATTGGAACTCTTACCCACGGCTGATAGGAATGTAAAATGGTGCAAACACTTTGGAAAATTGTTTGACAGTCTTTTAAAAAGTTAAAAAAAAAACACATAACTACTTCATTTCCTAGAACTGCCGTGACAAAGCACCATAAACTGGGTGGCTTAAAACAACAGGAATTAGTTCTCTCACAATTTTGTAGGCCAGAAGTCCAAAATCAAAGTGTCAGCAGGACTGGTTCCATCTTGAGGGTCTGAGGGACAGTCTGTTCCATGCCTCTCAACCAGCTTCTGGTGGTTGCTGGCAATCCTTAGCATCACTTGGCTTATAGTACATCATCATATGGATTTCTTCCCTTTATATCTCTCTTATAAAAACATCAGCATTGCATTTAGGGACCACTCTGATCCAGTAAGACCTGACTGTAACTAATTACATCTGAATATACCCTATTTCCAAATAAAGTCACATTCTGAGGTTCCATGTGGACATGGTTTTGGGGGGACACTATTCAATCCGGTACAACAAACATATGATCCAGCCGTTCCACCCTTAAGTGTTTACTCAAGAAAAATGAAAACACATGTCCATATAAAGTTTGTACATGAATGTTCATAGCAGCTTTATTTGTAATAGCCCAAAAGTGTACACAACTCAGATACCCAGCAACGGATGATTAGATAAATAGATTTAGGTATATCCATGCAATGGAACCCTACTCAGCAATAAAAAGGAATGAACAGCTGATGCATGTAACAACATGGTTGCATCTTGAAATAATTATGCTGAGTGAAAGAGCTAGGCAAAACAGAGTACATACTTTATGATTCAATTTCCATAAAATTCTGGAAATTGTAAACTAAAATGTGGTGACAAAAAGCAGGTGAGTGGTTGCCTGGGAATGGGAATGAGGGGCTGATGGGAGAGGAGAGACTTAGCTGAGCAGAAAAATGTTCCAGAACAGAGGGAATAGAGGCAAGAGTGGACATGAGGTGTTTGAGAAGTTCTTTTAGCAGGGAGATTGGGTACTGAAGTGGGAGGTTCTAGGAACATTAGGGCTAAATAGGAAAGCTGAGATTAGGTCTTAAATCATGTTAAAAAACCTTTATGCTTGGGGCTTCCCTGGTGGTGCAGTGGTTGAGAGTCCGCCTCCCGATGCAGGGGACACGGGTTCGTGCCCCGGTCCAGGAAGATCCCACATGCTGCGGAGCGGCTGGGCCCGTGAGCCATGGCCGCTGAGCCTGCGTGTCCGGAGCCTGTGCTCTGCAACAGGAGAGGCCACGTCAGTGAGAGGCCCACGTATGGCAAAAAAACAAAAAACAAAAAACCTTTATGTTAGAGCCAGCAGGGAGCCATTAGGGGGTTTCATTGTGACCAGATTTATATGTTACATTTTAGAAAGAACATTCCTGCCATAGTATGGAGAATGGACTGGAGGTGAGCAATTCATAAGGCTTAAGAGGCTGCGGCAGGATCCTGGATAAAGAGATGGCTCTTGTCTGGACTAGAAAGGAGACAGTAGAAGACCGGGGAAAGTGAACACACCTTGCGAGATGTATAAGAGGAAGGATCAGATCAACAAGACTTAGTGTTTGAGCAGGTGTGCTGGGGAGAAAGAGAGAGTTATCAAGAATGATGTCCCATTTCTGGCATGGCAACCTCGTGGCTTCATCCTGTGAGAAACAAGTTTGGGGAAGGAGTAGGGTTTCAGTCTGGGATACGTTGAGAAACTGGTGAAGATGTCTAGGGGGCAGTTCCATATATGGGTATTAAAGTCAGAAAGCATAGATTTGGAAGTTCTCTGTTGTTGATCATTAAAACCATGGGAGTAGATGTGATGGTTGTAGGTCAAGAGAAAAGAGGAGAGGCCTGAAAAGAATCATAGGGAACAACATTTGGGGATAGCTAGAGAAACAGACTGAGAAGGAGTTAGGTGTCTGGAAGCTGGGGAAGAGTGTTTCAAGGACAGAATCATTGACAGCTCCATATTCTCTGGAGAGATCAATGGATGTAAGGGCAGGAATGTGCACTGGATTTGGGGATGAGGAGGGAAATTATGACCTTGGGGAGAGTGCTCCTAATGGTTGGAGGAGAAGGCACGTCAGTGGTCTGGGGATGATTAGGAGCAAAGACACCAAAGGGTAGACGACTCTTCCCAGCAGCTGGTGGCCGTGGGGCGCAGGACATGTAGCTGTACAGGCTGTGCGTATATGGTTGTGGATGAGGGTGAACCTGTTGCTGCTTTTTGTTACTTTTTATTTATTTATTTATTATTTTTTTATTTTTGCGGTACGTGGACCTCTCACTGACGTGGCCTCTCCCATTGCGGAGCACAGGCTCCAGACGCGCAGGCTCAGCGGCCACGGCTCACGGGCCCAGCCGCTCCACGGCATGTGGGATCTTCCCGGACTGGGGCACAGACCCGTGTCCCCTGCATCGGCAGGCGGACTCTCAACCACTGCGCCACCAGGGAAGCCCTACTTTGTTATTTTTTAGATGAGAGACTTGAGCACGTCTAAATGCGGATGGGAAGGATCCAGCAGAGAGGGGGAATTCAAAGGTACTTACTGTTGGAAAATTCAGAGTGAGGTCCTTGAGAAGGAAGAAGTTTCCAGAGCAAAAAGTGAAAGGATTCACTTTAGAAAGGAAGGTGATGCCTCCCGTGATAGCAGGAATATAGGAAAGAATGGTTGTAGACACAGGTAAATCTGTAAACTGAAGGTAGAGTTGAGAGTTCTCTCCTCTGCTAAGTTCTAGTTTCTCTGTGAAGTAGCAGGGGCGTTCATCTGCTGAGCATGAGTGGAGAGCTGGAGTTGGGGAGAGGAGGTGAGATTGGCTCTGACGTCCTCAGAGAGAGCTGCTGGGGAAATGTGGCTGGAAATCTGGGCATAACCAGGGGCCCAAATGTGGTCAGGGACTATGATTTTAGAGTGGATTTTTGTTTTCTTAATGATGCTCAGTAGCCCAGGTACCTGCAGGGAGAAGGTGGACACTGGGCTTCATCCAGATTGATGTCACCCAATCAGGATTACCTACAGGGAGTTGAAGATATTGGCAGGAGAGAAGTTGATGATGATGATGGGATCTCACAGGACGTGGCTCCATGATCACAGGTGGACAAGCAGAGGCAGACAGAGGGGGCTCTGGGGCCATGCTGCCAGTCCCAGACCCTGGGTTTGTCATCTGCTGGTTGTATGACTAGGGCAGGTTTTATCTCCAGATGCCTTAGTTGCCTCATCTGCAAACTTGGAACAATAATAGTGCCATTTCATTGGTCTGTTATGGAGATTAAAAGAGTAAATAACTGGAAGCTGCTTAGAACAGTGACTGGCAGAGTAAACACACAGCAAAGGTAGTTTTTATTATCGTTATTACTTACATAAAAAAAATATCTGGGGGGCAAACAAAGAATGAGGATTGATTTGGTCTCTTGCTGGGTAGAGAGAAAAGCCATACGGTAGACCTTGTTTCTTCCAAGGAGCTGCCATTTCTGGAGTGCTTGCTGTATCCACAGCGTGGTGGTGAAGAGGTAAGTCTGCCTGGGTGGGAGTCTGCTCTGTGACCTACACCAAATCACTGTGCCTCGCCCAGCCTCTCTTTCCTTTCTGTAAAAGGGAGCATATGAGTGCCCACCCCATAACATAATACATGCAAAACACCCAAAACCTGGCAAGTAGTGAGTGCTCATGAGATGTAAGTACAATTATTAGATAATACCCACAAGAGTTACACTGTGAAGTAGGTATTATTACAGTCATTATATACTGATGAGGACACTGAGAGCTTAAATGACTTACTGTTGAAGCCCTACCCTGAACTACTCATTAACTTCACATAATAAGCTATCTCATTAAGAGGAAACTGTACTATAGATAGAAGAGAATATTGGTTTACATAAGACACGAGTTTTCTAACCTATTTAATATGTACTTTCAGCAGCTTTCCCCCAGCCATTTATTAAACACTTCTGGATGTGTTCAAAACATTGCTTTATGTTGTGATTTACCAGTACTGTGGTATTTTAACTAATAACACCCACAGTGACTGGAGTACTAAGGGGTGAAAACAAGTAAAAATTCATTGGGCTAAGCCAATGTCCATAATGAGTTAATGAACTAGTTTTTCACCTTAGTCTAGGCAACAATTTATATCAATTTAATTCAATTAACGGCTTTCCCAGTGTGTGGTATTTAGCCAGAAAGTTCCACTCACTTGGAAGTTTTAGCTGAGGCTCTGTCTTGACTGGGTCTTCATAGGGTATCTTAAGTCTCCCCTGTCAGCACACAGCCTAATTTCTGCATACTCACGCTCTCCTTCTGCTTCTCACACGTAACCTCGTAGGGGATGTGCAGAGGTAGCAGGCAAAGGGGCACCATCTGTAGAGGAAAGAGGAGACCCCTCCGGAGAGCATGTCACATGTTTTCTGAAACCCAGCTGTCCCAGTGGTGCTCAGCCCTCACTGTGGTCAGAGTCCCCTGGAGAACTTTTGAAAAGCACCAATACGGAGGCCCCTACCCCCAGTGATTCTGATTCAAGGGGTCGGTGGTGGGACCCAGGCAGCAGTACTCTTTTTTTTAAGCTCCCAAAGTGATTGTAATGTGCAGCTGGGGTGGGGAATGTCTCGCTTCTCCCATGAACGTGCATTGGATTCTGAATAGATGAGGGCAGGAGATAATGTCTGGCACTTGAAAAAAAAGTGAAACCGACAAGAAACCTGTCAGTTCAGGGAGAGAGGTGAGTTTTAGATGTAAAGTTTCCACTTGGCTGTGTTGTAATCACACAGGGAGGGAGAAGCAAGGTATGGGCAGCCACAGCAGACCGGGAGACCTGGCCTGGCTGTCACGGGGTATGGGACTGCCTGACTCTAGGGACCCCATTTGGAAACCTGTGCTACCAAAGAGCCTTCTCCAGCTGTGCATCTCTGGTTGTCACCCTGCAGGCTATAACTTTCCAGAACTTAATGGGAAAGCCTGGTGATGGATCAATATTTATTTTAACATTTATTAATCATTTTCTAGTAATTTAGATATCCTATTCCATTTAATAGTCAGAAAAGTGTGTAAGGTAGTTTTTGTAATCACCAATGCGCCTTTTAAATAGAAACAATAACAAAATAGAGGGGTGGCTGCACCTTTTGATTTCATCTAAAGAATTCTCTGATAAATCGAAGCAGAGTCTGTGGGAGTGTTCACATGTTGAAGGACTAGGTAAAGGGAGGAGGAGGAGAAAGAGAGCAGGGAGAGGTGATGGGTTAAAAGTTCTTCTTCCATTATTTCTCAACTGTGTTCCTTTGGTCAAATTACATAATCTTGCTGAGTTTCCTCACTATATAAATAAAAAACCCTACCATAAAAATTTCCAGCAGAAGAAAGAGAAAAGAAGTTGCCTTCTTGCTCAAGACACCGATTTTGCTACATTCCACCCAACACGCCAGAGAATTTCTGGGAAGTTGGTTTTCCTTCCACTCAGACTTGTATGGAAAGAGGTTACATTAAAGAAGATCTTGATCCTTGTCCTCGTCCAAAAAGACAGCAGTCTAGGGCTTCCCTGGTGGCGCAGTGGTTGAGAGTCTGCCTACTGATACAGGGGACATGGGTTCGTGCCCCGGTCCGGAAAGATCCCACATGCCGCAGAGCGACTGGGCCCGTGAGCCATGGCCGCTGAGCCTGCACGACTGGAGCCTGTGCTCCGCAACGGGAGAGGCCACAGCAGTGAGAGGCTCGCGTACCGCAAAAAAGACAGCAGCCTTACAATGCAATATTTTCTCGAAAAGACAAAGAGCAGAAGATATAAATGTTGAAGCAAAAACAGGAGAGGTGACAATATTCTTTTTATTTATAGTTAAAGTTGGTATTAAACATTGATTTTTTTGATCTTCTGAAAACTGATTTATAAATCATTTTTCTATTGAAAATGTTTTGAAATGGCATTTACCCATCACACAGATGACTATTTAAAAATCGATGTTTATGTCGTATTTTCTTGCTTTTGCACCTTTAAAATAAGGTGATTTATTTTGCACTCTTAAGTTAAAAGTTGTTTATTACTTTATTTGGTAATACCTAATTACAATTTTGGAGAAAAAAAAAAACCTACAATAAAAACCTACCATTCAGGGTTGTTGTAAAATGAGAAATAACGTGAGTCGAATGCCACGCACCAGCAGGGTCACCCAGATACTCTGGGACCCACAGCCATTCTGCAGGAGGGAAAATGATCCCAATGGATCGGGGCAGAGAGTCTATGGTGTGTTCCTACTTGTTTTATCACGTGTGCTTGGAGGGCTGGAGACTAGTCAAGTTTTATTTCTAAGACAATTCAAAATGTTAAAGCTCAGTGCGGAAGAAAAAATAGACATGAGATAGTCATGGGGCTATGAAAAGGAACTCGACAAAGTCTTCACCTGCCCTTCTTAGGTTAAACCAGTTAAGTATTAAAGTCCAGTGTAGCTTTCTGAGAAGAAGGTCTGCAAAGTTAAGTGAATAGATCACTGAGAAGGTGGCAAACCTGTTTTATATTGCTTGGCTTCTAGAATCTTCCAAGGCATGCTGCTTAGCTTTTCCATACCTTAACAATTTTTCTAAGTTAAAACAGGAATCATAGTGTTGTCGAATGTATGGATTTTGTAAAAGGGGAAGATATGATTGGCTAAATGACCAGGAATTTGTGAATATAACTTAATTTTTCCTGTATTAAATCAACATATAGTTTTGTTCCTGCATAGTGGCTTTATTTTCATTTTATTACTAGAAAAAAAGCAATTTATTAATATAAGGCCAGAAACCTCAGCCTTTTAAACTAAGATTGATGGGCTAAATAACATTTTAAACATATTCTTAGTGAATCCAGTGAATTAGAAAATTATAGGAGACTTTATTGAGATGAAATTGACAAACAATAAAGTACATATATGTAAAATGTACAATTTAAGAATTTTTGACATATCTTTACACCCATGAAGCCATTATCATAATCAAGACAGTGAACATATCCATCATCCTTACTAATTCCACTGTGATGCTTGGTAAGCCCTCTCTTCTATTCCTCCCCATCCCAGGCCCCAGTCAACTATAAATCTGCTTTCTGTCACTATAGATTAGCTTGAAATTTCCAGAATTTCATATAAATGAAATCGTATAGTATATGCTTTTTTGGGGGTCTGGTTTCTTCACTCAATATCATTATTTGCAAATATAGCCATACTGTTGCATGCATTAAAATTTCAATTATTTTTTATTGCTGAGTCATATTCCATTGTATGGATATACCACAATCTGTTTATCCATTTACCTACTGATAGATATTGGGTTGTTTCTAGTATTGTGCTATTATAAATTTGCGAAGAACATTCATGTATAAATCCTCACGTGGACACATCCTTTCATTTTTCTTGAGTAAATACCTACAAGAAGAATAACTGGATAACAGAGTAGTTATGTATTTAACTTTTTAAGAAACTACCAAATGGTTTTCCAAAGTAGTTGTACCATTTTACCTTCCCACCAGTAGTATGTGAGTTCCAGTTCCTCCAGATCCTCCTCACTGTTATGGGTTGAATTCTGTCCTTCCAAAAGATGTTAAAGTCCTAATCCTCAGTACTTATGACCTTATTTGGAAGTGAGGTTTTTACATGTGATCAAGTTAAGATGAGGTCATCGTGACATTTGGACACAGAGACAGGCATGCATACAGGGAAAATACCATGTGAAGATGAAGGCAGAGATTAGAAACATCTTGTGATATATCTACAAGCTAAGGAATGCCAAAGACTGCCAGAAAACCACCAGAAGCTAGGAAAGGGGCATGGAACAGATCTTTCCTTCACAGCCCTCAGAAGGGGCCAACCTTCTGACACTTTGACTTTGGACTTCTAGCCTCCAGAACTGTGAGACAATAAATCTTGTTGTTTAAGCCACCTAATTTGTAGTACTTTGTTATGGGAGCCCTTGGAATTTAATATTCTTGTCAACACTTGGTATGGTCAGTCTTTTAAATTTTAGCCATTCTAATAGGAGTATAGTGACATTTCATTGTGGCTTAAATTTGCATTTCTCATACAGCATGGTGATGTATGTAGTTAATAAGTTTATATATTGCTATGTATTGAAATTTGCTAAGAGAGTAGATCTTAAGAGAGTAGATCTTAAGTGTCCTTACCAAAAAAAAAAAAAAAAAGAGGTAACTATGTGAGGTGATGGATATGATAATTAATTTTATCATGGCAATCATTTCACAATGTATACATATATTGTATAATTTAAATGGATACAGTTTTATTTATCAATTATACCTCAATTAAAAATAAATAAATTTGCATTTCTCTAATGACTAGTGATGTTGAAAATCTTTTCATGTACTTATTTGATAACCATATATCTTCTTTGGTGGAGTATCTGCTCAAATATCTTGCTCATTTTTTATTTGATTGTTTTCTTATTACCGAGGTTTGAGAGTTTTTAATATGTTGTGGATATGAGTTCTTTATCAGATATATAATTTGCAAATATTTTTCCCAGACTGTAGCTTATTTTTTCATTCTCTTTTTTTTTTTTTTTTTTTTTTTTTTTCTTTTTGCGGTATGCGGGCCTCTCACTGCTGTGGCCTCCCCCGTTGCGGAGCACAGGCTCCGGATGCGCAGGCCCAGCGGCCATGGCTCACGGGCCCAGCCGCTCCGCGGCATATGGGATCCTCCCAGACCGGGGCACGAACCCGTATCCCCTGCATCGGCAGGCGGACTCTCAACCACTGCGCCACCAGGGAGGCCCCTCATTCTCTTAATATTGTCTTTTGAAGCGCAGAAATTTTAGATTCTGATAAAATTCATTTTATCAATTTATTCTATTATGGATCATGCTTTTGAAATCTAGTTATCTTTGCCTAATCCAAGGTCATGATGATGTTCTGTACTTTCTTCTAAATGCTTTATATTTTAAGACTCTACTTTTAGATCTCTGGTCCATTTTGAGTTAATATTTGTTACTTTGAGGTTCATTTGTTTACATGTGAATAAGCCCATTTGATTTTAAATATTGTGAGATTCAATTTGCTAACATTTTGTTTAGAATTTTTTCTGTCTATGTTCATGAAGGATATTGGTCTTTAGTTCTCTTTTCTTGTAATGTTTTATCTGGCTTTGGTATCAGATTAATGCTGGCCTCAAAGAATACTTTGGGAAGTATTCCCTTCTCTTCAATTTTCTGGAAGAGTTTGGGTAGAATTGGTAGGTATTTTTTCTTCCTTAAGCATTTGGTAGCATTCATCTGTGATGCTATCTGGGCCTGATGTTTCCTTTGTGAGAAGGTTTTTATTATAATTTCAAGTTCTGCAGATATAAGGCAATTCGGGTTACCTATTTTTTTTTTCTTGAACAAACTTTGGTAGCTCTTGTCTTTCAAGGAATTTTTCCATTTTATATAAGCTTTCAAATTTATAGGCATAAAGTTGTTCATAATAGTCCCTTATTTATTCATTTAATATCTGTAGAATCTATAGTGATGTCACCAGTCTCATTCCTGATATTGGTAACTTGTGTTCTCTCTTTTTCTTTCCCTCGTCAATCTGGCTAAAGGTTTACCAATTTTATTTACCTTAAAGAAGATTGTGGTGTATTGATTTCCTCTATTGTTTTCCTGTTTTCTGTTTCATTGGTTTTCAGTTTGATCTTTATTATTTCCTTTCTTCTGCTTATTGTGCTTTATTTTTTTCTTCTTTTTCAGTTTCTTAAAGTAGAAGCCTGAGGTCATTGATTTGAGACCTTTCTTGTTTTCTAATATAAGCATTTATTGCTATAAATTCCCTCTAATTACTGCTTTGGTGGCATGTTATGTATTCTGGTATATTGTACTTTCATTCAGTTCAAAACCTTTCTAACTTTCATTTTGAGCTCTTCTTTGACCATGGGTTACTTAGAAGTGTGTTATTTACTTTCCAAATATTTGAGGATTATCCAGATATCTTTTTGCTATTAATTACTAATGAAATTTCTGGGTCGAAGAAGACACTTTATGACTTAAGTTCTTTTAAATTTATTGAGATTCGTTTTATGGCCTGGAGGAGTATGGTCTATTATGCTAAATATTTTTGTGTGTGAAAATTATAGTACCTTGTTTATTTATATCATACCTGTTGTAAGCATCTGTAATTATTTTTTTTAATTAATTTTTATTGGAGTATAGTTTCTGCTGTACAGCACAGTGAATCAGTTACACACATATATATATCCACTCTTTCTTAGATTCTTTTCCCATACAGGCCATTACAGAGTATTGAGTAGAGTTTCCTGTGCTATATAGTAAGTTTTTATTAGTTATCTATTTTATATATAGTAGTGTGTATATGTCAATCTCAATCTCCCAATTTATCTCTCCCCCTCCTCACCTTTCCCCCTTGGTAGCCATAAGTTTGTTTTCTACATCTGTGACTCTACTTCTGTTTTGTAAATAAGATCATTTGTACCATTTCTTTTAGATTCCACATATAAGTGATATCATATTATATTTGTCTTTCTCTGTCTTACTTCACTCAGTGTGACAGTCTCTAGGTCCATCCATGTCACTGCAGTTATGCTAAATATTTCATGTGTGCTTAAAAAGATCATGTCTTCTTCTGTTTTGGGGTAGAGTGTTCTAGAAATGTTAATTAAGTAAGCTGGGACAATTGTAGGACTGTATGGTCAGGCCACCCAAGATGACTGTTCTCTTGCTTTCCTTACATCCCTGGCTGGAGCAGTCCCTGCCTTACCTACAGCCTATTCATCTGACTGACCTTCCCTTTTAATCATAGAGCCTAATCAGTAAATGCCTACCTACTTGCCCCTGGCACCAGCTAGTGGTTGTTCTTATCTTTAGGTCAGAATTCTCTCCAATATGATAGTTTGTCAAAGGGTCATTGAGAGGCATGCTCCTCTGCTCGTTTCTCTGGTAACCGATGAGGCAACCTGACGTCAACTTCCATTATAACTGGTAACCTCCCTCTCCCCAGGTAGCAAAGACTGCTGCCTTGTCTTGCCCACCATCTGACTCACTGGGTAGGGTGTCGCTCCAGGACCTTGCTTCAGACATGTGAGATTCCCTCCATGCATTAAACCATTGATGTCTCTGTCGCTGACTCCAGGCTCTTTCTTCAGTCTTGAGGCTGGGCAAATAGAGAGCTTGCAAGCCTGCGGGATACAGCCCAACAGGGACTCAGTTGTTTGTTTCCTATATCTCAGGGATAACTGCCCTTTAATGCCTGATGTCCATTTTTAATGCCTGATGAACCATTGTTTCATGTATTTTATTTGTTTGTTTTTGTTTATACAGGTGACAAGGTAAATCTGGTTGGTCCCCATTACTCTGTCTTTTTTTGTTTGAAAGCAGAAATGGGTTTTTTTTCAGGATATTTTTTCTCACATCTGCATTTGACCTTTAGATGAGGGGAAGCAGGAGACAGGAAGAAAACAGTAGCATAAGGAACTCTAGAAATCTGTAAAATAACATTTTTTTCAATGGCTTATGACTCTGCTTGGTTTTTTCCCAAGGAGTATGTGTGGTGTGTGTGTGTGATTAGTACATACAGTAATGCATTTCACACTTAGCTAGAATGAGTAGACTTCAGAACCAATGAGTAAACAAAAAACAAACCAACCAATCAAATCTGAGCGGCCAAGTTAGATGTAAAATCTTAGAAGCATGTTACTGAAGTGTCTGGGCTAAAAAGTCTGTGTTTTTAAGGGTACAAATGAACTTATTTACAAAACAGAAGTAGAGTCATAGATGTGGAAGATAGGCTTATGGTTACCAGGGGATAAGGTGGGGGAGGGATAAATTGGGAGACTGGGATTGACATATGCACACTACTATACATAAAATAGACAACTAATAAGAACCTACAGTATAGCACAGGGAACTCTACTCAATACTCTGAAATGGTCTATATGAATCTAAAAAAAAAGAGTTGATATAGGTATATGTATAACTGATTCACTTTGCCGTATACCTGAGGCTAACACAACACTGTAAATCAACTATACTCCAATAAAAATTTTTTAGAAGTCTGTGTTTTATTTAAGGAGAATACTTCAGACCCATAGTCTTATGAATGATTCTAACATTGGGACATCAGGTTTCCATCCAATTTCACAGAAATGGTATTTGAAAGACAAGGGGCTGCGCTAGGCATTCACCCTGAGAAGCCTGATGAGGGGTCCCATCTGCACTCCAGCAGCCATCCCTTTCCAGGCCAGGGCATCCCTGTTTCTGAAGCTTCTGGTCCATCTTAGGCAGTGCAGGAAAAACACTGACCAGGTCTTCCCTTCACCTTTCTTTTCCTAGGCTCCATGAAGACCATTTGCCTTCCATTAGCATTGTCTTTCCTCAGACCATAGAGTAGAAAGTACCATCAACTGTCTTGTATCTTTCTTATAGAAATCACATTCCAGCCCTTTTCTAGTTGTCTTATTTCTATTTATGGATATCCTCATTTTCCTGAGTCACTTGTTCCAAGATGGTCTCTTGGGTTATTTCTACAGGGGTTAATCATCTCCATTTGTGCTGATTTTCACTAGTGTCATTTCCAGAGTAATTTAACTTCCCGTTCTGGGGACAGCACACTTGCCCTCTAGGGGCTGGATAAAGCGATGCTGTGCTTAAACCAAATCACCCAGGCAGCTCGACAGTACTTTCTAAACCATTCCACTTCCTCCATTGTGATGAAATACGCTGCCTTGGGTTTTTTCTCTGGTCCTCTGCCTTTAATTGTACTCCCTGAGGGGGTTGTGTGACTCACCTACATAAGCTACAGAAAATCTGCATCTCTTTTCACTACATCTTTTATGTTTTGACTGCTCTCTATTCAGGCAAATTCCAGTTTATTAGTAAGAGCAATTATTTTCGGCTTGTTAGCTTGAGTTTCTTAAAAAATGAAATCTGAAATCTGTTACTTGTGTTCGTTATTTATCATAAATAGTTGCGGCCTTGTTATTTCCATCAGAATTCTTAATTTTGCCTATAGGTCCTCATGACCTACATTATTCCTCTACTCTCTGTCTCCCACCCCCCAATTTTCCCTACTGCCTTCCTGTTTCTCAGAAAAGCCTGCGATTTGTTTTCTGGGCTGCCCCTCGTGGGGGACTGGCTAGGGAAAGGACTAAGTGAGATACATTATTGTGAAGTTATTTTTAGAGCTGAGCAATGACCTCTACGGTGTACAAATGTTAATTTGAGAAATGTTCCTCGAAATTGTTTTTCCTTTGTCTACCTCCATAGCAGATACGTCTGTCCTTTGAGTCCCAAACCCTTCCAAGTGTCAGCACCCAGTGGGTTATGAATAAAGTCTTTTTAACATTGAGACCTGAATTTCGCTGGTGGTATTTTTCATCATGGTACCTAGAAGACTTAAGGGACCTCTTCTGAGGTTCATGTTCACCTCTAGTATCTGGGGATCCCCAGGGGGTACGTCCCATGCCCTATGGCAACTTGGTGGTGCTCCTTCTGGCAGCTGCCTACATGGCACCACACCCAGGCCCGGAACATCACTCCAACTCCACCGCCTGAGCTGAGTCTGTGCCTCCAGGCCGCCCTGAGGCTCCCGTCACCCAGTGTGATCCAGAGCTTGTGGGCTTTGCTCCACAAACAGCCCTGGCAGGACCTGTTCCATGATGGCCACTCACCTCTGCACCACAGCTGGATGCTCTGCCTTCCCAACCAACAGAGACCATCTGTCTTTCTTCTGCCATTTGGAGGCAGCTCCTCTCTATTGTGTTCCTCTGTTTTCAAAGGGGCCTCACAATAGGCCTCAGGGTTTAGCAGGTCAGACTTCAGTTTACACAGAGTTCTTTTTTTTTTTTTTTTTTTGCGGTATGCAGGCCTCTCACTGTTGTGGCCTCTACCGTTGCGGAGCACAGGCTCCGGACACGCAGGGTCAGCGGCCATGGCTCACGGGCCTAGCCGTTCTACGACATGTGTGATCTTCCCGGACCGGGGCACGAACCTGTGTCCCCTGCATCGGCAGGCGGACTCTCAACCACTGCGCCACCAGGGAAGCCCCAGAATTCTTTTAAGGGCTGGTTTAAGAAGCTGTCACCCCATATACTCAGAACCAGCATTCTCCTCTTACAATTTAACCCTTGTTCTGAGTTATCTAGCTCATGGTATCAGAGACTTTTCTACGTTATTCTTTTTCATGTACTTCATGGTTTTTCCGAAATTTGTCTTCTGTTTTACCTCTTCCCTTTATATCCCCACTTCTCCAATTATACCTAGACTCCAACCTTGGATACTCTGCTCTTGTTTGACAGAAGGGATTATTGGAGGCACTCAGTTAATAAACACAGCTATCATTTCCTGCATATTTATTGAGTGTATATGTCAAGTACTTTAATATATTGTTTCATTTAATTCTCACAACAACCCTAGGAAATAGGTGAGAATACATGCAGTAGTGATAAACAGAAGCCGGATAAGGACAGGAGTATCTGTCAGATTGTTACCTCTTCCCTGTGAACTTCTCAGTATGTGAAGTTAGACACATTAAATATTCACACCCTGTTACTGCCTACATCTAAGTCTAGGATATTAAAAGGTAACTTTGTGTGCCAGGAAAGTTGCTTTGCAGCTGCAGCATAAAAATTACTATGTATCGGGCTTCCCTGGTGGCGCAGTGGTTGAGAGTCCGCCTGCTGATGCAGGAGACACGGGTTCGTGCCCCGGTCCGGGAAGATCCCACATGCTGCAGAGCGGCTGGGCCCGTGAACCATGGCTGCTGGGCCTGCGTGTCCGGAGCCTGTGCTCCGCAACGGGAGAGGCCACAACAGTGAGAGGCCCGTGTACCGCAAAAAAAAAAAAAAAAAAAAGAGAGAGAATTACTATATATCCTTTCCTGTGTCCATCTGGAACTGAAGTCATTTTCAGGTTTTTTAAATTAATTATAGAATTTTATTAAAGCATGGGCTGGTTATCTCTTAAAATGAATATTAGATCTAAATAAATCAAATAATGACTGAACATGACCAAGAAAGCCTCAGAAGAAAAACATTGTATATATTTTCTTGCCTTTATGACAAATTCATCTCTTTTATTATTCCCAGTGTCTTTAATCTTCTTTTATTTATATTTTTCTTCTCGAATTCCATCTTCTTAGTAAGAGAGTTTCCAAAATCTGACACATTTCTTGAAATCAATGAAATAGACATTTAATATACCAAAACTATGCAGGATACATTTAATAGCTAGTCTGCTTAATTTAAATGTTCATTTTCCCACTGCAGTGTTTATAAAACGAATAGTATTTTGTAGAGAATATAGTAGAATATAGTCATTTATTACAGGAGATGAATAAACAAATAAAAAAAGCATAGATTTTATTTTTAAAAAGTATGAAACAAAATAGTTGTTAATCAAAGGAGAGAATTATGAAATAACTGTTAAGTTTATTAGTAGTATTAAGAAGTGTTTTTTTGTAAGACATTTCATAAAGGCGATTACAACTTTAATTTGAGCACTTTAAACACTGTAGCCTAAGAAGAACTCTTAAAAGAAGTTTTAAGCAAATGATAATCATCACCTTTAGTATTTCAAAGACTAATCACAACTTGTATCTCCACTAGCTTGTTTGGGGAAACAAACAAACAAACAAACACAACAAAGGCTTCCTAATTACCCATACTGGAGAGCCATTCCTGCGACAGTCATTACTATTTTCTGATTTCTTTTGCCATCACCATCAACCCAGCCCCACTCCTGCCTCTCCTTTCTAGGTAATTAGCTAGCAAAGTGGGGCACTCATCCACTTTTCCCTCCAAGTTCTCTGTCTTGCCACCCAGGCTGGGCCTCTCTGAGGTGCTGGATGAGGGCTTGCAGGTATTGGCTTCTTCTGGAGCAGCCCCGAGGGTGGCCGGGGGGCAGTGAGGAGAGCAATGTGTGCGCTCAGCAAGGACTTGTAGGAAGACAGAGGCTCTCCAGTCAGATAACAAAGTCCACCCACTTAGCATAAAACACCAGCATCCCACAAAATGTCCCTGTGGATGTAGAAGTCTTTGCTGCTGAGAGAAGTTTCCTTGACAGGTCAAGACCCTTACCTCCAAAATATCCTAAACTTTCCTGCCAGAACTCACAATGTGAACATCACATGCATGCATAGTGGCAGTCCTCTGAGGTATCTGACTTAAAGGGTGACAGGCAGGGCTCTAGAAGGAGAACTGAGCTGGACACGCCCCACACTGATGCTCAGGCTGGCTAACTTGGTTGGTTAGAGTCTGATGCCCTGAAAGGGTCTTTACTTTATAGCTAGATTGATCATAACCCTGCAGGGAAGCCTACGTGGTTCAGGGCAAATCCATGGTTACATCTGGGAAAGCAACTTTAAGACATATCCTACCAGATGCAGATTAGTAGTAGCGTCTTTCTTGGCATACAGAGGAAGGGGCGGAGCCAAAGGTGAGCCCTGCCATTGACCTTCAGGATAGTGTGGCGTTTAAGACTGAGGCTGCAGAGTGAGATGCGCTCAGGTCAAAATCCTGCCCTTGTATATATGTCCATGCCACTCTCTCACTTCGCCCCAGCTTACCCTTCCCCCTCCCTGTGTCCTCAAGTCCATTCTCTACGTCTGCGTCTTTATTCCTGTCCTGCCCTTAGGTTCTTCATAACCATTTTTTTTTAGATTCCATATATATGTGTTAGCATGTGGTATTTGTTTTTCTCTTTCTGACTTACTTCACTCTGTATGACAGACTCTAGGTCCATCTACCTCACTACAAATAACTCAATTTCGTTTCTTTTCCCTCAGCTTTCTGAATGCCAGTTTCCCTCTTAGTAAAGTGGGGAAAACAATACAAGCCTAAATACAATAAGATACATAACATACTTTACATAATGCTGGTTATGGTAGATAATCAAGGAATGGTGGCTTTTATCATTATTATGTCCTTAACTGGGATTTATAAGACAGTAGAGCATGGTGGTTAAGAACATGAATTCCAAATCCAGAGTTCAAATCCTGGCTTCAAAGCTTGCTAAGTTGGTGACCTGGGCAAGTTACTTAATATCTGTAAAACAGGAGATACTAATAATACCATTCCAAAGGATGGTTGTGAGCTCTGTATAAATGAGCATATAAAAAGCTCTTGGAACAGTAGATGTTACCTATTTTTATTAACAATGCAAGTTATTTAATGCTAGTAAGTTACACCTATTAAAATAAGAAACAATAAATACCTCCATTAAAATAATAGATGTATCTAATAATATACATCTATTAAAGTAAGGAAGAAATATATATGTATGTATATAATGCACACAAACACACACTGATATTAGGTCTAGTAAAGCCAGCTGGATGAAAAAAAAAACACAGTGACATTTTCCCCAGTCAGTTATTGACAAGCAGTGGAGTTTCATGATGCACTGTCTTTCAACATTGACCTGGGACTGGGTTGGCTACTATACAAGGACCATGAATGTAAACACATTTCAGGCTAAAAAAGCATATACTGTTTGAGCAGTAAGTCTCCTCATTAAACGTGTACCTAGAAACCGCAAAGATCAGATTGAAATTTCAAACTGACCTAGAACTTCTGTGGGATTTGTAAAGCCTTGAAGTTATTCACAACACAGAAGAGCACGTGTGAGTCTAATCTGTGCCTTCCAGAGCCCGGTCTCTCCCAGGGTCTAGCTCCGGGACAAGCTTAAGAGAGGAAGAATTCCTAAGTTGCCCGTGCTGCTCCCTCTTTGCTGGTTGTGCAGCCAAGTGGGAGAGAACAGAAGATCACATATTTGACCCTTTGCTCAGCCTAGGGCGATTCACATTTGGATGCCTCTAGAACACAAGGGAGGCAGCATTTAGCAGCCTACAGACCACATTTAGCAGCCTATAGCCCACATTTAACAGCCTACAGCCCACATTTTACAACCTACAGCCCACACTTAACAGCTTACAGCCCACATTTAACAGCCTACTGTCCACATTTATCAGCCTACAGTCCACATTTAACAGCCGACAGCCCACATTTAACAGGCTACAGTCCACATTTAACAGCCTACAGTCCACAGCTCAGAAGAATTCATACGTTGGCCCAAGTAGTGACTATTTGACCACTGTCCACCATCCTGGCCTCATGTAAAACTCTACTCATTTAGTACTAGATCATCCTAGCCCAGCTATTAAAAGAGGCCCCAACCACTTAAGTTCCCTAGCTTTTTAGCTGTGTTGGCTTGAGTCTGCTGCTATATAATGAAATTTAATAAAAGGGAGAATTTCTATTTATCACATTTCATTTAATCCCTGTTTCTCATTCCCTCTGAATAAGGGGAATGAATAATGAGTTTTTTTCCCATTTAGATTTCCATAAAATGAGGCTGATATAAAATCATTATGAACAACATTTAAATAAATTTACTCTCTTGAGAGATCAACTTTCTCCTGCAGTTAAAGAATATTATTGGGGGCTTCCCTGGTGACCCAGTGGTTGAGAATCTGCCTGCTAATGCAGGGGACACAGGTTCGAGCCCTGGTCTGGGAGGATCCCACAAGCGGAGCAACTAGCCCCGTGAGCCACAGCTGCTGAGCCTGCACGTCTGGAGCCTGTGCTCCACAGCAAGAGAGGCCACGATAGTGAGAGGCCCGCCCACCGCGATGAAGAGTGGACCCCACTTGCCACAACTAGAGAAAGCCCTCGCACAGAAATGAAGACCCAACACAGCAAAAATAAATAAATTAATTAAAAACAAAAGTACCAATGCCACCGTGGATGTGAGGATTAAATTAGTCAATGTTTTTTTTTTTTTTTAAAAAAAGAATATTATTGGTGGGATCGCTTCTCTTGTATCATGTCCCTTCAAGAAGTGCTGGAAGAAATGGGTGTGGAGAGGTGAAGAGAGTGATTCAGAGGACTCTTGCTTGCTTTGGGAGGATTCGGGGTCTTCCATTTGGGGGGTTTCACAAGAGTATTTCAGGGCACGACTGTTTCTGATGTTGAGGAGGGTTAAACCTGAACCAGATTAAATGCACCACGTGGGCTCAGCTGAAATCCCCATGGTACTGGGCCATCTCACTCTTGCCTTGGAGCCCTGCAGGATGCCTTCGTCAGGGGAACAGCAGGCCCCAAAGGATGAATACATTTAAAATGAACAGCCAACCACTCCCACCTCAATGTATCTCATTCTCAATATCGCCCAGAATTGCTGTCCCAAAAACTTTCTCTTCCCTTTCCCCCAAAACTTCCTGCCTCTTCCCCAAACCTAGCTGGGTAAACATTTTGTTTCTTTCCCCTCCTCTTAATGGCTCAACTCAGATCGACTTATTCTTGCATTTTTCTTTTAACATTTCTGTGTTCTTAATTACCCAGGTTTAGCTGCCACTCTGGACTTGGGCACAGGACTTGTTGTGGCCCCCGACCCCTGGGGAGTTAGGTGGAAGCTGGGGCTCTTCCCCGAAGGGAACTGTGTGAGTAGGTGTTGGAGCGACTCCCAGCTTAGACCCAGGGAACAGGTGGAGCCAAGGGGATCTGGGATGTGTGTAAACTGGATCCAGTACCCTGATAGTGTATATTTATTTGTTTGTTTTCTTCTCCCCGACTTGGGGGCACAGGGATTGGTTATTTTGTTCATTGCTGAATCCATACTCGTAAGAAATGTGTCTGGCATATATTAGGTACCCAACAATAGTGATTGAATGAATTTATTGAGCCCCTGCTATGTGTTGGGGATTGTTATAGGTGCTAGAAAAGACAGGAACTGCCACCATCTAACACGTGGAAAAACTAAGGAGAAAAGTGACTTTCTCAGAGCTATTCAAAATGGAAGCAGTTTCTGGATTTCCAGACATCTGGCCTTTCATCTACAAGAAACAGCTTGTTTCTGAATATTAGCACTCTTGACTTGACTTCCCCTGTCTTTTTGTAAAGAGAGGGCCTTTCTGAGTGAAAGGATTTTTTCTAAGCTGACTCCTTTTGTGAGCATTTGGTCTTTCTCTGCTTAATTTTTCTGATTTGGAAAATGAACATGGCATCATGGAATCTATTGGGTTGGCCAAAAATTTCTTTCGGGTTTTTCGCATAGCATCTTACAGAAAAACCCAAATGAACTTTTTGGCCAACCCAATACAAATGGATGCCCAGGAAGATAGCACTACCTGACTGTATTAGTTTGCTGGGGCTGCCATAACAAAATACCACAGACTGGGTAGCCTAAAAATAAGAAATTAATTTTTTTTTTTCCGGTATGTGGGCCTCTCACAGCTCTGGCCTCTCCTGTTGCAGAGCACAGGCTCTGGACGTGCAGGCTCAGTGGCTATGGCTCACGGGCCCAGCCGCTCCGTGGCATGTGGGATCCTCCCGGACCGGGGCACGAACCCGTGTCCCCTGCATCGGCAGATGGACTCTCAACCACTGCGCCACCAGGGAAGCCCAAGAAATTAATATTCTCACAATTCTGGAGGGCAGAAGTCCAAGATCAAGTTGTTGGCAGGTTCTTCTGAGGTCTCTCTCCTTGGGCTGTAGATAGCCGTCTTCTCCCTGTGTCTTTATGTGACCTTCCCTTCCTGCATGTCTGTGACCTAATCTCTTCTTATAAGGACACCAATCATACTGGATTAGGGTTACCTCATTGTAACTTAATTACCTCTTTAAATTTCTTATCTCCAAATGCAGTCATATTCTGAGGTACTAAATGTTAAGACTTCAGAATGTGAATTTTGAGGTGAGAATCACAGTTCAGCCCAAAACACTTACCCAAAAGAACTTGATTTTACAAAATGTGAGGTAATGTCCAGGCCTGTTTAAAAACCTCGTGATTTCAGTATTGTAAACATGCAGCAAATTACAGTCCATGCTCTGCTGTCTCCTGCCTTTGGTGGCTGCCTCTTTCTGCTCTTCTCCTTGGCCCCAGACTGAGACCAGTAAGGCGGTCAGAACAGGTCACCCAGGGATCCAGAAATCCAAGAAGAGGGTTTTGTGCCACGTAAATAAAAGGAATTACCATTCATCTAAGGTTCATTGTTTAAATTACCATGTTTATTTATGTCAACACAAAATACAATAGAACAACTTACAAAAAACCCATTTTATCATCACGTAACATAACTCTTCAGTGAACAGAAGTACTACTGTTAATGTTTTGGCCTTTTCAAGGTCCAGCCTTGGGTCAAAACAGTATTCAGAGAAATAGCAGATTCTTTTCTACCTTCCCCAATATATACACAAAGGAAATTTATATATTCTAAAATCCCATTCCAGTAATAATACAAAAATATCACATGTAGAGATGAATACCACTATTGTGTCATTGGTATTGCAACTTCCTTCTTGCTCTAGATTTCCCACTGACCCTGAGCTTCAGTCAGGAACGTATGGGTACATCAGCCCTTCAGGTTTCCCAAGTGATTAGTAATTATTTTAGTATAACTGTATACTACCCAAGTGTTTAATTTACCTGAGTTATTTAGAAGCCTGAAAAAAAAAAGTCTCCAAGTGATCAAATGTGTACCAAGCTAACTGATAGAATTGAAGAGACTTACTATAGATTAATCTGTGCCAGTTCAGTGGATAAATATGAAGCTTCCATTACCTAATGAAGTACTCACCTAGTAAAAGGCTTCACATTACCATTTACTCAAAGGTAATAAACATTGCACAAAAGTACAAGACCTCACCTACATTCCAGTAGTTTAAGTGCTATTTGCTTAGTCACTACATTATCAAACAAATGGTAGTTATCACTTACCTAACAAAATCTTTCTATCATTTCTCTGACAAGAGTCAGTCTCACCCTGTGGGAAGAAACAATGGCTTGGAGCTAGAAGACCTCAGTTTTGGACCAGTTCTACACACTATCTGAGGCTTAGTTTCCTTGTGAGGATCAAATGAGATGAAAGTGTTCTGTAAAACTGTATTAACTATAAAAACTAATATTCTACAGAGTTCATCTCTTCAATTAACCTATGGATCCCTAATTATCCACATGTATTTTGCAAGTAAAATCTTACTTTTTAAAGTAACATATTCACCATATGCAACTGAAATGTGCAAGCTGTGTTATGCAAATGAGAAAAGAATATAGATTTAAATAAGCCTATTACTCATGAGAGACTTGTGTACTCTTGATGTGTTTGATTTAAAACCACTAAAAATTTTATTCTGTTTAACCCATGGTCCTTTTGTATATTATTGGAGCTCTTTTTGAATAAGCTATCTAACCATTTAAAGTAAATTTTTTAACAAGAAATTAAAACTTTCACATGACAGTTACAGGGTTTACATGACTGTGAAACTGAGTAAAATGGGTTGAGAAATACAGAAGGAGTAATAGTTTGAAAACTCAGGGTCAATAGGGAAACTGAATATAGAAGTTTATTTTCAGGTAATTAAACATAATCTAATAATAGGCTTGTTATTTTTGTTTTTTACTGGTGACTTCCTAATTTATAAATTACTTCTTCATCTGTAAAACAAAATACTTGACTTTTGGGTACATTCAAATCCGTAGAAATTATTAACACTTCATTTTCATTCTTACACGTGGGACATTTTTGGAAGAATTGCATCCTACGGCTGAAATAAAAGTCAGCATCTCATTTTTTCATAAATTAAAAAAAATCCTCCTTCAGGAAAGGGCAGATTTACTAAAAGTTTAGAATTAATTGGCAAGTGTGAGTATATAATGTGAGCATATGGACTTTGTGACTTTGCTGAGACAAAGACGTCAGGTATTCCTGCAAGAAATGAGATTCTAATTTCAAACATTTTTCAAATGCAAATCAGGGCCCCATGAATCATTTTGATGATTTTTTGAGGCATTAATGCAACAGAGTTAGTATTCCTGAAATGATCCCCAAAGTCACCCCTTTTTTAAGGATATTTCTCTTCTTGATTATTTTGAACCTGCCACCATAGTCTCTAACCTTCACACAGAGAATGACTGATCTCCAAATGACCTATTATTATCTTAAACCAACCTCATTTTGAAACAACAAAGAAAGAAAAATTAAATAGTGCATTAACATTTCATATCAGTGAAACAGACTTTTTCCGTGCATAAAGTAGTTCTATCCATCCGTGGAAAGGTCTACCTTTTGTTTTTCCCTGTGTTTATAGGTTACATTTTTAAAGGTACTGGTGGAGCCTCTGTACAGTGGATTGGTTCCCTAAAAAAAAAAGGTCCAAATGAAAGTATGTATATTATGTTATTACATGGTTTTAATATAGCTAAATAATTTCATTGTATATTACAGATTGGAAGATGAGAGTCAGGCTCAATCTTGAAAGCCATTTGAATAGTTTTGATTAATTGGATATGTCATAATTTTAACATTTAAAAACGTGTACATCTTTATTTTTTTTATTATGAAGAACCAGTCCCATGCGTGCAACCTAGAAATCTTACCCTTTTTGGAAATGCACTAAATCATGGATAGAAAACAAGACTTTGGCTGTTTTGGTCACTGCCGTTTTACCAGAGCTGAAAACAGTTCAGCTAGCTCACAGTAGGCACTCGGAATTTATTGAATGAATAGAATGAACCAATAGGGGACCCAAAAGTGAAATGTAAAAAATAAAGATGGGAAAAGTGAACTGGTCGAAGCACACAAAGATGAACGACATAGTATCCGCCTTTAAGAAATGTGTTGCTGGTGAGAGGCATCAAACAAGGGCACAAATAGTCTTGCTAAAATGAGATCAAAATTCAGAAAGAGTGACAACTAGATGCTTGAGAGAAGCAGAGAAAGATCCCCAGGACTGCAAACACCTGATGTGGATAGTAAAAGAATTCAGTGGCTTTTCCTTACTAGAGAATAACAGTGTGGGAAAGAGGGAGTCAGTCACAAGAGACTGACATGTGGGACGCTGGGCTCATGAAGGAGTACAGGTCCCAAGGCAGGTTGGGCAAGACACCTTTGCCCTTGGGGCAATAGAAAGGTTGTGTGCCAAAGCCTGGATAATTCAGTTGTGCTATTTGGCTGTAGATGTGTTCCCAGGTGCCATCACCAGGACCAGAAGGACCAAAGCTCTCTAGGTGTTTGGAGAAATGCCCAGCCTGATCCTCCCACTGCTCTCCTTTGGTTTCATTGTTCCAGGCAGGAACAATGTCTGGGTAAGGAGCAGTTTCTTCCCTCCCATTTCCCAAGGTTGACCACACAGGCTATGGCATCAGACAGTCTGGGTTTCAAGCCAGCTCCACCACTTACTTAAGCAATTCTGAGCTTTGGCGTCCTCATCCATAAGAGAGATTACCAAAGTGCCCACCTGGTCCATGAGGTAACGTACTTCAGCATGTGCCTGGCACATAGTAAGTGTTTAATAAATGCTGCCTCTCCTTATTAGTACTTACTTATAACTCTTCTTCACATTTGGAATTTCCTTTTCTTTTAGGTCCTAGAGAGGGTACTAAAGATATTTCCTCCCAAGGCTTTGGGACTCAACATTTCCAAGCCCATTTCTGAGTATTATGGAGTCTGGGTACCACCTCTAACCCTCCAAATTACTAAATGTTATACATTGGTCTCCTTATCCCATGAACTGCAGAGACGGTAGCAATTTCTAGGCATAGATTTGAAAAAAACACAGTTGTACTTGTCTCCTCAGTACATTTCTCTCGCCTCTCAGAGGAACTGAAAAAAACTGAAAACCATTCCCTGGCCTCTGCCACTTGTTGCCCTTGGATTCGCTGCAGTGTCTTCATTGTGAGGAGGAACCACACCTGCACCTGTTTCTACATTGCCCAGAGCCAGTGGCCTGACCTCTAACTGAGTAACACGTTACCTTTGTCCATGTGCCTTTGGAGAGAGATGCTATCTCAGTAATGGAGGCAAAAAGAGAAGAGGTTACCTGGTGGTGGATGATGAGTGAAGGCCAAGTCACCATATTGCTTCTACTCCTGAGGTCAGCCTGGATAATCATGAGGACCCTACAGTCCTTATTTAGTCTCACTACGATAAGAACTTGAGATTTGAAGGGTGTAAGGCAGACTGATGTGGTCTTAGATGCAAGTGGAGTCTTGTTTGCAAACAAAAATCATGGGTAGAATTCTATTAACTTTAAGAGACTGCAAGCTATTAAGTTTAAGTTGGCTACGGAAGAATAAAGGACTCAACTGAAGAGGAAAGATGGAAAAAGTAAGATGTGTAGGCTGGGAATGATGGGTGGGGTACTGTCCTGGAGGAATAGAGGGGCTTAGGAAGCAGAAAGGACACTCGGTTAAGAGTCAATAGTCTGTGAGCAGGGTCAGGGAAGATCTTTGTAGGACTAGGAGTTCTGTTGTGCGCCCCATCCCAGATCATGTCAAACATCCCACGCTAAAAATAATTTATATGCACGACAAAGGAGGTGCCTTGAGTTGCAATTGACCGAATACACAATGCTATTTTGCGGACATTTAGTTGAATGTTTAATTTTGATTATGCAGTTTTCATTCTGTGTTTTGAAGCAACTTTGCTTATCAAGGTCTACAATATTTGTGGTGGGGGGAGCACATCTTGAAAAGCTAGTTATAGGGCCTGGGCATGCTAATAGGGTTGAGGGATGAAGCAGATCCCACCACAGTAGGAGGGTAAGGTGGAAGCTTAAAAGTGGGGAAAGAGCAAGTATACATTGTCAGGGGGCAGTAGTGTTTCCTGTCCTCAGCTGATGATCAGAACTCAGGAGAATGAGCTCAAACAGGATTTTGTTGGCAGGTGAAAGTGTGGCAATGTCCCACACAGCCTCCTCTAGTGCCACGTAGGTGGCAACCTCCCTACCTAGGATTTCCAGCTGAGACACAGGTTTGGGTCTGGCTCCCTTTCGGGTGGGTCTGCACTCCTGCACTGTTTAGACAAGGTCAGGTTTCCCCCAACTATCTGGGGTGACCAGGCTGATTTCCCCAGGAGTCTGGGGGTTGCTAATTTAGGCTGTGGATTTTACAAAGGCAATGGCACATTTTTAGAGCTTGAAAAAGTGGTATTAAGAAAGCTCTCTGTCACGACCCACAGCTCTCTTAATGAATTGCCTAACTGCCAAATGCAGACCTGATTTGCTTAGCACAGTACAAAATCAATCCATGACTGCAACGAATGTCAGACTGAACATTTTTTGCCTCTAGTTAATGACTTGTCATCCTAGAAAAAATGTCTAACCAAAAATGGATTTAAATATCTTCCCTTTGTGTTTTCATAAAGAATATGGATGGGGGGTGTTATTTCTAAAAGCATAATAAAAGGTAACTTTTCTTCATAGCTATGATGAATGAAATGTTTCAGGAGGCAATAACAAAGCTCTTTCTCATCCTGAGCTCTGTCACCTTTAGAGTCTAATGAGGGCCTAGGGGTCAGAGGTCCCACTACTGTCCCCGGAGATCCCCAGGGGTTTGAAGACCAAATTCAGTTCTTCAAGGAGAAATAGGTTTTAGATAAAAACAAAATCAAATCGAGGACCCCAAAATGGATGCACTGAGCAATATTCTTTTTTTTCCAATAGGACATATTAGTGAAATTTGAATTGAGTTATTTGAATTAAACCTCTTTTGCATCCAAGTGAATAATTATGACCCAGTCATTATCTAGTCCAGAACATCAAACACTTGTTATTCAAAGAAACTCAATTTAACAGGGAATAATATTTTTCTTTTATGCTTTTATCTGTTTAATGCATATTTTTGTTCCATTTTAGGTGAAGAGACAGCAAAAATTCAGCATTTGAATTTCAGTCATGTTCTACATCCTGAGGGAAAACAATTCATGTTTTAGGGGAAATTAACAGTTAATTAAAATGTTATTTTAAAGATATTAATCATTTGTCAGTATTCATGCCTTTGTAGGAGAACATGAAAATATGCTGGTTAGTAGATACACATCACATGATTGCCCAAGCGCTTGTTTGCGAACACCTGCCTATTCCTTCTAGGAGGGTCAAGGCTATGCTTGGAAGAAGAGGCTGCAATTAGGATTTTAGCTCCACTGTGGACCAAGAGTTTGGGAAGTCTCTTAACCTCTCTGAGCCTCAGTTTTCTTACATTCAAAATGGGAGTGTCAAGACTACTTCACAGGGCTGGTGGTTGTTGAACTAACTGCTGCTATTGTGTTTTGTGCCAACTTAATCACATTCTTTTTTGTTTGTTTGCTTGCTTCTTTTTCAAATTCTTTTCCCATTTAGGTTATTACAGAATACTGAGCCGAGTTCCCTGTGTTATACAGTAGGTCCTTGTTGGTTATCTGTTTTATATATAGTAGTGTGTATATTACCGTTACCAGGGGAAAGGGTGGGGTAGGGGAGGAATAGATTGGGAGTTTGGGATTGATGAGTACATACTAATCAGCTTGTTTTGCCTGGTTGCCTTCTGACCCCTGCCAGGCAGTGGATGAGAGTTAAAAACAACATCTGTGGCCAGGGGGTCAGGTGAAGTGAATTGCTCCAACACTTTGGCCTCATAGTACTAGGTTCTAAGTCACCAAACTAACCTGTCAGGTTACATTTTTACCTCATTAGAGATGGATACATTATAGCCTCATTGCAAATCCTCACTTGACATTCCTAAGGGTTTTGTTTAATAAGGAAAAATCCACACACACACAAAAGAAGAGGAAAGCTGTATCAAGAACCTCTGTAGACCCAGATTCAATAGTTATGAAGATTTTGCCACACTTGCTTAACTATCCCTCTCTCTCTCTCTCTTTTGGCTGAATTATTTAAAAGCAAGCCCAGCCTTCACTCCTTTTTCACTATAAACCTTAATTATTTTCTAGCAAAGCCTCATGCCATTATCATACCTAAGTGAATTAACCATAAATCCTAGCTATCAGTCTAATAACCAGTCTATATTAACTTTTTTCCAGTTGTCCAAAAATATATATTAGAGTGTTCAAATCAGGATCAAAACAAGATCCATACATTGCATTTGGTTGTTCTGTCTAAAGGCATTTTTAATGGGAAGATAAAGTAGATAAAAATTTTCATTGTCCATTGTCCTGCACCATATATTATAGTTGTTTCCAAATAACTGCACAAGATATAAACGTCCCTTATCAAGATAAATTTATCCAAAACAGAAAATTCCATTTGCTTTAGGTATTGAAGATATTATAGACCTAGAGAAAAAAGTGTTAACATCAATTTACTTGGGGGAGATGAACCCAAAGGAGCATTGTATTTGCCTGTATTGCCTCCAGTGATATCGCTGTTTTTAGAATCAGCAATGTAAGATAATTGCTATCAGATAGCTGGACACACCATTAGAGAGAGAGAGATGAAATTAAAACCATGAAATTGTTTCTGTGGGCCTCTAGAAATGGAATTATTTCTCCTGTGGAAAAGAAACAGAAAATTGGAGTCCTGTTTTGTGCTTGCCTACTATGAAGAGGAGACACATAAATTACATTTATTGAGTACATATATTTAAAAGTTGATACTTTGGGGTTTTTTTTTCAGGTAGCTGTTTAAAATTTATGTTTTTCAGAAAAACTAACTGGACGGTATTTAAAAAGTCTTCTTGACTTTGTAACTTATTATGAGTAATGAGTATTTCCATGGAAATTGGCATGAACTGTCATACTACTCATGAACATTATTCCATTAGCTCTAACAACCGATTTATGGAAATATTTAGATACAGCACCTATACTTTATCAAATGGGGCCTGCGGGATCCTCCTGGTGGTAAAGAATGAAATGCATTTCCTTGATGTTCCTAAGTAGCTATACAGTATAAGAGGAGTTTCACGAGACACTTCAGAGTAGGAGAAATCCTCATTGCTCTGAGAGACAAATGTATGTTGTGAGGGCTATCTGGGTCCCAGATAATGGACAGAGGTCCCTTTGTCCCCAAAGCAGAACAGAAATCAGCTGTTGGGGATGTGGTGAGAGGAGTACAGAAAGAACATGACATTCTAACTCTCCCAGTGCAGAAGAAAGCCGACATCCCATCTTTTGCACAGGAAAAGAAGTAGCCCCTAAGTGTGCACATACCGTTTGCCACTTGGCCTTTGACCTTTCTGTTTCAAATTTGGCAACTTCTTTCCGATCATGAAATGACACCAGCAGCTTCCAAATGCACAGTAGGACGACTCCAATGAGAAGAATAGCCAGCGAAACCCCCAACATGATCATGGGAATATTCGGAGGTTTTGGACAGTCTGTGGAAACAAAGAAAATTATATTAAGAAAATGGTACAATGAATGTTCTGATGTAGCGAAAACACTTCTCATGAAATTTTCCAACCATACTTTTTCTCCTTTTGTAACACCTTTTGTTTTGCTGAATTAAAAAAAAAAAAAAAAGAGTTACTTGTTGAAGGGTAGCCCTATTCATTCAAAGTAGAACAAAAGATAAAGTAAGAGTTTGGTTATTCAAAGCAAATGGATAGACACTTGAATGGCTGACTCAAAAAGAATTCGAATTCAAAACAGTGACAATTAACACACATGGAATATTTAAAGGATCAATAAAAAGACTATAGTTTACTAAAGATGGTCTCTTCTGGGTATATGATAAAGCAGAAATGGAACGTGTTCACACAAACACACACACACACACTTACTTTTTCATGGATTTTCTTGAACCGTATAGGAGATTATACTCAATATTAAATACAACCTACCCCTGGGAAATATACTACTCGCGCTTCCTTTTTTAATATATAGACAGAAGAAAATCATGGCTTTCAGTTTTATTTCAACTCTAATGCAGTGCCCTGGTGTCCTGGAAAATTCCTGGACTGGGTTCAGGAGAGATGGGTTCCATTCCCATCTGATGGACAGTAGCTGCCTGAAACCATCAAGTCCCTCCATCTCTCTGAGCCCCAGTGCCCTCATCTGTAAAACAAAGATGTGGGACTTTAGTGTTTCCTTAACTTCCTGATAAGTTTAAGCCCAGGTGCTCATGCTTATTAAACCCACCCCTGAAATTGCTAGACTGAACCCCTGAGATTCTGATTCGGTGGGTCTGGATGGGGCCACAAATTTTTTATTATTAAAAGTATCCCAAGTGACTCTTATCTTCAGGGAAGTTTGAGGAATTAGGTGTTCTGTATAGTCCTTTCTACTTGAACATTCTATGAAGTGTTATTTTGACTCTATTGATGATAGTAATATAATTTTACAATTACTCAGTACCTTCTCTCATTGACAGCAGAATGACTAATAATACTTGCAATATGCCTGGGAGGTGATACATTTCTTAATGAAACATTATAATTAAGCTCCGCATTTGCTTTCATGGGAGAAAAAAATCCCACACAGAAATTATCATTAAATATCTGTTTCCCTCTGCAAGAAGTGAGGCAAATCCATGGTATCTTGGTAGGAAATGAATCATGCTTAGTTTATCCTAACTCTTATTGCTTTTATATATTTAAAAAGGAGGGTTATACACACAGGACTAGTCATGCTGTTTTCAAGGTAAGATCTATAGCTGATCTGAATTTGAGCGGAATTAATGGCCCCCTAACAGCATGATGCCTGGTCTCACACACTTTTGTTCTTTGGCCAAAAAACCATTTAAGGAGATTATGCAGAAATAAGTAAAGGAGCTAATAAAATAGGTACTACAGTATGAAGATCTAAAGACTGTTTCTAGCATAGCAAATTAACCATGGCTGCTTCTAATAAGTTAGCAACACTCCTGCAAAGAAAGCGGCAGGCCTGTGTCAATGAGAATATATACTGGCTACATCTTTGACTGTGAGATGTCTGGGGCGGGGCATAGGATGTTCTTGCTCGAAGCAAGATGAAGCTTGCTGAGACCCTGCAGTCAGAACATGAATTAGGAGAGCTCTCCAGTAGGGAATAAATAATGGAGAAACAGGCATGGCCTGGTGGAGATAATTATTTTAAGAACTTAGAGTCATTGGGAATTAAACATATCTCAAGAAAGGATTTTGGCCCAAGCTCCAGAGCAGGTATTACACAACAGAAATTTCCACTTTCCATACTCTCTTTAGTATTTCTTGAGATGCTCAGACTAAAGACATATTTGTAGGTGGGGCAAAATGTTTTCTCCATCACTGTGTTCCATCCAGGGTTGCCTACTGAGTCTGGGTCAGCGCTGCGCCTAATTCTAAGGCGCTGAGTTTCTAACGCGGCCAATCTGGTTGCGCTGCCACATGTGGCTATTGCTCAATAGTCACTAGAAATGTGACTTTTCAGAATTAGGTTTTGTGTTAAGTGTGAAATACACACTGATTTTGAAGACTTGATATGAAAAAGGTAAAATATCTTATTAATAATTTTATATTGATTGTACACTGAAATAATATTTTGGATGCAATGGATTAAATAAGACATTATTAAAATTATTTTATGTTTTTTAATGTGGTTACCAGAAAATTTAAAATTACAACGTGGTTTGCATAACATTTCTATGGGAGAGTGATGATCTGACCTATTTTGGGGATTCAGATATTTATGATGCTCGTACAGCCAGTGAGAGGCAGTATAGCACAGTAGTTAAGAGCACGGGCTCTGGGCCAAACTGCCAGAGATCCCCAATCGGGGCTGGTACTTAATTGCTGCAGGACCTAGCAAATTATTAACTTCTCAATTTCCTTACCTGCAAAATGGAAATAATAGCAATACCTGCTGTATATGGTTGTTGAGGGTGTTAAATGAATCAATACATGTAAAACATATAGCATAACACCTGATATATGGTATTAGTAAGGGCTCAACAAATGACAGCTGCTGTTATTATTATTATTATTATTATTATTATTATTATTACAACAAATGCACCCTTCTCGCTTTTCTATGCTCAAGACCTCAAGGGCTTGGAATCTCCAAGTTGGAAACTGTGGGTGTAACATCCACACCCATATCCCTGCTAGGAAGGCTCCCCAACTATCATTCACTGACTGCGGCTCTCAGGAATGTGGCTGAAAGTTCCTCCAGAAAAAAGATTAGTGAAGCTCTCCCTATGTTCACACAGACACTGATGGTGACCCTTCACTGGGTTTTTTTTTTTTTTCTATTTGTTTGAAGAATACTGGTCATCCTTAACCTTCACATCCTCCTTTCTCATTTTGCCTCTTTTCTCTTCTTGCCTCCAACCGGCTACCCTGGGATTCTCTGGTCTTAAAGCTGTGAGAGGGGACTACAGATTCCTGGGGACAGGCTCTGTCCTCAGGGCCCCTGGAAGCTCCGGGCCTATCGAGGAGCTCGAACATTTACCAGGAAAGAAGCATCCCTGAAGCCATCAGGTGACTCCTGTTAAACTTCTGGGAGGTCATTTTCCCCTCACTCTTCCCTGCTACAAAAGCATAGGGAGAATAAAAAGCTTTAATAAAAAGATATCAGGGCATCTGAGGGCTCTCGGAAAGATGGCATGTTGATGTACCACTCATATTGTGTGGATGAATAAAAGAAGAAAAACCCAACAGTTCAGTAATGAGGAAGCATTTATCAACCAAAGGCATGTTTCACAAGAAAAAAAAATCAAAATCAAACCATCTAGATACAAAATCCCCTGAATTAAAAACAGAACCTACTCTGGAAGTTCATTTTTGTTTGGAGCTTGCTTCTCCAATGGAATCAATATTGTAAGGAATGGCTTTGATTTCGGGAGAACTTGCTAAAGCCACTGCCACAGTCACAAACAGAAGATGGGGGTGTAGTTGAAGAATTTGACTTTATAAAATACATAATGATGAGGCCGGTTTTCATAAAGTATTTCTTCCTTGTACAGCAGGATTCACCTTAGATTTTCTTAACTAATGACCTCTACAATGCCTTTTACATATGCATTTCAAAGAAGTCAATTTACAGAAGCTTTTCAAGAGCAAGTCTCCTGGTGCACTCTGCCCACCTGAGTGGCAAGGTCACCATCATACACTTGTCTCTTGCATTGTGCCGACCCCTCCCTCTCTGACCCTCAGCACTGCAATGTGATACTTTTCTAATTGTGTTTGCTTGGTTAGTTCATAATGTCTTCAACTTACTTTTTGGTAATTTTGTCATTGCTTTTCACACTCTTAAGTGATGGCAGCTTGGTACTCTTGGTTTCAAATTCAGGACTTAATACTTTGTCAGCCTACCGATAAACCAGCACACACAACAAAACACATCTGTCTTCTAGCCTGCCCTTGCTGCTATTGTCTGGGCCGGAACTTAGGCCTCAAGCTTTAGAGGGAAGGAGGAGGAGGCTGCTGACAAGATCTGGAGAGGTCTGATTTAATGCAGCTGTCATTTCTGGCAGAAAGGTTTAGGGACACATCATTAACTGAAGACAGAAAAGGTGAGGCACCTGTGCACATGTAAGAAGGCAGCCAGGGCTTTTAGGGCAGAGTCACTCAGAGGAGGTCTGGAAGCCACCTGTATCCGAGTTGCCTGGAGAAGTGTTAAAATGCAGAGTCCTGGGCCACACATCCAGCCTGCTGACTCAGGAGGCTGGCAGTTTAACAAGCTCCCCAGGTGAAACTTACTAAAATTTAAGAACTTCTCAACAAAAGTATCAATACCTTCCCCACTATTTTCTTTTCTACCTGCTACAAGTTTCTCTCTCCCCTTCACTGAAGATGAGATTCTTATTTGAGGGTTCCCTGAGTCCCAAGCCGACTCCATGAATTGGTATGGAGAAAAACTCACAGAAGCAACTCACAGACTCTTCCTTTACAGATCACTTCCTTCCTTCCTTGTCTCTTCACATCTTTCCTGACTCAGCATTATCATTTAAAGACCCATTAGGTAGGTTATGAACTGGTACATATTTTACATGCATTATTTCATTTAATCCTTGAATCAACCCTTAGAAGAAAGTACTGTTATTTTTCCCATTTTACGGATGAGGAAATAGAGACTCGGAGAGACAATTATCTTCCAGAATGTCAAGGAAGTGGTGGAGCAGGATTTGAGCCAAGGTTTGCCTGAGTCAAAGGTCGTTTTTGGGCTTCCCTGGTTGCGCAGTGGTTGAGAGTCCGCCTGCCGATGCAGGGGACACGGGTTCGTGCCCTGGTCCGGGAAGATCCCACATGCTATGGAGCGGCTGGGCCCGTGAGCCATGGCTGCTGAGCCTGTGCATCCGGAGCCTGTGCTCCACAACGGGAGAGGCCACAACAGTGAGAGACCCGCGTACTGCAAAAAAAAAAAGCTCGTTCTCTTAGACTGCTATGCTCCTCTTCCCTGTCAGTCTTTCCTAAAAACATACCTTTTGCTTTCATTGCATTTAATTGGTCCACCTTTCTACAATTCATCAGCCAGCTTTCGGGGATTGGTACAAAAACACTTCTCTTGTTCTTTGGTCTTAATAAGAAACATTGGAACATATCAAACCCTTCAACAGGTATATTTCAGCCATTGGGAAAGTAGAGGCACTCCATCAAAATTTGGAAATGTCTTTCCTGGCAAGCTACCCAGAGCATCTTTCTGGTTGTTTTCTCCTCTCCCATGTAATATCTCTTACCACTGGCAAGGGAAGGCATGCCACCCACCTTTCTCATTAATGCTGTGAATGATGGTTTTCCCTTCGTTATCTGTAGTTATTAGGAATGTAATAAGACATTCATTTTCTCCTCGCAGAGAACAGGCAACAGAACTATCCTTTGAGAAATCTGTAGATAAAAGAGTCATTCATTAGGTTAAATGAGATTCCAAAAGAGATTATTTTTAAAGCAAAGTAGCACTGAGTTTTATTATACAAATAGGAATTTTCAACATTGCAGAATAAGAATAGAAAAGACATAGAATTTTCCCTATCCACTGAGGTTTTAGTTTCTACTCCTGTTCCAGAAGAACTATTCCAGGTGTGGTCAATCAGGACTGACCATCGAATGCACCCATCAAAATGATGGTGGTAGGATTTCAGTAGAGTGAAGTACTTCAAGGCAGGTACGCTTAGTTGTCTTGGGAATAGAATGGCTCTGATTATGGTAATGAGGAAGCTATACGTTCTCCTTGGCTGAGAGCATCTGGGAGGAAGCTGAGATTATGTTTCAGAAAGGGACTACACAGTCCAAACTGATAGTGGTTACTTCTAAAGGGGCCTTTCCCACAATGGCATAGTCAAGATTGGGGGCCACGTATTGTCAAAACAGTATATATAAATTAATATGAGGAAATGGAAATTGAAGTGTTATGTAGCTCAGGGACCACCAGGATAAAGGTAAATCCCAGAATAAAAGGAGACCAGGATGACAGTTGGCCTACTCAGTATAGCCCTTTTCTCAATTAAAAGAAATTCAGTTTTCCTCAAATCTTTTCCAAGCAGAAGAAAAATTTTGAGCTTATTCAAGAAGCAGAAAATGAATGTCATGACAGAAATTGATAATATAGTAAAATGGTCAGTCTAAGATGCTAATACTATTTATGAACCATTTTAGTGATCTGGCACCTATGCCAAAATTATGTAGGATTTTTCTAATTAAAAAAAAAAAACTTGCTTAAAGTTCTCCTATCTTCTAAGTTAGAGACTTTTTAATGATACTGTTACAAACACTTTTTTTCAGAAACGTGTAAGTAGAATGACCTTTTGCTCTTATCCTAAAATTTTAAGACATATGATCCAAAATTAGTGTATTATGACACAATGGGTCAGAATACAAAACTGGGACTGTCCCAGATAATCTTGGACATAGTCTTGTTAGACCTATAACTTTTCTCATTAGCTTCAACATAAAAAGATTTTAATAAAACAGAATCTACGTGTGTTCCTCTGATTCTAACAAAGAAAAATTAAATAATAGTCTATTTTTTGGTTCAACAATGCTATAGCCATAGCAAGATAGAAAATTAAGTTGTTTTTGCCTTTAATTTATAAGTTAAACATCTCATGCCAGAGTCTGTAAGAAGCATGCCTGTATTATCTATCACAACCGGGACTAGTAAAACATTTGGCATTATTAATAAGATTTCAGAGGATAAATTTAAGTGAACAAACTGTCTTTGAATCCATTAGAAGCATCTATTTACATAGGAATATTAAGAAATCTAATTACAAATTATTCTCATCTGGTCCTAAATGTTTACCATCATCTAAATCACCTCAGAGTTCTGTAGTGATGGATTCCAGGGACCCACCCTGGCTATTCTGATTTGAGAAGTCCGTGGTTTGGACAGGAGCTTGCATTTTAGTGAATTGTTAATAATATTTTTAATGAGGTGATTCTGATGAAGAGGTTTGGGCACCTCTGGGCAGCACTTGATTAGTGAAATTTGTGTTATTTCATGTGTTTGACAGCAACAGAACTGTATATATAATTCATACTTTGGTCATTTTTAGACGACCTCCACCACACATTCTCCTACCAAACCCTCCAATTAGCAAGGATTCATGATGAAGTCTCCGGGAATATGCTTTTTTTTTGTTTTGGAGTGTTTTTTTCCTTCCCTCCCCGTCTCTGCCGTGACAGTGGACACCCGCCCTGTTCCTCTCAAACTTACTTAATGGAACATTTTATTCTCAGGTAGAAAATATGTGGACAGCTCATAATACTCCTTTCAGTAATATTAATCCTGCTTTTTTATTTTCCCTTAAAGAGCTACACTGAAGCACAGGGAGGCTTAATTTACTTGGCCAGGATTTTTAAAGTTTGAATGGAACCGCTAATAGGACCTTTGAGTCACGACTCCCTTCTTGCTTTAATGACTTCACCACTCCTTTTCATGACTGTTATGACTCTAGATTTAGCCTGTTTTGTAGTGTTTGGGTATTAAAATGCATTATTGAATGTGCAGTGAAAAGGTCCAGCTTGGGCTGGAGATTTGCATAATTAGCTGCTAAGGTTTTCCTTTGTTGGTTCATTAGAAATGGACCTTTCTTTTTTACCCACTTTTATGAGTGCTAGCAGCACTGTTCTAGAATAATACGATGAAAATAAGATCTCAGGCAGTCCATGAAATCATCCTTAGAAAAGGAAGAAATGTGAGAAGGGAGGTGAAAAGGCTGGGGTCTGGGAAGGTCCAGAAAAGATGTGGAAAATATAAACTGTCTGCACCACTGAACCAAGATAGCCATGTGTTTAAGACCTCGCCTCTGGGGCTGAGGTAGTAGTTCTCAGAGAATACAGTTTCCCAAAGGGAAAAAAACAAGAGTTCTGTGGTCAAATAAGTTTGGGAATCCCTCCTTACTCTAATTCCTCCCTTTGCTTCTCCTGCAAATTCACAATGCACATTTAATTTAATAGACATGACAACTCTCAGTCTTGCAAAGAAAACAAAAAGCTTAGCTTCCCATTTACAAAATTTATATGACCAGGGGTGCTTTGGTCCATTTATCGCTTTCAGAACTAGTGTTCCATGGAACACACTTTGAGTAACAATGCTCTGAGTACATGAATATGGGGGTAAATTAAAAACTTCTACTTCAGTAAAATGGCTGAATAAAGTTAAACCACATGTCCTTAGAAATACTCACACAAGTCACCACAGCACAGGTGAGGAATAATTTATTCAGATTATGAAGTTTATGGTTATCTTACTTTACTCTCCATGTCCTTATTAGGGGAAGAATGGGCTGATAAAAGACCCCATGGAAGAGCAAATATGTTGTGATAATTTCAAGATGATATGATCAATAACAGAACTGGATGAGTAACTTGAAATAGGACTTATAAAAAGGCCCATTAGAAGAGTGACTTTTTTAGTTCACAGGCTGACAAAGATAGTTTTTCTCTCAAATTCATCAAGATTAGTGCTTTAAATGGTACTGGTAATCCAATTACTATTTTGATTTCTGAGTTAGAAATAGTTGTAGTCCCCTATTTTGAAGGTAATTTAGTCAATTATACAAGAATAATGCAAAAATTTTAAATGCCACTTGAGAATCTTGTCTTCCTCTCAAATCCAAGCATTTATGATAACTTATACTCAGAAAACTGTGTATTTAAATATAGTAATTCCCTGTTCAGGATTTACCATGTTTCCAAGGTTTACTTCTTTTTTCCCCTTAGCACATTAGATTTCTCACGCTGCTAGTCAATTCAGTTCTAGTCATTTGCAGGGCATTTTCTGCAATTTTTAGTCATTTCTTTAAAACACTTGGTAAATATCCCAACTGGTTGCTGTGAAATGAAGCCAGAAGGATACGCTGAGATTTTGTACTAGTTACTAATGTGGACAGGCTACAAATCCCACTTTACTCGGTGCTTTTACTGCATCTTACCTTCGGTATTAGTGTAATGTACATACCGTCTTGTCCAATTTATGGTTATTTGGCATATTTATCTGAGACACTAGAAAAGCACAGGCGAGGGGTTTCATGAGCACTAATCACGCCCCTCCATACAGGGTTATTTAACTGTGGCCAGTCAGAAACCTCAATTTTAAAACAATGTTGGTAAGTTTCAAAACAACATAAATATCACTAACTTATTTCACTTTGGAAATGGATTAATTTCTGTATTCTAGCTTCGTCTACTCAAGATACATATCCTAGAGTGTCATAAATTATCATCTTGGTTATTCCGCTCCTCCTGAGATGCACCGTGGCGGTGCCTCTGAGGCGTGCAGAACAATGTCCCTACCTGAGCAGCAGGATAAGGCAGGGAGTTTGTGATGATGGAAAAACAAATACCCCCAGATGGTCCCTTTGGGAGAAGTCAGTCATCGGCTTTGTTTTAAAGTTCACAAGTTATTTTTTAAATGCCTTTGCAGCTAAGATACAACCAATTTACAGATCTGAAATAACATTTTGCCATTAGAACGAACCTGATTTTAAGCAAGTAACTTCAAAAATGGCAGGTGGAAGCAAGAGCAGAGTTTGCTTAGCAGTTAAAGGTAACAGACCCTTCTTGTAGTTTGGGACCAAGGCAACAGGGAATTAAGGATGACCATGTAATGCCCATGTTTGGAAAGCTGGGAGTAAAAGCATATGGAGGGGAGAGCAGGAAAAATGGCCACTAACCGGACACTGCCTGGTGTCTGAGAGTTGCTGTCAGAAAACCCATATTATACCTTACTTTGTCCTACCGTGAAATAAGGTAATCAGATGATAGAGGATGATTTCAGGTTAGGAGGTTAACGTTTAGCTATTTCTTCAATTTTCCACTCTGCTAATTCAAAAAAATATAGCATTCTGGAATTCTCTCCAATTGCATGTGTTAAGCAGAGATGAATTTGCAACAGAGCAAACAGCATAGCCGGGACTTTAAATTGCTTGTCTCCCAAGCCATCAAGTCTTTAGCCTTCTGGAATGCATTTACTCTTAAAAATGAATGCGAGTGAATTAACACCCTAGTACAAATGAGGTCGAGCTACTGAAAAGCCCTGCACCGAATTTCTGCCTCTCCAAAACTGTGCCAAGGAAAGGAAAGCAATTTCAAACAAGTAGAACCTTCTTCTTCATTGATGGTCGCACCAGCTAATTTGCATTTGTCAACACAGTCTTCTCGGGCCTGGCCATCTGCAGACAGGTAGCATTCAATGCAGCTCCTGTGAACATTATTCAACAGAGTTGATCAGTTTGTATTAGTGGAAAATAGATACGCAGCTGGGATATTGCTTTAATGCTATTACTATGGTTCTGGCTATAGGAGTGTCTCAGAGAGGATATTGTGTTTCTCGTTACTTTCAGAAAGATGGTTGGGTGACGTCCAAGAGGGAACTCCTTTATTCTGAATTCCATTCAGTAATCAGTGTTCCATGAGCCAGCTTGATAATAGCTACTATCCTCATTCATCTGTACTGATTACTTCTGATTGGTGAGATTAAAATTTTTTTCCCCCCAACAACAACAAAAAACCCAATTATTTTGGTATTTGATTTAGCTATATTTTCATTAAACATTTTCCTGGGAAGGGTTTATGGTACTAGACAAAATGTGACTTTCTTAATAGAAATGGTCTGTGTTTTAGCAAGAATTCCAAGAATTGTCATATGTCCTGAATGACTATTTTAAAGATTCACTTTTCTGTAACCCCTTTGAATGCGTCCAAGCCTTGATAAGGCATTTTCAAAAGCTGAGGATTACAGCCTGGATCCTCATTAACGCAGGTTTTTAAATAAAGGATTGCTACTTATAGAAAAGTGTATTTCCAAGAACATAGCCCAGGAATTAAGCTACTCTAATGATGTCTATACAGGTAAGTAAAGCTTAGACCCTGAATTAATCTTGTGCTGACAATCACTTTACAGCTGGATAGCGTTTGGAGTAATCCAAAGCTGCAAAAGCTTTCTTACTGTGGGCACACATTATGCTGGCCCAGGAAAGGTATGCTCCTCTAAGTGCTGGAAACATTCCCCACGCCCACCATGCCACATCAAATCTCAGCTGAAACAGCACTTCCTTAGGCAAGCCTTCCCTAATCCTTATCAGTTAGTTCCCTTGTAGTGGAAGCCTCTGAATTCCTCTGCTGGAAGGGTTTAGGAGCAGCAGTCTATGTGGAGTAGGGATAGCAGCCTTACCTGGAAGTGGCCTTTGCACTGCAAGCACACTGCACATATCTGGGTTATATATTTACTTGGAGTGGTTTTGCAGTAGGGTTGCTTGAGATTGCGGAAGCCCTTAAAAGCTCTACACCTTTGTGCATCCCACTGATGGCTGCCCGAGCTAGTCTGGTAGCTTTATCTCCTGCCATATAGCTCCACTGCACCCTCTCTATCCCTTATTGTAACTGTTAGCCCAGATATCATTATAATTACTATTTTAAATGTTCTGTCTTTCCCAGTAGATGCTCAGCAGCTGTGACAGCAGGAACTGTAACTGTTTCAGTTTCACTGTATGTCTATGGCCTAACATGATTCCTGGCCTATAGTAAGTACTTAATACCTATTTGATAAATAAGTGCATGAAAGAATAAATAGAATGGTTTCACCTCAAAACTAACAAACACCAAGGGGATCACTCTACCTGATTTCTCAAATTCAAACTACTTGGACTATTAATTTCATGTCTTATAAACCAGATTTAAGATTGAATCATGTTTGACAAAGAAAACAAACTTCTGGTTACCAAAGGGGAAAGGGGAAGGGGAGAGACACATTAGGAAGTTGGAATTAACATACACACACTACTATATATAAAATAGATAAACAACAAGGATTTACCGTATAGCACATGGAACTATATTCAATATCTTGTAATAACCTATAATGGAAAAGAATCTGAAGCTGAACACCTAAAACTAACACAACATTGTAAATCAACTATAGTTAAATAAAATATTTTTTCAAAGAAGATTGAATCATGTTTACAGAGAAGACAAAATAGAAAAATAATAGAAGAAATACCTTGAAATGACATTTTATATTAAATTCTATTCAAGTAAGTCTAACCTTGTGCCCGTGCTTCTCTCTTGGCATATGTCCAGGCACAGTGACAGAGAAGTTTTGACACCTGGATAGTGAGCAACCACTGAGTGAATATTGATATTGATTTTCTTACTTTGTTTACATTGGAAATGCACATGTCCCCATTTTAGGTACCAGAGTTAATGAAAGTATGAACTGCTTAAGCACGTTTGCTGTATAATACATTATACCTGCAATGTCCTAACACAGCCAATTTGGAGATTTGCTTCACTTAACCTGCAAATGTTGCCCCGCTTTCATTAAGAAGTTAGCTGCCAAGCAAAGAAACTTTTTTTTTTTTTTTTTTTTACTGGAAAATAAAAACAATGTGGTTGTTTTGTTGCTGTTGTTCACATTGTGTAAAAGAAAGTGTCAGTCACAATAGCTGTGTAGAATGACAACCAAAGAAAGGTGCCAAAGAGCATGAGTGGTAAAGAAGAGGGAAGGAATGGAAAGCCAAGATCATCTTTCTGCCTCTTTGCCTTTATGAGTTTATAGATAGGAATGAATCAGTAAGGTCAGGCTATAAACGTCTGGATAAGAAAGAAGCTTGTCTGTTTCCCTTAAAAAAGTACTGAATGTGAGTGTCCTCGGTCTACCCCCAGGGCATTCCTGATGTGTGGTTGGTACTGTAAGGGAGAGACTATCGATGTTATCAGCGTGGGACATCAGCTCAGCTTCCCCACTAGGCTCTCTTGCAGAAATGTGACTTTGTGGTCCTGGATCATCAGCGCTGAGAGGCAAGGGAGAGGCTGACGTTCCAGGCTGACGATCGCAGGGGCCCTGCGGGTTTGTGTGTTTTCTCCGGACGCGCAGGCTCAGCGGCCATGGCTCACGGGCCCAGCCGCTCCGCGGCATGTGGGATCCTCCCGGACCGGGGCACGAACCCGTGTCCCCTGCATCGGCAGGCGGACTCTCAACCACTGCGCCACCAGGGAAGCCCGGTTTGTGTGTTTTGATGGAGGCTTGGAGACCAAAGCCAGCAAGAACAATCCGAGGTCTGAGTGTATATAATGTCATGATAACTTTGATCACCACGCACCCTATGGAAGGAAGGACTGGTGAGCGTAGAGACATTACCATTTAGAGTTACAGGGATCGCCACAGGTGGGACAACGTTCGCAGGTGGGTCCCGAGGCTCCGGGGTTCGTGCAAACGCACTGGCCGCACACACAGCCCCCCCGCCCGCTGCAGAGCGCCCCGTCTTCGGAGATGCAGGGCTCCGTGCTCGTGGTGCAGTTACAGTACTCGCCCGTCCAGCCGCTCCTGCACACGCACTCGCCGCAGTCACAGTCGCCGTTATCTGCAAAACAAAGCCCTGGGTTTCTTAGGGCTAAAGCCACTTCCGGATCTTGGGGGCCATCTTTTCTCTTTGCCTTTGAACACCATGAAAAAGACTGAAGAAAAAAACGAGAAAAAAAGTGAGTGCGTGTGTGTGGGTGCAGGGGGGAGTGAGCGTAGATAGATTTTATGGAACGTATTTTGCGAACTGTGTATATTCATTGATCTGGTCTCTTAACTGAACCAACTTGATTGCCTGATGTTACATCCAACAGAATTTATAACCAGATGAAATAAGATAATCCAGAAGCCTATAATAGCTACTTGGTGTGTGTGCGTGTGCAAGTATGTGTGTGTATATACAGTTGGCGCTTGAACAATGCATGGGTTGGGGCACTGACCCCTCCCCCCGCCCCACTCTCACCCCTCCCCCCAGGCCAAAATCTGAGGATAACTTTGGACTCCCTCAACTCTTAACTACTAACAGCCTCCTGTTGACTGGAAGCCTTACTGATAATATAAACAGTTGATTAACACATATTTTGTATGTTATATGTATCATATACTGTATACTTACAATAAAGTGAGCTAGAGAAAAGAAAATGTTATTAAGAAAATCATAAGGAAGAGAAAATACATTTACAGTACTGTACTGTATTTATCAATGCTGTAAATTTACAAGACGAATCATCTGGCAGTACCTACATCAATATTGTCTTATAACACTGTAGATATTATACAACTTACCAACATTAGACATCAAAAATGAAAAGATAGTGTGAAAAAGAAATTCATATTTATTTACAGATATAGCTATTCATGCCTTGATAACGAAGAAGCAGCAATATGATTGCTTTTTGGTAGCCTAGTATAATTGATATAATTGCTTCCCAGTAGCCTAGCCTATACACCAACGAATGAATTGTTTAAAATGTTTATGGCATACAGTATTATAGATATATTCATATAGAAGCATGATTACATTTTCTAAAAAACCACTTACCTGTAATGGTAGGCTGATATGCAGTTTCTCCAATTATGAGAAAGGCATACTGTACAGTAATATAATGCTTTGAAAGCAAAGTTATAAAACAGTAAGAAAACTAAAACATTATTAATTTTATATTAAATATCACTCACCTTATGCCTATGTAAGAAGAGACTAGTATCTATATATACCGTATGAATTCATGACGTACCTAAATATTTTTTATTTCTGGCTATGCAGTTCATCTGTGAGTATTTTCAAATTGTTGCAAATCTCCAAAAATTTTTCCAATATATTTATTGAAAAAACATCTGCATGTAAGTGGACCCATGCACTTCAAACCCGTGTTGTTCAAGGGCCAACTGTGTGTGTGTGTGTGTGTGTGTGTGTGTCTGTGTATGTAGTTTCAAAAATTTTTTGCTTTCAATTAAGGTGCCATAGGATAGAGATACAAGATAGACTTTAGTAACCCCACCTCTACATCACTCAAGCTGAGTAATCATGAAAGCCTCATCTATAAAGTAGAGGGAATAAAAGCTGCTTCCAATGGTTGTGGTCAGATGAGATAATGTGTAAATCTCCTAGCTTTGTAGTCACCAACTAGATGTCCTACAGGCATACAGTGAGTGCCCAACAGATTCATTTATTTAACAAATTTTAACTAAGCATGTATCATGTGCCAAAGATTGTTTTAGGCTTGAGGATACAAAATTAAATGAGACAAGGTGGCTGAGCTTATAGCTTAGTCTAGGAGACAGGCAAATAGATACTACTGCTAATAAGTACAATGTGATAAGTGCCATACACACTTGTCCAAATTAGACAAGAGATTTGGGGAAGTTTCCAGAGGACGTGATGCTTGAGCTGAATTTGGAAGATAAGGATAGAAGATAGAAGAAGAGGGTTACGTGCATTATAAGCAGAGAAAAAAGCATAGGTAAATGACAGAAGTGTGTAATCATGTGACCAGCTCGATACCCATAGTAAAGTCACATGAATAAAGCCAAAGGTGCGTATGGGGTGTCTGTGAGGATAGGAGGAAAAGGTAAACAAAAATCAGAAATCAGGGGATTCCCTGGTGGCGCAGTGCTTGAGAGTCCGCCTGCCGATGCAGGGGACACGGGTTCGTGCCCCGGTCTGGGAAGGTCCCCCATGCCGCAGAGCGGCTGGGCCCGTGAGCCATGGCTGCTGAGCCTGCACGTCTGGAGCCTGTGCTCCGCAACGGGAGAGGCCACAGCAGTGAGAGGCCCGCATACCGCAAAAAAAAAAAAAAAAAAAAAAAAAAAAAAGAGGGACTCCTGAAGAACTGGCCACAGAGTAGTGTCTGAACTACTATAAAATGTTAAATACAGTGTTTCAGGTAATGGGCTTGTGTGTTCTTTCATAATATTTTTGGGGTGCCTGCCATGCCCAAGATCCTAAATTGTCTTTTGCTGTTCCAAACAAACAGCATTTACTTACAAATTTCATAACTGACACTTTTCTTCAGAAAAGGAAAAGCGCAGCAGCCATCACCTCCCAAGTTTTGCTCTTTGGCTACATTCCAAAGGCATGTGGGCATGGTGGCGGTGGCTGAGTACGTAGTGGGTGAGTGCACAGGTGTAAAGCCAGACAGCACATGTTTGGGTCCTGGCTCTGGTACGGGCTGGGCCAAGTTGGGAAAATTACTCAACCTTTCTATGCCTCAGTTTCCTCATTGGTAAGGAGGGGTTATTAATAGCACTACTTCATCGGATTGTTATGATGATTATCATAATATATAACAATGTTTAGAACAGTGCTTGGCCCATAAATAGGCAATATATAAGTTATTATCATTACTCCTAAACACTATCCAGTAAGAAGAATCTGATAACAAAATTATCCATCAGTATTAAAACTCCTGTAATTATACTGAAAACCAAACAGATGTAAAAGAAATCACAAGTGAGGCAGGTTTCCATTTGTAGGAGATGCTGCCATGTTCATTGTAGAAAGAAGGATTCTGGGTTTTCTCCTGTAAACTTTGGTCTAGAAGGTCATTACCTTTTATCTTCATGACCTGGTCTTAAGAGACATGGAGTAGGAAATCACAGAACAAAGGATAAACCACAAAGATTTTGAAGCTGGATTCTGACTTCTCCTGGTGTATGTGTACCTGTATCTATATCTATATCTATATTTATATATCTACATCTGTATCTGTATCTACATCTGTATCATCTATATCTATATAGAGAGGGTAATATAGTAATTTGTACATATAAATACTAAAAAGACTTACACTTCTCTAATGAAAGATGAGTTGAAATTTATCTGGATCCATGACATTAAGACTGCATTTCATAACCTATTTAGTTCATAATTGAACTAATTAATTCAAAGCTAAGAATAGTTGGGTTATTTAGGCCAAAACCATTCATTTAATTTTTATATGTAAGCTATCCTCTAAAGTACAATTGCTTTTTGTTTCTTCCTCAGCAAAAGGGGAAACTTACTTTCATGATAGGGGGTGATTTCCATATTGAAGTTTATTCTGAAAAATGTGTATGGTATATAAATATTGTCAAATGAAATGTGCATTTCCAAAGGCTTTGAGAATGCCCAAGTGTATCACTGCATATAAGAATTACTTGGCAGAAATTTTAGAAAACCCTTCCAAGAGCTCCTTTCAGAACTTAGAAACCCTCCCTTTCTGTGGGCCTTCCAGAACCATTAACCCAGTCACAAAAGTTGTTAATTGATATCCACAAACAACCAATTATCTAAGGTACCTGTTCATACAACAAGAAAAACAACGACAAAACTTCATAATGGCTTCATGTAGAGGCAAGATTATAACCAAAGTTCAAGAAAAAATTATCAGGCTCTTTTGAGAGGGAGAGATCTTTCTGGAATGCCATTGACTGATAACTAAGTGCACCATGGCAGGAAGTTTCTTCTGTAATGCTGTCTGCCTGTTAGTTTCCAGCCTCTTAGAATCAAAATTTAAAAGACTAATGGAATTTGGGCAAGGGAAAAATCAATGGAGCCCTCTATCTTTGAGTGCTTACGGATGGATGGAAGAAGGTGCATGAAAAGAACATTGTGATAATGGCCCTTCAGAGAAGCAGCACATTGCAGAGTATGTTAGTTGTAAAATAAGTGAGATTTACATGAGAAATGAGGCTGTAGCAGTCAGGCCTCTATGACAAACAACAACAATAGCGTGTGTGTTCACAGGGCCAGGAGCAGTTTTATCCCTACACTAAGCACAATGCCAGGCATATAGTAGGTGCTCCATTGCTCTTCGTTGAATTTGAATGATTGTACTTTTATTACACCTTTTAAAAGAGGAAGTTACTAATAATAGAGGAACATCCTTTGAGATGTTACTGAACACAAAAAAGCTTTTGAGAAACAGTCATGGTCGAGGATGGGAAAGTACCCCAGTGTATGAAGGAAATGGGCACTGGTGAAGTTTTCTGAGTCCAAATGAAAAAAAATTGTATTTTCTAAATAGAATTTCTTTAGTGATCACTGTATCTGATTCAGAGAGAGGCACTATTGTCAGACCACCTGAACTACAAATGCACAGGTCAAGGTGACTCTGAATTTATGTCCGTCCGCATGCGTGACACAAAATAAACTGAAAGACCATTAAAAAATGGGAAGAACTGTGCTTCCCTGGTGGCGCAGTGGTTGGGAGTCCGCCTGCCGATGCAGGGGACACGGGTTCGTGCCCCGGTCCGGGAAGATCCCACATGCCGCGGAGCGGCTGGGCCCGTGAGCCATGGCCGCTGAGCCTGCGCGTCCGGAGCCTGTGCTCCGCAACGGGAGAGGCCACAACAGTGAGAGGCCCGCGTAACGCAAAAAACAAAAACAAAAACAAACAAACAAAAAAACCGGGAAGAACTGTGTTGCTGAACATAACCCATCGATTTACACAGCCTTAGACCTCTGACTTCAGATCTAAAGGGTGAAATACAGGTGGGGTCATAATTGCTGTTATACTGTATTTGATTAGACTTCGGAGTTTGTTTTTTTTTTTTTTTTTTTGAAAGGCAATTTCAAGTGTCTTAAGCACATATTTTATTAAAGATTTCTATTAGAAATGCAATCTGGGGTTCCACTGAATAGACTCTTTTCGAGACTTGGTGACGGCCTCTGGCTTCAGGCTGTGTTCTGTCTGCATTGTGTGAAAAGAAGACCAATGTGGGTTTGGAAACACACCCATTAGATAAGGAAAAACACCTTTGAATGAAAGGGGAGAGAAATGTGTCTCATTCTGGACAGACCCTAAACTTTTCACTCTTTGGTGGGGAAGAAAGAAGGCAGCCTCAGAGGAGTCTATTGGCAGCAACAGCAAGAGCCAAGAAATGAAACGGAGGTGCACTTCTAAGGGTATCAGATGGTTTTCAAAGGCCTTTTCCCCTGAAAATCAGTCTCTTTTATAGTTCCTGACACTGTGGTTTGAAAACGTAACTTGCTTAGTTTTCTGTAAAGATAATGGCTTTCTGTTTTGAAAACCTATCTGCTCACACACTGTGAAAAGAAAAAGACATGAGCTTAAATTCAGCAGTTGGTTACGATTTCAATTGTAACACAAATCTGTATCATTTAAAAGTATATTAACACATTTGTAATTCTTGTCAGACTAGATTGTACTTAAATATGTATGTGCATCTCTCAGAATGATTTTATAAGTCATGTTATATGTAATATAGTTTTAAACTAAAGTGATGTTTACATCTACAAAGGCTATTAGAACATAAATATTTCTGTTACTTAAAATTTTTCTCAGTCTCAAAAAATTCCAAGGATTTTTCATTTTTACCCTTTCCATAGCCTTCTTCGCATATGTCCTTATTCATCTTTATTATACCCTGTGCCTAACCTAGTATCTGTTACATAACAGGTGTTTAATAAATATGCATGGAGTGAATGAAGGCCCTGAAAGTCCATTTAGAATTTTTGTGTCCCTCGTCCTTTGCAGTATGCTCCTTAAGTAGCCTGGCTTTTTATCTTTCCAAAGTAATAAACATTTAAGAGTTGAGTCAGATACCAAAAGCCTGATCCAGAATAGTCTGGAAGATAATGGAGTTCAATTACATGCAGTTTTGTGGCGTCTGGGTAATAACCAAGGAGAAGGCATCCGTCTTATACCTACTTACTCCCAGAAAAATAATAATAGAGATGTAAGTTCAGCTGGCAGAGATCTCACCCCTAGGGAATGTCAGAGCCAGAAAAAAAACATAAGGGAAGCTCAGTTACCTTAGTCTAAAGGTCAACCCACTCAACTGATCAGCAAATATTTATTGAGCACCTACTGTGCCCAGGTGGTTGTGGAAGGTGCAAAGGATGCAAAGCCCTTCCTTGATACGTGCACAGTCGCCCTGTAAGGTGGATTTGGGCATGGCCTACCTCCACAGAGCAGCCCTCTGTGTCTCACGCAGGAGAAGTTGTCACACTGGCAGTAAGGGCCGTAAATGTCTCCATAGGGGGACAAGTGGCAGATGCACTGCCCGCAGTAACAATCGCCTCTTCCGCTGCACGCGGGGAGTTCTGGGGCCTCCTTGCAGGAGTCAGTGCTCAGCGTGTCATCCCCACACTCGCAGTGAGGACCCATGTGGCCAGGGTGGCAGGCACACACTCCACACTGGAAGGAGCCGTTCCCGTTGCTGCATCTGGAGCTGTTCACCTCCACTTCCTTCTGACAGTCACAGCTGCATTCTGGACTGACAAGGATCTCCAGGGCATCCCCCAGCCCCACAGGCTTTATGATAATGTGCCTGCTTCTTCTCTCACAGTTTGGTATACTCACAGTCACGTTGAACGAAGCCTGGAAAAAAAGAAAATACTAATTATCTTCTTCTAGCCACCAATATGCATGGGAAGAAACAAAGCTGCTGCCTGGGGATCAGCTTGGCGAAAGCATTTATTAGGAAATCTTTGAAAATCGCTTTTGAAATTCTTGAAAAGTCTAGCTTCAGTGCACTAAGGTAACTTCTGCCAGATCATCTAGATGTTTTTTCAGATGACCCATGGGTCGTCTACTTACTGTGTCTCCCACCTTCATGTGAGAGCATTTCTTTTGGTGTGGAAAGGGGGTCCCGGTATTACAGACAGCTGTGAATGACAGGTTGAGTCCTTCTGTGTCTCCTAACACCTCCAGCTCCACCTCAGACCGGAGTTCCTTTAGATAAGACAGAAAGAGTTGAACGAAGCCACAGCCAAAAACTAGAGCCAGAAGAGAAGAATCTGTGACTCATGTTCATTAAACAACGAATAAATAAAATTAAAGTGGGTCTAAAAGAAATTCAGCATATCACCAATCAAGCAAGAAAGCAAGCAATACACACACACACACACACACACATTATATTTTATCGAATCTAAGATGCCATCAATTATAAGATACACCATTATTTTATGACAATTAAACTATGACAAAATACCTCGAGGGCATTTGGCACCACATATGAATCAAACCTGCCCGTCTATCTTTGCTTTAAAAATTACTTTATCCATTTTGAGGGTTTGACAAATTTCTCCAGTCCTGAATTGCATTGCTTGGCATATAAAAGGCAAATCTTTTGCTTGTATCTCAGTAACAAAATATAGCAATAGCTTTCTTTACTCGTATCCTAAGTATCATCATTTTTACGTCCCATAAAGCAGCTGGTTGTTACTTTATAAGGAATACAGATCATTCCTCCAACAATGAATATTTGCTTTGCTGATATCAGTATTTGCTTCCCTCTTATTCTGTTTTGGTACATTTCTGCACAAACAATAACTTTTCAGTATCGAGTCATAGTGCAAACCTGGAAGATATTTAAAAATAGCAATTGTACTCGACACAGTACCAACAGTATACTTAACGAATGGAAGTGACAATAACACATACAGCTACTGCCAAGTTTATACGTGTGCAGACCATGAAAACTACGTTGTGACTTCCATTCTATTGAAAGCATTGGTAAGACATAACTAACTATAAAATGTATCCCAATTTTAGAGATGTTAAAATGTGAGAGAAACTGTGCCTTGAAATCAGTGCTGGAATTTATAGAGTCCCTATTGTACATTTAGTACAGAGTCAGGTCTGGGGGAATGGGTATAAGATAGGATTTCTGCCCTCAAGATGATCATCTTGCTGAAAAAAGTAAGGTGGAGCCAAGTGAAGCAGTTAACATACAACGACAGTCAATGTACCATTAAATTAGAAAAAAAAAATTGTGTAATACATAAGGGTTTGGGAGAGCTCAGGAAAGAGGGCGGTCAGTGAAGGCTGAAGTATTAGAAGACTGGTCCTTAATGGCTGTGCTGGATTTAGATGTGTGGAGGGGATGACAATGGTATTTCAGGCGAGGGGACCAAAAGAGAGAAAGCTCAGTGCCAGGAGTGGTACAGAATGGAGAAAAGAGGGGCTCAACCCAAGCCTGCACCCTTACTGTCCAGGGAGACACCAGACCACAAAGAACCCTGAGGTTTGGAGAGATGAGTTAACACCTGTGGGAAATATTCCATGAAGCTTTTAGGCAGGGGCCTGATTTACTGAAAAGGCAGCTGCAGGGAGGTTGTCTGGAAGGCACGTGCAGGACAGGCTAGAGGAGGGGACAGGAAGATTTAAGTCAAGGAGGCTGGCATGTTGCTGCATTCGCCACGCCTGAGGCGTGAGGAGCAGGGATGCAGTGGCTGGGATATGCGATGACAGGGGTGGAAGAGGGGAAGACTAGATACAGGGCGTGTGGGTGATGGCAGAGGGGTACGTAAAGGCAACGTTTCCCAGGGGGAAGAATGTCAAGGAAGGGGAAGGGAGAGCTGTTTTTGGGGGGAAAGCTAGTGTTATTATTCAGACCTTCTTTATTCCTCTTTCTTTTATAGAAGAGAAGTCTGTATTTGGGGGACTTCAAAACCAAATTAATTTCAAATAATTTCAAATTAATTTCAAAACCAAATTATTTTTAAAAAACAGAATAAAAACAAATTGTAAAATACTATGAATTAAGTTATACTTCATCTAAAAGGATTTGAGTCCCTATACCCATTTCACTGATAGAATTTTAAAAGCATATTCTGCTTCAAACTTTCCTGAAATATAATTTTTGCCAGCTGCATGGTACGATGACCCTGCTTTCCTCCTAATTCTAAGTTGCTGACCGTAAATTCTAAGTCTCTCCTCTTCCCTGCTTTGTTACTTGCCCCACGTGGTCACTCCTTCCGTAGATGGGCACAGGCTGACTTTTCAGAACGTAGCCTTTGTCAGAGATTAAAGTGTCATTTCGCAGTCCTAAAGATTATTCCCATCATGTCTTAAGATTTCAGTTTCTGCCAACTTAGCATTAAAATATACCCTTTAAATCTGTTTTATCTCAACTAGTTACATTACCAGTTTATTCATTCAGAAAATATTTATTGAGTGTCCACTATGTACCAGACAGTGTTCTAGGTGCTTGGGAAACAAAAACGTCTAAAATAGCTTACCCCTTGATTGAGTTTATACTCCTGTGTGGGAAGACAGAAAGGAAACCACACAATAAATAAGAAAATTATGTAGTACGAGGAAGGTGATAAATGCTATGGAAAAAAGTTAGGTGGGATAATGAAGATTAAGAGAGTGTGGGCAGGGGGTATAGGCTACAATTTTTAAAAGGTGATCAGGGTGGGATTCATTAAGAGGGTCACATTTCAAGAAAGTGAGAGGAAATTAGCCACGCAGATATATGTGAACAGAGTGTTTCAGGAAGAGGGTGCAGCCAATGCAAAGGCCCTAAGGCAGGACCATGTCTGGCTTGCTCTGGGAGCAGAAGGGCGAGGAGGGCAGGTTTGCTGCACTGGAGCAAAATTAGAGGAGAGTAGCGGGAGGTGAAGTCAGAGGTGATGGGGTGCAGGGGAGGAGACCTGATAGGGTCCTTGTAGGCTGTTATAAAGAATTCGGCTTTTACTCTACGTAAAATGAGAAAGCAATTAGGGTCACCAACAAAAGAGTAATAGGAGTTGACTTAACATGTTTAATGAAACTTCTGGCTGTTTTGTTGAAAACAGAATGTAGGAAACCAAAGGTGGAAACGGGAAATATCATTTAGGAGGCTTTTGCAATAATTCAGGTGAATGAGGATGGTGGCTCCAGGATAGTGGACGCAGCAATTGGATCAAACTCTAAATAAATTTGAGGGTAGAGCCAACAAGATTTCCTGATGGATTAAATGTACAGTGTGAAAGAAAGAGGGGGAGTCAAGGATCGTTTGAAGCTTTTTGGTCCTAGCAACATGAAGGATGGAATTACCATGAGTTGAGAAGGAGAAAACTATGGCAAAGTATGTTTGGGAGAGTCCAGGTTACTCTGCTGATTTGCCAACTTACATATCAACTGACTCCTAGATCTCTCCATTTGGATGTTTACTAGAGAAATATAGCATGGTTGCTGGGCAGCATCGAGGGCCAGCTTGAAGTCCGTGATCATGAATTTAAAGTGAGATCCGGTAGCATGATTGTATGTTTTTCCCATTCCCATTCAGCGGTGCAGAGTGGACAGTTGGATTTTACCAGGACCACTATTGGCCAACCACCTCAAAGGAGTGCAGGGGAGTTGAGAGTGTGTCTAAGGAGTGCCACAATGTTTGAATTTAAGCTGAGGGGCCAGGTGAGAGAGGACATCAAGGGGATGAGGAACTGTACACAGAGGACAGGGTCAATTAATTGGAGATCCTGATGGGTTGGAAGAAATTTTAGGGGAACTAGCAAGAGTGAGGTGAAAAGACTGGAAATGGTGAGCAGCGAATGGATTGCATGTAACTGAGACTATCAGCAATGATAAGGTTTAAGGTATGACAAGAGTGTGAAGGTATGAGGAGGTAATTAAGAGGGAAGGGAACAAGATCATTTCAGAAGCAGAGTTCAAGAAACTGAGAGTCCAGGGTATGGGAAGGATCATATATATGTATACGTATGGGCTGAAATCATTAAGAAATAAGACAGGAGTGGTGTTGGAGACAGTGGCACTGTGAACTCAATGAGAAATGAGGGATATGACCTGAAAGTTTGTAGATGACAGCAATTAGGAGTAGTGAGTGACATAATCTAATGTAGGAAATCTCAGCAATGATCTAATTGGGATAGCATATTGCAAATTTCACCAGGAATATTTTAATGTGAATTTCCCAAAGAAAGGACATAAATGTTTGTTTGTATATTTCATCTTTTCACTCATTCATTTATTGAGCATATACTATGAACCAGGCAAAACAAAACAAGTCACTTCCCTTCTGGAACTTAAGTGCCAACAGAGGACCTTACCCTTGGGAATATGGATATTTCAGCAGCTTTTATTATGTGGTTAGGGAAGGAAGGAATGTAGTGAATCATGGCCAGGTGAATACACATCTGGTAGTTAAGGCTTTTTAAATGTCAGTACAGCACTGTAAAATACTGAGCTGAGGTTTGTCATCACTAATCATAAACACAAATTGTTTGCCTCTGCCCCACTACAAGTCAGAAGCATTTTATGTTTTCTCTCAGTATAGTCTCTTTCCTTCTCTCTCTTTTTTATAGGTTGGAAAGAAATCTAGTCTATGGATCCCCATATTTTAAGGTCCTTTTAGGATACATTTAAAGAATAACACAACAGAAAAATAATTTGAACCAGTGCCGAGATCTGTTGCATACCTCACAGTGACTCATAGAGTTTCAATCATAACTCCAGAGCAAGATGGTCTGATATAAGAATTACAGACACTTCATATTTTTGAGACAGTAAAATAAAGACACAAGATTCACTTCAAATGTTTGATGTCTTGATTTCAACTACTCTGTAAATTATGTGAGTGATTGGGGATGTAAAGTGAGACATAAACTCTGACAGAGCAAGCAGGGGCACAGACAGGGCTGGTCAGACAGGAGGGGAAATATTTTTGACAATTCACTGTTTTCTACTTTGCTTAACTCCTTTGAAAATATGAGTGGCCAGCACTTTTGAGAGTCCTGAGTTAAAGAAAATTGAGTGTGTTCTAATTCAGTGAAGAATTGCCATGTGATTTTACTTGATTCTGCACATTAAAACTTTACTGCATAAGTGGGAGGAAGGTTTTTATAGTATTTTGTTGACAATCTTTCCTGTCTGGAAGAATTTCAAGCGTGAACTAGCATGGTGATTAAATTTTTATGTGAGCTAAGAAAACTGAAGTTTCTGAGCGTATGAATTTTAAAAAAACCTCTCATCCTATAACTTTAATGGACCATCTGTATTTTCTTCTTTGAGAAAATGTATTCGAGAAAAAATAACTTGCTTTTCCCTATTAAGGTGAGTTTCAAAATTGGTGGGGTGATGTCAAAAACACCGTTTTTTTTTTTTTCTCAAAATACGTGACTCTTCCTTCCCTTAAAATTCTCCCAAGACATCTGTGAGAGGAATCTGGACACACCTATTTTTAAAAAACTTTCCAGATGATTCTGAAATGTCAAGAAATACTGGTTCAGTATATGCTAAGTATTGGCATAGAGTGCATATGGGTCATTTATTTGTCATTTTAAAGGATCAAAATTAGAATTTTATTCATTTGCTATTATGTAACTCTGTTTAGAGCAAATATTAGAGATTTACTGCTTTATAAAAGTTTATTTTTTTCATACCTGTCCTAATTTAGAGCTTCATCTTTGTGTGTATGTGTGTGTGTTTGTGTTTCTGTGTAAGTAAAGGCAAAAAGGGGGGATGATAATGATATTTAGGAACCAAAATAAAAAAGAGTTGGCAACTGGTCATCCACTGTTGATTGAGTTATAAAACGGTGACATAGAGAGAAAACATAGCAACCCTGTAGGTATGGATCTTATTTTAAGGGAAGAATTCTGTCCTCAGGCACTAATTTACAAAGACAAGGCAAAAGAAAAAAAATGTATTTATGTACATATCTGACATAAAACCAGTGGAAAATTTCTTTGGTTCTCAAAAGCAGAAAATCTACAAAGTGGTTCCTGGTGTGCTTTGGTGTTTTTTCCCTTGAGTTATGATTGAGTCTCATTAAGCCTGTGGAGTTAGTTCTCATAGCTCCGTTACTCGTTGGCAATTTAAACTTAAATTTTTTCAGGCAGAGAAGAGGGAAGCTTAATTGTACGACTCATGAAGCCTTTTCAGTAGAATTAAAATTTTGCAAGTGACAGTGCTGTTGTTGGTTATTACTATAAAAACAACCCTTATGATCAGGTTTATGATTTTTCTACATTCTGCCCCACCTTCCGGAAAGAATATCTGCAAGTAAGGTGAACAAAATGTATATTTTGGATATAATTTTTTTTTTTTTTTTTTTTGCGTTACGCGGGCCTCTCACTGTTGTGGCCTCTCCCGTTGCGGAGCACAGGCTCCGGACGCTCAGGCTCAGCGGCCATGGCTCACGGGCCCAGCCGCTCCGCGGCATGTGGGATCTTCCCGGACCGGGGCACGAACCCGCGTCCCCTGCATCGGCAGGCGGACTCTCAACCACTGCGCCACCAGGGAAGCCCTGGATATAATTTTTTATATCCATTAATGCAGAGAGATTTTCTTTGGATAAGCACTGTCTCTACCAACAAAGGAGAGCGCATTTAACAGCCTAAAGCATATCTTAGTTTTTAAACACCAAAGAAATGCATAAAGAAAACCCAACAGTAAAATATCATACTTCATAAGCCGAGATGATCAGCTGGAGAATGTTTCCAGAGTCCTTCTGAAGTACCCCTACTGTAGCTCCAGGAATGAGTTTTGCATAATTCTGTAAACAAAAAAGAATAAGTCAATCTTTGCTCACTGTAATTGAGAAGCATTAAGTGTGGGTTCAACCTGCTGGTTGAGATCACCTCTCTTTAACTGGCCGGGAGAAACAGGCTCCAGATAATAAACGGGTGTTTCTCCTGAAACTGTAGCCCTGTCTGGTGCTGCTTCCTGTGCTCAAGTGGAAAAATGAAAAGGCCAGAGCTGCTGCTGGGGAAATCCAGCACCTGTGGTGGCCTTAGTCTAGGGCTGTGATTTACATCACAATGGGAGTCAAGTCTCAAATAGAAATAACACTTACATAACATCTTCCATTCGTGGAGTACTTTTGTCTAAAAAGTTCTGAGCATACTACCAGGAACTGTCTTTTCTTTCTTTGTAGCATTGCAGAAACTAAGGCTTGGGTCACGTGGGTCCCTCACTGCTCTCAGGTCACCCTGCAGGTCATTCAGTCCAGAGGTCTTAATTGTCAATCATTGTCAATCGCTTGGTGGAGCAAAGGAGTGAATAGTTTGGATGCTTGCTGTTAACTCCCCCTTTCCTAGCAGTAATGAGTACACTTTTAAGGATGTCAGCATGATACTGGGGTTGGTTGGGATCGCTCCCCACACAACATGACCCTGTGAATCAGCACCTACCTTTAAACTATCTGCATTCTCCACCTACGTTGCTTCCCCTGAGATGTCGTTCCTACCAGAGAACTCACAATATTAGCTCATCCCTTCAGGTACCAAACATGGCCAAGGACGGAAGCATTTCAAAGAAGGCAACTTTCTAGACAGCTGAAAATTACCCCTTCCTTAAGTTTTATGTTCTAAAACTTTCTTTTCAAACAGAAAGTTTTCGAAAATGTACAGGACACATTCTTGTCTTCATAAATAAAGACATTCAAGCATACCTTGACTTTTTTCTTGAAGAAATAGCCTACATATCAATATTAACTATAACTCTATAATCGTCAAAGGCTTCTATCCATAGAATTTGCAGATAGATCACATCCTTACCAAGTGGACCCCAACTGCTATGCTTTTGTTTCGTTTATTTGTTTTTAGTTTCTGTCTTCTCCTTGTTAAGCTGTAAGGTATCACTCGCCTACCAATTCACTCATTTATTCATTTACTGTTGCATTCACCAACAACAATTAAGGAGGCTTAATATGCTGTGCTACATCAAGAAGAAACAATCACTCATTTTGTCAGCTGTTCTCTTCTAAAGTTTCCATGTATTGTGAAATCCGATGACTGAATTTATTATAATTGTAGGTAAAAAAAAGAAAAATAAGCTTTGAGTGAAGAATTTAGGGCATCTCCTAAAGTTCAAGCATAATGATATCCTATCTTATTCCAAAGAAGATTTAAGTAGTTTAGAAAATGCACAAAACTAAATTAGAATGAATAATCATGACAGTAAGTAAATAAATCAGGATGAGGGGAACCCAATGGAGGAACAAATGAAGCCAGGGTGATGTGGGAACACCAACATGTTATGGGAGGTCCCGGGCACTTGCAAGAGGTGGGCACCCGGCTCAAGTCCAAACCTTGTACTCCTCATTTATGGAAAAATGGGCTTTGGTTTTAATTTGTGGGTTTTGCAATGTTCTACTTATTTCACCATTCATAATTGTGTTTAAGTTTGAAGTTGATGGAAAGCTGAACTGTTAAAAAAGTGTCAGTCCTCCGACTGCCTTGACACTGTGTTTTATTATTGAAGGGGCTGTGGATAATAATCCAGGTAACATCCCTCTCGTTACTTTGGGTCCCTCCATCACTGCCTATTGAGGTGGGTCCCCAAGTCAGATAGAACTTGTCAAATACGAGGAAGGCACCGATTCATCAACTCACCTTTTCAAATAAACACATGTCATAAGGGCCACGAAGCATGAGACCTGTGGTTAACAGCAAATACCTAAATGGGAACTTGAATTTCACTCAAGTGGAGCTGGAATGTGTATAAATTTGACTGGTTCCAGAAGAGAAGGCGGAGGGAAACTTTAGAGTTTGGCAAAGAAAGGTTTAGAGCCTTTTGAAAGAGAATTTCAAGGCCCTTAGCTTTGCATGAAACTGCCATCCTTGAAAAATGTCCCGGTATCCCCAAGGCCAAGACATAATGGGTATTTTCCAGACGCAATAGTTCAAGGGGCCTCCAGATTCTGGGTTAATTCTTGGTTAACAAAGCCAAATCCATCTACTTCCTAAAGCATAATTATAATCCTGCATGTGGTGTGACATTTGGCTTTTGGCTACTAGGACAAGTGGTTTAACACTAATCACATTTGCTGATTGTCACCAGAGTGAGGGTATAAAGGAGTTGGCATCTAGGAGCAGTACCCAGGGATGACACTGATCATTGTGGAGAGGAAGACTATTAATTCATTTCTGGATGCTGATTCCCCCCCAAAAGCATTGCAAATAACTAACTAAGAACATGGACAACTTGGCTTCTTGATCTAACACTGTAAAAAAAATTACACTTTAAATCTTGTAGTATTATGATTACTGTAAATATCATGTGTCAGATTCATTTCTGTCACTAAAGCCCTAAAGTGTTATTATAAATTGTCCTGATTAAACATGTTTAATGTTAGAAAAAGGATGATTTTGCATGCCTGGATGTGATAAATTATAGCAGTGTGACCGGAGAAGAGAACTCTTGGGTATTAGAAATGATGAACTCTGAAAACGCGACGTGGCATGAGCTGATTAGAAATGCAAACTGCTACGCTTGGACTTGAATTTCTTGGGCTTACGTTCCCTGTTATCTGTCCATGGATTATCTTAATTATGGATTTTCTCCCTTTCCTCCCCACCATGCCACCCAGGAGTTCCTGAGGTTGCTTTTCTCGCTCGTGTCTGCAAGGTTGGCTTTTTCTGCTCACCTTCGTTTCCTTAACTTCCTTCATCGAGCCCTATTTTTTCGTTCACATTGCCCCAACCTCAAAGAAGATTTTGTATTTGTCCAACAGTCTGCATTTGCTCCCTAGAAATCTCCTGTTTGTCAAGGCTAGAGGATCAGAAGTGGACAGGCCATGATTTAGCGGGCAGGCATCGAAGGCTTCAGAGGATAGTGCCTGGATTCACACCTGCACACTTCAGGTTCCTCTCAGAGAGCATCTCTAAGTTCAGGGCCTCTGGGCGTCTGGCTGCCAGAAATCAGGGGTGCACTCCTGCTGGGCTGAGGGCAGAGGAGCTGCAGCCCCACATACCTGCAGCCCCAGGTAGCCGTGGACCGGCTGTTGGTTTGTTGTCTCTTTAAAGAGCCTCAGGTTGAGGACCTTGGCAGCCTCTCAGTTGCTCTTGGTGCTATATTGCTGTTCTCCCCATGGAAGAGACAGATCCTGACGGGGCCTTCATTTCTGCTTTGACTGCACTTCCTGTTGGGAAGTGTGACACTCTCACCTTCAGGTTCAGAGTCTCGCTCTGTTCTGGGATACAGCTTATTATTGGCTGTATCCTTGCTGGGCATTGTGATTGGGTTTTTGCCTTGGATGGTGACTCGAACGTGCCCTCATGTCCTCCTCTGGTGACATTTCTCCTGTAGCATCATGGGTTCCTCACCACCTCAGACCTGTCAGCCACCATTTTACACAGACCACAATACTCATGTGCCTCGTCAGAGGTGGGGGATGTCAGAAGTTAACTGGCCGTATATCTGCTAGTAGCATTTTTTTTTTTTTTTCGGTACACGGGCCTCTCACTGTTGTGGCCTCTCCCGTTGTGGAGCACAGGCTCCGGACGCGCAGGCTCAGCGGCCATGGCTCACGGGCCCAGCCGCTCCGCGGCATGTGGGATCTTCCCGGACCGGGGCACGAACCCGTGTCCCCTGCATCGGCAGGCGGACTCTCAACTACTGCGCCACCAGGGAAGCCCTGCTAGTAGCATTTTAATAAAGAATTTGTAAAACCAAATATTTAGAGCAACCTGCTGCTTCTCTTTAGGCTTTGTGCTTGCTTAACTCTTTCTGTGGAGCCTCACTGATGTGGAGGGATTTTATGCTCAGCGCCGTTTATTTTCAACATTATATGATTAACCAACGCCACTGTTCTTGTTCTTTAACTATACTTACTAAATGTGTTTTTGCTAAAATATATTTATTAAAAGGTTGGCTTGTATAGATTAAGAACCTATGATCTTATGTAAGCTTCTCAAAAATATTTTCTCTAGTCTTTCACAGTATTTTTTTGGTCATCATCTTGTGATGACCCACTTTAGTTAGTGGCTCCTGTTTCTGCATTCTCTCTCGCTCTCAACTTTAGTAGCAGTATAACACACATACACAATGTACAAGGAATAAGTATACAGTTCAATGAATATTTAAAAAGTAAACAAGCAAGTGCAACCACCACCAAGATCAAGAAATAAAACACAATCAGCCCCTAGAATCCTCCCTTGTTCTGCTTACTAGTCATTACTGTTCCTGTAAAAGCCTACCCACTATTTTAACTTTTATCACTGTAGAAGTTGGGGGAGATATCTTCGTTGCCTTAGGGAAAACAAAAATGTCTTAAGTAGGACACCAAAGCATGACCTATAAAGGAAAAGACTGATAAATAAAATTAAGAATTTCTGCTCTTAAAAGATGCCTTTAAGAGACTGAGAAGAAGCCATTGAATGGGAGAAAATATCTGTAACACATGTATCTGGATCAGCACCAGAATGTTCTAACAACTCCTACACACCAGCAAGGAAAAGACATCTCTTGATAAAAAATGGATATGTCAGAGGCGAAAGAGTATGTGAAAAGTGTTCAACATCATTAATCATTAGAGAAATATACACTGAAACCACAGTGAGATGCCAGGGTGCACACACTACAATGGCTACAATTGAAAAAAACTGATGATGCCCTTACACACTTCCTGCTGGAGTCTAAATTGGTACAACCACTTTGGAAAACTAGTAGTAGCTACTGTAGCTGAACTTGACCTAGCAGTTCCACTCTTAGGTGTATCCGCACAACAGAAATGAACCCACAGTGTGTGGCTGTTCTGAGATGAGCAAACGTGCAGAGAGGCATTCATTCTTGTTGCCGTCAAGAAGATGCTTCTCAGTAATGAAGATGTCACCTAAATCGGAGAAAGTGCCAGTAATCCTGAAACAGTCTCAGATCTTTCAGGTGTTTGGCCATAAGAAGTAATCAGTTCCTACCAGGATGCCTTCTACCTGGGGGTGGACCCAAGGGAGGTGTATACTGAGCAAACTTCTTGGCATTCACAGCACAGCCTGCCTCTTTCTTAATCTCACTCCTTCCACAGGAGCTGGTCCCAGGACCCAGTCCTCTTGAGCTGCAGTTACGAATTCAGGGAACCTTGTAACAGGGTGGAGAGGTCCTCATAAGCTTCCTGACATCTACAAGCACCTCTTGCTTTTCGACACCCGCATCCTCAGAAACCCAAGGCTCCTGGAGCATCTGTTGTGTGGGGACTCTGGGGCAGCACCAGGGAAGTAGCAGAAAGGCTGAGGAGGGGATCACATTGCTCTTTGTCTCCTCCATTCTACGTCCACTCACTGGTCTGGTATGATGAGCCCATCCTGCAGATGGGGCTAAAGGCACCAGAGCTCGCCTGATCGGCTGAACTACCATGATCTGGGAGAGAATAACTGGCACTGACATTCCTACCTGACAGTGTCATCTCTTTCATTCTCCACTGAAGCTCTATTTACTGTACTTAGGTACCATTATTATCCATAATAATATCCATTATTATACCAAGATACTGAGGCCAAGAGAGTTTAGGTAACTTGCCTGAAGTCATCCAGCCTGGAAGTAGTAGAGCTAGACCCACCTGCCATGCTCTGTCCTGGACTTAGATCTCTTAACCAGGCCACTGACAGTAGGTGTCTGGAAATCGCTCTTCTTGTCTGGTGATATCATTGGTGAGTCAGAGAGAGGTTAATGAGTAAACCTAAGTTAACTGAATGTATTCGCTTCCTGGGGTTGCTGTAACTAAGTACCACAAACTGGGTGGCATCCAACAACAGAAATTAATTGTTTCACAGTTCTAGAGGCCAGAAGTCTGAGCGCAAGTTGCCTCAAGCTCCCTCTGAAAGCAGTAAGGGAGAGTCTCTCTCTGCCACTTGCTCACTTCTGGTGGTTGCTGGTAATCCATGGCTGTCCTTGGCTTGTAGATCGTCCTCCAGTCTCTGCCTCCATAGTCACATGGTGCCCCCTTCTGTGTCTCTGTCTCTGTGTCTCTTCTAAGAACACCAGTCATAATGGATTAAGGGTCTACCCCGCTCAGGTATAACCTCATCTTAACTAATTACATCTGCAAGGCCCTATTGCCAAACAAGGTCACGTCCTGAGGTTCTAGGTGTTAGGACTTTAACGTATCTTTGGGGTGGGGCGGGGTGGGGCACAGGCACAATTCAACCCATAAGATTCTGCTAGGGCTCTTTTGATTTCTTTAACCTTTAAAGATATATATTTTTTGATTTATTTATTCTACTTATTTTTGGCTGCGTTGGGTCTTTGTTGCTGCACGCAGGCTTTTCTCTAGTTGCGGTGAGCGGGGGCTACTCTTCGTTGCTGTGCGTAGATTTCTCATTGTGGTGGCTTCTCTTGTTACGGAGCACAGGCTCTAGGTGCACGGGCTTCAGCAGCTGTGGAGCGCAGGCTCAGTAGTTGTGGTGCATGGGCTTAGTTGCTCCGCGGCATGTGGGATCTTCCCGGACCAGGGCTTGAACCGGTGTCCCCTGCATTGGCAGGCAGATTCTTAACCACTGTGCCACCAGGGAAGTCCCTAACCTTTAAAGATTTTAAGGCTTCGTTTTACCTGGAAAAGTGAGTACCTTGCCTGGTCACAGGGCTAATAAAGTCTTGACTTTAAAGCAAGCGCTCACTTGGCTCTCCCTGCTCACTGTGCAAATGCCAACAGCCATGGGCGGGGAGTCTCATTGGGAAGTTAAGGTAATAATGCCTGGTATTTATATATATAGGGGTTTAGAGATTATAGAACACTTTCCTACTCAAAGCAAAAAGAAAGGAAGAAAAAGCGTTGTGTCCGTAATCACTTTCACATTGAAAGGCTACATCTTGAAAGAAATGTAAGAAGTCGTGAAACCATAGAGGCAAAAACATTTTTTTCCTGGGGCACTGTACTGTACTTTTTATCTGGTCAAAGTAAAACAGCTCTTTGCAGGTGAAAGCCCGCTTTTGTCAGGAAGTGTGCTTCTTCCAGAGCTGGGGGCCGGCTGGATTGGCTGAAATAAGTCCTTCTGAAGGTAATCAGTAGGCTTTCTTCCCGTGAGGTCTTTCATTCTTGTGAGGTTTTATCCTCCTGTTCATTATCGGTAAACGCAGGGCTCCCGGTATTATGCAAAAGTTTACCCCCAGGCTCGACTGTGTTACTAGGACTCCCAAGATTCCAAAAAGAATATGTAATTGTTTCTGGCACTAGGTAGCATGAATGTCTGTCTCTGGGTTGCCTGATATCGGCTTTGCCTTCAGGCTTTTAATTGTCCGCATTCCACAGTCAGACCGGCAGCGATGGGGGTGTGCTAATTAGATCAGGTGCTTGATCTTGAAGTCTGTACCAGCCATGACTAGGTAGTCGGCTTCGGAACTTTTGAGCACTCCCTGTCTTTCTCCCAGTCTGCCCTGGAATGTAATTATCTTGTCAGCCGAGAAGCTGCAGCGCACAGCTGAACGAGTGCTCGGCAGCAGTCGCAGTGCGATAAGGGAAGACAAATGGCCCACCGTGCGTGACTGTTCTGAGACAAACAAATGCACAGAGAGGCATTGGAGAATGGAGGCTGAGAGAACAAAGGGCCTACACTGAGTATTTGTTCCTGAAGACACTTCAGATCTTCTCCGGATGCACAGGCTCAGCGGCCATGGCTCACGGGCCCAGCCGCTCCGCGGCATGTGGGATCTTCCTGGACCGGGGCATGAACCCGTGTCCCCTGCATCGGCAGGCGGACTCTCAACCACTGCGCCACCAGGGAAGCCCGCCCCACCCCCCTCCACCTGTCCAGTTTAAAATCAGATGTTTTTAAAACTATTGAATTGTATGAGTTTTTTATATATTTCGGTTATTAACCATTTATTGGGTTGCAAATATTTTCTCCTATTCTTTGGTTGCCTTTTCATTTTGTTGATGGTTTCCCTTGCTGTGCAGAGGTTTTTTAGTTTGATGTAGTCCCACTTACTCATTTTAACTTTTGTTGCCTTTGCCTTTGGAGTCAGATCCAAACAATTACTGCCAAGACTGATGTCAAGAGGAGCTCACCATCTATGTTTTCTTCTAGGAGTTTTATAGTCTTAGGTTTTACATTTAAGTCTTTAATCCATTTTGAGTTAATTTTTGTGTATTGTGGAAAATAGTGGTCTAGTTTCATTCTTTCACATGTGGATGTCCAGTTTTCCCAGCACCGTTTATTGAAGAGATGGTCCTTTTCCCATTGTATATTCTTGCCTCCTTCATTATAGATTGATTGACCACACATGAGTGGGTTTATTTCTATCATATGATCCAGCAATTCCACTTCTGGGTATTTATCCAGAGGAAATGAAAACATTAATTTGAAAAGATACATGCACTCCATGTTCATTGCAGCATTATTACAATAGCCAAGATATGGAAGCATCCTAAGGACCCATCAATGGCTGAATGGATAAAGAAGATATTGTATACATATACAATGGAATATTACTCAGTGATGAAAACGAAAGGAATCTTGCCATTTGCTACAAGAATGGACCTTGAGGTCATTATGCTAAGTTAAATAAGTCAGACAGAGAAAGACAAATACCATATGATTTCACTTACACATGGAATCTAAAAACAAACAAACTAATCAAATCAGAACAAAATAAACAAAAAAGCCAAGTTCATAGATTCAGGGAACAGATTGGTGGTTGCCAGGGGTGGGGAGGTGAGGGTGGGGGCAGGAAGTGGGAGGAATATGAGTGAAGGAATCCAAAGGTATAAACTTTCAGTTATAAAATAAGTCATGGGATGTAATGTACATCATGGTAACTATAGTTAAAATACTGTATTGCATATTTGAAAGTTGCTAAGATAGTAAATCTTAAAAGTTCCCATCACAAGAAAAAGATTTTGTAACAGTATGATGACAGGCAGTAACTAGACTTATTATGGTGATCACTTTGGGCTGTGTATACAAATATTGAGTTGTTATGTTGTACAGCCAAAATGAACATAATGTTATATGTCAATTATACCTCAATAAAAAAAAAAGAAAAGAAAAAAATGCAAAATCTCAGGCCTCAGCCCAGACCTCCTAAATCAGAGTCTATATTTTAACAGACTCCTTGGGTGATTGGAGACACCAAGGGAGATTTTTAAAAATACTGATGCCTGGGCCTCAGCCGCCGAGATACTGATTTAATTGGATCAGGGTGTGACCTGGGCCTTGGGTTTTTTAGAAAGCTTCTTAGATGATTCTAATGAGAGCCAAAGTTTAAGAATGTCTGGTACAGAATGACCTGTCCACACCATTCTTGTTGTCAAGAGGATGCTTCCAGGAATAGCTCTGGCAATTTGGAAAATAAAGTTGTTATGTTTTTGAAACTATATACCTGTAATCCATATGGGGTCCTCAGTTTGTCATACACCTGTGACATCTATTTTCTACTCAACAACAAAAGTGGTGTTTTCGAATGCCTTCTACCCATGGAATAACACTATGCTTGCCTCCCTTGGCCTTCAAGACTGGGGGGTCTTGTTTTAGCCTACCTTGCCCACTCCATCCCCTTCTACCCCAGCTCACATCAGGCTGACAAACCTCTTTTCAGTTTGTCAAACACACTGAGCACTGAGTACTTTGCTACCTCAGGGCCTTTGCACACTACTTCTCCTCTTGACCGCTCTTAACCTTCAGGTTGCTGCTTTATTCATCACTTTTTAAAAAGGGTCTTCCCTGAAGATCCTATGGAAGTAAGGTCTCACACTCTCCTCTTCCATTTTTCCCCATTGCTGTACACTACTTTCCATTTTCTTAGTAATTCTTTCAAAGCTTTTAGTATGTGGCCCAAATATTGCATGAACATACTAAAACATAAAAAATTATTTGTTGTTTAGAAATTCAAATTTAATTGGACATCCTGTATTTTTATGTGCTAAATCTGGCAACCTTATAGAAGAAGTATGCCAACCCCTGAATTAGTGAATAAAATGTGCCCAAATTGTTCAAGCTCAATAAAATTTTCTGTTTCAAAAATTTTCTGATTACTTTTTGAAGATTCAAGACTGTAAGGGCAACAAGATACTGAACTATGTTGTAACTAACAGTGGCCCCATTGTAGCATAGTTTGAGCTCTTTCAGATAATGAGCCGTAAAGTTAAAACATATAATACTCTCAAATTTCTCTTATGTTTGGGAGCTGTCAGTTTAACTTGCCCCTTGTGCCTTGATGTCCTCTGTAATTGTGTGAAAGGCTGTGCCATGTGGAGAATGCATGGGTACAGTTAAACTCTGCATGCTGGTCCAAGAAGGGGTGAGCTTCCTTTAATCATAGCTATAATTTGGTACAGCCTCACAGATACAGAGTGGCCACCTGCAGCCATAGGAAAGGCTTCAGGGGATAGATGGGTAACTGAGTCCCCTCACACTGTGGACCCTCCTAGGAAGGGAAGTGTAGGTACACAGCTTTGAGCACTTTGCAGCATGGAGAAGAGCCTTTGAAGGAACTGAGTTTGTTCACAGATGTCAGAGTCCTCACCAGTAGGGCACTTTCAGGGATAAGAAAATGGGTACTAGAAATAATTTGTTGGTCCTATTAAAGATGTTGCATGAATGTATAAAAAAGTAACCAAGTATCATTGGAATATGTAAAAAAGTGACCTGGTAGGTAAAAGTGTAGTAATTGTGGATGTTCTGGGGCTGCTAGGGGTGGGCAGCAAGTTTGCTTTTATTTTAAAACACACACCCTCTAAGTCTGGCAACCACAGATTCAGAATTCTGTAGAATGACCCTGATTTCATCTAATGCTATTCTTATTAATAAAAGTGGTTGTTCGACATATAACTAAGTGCAACTTAATTTTTATGCCTTTTTAAGACTGTAAATATATAAACACATTCTAAAAATTTGAACATACTTAATACGTACAATCTGATACCAATTATGTTAAAACATGTAAATGCATGTAAAAACAAAAGAGAAGACATTCTAAAATGTCAAGAATGGTTAGCTGTGTCTGAGTAGTGAGTTTATGAGTGATCTTTATTTTCTTCATTGTGCTTTTCTGTATCCCCCTCTTTTTTTAAATAATGTATTAATTTTATCATCAGAAAAAGAGTTTTAATGTGTGGTTTTTCTTTTTTCTGTTTTGATTTTTGGGTTTTTTTTCCACACTCCCATGTTTTTGGTAGGAGAGTAACTAAGTGACACAACCACTTTGGAAAGCAACTTGGATACACCCAGGGGGGTTAAGGATGCCACTCCTCTGTGACCCAGGGGCTTCACTTCCAGACATGGATCCTCAACAGAGAACATGCCTGCAAGGATGTGCATGGCTACAACAATTGTAATGCTGCAGGATTCGAAATGATCTGAAGCCCTCAGGTACAAAGGAACATGCTACAGTAAATACAAGTAATGAAATATGTATAGCAGTGGAACAGAGTAAATAAGAGCTCTAAGTCTTTCCACAGATAAGCCTCAAAAACGTAACTTTGGGGGCTTCCCTGGTGGCGCAGTGGTTGAGAGTCCACCTGCCCATGCAGGGGACACGGGTTCGTGCCCCAGTCCGGGAAGATCCCACATGCCGCGGAGCGGCTGGGCCCGTGAGCCGTGGCCGCTGAGCCTGCGCGTCCAGAGCCTGTGCTCCACAACGGGAGAGGCCACAACAGTGAGAGGCCCGCATATTGAAAACAAAAAAACAAAAAAACACCCAGTTTTTATTTCACCCTTTCTTTCCTCTTTTTCCTCATCTTTTGAGCTTTGCTTTTCACCATAGCAAGGGAACTGAAAGGAGGCAGAGAAATTAGGGAGAGAGATAAAACAAAAATTGGACCCTTTTGCTATTCGTAGCCTGTTCTATTATTGTTTTGCTTTATAATGTTTACTGTTGGAAAAGACCAAAACAATTTTTTCCAGTGAAAATCCCTTTATCTCTGAGATCGGTTTTTACTGAATAAAAGGACTGGAGTGGATGACCTCCAGCTTTGGTAGTCAATGATTCTGGACCTGGAGGGGGCGCAAATCACCATAAATTCCAATGATTTATACACGGATAAAGTATAGCTAGCTGTAATATAGCTAATTTTAGGGCACGGTCTAAAAAATTGTTCTTTATCTATGAACCCCATCCTGTAATTATGGGGATTCCAAATTTATGCTCTTAATGAAAATAAAATCATGTAGGAATTAAAAAGAAAACTTCTGGATTATGAGAAACGTCCATGGAGTTAATAAATTGCTCTCAATTCAAGTGTAATGGAAAAGGATTTTGATTTCTCTTTATTTGCTGGTATCTGGGGATAAAGACCAAGGAGAGCCAGCTGCCTGCACTTTCCTCATTAATAAAAACACCTCTCAGAGAGGGAGATTTTGGAAAAAAATCTCGTGTCTTCAGATTATCAGGGCAAAGTGGTTGGAAGTATTTTCCAGACTAATTAATAAACAATAAACATGAAAAATCATCAGTAGATACCCCCTAGGTTACACAGAGTACTTTGCTTCTAAAGAACACAGGGACTCATAATCCAGAAAATAAACACACAGAAAAAAAGATACAGATTTATAGTCAGGGTCTTAATGAGATGCCTTCTTAGGGAAACCCAGGTAGAAATATAAAATGAGATTTCATCAGTACTAGGCCTAAATATTTCAAGATTTACATAATACCCAGAATGTCTAACATCATTAGAACCAGGGTGCTATTGACCATAGTCTTCATTCATTCATTCATTTATCAAACATCCATGAGCCAGGCCAGGGTTGGTGACTAGAGAGAAGAAGACACAGTGTAGGGCTTCCCTGGTGGCGCAGTGGTTGAGAGTCCGCCTGCCGATACAGGGGACACGGGTTCGTGCCCTGGTCCGGTAAGATCCCACATGCCGCAGAGCGGCTGGGCCCGTGAGCCATGGCCGCTGAGCCTGTGTGTCCGGAGCCTGTGCTCCGCAACGGGAGAGGCCGCAACAGGGAGAGGCCCGCGTACCGCAAAAAAAAAAAAAAAAAAAAAAAAAGAAGACACAGTGTCTGCCTCAAGAGCATTAGCAGACTTGTAGGCTAATGATTTACCTAAAGAACACATTTTAGAGGTTGTGTTCTAGAGACCCCAAGGCAGAGTTTTACCAAGGGGCCAGAGTTTTCACATCTGTCAATGTTTTTACTCTTTTCTATTCACCGTTTTTACTAGAAGGGGCAGCAAACTGATCGACAATCTCAAAACTACCTTCGATGCTGAGCGTATCACAGTACTGGCCCTTCACTGTATAGAGGTGGAAACTGAGGGCCAGAGAGAATCTGCAACTCTGACCATGAGAGTAATAGGGAAGGTTTGCTGAGGGCTTATTAGGTGGCAGCTGGGGTTAACTATTTTAACTCACTTTATCTTTTAATCTCCTTTTTAGCGCCCCCAAAAATCCAAAAGCAAGTTGCATGTGAGAGCCAGGATTTGAGCCCAGACAGTTTGAGTCAACAGCCCCAAACACTGAGTTGAGTCACAAATGAACTTGAGTTTCTGCAGTGAAAGAGAAGGCCCGTTCCTAACCACTAGGCCAGCAGAGAAGCAGCCTTTTCACAAAGTAACCGACTTTTGAAAGTCACTGAACAGGAAGAGCACAGAGTCCATGGGACCAGCAGAGCATTTCCTGCAAACGGCAGAGTGCTTCAAGGCCAGTAAACACTGGATTTTACTTACTGTTGCTATTAACTTAGACAAGTAGAGCAATCTGAATATGTGTGGACTTGAAAAGAGACACATCTGGATTCTGCCTTGTGTGATATTTAAGCCCTGAGCAGTAAGAATGGGTCCCACAGTTAGGGAGCTTATGCCATTGGCCAACCCACCAAAAATAGCTAGTCTCTAAGGTGACCCCTATCGAGGTTTCGGCCAAAGGGGGAATAGGGGACACATGGTCTGACACAGGCTGTAGGCCTCTTATGATGATACCATTCAAGCACATGGAAAAACAGAGTAACACAATGAACACCCACATACCTCCTGCCCAGCTTTCTCCAATCTTAACATTTTGCCACTATATTTGCTTCCAATATTTTACAGAAATAAAACATTTCAGATCCAGTTGACTGCTGTGTAACTGCCGCCTCCCTCTTTCCTTCCATAGAAGTAACCAGTATCCTGAACTTAGTGCTTATCATTCCCATGTTTATTATGTGAAGCATTAAAACATATGTCTACCCATAACTAATTACATAGTTTAGGCTCACAAGTTTAATTTCAGTCTGTATGTATTATTTCTATAGTTTGCTTTTTGACTCAATGTTATGTTTTAGGATTTTTTTTAATTATGGCAAAATATACACAACATAAAATTTACCATTTTATAGGTTAAGTATATAGTTCTGTGGCATTAAGTATATTCACATTGTGGTGCTCAAAGTTACGGGGTTTTTTTTGTTTGTTTGTTTGTTTTGCGGTACGCGGGCCTCTCACTGCTGTGGCCTCTCCCTCTGCGGAGCACAGGCTCCGGACGTGCAGGCAGTTGTATGTAATATACTACCTACTGCTCAGTCTATTATCTATCATTATCTTTTGAACCCTGTAATTGGACAAACAGGAAACTATCCATAATAATAAGTTTGTTCAAAATCATCTGTTTGCTGGAGTCTGGGGCACACACTGCAGTCATATTGAACAGGAGGCAAAACTGCTCACTGTAGCCTTTCCATTGTTTGTTCATCTCTGTTACCACAAAGTATGGCAACATACACACCTGGGCAGTCCAAGGCATCTTACCAAAATTATTTTTAAAAATAGGCATTTTTTCTTTCATTCCATGAACGGGAAACATAACTCTTTATTTGCTGCAAGATGGGCACCATTGAACCTGACCTAGCTCCTGTCCCAGGTGTGTGCACATAACTCTGTGCTTAACACAGAACTGGGGCAAGCAGTTTGCCTCCTGGAATTTCCATTAGATCCAACCACTTAGTTGCTTTATTTATCCTATCACTGGTTTTATTTTTCAGTGATTCTTTCGTTGTTATGCTGCCTCTATCACAGCTATCCAAACATCAGGTCACATGGGGCTCCTTCTAAGAGATTTAAATGGAAAGGCAACCCAAGCCATTACTGGTCTATTTTCAGCTTCCATTATCAATAAAACAAGAAACCAGCATTTTCATGCTGTGCAAAACCTTCAGGGAAGTGCAATGCTGCTGTCATTATCTTTAGACCAGGCTGCCGTCTACTCCCACTAATGCAGAGGAAATGATGAGTCCATCAGAATGAAAATAAAATAATGAAAGGATCAGAGTCACAGAGTGGGCTGCTGGCCTGGTCCACTGCATGGCTCCCTGCAAATGCCCCTTTGAATTTAGTGGAGCCTAGATGGTAAAAACCACAGGTCACAACGGAACATAAATTCACCTCCTAATGAGATTAGTAGGCAGGCAAAATAAATGTCCTGCTGTTACGTTAGAGGCAGGCTCTAATCTGGTGCTTTCCTTGGAAATGATCATTTCCTTTGCAACGGGGAACCTGTGGATGCAACCTGTTTAAATCCGACAGATTCTGTTTTGCCACAGAGCTATTTTTCAGCTTGCTCTGTCTTTTTAATAGCAATTTTGAGGAGGCATTTAAATGAGTTGTGTCTTAAAGACTATTACCAAAGTGAGTTATGGGTGTCTCTGTTCATGATCATCAATCGTGTTTCCCAGATCCCCCTTTTAAGAAAACTTTGTGCAACTCCTCCTCCCCTTTCTAAGCAGGAGCCTTGCTTTGGAGGAGGTATAGTGACCCCCAGGGTCCTCTCACTCTAGCCTTACGAATCAAAGGCAGAATAGACTCACTATTGTATGTGGGGTACTTTTTAAAAATCTTTACCGCAACTCTACTACTTAAAACCACTGGAAACAAGTATCACATACTAAAAAGCCTTAAGAAAATGCCTAGATCAGGTGAACCCACATGGTCTCTGAGTAAACAAAGCCCTCGAGTATGTAGCTTGATTGCAAGGGACTTCCTTGGTTTTCAGCAGAAGGCAGTCTCACCTGGAGTACAATACCCTCCTCTCATTAAAAATGCAAGATAGGATCTCCTCCTGGATCCTTTCTACAGAACTTGATGCAAGTTCATGGATTGTACCGTCCTGAGCAGTGAGTGGCATTTAATCAAAGCCTTCTGTGAAATAATCTCAGTGTTTCCTGAGCCCTGTAAATTCACCAAGCGAGTTAAGAGGTCCTTTCAAAAGGAATGGGAGATCAGACTTTGAATTTAGGAGTATTTGAAGCTTCTACATTGAAGGCACAGAAATTTAACGGACACATATTTTCTCAGGACTCAGGCTAGAGATTCCTCCTCTGTGAAACTGCCCATTAGGAATAATAGATCATTTGCTAGTACCCCAATGCATGGCATTTTGACATATTGTTTTTCTGAGACTGGAAAGAAGCCACAGAAAGCTTTTGCACTTGTAATATGTGTTTTACAGTGTATGCAGTGATTTATGAACATTTTTTCATCTAACGAAACAATTTCCTTTCTGCCATCGCTGCTTCCATTCAAAAACTTGAACTGCAAATCCAACTACTTTAAGGGAGAAATTATTTTTTGGCCCAGGGTTTAGCAAGTTTTTTGCTTTCAACTTTTCACTTCTCAATAGTTTGAGTTGCATCTCTACTTGTGTATTTTCTATGTATTGAATTTGCAAATGTCAGAGATTTAAGTCAAGTCTCCTCCCATTCTCATAATTTTCTCTGCTCGCTATTAACTCTCCTCATCAGATGAAAGAGCTCAAGGGAAGATAGATTGATTTTCCATTAGATTGGTGGTCCTGTGTTTATTGGTACTCGCTTCCAACTTTTCATTTCCATAACTGTTTCTTCCTTATCCCACCATATCTGTCCTCCACTCTCTGCTGCACCTCTGTGTTTATAATTTTTTTTTTTTTTTTTTTTTTGCGGTATGTGGGCCTCTCACTGTTGTGGCCTCTCCCGTTGTGGAGCACAGGCTCCGGACGCACAGGCTCAGCGGCCATGGCTCACGGGCCCAGCCGCTCTGCGGCATGTGGGATCTTCCCGGACCAGGGCACGAACCCGTGTCCCCTGCATCGGCAGGCGGACTCTCAACCACTGCGCCACCAGGGAAGCCCTGTGTTTATAATTTAAATTGCAAACAGTAACTGAATCCACTTTGCCAGTGTCCAGTATATCTGGTACGTGTTAATGATTACCTATTGGCCTCCTATGTATTAAATTCAGCATTAAAGTTTCATGTCCAATAATCTCCCTGAAGGAATTTCCCAAATCATGTTTGCTTACCTCATACAAATGAACTTGTTCTTGGGTTACAGCAAAGATCAATAATACGTTATTTTGCACCAGTTTATCAATGAGTTGTCCAATTGTTGGATATTCCTAAAATTTAACACAAAGATTTTAAGTATCTTCTTAACAAAAATATGTAAAATAAAGGAATATTTCTTTCAAAGATATCTTACTGAGTTTGGCATTTTCAACTCTCACAGGCATTATTGTGTCTATCACTCCAAGTAAACAAATACATAATTAGCATTATTTTCTTAATTGGTTTAGTAATTGTTTCCTGGATATTGTAAGTCGATTTAATTCCTTAGAGTCGGTGCCTGTCAACGTGGTGTATTATGCTCTGTCACTTCCAAGGAGATCACTAAATGTATCTAAAGACTTACAGTGTGTCATCTTTTCAAGGGTAGAGATACATGTCTTTTTCTAAGTGCCACTTGCCTGCAGGCAAATATTGGAGGGAATGTTAGAATTGAGAGAGGGACTATGACTATGATGAATGTGACCGAGGTGACTCTTGCAGTTCTGAAACTCTGACTGGAGTTGGATGGGGTGGGATGAGGGCTGCAGGAGGACCAACCTGCTGAGGAAGCACACACTGCCACTCCTAAATCCCTCTGACTTGAGATATTCCTGTACCAGTTCTCCAGTTTGGTCTTACTGCCTTTTTGATGTCACGAATTGGTTTTATGGGATGCTGCAATCTTTTTACAGGGCAATTGAAAAGCCATTGTATTCAATTTACTTCTGTTGCATTGATACATTCATTCCTGAGTGATACAAGTACTTTAAGATATAAAGTCATTAATTATCATATTTGCAGATGACCTTTACTTTCCAAGCCTGGAAAAGCCGGAGCACATTTGCGTGGCGTATGACTCCAAATGTGAATAATGTGCAAAAACACCCTCAGATGAGGGAGTGGCCTGCAAACAAGGGAACTAAGAATACCATGTAGCTTATGACTGCCGTCAGCCAAAGTGCAGGAACACTGACAAATAAGCCTTCTTGCACACGAATGTGGTGTGTTCATATATTCTCAGCACTTCCGGAATATTTTTGTCTTCAGCCACAAAGTTAAAGTTGAGGGAAAAGTATAGTTTTGCCTAAGATACTCAGGTCAATTACCCAACTGCAAATCTGGCTGTGTAATGCGTGCTTTCTATCCCATTTGGATTTTTATTAGTCGATATTAGCAGAATCCAGATACTATCTATAAAGCTTTCTGAGTCTGACATTCTCAGTCTCTGTGTTTCAATTGCCCAAACATTAAGTATCCTTCAACCTTAAGCCTGAGGTCCTCCAATGCTGGTCCCTACTTATCTCCAGATGTTCTCCAAACTTTCAACTGCTGTGCCTGTGTAGCCAGGATGGCACCACGTAGCCAGGATGGCACGACGTAGCCCTCCATAGGCGGGTGAGTATGGTTTTCTATTTGATCCAGATCTATTGGTTTAATTCCCACAATTATATTCTAAGTTCCTCAAGGCCAGGGATCATGTCCTGTTATTTTGCGGCCCCAGGAGCCTGGCCCAGTGTTGAGAGCATAGAAAGTGCTCAGAGGACCTGGGGGCTATGTTGCAGGCAGGGAAATAGCCCACGGCTCTGTGCATTGTAGCAACTTACTCAATAAGAATCACTTGAACATGTATTAGAGGAGAAGGTCGTATTAGGCAACAGGCAGTATTTGCTTCTGTGATCCTGCTTTTTTCTGAGATGTCTATTATGGGGCATTTGAATAGTTGCAAGAAAAAGTAACAAAAAAGGGATCCACTTCTCACAGTTTGTTACCCCTCATTGGCTAAAAGACAAAATATGGCTATCCTCACTAATCCTGTAATATGGAAGGACAACAGATACAATTAAAAATATATAAATTTGGTGAACACTATTGATCAAAAGTTAGGTAGAAACAGCCATGTTGAAGTTTAGAAATTTAGGTCAAGAAATGATAGCAGATAATTCATGAACCATTAGAGTTTTTAAAACTAATTGCCAGCACTGTAGTAAGCATTTCTGTACATTATCTCACTAAATTCTTTTTTTAGAGGATACTTTTTCCAATCTGATATTAGAATCCTGGGTTCTCTTCCCTCTTTCTTTCTCTCCCCTACACACACTTCTACAGCATTGGCATTTAAAAAAGTCACTTAAATTCTCTGTACCATTTTTTCCCCAAGTGTTAAATGGGGATAATATGACCTTTCCAGATTGCTGCTTCATAATTCAATTCTATTTTTAGTGTGTTCCAGGCACTGTGCTGTCAGCAAATAGAGATAATAAACCAGTTCTTGTACTGAGGATGTATGTTAAAAGGCAGACAGAAACCAACAAGCACATTTCCGTATGGCGATGGCCAAGAAGCCATCTATGTACAAGAGCCAGGGGAGAGATGATCACTTTGGGGCCCAGTGGAGGTCAAACAGGGTCCTCCCCATCCCCGGAGCAGTCATGATCGAGCTGGGTTTTAAAAGATCAGTAAGAGTTTCTCAGCAGCCTTGGAGGAAAGGGCATTCCAGACAGAGGGAATGACACGTGCACCAGCGTGGCAGCCTCATGGTCTGTTCAAGGGAAACAATTAGACACATAGGGTTCTGGTGAGGATCAAATGAGATCATGTACATCAAAAGAGCTCTGAAATTTTTACCTTGTTTTACAAAAGTCAAGTTTTTTTTTTCTTTGAATGTCACGAGCATTTTTTAAATGACAAAAATAAGCCAAATTTAATAAGCTCCAGCCAAGCAGCACCTGACTAGTGGTTTCCCAGGGAGTCCCAGGGTCCATGAAAACATGGAATTATTGAGGCAGCATGACTCTGGGACTATCATTTTAAACAACTCCTAGGTGACTACTGTTCTGGTCTGAGCCTTCCTTTCCAGGACTATGGTTCAAACAGAATGAGCTGACTGTATTACATTTTGCTGGCCTCGGGCCCTTTGAAAAATTGGGGAGGTTCTGGGATCATTCGTACTATAGCAAATGTGAACTTATCACACATCGCCACCGCCCGTCTGTGCTCTTGAGGGAACCTCTAAGGGCGATGAGGATTGAGAAAGGCCAACGTGTTCATCTCAAATCAGAAAATGTGCACTGCTTCTACCAAGGGTGGGTTACTCTGCTATGTATTACAGCAATTGTTGCTCCATTCGCCTACTTGTAGCCCTGAAAACAGTGTAGAGTATAGGTTACACACCAAGACTGTTGACATGGAGTATTCATTCTTGCTGTCCAAGTGACAGAGCCCATCGTTAGGAATGACGATGCCTGCCAGTTTGCTGTCCATTCCAAAATGAGAATCGGCATCACTCACAAAGACCAGGAGATGGAGAGAGTCGTTACGCCAGCCAATTTTTTCCTACAGTGAGAAAGAAGCGTTTGGCTTGTATGGGAGAGGGGCAGACGTTTATTGAGAGTGGATCAGTTATGCTTGGACACATTCAGATTATTAAAATATATATTGCTGCTCAATCTATTTTATACTTTTTCATCTATTGTGAGTTGGTAATATTAACATATTAAAAACATGAAATTCTGCGACCTTTGTTTTATCCTGGATTACATTTTCAGATGATTTATGCTTCAGAAAAAATGGTTCCACTACTATCCGTATCCAGTTGATCTTAACATTTACACAGTTAATTATTTTTACTGTCCATTTTTCACTTTACCAGAAAAATGACAGAAGGGAGTGAGAGAGGTCATAGATTATCCCAAATCCAAGCTGAAGCAGAGCTAGTAAGAATGCAATACAGAATGGACCCGAAGTAAGCCTGTTTTATTAAAATTTCACCCAACCTGTAGGCACTTATTTCTCTTTCTACTGATATCATCCAAAAATTATAAACGTAATACAAGGATAAAAGCTGCTTATCAAAGTATGACTGCAGAGTACTGTTAATTAAGATGGTCTGCTTTCTGTCTCTTTGCAGAGCTCTCCCCTTTAATTAAGATTAGTCAAGGAACTAGTTGGACAGAAGCTCATCGTAGCTGCCCCATGGTGCCTTATCTTTTTCCTTCCTTCCTTAATTCTTTGGCCCTCCCACGTTCTAGGACCTTTGGCCCTATCTGTTTCCTGATATTTTCCATGAAGACTGTCATCTGAAGACAGGGGAATCGTTCCCATGGATATGGGTCTGATTGTCAAGGAGGAGAGGTATTCTTGCATTGTTGTAGAGACACTGTGGCTTCTGATGCTTATTTTGTTGTTTGAAACAATAGATATCTGATCATATGTAGACGTTTATTCTGAATCAGAACATTTTTACTTTTTTTCATTAATTGCTGTCTTTGTTTTTTTCTTTTTTTTCACCATGGTTAATTAAAAAACTAATGAATATGATTTGGATCTTTGAAAATTAATCATACACGACTATTCTTTTAACCAATTTTTCCCAACAGTACTACAATGTTATTAGACTATTTGAATATTAGGCATAAAAAATTGTCCCCATTTCAACATGATGGAATTAAAAAATGTACAAAAATTTTAAGTATCTGTTGTAGGAATACGGTGATTAAAGGAAAGATAAAGTTAGCAAAGCTTTTCAAAGGAGATTTGTTCACAAGAGATGAAATTTGTGTTAACAGAATGAAACACTGCTCCCCTCAGCATACCTTACATACAGCAGCTTGCATAATTGCATCAAATCCACCTTCTGGGGTGTCAATATTAGCAGAAATTTTCTGATTCTTCACAATTTCATTGAATCTCTCTGCATCATTTGTCAACGGCAAAATGTGCTTGAATCCAAATGTAGGTAAACAAATGTATGGAATACTACTGCAAAAGGAAGATGTAAAATGTTCTTGAAATATGATACAACACACAATGAATAGGTTTAATAGCCTAACAGCATTTCCTTCAATGAAGATGCATTTTTCTAAAGTGCCCGACTCAGTAACTTGGCTGTGAGTCTCACTGTTAAGGTTGTTTTCATCATCTCCCACCCAGCCCTTCCAAATTGGCCACATTAGCCAACACTTAGAACTTGCTGTGTGTCTTGCATTGGTTTAAACACAGAAAACAGATAATCAGCTGATCAGACTCCCCGTGTGTGTGTGTGTGTGTGTGTGTGTGTAATCACTACCTTCTATTGCCTCTCAACCAAAATCCACCATTAAGTTTACATGATGACAACAATTCCTTTGTATTTTCATAGCTTAAACTGTCATCGAGGATGAGTCTCCCTGTAGCAAGACTGAGAGAGGAACCTGTCTACTTCGTCCTCTGCTCAGTCCTGCCTGCCCAGGGCCTGAAAATCAGAGCAAGGCTCTTGATTCTAGAGCCCAACTTTATTGTGATAGAACAGACTATTGTGGAGAAGCCTGGGGTAAAACCACCACTAAAAACAGTTTATCTGTGAGGAAAATGCCATGTTAGGATGAGATCTGGCCTAAAGACATCACAGTAGAACAGAAATTGCTAATCCTGAATCAGCCACATTTTATTCTGAAAGCCAGCTAGTAGCTGTGCATGAGACTTTGGGCAAATTATTCAACCCTTCGGAGCTTTAGGTTTTCCTTTGTAAAGTAGAGATAAATAACATAGAGCAGAGATCCTCAAAGTGTGGTCCCTGGACCAGCCACATGAGCATCACATGGGAACTTGTTATAAATGCAAAATCTGGGGTATGACTCCAGACCTGCTGAATCAGAAATGTTAGGTGTGGACTCAGAGACCTGTGTTGAGCCAAGTCTTCCTGATGCATTCCAAAGTTTGAGAAACATGGGTGTAGAAGCACAGAGACAAAAAGGAGTAGCCCCCAGTGAGGCTGTGGTATGCTTCTGAGGAGAGCTGGTTGACTTAGGTGAGAATCTTTGCAAGTTCAACAGCCTGTCTTGGCAGCATACAAGGAGCTGATGCATCTTTGAGGAGTAGGCTCTTTTTCACCATAGTCATCTGCCTGAGGTATACAGTCAATTCTCCTTATTTACAGATTCCATATCTTTGAAAATCCATATTGCTAAAATGTATTTGTAACCCCCAAATCAGTCCTTTCGGTACTTTCTCTGTCATTCATGTACGTGCACAGAGTGACAAAAAAGCTGAGTCGGGCTTCCCTGGTGGCACAGTGGTTAAGAATCTGACTGCCAACGCAGGGGACATGGGTTCGAGCCCTGGTCCGGGAAGATCCCACATGTTGCGGAGCAACCGAGCCCGTGCGCCACAACTACTGAGCCTGCTCCCTAGAGCCCACAGGGCACAGCTACTGAGGCCCATGCACCTGGAGCCCGTGCTCCGCAACAGGAGAAGCTACCACAATGAGAAGACTGCGCACCTCAAGGAAGAGTAGCCCCCGCTCGCCACAACTAGAGAAAGCCTGCGCACAGCAACGAAGACCCAACACAGCCAAAAAAAAAAAAGTTGAGTCACCGGATATGATACGTATGTTTCCAGCTGAGGTCAAATAAGACAGCCTTCTTGTTCCAGCTCTCATACTGTAAACAAATGTCCTTTTTGTGGTCTATCTGGTGCCATGCGGGTTTTTTTTACATTTTTGTGCTTTTTGGGTGATTTTGCTGTTTAGAGAGGCCCCCAAGTGTAGTGCTGAAGTGCTGTCTGGTATTCCTAAGTGCAGGAAGACTGTGATGTGTCTTATGGGGAAAATACACGTGTTAGCTAAACTTTATTCTGGCATGAGTTATAGTGCTGTTGGCTGTGATTTCAACGTTAATAAATCAACAATATATATTAAATAAGATGTCTTTAAATAGAAACACGCAGAAAACAAAGTTATGTATTGCTCAGTTCGTGAAATGTGACCAGAGACTCGTAGGAACCTAACCCTGTGTCTCCCCTAGGAGAAATGTTCACCATTCTCTAATGCAGTTGTTGAGGAGAATTTACAGAACAAGACTTCCATAAATGATGAGAATCAACTATATATATATAAGTCAGAATGACTATGGATTTGTTTACACTGAGAAATGAAGCTCTGCCAGAACCAGAATGCTGGTGTCTGCAAGGATAATCATTTACTTCCTGTCAGTAGACTTTCACAAAACGTAGGTCATAATCTGATGCGTCCTCAGATTTCAGAACAAGGTGGGGTTAAAGGTGCCCAGCCCTGAATAGTCCAGTCTGAGATGTCCCATTTTCTTAGTGAGGTATTTTTTATTTTCTAATGATTTTAAGAACTCTATCTCTAAATAGTATTAAACTTTTGTCTTTGTAGTTTGTTTTTAAATTTTGTTTACAGTGTTTTTGGATATATACCTTAAAACTTTTTATGTAGTCGATTTTTTCCCACCTTCAAATATAAATGTATTTTGAAATGTGAAATGAGGAATTAAAAAAAAAAGTTAACCTATTAAATGATAATAATGTAGCATTTGTCCTAATTGCTCCTATAGTATTTAAAGCAACTACAGGGTAGAAGAAAATGCCATTAGATTTAGAATAAAAAGACTAAATAGTTATCTATCTTTGGGCAAGTTACTTACCCCGGACCACAGTGTCCTCATCTATAAGATGAGGGTGATAATAATAGTTACTTCACAAGGTTGTTGTAAAAATTACATTAAAAGTATTTTATAAAAAGTATATAACTGTGTGAAGTATACCATTGTCCCTGGAGCCCAACTAGTCTTGGAAATTTTTTGTTTAATCTTTTATTTGAGGGTGTTGGTTCACACAGTACCAAAATGGCATTTGAGCATCTTCTGGTGCCAGAGAACTAGTATTCCTATCTTTCGGTAAGAAATTTGCATTTTTGTTGGTTAGAATTATTTGCTATGTAGTTCTTACTAGAACTCTAATCTTTTGGAAAGGGGAATACATTTATTTAATTCAATAAACATATTCATGTGCTGGGAGATGAATGAAGCTAAAGCAAAGCAGAATGTCAGAGCTGGGTCACACCAGAAAATTTTGACTGGAGGCTGCTTGTTTTGGTCAGAGTTCTTCCTCCAACAAATGCTTATATTTGGTTGTTATTTTCTAAGACAGAAATTGAAGGAACTACTCATTGCTGAATAACTTGATTTTGAGTCCCTAGACAACAATAGATTTGCATTTAAAATGCAAATTCAAATTTAAAATTGTAAAACACAATATAAAAAGTGCTACTTACATTTTTATTAAAACTTTAAATAAAATTCATAAAATAAGACTATAATGATATATACTAAAAGGTTAACACCATCTTTTTTGAGTGGGATTAAAAATGATTTCCATTTTCTTCTTTTTGTCTGTATTCTCACTTGGGCTTGTTATTAAAAATTATATTATATACTCATATATTTTTTGTGTGTACATATAGGAAATCTAAGCATTTCATGGTTCAGTTATCTCTTTTGCAAAACTACAATGAATTCCTCACTTCAAGTCTTCAAAAACAAAACAAAACACCAAATCAAATGTGAAATGATGTTAAAAAAAAATCCCTCAAAATGTTTGATGGAGAAAATTTTACCTTTGTGTTGTTAAATATTTTTAAATGCATATTACAATTCATTACAAATAGGAAAATGGAGAAAATATGGTTTTTCTTGATGTTTCTTAGACAACAGCATAAGAGAAACTTCTTTCAAAAATGTAAACCATTCAGGCTTCTTACATGGTGAAACGAATTTTTAGTGACTTTCCATCTAACGAAGATAAAGAAAGCAAGCTACTTCAAAAAGCACTAGAGACTAGATTAAAACTGAAGTTTTAAAAATGTGGTGTGCAGACCCACAGAGGTCCCTGAGACCTTTTCAGAGAGTTTTTCAGGTCAAATGTGTTTCATAATAATAAAAGATGTTATTTGTCTTTTTCACTGTTGACATTTTCACTGATGATGCAAAGCAATGGTGAATAAAACTGCTGGTGCCTTAGCACAGATCAAGGCAGTGGCACCAAACTGCCTAGTATTCCTTATAATTTTTTTTAAATGCTAGTTTCACTTGATTGTCCTTGATGAAGCGGTAAAAGATATTAATTTTATTAAGTCTACACCCTTGGATACGTGTTTTAAAAAAAATATTTCTGTGTGACCAGATGGGGAATATGCATACAGCATTACTGCTGCACATTGAAATACATGTTTATAGTGGAAAAACACTTGCGATTGTTTGAACTGAACTGGCCTATTTTATGGAACAATCATTTGATCTGAAAGCCAAACTATCATTCCAACTTAAGTTTTTGACAGACTTGTTCTTAAAAATGACGAAAGTAAGCCTGCTACTTTCAGAAAAACGACTATCAGTATTTGTTGCCAATGATGAAATCTGAAGTAACTAGAAAATTAGAACTTCAGAAAATTATCATCTGCCACCCATGGCTTAACGGCTTCCCAATACTTCAAGATTTATCTGAGGGGATTAATGGTGATATTGACAAATATGATTTTTTTAGATATTATATCATGAAATTTGGAAGATCTACATAACTCACTGAAACTTCATTTTCCAAATGACCAAAGCGTTATATTACAAAACCACATGCACACACACACACACACACAGACACACACACACCAGTAAAAGAGCGATTCAAAGTGCAAAACAGACCAATGGTTTTAATGTAACAAAATATGAAGTTCATTGATATTTTTTCAGATTCCACATTGAAAATAAATTTACCTCTTGTACAGTTTGAATGTAATATCAAAGAAGAATGTCTACAGTTATTGGAAAAATCTATTAACTGCTTCTCCCTTTTCCAACTATATATCTGTGTGAAGTTTGACTTTCTTCATGGAATTCAACCAAAACAAAATATTACAACAGATTAGACGGAGAAGCAAGTATGAGAATCCAGTTGTCTTCTTTTAAATCAGATATTTTAAGAGATTTGTAAAAATGTAAAATAGTGCCACTCATCTTGTTAACTTTTGTTCTGTTTTGGAAAATGTAGTTATTTTTCCTAAAGGTGTGTTATTATACTAATATGCAGTGTATTTTTCATTGTAATTATTAAATAAATTGATAAATAATTATTTTTATATTTTCTTAGTTTTACATTCTAAGACATTGAATATTGATAGATATAAAGCTCTTTTGGAGGTCTTAATTTTTAAGAGTGTAAGAGAGTCCTGAGATCTAAAAGTTTGAGGACCATTAGACAAAAATAACTAGAGGAAATAAGTGTTAATGAGAGGAAAAAAATTAAAACTGGTTTTGAATGTCTATTATGTTCTGAGCCTATTCAGCTCTCATGATTAGCCCAGGAAGTGAATATTATCATCCTCATTTATAAATGAAGAGATGGGAGCCCCAAGGTTATGATTTAAGCCCAGGTCTGGAAAACACCATGCTCTTTTCTCTTACCTCTCATTGCCTTTGTACTAAAGAACATTTTATTCCATAATTATAAGGTTTGGATTGATCAAAGTATTGACTTCTGTGTTTGGTGTTTGTGTTCTTGGTGTGTAAATGTGTGGTGAGTGGAATCTGGACAAACTGGGAGAATTAAGGGTGTGATTAGAAAGGAAAAAATATAATGTTGCAGCAAAAAAGAACTCATTATTTATAACTTTAGCTAATGGTAAATTTTGCCAACAAGAATAAAAGGAAAATCTCTATGAAATAGGAAGACGCTGACCTTTCAAGAGCTCAAATATGTGATCCTCCTTTGGGTTCCCGTTCACCGAAACTTGGGCAGTGCTCTGGCCTCCCTTTACCCCACTCTGTTGGTGTTGATAGTAGCTACCACCTACTGAGAGCTTCATGGTCAAGCCCAATATCAAATGCTTCCTTTCATTATCTCACCCACTCCTTACAACCCCTCTGTGTGATCGGTATTGTTATTCCAAACTAAAGCTCTGAGAAGTGAAGCGGTTTCCCGAAGGTGACATTATGAGTGAGTAGATGAATTGTTACCTGGTAACATGGGTGTATTCAATGGATCAATGGACCAGAATAGGATGTCCAGAATTAGACACACATACAGTCAATTGCTTTTTAGCAAAGGCATCAAGATAATTCAATGGGGAAAGGAAAATCCTGCTTAACAAATAGTGCTGAAACAATTGGATAGTTGCGTGTAAACAAAAGATAGACCGAGACTTTTTCCTCCTTCCAAATAGAAACACTAATCTGAGATCATAGACCTAAGTGTAAAAGCTTCAACCGCAAAGCTTCTAGAAGAAAACAGAGGAGGAATCTTTGAGATGTTAGGATAGGCAAAGATGTCTCAGGACAAAAAAATACACTAATCATAAAACTAAAAATTGATTAATTGGACTTCATTGAAATTAAAAATTTGCTTGACCAAAGACATTGTTAGAAAAATAAAAATACAATCCACTGCCTGGGAGGAGATATCTGCAAAATATATTTGACAAAGAACTTTTGTCCAAATATACAAAGAACTTATACAATACAATATTAAGAAGAAAATCTAGTTTTTAAAAATAGGAAAAAGATTTGAAAAGATACTTCACAAAATAAGATATGAGAATGGGAAAAAATACACAAAAAGATGTTCAACATCATTTGTCATTAAGGAAATGCAAAGTAAAGCTACAATGAGATACACACCTATTAGAATGGTTAAAACTAAAAAGACTGAAATTACCAAGTATTAACAAGGATTTGAAATAAATGGAACCCTCACACATTGCTGATGGAAATGCAGAATGTTACATCCACTTTGGAAAACAATTTGATAGTTTCTTAAAAAAATTAAAACTATACTTATCATATAATTCAGCAATTCTAATTCTAGGTATCTATCCAAGAGAAACAAAAACGTACATCCACACAAAGACTTATATGCAAATGATCATAGCAGTATTTTTTCATGATCATCAGAAACTGGGAAACAACCCAAATGTCCATCAATAGATGAATAAATAAAGTGTAGTATAATAAATTCATACAAGGGACTATTACTTAAAACAAAAAGGAACAAACTACTGGTAAACACAAAACCAGGGAAGAATCTCAAAAACATTATGTTGAGCAAAAGAGCCAGGCACAAAATGTATATACCATTTTTTCCATCCATATGAAATCCAAGAATAGGCAAAACCAATCTAACGGATAGAATCAGAAAGTGGTTGCCTCTGGGGAAGCAGAACTGACTGTAATGGGGCATAAGGAAACTTTGTGTGGTGATGGAAATGTTCTATGTCTTGTTTTAAGTGGTGCTTACATTGGTATATTCAACTGTCAAAACTCATGAACATTTCTGCTGTATTTTAGTACCTGTCAATTATACCTCAAGAAGGGGGGTTGGGAACAGATATTATCTCTGATATTTGCAACCAAACACAATTCCTAAGAGTTGCAATCAGTGATGAATTCTTTTCAAGGTCAAAATATTTTTGGCGGTCAGATTCTAGTTGGGAGCCGCATTGAAATGTCTTAAAACGATACTATAAAAACTGTCTTCTATAGAGATTGATTCCTTGGGTGTATACTAGTGTTCAAAGTCAGTATATGTTTGGAAAGCCGTTTCACATATACTATATTTATAGGAGTAAAGGGCTTGGCGTTGGACGAGCCCAGATCTTGGTACAGCTCACTGATTAGTCAGGCAAATTACTAACCTCTCAGAGCCTCTGTTACTTCCTCTGAGTATAGAGATGATGAAGCCTTCTTTGACCTGAAGTTATTATGAAGATTGAATGAGGTCATCTATGTAAAATCTTTAGCATAGGGTCTGGCACAGAGCAAATGGAAGCTCTTTTTCAATAGAAGGATATCAAATAATTTTATTTTGACCATGTCATTGATATGTACAGGTAAGTCATCTCAAAGCAACTTGCCCTTGACCATCACCTGGATAATACATGGTTTTAGTAGCCGATCAGAGCATATTATAATGGAGTCATTGCCTAATTTCCAACATTGCCTAATTTCCAATTTGACAACAGTGAAGGCTACAAAGGGCTTTTCCAAGCAATACGAGAAATTCACATTTCCCAAAGTATATCAGAGGTAGCTACAAAAGCTGTTATTTTGGCAGCAATCATTGGAGTGGGGACATATACTCTGAGAAAGTGTGGGTTACTGTCAAATAGCCTCAGAGAGTGGTGGTCATTGAGGATAGAAAGCCTCTGAGGGGCTGGGGAAGGGCTCAGGCCAGTGGAACTTGCAGTGAAAGACTTAGTCTGCTTGTCTGCAGAGCACAAAGCCAAATATGTCACAGACTGACCTCTGCAGCGAGACAGAGGCTGTGAGGACCCAAGCTAGAACCAGGTATTAAGTTGACTTCCCCTTGGCTCTGAAAACCTAGGCAATTGAGAACTGCAGAGATCCAACCGGATGGGCGGGAACTGCCAGCCACTTAGCAAGCTCCTATAGCTCAGAGCAGGGCTACAGAAAATCAGTGTTCAAAGATGCCAGAAAATCATTTACTTACCTGCAAGGGTTGGCGATTTCTTCTGGTGTTGTTTTCATAAAAGGGGAGATGGGTTTTTCTACAAAAGAGCCGAAGCCCAGTCTAAAGTTGCTAGTTAATTTAGACATCTCCTTGGAAAGCAGGGAGCCTAGCTCTTTGATTGTGTTGAGGTCATCATCCATGGAGGCTGAGAGGTCCATGAGGTAATATAAGTCCACCGGGTAATCCTCAGTCTGGCGAACTTGAACTTGCAGAGTCTGTTCACTGCCTGCAACACCCCCGCAAGAAAAGCAAATCATAAAAACACATGGAGACTTCTTTGTGACTAGGCAATCACTGGCTATTTCATTTCAATAAGAACTTACTGAAGATACTTACAATTTCATACACTGTGTGGTAAAGTTTATAAATGAACAAACCCATGAAAATCTTTCAGCAGTGAATTTAGAGTAACTGAAGGAGGTGAAAGTTAGGATATTTTATATCTCCTTGGGAGAACTAACATCCATTTAGATGGAAGATAAGCTGAATTTTTTTTGTGTGTGTGTGGGTTTAGAAAAGAAGAAAATAAAGAGGAGTTTAAAGCTACATTACAACCCTTGAAGAAATGTGAGGTAAGCCTTAGCAACATTTGAGTAATTCAGATGGTTACTGTTAGATAAGGCTCTTTTTGGTAACACATTTGGAGTGCAAAGTGACCAATGTGAATAAAGAAAAGTGTTAGCCTAGCAACTCTCTATTTCCTTAAGAATGGGAAATCTGAGTCATCACAAACAATGATGTGTAATATGGTACAAGGTGTATTAATGGAATAGCAGTATTACTACATGTGATGTTAGATTTATTTACATGAGCCAGTGATTGTGTAAATCATAACATACCTGGTCTCAGTTTAAGAGCCAAGTTTTGAGGGGCAATCTGAACGATGCTGGAACTATTTTTCTGTCTGCCTACACTGAGAGGCTTATTTATAAGTATTTCTACTTGGGAGACAGGGTTTTCGATGAAGGTTAGTTGACATCCTTTAGCTAAAAGATTTGCTGGAGTATCACACCTTTCTCCAACTCCAGATAGATGGGTAAAATTCTAAAAAAAACAAAACAAAACAATAAAGAGAAAAAGATGACAATAAAGACAAAAAAGAAGACATTTCTTATGATTACTTTTTGCTTGCTTTCTAGTTTGGCATCTTGTCATAGTATACCATATCCCCACATGCCTGACATTGATTGTAGGTCTAAAGTTATAGCAGAATAACCAGAGAATTCTGCCAGTAAAATTCTGTGTAAAATTGGAGTTTCCTTTAATTATATTCAAGTGAATTCACTTAACAGGTGTTTTTTTTTTCTTTTTTCCTTTTCTTTTCTTTTCTTTTTTTCTTTCTTTCTTCTTTTTTTTTTTAATGCTCACTCCTTTACAACATCTCCTGTGCTGTGACCAGGTCCTTGAAATAGCTGGGTCATAGAGCTGACATCATCGTGTGAATTATCTGTTCAGGATAACCTGTAGGTTTGTGGAATCCTGGGACTGTCCAGACTCTCAGTGTGTCTATTACCAAATCCAGTGACAAAGAGCTTTTTCTGTGGCTTCCTAAAGGGCAAAGATTGTGACATCTCCCTATCTACTCTCTGTCCCAGTTTAATTTATGGATATATTTACCCTTCTATTACAGTATTACTTCACTAAAGTTGACCTCTTGGGGACTTTAAACTCTTAAAGTGTCTTAAAGTGTTCCAGTTTAAGGTCTTTTAGAAATTTCTCCAACATTTGGATGTGGGGAAGGGAAGTGAAAGAGAAATTGTGTAAAAGACTGCTTTTCTGTGTAGGACTCGGGAGTTTCCCAGTTCCCCTCTGATCCACCTGGATATCTGGAGGCAGTGAGATGAAGTGTTTTCAGGCAGAAATGTGGCCATCCAACCCTGGAACACCCAGAACAGAGAGATGCAGTTGAGAAATAAACACCTATCTCACCTAATAGCCACGGCTGCTCTAGAGCGGGTGAGGCTCTGGGCAAGGTTGATCTTGAGGCCTGTTGATTCTCATACTTGGAGAGAAGCAAACCAAGCTCATATTGTTTTTCCTCATTCAGAATTCTAAGCCACTCTTGCTGTTTCACCAACTAAGAAAGTTACATTTCTTCTGAAATTGATTTTTTGAGAATATAATATGTTATCTATCAGCAAGGCCTGTGTATATTTGAGGCCTTAGAGGGGGGTAGCAAATTCTGTAAGTTCCCATGATGCATCCAAAGCAAACCATGGCTTGACAAGACCTCAGAATCTTTCTTAACACAGTGTCACTGCTACCACCTGTAATCACTCTGGCTGCCAAAACGCCAGAGGCAGTTTTAACCCTGGAACCTATTTTCTATCTGCTCTAAGCAGAAGCCTAATTTACTTTTTGCTCCAACTGTCTCTACTGATATCACTGCTTCTACCATTAGTTATATCAGTGAGTGACCTCTCAGAATAATCTGGCCTTCAAATTTGATGAAAATTTGACTACGGAGTATTATCCACAAGCAAAGCTATCCATAGTAACTTAAAAGCCTCTCTTCAATACGTGCTAAAGAAGCACGTAAGCGAAAATTCTAGAGATGGGCATTTTGTTAGACCGATTTGTTGTTTTATGTCTCTATCATGAAACTAACATTGACTTCTTCAGATAGTCAATGTCAAAAAATGTGGGGTTTTCCCTCTTTGTATATTCCCAAACCTTCTTTTGATACGTGAGCTCCAAATGGCATAACTGTCTGCCCTTCTGCTTGAGCCCCCTCAGCAGAGGTGATAGCGGGAGAGTGAACTGTGTCTGTGCTCAGGTCTGCGAGCCCCTCCACAGACACATGTAGTCAAAATGTGGGTTTTAACAGTGACAGCCTGGACCTGAGTTAGGCGACCAGGTTTGTTCCACTTGAACATGCTACTCAATTCTTGCTGAACTTGGCATTCGTATGGTTGGATTTGTGTTTAGATTCTCTTTATGAGATTCAGCAGAGAACTGCTTTCATTCCAGAAAGAGCTAAGGCAGCTCCTTCTTACCAGGAATCATTTACAGATTGCCCAGTCATGTCACAGGAGACACTGATTCTGGATGGCTTGTTATGCATTCCCCAATCCCTTTCTGCTACCTTCACATCATTTTCAGTTTGATCAGATAAGGAATGTCTGTTTCGGGTTTTGTCGTCAGTGTGGTACAGAGTCACCAAGCTCACGTAGTTTTTAAAAGAACTGGATAATGTCTGAACAGTAAAGTTTTCCCCAAGCCTAGAACACTTCCCTCAGATCCTAGTAATGATTCAGAAAGGATGCTGGTCCACAGATGGAATACAACTATGATGTTGAAATCAAATGTATGTTTGAAAATTATCAACTTCATGATCTCTGGTTACCCAGAGCCTCAGCATTTTACATGTAAGCAATTAGAAATGGCTTTAAAATCAGAGGAGGATTCTTTAAAATAAAGAATCTTGAGTTACATATATTTCAGAATAATTTGACATTCACTCCGTCCTCAAATTGCTTTTGAATGTAATCACACAAAGGACACTTGGAATCACAAATGCTTACATTTTCCTTTCCTGATCTGTTTTACTTCTATAACCCTAGAGAAAGCAGGAAGCTATCAGAACACTCAAGGGTGGAATTACCGTAAATGTAAGTGCACTTTTTACAAACAGGCTGAGGTCATTTGTTTTACCTCCTGAGAACACCAGGCACACTGAGGTCCAATGAGTAAGCAGTCCTCACAGGTCTCTGCATCCCCCATGGCACAGCCACCTGTTTTTAAACCCAGCAAGACACAAGGGATTCAGCACACTCTCTGCCAGTCCATTCATGAGATCTACGGCTCTTAAAGTACTTGAACAAAACAATACCAAAGTTCATTTTTTAGTCTTCAAAGATCAGTCTTCAAAATGTGAGCAATCCATAATAAAGTTCATATTTTACATCTGTCATGTTGAAAATAGGCATGTCTTAGTAGCCAAAAATAATCATTCTCTTTTTTCTTAAAATATGAAAATATCTTAACGTTCACAAATACAGGATCATCATATTTATCGTCCTCATTCAGTATCATCCCCCTTTAACTTTTTAAAAATTATTCGCACCCATTAAAGAATGCTTCTCTCTTAAATGTACTGTATTTTAATTTAAAAACTAAGTCCCTTTTCTCTCTCAAGGTTATCACTTTCAAGTGAAAGGCCCTGTTGTACAATAAGGTAGCTAGAAAAGTTACCAAAATGGTTGTCACAAGAGTATTAAGATGTCCTCTTGTGCAGTAGTGCTGTTTAATTCTCTCATTAAGGTGCCCATGCAACCTTTGTATTTATTTATCTTAAGCCCGGAGCATTCGCTGTGGGAACAGCCTTGTGTCTGCCTGTAATTTGTTAAAGTGTTAGTTCAATGACAAAAGAGCAATTGAACAGATCAAGTAAAAAATGACTTCTGATCTAGTTTCTGAATCACACGACAGGTTTGTCAAGCACACTACGAAAGCAATATATTGGAGAACTAACGTCTTACCTTGTACGTGATCATTCCTTCCTAGAAATAGAAAGAACAGGCAAAGCAGTTCAATCCCCATCCGTTTCAGTTCTCGCTGTGCAGACAGATTAAAAAATGAATTACCTTCAACATTACAAGACTAAAGCTGAACATCGTTAAAAGTCTTTCTTTCTTGAAGTGTAAAATTGTAAATACTACTTACACTGCTTTGAAAAGAAACTTGAGATGTAAATAAAAAAGTTTTCATTGAGACTGAAATGAAAACAGAAGCTACCTGGACAGGTAAAGAAGAAAAGCTGTGCTTAAGAGCAACTTCAGCATGATTTACTTCCTTGTTCTCCTTATAAGGAAGGCAGGTGTACAATCACCAAGAAGGTGGGGAAAATTCATTCAGTAGAAATTTTTGTGTAAATTCTATTAGTCTCTCTGCATCCTAGAGAAAGTTGACACCTTTAGTAAAATATTGATCTAAAGAGCAACTGAAATATGATCTAAAGTTGTTTCTAAAATAATTATAATTTAATGTAAATAATAAAGATGATAAATAAAACACAAATATGTAAGTTATGTATAAGGAGGGTTTAAAAAATGAGCTAAAGGAAAATACCTGAGGTTTTTATGTTCCATTGTTAAATCCTTTCAGAGAATTGAGATGAACTCTGAAAAATAAAAATCATTATTTTATAATTTAGAAGGCAGTCTAGGGAAAGCAAAATACTGTGTTCCCTTGTTTTTTAAGGTGGATGAAAGATATTTTTCCATAAGTATAAAATTCCTATTTAAATGCATTATTAGAAAAAATATAATATTTCAAAATTAGTCTCAAACAATAACAATGGAAACAGAAACAATGGTGCCCAAGATTCTGAATCCCTCTCCTCCGCATAGCGACCAAGTTCTCTTTCTCGTGTATGGTCCCTGCTCCCAGTTCACTACTTGGTACATAGAAGGTATTTATTTGTTGAACAGGAAAGTGACACATTTAAAATATAACAATCTATGGCTAATTTCAGGAGTTTGATTATGAATTTTTCCTAATATATTCCAGACAGTGTTTGGGGTTTGCAGATACTGCAAACAAATATGTATTTCGATGCTCTCCAAACTGCTTGACCTTAGACAGGCTTCTCTGTGGCTTGCTTATGTCCTGGGAGATTATCTTTTAAAAGTATATTTCTAGGCAAGCATGTGAAACTTGTGAAGAGAGAAAACTAATTATAGCCTGCTCAGGTTCTTCTCAGAAAGCTATGTTCAATTTTCGACTCCATCATACACAGGAATCTGCAAGAACATGGCAAGAATCCTTCAGAGAGAAACCAGAATTATTAAAGACTTGGGAGGATACCTTTTGGGAGAAAAATACAGTTATATGAAATCAGTTGATTTAGGCTGAAGAAGAAAGATTAAGGTACCGATATCTGTGTCCCTTATATTACCTCTGGGTAATACTGGTATCCTGTATTAGCTGTCATTCATTTATTCATTCATTCATCCATTATTCAATAAATATTTATTGAGCATCTACTTTGTGCTAAGTATTGTTCTAGAAGCAGAGGATATGTCAGTGAACAAAGCCAAGCTCTTGACCTGTGAAGTATATATTCTAGGCTGGGGAACAGACAGATTCTTAAAGTCAGGCTGTCCCTAAGGGCTATGAAAAATGATAAATCTGGGTTCAAGAGGAAAGAGGGGTAGGAAGGGTGTGTTATTTTACTAGCCTACGTACAGACTTCCACCCCAGCCCTAAAATCCTAGCTGTGCTGCTTTGTTTACTATCTGTCCTCAATCACAGCCCCTGTGATGCTCACTCCCTCCCCTACCTCCAAGGCTGAGCACACACCATTTGTGCTGTCTGGAGGCGTGTGCTTCCTCCTCATTCTTCTCACTTGGCTGACTCAGCTCACTATCCAGGTCTCAGCACAGACATCAATGCCCTTAGGGAGAACTTTCTGGTCTCGCCAGGCCTCCCTTCCTGTGGACTTTCCCCAGGATGGCCCTTTCCAATCTGCTTGTAGTTGCCAAAATCCTTGCCTCCCTCCCCCAGTAGACTGTGAAGTTCTTTAAGGCGTTGATTTATTCAACAAGTATTTATTGAATTCTTTACTATGTCTCAGGCAGGGACTATGTCTCAGGCAGGGACTGTGTCTCAGTTATCTTTCTATTCCCAGCAAGTAGCATAATGCCAGACTTTGTAAGTAGTCAATTAATATTCATCAGGTAAATGGATAAATTTTATGTCTTGGCTGTCTAGTATTTTACCTGTGCCAAAGCAGCTACTCCACGAATATTGAGTAAACAGATGTGTAAATGAATAAATGGTTTTAGAAGACACGCAGTGAGTTCAGTTAGGAGAGAGGAAAGACGTCCCCTGCTTGGGTTGTGAGGAAGCTGAGCAAAGACTTAAAATGCAGGGTGGAGCACAGGGGCAGAATTTAAGAGAACATACAAAGTAGAACAACGCTACAAGAAAACCTCCATCCACTCTGTTTTTATCTTGGCACCGCTGTGGAGAATCTGTACCAGGCTATTCGTCGCAGGGGAAGTAGTCTTGCTTCCTGAAGATGTGGTGCCTGGTGCCCTCTCCTGGAAAGTACCCATCCACTCCCCTGGGGGTGCAGGGAGCCCCACTTGTTCCATAAACTGGCAAGCGCTGCATAAACCCTCCTGAATGAAAACTCTGTCCCCTTAGCCAAGCCAACCAGATTAATTACCTCTGTTTCCGTATATATATGGAATTTAAACTGGGAAATACAGACTAAAACTGGGCTTCAATAATGGGAGCTGAAGCTGGCTGAGAGAGGACCTCAGATGGAAGGAAAAGTGATGCCTCTGGAGTGAGTCCATATTAGGAAGAATCGGCAGCTACGAGGAGACAGAAGCCCAAGGCAGAGGAAAACTATAATGAGTAGACAAGGGGGTGGGTTGAGAGTATCACTAGTCAAAGCAGCCGAGAAGGGCCCCTGAGCCACATGAATGGAAAACACTAGAGTTAGACCCACAGACTTACTTTGCCGAGGGGAAGGAACACGGCCCAGGCCGACAGCTGCCATGATCCCAAATGCCCTTCCAGATTGGATCTTTCTGAGGCCCGGCCCTTCCTGGGTTTCCCCAGGATCTTGTCTCTTGGAACAATGTGTATTCTTAGAACAAATTCCCATTGCTTATGGGTTGTTGAGGGTGTCTCTGTATTTCTTAAAATCGAGAGATCCTAAGTCACACCATTTAGATTTTCAGACAGGCTGCTTGGGCCCGTAGGATAGAATCCTACCATCCCAAATGCTCAGGGCCCTGAGCCGGGGACTCTGACTCCATCTGGGGGCCTGACCCTCTTCAAGACGTCTGAGCTGAGGTGTGGGTGGAATAGCAGAGTACCACACAGCCCAGGGAAGCAACATCGCCAGCGCTCCACTCTTCAGCTGCCTTTTGCTTCTGAGATTGTCTACAGTGGAACCCTGACCTCAGGAACCCATCTGACTCACTGTATTTGGCTTGGGTCTCTCCCGGACCCAGCCCATCATTCACATTAGAGAATAACCATCTAGGGTCGGCTGGGCCAGCCCCAGGGCACCTGAAAACACTCCTGGGAGAGTAAACACTGAGTAAACCTGGCTGGGAGCCAATCTGAACCATCGGGACCTTAGTAATGACTGCCAGCTCTTGGGATGGCCTTGCTACGTTACCAGCTTTCTTTCAAGTACCAGTGACAAGTCTCCCACCAGTTGTCTTTCTAGGAAGCATTTCATAGTGAGTAGCTGAAAGGAAACGTAGAAATGGATGCCATCCCTTTGTGTCTGGTGCTGCTGTGACTGTGTTTGTGATACACTGCATGGCGGGCTGTTCACAGGATGCTATGGCTGACCTCAGATGTGTGTAACTTGGGGGCACAGAATCTGGAAGTGGACACCTTCATTTCACATTTCAAGATCTTTAGAAAAATTCTTTTAAAGAAGGATGTGTAACAGTTTCCTGTCACCTAAGTGTGTAATGCCCACAACATGCTAAGTGCTAGAGAAGTTTTTTGCAGCCTGGGACTTACATTCTAGTCTGGAGTTTACTTTTTTTAATTTGATAAAATATACATAACATAAAATTTATCATTATACCTGTTTTCAAGTGTTTTGTTCATTGGCAACAAGTACATTTACATTGTTGTGCAACCTTCACTTTCATCTCCAGAAATTTTTCATCATTCCAAACCAAAGCTCTGTATCCATTAAGCAATAACTTCCCATTTCCCCCACCCCCTATCCCCTGGAAACTACCCTTCATTCTATTTTCTGTCTCTATAAATTTGAGTGTTCTAGGTACTTCATATAAGTGGAATCATACAATGAAGCCTTTTTTGTCTGTCTTATTTCCCTTAGCATAATGTTTTCAAGGTTTATCTACATTGTAGCATGTAGCAGAATTCCATTCCTTTTTAAGGCTGAACAATATTCCATTGTGTGGATATACCACATTTTATTTATCATTCACCTGTCGCTGGACATTTGGGGTGTTTTCACCTTTTGACTATTGTGAATAATGCTGCTATGAATATTGGTGTACCAGTATCTGAGTCTAGTACTACTGTATGTCATTGGGGATAGCATGTATCTCTCGGCACTTTAATTTCTAGTCTGTGAAATAGTGATAATATCCACTTTTCAGGATTATGGTGAAGATTTAATTATACCATTCTGTGATGAATCCAGATTGGGCAGGGTCTGAAGATTGTATAATTTGGGGGACCCTGTTTAAGAAAAGGAATGCAAATGGGAAATAAATTGGATATAAAAGTGTATATTTATTTAAAGTGAGAAAGAGAGAGGGGAAAAAAAAAAACCATGACAACAAATTACTGAAGCCTTAGAGATTCCAGGTCCTTTCTTCTTGATATCACATTAGGTAATTAACCAGAAATGCTTACCCAGAAATGCTTCCTGGTGGTAATATGGCTTCCCATCCCCACCTGGAGCCATCTGCAGCTCCCAGGCACCTGGGCAAGCTAGGGGCTGGGACTGAGGCTCCATCTGTTTATGGTAAATCCCCATCTGACTTCACTCAGGATTTGTGTTTATGGTAGATAGCTTTATTGGGCACTTCCTTTGTGTCAGGCATTGTTCAATATTTTACTAGTATTGACCTATTTCATTCTCACAATACCCCTCAGAAGTAAGAACTATTTGACCTCCATTTACCAGATGAGGAAACTGAGGCAGGAGAAGCTATGGAACTTGCCCACCGTTGCAACGGTGCTCAAGCAGCAGAGCCCTGGACACGGATTTCTCCCCCCAGTCCGAGCTCCGCATCACCGTGCAAACTGCCTCCTGGTAGATAAGAGATGTTCGGAGAATCCTAAAGCAGCTGTCAGCAAGAAATGAAATTCCCCAAGGAACCTTTAGGTAAGTCTGTCTCTCCATCTCTAGACCCCACTTTCCAGCTCTAGCTCTGTATCCAGCTGTCTCCTTTTTGGTTTGTTTGTTGTTCATTCTGTGGATCATTCACCACCAAAAATGAGACAGAAATGTGGTCCTGGATTGTACAACATTTTTCTTATTCCTCCTTTGATTTACATCCCGTAAAATCACTTAAAAGCAAAGGAAACAAAACCTGTTGCCCTTCAGGGGAAGGTGACAGCGCTGGGCCTGGCATTGTGTCCAGGAGAAGACAGTGGCCGGCATTTCCTGTGGGCTGGCGATGACCCAGGATTGATTAACTCCTGGGCCTCCAGTGGCAGCCACCCTGCACCTCACGCTGGAGCGCAGGAGTCAGTCACCTACTAGGAAAAGGAGGACGGTTCTCCCTCGACAAGTCTGATGCCAATCTTGTACGTCAGATCTGCTTGGGAAAAGCACTCAAGGAAATTGTTAGGGAACTTATTTTGAAATCCTAAAAGAACTGAGCTCCTTCTGTCTTTGAGCTGTGGAATAAATCCACAGATGAGATTTTCCATAAAATATCAGAGAATATGAGTTTAATCTGCTTTGACTCTCAGAACGACTCTTTGTTGCCCGTTTCCCCATCTATGAAGCAAATGGTATGTCATGGCAGGAAGTCCATGTGAACAGACAGAAACGTTGATTGCAGAGTAATTCACTCATTCACAGCTTGCAAAACTGCTGAGCACTCTTTTCTCTTTTCTTTTCAAAAGATAACTCTAGCAGTCTAACCCGACGTTAGGATTCCTTCGTTTTAAGCAAAGTTTTTCTTTTTTTCTGATGAGCACCATCTCTTATGTCTGGGGTTGCCATGGGGCGGACATTATTAGCAAAAATTAGCTCTGATTCATTCATTCGTTCATTCATTCACTCACTCACTCATTCAGGAAGTATCTACTGAGATCCTACTACGTGCCAGGCACTGTTCTGGGAACACAGTGTTGATTAAAACTATCAAGGTCTCTGTCTCGTGGAGCTTGTGTTCCTGTAGGAGAGACAGACAATAAACACCCAAACAAATAAAGATGTCAGATGGTGATCCGTGCTGAACAAAACAAAGAATGGTAAGAGGTCAGAGAGTGAGCAGGGAGTGGTGGCCAGGGAAGCCTCTGATAAGGTGACATGAGTACAAGGCCCCCCTGGCAGGAGTGTCTGGGGACAAGCAAGGCAAGGTGGCCGGTGAGACTGGAGAGGAGTGATGGGTGAGCACAAGGAGGTAACAGGGGACCAGCCAGAGAGGCACAGGGACAGTGAAGAGCTGTCACCAGAGCCCCATGGGCCATGGTCAGGACTCTGGATTTGTACTCTGAGTGTGAAGGGAAGTTTCTATGGGGTTTCAGTGGGTCATGATATAGCTTATGTTTTGAAAGGATCCCTCTGAGCAGACTCTAGAAGCAGCAAGGATGAAGCAGGGAAACCTATCGGAGGCCATTTCAGCCTTTGAGGCCAAAGATGAAGGCTTGGACAAGGATGGTTGTGAGAAGTGATTGGTTTCTGGATATACTTCCAGGGCAGACAGGATTTACAAATGGATTGCTTGTAGGGAAGGAGAGAAATCGGGGGCTCAAGGATGACTCCAAGAGTAATGGAGGCTCCCACGTGGTAACCCCACCATCACCAACAGGTTTCTCCAGATGTGTCAGAGACACGTGGTCTAGTGCATGCCCATCAAAAGAATCACAGTGAGCTCTAGTCAACTCTCATAACCCATGAAGTGATAAGCGTGCAAAAGGTGTTCTGTGGCAGAACAGCAAAGGCCAGAACTATGCAGGAAGTGCTCTAGGGTGAGACTGTCTACACGCTTGTGTTGTCAGCATTCCTTCAGTCCAGTGAAAGTGTGATTAGCTGGTATCTTCTATTCTGGAATTTACCATGACTTGGTTTGTGGGAGCAAAAGAAAACCTGCAATATCCCTGTGGTCCTGCAGCCCTCTCTGGCTGCACAGGTAGACTATTGGGGTCAGCTTCAGTAGCAAAAGAGTCTGTCCTAACAGATTTTTTAAAAAACATATTCCTGGGGCTTCCCTGGTAGCGCAGTGGTTGAGAGTCCACCTGCCGATGCAGGGGACACCCCCGTCCAGGAGGATCCCACATGCCACGGAGCAGCTGGGCCCGTGAGCCATGGCTGCTGAGCCTGCGCGTCCTTGAGCCTGTGCTCCGCAACGGGAGAGGCCACAGCGGTGAGAGGCCCACATATTCCTCATTAGGCCACTGTAGTAAGGCAGGTGAGATGGACATATTTTACATTAAAAAAAAAATCTTGCAAAGTAGGATTTCAGACTTCTTTTCACCTTAAAGAGGCAGTTTATGAAGCCGCAACACTAAGGAAGCTTGTTATTCTTTAAAAAGCTGGGGAAAATGGTGACCAATGATTACGTTTGAGGAATATCCTTGAGGAGGTCCATGGATGATTTATTTCAACTGCCATTTTAGGGGCCTCTCTGATTGTGGCTGATGCCCACTCACTGAATCCTATCAGTACGTTTACACAAAATCGGATAGGGAAAAGGACTGAGTGTGATGCAAACACCCTAATCGTTGAAAAGACTAAACAGTAAATTATTTTAAAAAGTTGTTCAAAATTAACCAGATTAGGGCTTCCCTGGTGGCGCAGTGGTTGAGAGCCTGCCTGCCGATGCAGGGGACACGGGTTCGTGCCCTGGTCTGGGAGGATCCCACATGCCGCGGAGCGGCTGGGCCCGTGAGCCATGGCCTCTGGGCCTGCGCGTCCAGAGCCTGTGCTCCGCAACGGGAGAGGCCACAACAGTGAGGGGCCCGTGTACCGCAAAAAAAAAAAAAAAAAATTAACCAGATTAGAAGAGGTGAAAGAAGAAAAACCTTTAAAAGCAAACTCTGCTGGCATCTAATTAAAAGGTAAGTTGGATTTTTATACAAGAGAAGCAATGAATCTATATATTGCTGGGTGTAATTACTTTCAGACAAATAGTGGCTCCAATGAGCTGTCAGATGTGATAGGCTAGTTTGAGGGAGTATGACAGCCACCCGCCTGTCCTGCGACCTGTCGTCTCAGCACCACTCTGGGTGAAGCTGTGTTTGCAGATGGCCCTTCCAGATGTCACGTAGCTGACGGGAGAGTGACAGGGTTTCAACCCATGCCTTGTGCAGCGAACGGCTCAACCGTAGTTTCAACATTTGTTAAGAATTTTCTTGGGACTTCCTTGGTGGTCCAGTGGTAAATAATCTGCCTTGCAATGCAGGGGATGTGGGTTCAATCCCTGGTCGGGGGACTAAGATCCCACATGCTGCGGGGCAACTAAGTTCACGTGCCACAGCTACTGAGCTTGTGCACCTCAGCTAGAGAACCCGTGCACCCTGGAGCCTTTGCGTCACAACTAGAGAGAGAAAACCTACACACCACAACTAGAGAGAAGCCCGCATGCCGCAACGAAGAGCTTGCACCACAAGGAAAAGATCCCCCATGCCACAACTGACCCAACGCAGCCAAAAAAAAAAAAAAAAAAAAAGAATTTTCTTCATATCGAGTTCAAAGTTTTAAAGTTCCGACCCAAACACATATAGTGGAAAATTTTTGACAGGAGAAAACTGCTGTTAGTCGTGTATATTTTGGGAGGTTTGGGGTGCAAATATTCCTTACACATGGATGAAGTTATGATATCTTGGACACCAATAGAGTTGTGTCCAATAGCATGGAAAAATACAGCTGTGAGCCCTGGTCTCAGTCCAGACCTTGGTGGATTACTGGCCATTTGTTGCATGGTATCATCTATAGAAATGGTTTGGAACCTAAACTTCAGGCAATCAAGGGTGAGGAAGACAGGATTTAAATGTTAACCAACAGAATGACTTATTTTTATGTATGTCCCTAGAGGAAGAGCACTGAATAAAGTATGGACTTTAGATAATAATCATGTATCAATATTATTTCCCAAGCTGTACTCCTTGCCCTAAAAATGAAATGTTCTGATAGTTTAGTTAATATAGACTATTAAATCTCCCCTATTAGAAATTGGTGATACACACTCATCTATTAAACACCCTAAGAAACCCCACAGTGAAGAAAATTGCTTACCTTTGTTTAACAATTAAACAAAAAGTATTTGCTTAGAGAAAGCCTTTTTTTCCTCCATGTACTTATTAGCATTTCTACCTGATATAGTTTCAGGGGTGCTTGAACAGAGTACAGATGTACTGAAAGTTTTATGAAATTTTACCTATCCTGCTGTCAAGGAGACCCAAGTTCGTGCCCCGGTCCGGGAAGATCCCACATGATGCGGAGCGGCTAGGCCCGTGGCCATAGCTCACTGAGCTATGTGTGTCTGGAGCCTGTGCTTGGCAACGGGAGAGGCCACAACAGTGAGAGGCCCGCGTACCACACACAAAAAAATAAATAAATAAAAAATTGTAGCCAGATTTCTTAGGAAAATCCTGATGTGAATTCATTTGTTTCCTGCTGCATTGTGAATGCATTATCCAATTCAAAGACCTTTCAAGATGGATTTTCTTGGAGAAAATTCTTTTTCTGAGGGAAGTCCAGAGGGCAGTTCCATTTAGATGATAGTTCAGATGAAGTACTTGGAGTAGTGATGACTCATCTCCAAACTCATAACCAGGTCTTGACCTTGATTACTTAAAAGCCCAAACATTACAGTCTTAAGCTAGGCTAGTTTCCCTTGTGAAATGGATTCCAAGCACCACTGTATGTTGCTGTCCTATGATACTCTCTCACCTGGGCGGAGGGCACCCCGTTGCTACATGAGTCGGCCCTTTGCCTATTCCTTTTTGAGCTGTTGAGCTCATCTTCAGGCTCTCATCTGTCTGTCTATCAACCAACCCATCTTGCTTGCAGAAGGTCTAGAAGAGTAGTTCCCTTAAGACAACAGCATTCTCTCCTTTGGGTAGGAAGCTTCTCTTCAGGTGAGAAAGCGAGCGACATTTGTTACAAATCTGTTTCCTTTCCTGCTTTCTCAGGGTCTTAGGACACACGGCTTCAGGCAAGGTGGGAGCAGTCTGCTTGAGCCTGGATCTCTGCTCTTGGTGTCATCATTCTCCTGAAAAACCTCTCTTCTTACAATGGTCAGTTTCATGTCCTTCTTTAACAATAAAAGTGCTATTCTTTCACTGAGATGGGAATCTAAGTGAATATATAAGAAACATAATTTGTCTACCTTGTGGGGTGTCAAAATAGCAGAGTCATTGTAACTCATTCTGCTTGATTTGCCAAAAAAGAAGGTAAAATACAATATAGGTGTTTAAAAAAAAATTGAATCTCATAGCAGATTTTGGACAAACTTACCCTAAAAATATAACATCAAAATATAGCATCTAGGACTTCCCTGGTGGTGCAGTGGTTAAGAATCAGCCTGCGAATGTAGGGGACATGGATTCAATCCCTGGGCTGGGAATATCCCACATGCTGCGGAGCAACTGAGCCCGTGCACCACAACTACTGAGCCTGCGCTCTAGAGCCCGTGCACCACCACTACTGAGCCTGCGCTCTAGAGCCCGTGAGCCACAACTACTGAGCCCGCATGCCACAACTACTGAAGCCCGCGCGCCTAAAACCCGCGCTCTGCAACAAGGAAAACCACTGCAAAGAGAAGTCCGCGCACCACATGGAAGAGTCGCCTCCACTCTCTGTGACTAGAGAAAGCCCGTGAGCAGCAATGAAGACCCAAAGCAGGAAAAATAAATAAATAAAATAAATTTTAAAAAAGTTTGTTTAATAAAGGTTCTTGATTTATAAAAATATATATATAGCATCTAAAAATACAGCATCATCTTAACTTTAAAAAAAATTATTTAGCCTATTTCATGGAACACTGCAAATACTAATTCCTTGGTCTTGATACTGGCTGTAAAACAATAATTGCTAACGATGGCTCTTACAATGTGCCAAGCACTGTTCTAAATCTTTATCACGCTATGAGGTACTGAAATTTTCCCCATTTAGAAAATAATATTTACTTTTAATTTAATTTAATTTAATATTTTAGAAGAGTTTTAGATTAGTATGGAGAGTTCCCATATATCTCACACCAGTCTTCTCTATTTTTCCCTATTAGTAACATTTTACATTAGTATAGTACATTTGTTACAGTTAATAAACCAATACATTATTATTATCTGAAGTCCAAACTTTATTTAAATTTCCTTAGTTTTTACTTAATGTCCTTTTTTGATTGAAGAATCCAAACCATGAATAAAAAACAGGGACCTACTGTATAGCACAGAGAACTATATTCAATATCTTGTAATAACCTGTAATGAAAAAGAATCTGAAAACAAAAAAATCCCATCCAGGAAACCACATTACATCTGTTGCCACGTCTCCTCAGGCTCCTCTTGAATTCTTTCCATCATACAAAAGGAAAAAAATGTGGCCCAGAGAGAGGCTGAATAACTTGCCCACGGTCTCATAGTTACTAAGTGGAAAAGTTGGCCTCAAATCTAGGCAGTCTGACTCCAGGCATGTGGTTATCCTTTGTCTATTGTTATCCTAGAAGTATTATTTCAGCATGAATTTCTTTATTTGTCAGTTCAGGCAGCAGAGAGGTGAGCATACCTGATCCAGTTGTCCCTAGTCTGGTACTGGCCATAGTCACGTGGGCAGTTTTCAGTAATAAGACAATAGCTCTCTGACTCTCAGAGCCTTGAGTAGATAGATTCTGGAGGAAGCCAGGTGGCTTAAAACAACTGAAATTTATCCTCTCACAGTTCAAAAGGTCAGAAGTCCAAAATCAAGGTGTTGGCAGGGTTGCTTCCTTCTGGAGGCTCTGAGGGAGAATCCGTTCCATGCCTCTCTCGTCGCTCCTGGTGGCTGCCAGCAACCCTTGGCATTCCTTGACTTGTAGACTCATCACTCCAATGCCTTCTCTTCACATGACCTTCTCCTCTATGTGTTCTCCTTCTCTGTGTCTTTTCCTCTTCTTAGGAAGACGCTTGTCATTGGATTTAGGGCCCACCCAATAATCCAAGATAATCTCATCTCAAAATCCTTCACTTAATTACATCTGCAAAGACCCTTTTCCAAATAAGATCACAGATTCTGGGTGGACATATCTTTTGATGGGACCACCATTCAAACCACTATAGGAGCTGGTAATGCACACAGCCTTGTTGTGAGGATGAAATGAGATAAAATTACATTAGATACCTGATGCTGGCTCAGACATGTTTCAAAAACAGCCATCTTTTTTATTATTACTCTTTTGTACAATATGAGGCCCCCAATACAAAAGTGTTAACTTAGGTAAATGTCTCAACTGAAATAAATTCATTCATCTATGTCTAGTTTATATGACGATTACTATCCTTAATAATTGCTTCATATTATGGTCTTCTTAGTTTCTAACATATAGCCCTGCCAGGAACTTCACAAGGTTGAATTCAGCCTTTCGTATACGTTTTCTACGTGCTAAGGAGTGAGGGGTATCCGCAGTCAACACTTTTTAGCTAATGACACTTGTCAGGAACACTGAAGGACTTTAAGCTTATAAATGATCTCCTCTTCAAGAGAATTACGAGCCAGGGTGCTGATGAATGAATTTCCTGTCTGTTGCCCAGGCTGATAGACATGCGGCAGAAAAAACAGCTGAGAAGTCTCAGCTGTTTCTCTGCCCTTTGGTTACCCTCTGCAGTCACTGCATGCAGCAACCCCACTTTCTGATCTGGATCTTTATCTTGGGGACAGAGTTACAACTCACTCCAACCCCACTGCATTGCATTGCTTCTCCACACACCGCCCCTCCCCCCGACCTGCACTGTCTCCTGCGGTCACTTCTGGCAGCCACAGGGCTCTGAGCTGGCTTCGCTGAATTCCTTCTGCATTTGTCAGAGAGCCACAGAGTCTCAGAATGTTAGGGCAGCAGGAAGGGCCTTTAGAAAGCCAAGTCCAACCCCACTCCATTGTCTCTCTGACCCTTTCTTCAGTCAGTCAATAGATTTGTACTGAGCATTTACCCTGGGTAAGGCATGATGCTAGGTGCTAGTTACAGAGCAGCTTCCCAGAGCGACAGTGGGTCACCTCCACATTGCTGAGTAGGCATCCAGATGATCTCCCATGAGCACTGATAGCTTATGTTTTACTTAGAAATAATTCTTTAATATATGTGTTCTTCACCTGAGGTCTATCTATTAACAGCACCTTTGCCGGGGGTTGGGGGGAGGTCCATGACCTTGGAAGGGGAAATAAGTTGTATCTTCATTTGCACTAACCCAAACTGAAATTAAACATTTCCTTCATTATAAATGTAGACAAGAAACCACTGTCATTAACAGTACCTGTAATTCTCACCAAGAGGAATCACATATTTTTCATATCACTTTATAGTTGTTGCAGGTATCTCAAAATGTTGTCAACACTTATCATTGTGTCCAAATCACAGTAGTCACTAGATCTGCCACTGGGCTTTGATAAAGTGTTAATAAAGAGGTATGTGTGTTACTATAACAAAAATTTTTTTTCAGAATTTTGATAGCTATTTTTCAATCTAATTGACTTTCTTTCTAATTGTATGTATTTTATTTCAGAAATTTTCAGACATCTTTTTTTCTGAAAAGGGGTCCATAGGTTTTATTAGATAGTCAAAGAGGTTCGTGTCACACCAAAAAATTTCAGAACCCCTAAGTAAGGAAAGGAAACTAGTCATGCTGGCTGAAGACCCTTTTTCTAGACCTTCAAAAATCCACTGAAATGTTCTTCATCCCTTTACCCCTGAAATGAGATTGAGACATCAGATATACAGATGCAGGTCACACAGTTGTTCTTGGATCACCCAATTAAATGTATAAGTTGGCCCTGTGAAAGGTAAAACAAGCATGACCTGAATAAGGTATAGTATTTGGGAGTTATGTGGTCAATTTTGACTACCATTGATGTTGGTTAGGCCAATACTTCCAGATCCTCCTGAGCCCTAAAGTTAAGAGAGACCCTGAGTTTTGAGAGGGGTCAGAGAGGAGTCCCAACAATGATTCCAAGGTTGAAAACAAAAAGTTCTTAAAGAAAGTTTTAAAGAAATGTGTGCAAATAATTAATGCATTGATTTATACATCTTAAATTCAACATTTATTCAACCTTCATTGTGGGTATAACATCCCTACCCTACCTACTGATTCCCATTTGGGCAACAAATTGAATATTTTGTTAAATTAAGTAAATTTGGCTCTTTTATTTTTCAAACAATTGGCTAGAAAAAAATAAAGGTGCTGATAATATCTATAAGAAGAAGAGATATCGTGAATTTAGAAGCCATTAGGTAGAAAGCAGCCCATATTTAGCTTCATATGGATGCTCGCTGAACTGTAGGTTTACTTATGAAAGAAAAGAGCCAGATTAAAGAATATGTATTAGAAGCACACCACTGAAGACCATGCAGAGGATAGGTAGAATGGGATTGTGGGTATAAATCTTTTTAACTCTCTGGGAACAGAATCTCCCTCCCCGCCTTTCAAGGAATTATTTTGATTAGCTTTTTTTTTTTTTTTGCGGTACGCGGGCCTCTCACTGTTGTGGCCTCTCCCGTTGCGGAGCACAGGCTCCTGACGCGCAGGCTCAGCGGCCATGGCTCACGGGCCCAGCCGCTCCGCAGCACGTGGGATCTTCCCGGACCGGGGCACGAACCCGTGTCCCCTGCATCGGCAGGCAGACTCTCAACCACTGCGCCACCAAGGAAGCCCTTGGTTAGCTTTTATACCCTTAACTTCCAAACATGTTTTCAGGAAAACAGGACTGTCTGCTTTTAAACAAACAACTTAAAATATTTATATTTCACGTTGCCAACTCCCACCTCCACAAACAACAGTAATAACTCCAGTACCAATAATATTATTTCCATCACCCTCCAAACCTGCCCATCCCTATGCCAGGCTTCTCAGTTAGAGTAAGCGATTAAAATAATCTTTAATCCACTTTATGATGTCTTTAAGTAACCTCTTATTTCCCAGTCCTTTTTCCTCCCTTTACCCATTACACAACTGGCTAAAACACTACTTTTGTATGTCAACTATCTTTGGTGATTCCCCATAACCTACAGAATAAATTACAAAAACCTTAACCTGACATTCAAAGCCTTCCATAACTTTGCCCTGATCTATTGTTATAACTTATTGTGCACGACTCTCCTATGAAAACTATGGCTTCTGCAAAACAGGTTTTTCCCTATTTCCAAGCAACCCAGTTTTACCAATTTCTGCTCACTCCCTTACCCTTGTTGCAAATGCCTGCGCTCATCCACCACATCTGTTTAGATTAAACGTATCCTGTGCATTCTTAATTCCCAAGCTCAAGTCCAATCTCTTTCTAAGTATCTTGGCCACAATGCCTGCCTTACATGAATTTCCATAGTCCTAAATACATTACTCATTTGGGATTTGTTATGAGCTATGTTGAAGTTGTGGCATTTATTTTTTAAGTAAATTGTATTTCTTTTTTTGAAGTGAGAACTAGCACAGTTTCAAGCACACAGTAAGTGTTCAATAAACCCTGGCTTTTTCATTTACTGATTCTTTAATCTTGGGTTCATAACTTGACTTATCTAGCCCTTAGTCTTCTCACTGGTAGAAGAAGAATAATTGCTACCTGGCAACGTTGTTGTTAGAATTAGAGATAATATATGTCAAGGGTCTTTTATAACATAATTAATGAGACATTCCCACTCTAAAGCAGGTTACCATCTTGTTGGAGAAATAGACATAAATTTAAAAAGGCAAATTGATACGGGGAAGAATAGTAACAAGGAGCTAGATGACTTAATTTTCCTCCAAACTTAGCATCCCCTTTCCCCTTTGGTAACTATAAGTTTGTTTTCTACGTCTGTGAGTCTGTTTCTGTTTTGTAAATAATCTGTTTTGTGTTTTAGATGCCACATATAAGGCATATCATATAAGTAAGTTTGACTTACTTCACTTAGTATGATAATCTCAAAATTGGAATTATTTGTTAGCTTATGTTAGCCTTAGCTGACGACGCAGATAACAATAAAAGAAGACTTCATTAAAGAGAACACAGGGAGAAGGGATTTGCTAATTTAATGAGGGAAAGAAGAGCAGCATCTCATGGGCTTCGGGCATTAGGATGTCATCTCAGCAATGACAAGGAACTTACTAAAGTTGTCCTGCTCTGACATTCTGAATTAGAGCTGACATCAGGGCAACCAGAGGGAGATCCCTCAGGTGTCAGACCAAACCTGACTTCCTTCCCACTCCTCACTTTTCTAATTTGACCCTGACATGGGAGGTCAGCACTAGATCCAATGGAAAGTAATATTTCTGGGGCTCCCACCAGCTCACTGAGTGTGTTAAATGTCAATCACAGGAATTTGGCTTGTCATCTGCAGGCGATGGGAGTCTAATGAGATGACAACAGTGCAGTAAGAATGACCATTGGACCCAGAGCCATGATTTAAATGGACCTGAGGTGGGAGAAGGGCATTAATGAAGCTGGGCAAGAGGTGAGGGTACCTGATCTAGTGCAGGGCATTGCGAGTGAAGAGGGATGGACATTTTAGAGATCCAATTCATGTGACTGATTTACAGACTTCCTACTATTTGATGTCACTCTTGTCCTTTATATTACACCTGAAATCAGTGAACCTTCCAAAGAGGAATCCAAAATTATCTCCACTCTCACTATCAACTCATCACAGAGTCTGCTTATCCTCCATCTAATTGCCAAGCCCAGTTATCTATCATAATAATAAATGATAATAGTAGTTACTTAGCAACTACTATGCCTGGCATTGTGCTAAGCATCCTGTATACAGTAGACCCCCTTATCCATGGCGGATATAGACCCCCAGCGGATGCCTGAAACTACAGATAGTACTAACCCCTATATATATATTGTGTTTTTTCCTAAACACAAATACATATGATAAAGCTTAATTTATAAATTAGGCACAGTAAGAGATTAACAACAAAAACTAATAACAAAATAGAACAATTATAACAATATACTGCAGTAAAAGTTATGTGCATTTGGTCTCTCTCTCTCTCAAAATACCTTGTACAAATTTAATGCATTTTCTGACTTAACTAAGCACTTATTACACACTGTGGCCATAACTTTTGCAGTTTAAAGTGTGACAATAAAACTAGCGCAATGTTTTTTCTTCTTCACAATTTCATGGATAGAAGATCCCTTCTTACCATAGATCCTAACTACCGCAGCATGTGATTTTTTTTTCTTTCCTTGTTATGTTGAGAACTTTCACCTTTTCACTTAGAGGAAGGACTTTGTGGCTTCTCCTTGGCGTATCAAAATTGCCAGTGTCACTACTCTCGAGTTTTGGGACCATTATTAAGTAAAATAAGAGTTACTTGAACACAAGCACTGTGATACCTCCACAGTTGATCTGATCTGATAACCAAGATGGCTAATAAATGACTAACGGTTCGGATGTACCGGACAAAGGGATGATTCGCATCCTGGGTGGGACAGAGCTGAACAGAATGAGATTTCATCACACTACTCAGAAGAGCACACAATTGAAAACTGAGGAATGGCTTATTTCTGAAATTTTCCATCTAATATTTTCAGACTGGGATTGACCACGGGTAACTGAAACTGTGGAGAGCAAAACTGAGAATAAGGGGGGATGACTGTACATTTTTTCACTTAATCCTCACTGGGAATGGACCATTTGTTAAACTAATGTCTCTGAACTCCAGACCCAGCCCTCTAGACCCTGCTTTGCAATGCTGAAACCAGGACTCTGCAAACCACATTTCTGCTTTGCCAGCTGCTTCGTGTTAGGCTCTGCCAACAGGAGCCGTGGAGGCAGGCTGCAAGGCCAGAAGGAGAAGAAGGGACCTGCCTCTTCTTGTCTGATTCCTGTTCCAGAGTCTCCCAAGCAGCACCTCCCAGCCCTGGCAGTGGAGTTCATTGCAATAATGAGGGTTGAATCCAGTTTGCTGTTTTTTCAGCCCTCAGAACCAGCAGGCAGAACCAGCCTTCTCACGCTCACTCAGAGACCCCAGTGGCAGCCCAGCAATGCCCCTCCTCAGAGCTCTGAGTCTTGGCCCTTTGAGAACCCTCCTTAAATTTCTAAATTAATAATTCCAGATCCCTCCCTTTTTTCTCCCAATCGTAAGGGTGGGAGCTACTTCCTGCAGTTGCTACCTCAGTGATACTGTAGTATCTTTTTACCCTCTCAGATGTCTAGGTAGAAATTTGTACCCAGTCAACAATTTTTTTTTGCGGTACGCAGGCCTTTCACTGCTGTGGCCTCTCCCGTTGCGGAGCACAGGCTCCAGACGCGCAGGCTCAGCAGCCATGGCTCACGGGCCCAGCTGCTCTGTGGCATGAGGGATCTTCCTGGACTGGGGCACGAACCCGTGTCCCCTGCATCAGCAGGCGGACTCTCAACCACTACGCCACCAGGGAAGCCCTAACAATTTCTTATAGTGAATTCTTTCTGTTGAAATAACTGGTGTAGTTTCTGTCTCCTGCTGGGACTCCACCTGGTACAGTGAGGTAAATATTCTCCTTCTTTCCTTTCATAAATAAGATAGCTGATGCTTGGTATTTAGAGCCATTAAGTAACTTGCCCAATGTCATGCTGATAATAATTGAATTCAAGTCAGGATTCAGACCCCCTTTTTAACTCCAGAGCCCTGGTCATAACTCCCATTTGGGGTCTCATTATCTTGCTCACTTTTGTGAGCACTTCTCTCCTTTGTATCCCCGTGTGCCATCACTCAGAAGGCTGCTCTTCCCCCCATCTCCCACCACTCTGGGTGCAGGGTAGCAGGCCCAGGGAGTGGGTGGTGTAGATGGCATGAGTGCAGCCCGGTCTGGGACCAGAGAGATGGCCTGTCCAGCTGCTGCTGGTGCCCACAGCTGCCATGTCGAGAGTTCAGGACCTGGCATCGCAGGAAGCACTTTGCAGCCCTGCCTGAGAGTTCTCTCTGTTTCACGTGAAGAGAAATGGAGCACCAGGGTGTGCAGTCAGGACAGCCAGGAACCCGGGGCGGGGGCAGGGGGCACGCCTGGCAGGAGTGAGCAGGCGCTGGGATCTGCTGGGGGCTCCCAAGTGTTTGGCCTGTGTGTTTGAGAAGGAAGCTGAGGCTTTAAATCTTGGTCCTCCATGAATTAAGCCAGCCCAGGGTGATGTGGTTTTGCTTAGCCTCATAGCCAGAAGGCCCTTCTACAAACCAAACAAGCAGAACAATGCAAACAGTCCATCCTCCCAGCCACCAGTTGCCAGACCTGGGAGTTTCCTGCAGGTCTGACGTGGAGGCCTGTGCTGTGGGTGAGGCTGAGACTGGGGGGATGGGGAAGGAGGTGAGCCCCAGCCCCGCTGCTCCCTCCCTGAACGGTCCTTGCTGACTCCTCAGCAGAGCCTGGAGGGGAGCAGAAAGATGCTCCAGGCCTAACCCGGCCTGCCCTCCGCCTCGAGCCCCTGCCTTCTACTCCACCTGGCTCTAGGTGGGATGACCAGGTTGACACCCAGAAGGTGGTTGGGAGTGGTCTGGGGGCAGGCAGGACCCTCATGTCCCTCACAATGTCCTTGTTCCCATTTCATAGATTGAGAGAGAGAGCCTGGGAGGATCAGTCATCTGCAGACAGCTGAGAATTGTGGGAAGGGCCAGGTTGTTGACTGTGCTCCTGATGTCGATGGACATGATTAATTGAAGAATCCAAAGTTGCTTACAGTGTTTCAGGCACTGGATGAAGGTGCCTACTTAATTCAGGGAACTCGCATAGTGGGGCACTTGGGCAAACAATTCCGTTGTTGACATTGTAGATTGGTCTAGTTATTGTGACAATTTCCTAAGAGATAAAAGTAAAGTGTCTTGAGGAAGGGGTACCTTCTTTTCTAATTTCGCATAAAGGTACCACACGGGTACTATCAGTCTCCTTGGATCACGCCTCTCCTCGCACACGTGCCCTGCTATTGATTCTGTTCGCGTCTATTGGTGTCTATACACAGTAGTTGCACAGAGCTCTTTTCTTTCCTCTTGGGGAGGGAAATTGGGGAAGAAGCTGCTGGAGGAGGGAACTGCTGTGTTCTTTATCCTCATCCTGCTTAGAGGACTCCGAACTCTGGTCATGGGGGTGGTGGGAGGTGGCCAAAGGAGATAAAGGCTGCTCAGGAAGCCTCAGGAGGTGAAGTGTGGTCAGTGAACTGCCTCCGGCCCAGTGAACGGCCACTGGGGAAGGAGTCCCTCTCCTCTCTGCCTGGCGCCCGGGACTCTTCTGCCCCCGAGGACTGAGGGCCTCGGGATCGGGTGGCCGTTGCGCCCTTGACAGGAACCCTGCCCACCCCAGGATGGCTGGTGGCAGATAGGTTGCCTGTAGCTTTGTGAGTGAGGAACAGGGACCAGGGGGCCCCCGGGATGAGAGATGCTAATTGTCTTTGTGGCCATAACTACACACCTCACAGATTTAGAAGCCAACCCCTGGGCAATATCTGGGAGACCTTTGGGCGATGGTGAGATCCTGCTGTTTTTCAGTCACCAAATTTTCAGGGTGTGTTGGGGAAGTTTATCCAGTGTGGTCAGGGTGGTCTTCTCTAAGGAGGTGACATTTTATCTCAAATGACCCTAGAGGAGGAGTGCAAGGGGTAAGGGGCATTTCAGGAGGAAAGAACAAGTCCGAAGGCCTTGAGGCTGGAGCATGCAGGCTGCTCTGTGTTCCAGGACCGTCCGGTGGGCTGGGGCCATGGGTTTGGGGATCGTGATGGAGGTGGGGCAGAGAGCTAGCAGGGGACCAGACCTTGAAGGTCCGAGGGAGCACTTGGGTTTCCCTCTCGATGAGATAGAAAGCATTAGAGGGTTTTCAGCAGAGGAGTAACGTGAGATTCGATGTATGCAGATAAGGCTTTGAAATCAGCAGCCATTTGACGTTTGCCGATAGCAACCTTTGGTGGAGATATTTGGAATCTGAACCCAAGCTGAACGCGCCATGCTTTTGATCACCAATGGCTCCTGCCTCTCCACTGCTGAAAAAACTCATTATGCCTCAAGAACCTTTCCCTTCTAGCCTAGTCATAGATGTGACAAGCACCTTCCGTACCTGCCAAGTCCTTTCTGACCTCCCAGGAATGTATTGCACTGCAATCATCCTTCCCACTTTCTGGAACGCCCACCTGTCTGCATTCTCTAGGGGATGCAAATGCCTCTGGGTTAAGGATCTTATCTCAATTTATTGGGAGATCCTCCAGGTTTCCAGAGATCCAGTCCGATTAAAGCCTGCATATTTATTTAATTAAAAACAAGTCCAAATGCTGAGGCTTGGGAGACTGCCTGCCTGGTAATACAAATCTATAAATCTCTCTTCCTCCTGCTTCCAGGCTGACTGTAAATACCCTGAAAATTCAGCTTCATTGGAAATGTTTTGACCATTCTGCTTCTGGCTCAATGGGTAGTAATAAATAAATATGAACAGTGGTGGGAGAAAAACTGGATTCCATTTATTTAAAGCTTAACGTGGCTCAGCTCCAAGAGGGTGGCTAAGGACTGCTGGCTTGTTCCTGTCGTGTCTGACTCACTCTTCTCATTCCTAACCCAGGCCCTCAGGGTCTGGACAGCCATCTCCGGCCTCCGCAATGATTCACCTTCAGCTCCGAAGGTGGTGGGGACAGATGAATCACCATCATTTCAGAAGGAACAGCTGATAGAAAGAAGCTAGTTTTGTGATCTGACCAGGGCAACTATACATTCCCAACCCATAGGGAGTGCCGGCATTCACAAAGTCTACCCAGCCTGCAAGGGAGAGGGATATCAGAGGTTGGGGGTATTCTGGGAAACCTGGATGTATGGCTGCCAAAAGTCATATGAATTTGAAGTCAGGGTCTTGGAATAGCCTGAACTCTCTAAAAGGAGGGCTACCCTACAAGGACTGATATGTTTCCTAAAGCATACATTGCCTTCCTGGTAACAGCGGCTGTAGTGATGCAACAAAAATGATTGCAGTGAACCAAATAGCCCCGAGATGCTGAAGTCCAAGGCCTTCGCCTGACAATCCCTGGGAGATCCATTTGTGAAGTCAACTCTGAGACAGGCAGACTTCCCAGAGCTGGTGGCCATGCTGCCTGGATTCCACGTGGGACCAAAGTGACCAGCTGGTCCGCTGAGCAGCCCCAGGGAGGCCCATCTAAGGAGGCCCATCTAAGGAGGTGTAGCTGTGAGCTCCTTACTCAGCGGCAGCAGACATCTGTCACTCTATGACCATTTTCATCCTCTTTAGTCACAAAAACCAGCCCTCCCCTCTACCCCACACTGACCCAGGGCTTTCTTTTCTGACCGTTCAGAGGTCCCTGGGTTACTCGATGATGGCAGTAGCCCGTTGCTTTTAGGCTAGCTTTTAAGTGTCCATCCTGCCCACTGATGAACTTAGCAGTGGCGTTCGCAGGGCTCACCACTGTGGCCCTAGGCTGTCTTGATTTCTATCCTGTGGTAAGTTAACACACAAACACTCATGGGCGCACACACCCCACTGACTGTATCCACACATACACACTCAGAGGTTCTCCATCAATGGGACAAAACCAAATGTGGGAATCTTTTCTTGAGTGGGGACAGCTAGACCACCACAAAAGGTAATGTTGCACTAACTTCTTATTGTACTTAGAATTCAGCTCTGTTTAAGTAACATTGTTTTCTTTTTCCTGGGGGTGTTGATGGGAAAGGACCTGGTTCTCTCCATGTCATTAGGAACGTGCCTCCTGCATACCACACTACAGGGCTTTACCTCTGGAGGTGCGCTTCAGAGTTAGAAAGAACACTCCATTCTTTTTTTTTTTTTTTTTTTTTTTTTTTTTTGCGGTACGCGGGCCTCTCACTGTTGTGGCCTCTCCCGTTGCGGGGCACAGGCTCCGGACGCGCAGGCTCAGCAGCCATGGCTCACGGGTCTAGCCGCTGCGCGGCATGTGGAATCTACCCGGACCGAGCACGAACCCGTGTCCCCTCCATCGGCAGGCGAACTCTCAACCACTGCGCCACCAGGGAAGCCCAGAACACTCCATTCTTGTTAGCTTTTGCTTCTTTCATGCAGCAGATGTTCAGCACCTACTATGTGCAAGATCCCCGTGAGACTTTGGAAGATGTAAAAATGCATAATCATATTAAGTGAAGTAAGTCAGACAGAGGAAGACAAATATCATATGATATTGCTTATACGCAGAATCTTAAAAGAAAGTGATACAAATGAACTTATTTACAAAACAGAAACAGACTCACAGACTTAGAGAACGAACTTATGGTTACCAGGGGGGAAGGGTGGGGAGAGGGATAGATTGGGAGTTTGGGTTGACATGTATACACTGCTATATTTAAGATAGATAACCACTTCATCCCAGCTTCCTCCTTCCCCCTCGTGTCCTCAAGTCCATTCTCTATGTCTAGATTGACATGGACATATATACACTACCAAATGTAAAATAGATAGCTAGTGGGAAGCAGCCGCATAGCACAGGGAGATCAGCTCTGTGCTTTGTGACCACCTAGAGGGGTGGGTTAGGGAGTGTGGGAGGGAGGCTCAAGAGGGAGGGGATATGGGGATATATGTATGCATATGGCTGATTTGCTTTGTTATACAACAGAAACTAACACAGTATTGTGAAGCAATTATACTCCAGTAAAGATCTATTAAAAAAAAAAAAGATAATGAACAAGGACCTACTGTATTGCACAGGGAAACTCTCCTCAATATTCTGTAATAACCTAAATGGAAAAAGAATTTGGAAAAGACCAAGATACATGTATATGTAAACTAAATCAATTTGCTGTACACCTGAAACCAACACAACATTGTTAATGGACTATGCTCCATTATAAAATAAAAATATAAATGAATAAATAAATAAATAAATAAAAATGCATAAGTTCCAGTCTCTGCCCCCTAAGGAAGAAAGCTGAGTTTCTTTGTTAGTGATGTCGAAGGCAATTACATACATTTATAGTTAACCCCTTAGTAAGTGACTTCACAGACCCAATCTGAATGGAACCCTTTTGGACAATCTGGGGCACTTTCTGTGGGAGTTAACGGTGCCATGGCAGGGCAGGAAACTCTTTTCCACAGTTTGTAAACTTAGGCAGAATGTGGCCCTTGGGCAGAAAAGATTACAATTAGCTCTTGTTAATAATTATGTCTATTTAAGTGCAGAAATAGAGCAGCTGGCGGGCTTGGAGCACCATCCCAGCAGCCCACGGAGGGCTGGGTGCCACACCAGGGCTGTTGTCCTGCCCATCATTGCCTCTGGCTCCCCCTTGGCCTTGGCACTTAATAGCCTCCCAGTTGGGTAGGTCTGAACCTGTTTACTGAGCTCCTTGGCAGGGATGTAACCAAAGGTCCCCAGGACTCACCAGCCTGTGAGGCCAATTAAATCACATTTTCACTCAAATTTTGCTAGCTGAATGCCAGCCCATAATGCCAGCCCTCCATGCCTCCCCTTTCTCAAAACCTCTTTACTTATTTGGGGAGGGTCCACAGGATGTATTGAGTATGCTGAAAAAACAGTTTACAGCTTGTGCATGGTCATGGCTTGTTGGTCACTGGAAACTGCCACTCTTCTGGTACCCTGTGTGCCAACCCCTCTACTGGGGATCCAAGTCTTGGCTTTGGCCCTACCTGTCCCAGGGGACAGCTGCTGGCTGGGTCCTCTGTGAGCTTTTAGTGCCAAGGCCGTGCAGACATCTTCAGTGTCCTCAGAGTGCTTTGAGTGGACCTGGGACTCTGGTGCTGCTCAGAGCAGAGTGCGGTGATATTCCCCATGGAAACGCCCTCACTTGGCCTGATTTCCAGTGCCACAAAGCTGCGCCTTGGCCCCTGCCCCTCCTGCAAGCACCCCGGTTCTGTGTCTCCTGTGATTCCTCCCATGCTGCGACCACGCCACATTCCTTGCAGAGGTAAGGAAAACGCCCTCACCTGCCCCGTGTCGTTTTCTATATTCTGCATCCCAAAGCCCCTCTGCTTCTGCCTGAGCATCCAAAACTCCCTCTCGTGCCAACAGCTCCTCAGCTTCTGGCTCTGGCCTTGTCCTCCCTCAGGGCCCAAGCCCGGCTAGGCCTCCCTCCCTGACTTGCATACCCTTCCTCTTTCCCCCACTTCTCCCTTAGCATCCATCCCTCATTCGTTAAACTCTTCCTTGTTCCCTCAGCTGAAAAACAAGATGATGCAGCTCAGCTGTGCAAATAAATACTTGGAAACTATGCGTGGGTCCTGGTCTCACGTGCCTGATCTCCACTTACGCTCAGTGGGTCCTGCTGAGCCTCTAACAAGCAAAGCACTACACGTCTAACATGCATATTCCTTTTTCTGGCATTAGAAAGCAGCTTATAGCTTCTTGGCAGCAAGGTCCCGTGATTCCTTTTCATTAATTTCCCCACAGTTTCCCACGAGGATCAAATGAGTCAACGTGGAGAAAGTTATACCTAAATTGCAACTGGCCACGTCATTGTAATATGAGGTTATGACCCTGCCTACTGTAGATGCTCAATAGATATTATTACAGAATGTCCACTGGCCATGACACTATTTATCTAGTCATTCATTCAAAAAATACATATTAAGCACCTACTATGTGACAGGCTCTGTTCTAGACACTGGCGATATAAGGGTGAGTAAGAAAAAATATCTTAATGGAGAAAGATGAATGCTAACTACATTTAAGGTGATAAGTAAGAAACTATCAGATTATGATAAGTGCTCTGAAGAGAATTGATTTAGGGTGATGTGGTAGAGGGTGATGAGGCGCTTCTGATATAGTGGGACACCAGGGAAGGCTTCCATGAGGAGATGACAGTAAATCGAGGTTAGAAAGAAGGATGAACCATCAATGCAGAGATCAGAGGAAAGAGGATTCCAGGCAGAGCAGCAGCAAAGGAAAGTGGGCAGAGGCGAGCTCTGTGGGATCTGGTGACAGAAAGAATCTAGGGTGTCTAGGGAGGGGACAGTGGTGCCAGAAGAGGTCGGTCCTGTCTGCACGAGAGGACCAGGTGGCAGATGGCTCTGTAAGGAAGGAGAGACATTCATATTTTGCTTTAGACATAATGGAAACAGTTGGAGTTTGAAACAGGGAAGCCACATAATCTGATTATGCTCTAAAAGGATAACTTAGGCTACTGTGGGAAGAATGGATTTTAGTGGAGCAGGGAAAAGGGGCAGGGTTTGATGTGGGAGGACAGATGGTATCGGACGGTGACTGGGTGACTGAATCAGATCTGGAAAGCTGACAGATTTGGGGTCTTTGGAAGTAGAGCTGACATGAGTTGCTGATTATTTAGATCAGCAACTCATGGAAAGTGAGGAACTGAGGAACATCAGAAGGATTCCTAGACTGGCAAGGGAAGCCCCTCACAGCATGGAATATAGGTGGACTGGACCTGGGTGATTGTCAGCGTGTCTGGAGGGTGGCTGATTCTGTACGAGGAAAAAGGGGCACCAGCTCTCTCTCTCTCTCTCTCATTCTCTCTCTTTCTCTCTGTCTTCTCAGAAGAGAACCTGCTAGAAGAGATCATTTGGTTTCTGATTTTTTTTTTTCTGAAAGCAAACCAAAGCCCCAGTTCCAGAGGCTAGAAAGTCAAATAACTTTAACATAGCCCAAGGCAGGTACGTTTGTTAAAGTAGCCAGTGGTTCTGTTTACCTGTTGAAATATCCATGATAGTGGGAGGGAGAGTTCAGGGTTTGGGCTGGGCTTAGGCACTGCTGATAACAGTCTTTGCCTAGGAATTTAATTGTATTACTCAAAGGTAAACCCGTGTGTCTGTTCTCATGAAGGCTGCCAGCCCGGTCTATTCTCCAAGGACCTGAAAACCCAGACCCCAAAGGAACATTTGGCTTTACCTGTGTCCTGGTGTTTGCTGGCTTCACAAACACAACTCAATGAAAATATGAAAAGTCCCACAAAAGGGTAAATGAAATAAGGACCGCCTGGACCTCAAGGAATTTACAGATCCCTGAATTTTATCACTGTACTTATTTTATTTTTATTTTTATTTTTTGCGGTACACAGTCCTCTCACTGTTGTGGCCTCTCCCGTTGCGGAGCACAGGCTCCGGACGCGCAGGCTCAGTGGCCATGGCTCACAGGCCCAGCCGCTCTGCGGCATGTGGGATCCTCCCAGACCGGGGCACAAACCCGTGTCCCCTGCATCGGCAGGCGGACTCTCAACCACTGCCACCAGGGAAGCCCCACTGTACTTATTTTTTAATTAGAGACAATAACTTTTCCTTACAGGTTCTTATTGACAAACAAGAACACGGATGTCCCTAAAGCCTCTGATATGAACATCTTTCCCAGACCGGGAAGTACCCAGTTATCCAGCTAGTCAGGGGAACTTTTTTCTTTCCCAAGGTCCGAGACTTTCTCCTAATCCTGTCTTAGTCACACACAGTTACTCATTACCTGGAAGGGCACTAAGAGTTTATTCACGGCCACTGTACATTCTGTGCTGTTTTGTTAAACCAGGAAAAAGGCAGATGGCTGAGTCATAGTTTTCAATTAGTTTTTCCATTTCACCTGGAGCAAAGTTTTTCTATATCCATACCAATTTTATTGCTTTCCATGTTACTCTGATCATATACTTCACAAGATAATTCAGTCTTTTGCTGGAGGATATTAATAACACATATTGTAAGTGGGAAGTAGCATTATCAAAGTACTCTTAAACAGATGTAAAAAATGGAAATACTGCAAGATTTAGTATCTCACCTTCAAGAGATGGGCAGAGAAGGAGGGAGAATGAGACAATTAAGAACCTTGACAGGGCTTCCCTGGTGGCACAGTGGTTGAGAGTCCGCCTGCCGATGCAGGGGACACGGGTTCGTGCCCCGGTCTGGGAAGATCCCACATGCCGCGGAGCGGCTGGGCCCGTGAGCTATGGCCGCTGAGCCTGCGCATCCGGAGCCTGTGCTCCGCAACGGGAGAGGCCACAACAGTGAGAGGCCCACGTACCGCAAAAAAAAAAGAACCTTGACATCAGGGCAGAGCTTTGTAACCACTGGAAGAACTCACTATTCTACATGGTTTTCTAATGTAAAGTTTATTTAATTCAGCAGATCTTACACACCTCTTATAACCCAGCACCATTATACAGAATAAGTATATTCAGAGGGTCAGTAAATAAAATATTTTAGGTGCTGCTGAAGTGTAAAACACTGTAGATACGAGGGAGCCTGTCTTCAAGGAATCTTCATCTCGTTGGGTAAAAACATACACACGAACTACTTCAGTGACAAAACACAGTGGAGCATGCGATGGGCTAAAATGAGAGGTATAGGCAATGTGTGCTTGGAAGTAAAGACATAGAAACAATATAGCTGGAAATCATCAGATTCCTGACCTCAGCTGACTGCTCCTTGAAGGACAGACTTATTTGGATGAGACAGACTGAGGGACATGGCACTCCAGGCAGTGGAAGCAGCACATACAAGGGGACCTCACTGGGAAAGATTAGTGTGTGTGCAGGAGAGGGGCCCACCTGGTGAGAAGGTTTGGTGGGGATGCATTGAAAAAATGTAGACTAACACCAGTCACATCATTTGCTGTGATAAAAACAATATCATTTTGGAGTCAATAATGCCTCAGCTCACACTGAGTCTGCGTGCAATTGTGGAGGAAGTTAATCACAAGTGATCTTTCTTATCTATATTTGCATAAGTCAGGCTGGAGCTGGAAATGTTGATGATAAATCATCTCATTATAGAAGTGGTAACTCACCTCCTGGGAAGTAGGAAGAATTGGGATGGACTGATATTATTGAAGTCACTTGAGCAAAGAAGAGGCAAAATCAACAAATGATAATGAATTTACCTGCCAGGCCTATGCATTCATTTCCTACACTGAAGAGGTCCGACCTCAGAGGGGTTAGCTCTTTATTTTTGGAATTAAAAATAATCTCAAAAATCAGGAGATTCCTTTGGCTCAGAAGGTTCAGTGGACTTAAAACCGGAATGACAACTCTAGATATTGTTCAATTCTAAATTACCAGGGCCATTCATTTGCTGCGTGTGTGATCTGAATATAATTATAAAGCCCAGTTTCTTCACCTTGAAAACACTTAAGAAAGTGAAAGGTAAGATTCATTCTTTCTCTCTCTCACCGCTCTCTCTCTAACTAGAGTAATACTGTGAGTATAATCTAGCCTATTTTCAAAGCCATGGTTGGTTCTGCCACTCACTACCTGTGTGACTTTGCACAGATACTTAATTTCTACAAACTTCAGTTTCTTCTTTTTAAAGTCTGCATAATAATATCATTTGATAAGGGTATTATAAAGATTACAATGACGTGCAAAGTGTTAGCACATAGGCTAACATTCAATAAAATATAGCTATTTTTCTTTTTATTAAGTCTGTATAGCTATTTACTGTTTGTAAAGCACTCTTGTGAATTTTTCAATAATCTTTTAAGGTAAATACAATCAGCACCAACTTTAGAGATGAGAAAACTGAAGCTAAAAAATACTAAGTCCAGGGACATGCAGTGGTAGGAGACAGAGTTGGGTACCAGTTGCAACACCGTTTCACTGGTGTTTCCCTGAGCTCTAGCTATCTTTTTTAGTGAGACACACAAACTAAAAGAAAACAAGTCATATTTGTATTTTGTATAGTGCATAGTGAACCCTCATACATGAAGTTCCCTTTTGAATCCCATTCGGTAGCTAGCAAGAACTCTGGGCAACAATAAGAAGGGGGTTCCTTGCCTCAGTGCTGTCCCCTATGGTGGCCACTCCCACATGTGGCTATAAACACTTGGAATGTGGCTAGTCTGAACCAAGAAGAGATGCAAGTATAAAATATACACTGGATTTCAGAGACTTAGTGTGAAAAATATGTAAAATATCTGAATAATTTTTAAAAATTGAAGTATAGTTAATTTACAATGTTGTGTTAGTTTCAAGTGTACAGCTAAGTGATTCAGTTATATATATATATATATATATATGTGTGTGTGTGTATGTGTATATATAATCTTTTTCAGATTCTTTTCCATTGTAGGTTATTATGAGATATTGAGTATAGTTCCCTGCACTATACAGTAGGTCCTTCTCATTAATAATTTTAAAATTGATTACATGATGCAATGAAAATACTTTGGGTATGTTCAGTTAAATGTTTCACCTATTTCTTTTTACTTCCTTCTAATGTGGCTACTAGAAATTTTCAGTTGCATATCTGGCTTGCATTTGTGGCTTGCATGATATTTCTATTGTAAAGAGCTGCTCTACCTAACTCTTTGCCCTTCCACAGGTATCCCTGGGCCTCTCAGCCCTTCTCCCTCCTCCCCAAGACTCTGAGATCCTCCTGTCTGGAGAGCAGTGATCTGCTCACCTACTTTATGCCAGAGTGTTAATGAGCTCTCTCTCTCTCTTCCCCCCTCTCTAATCTGCAGAAAATCTCCTTTTAGAAAAGATACTGAAAGTGGAAGTTAATACATCTGGGATAGGGAGAGATATTAAGGCAACTATTACTATTTCAAATGTCTACAGGCGTCAGAAAGGTACCATAAGGTAGACCATGTGTGGGTGGCAATAGAGAATGGTAGGGACTGTGGCAAAATGAAGAGCATGTGCCTGATCCAAAGGGAACAGCCACCTCTCAGCTCCAGCTAGTGGTTGCTATTTTGGAATCTGGGCCCAATGTGGCCAGATCTTTTGATCTTTCAAGAGCAACCAGAAATCTAGATTCTTATAGGAGGTCTCCTGATTTTCAAAGATTTGCAACAAAATAAAACTTTTAATAAGCATTATAAATGGCCTATAAAATCTACCTTAGGCCTCTATTTGGCCCATTCAGCCTCAGTTTTCTACCTCTTGATTTACCTGTATATCTAAGGGCCAGCTGGTGAGATGTGTGGTAAACTGGACAGGTAGTGCTTATAACATTGACTTTGCCTCTTGACATTTGTAGAGCCGGAAGAGTCCTCTCCCTTTATAGATGAGATACTGAAACACAGAGAGGACAAGGGGCTCATCCACAGTCACACTGTCACTTGCTCAGGACGAGGATGTTGGGCTCCTGACTCTCTGCCCACTGTTCCTTTAAAACATCACACAGTATCTTCTGTCTGCACCAAGGTTTGCCTCCGACAAAGGATCTTGATGAGCTGAAACACTCTGCCAGGTGTGTAAGTGAGTCTTAGAGCAAAAGATGCCATAGCTATACTGGTCTCTGGATGGCTAGGAAATGGTACAAATGGCTTGTGTCCTAATGAAGCGCTCTCATACATCATAGCATTTATTCGACAAGGACACACACTCATCATTTACCCAGAGTGAACTGAAATCCCCAAACAACCCAGTGGAGAAAAATAATCACAAAGCTGAATACTCCTGTTATGTATGAGCAAGTATACATTCTAGACACCTGAGTCAGGCCCTGGGGGAAGAAAGTCTCCTGAGATTCAACTGCAGATTCAGTTGACACAGAAAGATTTTCACCTAGGGCATATTTTAAATGCTTGTGCCTGCTTCCCAATTCTGAAGTGAGAATGGCCCAACCCAGTTAGTAGAAAAAAATGCAGGTATGAAATTTAGCATTCACTCAAGATAGCATTTATTCCTCCTGGCCTCTCCTTTTGCAAATACATTTCATGGCACTTAAGACTTAAACTGCCTGCTTGTGTTATTGATAATGGTTCCAAAACAAATACCAGATCCTGAGTAATTTCTTGCGTAAAACCTGGGACTTCCCTGGGTGAGGTAAGAAGGCTGAGACTTTCCAAATTATCCAGGTTATCATAACGTTGCAGAGATAGCCAGAGTTAACTTTTTGATAATTTATAATACCATGGCTTCTAAGGTTTTCAAGTCTTAAAGAGCAATTTCATTTCTACTGGGCTACCTGTTCCTGTCAACAGTCTAATGAGATCGGAAGTACAGATTTACTATCCACATTTTAAAGATAAGGAAATGGAGTCCTAGGACTCACCTAAATAATGACAGGACCAGGTGTCTCCTGGTCCCCGTAAAATTGTCTATGAGAGCGGAAGCAGTGAGGACCTAAGACATCTTTAGCTTTTCTTCCTGAGAAGAGCTGAACCCCATTACAACATAGTACATTATTACATTGCCTTGAACATTATGCAGGCGAAAAGTAGATATAAATCATCATACTCTTTTGATTCTATCCCCTGACCTAAGTCATGAAGATTATTTATAACATGAATTTAAGAAATCAGAAAAGCAAAAAACAACAAAAAACCACCAAAAGTATTGAATTTGCCACAGTTTTTGAAAGACCTGGGGAACGTCTCTCTCTCTCTCTCTCTCTCTCTCTCTCTCTCTAGGAATCCATATGAAAGACCACATCCTTCCAAACAGGTGATCTTGATAGACTTTCTTCCTGTGGCCATTTTTCTATTGTAAGGGGAAAAAAAGGGAGGAGATTTTACTAAGGCTGTATGCTCAGTAAAGAGGTGGGAGAGGCATCAACCTTCAGAGAGAGAAGACAGAGATAAATAAAGATGTACACAGCCAGCCAAAGGGAAAGGGAAAGAAAAGACCAAGGAAAAGTCAAGAGAGGGGAGGAATGGGGGAAAAGGGCACTGGCTCAGGATGAGACATCCAGTGTGAGGTCACCAAATTAAAATCCAGAGTCCAGCTTCCCTTGAGGAAGCCAAAGATTTTCTTCAACATCTTCGAATGCTTTTCTCAAGTGTGGCCACCCAACATACATAACAACAGAGTTTCTAACTCAAGTTATATTTTGTTTAGTAATCCAACAATATTCTTTTCTACAGTTTTTCATCTTGAATTTATGGTATGCCAATTGCATTATTCTTAAATGTGATTTTGTAGCCCAGCCTGTGAAACTCTCCTCCATTGATCATGCAGGTTCTATAAGACAATGTATTCCAAGTTCCATCAGTTGAATTAAAAGTGAGTCTTAAGAATGCAAACTGTTTGTCAGTTGGAGGCTGTCTGTAAGTACAGTGACTCTGCAGTAGTGAGTTGCAGACATAGGTTATGCATCTTAGAATTGCTTCAAGAAATTGCATGTTTTACCAAATTCACTCATCACTGCACCCCAGTGCCTAGCACAATACTGGCCACTGGGTATTTCTGGGGAAATGTTTGTCAAAAGAAGTCTCACATCCTCAAGTGGACTAACATACCCCTTGTTTAGCATATGTTTTGTATTTTTAACAAATCAGGGAATAAAATAATGATTTTCTGATCACCACATGGCTCACAATAAATGTGTTTTGCCGCCTTAAAAATATATAAGTAACAAGTCCTTTGTATTAAATTATTTAACTGGTTCCAGACCCTGTGACAGTTACTCATGCAAGGAAAAATCCTTCCTTCACTCCATAAGTCTCTATGAAACTTCCATTATGTGAAACACTACTGCTGGCCTTGGGGACATTAAATAGGCAGAGGTCCCTGCTCTCAGAGAGCTTATATCCTAAATAAGAGGAGGGAGACAGTAAATGATATTGAAAAATTAACTATAGAGTTTATTAGACACTAAAAAGTGCTAAGGAATAAAGAAAACAAAGCAGGGAAAGGAGCTAGGAAGGAGGTAGAGTGGACATGAAAGCCCTCATTGAGATGTGACATTTGCTTGAAACCTGAAGGCAGTGAAGGATCAGCCAATCAGATTTCTGAAGTGGAGCCTCTAAGGCAGAAAGGACAATAGATGTAAAGGGCCTGAGGCAGGAGCATGTCTGATATAGTCAAGGACGATGGAGGAGGCCAACAAAGCTGGCAAAAATCATGGGGAAATGGAAGATAATAAAACCCAAGGGGCAATTTTTAAAAAATATTTTATTTTATTTTATTTTATTTTTTATACAGCAGGTTCTTATTAGTTATCAATTTTATACATATTGGTGTCTATTTGTCAATCCCAATCTCCCAGTTCATCTCACCACCACCCCCAGGGTTCATACGTTTATTCTCTATATTTGTGTCTCTATTTCTGCCTTGCAAACCAGTTCAACTGTACCATTTTTCTAGATTCTACATATATGTGTTAATATATGATATTTGTTTTTCTCTTTCTGACTTACTTCACTCTGTATGACAGTCTCTAGGTCCATCCATGTCTCTACAAATGACCCAATTTTGTTCCTTTTTATGGCTGAGTAATATTCCATTGTATATATGTACCACAACTTCTTTATCCATTCATCTGTCGATGGGCATTTAGGTTGCTTCCATGACCTGGCTATTGTAAATAGTGCTGCAATGAACATTGGGGTGCACATGTCTTTTGAATTATGGTTTTCTCTGGGTATATGCCCAGTAGTGGGATTGCTGGGTCATATGGTAATTCTATTTTTAGTTTTTTAAGGAACTTCCATACTGTCCTCCGTAGTGGCTGTATCAGTTTACATTCCCACCAACAGTGCAAGAGGGTTCCCCTTTCTCCACACCCTCTCCAGCATTTGTTGTTTGTAGATTTTCTGATGACGCCCATTCTAACTGGTGTGAGGTGATACCTCATTGTAGTTTTGATTTTCATTCCTCTAATAATTAGTGATGTTGAGCAGATTTTTATGTGCCCCTTGGTCATCTGTATTTCTTCTTTGGAGAAATGTCTATTTAGGTCTTCTGCCCATTTTTTAAAAAATTAATTAAATAATTTTATTTTTGGCTGTGTTGGGTCTTCATTGCTGTGCGCAGGCTTTCTCTAGTTGCCGTGAGCAGGAGTTACTCTTCGTTGCAGTGCACAGGCTTCTCATTGTTGTGGCTTCTCTTGTTGCCGAACACGGGCTCTAGGCACACAGGCTTCTGTAGTTGTGGCACATGGGCTCAGTAGTTGTGGCTTGCGGGCTCTAGAGCTCAGGCTCAGTAGTTGTGGTACACGGGCTTAGTTGCTCTGCAGCATGTGGGATCTTCGCAGACCAGGAATTGAACCCATGTCCCCTGCATTGGCAGGCAAATTCTTAACCACTGTGCCAACAGGGAAGCCCTTCTGCCCATTTTTTGATTGGGTTGTTTTTTCTAAAATATTGAGCTACATGAGCTGCTTATATATTTTGGAGATTAATCCTTTGTCTGTTGATTCGTTTGCAAATATTTTCTCCCATTCTGAGGGTTGTCTTTTCATCTTGTTTATAGTTTCCTCTTCTGTGCAAAAGCTTTTAAGTTTCATTAGGTCCCATTTGTTAATTTTTATTTACATTACTCTAGGAGACGGGTCAAAAAAGATCTTGCTGTGATTTATGTCAAAGAGTGTTCTTCCTATGTTTTCCTCTAAGAGTTTTATAGTGTCAGGTCTTACATTTAGGTCTCTAATCCATTTTGAGTTTATTTTTGTGTATGGTGTTAGGGAGTGTTCTAATTTCATTCTTTTACATGTAGCTGTCCAGTTTTCCCAGCACCACTTATTGAAGAGACTGTCTTTTCTCCATTGTATATCTTTGCCTCCTTTGTCATAGATTAATTGACCATAGGTGTGTGGGCTTATCTCTGGGCTTTCTATCTTGTTCTGTTGATCTATATTTCTGTTTTTGTGCCAGTACCAAATTGTTTTGATTACTGTGGCTTTGTAATATAGTCTGAAGTCAGGGTGTCTGATTCCTCCAGCTCTGTTTTTTTCCCTCAAGACTGCTTTGGCTATTCGGGGTCTTTTGTGTCTCCATACAAATTTTAAGGTTCTTTGGTCTAGTTCTGTAAAAAATGCCAGTGGTAGTTTGATAGGGATTGCATTGAATCTGTAGATTGCTTTGGGTAGTATAGTCATTTTCACAATATTGATTCTTCCAATCCAAGAACATGGTATATCTCTCCATCTGTTTGTGTCATCTTTGATTTCTCCAAGAGGCAATATTTAATATTTGCCCTATATGGGGAGAGGGAAGAGGAGACCATTCCAACCATCTGATAGTATCCTCTCAACGAGTAGAAATTACTCTGCAGCTTCCCTCATCTTTGTGCAGACCACTAATCCAGAAAAAAAACATCCCTGCCAAATTCTAAAGGTGGTCATCTCTTTGTCAAGGATATGCTTATTTCTGACCTGTGCACAGCATGCACAGCACATTAGCTGAGAGGGGTGAGCAGAATAGACCAGATTCACTTCATCAACTCTGCTCCATTTCTACTCCCTTTACCCCAGCCTAAGATCCCAGCCTCTCTCCTCTGGGTTATTGCAGAAGCCTCAAGCTCTTGTCCTGCCTCCAGTGTCTGTAGCTCATAGGTATTCCACACACCTGGCCCAGCCACCCCACTGGTACCAAGTTCTGAGGGTCCCACGGGGTCCCTGGGGAAGGCAAGAGAAGTAGGCAGTGGTTGGGGCTCTGGACTCCCATCCCCACTTCAGCCGGAGTGTCCCTTGATTTCAGACTGAAGTATGACGTCTCTGTGTGAGATTTCTTCTTGCCCTTCAAATTGGAAAAGCCCTGACCTAAAACAGCTCACATCATATCACTCTGTCACCATTTTTCTCCAAGACTTTCAACACCCTGATTACCAATAAAATAAAGCCCAAGATCCCATTACACCTTGAATAAAATGCAGGGTTCCTGCAGTGACCCATCTGGCTTCAGTGATGTCCTTCCCTCCTGTCCCCTCACACAGCCCACTCCAACCACCCATGGGACTTTCTCCAGGACCCTCCATGTACCCACTGCCTCAGGCCTCTGTGTTGACTGTTCCCTCTGCTGGGAACATAATTCCTCTGCTTATTTGCTTGGCTGACCCCCTCTTTTCATTCAGGAATTCAGTCAGGTTTCTGTTTGAGTATCATCTCCTTTTAGCCACCCCTGGCCACCCTGTCTAAAATAGCACCTCATTCACTCTCTATTTTCCAGTCTTGCTTTATTTTGCTTTATAGCACCTATTGCTACCTGATGTTGTGTTATATGTTTATTTGTTTATGGTTTTTCTCCACACCAGGATTATAAGTTCTAGGAGAACAGGAGCTTTGTTGTGTCACTGTTCTATCCCTAAGCACTTAGGATGGTGCCTGGCCCATAGTAGGTGCTCAATAAATATTTGCTGAACGAATGAATGAATGAGGCATGTAAGCGTGGCCTTCATGGCACTCCACAATCTTGTCTGGACAATATTCTTCAGCCTGAACTTGTGGCTGTGCCTGCCCTGTCCCCACACACCCTAACCAAGTTCACGGTGCATCTGTCGCCAAATCCCGCCAGTATTGTTTCATTTTTGCTCAAGGGACCTCTTATATCTGAAACACCCCTCTTATCATTTCTGCCTGACATAATAAGCATTTTTCTAGACTCAGCTCAAAGAACATCCTTTTGGAGGCCTTTCTCCAACCCCCCGCCTGGAGCATGTTCCCCTCCCAAGCTCCCAGAGCTCTTTACCCTTTGCTCTTTCCATACAGCCTGTCTCCCTCCCTGCTGGCTCCATTCATGAGTGTGCCGTCCTCCTGGGCACACAGGGCAATCCGCTTCAAGGACAGTGTGTGGGGTACAGTATGTGCTCAATAAAAAGTTGATTTCAGAGTTAGGAGAAAGAATGAAGTGATAGCTCACACAACCTTCTTGTCCCCCTTACTTTTAGTTTTTACTTGTTCTGAGCTACAGCCTGCTTTATCTTTGGGTGTTGCTAACTCCCAGCAATGTAACTTTCATCCTTCCCAGGCTAGTTCTGCCAAGTTCTTCCCAGCCTGGCTTTTCCTGACGCTTTGACTCTCTGCTGTTTCCGACAGCACCTTTCATATGTCCCTACCTGCTATACTTCAGCCAGAGAAGCTTATTGACTTATTTTTTACCTGATCCTAGGCCAGCACTTCTCAAAGTGTGTTCTGGTGACACCAGACCTAGGAGGGACTGTGGGAGAAAAGGCATCTACTTGGAGTGTATTCAGCATGTTAAGTGTTCTGTGAATCCTGCAGTAAAAATACCTGTTTAGCATCATTAAGCCAAAGGATCACATATTTATTTGCCGAACTACTTTTTTTCCCACAAAGCACCTATTAATACCCTGAAAAATTATAATCCTGCAGCACATAATTTTGCACCTATTAATACCCTGAAAAATTTAATCCTGCAGCACATAATTTTACAGTGTTATCTTGGATGCGTGCAAGAATATTTGTGAAATAAGGAATGAACTGCGATGACATGGCAACTCATGCACACACAGAAATGGAATAATCATCAGTAGCGTAATAACACAGTAAAATAGCCATCAACGTATATATATGCTTCCTTCCGTACCTGGCACTGCTCTAGGATTCACTTAATCCTCACAAAAATTCTTGTGAGGAAAGCACTATCACCGTCGGTCCCATTTCACAGATGGGGAAACAAAATGCAGAGAGGTTGGGCTTCCCTAGTGGCGCAGTGGTTGAGAGTCCGCCTGCCGATGCAGGGGACATGGGTTCGTGCCCTGGTCCGGGAAGATCCCACATGCCGCGGAGCGGCTGGGCCCGTGAGTCATGGCCGCTGAGCCTGTGCGTCTGGAGCCTGTGCTCCGCAACGGGAGAGGCCACAGCAGAGAGAGGCCCGCGTACAGCAAAAAAAAAAAAAAAAAAATTGCAGAGGTTAAGAGATCTGCGCAATCCACACCACTATTAAGTGGCAGATGAGGGCTTTAAGCTCAGGGTTCTGTCCCCTGAAACCCTGCTTTTAGCGCCCCCACTCTAGTGACGCATGCCACACGGGCCTCTCTGTCGCTTGGCTTTATACTAAACTTCGCTAAGAGTGAAATCAGTGCTCATTTTGTACCCACTGTGCCCCAAGCACTTCAAGTACCTCATCTCATTTAAAGTTCTCAAGAAACTTTATGAAGCAGGAATTATGATTGACATCTCAAATCACCCAGTTAGTGAGCAGTTCACCTCACTGTTGCCTTTCCATTCGTGATGATGCTCAAAAATCGTACTGGGACCCATTAGCGCTCTCCCAGCCACTTGTTAAGGCTTTCATGTGGCTACTCCTTTGCAGCAATTCCTTCCAGAAGCCTGGGGGAAAGGCCCCTCCTGGGAATGAGTTGAAAGCACAGAAAACAGTTTTGCGTATTTGGAGAGAGAAGGCGGCAGCATTTTGCCGAGGGCACACATGCATCCAGGTAGCTTTTCTTTTCCTTTTACTGAGAAGCCTGTCAGGCAGGAATAGAAGACAATACAGGAGAGAACTGTGGAGAATCAAAGACTCAGCCGGAAAGAGGGGTAAGTTTGGTGGTGACCTGTCTGCAGAACTCCCAGAAAGGGGCCCCCTTAACACCGAGTGGAGTATTTCTGAAGCTATGATAGGCATCCTGCTTCACCTCACATCACATAAATGGGCATCGGTAACAGAGTGTGGGGTGAGGGCCAGGTGAGCGCCCTTTTTCTCTCTCAGAAGGAGAATGGTAACAGGGTCCAGGCTGATCAAGTCGAGGCTGAGAAGAAGGTATCTCTGGGCCTGTGTCCTCAGCACTGAGGCCGCTGGAGGCCAGTGGAGTCTAAGAGGCTCGTCCACAGCCAGAGCCTTTGTCCGGAGCATGACTCACCCACCATTTGCATCGCCAGGATGAGCCCCTGAAGAGGGAGCAGAACGGGGACACCCGGTCTGCCCGTCACCGTTCTGGGCTTCACCCTGGGCTGACATGGTTCCATCAAAATTAGCAGCATCTTTTTCAGCTGAGGAAGTGTTACGTTTTTTGAGATTCTTAGATAAATAACTATGCTGGGAAGATAGAAGAAGCACTTGCAAGCAAGAGTAAGATGATTGTGGGAACCTGGAAAATTCTACCACAGTTTCCCAGGTAGGTAGCACCGACGTCCTCAGCCTCAGGGAAAGCCGTGGAGGATTGAATCCCCTTTAGGGAGAGATCTGGGCTTGTGGATGCCTCTTAGTTAAATCGGGCAAGCCCCCAAATACAGCAGCTCCCTGAGGTAAAGGAAACCACAATGGCTTGAGGCTAGAGCTCGCAAGAAGAAGCCTAGATGGTCCCAGGGCCCGGTGAATGGTTGTGCCTTGCAGAACTCCAAAGATGATCTTTCAGTCGTCTGCATTGTAGATTTGTATATTGATGGAGACCATTTTATGGCACACAACAGTCAAGTGTCTCGAGGAAGGTGTCATTTTTTCTCATTCATAAACAATGCTATGCGGGCTCACTCGGTACTGCCTGAACCCTGAACTGCTCACAGGAGCAGCGATGCCTAATCTGAGACTTGCCTTCGCTTCTTGCTACTAGCCCCTAGGATGAGGAGGAAAAATGTGCCATGTTCTCCCTGTGGAGAGAGACCTGGGGCTGGCAGGGCATAAACCTGGTCAGAGCAGGACCTGGCTCATCGAAAGGCTAACACACCTCTGAATACCTTTTCTCTGAACTTTCTGGCTGGTCTTGTGCTTACTCTGCTTTCTCCTACATCTTCCAACTGAGACTCATAGACATCAGGCTTGCATATTCTTTCCAAGGTTCATTTAAAAGGTGCCACTTTTGGAGAAGCTGCAAAGAGCTGAGGCTCTTTCTGCTCCCCTCGCCAGCCGTTCCTCTGTGCCAAAAGTGTAATGACAGAGCCCAAAGCCAGCCCCTTCCCGGAAGCTTCTGGGCTGATGAGAAATCCCCGGGGCTCCTGGAAAGGAAGTGAGGTCATCGCATCACGGCAGGAAGAGAAATTCTTGGGAATTGGTGCTGATAGGGAGGAAAGTTTTTTCAGCTTCACGGTTGCCTGTAGCAAGAAAAACCACCCAGAACATCTCTCCCTGCCCCTGGCTTGGTGTCTTTTCTTTTTCCCTTTTTGGCACCACAAAACCAGGTGCCCTGGATGCCTGGGCAAATGTGTTTTGTTCCCTCTTGGCTCTCTGCCAGTCCAGGCTGGCCCTGCCCCAGGCCAAGGCAGCTGCAGGTAACTCACTGAGTCCAGTTCCTGCAGATTCTAGGCTGGGTTTGTTTCCTTGGGAAACCTCCAGCACAGCCCTGGACTTGCCTTAAATCAAACCATTTTTTGAGTTCAGGGACGGTCTCTTCCTACCATTTTTCTTAAGGCTGAGCACAATACCTGGAGCATGGCAAGCACTCAAAAAATATTTGTTGAGTGACCCAAATAAATAGATAGATAGATAGATAAATGGTGTGTTTTACATGAACTTATGTATATTATATGTATCAGTCAGGGTTCTCTGGAGAAACAGAACCAATAGGAGATTTTATTTATTTATATAAAGATACTTATATTAAGGAATTGGCTCACACAATTGTGGAGACTGGCTAGTCCAAATCCACAGGGGAGGCTGGTGGCTTGGAAACACAAGCGGGACTGGATGCTGCCGTCTTAAGTCAGAATTTCTTTTCCAGGAAACTTCAGTTTTTACTCTTAAGGCTGGTTGGCTAGGTCTACCCACATTATTGAGAGCAATTTCTTTATTTAAAGTCAATTGGTTGTAGAAGAGAATTCCACCTACAAAATATCTTCATAGAAACACCTACATTAGTGTCTGATTAAATCACCGGGTACTATAGTCTAGCAAGTTGACACACAAAACTAACCATTACATCCTGTGTCAAATTATGTTCATTGAAACAAACAACCACCACCACTACCACCAAAAAACCTGCCACCAAACAAACAAATACTGTATAATAAAAGCCCAGTAAAACAGAGTTAGCCTGAAACCCGTACCCCATGTCCAGCTAAAAGCTGGCAGCACCAAGATGCTTAAAACACATTCATTGCCCTCAGGAGGTAACTCTCTAGTTGGGGAGAGAGTCGCGTAGACAGATAGTTTACAAAGGAGTGTAATAAATGCTGTGTAATCAAGATGTGGACAAAACTTGCTACTGCTATTTAAAGTTGGGTAACCTCTAAGTGTTCAGAATACCCTTGGTAACCCGAGAGAGGGTCTGATGTCAGCCAGGCTAATATTATAACCTTAGCTGCTCCGCAGAGAGAGTTTCAAATACCTTAAATAAATGGACTGTGAAATGGCCAAAGGGTCTTAATGCCAGTAAATATCAAACCATTCAAAGCAAACTGGGTATTTGGGGAAAGGCCTGCCAGGAAGCCACTCTCATCCCGCCACCCGTGGCTCTTCCTGAATGCCAATCAGATACCCAAGGCCCTCCACAGCTTGAGATCTGAAATCATCTGGATAAACCCCCCAAGAAATTGATGTCTGAAAGGGCAGGTTAGAGACGAGGCTCTGCCTGCCGCCTTACCGAGGGTACCGGAGGCCCCGGGCTAACTTCACTACATTTCTATTTCTGGAAGACCAGCACTGCGTCCTGTTTCCCCTCCCCCAGTGGATGTGAGCAGACCGCTGGCATCTGTTCCCATCAACAGGGCTGACAGCTTTTATAATGCACACACTCTTCTACTTTCCAACAGTATCTGTGGTCAAATTAAAGACTGGGCTCAACAGGTTGAGTTGGGATGCCTTGCTAACACCGCAGTGGGGTTGTCAGATTTACCATTTGTCTCCTGTATGGAAACATTAAGATCATACAAATAAGAACCAAAGTCTCTGCATTCTTAGACAGTCCATGCAGTCAAATCCAATGGCAAGACTCCCAAACCGGGATTCCCTTATGTTAAATCTGCCACTGAGTCTTGTGGAAGCAGAGAAACTGAGGACAAAAAGGAGTCTTGGGGGTAACAGGAGAAGCAGCAGAGGTGCTAAGATGTATCCAGTTGTCGGGATCTGGCTCATCAGAAGAGGATTCAAAGGCTGCAACCTGAAGCCTAGGAAAAGTCTGAAAGAAAATGTCTCAAACCTCATCGGGGTTCTCTCAGGAGGGTGGGGTGGGAAGGGGGCAGAGAGGAGCCCTCCGTTTTTTGTTTTTGTTTTGTTTTTTGCTGTACGCGGGCCTCTCACTGCTGTGGCCTCTCCCGTTGCGGAGCACAGGCTCCGGACGCGCAGGCTCAGCGGCCATGGCTCACGGGCCCAGCCTCTCCGCGGCATGTGGGATCTTCCCGGACCGGGGCATGAACCCGTGTCCCCTGCATCGGCAGGAGGACTCTCAACCACTGTGCCACCAGGGAAGCCCTCAAGTTGTTTTTAAGACAAGTGATTACTCAACCCTGTAACAACAATGGTAACAGCAGCAACAACCCAAGTGCACCAGCTGACCTTGACCTGAACTTCCCTCGATGCCCCCGCTCCCAAACATATACTTTGTAAGAGCAGATTGTAGATAACTTTGATCTTACGTTTCCTCTTTTTTTTTTTTTTTGGAAAAAAGAATTTTTTAAACATCTTTATTGGAGTATAATTGCTTTTATAGTGGTGTGTTAGTTTATGCTTTCTGACAAAGTGGATCCACTATACAGGTACCTATATCCCCACATCTCCTCCCTCTTGCATCTCCCTCCCTCCCACCCTCCCTATCCCACCCCTCTAGGTGGTCACAAAGCATCGAGCTGATCTCCCTGTGCTATGTGACTGACTCCCACTAGCTATCTATTTTCCATTTGGTAGTGTATATATGTCCATGCCACTCTATCACTTCGTCCCAGCTTGCCCTTCCCCCTTCCTGTGTCTTTAAGTCCATTCTCTACGTCTGTGTCTTTACTCCTGTCCTGCCCCTAGGTTCTTCATGACCTTTTTTTTTTTTTTAGATTCCATATATATGTGTTAGTATACTGTATTTGCTTTTCTCTTTCTGACTTACTTCACTCTGTATGACAGACTCTAAGTCCATCCACCTCATTACAAATAACTCAATTTCGTTTCTTTTTATGGCTGACTAATATACCATTGTATACATGGGCCACATCTTCTTTATCCATTTATCTGTCGATGGGTATTTGGGTTGCTTCCATGACCTGGCTATTGTAAACAGTGCCGCAATGAACATTGGGGTGCATATGTCTTTTTGAATTATGGTTTTCTCTGGTATATGCCCAGTAATGGGTTTGCTGGGTCATATGTTAGTTCTATTTTTAGTTTTTTAAGGAACCTCCATACTGTTCTCCATCGTGGCTGTATCAGTTTACATTCCCACCAACAGTGCAGGAGGGTTCCCTTTTCTCCACACCCTCTCCAGTATTTATTGTTTGTAGATTTTTTGCTGATGGTCATTCTGACTGGTGTGAGATGATATCTCATTGTAGTTTTGATTTGCATTTCTCTAATGATTAATGATGTTGAGCATTCTTTCATGTGTTTGTTGGCTACCTGTATATCTTCTTTGGAGAAATGTCTATTTAGGTCTTCTGCCCATTTTTCGATTGGGTTGTTTGTTTTTTTTGATATTGAGTTGAATGAGCTGCTTGTAAATTTTGGAGATTAATCCTTTCTCAGTTGCTTCATTTGCAAATATTTTCTCCCATTCTGAGGGGTGTCTTTTCGCCTTGTTTATGGTTTCCTTTGCTGATCTTATGTTTCTTGATGTGGATTTAAAAGCACTACCTATCCAGGGCAATCCATTCAGAACAGTGTCAGCCTCCTGGGGCCCCTGTGCCAGGAAGCCCCATGACCCCTACTAAACCTGAGGGGTGGGAGATGGCAGTGGCTATCCCAGGGTTTATTTGCCAGCCCAGATAGAGCTTAGGACTGACACGCAGCTTAATTATCATGCAGAGCTGCAGCTGGAAGTGGCTGGAGTGAGTTGGCATCTGCTTTTGCAGAGCACAATTTCTGCAAATAATTAACCACCAGAACTCTTGATTCTCTCTAATTAATGAAGAGGAAGCCTGGAATCTTCAAAGTCCACGAATGTCATGCTGCCATTGTGTCAGGATTGATCTCTTTTGTTCCAAACCGAAGAGCATGCCTGTCCTGCCTCTCCTAATTCTTTATAAATTGAAATTTTCTATTACTAGTTGTGACAGCTAAGTAACATGACTTCAGAAATTTACCCGCAGTTCATGCCAGTATTAGAAGCCTGAATAATAATAATTTTTTTAAAAAGAACTATAATGGAACAAGCTTTCTGACCCAGAATTAATCATCATGAAGAGACACCTCCTGAAAGGAGCGTCGTTAATTAGCTCTAATGGATCTTGCTAGGTGGGGCTGGAATTATTGAGAAGTCGGCAAACAGAGGGGAAGAGAAGATTCTTCCCTTTCTTGTCCATCTCCATGTGATGCTGGGATGTAATATGCTGGCACTGTGCTTCCAGGGGGCGGGGAGTCATGGTGGAGGCGACAGAAAAGCTCAGTTCATGGGGGATGCTGATGTGTCAGCATGGAAATCCACCAACTTGGAGCACCTTTGAGAAAAAGAGGTAAAAGTAGGCAAAGGCCCTATCCCTGGCCTTAACTGAGCATTTAATGAAGACACCACACAGGAACCAGAGTGGGATCCTATTAAAATCCAAAGCAGGCAGTGTTACATCTCTTCTCCAAAGGCCCCAGTGGCTCCATCTCTCTAAAGGAAAGCAAAGTTTATATATAAGCCTACAGGGTTTCACTTATCTGGCCACTATTTCCTCTGTGACTTCATTTCCTCTGTTCTATTCCTCATCCACTTCATTCCAGACAAACCAGCTTCTTTGATGTTCTACCAACACTTCAGCTCCTACCTCAGGACCTTTGCCCTGGCTACTCTTATCTGTCTGTAGCACTGCTTTCCAGATATCCACTTGGCTGCCTTTTTCTTTTCCTTTAGGTGTTTGTTAAAATTTCACCCTCTTATTAAGGCCAACATTGACCACCCCATGTAAAATAAGACTCCTTGGGCTTTCCTGGTGGCGCAGTGGTTGAGAGTCCGCCTGCCGATGCAGGGGACATGGGTTCGTGCACTGGTCCGGGAAGATCCCACATGCCGTGGAGCAGCTGGGCCCGTGAGCCATGGCCGCTGAGCCTGCGCATCCGGAGCCTGTGCTCCGCAACGGGAGAGGCCACAACAATGAGAGGCCCATGTACTGCAAAATAAATAAATAAATAAAATAAAATAAAATAAAATAGGACTCCTCACCCCCAACACTCCTTATTCCTCTTATCCTACTATATTTTTCTCTTGCCTCCTAATGTACTGTATAATTTCCTTATTTGTTGTGTCATTATATGTTTGCCCCCTCTCCAGCATGTATTATCTGTAGACTTTTTGATGATGGCCATTCTGACTGGTGTGAGGTGATACCTCATTGTAGTTTTGATTTGCATTTCTCTAATAAGTAACGATGTCGAGCATCTTTTCATGTGCCTATTGGCCATATGTATGTCTGCAAATAATACATTCTGGACCGGGTGTAGAGTAAAGGGAATCCTCCTACACAGTTGGTGCAAATGTAAATTGGTGCAGCCACTAAGGGAAACAATATGGAGGTTCCTTTAAAAACTAAAAATAGAGCTACCATTTGATCCAGAAATCCCACTCCTGGGCATATATCTGGAAATGACAAAAACTCTAATTTGAAAAGATACATGCGCCCCAATGTTCATAGCAGCACTATTTACAATAGCTAAGACATGGAAGCAACCTGATGTCCATCGACAGATGAATGGATAAAGAAGATGTGGTACATACACACAATGGAATACTACTCAACCATAAAAAAGAATGAAATAATGCCATTTGCAGCAACATGGTTGGACCTAGAGATTATCATACTAAGTGAAGTAAGTCAGACACAGAAAGACAAATATTATATGATATCACTTACATGTGGAATCTAAAAAGTAATACAAATGAATCTATATACAAAACAGAAGTAGCCTCACAGACATAGAAAACAAACCTATGGTTACTGAAGGGGAAAAGGGGATAGGGATAAATTAGGGGTATGGGATTAACAGATACACACAATCATATATAAAATAGATAAGCAACAAGAATTTACTGTAGAGCATATGGAACTATATTCAATATCTTGTAATAACCTATAATGGAAAAGAATCTGAAAAAGAATAGATATATATTACTCATTTTGCTGTACATCTGAAACTAACACAATATTGTAAATCAACTATACTTCCAGAAAAAAATGAGCCTCCTCTACCTCTCACTAGAATATAAGCTCCACAAGAACAGGGGTTCTTGTCTGTTTTGTTCTCTGATATATTCCCGGCACCTAGAACAGTGCCAGTTCAATAAGTATTTGCAGAGTGAATGAATCAGTCAAACCACTTTGGAGCGTTTGTTGGTATGTATGAAGACTGCATGTGCCCATTCAAAGTGATTGCTCAAAAGACCAGGGTATGAGCTGTTCCTTTTTCTTTCTTAAGTGTCTGGATGAAGTGCTGTTGTTTGTTTCCTTTGGCTGCCAAATGTTAATAATTAAAACAAACAGTGTGATCAGAGTTAAATATTACTTGAGGTCTTTCTTTCTTTCCCAGTGGCTTCTGTAAGAAGAAGCAAGGGTGGAACTAGCCAAGAATGATGCTTTTATGGAAGGGGGGGGTTGTTTTTTGTCTCCAGGGATTTCAGTTTTTCCTCTTTAACTCCACAGAGAGTGAGAAATATTGTGCAATAGCAATGGTGGTGGGGGAGAGATGTCTCTTGTGTAATTCAGTAGTGACCCTACTGAGGGGAAGCATTCATAGCATACAGGGCCGGGGCCAGAGCAGGAGGTTTAGGCAGGGAGTTGCAATGGAGTCCACATCTATGGATTGTATCTATTTGTGTGGATTGTTTCCAAACCCCCCAGTCCCCTCCTCACTCATGCTTCCCAACCATGGGGCCATAATAAATTCCTGCATTAGATTCTTTCCATCAGGGAATGCCTACTAAGTCATGCATTGGTCTGTGACTTGCCAGGGGTTAGGTAAATCTGGCAGTAGTTGTAGTCTACATACACATGAGGGCCCTCAGAAGTGGGTTGATCCATCCTTCTATGCTCTACTTAATTTGTGCCTCTTACCAATCCCTCCTTAGCTTAGAGGGACTGACGTCAGAGGGAGACATGTTTGCATTCAGTTAACAAACCAGCTGCTGCTAGGTGAGTGCTGGGTCATGAAATATAGATTCCAGCCTTTATTCTGCAGCTGCCGGTTGAGTGGCTTGAGCCATTTATCTCCCCGCACCATAGTTTCTGACTCCACTTTCTTAACACTTAAAAAAAAACTTTCTCATTTATTCCTCTGAATAGCTCTGTCTCTTAATTTTAGAGATAAAGAAGGAAAGGCCCAGAGAGGTCAAGGTACTTGCCTAAGACCACACTGTTATTAAGAGATAGGATCAAAAAAATAAAAAATAAAATTGCCTTATAATCCAGCAATCCCACTTCTGCATATTTATCCAAAGGAAATGAAAACAGGACATCGAAAAGCTATCTGCACCCCCCATGTTCACGTCAACATTATTCACAATAGCCAAGATGTGGAAACAACCCGAGTGTCTATCAATAGATAAATGGACAAAGAAGATGTGGTCTATATAAACAATGGAATATTATTCAGCTATGAGAAGGAAGGAGCCCTACCATAGGCCACACCATGGATGGACCTTGAGGCTATTACACTAAGTGAAATAAGCCAGACAGAAAAAGACAAATACTACAAGGCATCTCTTATACATGGAATCTTAAAAAAAAAAAAAAAAAAAGTCAAACGCATAAAGACAGCAGTGGAAATGTGGCTGCCAGGGGCTTGGAGGGTAGGGAAAAAGGGAAATAATAAGAGACTGGTTAAAAAAAAAAGAGAAAAAGAGGTAGGGCCAAGACCTGAACTCTCCCAGCAAATTCAGTTTCTGTTCATAATGCCTTTCAGATCAGAAAGACACCCACTCTATTTTCTTCTTGGAGCTACAAATAAAACTGTTCTTACACCTAAAAAGGGATTTTACCAATCCAAAATGGATTCTTATTAAAGTGGCCTCCCAAATTCAGAGGGTGCTCAGAGGTCAGAACGGAGAACCTGAACTAAGCCACATGGGGGTAAAAGTATGAATTTTGTTTTTAGATATTCTAAATTCAAATTCCAAGGCTGACATTTAGAGCCTCCCTTCGAAGCCAAGTTTGGCATAGTGCTCCAATTCTAAACAGCAAAACTGACCTTCCCTCTTAGACTCAGATTCTAAATTATTCTGAAGATTCTTCCCCTTAGACCGCTCCTGACAGCCAACCTGAAGCAGCCTCCAGGACACTCTTGCTGATTTACAACTGCAATCTTGCTAAAAGGAATGGGAAAAAGCCAAGATGAGTTTCTGTTAGACAGAATTACTGGCATGAAATACTAACATCACTACAACGTGGCATATGACTGACTGGCTGACTGCATGCCTGCCCTCCCTTTTTTATTTCACTGAAATAGGTCATTTGTTACAAAACGGAGGAAGCCTTGTTCCTCAGCCCTTGGCCCCCAAAGGAGGAAAGGAGAAGGACGCTTATAGCGCTCCTTGGTGTGTGCCTGCATGTGGCTCCCCAAAGCCAACACTGGGCCAGCGAGGCTGTTCTTATTAAGTGCCCATGTCAGTGGTTTGTCTCTGATGAGGGTCTGTGACTGCTGTGTGCAGAGCCCTGCTGTTTCCTGCCTTTACTGAAGGAATAAAGACTGGGCAGGATGCAAGCAGTAAGCTCCAGCTGTCCCTGCTTAAAATACACTGATGAGATAGGAACTGGCCATTTGGGTTTGACAAAATATTCTCTAAATGAGGAAGGGGTACCTTGCCCTCAAATATTTATTCTCCCCCAGAAACTTGACCCACCCTATCAGTTAATCAATCAAATATTTGCTGGCAGCGCTCACCACCTCCCATCTTTTACAAAGGGCAGGGTGCAGCCAGAAGTAAAACCCAGAAGTTATTAAAGACTTCGCTTGGAAGAGTGGAAAATTCAAATTAGAACAGGGCCAGGTGGGCAACATGAATGAATGAGTGAATGAATGAAGCTGTTTCATAATAGCATCTTAAGATACTTTTTTAATACACATCGGTTTTCCTTGTATATTTAATACACAAGAATATTCTTCCCCCCACAAAGTCAGAGCCCTGTTGGTCTACCTTCGGTTTTCACATTTTTAAAAGAGACAGGGATATTTTCCTCAACCCTTCTATAAGATGACAATAGGATAAATGCCGATTGAAATGGCAACCAACAGCAGATTCAGTGTTGAGATGATTGGAGATGCTAAAAGCCAGTGTGAGGACTGAGTCCAGTTAGAGATTATGGGTTATCACAAGGGAGCAGCTGCTTACTAAGGGCCCTGTTGCCTTATTGCTAAGTGAAAATGGGAGCCCAGAGTATATTTTCAAATTCTTCTGTACTTCCCTGGTGGTGCAGTGGTTAAGAATCCGCCTGCCAACTCAGGGGACACAGGTTCAAGCTCTGGTCCGGCAAGATCCTACATGCCGCGGAGCAACTGAGCCCGTGCATCACAACTACTGAGCCTGCGCTCTAGAACCCGCAGGTCACAACTACTGAGCCCGTGTGCTGCAACTACTGAAACCCGCGCACCTGGAGCCCGTGCTCCGCAACAAGAGAAGCCACTGTAATGAAAAGCCCGCGCACCGCAACGAAGAGTAGCCCCTGCTCGCCGCAACTAGAGAAAGCCCGCGCGTAGCAACGAAGACCCAGTGCAGCCAAAAATAAAATTAATTAATTAATTAATTTAAAAAAATCTTCTAAAACGCTGTTCTTCCCCCTACATGACATGGAGTATGTTGCCATTTCCCTCCTTGGATTTCTTCAGGCTCGTCTTGTCTTTCCATTTCCCCCAAGAGGATGGGAGGCTCCCCAGTGAAGGCTGAGGGGTTTCCTTCTTTGTCTGCTCACAGGGATAGTCTGAGTTCTTTGCACTAGAGAAACTGTGAGATAATAAATGTTTGTTGTTTTAAGCCCCTCGGTTATGGTATGATTTGCTGTGTGGCAAGAGATAACTAATATATCTTGATTCTGTGGTTGGATATCATTCTTCCCATCCAACTTCATGTTGTTCACACAAGGAATAAGCGTGTACTTTCTATGTATATCAAAACCTCCAACTGATACAAATTATAGGTATGACGGAGCCCTTGGAGGTGCTTCTAGAAGCCTCCTTAGGATCAGCATTGGTTCTGCACACAGCATCCTTAGATATGGTCCTTTAATCTGTTCATAATATCCACTTCACTGTGAGAGGCTACACAGGCCATTGGTAGGAAGACTTGAATGGAGACTTGATGAATTACAAGGTTTCACACAGGCCCAGAGGGATGGCAGGTAGGAGCATATTCAGTGCAAACAGAAGGGTCCTGTATAAAGGTAGGATTCAAGGGACAATGGAGAGATGGCTGGATTGCAAGATTTGCGGGAGAAGGATTGTGTTTGTGTTGTTCACTGTCTCCATCCCTGGTCTGGCAAATAAAGGCTCAATATTTTTTTTTTAATGATATAATGAAAAAATAGGGAGTTGGTATAGATGAAGAGTTAGAGAGGTTTGGATGTGAAGGCTAGCCAGATTTGTGAAAAACTATATGGTTGACATATTTTTCTGGGAGTCAACCTTTCTCAGCTGGTGAGGGATCAACATCTGCCTGAGTTCTGAGCAGAAATTAAGCAGAGTCAATACTTGGTGTGATAAGGAGATGCCAAGAAGACCGTGGGTCCTGAACTGTGGTTGCCAAATGTCACCACGATAGGCATGATTAATTAAACCTCGGAAACCTCTTAAAGAAGTATTTATCTTGGGGAAAACTGCATGAGGGGAAATGACTAACCTAGAATGGCAAAGGTAGAAACTGTGCTGGTAATTGATCTTGAAGTCAAGGTTACCAGGTTAAACCTGAGATCCAAGCTGGGAACTTGCATAGATGAGCAGAGAGTGTAGAGATGTTAAGTAAAGAAGAGACAGCCTAGAGGCACTCCATGGATAAGACACATGCATGATGTCTGTCTCAATTTTAGCAGCCTCTTAAGTTCCTAAGTCTTCCAGGATTGGACAGTCCACATCAGGTGACAAGCCCCAGCCCCACACATCCTTGCTCCTGCCTCTTTTTCTCTGACCTAATTTCCTGGCCCCCAAGACTTTTCTAGGTCATCTCTTGGTAGAAGCATCCATTTTTCTGTAATGCAGATATGGGTCCTTAGACTACGACCCAACTTCAAACCTGGTAAGTCAAGTTCTGTTTAGTGAAGGGCATAGGTTAAGATGGGCCTTGGATTCAGATATACTTTCTTGAAGGCAACTGACTGATTTGTTCATGAGATTTATATGTTTATTAATTAATACAACAAAATGTATTTACTGATTCAATTGAGGTATAGCTCTAAATGATGGGAACACAAAAATCAATAATATAAGGTGCCTACCTTAAAAGCCTCATAGTCTAACTGGAGAGTCCAAAATGTTTGTGTGAGCTGTGTGTGTATGTGTGTGTGTGTGTGTGTAGTTTTATATCATAGGTGATGAGGAACCATGGAAGGATTTTAAACAGAAGAGTGATGCATTCTGATTTGTGATTTTGAAAGATAACGAAGGGTAGAATATTGGTGAATTAGAGGCAGGGAGATTGGCTAGGAGGCTATTACAGAAGTCTAGGCAAACGTGGGTGAAATGTAATGACAGTAAACATGGAAGGGGAGAGGATCAACAACAGATCCTTAGGAATCTGAACGGACCAGGCCTGGCAGTGATGGGAGGTGGCGGATGGCTGTAGAGATGAAGGAGGCTAAATAAGGCTGAGGTCTCCTGCTCAGGCACTTGGTTGAAGTAATTTGATATAGTAGAGCTCTCTGTGTGGGTGAGCTTTGTGCTGTTTAAGCAAAAGATCAGTGTTAATATTAAAATTTGACGTATCTATCAACCTGCTATGGGGGTCTCAAAAAGGTAGGATGTTGTGGAGGAGAGAAGAGATCAGATTACGGTTCAGAATAGTTAAGTATAAAACTAGATGCCGGTGGCATGAAAGACAGTCCAGGGCCTTCTTGTGGGAAGGCCAGCTGAAAATAGCTCTCCGGGCTGGACTGGCTGAACTGGCTGGCAAGGTGTGGGTGACATTCCTGTGAGCAGTGTGGATCCCCAGATGACCCTGGCCTATAGTTAGGTCTCACAATCAGTAGCAGCAACAGCAGCTGACAGGTTTTCTTCTCTGTCAAGTATATTTTCTTCTCTGTCAAGAAAAAGTGCTCATAAGCAATACATTTCCCAAGTAGCTATTCTTTCTGGTTTGACTAAGGGCTCCTATGGTGGAAAATATGCCCATGGTTTCCGTAAAACCATTCTAAAAAATTCATCACTTTTTTCTTGAGTCAAAATATCTTGAACCTCTCGGGTAACTTAGGAGAATTCAGTGTAAGTTCTACCCCTGGAAAATAGGAAGAAGGAATGCCTGCTTGTATGTTTTAGTTCAGTACCGAATATCCCTCCAACTCTCCCTACCGCTTCCCCACATGTTTCAATAAAAGTAAATTAGAATATAAGGATTCAAAGGCAGGGAAGGAATCCAACCTTAACAGAGTAGAAATCCATGTCCCCTTCTGGGATCTGAAGTTGGAATACAACAATCTAACTTTGAGACGCTCAGATGAAAAATTCTGGCAATCCCTTAAAGTTCACGTCAAAACATCTGGTGGTAAGTTTGTTTTAGCGTATGGTAACTGGGGATAATATTGTGAGACTGCAATAATGTTTTTTGTTTGTAAATTGAGCTTTAGCTTCTGTACTTCATCTAGGAAACGCTAGAGGGAGTACGTCAGATAGAGGAAAAAACGCTACCATGAGAATGCAGGGAATGAAGAGGAGAGATGGCTGGGGAGGAAGGCATTTCTCCATTTCGCCGAGGCTCAGAATTTTACTTAGGTAGACACTAATCTTTATACTATCACCAAGTGACTTGAAGCCCTGTACCCCAAAACTTTAACTGTGATCTGCTGAGCCTGTTCAGAATCCAAAACAGTAAATAACAGCCATTACTCTCTGACCAGAATCTATATTCTGTCCATTTTAGGAATCTTGAAAGCCAATACGACATAGCTCTATCTGTGAGGCTTTAACTTTAGAGGACATGTTATTTGGATGAATAACGTTTCACAGATATTGGATTTTTTTTTTTTTTACAGCACTGATACTTCCAAGAGCTCAAAGTGAATAGTAATGATACAAAACTGAATAGTAATGACACCAGGCATTTTCAGACACTTGTAGGAATAAAATGTGCTCTTCATAGACATCCTAGATTGAAGGATTTCCCCTTCATTTTCTCCATAGTTCTCATGAATTAGCTCTACATTTAAACATCATTTTACAATCCAGAAACACTGAAGTTAACTGGCCCAATGTAAAGTGCGTGTCAATGAGAACTGTTATTTTTCTTGTTTAAATTTCCAGTTCCTTAGTTCCTTTGTGCCTCTTGCAAATGCTAAAAGAGCTAGTGAGGGTTAGAGTCAAATCACCTATTTTTTAAAAAATGTTAACAGTTAATCACTCTAATCAGAAACAAATATCTTAAAAAGCTTAAAGAGACTAATCAACTGTTAAAGTATTTTAATAAGTGATGAACTAATAATTCTGTGAAATATTATCCTTAAACTATAGCAGATTTTTGAAGCACAACTGTTAAAAACATGTGTGAATTCCAATATAAGAAACATCACAATAAAGCATGCTAAGTTAATAAGGATCTGCCCTTTTACAAACCATGGGGTCAGCCTCACCTGGACGTTAAGATGAAGAGAATAGAAATAACATTATGAATTTCTATGGCAGCGTCTGCTCGAAACCATCAGTTACACTGACAAGGAAAACTTAGCTCCGAAATTTGGGTTTGCTTTTGTTAGTCATGCATTATCCTACTTACCTCTCAGGGCAGACCTTTAATCTCAGAAAGTGCTGAGATGCGTTACTGCACCCGTTATCAAAAGTCTTTGGCAGAAATACCACTTATCCTTGTTGTGGTAATGAACAGATTTATAACATTCTGGTGTCACTATTCCTGAAAAAGCACATTCATTTGAATGTTTCTTCCACAAACATAGTGAACTAGTTCATGAAGGCACATGGGTGTAGAACACTATCGAGAGATATTGCTGGTGAATGACAGAACGTCTGGTTGATTTACACGAAACCCCAAGTGCTTGTATGAGAATAGGTTAGGTTTAGATTGACGAGCAAATGTGTAACCAGACTTCTGGCTGACAAATGGCAGAGCTATGCCACTGTGTTAGCTTCTCTGGAGAGAGACCAAAAGTAAGGCGGGAGGATCAAGTTCATTCTATAAAGGACATTCAAACCTCATGGATGGCAGGGTGGTGGGGTATTAAGCACATATAGATTTTAATACCCCAAATAGTACTGGGCAAATTTAGAGTTGAGCTGGCATTCAAGCCGATGACCAAACTCCTATCAAATTTCCCTGTATTGACTCAGAGACATAGAGAACAGACTTGTGGTTGCCAAGGGGGAGGGGGATTGGGGAGGGTTGGATTGGGAGTTTGGGGTTAGCAGATGCAAACTATTACATATAGAATGGATAAACAACAAGGTCCTACTGTACAGCACAGGGAACTACATTCAACATTCTGTAATAAACCATAATAGAAAAGGATATGAAAAAGAATATATGTATATACATATATATATGGCTGAATCACTTTGCTGCACACCAGAAGATACCACAACACTGTAAATCAACTATACTTCAATAAAAAATAAATTTAAAAAAATTTTCCCTGTATTGTGTGTGTTTATATTTATATCCCCTCAGAAGGATCCTGGTGTTTTCAAGATGAGTCTAATTTATTGGCAACCTTGGTTTAAAGTCCCTAGCCTCTAAAAATGGCTGGTTTAGGTAAACTAGAAAATGAAAATAAAAACTGATGAGGTTAGTATCAAAAATGGTGACAAGCACTACATGGTCTAGATTGGATTTGATTTATTCCTGCTGGGCACAAAGGGGGACAAGAGGCATCCATAAAGCTTTTGTGAAGAAGGATGAACTGTTTAGACTACATTCTTCCTCTGTGGCTGAGCTGACTGTTCAGGGCTTTGGGTCTGCCTTCAAGGACAGAGGTAGGATAGTAATGACAGATACTGTTCATTGAGTCCCCGTGGTGGTCCAAACCCCCTGTTCAGCGCTTGAGGTGCATTATCTCACTTAATTCTTCCCACCACACTGTGGGGTTGGGTTTATGATCTTGCTTTATAGATGAGCCTGACGTTCAGAGAGATGACTTGCCCAAGGTCACGCACTAGTCAGGGACAGAGTTAAGACTTAAACTCCAGTCTGACTCCAAAGCACTTGCCGTGGTGCTACACTGCTTCTTGACCGTCTGATGAACAGTACTGGTGGCCATTTGGCAGATTGCAAGCCCCGTGGTATTTGAGTAGTGTAGAAGCCAGAGCAGCAGAGAGCCAGGAGACTTGGGTTTGAATCCTGACTCTACCATTTACTGGCTGTGTGATCTCCTAAAAATTTCTAACCTCTTCCAACTGTCTCCTCATCTATGTGTGTCTTGTGTGTGGTGGAGTATTAGTACTGTTCATTTCTAACCTTCTGTGATCCCATGAGCCTTCAAGGGGCTTTTCCTTTCCGTAATTGAGGTGCAAGTTTGTTCTTTTGCTCTTTAGGTGAACTCAGCAGTGAGGAAACACTTCTATTTGAAATTCAAGGACTGAGTTAATTTCTGACCTAGAGATATTATCCCTTCTCTGCAAAACTCATTTCCTCTGTAGACTGCCCCAACACAGGCTAGCTTCCATTTCCCGGGTGGACAACTCCATTGAATGCTGAGCATGGCGCTGTGTTCCCAAAGGAACCATAGAGAGGCCCATAGGACGTGCTAGAAATACAAAATGGTATTTTATAATGTTATTTCAAAAGAAAGCCACTAAAGGTGGCTCTCATCTGAAGGCAATAAATGTTACTTCCAGTGGCTCGGAGAACCGAATAATCATGTAGTTGCCTGTTTTGGATGCTTTGGTTCTATTTCTGTAAATTAATGAGGTTTTACTTATTGCATTCCCTCCTTGTGCATAACTCACTATGATACTGCTGATGAGCTTTCTCTGAAAACTGCTGTCTACACTTAAAGTGTCCCCCGTTCCACCCCCCCCATGCCCCCCCACCCCCCGCTTGTTAGGCTTGCACCCATTTTCCTCTTGAGGGAAACATATACATTGGCTCCCCTGCCATGAGCGGTCACCACCCGCTGCACACTGCTTGGCATTCTTTAGGATCAAGTGACATGGGCCCAGCTGTATGTGGGGAGCAATGTTGGAAAATTCCTTTGATGTTGCGCCTTGTGACACTCAATGACTGAATCCAAGCTTTTGCTATTTGACCAAATGCCAATGTGCTAGTTCCTGAATAGCTATGATCTTACAGATAGCTGGATGGAAAAATAAGAACAAACCACCAGAAAAAAATATTTCAAAACTATTTTGCAGGGCTAATTAAGGTAAAACTTTGATTAATTGGAAAGTTAGTTGAGCCGAGTGTTCTAGTTAATTAGGAGCTAAGGTATAATACTTAAAAAAAATTCATTTACTATGTACAGAGTGTCATCTATGTATAAGGTATTACGAATGCAAAGAGGGGCAAAAGTTCATACAGTGCTTTTTTTTTTTTTTTTTTTTTTTTTTTTTTTGCGGTACGCGGGTCTCTCACTGCTGTGGCCTCTCCTGTTGCGGAACACAGGCTCCGGACGCGCAGGCTCAGCGGCCATGGCTCATGGGCCCAGCCGCTCCGCGGCATGTGGGATCTTCCCGGACCGGGGCGCGAACCCGTGTCCCCTGCATCAGCAGGCGGACACTCGACCACTGTGCCACCAGGGAAGCCTCCATATAGTGCTTTTATCCAAAGCATCTTCTGGTTTTCTTCTACCCATTATTGTTGGAAATTTTGTCCTATTTCCTTCCAGTCCTTTTTAATGCTTATGTTTTCTTGGTACAAATGATTCTGCATGTGATCATTTAAGTATCATCTAAGCATGTAATGATGTACTTAAACATTTCCTTATTTACTTAAAATCTAGGTTGCTTCCACTTATTTCCCATGATAAAAAGAAAATGCTATGAAGAAAAGCTTTACACACAAAGATTTCCCCTTATTTATTTATTTTTTGTATTTCCAATGACAAATCCTCATACGTGGAATTATTGGATCAAAGAAGACAATTTTATCTGCTTAGTGTTATCGGTATGCATTGCGACTACTTTCCAAAGGAGTTATACCAGTCTATGCTTGCTCTACCATTGTTTGACCATAAGTCAGTCTTTTCTTACTGTCTCCATAATTATTGGGCTTTTGTTTATTAGTTTACATATTTTGTCTTTATATCAGGCAAAATACTTTTGAATAAAAAACAAACTTAACACCCATTATTTATTTAATTCATACAATAACCTTGTAAATTCAACAGTCTACAGATGAATAGGTGCTGGGAAAGATTAAGTGACTTGCCCAAGTCGGTACAATATTAACAGAGCTGGAATTTGATCTTGCCTATTTTGAGTCCAGACCTGTTGTGTGCTTCATTCTACCACAGCTGCCCCTTAAATAACCAGATGGGTCTGGGCTAATGAGGCCTCCAAGAGTAGCTTGGAGGGGCTCCGTGGTTGGTATGTACAATGATGGAACTGATTAGCGGGATTGTCCAGATGGCTTTGTTCCCTTAAAAAACCAAACATTACCTAGAACAGAGTGAATTTTTGATTAATTTCCACGTGCTGGTTTGCCCTCCCACATGCACATTAAAGCAATTAAACAAGAAGAATGTTTTTCAATAGTGCCCAAGTGTTGGAGTATTTTAACTAAACTCAGAGATACATGAGTAACACCAGTGGAAGTTGTTCATGCATATCTGAGGCAGAATGCGGCCTTTTGATGTGAGCCTATTAAACACAAGGAAATTCATAGTTAAAATTCCACTCTTAGCTCTCCAGCCAAGATAGGAATGGCCCTGGCCACAAAACATGAAGGACAAGTTTGCCACAAGGCCCAGTAATCTGTTGGCATTATAGAACAGGGCAGGCAAACCACAGTAAATCAAGGTCTCAGCTTCATTCTTCAAAAAGTCGACTGGATGAAAATATGTGCTTCATTCTTCAAGGTGGGAAGTCTGGTTTTGTTGGAGCATGGTGTGTGGAGAAAATGAAAGACACCTCCCGGTAAGAGGGAGTTTGGAGGCCCCAGGTATCCATTTGGAAGGTCATCTTGGAAAATAATTTGGGACCATGTGGCCTTCTTATTCTTTGTAGGAGTGAAGAGAAGGAAAATCCAGTTTGGAGGGTACAGTCATGTAACATGGCAGCATCTGCCAGCTTTGGCGCCACTGAGTGTGGCTCGGGACAGAGTGTTTGTGCTTCCATTCAGCTGGAGGCTCTTGGGGTTTAGAAGGTCCCCTGTGAGCTGAGCAATAGGCTGAATAGTAGAGTTTAGCCAAACTCAGGGATGAGCTCACCTCACTTAGATTACAAAATCCCATTAATCTCTACTCAGACCACCACTGAATGGACTTAAAAAACAAAACTACAACAAATCACCAGTATCTAAGACACAAAGCTACAACTCTGAATGTGGGGAGCAGAAATAATGTCTTGTTAACATCACCTGGGATAACTGTAAAGACGAATGGCTTCTTCAAGCATTCAGATAATCTCCTCTAGAGGCTTCTACAGGGAGATGAAACTGCTTTGGTGCATCCGTCAGTGCTGAGAAGCCGATTTAAATTCACCCTGCCTTTAAGGAGAAAAGCTGGAAACAGCAGGATGCATTTGTAGGAATGCAGAGAAATGAACAGCTCTCTGGGTCCCTTGTTCTGTAACCACATTTCAATTTTAATCACTGAGGCATCCTGTAAAAACAGTAACAAAAAACAGCTGGGAAGTGGCATTGATTTCAAAATCACATAATGACATCTCCACTCCATCAATGTATTTTCATAGCCTTTTTCCTGAAAGGCCAGGCAATAAATATACACAGGGTCCAGAGCTCTGCCTGGAGCTGGGTTCTTGTTTTGCTGGTAGTATTTGAGAGAAGGCATGCTGAGTTGAGGGCCAGGGGCATTCTCCCGTAGTCTAGTCTAAACGGCTATTTTCTCTGGCGCGACTAGGATGTTTTCTGTCACCTCCAAACACTGCAACTGTGATAGCGTTATTTCCAAGCCTCTGTGACAGTCAGGAATGCAGGAAGATGGACTGCTCCCGCCCGGGCCTGGCCAGGGGGTGGAACTGGGGAGGCGTTACCCTCATTTTGCTCCCTGTTGTTTTTGGAAGGCTTTCCTCCGGGTTTTTACTACTGGGTGGTCCCTTGGGCCTCCCACTACATTCCAGATATTTCCAAACTCTCTGAGAGGTGGCAGTTCTACCCCAGGAGCCGACTCCCCTGCCTCGGGCGGGAGGCTGGGTGGCGCTGGCTGTCCCTCGGGCACAGCATTCCTTTGTGCTTTCCCCCTTCGCTGGCTTTGAAGTCAGTTTGAACAAGATAGACCTGTGAACCTGAAGTTCTAAGATTCCAGATACAGTGGATTTTTAGTTTGCAGCCCCTTATGCTTGAATGCTCAGTGGTCTCCAACTTTTTGGATGACTCACCAGAATCAGTAAAAGATGTTAAGCAGATACTCCCAATACTGTTATTTGTTTATAGATACACATGTACTATTGAACTAATACATTATTAATGAAAAACAAAAAGAGAATGCTTTTTAAGGTGAGACAGTATTAAGTTCTTTGTTTTCTGGATGGCAAAAAAAGCCCTTTTTGCTTTCATTAGCTATGAACATTGTATGCTCATTTTATATTTATATGCTTCACTCGAAAAGCTGGCATTACCACTTTGTGATTTGATTCAAAAGTCTGATTCTAAGCACGGTTTATTTTGGTACCTGATTAGTGACTACTGTGTCTAAAAGCAATGCTACAGGATATGCAAGAAGCACATTGTTGTCTGTAATGACTCCATCTTGACATGTTTTTGGCCACATCCACTAACTAGGCAAAGATTCTGATGAAAGTTTATTAATAAATTTCCATCTTTTTTGGCATCAATCAATTGCTCTTATAACCGAATGAAAAAGTGCTTCCAATTGGCCAAACCCAGAGAAAGTCAGAAGGCAAGGAAGCCTCACTGAGGCACCATTTTTGCAGATAGCAGATAGCTAGAGATATGCTCAAAGCTCTCTGAAATTATACATTTGAAAGGTTTTTAAATAATTTCTTTAACTCCTACTTCCAAGTTTTTAAAATGTGTATTTATTGGAATTTTTAACAGAGAAAACATTGTTTTCAGAAACGATTTACACAATGGTGGAAACAATTCTAAATATCCATTTCCAGAGTGTTCTCTCCATAGCATGAATTTCTTTTTCAGAACAGTCACTTTCTCACTCCCTGGTACAACGATGTCAGCATTTCCTGGGCTAGACCGATTTGGCGTCTTTATTTACGAAGAGCTCACCACTGAGTTGCATATTCTAATAGCTTCTTGTCACCGTTGGAAATTTCAGAAAATGTTTTTCACATGGTAAGATGGCAGAAGGGTTCATCTCACCTGATGAACCGTTCTGGTCTGGGTCTGCTGGGTAGGATTACATTTTAGGAACAACCCAGACAAATTGCTGGAAACAGGTGGATGAGTCTAAGCTCCGGCAAGTAACCGCTGATGCACACAAATGGGTAATTGAAGAGGGTTTAATAAAGACGGTATATTATATTATATTTATTATATCATATCATAATAAAAGCAAAGGGAAACCAGCCACTATAAAGCAGCAACAGCAGGGAGCCCTTTCTTCCTTCCCCTAAGCCTGGAGTCTGGGGAGGGAGCAGTGACACAAGCCAGGGAGAGAACTGTGGCTCTAGGACAGGGAGCATGGTCTGCGCCTGTGATTTTGGTAGAAGGCCCTAACAAAGTACCATGATTGGGCAGCTTAAACAACGGAAATTTATTTTCTCACAATTCTAGAGGCTGGAAGTCCAAGATCAAGGTGTTGGCAGTGTTGGCTTCTTCTGAGGTGTCTCTTCTTGGTTTATAAATGGCTGTCTTCTCCCTGTGTCTTCACATGGTCTTCCTTTTGTGCATGTATCTGTGTCCAAATCTCTTCTTATAGAGACATCAGTCATATTTGATTAGGGCCCATCCTAATGACCTCATTTTAACTTAATTCCCTCTCTAAAGGCCCTATTTCTAAATACAGTTACATGCTGAGGTCCTGGGGATCAGGCCTTCACATATAGATTTAGGGGAGACACGTTTCAACCCGTGATGGGGACACTGCCAATTTGCGGGCCACAGGGAGGAAGCCTGGGCAATAAACCTTGATTAATCATCTCTCCAGCCCACTGGTTGCAGGTACCTCACACTGGCCAACCCCAGATGGAAGCCAGAGGCAAGGGAGCCAGCTTGATGCCATCCTGAAGGTCAGTCTCCTGAGACACAGAGAGTTAAAAAGGGTAATCTGGAGGAGCAAACAGAGAACACCCGGCTGGCAGTGCTGAATTTAGAAAACAGAGATTTCGTTGACCTATAGTGTTATAAATAATTTAACATAGAAAGAAGGAAAGAAGCCAGGATAAACCAGGATGTTTGGCCTTGTGGATTGCAAAAGAGATGCTAGTCTCACAGAAATGCTGTTATGAGGCTTGGGTTTGTGGAAACAGTTTGAAAATCTTACACAGCACTAGTCCTTGCAAAAATTAGAAAAAGACATCCCTGTGGGCAGACAAATTGGAGAAAGGAGGCTTCAGCTGGACTGAGCGGTCCTTTTATGAGCTCACCATTCACCGTCCTCAGCGAAGCACCCCCTGCAGGACACTGGGGAGCCACCCTTATCACGGACTCAGGTTCGGAGTCGACAAGCCATCAGCCCTTTTTTCCAGCCCCTCATCATGAAGAAACGGAAGGATAGATTTTGATGTCGTGTCTGCTATACCCTGCGAACTGGTTTCCCTCTAGTTCACATGGGAAGAATCATTAAGCTACAGAAGAATTTATCACTGCCTCTTTTATTAAATCAATCAATCCCCCTTTGCTGGCATTTTCTGGCTGACTTGAACTTAAATAACAATTTGGTGGATCTTCCACCTAAAGGGAGCCATTAATGTCATTTAGATAATCGTTACTTGTTAGCACTCTGGTAACCCCATTTTAAGAGTTTGGGATTACTGACAAACATGAGATTTGCATATAAGCATCGGATTTTATTTATCCATCAGCCAGAATGCGGCTTACGGCGAGAAAGCCGTGCTCTACACAACTCCGCGGGCGCCATTCGCATAGTCGTTGTAGATTTGTATGGTCATTTTGACCATTTTCTGGCAGGTGCAGTACGGGGTTCTAGGAACAGTGTACCTCCTGTGTCCCCAGTTGTTACAAAGCTGCTGGTTGGGTAAGTGACCAACTTAGGTTAGGCCGCTGTGTGTGAGGAACTCTGCTGGGTACTGGAGTGGTCTGGGGAAAGGGAAGGACCCAGTGAAGACTAAGACATGGTCCCAACTTCTCCATACAGTGAAGAGGAGGATACCTGGGTACCCCTCAGCCTCAGCTTCAGAATAATGCCCGGAGGAACAACCTCCAGCTGCCCCACCCTCTCAGTGATGGCTGAGTGCTATCGGTGATTGAGAAGTGAAAGGTCTGGAAAGAGAACATTCCACACCCCACTCAGGTGGTGGCAACATGAGGCTGCTGTTGGGCTGGAAGGGCTGAGACTGGGAGAGACCCATGAGAGCCACTGCTGGGCCAGGTGTGGAGAAGCATTCCTGAGGCTGAGGGGTGGGATCCAGTGGGAAGTAGGGTGGAGGGTGAGGGGGGCTGGCCCAGGAGCAACCTGGTCTGATCCACAGCTGCTTTGGGTGTCCGTGGACACCGCGGAAACAACATCCACAGCACCAGAGCACCGTGACAAGGAATGGCATCCTTGCTTAGTCAAGCCCCGTTCCTTCTTTTCAAGAGAAAGGAGGGGAGCTCTTTTTCAGCGTTGACAGCGGGAGGCCAACACAACCCTACGTGGGACTGTACACTGGTTACACCTTGACCCTGTACCTTCCCCTTCCCGTGAGGGCTAGACCCCTCCGCTGTGGATCCTCATCCTCCATGCTGATCTTTGTCAATACTCACCTCTCACCCACTGGACCCTTACTACTAGTTTTTGTTTTTGTTTTTGTTTTGTTTTGTTTTAAATCTCAAGTAGAGGTATTCTTTGCACGAAAGACAGTTATTTCATCTAATCTTAGGGTCTGTGATGACCGTTTTGAAAACATTTTGGCATTATCCTGTAAAGCTGAAGCTAGGCATACCCCATGATCCAGCAACTCCGCTCCTGGGCATATACCCTGCAGAAATACAGGCACAGATGCACCGAGCATTTTCATCATAGCGCGTTCAGAATAGTCAAGAGCTCCCACGTCTATCAAAAATAAAATAGACAGGGCTTCCCTGGTGGCGCAGTGGTTGAGAGTCCGCCTGCCGATGCAGGGGACACGGGTTCGTGCCCCGATCCCGGAAGATCCCACATGCCGCGGAGCGGCTGGGTCCGCGAGCCATGGCCGCGGAGCCTGTGTGTCCGGAGCCTGTGCTCCGCAACGGGAGAGGCCACAGCAGTGAGAGGCCCGCGTACAGCAAAAAAAAAAAAATAAAATAAAAAAAATAAAATAAAATAGACACACTTTGGTATATTTATACAGTGAAATACTATGCAATGATAAAAATAAATTACAGCTAAGCAAAAATGCACGATTAAATCTGCAAGATATAATATTGAGCAAAAGATGCCAGACACAATGAAATATTGAAAGCACGATTCCACTTATATAAAGTTCAAATATGGACAAAACTAAACTCTAGGTTTTAGGGAAGCATATTTAGGTGATACAATCATAAAGAAAAGCAAGGAGGTGAACAACATAAAGTCTGTGGAGTGTTACCTACTGAGCTGAAGGAGGGGCTGATGACTATCAAGAGGCACAGCTGTCGGGGCATCTAGGGAGGGGGCCGTGTTCTATTTCTCAACTCGGGTGGAGGTACAGGTACTCATTTTGCTACAAGACTTTGAGCTGTACATCTATGGTTTGTGCACTTTTCTAAGCTTATTTCACAACTGAAAAAAAGTTCAAACGAAAGCGGTTATTTATTGCCTAATTATTCTCAAGGAGTTTAAGTACTGAGTTGACTCTTAAAGGATAAATAGGAGTTATCCAGGTGGAGGAGACCATCTAGGAGCGAGACAAGAAGGGAGAAAGGAGGACTTCCCTGGTGGCGCTAGTAGTTGAGAGTCCACCTGCCGATGCAGGAGACCCGGGTTCGTATCCTGACCCGGGAAGATCCCTCATGCCGCGGAGCGGCAGGTCCCGTGAGCCGTGGCCGCTGAGCCTGCGCGTGCGGAGCCTGTGCTCCGTAACGGGAGAGGCCACAACAGTGAAAGGCCCGCGTACCGCAAAACAAACCAAGAAGGGGCAAAGGTGCAGATTACAGAACACTTCTGAGATTTATTTTTATTTATTTTATTTTTTTGTGGTACGCGGGCCTCTCACTGTTGTGGCCTCTCCCGCTGCGGAGCACAGGCTCCGGACGCGCAGGCTCAGCAGCCATGGCTCACGAGCCCAGCCGCTCCGCGTCATGAGGGATCTTCCCGGACCGGGGCACGAACCCGCGTCTCCTGCATCGGCAGGCGGACTCTCAACCACTGCGCCACCAGGGAAGCCCCGTTTCTGAGATTTTTAAAGTTCAATGTGGGATGTGGCTGGAAGTGAGGTCCCAAAGCCAGTGGAAATGAGGTCCTGGGGGAGCCAGGCATTTTAGACTTGGGCTGTGGGAGAACTTCAAGCAGGGGAATGAAATTTCAAGAAGAGGAGGCCTGTCAACAGTGACAAATGCAGCCAAGAGTTAATTCAGATCAGGATTGAGAGTTCTCTGTCTTGGGAATCGGAGGTCCCTGTCCAGCCGGGATGGGAATGGTGCAGTGGAGAGCCGGCAGCAGAGCCCAGGTTGCAGTAGGATGAGGTGGGACTGGAGGCAGGGAAGTGGAGACATCACCCTGGCTGCTGCTGCAGGGAGGCCCAGTTGGAGCAAAAGAGACATGAGACGGTTTAGATTGGTGAATTCACTCTTTCTCCATGACCACAAAAGGCTGTAGCTCTTTCTATTCTCAAAAACTCAAAGGCATTTATTTCAGAGACTTCAGAATTAACTCATGGGTAACGAGATGGTTCAACTTGGTAAGAAAGTAACCCCGCGCTTTGTGACGCTGGACTAGATTCGCTTGCGAGGCGCTGGAAAAACATCTGGGGAAATCAGGGGGCTGCTGCATTGGAGTTTCTGCAAAATGTTGGATTTGGGGCCTCAGAGATGGCAAGTCAGTGCAGGCATCTTAGAAACTTCTCTGTTTCTTTAATTTAACACACACCAAATTTGGTGGCTGAGAGCTTGTGAGAGACCAGTGTGTTTATCAGGCCCTTGGGGGACAGCTTTGCGAGGGTGATGTCAATCAACGGAGTTCCTTTTATCTTCTTTTTCTCTTCCACTCAAACTGTCTAATACTCATTTTCCTACCTAAGTCCCTTTCTAAGTTGCTCTTTCCTTCTTCCTTTCTTTCTCTTCATTCTGCCATCCTTCCATGTCTCTTTTTATGTCTCCTTTTTGGGTTTTCCACTTCCACACCATTCCTGTTCTTCAACTTTCTGTTTCAAAACTTTGACCGCATTCCATCTGACAGTGGGAGGAAAGCAGACTTCATGGGGCAAATTTACGGCATCACAAAAGGCCCCCTTCCTCTGGAGAGCACTCACCCTCTTATGGCAGAATGACCCCTGTCCCCTGACATACAGTTCCATCTCCCTCTGGGCAGGGTAGGAGGAGAACTAACCTCCTCTCCATCCCAGACTCCCACGCAGAGTGAGGTGTGAGAGCCTGAGCAGGAGAGTAAGTCTGAGGCATCTGTCCTGCTGAGGGGGTGTCAGAGACGGGAGGCTGGTCACAGACAGGGGATCTGATCGAATGAGTACAAGGATCAAGGATGTCGGGAGCCAGGTTCCTTGGTGTCAGCAGAGAATTACAAATAAGGGAAAATGAATGCCGTTGTGTTGGAAAGGACTTGGAGGTATGGATGCAGATGTATGTTTTTTAGTATGTATAGATCATGGAGAAAATACAGATGTAAGTGTGTGTGTTGCACGTCTATACCCACACACACACTCCTATCCCTATTTACTGACGGGGCTGGAGAACAGTGACATGTCAGTAGTAATGAGTATATCTAGTGCCCAAACCTTACCTTCTAAACACCGTTCTCTGCTAAAAGGAACCAGGACTCTTTGGAGAAATGGCTGAATCTAGGACTGGAACAGGGAAAGTACAAGGCAAGCTTGGCACATCTGGCGGGGCCAGCAAGCAAGGAGGTTCTTGAAGAATAATGGGGACACATCTTTAAAAACACAGAAGGTGGCTTGCAGGAGTTCCCACAGGCCAAGTTAGGGACAATTTGAGCATCAAAACAAATAACGATTACGGATTTGCATCCACTGAACAAAAAGGACACCCTGAGTCCATACTCATAGAAATAAGTAAATGAATAAATTCGAGTTTGAGGAAGTTCAGCACGTTTTCATGGTTCCAAAACATCTCCCCACAAACTACTTATTAACTGCAAAGTGGGAAAGAGTAACTTTACAGGGGAGACGCCTGGCAGACACCACCTTAATTAAGTGATCAAAGGGAACATCACTGATAATGAGACAAACTGAAATCACGCACCTCCCGACGGGACGCAGCGAGGAGAACACAGCTCTACTTTGGTGATATTCCTGCAAAAGGTGCAGAACCACACAGAAGCATCAAACAAACCAGTCTGAGGACACTCTGCAAAATAACTGGCCTGGAATCTTCAATTGTGTCCAAATCACAAAAGTCAACTAAAGACCGAGGAGATATTTTAGACTGAAGGAGACCAAAGGAACACGACGACTAAAGGCAATGCATGATTTTTGAACTGGATCTTTTTACTCCAAAGGCGTTACTGGAATAATTAGTGATGTTTCAGCGTGCCTTTCCTTATTTTGATGGTTGTATTGTGGTCATATGGGAGAATGTCCTTGTTTGTAGAGGGTCATGGAGCTTTGGGTTTATAATTTGCTCTCAAATATATCAGGACAAAAGTTTCTTTTTTTCTTTTTTGTACTGTACTTGCAATTTTTGTGTTTCAAAATTTTTTTAAAAAATTAAGAAATAAATTCAAAGGCACAACCACTTCGGGGGAAAAGAGAAAGATGTTATAAAGTAAACACAAGCTTCCCACTGAGAAAACATGAGAAATTTTGTGCTCATGGTGGACCACACAGAGCTGTGCTTCGACATCCCTGGAGTTCCCTACGCTTTCTCCTCACCTCTCAAGGGTCCTTTGATGAAAAAATAGAGAAGCGTTATTCATTTTGAGAGTCTTTGGAAAGCTGCAGTATTAGGTAATGGGAAGTGCCATGATCCTGCTTCCCAACTCACAGGTCTTTGCCACAGAGGAGCAGGTGTCTGACCAAACGAGCCAGCCCAGACACTTGCCCCTGAGCTGCTGCTTCCAGTGGAATGGAGGAGAGGGCCTTAGGCGTCACTGGGAGCGCTCAGTAAGCCGCAGAATGACTTGGGCCTGGCACCTCTTTTTCCTTTGAGGATCTGAATGTGGAAGTAAAAGGAGCACCTGGAATGTTTGTGCTGTTGCAAAACAGACTTTTGTCCTTCCGAAGTAGAGCAATGGGCTTGGTGAGAGGGATGAAGTATACCGCCTAAGGACATTTGAGAAGAAACTGAAAACGTAACTGAAAACGTCTGTTACGAGTCTATAGCATTCCAGAGTAACTTTCACGGAGTGGTGCTTTGGGATGCTGTCCTTGACTTTCATTCAGAGACCCTACCTGAAACCACCTTGGGAAAATGTGATTGTATTGGCAGAGAAAGGTGGCAGAAGACACTGTCCAGTGCTGCCTGCAGGAGTTCCTATCGAAATCTAGTAAATACTATCTTTTCCCAGAGGATCTGGTAGTCTTTGCTCCCTTTGAAAATAAAAGCTATAGATGTATGTACCTTTCTCCCTCTTCACCTTGGCTGCCAGGAAACTCAAAATCATTGAGGTTCAATTATAGGGATGATGGAGGCCTTTTGGCTTGCAGGGATACATTCTGTGCTCTCTCTATCTCTTTTCACTGTTAACTTCTCAAGCCCTGATTTTTACATTTATCTTACTGTGTTTCTGGTACGTTGCTTCAAACCTTTGTAAAAATAAAGGTTTGTAAAACAAATAGAGACAGACGAATCGCTAGGAGAGTGAAAGCTGAGGGAAATAATATATGTATTATTCCTGCACATGTCAAAGCAATGTGTAGCAAAGTGGATATGATGAGACTGCTGGCTAGACTTCTGTGAAGAAAGTAATAAACATGAGTTCCCAAGACTATAGTGGAGGTTGCGGGGGAGGCGGTCAGAAAACTACACAGGTGTTTGCAAATCCACAATCTGGTGTGTGCAAAACATCTGACCAAGGTAGGTTAAAGAAGATGACATTATTAAGAAAACGTATCCTACACCCTGATTGTTTACAACAAAACAAAACAAGATGACACTTTCTTGTTACACATCCCAATATTTTCAGAGCAGGAGTGACGAAAGAAGTCAACTCTTTGGACATCTGCTCCAAGACTCACTCTGGGAAGGGCAGAGCTACCAAAGACTTCGTCTGCCCGACAATTTCATCTGTCAGGAGGCAGAGGAACTAGTGAGGAAATGGCTGCTTTGGAGTAAATTCTGATCAGTAAGAAAGGAACTAACTGTTTGGTAACGTGAAAATGACAAGAACCTCAGGAGAGTGTTTATGCCGTCTGGGCCCCTCACAGTGCTCCCAAAGCTCTTTATTTAGATCATACTTTTGTTACTTCTCCTTGAACTATTGTCATTTATACACTGTCTCCTCACAAGAATGTTCCTTGAGGACTGGGACCACATCATGTCCTCTTTGTGTCTTCTGATGTCTGGGGCAGTATCTTTTAAATGGAAAAAAAAATTAATTGAATGTGCTGACCTGGAATATAATGAACATAGCAACTCGCATAATTTTAGGATGATCTGACAACATTCTTTTAAAACTTTTTTTTTCCTGATTATAAAATGTCTTCATTGTAGACTAGAAACATTTGGAAAAGTATAAATGAGAAGATACAAACTTTCCATAAGCCTTTCACCCACAGCTAAGCACTTTGAAGTACCCCCTCCTCATCTTTTATACTTAAATACTGCTTCATAATTATGAGCATACTATACAGTTCTGTGCCTGAGAGTTTCTGTTCACCTTATATCCTGAGTATTTTTCATGCTGTGAAAATGTCTTCATTTAAAAATGGCTACGTAATATTCCATTGCATGTCTATTATAATTAATCATTGTGACCAAAAAAAAAGAAAGAAAGAAAGAAAGAAAGAAAGAAAGAAAGAAAGAAAGAAAGGAACAGGGAGTTTAATTGGCTACAAGCTTTAAGAACTGGGAAGTCAAGAAGGAGACCATTTCACCTGCAGCAGACGGATGGGGCTGAGCCGGGAGACAGGTGAAGCCCCAGGCTATTCCTGCAGTTCTGGGTCTTATCTTGAGTCACCTGTGGTGCATCTGGAGGGTGACCTGATGGTGAGCCAGAGCTGACGAGTAACAGTTAAAGCTACAAGGAATGTTCAACCCAGAGAAGATTTGTGGAGCCAGGAGTTTTCCACATTTGAGAAATGATTGGTCTCATTTTTAAAAAAGGTTTTTGAATAAATGGCTGTACATTAAAACAGAATTTTTGGGTATACAGCTCTATGAATTTTAGCTCATATATAGATTTGTGTAACTACCACCATCAGGATATAGAACAGTTTCATCATTCCCCCCCCCAAACTCCCCTGTGCTATCCCCTTTATGGTCACATCCTCCTGTCCCCTTTAACTCCTGGCAATCACTGATGTGTCGTCTGTCACTACGCTTTTGTCTTTTCAGGAATGGGAATGACGGACTTATTCTGTGGCATCTCAGTTGGCAGAACTAAGGCTGACAGGTAGAAACTACAAAGACGCAAATTTGACTCCATAAGCAAGTTTGAGAGCAGTTCCCAAAAAGATACAAGGTGCCAAGAGAGGTGGGAAGTGCCCAGTCACTGGAGGTATTCAAGGAGAGGAAGTGGTTTCAGGGATACTAGAGGGTAGGAGATACCTGTAGTCTTGTTTATGATCCGTATTTTGTGTCAATGAGCAGTGGAATAATCTAGATCAAATCTCAGTCACACACACATGCACAAAAGGATTAATAGCATTAAAGTTTGTATTTAATCCAAAGCCACCTGTTTTCAATTCTGAGCAGCCCAGACACCTGCCAGCACTTTCTTACGCCTGCAGTCATGACGTCTGGCAAGGCTTTTGACTTCCTTCCCTGCCCCCAACCCCTTCCTTGAGCCTTAAAAGTCACATATAAGTTACTCCCCGTCTGAGCAACAATGCTCTCAGGAGGAAGCTGACAGCATCGGGCAACGTTCTTACTACCAACCCGCAGTTCGAGTACCCTGTTATCCCCAGAGGTGTGTGCCTGGGGACCCTCGATTTCCACCAGGAGCACCCCCTGCGAGGCCCGGGTCGCCTGCCTTCAAGCTCACAGCTGCAGGTGAAGAGCCACAAAATCCTCCCTCTAGTGGCTCAAATGAGAACACTCCCGGGCCCTGAAAAGACCCAGAGCGTCAAGACAGGACGTCCAAAGACAGGAGACAGTCCTCCGGAGCCATTCCACAGGGCTGAAATTCCATCGCCTGGCCGAGGTCATCCACAGGAAGGATGGGCGCACGGCACCGCCTCCCCAGCCGTACCAAGGACGCTGCGCTGGGCCCCGGGAGCATTGCCTCGCAGCCCTGCTCCCCAGCGCCACCTGCCGGGGCTGCCTGCGGCCACCCCTCCCCTGCTCCCCGCCACTACCGAAGGGTGCTTATCTCATCACATTGCTATTGCAGGGGAAGCTGCCCGGTTTTTCTTTAACCCTGGGCTGAATTTTCCTAACTACTTGCCATCTTCTGAAGATTTTCATGCAAGGGTGGGGGGGTGGTGGTGGTAGTGGTGGAGGAAGGTGGTGGTGACAGGTCTGTGACCTTTCTCCCAAGGCAGCTGCATCTTTTCCTCTTTGGCTGTTCTGGTGGAATGAGACTATCGCTGTCAGATCTGAACATTTTTGAGTCCCTACTCAGGCTGGGAGGCACTACCTTTCTCTTAGTGAATTTTTAACCAGCATCTGTGAAATTTGAGAGGAGGCGGAATTCATGCTCCAGCGGATGTACCTCCGCCACTGCTCCTGAAGGGCATGGATGGTGGGGAGAAAACGGGGCTCCTGTCCACCCACTGCTCTCCCTCATCCCAGCCCATAGAGAGAGAGAAATATGCACGCCCGGGAGTCGCTGCCAGCTTCCTCCCTCTTTTCCAGGCAAGAATTCCTCCCCGATCCTTGGACCCAGGCCATCTCAGACAAAGAGGGAGTCCTGGCCCCTGACGATGACCCGAGGAACCACCACATTTTAGCAAGGTGGGGTTGATCCCCAAAGGCGCCACAGGCTCTCTTTCTATGTGTGAGCCACAGCTCTTTTTTATCCATCAGCAGTCTGGCTTGCTAAGCCCTGTTGCACAGACAGAAAAGGTGCTCTGAAAAAGTGTTTATCAGTTTCTGTGTGAACGACAGCCCCCGGATGTCCCAGGACTCCAATGACATGAGCCGTCTTAAAATAAGAGAACAAAAATAAGGTTAACAAAACCGAAGGGGCCCAGCAGTATTTCTTTCCTGCCTCTGGTCAGTGGTCCTGTGAAGGAGCATGGGGACAGTGTGAGGCTGGGAGAGAACATCAGGCCACAGAGCTTACATCCTTGGCAGCCTGCGTGTGTCAGTGAGGCTACACTTTGCTCCTGCCCCGACCTCTTCCCCTCTGAAGCACTGGTTATCATTAGAGGACCGGGTTCCCTTTTCTCATAGAGCCAGTGAGTACTGGGGCTTTCTCGGCTCCGGCAAGGTACATGCTCTAAACCCCATGTATCTAATTCACATATCCCATCGTCCACACTGTGGGGGAGGCATACAGAAATGGAGGCTATGGATATTCTTCTCGCCCACTCCTTGCATCAGGACAGAGCCAATGGGCAGCAGAAAAAGAAACCTTTACAACTACACTGAAACATTTCATCTACCTTGGGTAAGAGTCCATTTCTTGTACTAAGAGCCTCCCATAAAGCATGTCAGTGTGGGAAAGAGAGCTGTGGTCTCTGCCCCATGAATGCTGCACCAGAGCCTCCTACTGGGAACAGCCAAACAAAGTCACTAAAGGAGGCCCGAGGCATCAAGGCAGGGATAAGATCACCCTGAAATCCTTACCCGTGGGCTTGTTTACCAGAGATGGGGACACTGCTTTTATTCGCTCCTCCTTGCTGGGCAATGACAGTGCCACAGTCAAAAGGCAGCAGTAAGGAAGGAGGAAGGAGAGGGGCCTGGCTCCTTGGTGTTTACGAACAGACCAAAGGTGGACTTTGCTGAGAGGAAACATGGTGAGCAAATGCTTGTCCCTGTACATGAACTGAAATAACTAAACACAACAGGGTGGCAAGGTTTTTTCCAGTTCTTTTGAAGGAAACATACTTCGAGTACATATTGAATCTGAAGATAATTTTCAACTCAGTTTCAAACCAATCCACTGAGCTGAAAGAAGAGATCAGAAATGAAATGAAATTCTGATATACATTGAATCTAATCTAAAAAAAATTGACAGGAAAAATAAAATTTCAGATGTTTTTTATTCAAAGGTTCTCAAAAGAAATAAAACAGAAAAAGCTAACAATCTGATCAAATGTACAGTTCAAAAATGTCTTTTTGGCGTTTAACAACAAGTCCTAGGAAAGAAAACTACAGAGTTATCTTGAACCGGACAAATAAGTTACCACTGGCAAGTTTGTGGCACTAGTAAAACAAAAATAAAAAATTAACTCTCTTGATCATATAGATATCTCTATGAAAATCTTTTTTTTTCAATCTGTACAAAAGGTCTTTCTTCATAAATTAATTTTTTTTATAATTTAATGGCTGTCTACTATGTGATGTTTAACTGATTTTTTTTTCTTTTTTTATGTACAGAGGTTATGTTTCCCAAATCTTACCCAGACGAGTATGGCACTTAGTTCAGACATTTCTAGCAGCAGATTTCCCCTCCCCTCTAACTGAGTTATCAAATTTCTGTCTTAACTAATGCAAAAATATCAAGTAGTGAGAGACCCAGGTTTATAATGTACTAGGTACAAAGAGGGTGCTGCGTTCGGTCTGGACTTTCACAAAGCAGTAATATTCCAGGGAGCATAGAACCAATAATACCACAACTTTAAAAAAGGAAACAAAAACAAAAACAAAAACACACTTCTCTTATGACTATGTAATTTTCACTAGAATCTACACTTCTCAGAGCAGCAAGGACTTTTGAAACTATGAAATATCACTGACATCTATAATCAAACACAAGCATAAATTTTAAGAACTAAAAAATACTCGAAAGAAATAACTGCTTAGGCCTAGCTCCTGAGCTAGGAAGGATTTGGTCTGTGGAAACAGGGAGGGCCAGCAACCTGTCCCAGCACAAAAGAAAATAGACTCTGAGGTAGATAACTGATCACACACAGTTGACCAGACAAGTACACAGTTTTGGAAGACAACTTAATTTACCATTGCTTTTCAAACGTATGCAATTGTCTTAGTAAAAGAGCTTTAATGACAGTGAATTATCTTATATGTACTGAAGTAGAAATAACTGTGTATTTATGAATCAGGAATTTCATAGTTTCAAAATTGGTTTTTCTTTACACTTAACACTTGTAGTGATGATGTAAAGTGTGGCACTGCTTGGATCCAATCTTCCTTCATGCTTTTTTGTTTGTGTGTGTCCATACATCAATTAAAATTATAAAACCTAAACCCAAAGGTACAAAAAAGGCACATTCTCCTAACCGCAAACTGGTCCGGCAAAAATAAAGAGCACAGAAGTATGTGATGCTGAGACAAGCTGGAGCTACTGGTTACTGGCTCTTCGGTCTTTGGTGAAGTTACCTTTAAAAGTGCCAAGTAATTTTTGTTTCTCAAATTTACGTGATAGAGAGAGCTAGTAGCCAATCGTTTTGCTTCTATTCATATCTCAGCTTATGTTTGAAGATAAATCCTTACTTTTAGCTTTTGCCATTTCGTTGCAATAGCAACATTTGTGGTTTTTTTCGGTTTGCCAGATCTCAGGCGTCATTCTCATTCTAAAGCACTATCGTTAGTATAAAGGAAGGACAAAACATTCGGTGACTCCCTCCCCTCCCCCCACCCCCTGCCCCTACGCTACCTACACTAAATCTAGAACATCAAGTTAGTTGTTTTTTTTTTCCTGAAAAAAGGCAAAAAAGACTTTACATTGCATCATACAGCAGATATCCTAAATCAGTCAAACTATCAGAGGAAACTCTTGGCGTACAGCCTTACAAACAATTTACCCTATTAAAAGTTCCCCAGTCAGAAAATGTGTTTCACACAAAACAGTTTTCCCTTCTTGCATTTCACTACCTTACACATTATGTGAAAAATCATTAAAAACACCTACTACATATTTAAAAAAGCCAAAATTTCAGCAACTTTTATTGACTACCTTTTAAAAGCCCTATGCTGCTGTTTTACAAGGCATAATAGACCAGCCCATTTGGTCAAAGCATTCTACATCATTAGTTTGAACTAACTTTTACTGAAACAGCTACAGCATCAAAAGAGTTAAGGCAAATTGGAATTCATAGAAAAGGATAAGACACTTCACACTACGTGGAAAGGAAAACGGAAAGCTAAGAAAAGAGACACTGGCGGCAACACACACTGCAAGCACAGAACACCAGGGGTGAAGTTGGACTATTTAAACATCAGAAAGCCCATTTCATACAGCTGAAAAAAACACAAACGAAACACAAAATGAACAAAACCACAAGAGTCCGGTCATGCACTTGGGTAAGTCTTCATGGTCTTTGTGCATACCCAGAGAATTGAAGTTTTCTTTTTCTTTTTTTTTCTTTTTCCTTTTTTTTTTCTTTTTTTGCATCATAACATTTGATAAAAATCTTTTTGTATTTTGTTGGTTTTTTTTTTTTTTTTTTTTTTTTTTTTTACTAAAATAAACCTGTTCAGGGGAACAGCTACTAGATGAATTTAAGGGTTTTATGCACCTTATAGAACTTATAGCAAAAATAGTTTTAGTTGATTTCATTATAAATAACGTTTTCAAGAACCTGTGCAAAACTGTCAATAATTTCCTAAAGCACAATTGATCAGAAAAATCCATGATTGTTCAGCCTTCACAACCTTCTTCATTTAAGCACACCCTTCTGTACATCTGGAAGAGAAAAAAAAATGCTTTTGTACATTTGGTGTAATATACCAGAGATATGTCATCTCTTTCTTGTTTTAAAGATATGTGTTTGAGAAAGGATCTGCTCATCGCTGGTGGTAGGCCAGTAAATGCAAACTCTGGAACTGAGGTCACTTTTTATGCCCCGAGTCCACCTTTCAAACCTGGGACCTGCAACATACTTCACCAGAGCAATCCAGAAACCCAGGTGTTCTAGGTTCCACACAGCTGTTTTACTGCAATCTGCATGGCAGAGTGACTAGTTTTGAGATCCGTGGTCCAAGTGGGAACTGGGAGAGCAATCTCTCAATCTAAGCAATCTCTCAATCTAAGGATAGTCATATTAGATTCATAGTCAAGATACTGCTAATCTTGCAATGCTAGATTAAGCAAAATCTTATGCTATATTTCCTTTAGTTTGTGAGCATTAAAATAATATATATATTACATATAATATATATATATATATATAAAATATATATATAAATGTATTGTAGGACAAATATGGTACATGGCATTGTCTGATTATGTTACCAATCTTTTGGCGGGGGGTGGGTAGGAAGGAAGAGAGTGTAAATATACATTTGACTTCAATATAAGGCACTGTTCTTTTTGGACAGAATACTTATCTACAAATCCACAAAATTACTGTTTTTTTTTTTTGTTTTTTTTTTTGCGGTACGTGGGCCTCTCACTGTTGTGGCCTCTCCCGTTGCGGAGCACAGGCTACGGACGCGCAGGCCCACTGGCCATGGCTCACGGGCCCAGCCACTCCGCGGCATGTGGCATCTTCCCGGACCGGGGCACGAACCCGTGTCCCCTGCATCGGCAGGCGGACTCTCAACCACTGCGCCACCAGGGAAGCCCAAAATCACTGCTTTTAACATTTCAGTAACATTGGATTCCCTGGCCATGACTGAAGCAGTGTGACCAGACCTGAGTTCTTTTTTTTTTTTTTTTTTTTTTTTTCTTTTTGCGGTATGCGGGCCTCTCACTGTTGTGGCCTCTCCCGTTGCGGAGCACAGGCTCCGGACGCGCAGGCCCAGCGGCCATGGCTCACGGGCCCAGCCGCTCCGCGGCATATGGGATCCTCCCAGACCGGGGCACGAACCCGCATCCCCTGCATCGGCAGGCGGACTCTCAACCACTGCGCCACCAGGGAGGCCCCAGACCTGAGTTCTTTAAAGTACAATTTTGATACAAGAATCATAGACTCTCCTTGACTTGAGCCCTATAGTGATGGAGACCTTTCTCTCATACCTCACAGTTACTTATTGGGTTGAAAGGTATATGGAGAATGGTCATTAGACGTCTCTACAGCCACCTGCTGCTGACCACTCGCCTCCTACAACAAAGCAGAACAGATGAGACACGTGAGCAAAGAAATCCAAACTCTGTTACCCAGGTTGGACTGAGTCCCACATCTTAAAAACAAGCACTCCTTAAAAGTGATTTTCTTAATGTCATATAGAACCTTCAAAGTTAATTATTTCCCTAAGAAGTTAAAATGTCTGATAGACCCAAAGAACCTCCTTTAACTTTTATGAGTTGCCTCTTCATATCAAGCTGCAATTTACCAAACAAATCTCTTACCCTTTGGGGGCCAGATGTGACTTGGAATTCAGTATTTTCAGATTTTAGAATCGGAAACATGGTATGCATATGCTGTACATCAGAGACTATACCCAGTGAGGTCTAGGGCTGTACCTCATAATCAAACACATTAATAGGTCTGTGCTGAAAGGTATGAACATGCAGTGTAAATGGGGTAAAGATCTTGTCTTACATCAGTTCAGCTTGGGTTCTGTCACAGGTCAGGTTTTTTGCTAAAGTAGTTACAAGGAAAATTTTTCGTTTCAGATTTGTTTGTTCTAGCATTGTAGATAAGGGGTTCTGGTAACTGTGGCTATCAATAACTGTACAAATTTAAATCATTTAGAAGCAAACAAAACAAAACACATCCCACCTCCCCTGTAATCCAGCCACAGTCCTAGGGTTGTTTCTGGAATTGGAACCTATGGGATCTGCCTAGCAGGGGGGATCGACTGGGTTGATGAATTTCCTTGGAATTTCAAGGGTACTTTGCAGGAGAACACTATACTTTCTGCCCAACTTGAATCCAAATGTCAGACTTCTTCCATATCAATATCATAACAGTATTTTCCATAACAAGAACTAAGAGTTATTTAGCTCTACTAAGTCTCTATAAAAACAGGTATGGTGTGTTCCTCATCTCTGTTACAGTTCTGAAACATTTTTTTTCAAGTATCTTAATAACAAGTTAATTTCTGTAATTATTATTACTGATATAATCTTTGTTACTAGTATTGCAAATTCCAGATTTATCTTAATTTGCCTGTAAGCGTCGCTTTACAGGAGACAAGATAGAGCCTTGAAGGGGTATGAAATGTGCTACAAGCCTAGAAAATATCAGTATTTCTGGGAGTCTTGGGGGTGTGGCTTGGATGCTGTTTACTAACTTGTATGCAGAGAATATTTCATAGTTGAAAACAACTCTAGGCATAGACTCCCTCTCAACTCGATTCTTTTTTTTTTTTTTTTTAAATATGGAACGCTTCACGAATTTGCATGTCATCCTTGCGCAGGGGCCATGCTAATCTTCTCTGTATCGTTCCAATTTTAGTATACGTGCTGCCGAAGCGAGCACTCAACTCGATTCTTTATGCAAATGTTTGACTTTCGATTGATTCTTTTTTGAGTTCTATTTAACCCATTTCTGAAATTACTCACTGCCAGAACGGCCACTGGACAGTCTATACCAACCTCCACAGGAACCGCCGGCGTCTGCACGTGTGTATACTGTGGCAAGTAGGCCCCCTGCACAGCTGATGTGGCAGGCATGTACTGAAAAGAAGAATACAGTCAGCATGGCCAACGACGAGCCATGGGTGACGGTCACTACAGTTTCTCGTCCTCGGTAATTCAGCATCACTAACGTGCTATTTTATTCGAGAAGGTCTCTCCCTCAAAGGACCTCATGAGTTTCCAGCAGCCCCCTGAACCAGTATCTAGAATTGTTTCCATAGGTGGAGACCCAAGAAGTAAATGCCTTATTACATCTTTAGCAGGTCACTGAAAAATGGGAAATGGACCCTTGCTTTCCTGATGCTGACAGTCATCCTTCTCTGAAGGCAGGAGAGATTTCTCACTGGATGTGTGTGGCCCTGGCTTAGCCTTTACAAGCTGCTTCTGTTGGCTGTGAATGTAAGCCAGGAAAATACTACCCTTTGTTCTTTTAAGCTACCATAGATATGGTCTCAATTAAAAGCCTTTGGCCATCTGACCATCTAAACACTACACATATCAACCCTGGAAGTGAATCTGGGATTAGTTCAACCCCAATTCCCAACTGAGTCCCTGGATTTGGAGGAAATAAGTCAGTACTAAGATTGTGATTCAGTGCCCCCAAAATCCATACAAGAAGAAATAAGTGAGTAAAAATTCCCTGCCTTGACTACCATGAATCACCTTCATCTTTTGCTTCATGAGACCAGGTCTGCCAGTGTGACTGAACGATACTAGTAATTAGGGCTAGAAGTGGTCTTGTATGGATGCTAGATTCTGATAAAGGAGAGATAGATAGATAGCCAGAGGACAGACTTTTAGTTCATCAATTAATCAAGAAATATCTGAGTACTTACTATGTGAAAGGCAATGTGGGAGGAGAGAGGGGATCAGACATAATCTCTGACATTACAGAGTCTATAATTGATAAGGAAGACACAGGCTGCATTAATTTACCCTCCTCTGTTTGCTGAGACACATGATATTAATTTGCCACCTACTGTTCCGGTGCTGCCTAGTGACAGATGACTCATCTGCTGGGCCAGAGGGCTGATCATAGATGCGGGCTGTAGTGACATGGTGTGCTCCATTGAGGGAGTTAACACGGCACCCTGGGGAGTCGGAGACAGAGGAAGTGAGACAAATTGAGGGAGGGAGTGCAGATTCTGGAACCACCTTTTGCAAAGGAAATGCCTTAGTTTACTGAGGAACATGAAGCTAAAATAACCTCCCCTCAAACTTGCAAATGGTGTCATGATTTCTTATAAATGGTCTAGATTGTGCTTCCTGAGACTTTTTAAAAGAGCACCCACTTCACAGAAATCCTTCTATTAAATACCTCTCCCTTTACTTTCACTTAACTGTAAAGCAAGCTAGTCCACAGGAGAACTGTGGGGTGTGACAGGAAACGCAAACTACTTTTGGCTGGCCAAGGTTACAAAATGCTTAATTTTTTTTTTTTAAAGTAAATGACAGTTGATGTTTCATGTAGCCACAAAACAATATACTATATTGAATATTATAAATACAGTGTTTCGTTCAAAAATGTTAAAAAAAATAGTCATTTGATTCAAGGTCAGGCTGCTAGGACCAAGATCACGTTCTTCATTCACTCAGTGTTTCTCAGAACTTTCAACTGCAATTTGGTGCCAGGGGAGGGAAGCAGATTCAGATATGATTAATAATCCAATTTTAGAATCTTTGATTTCATTTGAAAAAATTCTGGTCATCAAAAATAAAATTAAATATAGTTAAAAACAGAGAGGAGGGGTGAAAAAAACCACCCGTATAACCCAGCCTGCCTCTAATACACAGCTGTTAGCATAGTCAGGGTAGCACTGTCCAGATTCTGGCCTCTGCATGTTTTTACAGAGTTGCAGCCAGGGCACATGAACTATTTCATATCCTGGGTTTTGCTTTTATTCATTAATTTATTAAATTTATTTATTTCTGGTTGCGTTGGGTCTTTGTTGCGTCTTCGTTGCTGCACATGGGCTTTCTCTACTTGTGGCGAGTGGGGGCTACTCTTCTATTGTGGTGCACAGGTTTCTCATTGCAGTGGCTTCCCTTGTAGAGCACGGGCTCTAGGCACTCGGGCTTCAGTAGTTTTGGCATGTGGGCTCAGTAGTTGTGGCTTGCAGGCTGTAGAGCGCAGGCTCAGTAGTTGTGGTGCATGGGCTTAGTTGCTCTGTGGCATGTGGGATCTTCCCGGACCAGGGCCTGAACCCGTGCACTGGCAGGCGGATTTTTTTTTTTCTTTTTTAATTAATTAGTTAATGTATTTATTTTTGGCTGCATTGGGTCTTTGTTGCTGTGCTCAGACTTCCTCTAGTTGCAGCAAGCCGGGGCTACTCTTTGTTGCAGTGCGTGGGCTTCTCACTGTGGTGGCTTCTCTTGCTGCGGAGCACAGGCTCTAGGCGCATGGGCTTCAGTAGTTGTGGCATATGGGCTCAGCAGTTGTGGCTCACGGGCTTAGTTGCTCCGTGGTATGTGGGATCTTCCCGGACCAGGGCTCGAACCCGTGTCCCCTGCATTGGCAGGCGGATTCTTAAGCACTGCGCCACCAGGGAAGCCCCTGGGTTTTGCTTTTTCACTTAACATTCCATTATAAATATTTACCTTACTGCCTTGCTGTCATTATCATCATTTTTAAATGATTACTTAATGGTACATTAATTGTGTATGAAATTCAATTAGTTCTATTTCTGGATTTTTGCATTTTCTCTAATTTATCCAATTGTAATATTCTTATGGATTAGAGCATTCCTCTCACTTTTGCTATCACCCGATTACCTGAGGATGCAATTATTCTGATACACCCTACAAATATTAATGTTAGGTTTTTGGTATCACTGTATCTGACTCATCCCTTAGATACACTGTTATTTACTGATAAATTGATACACAATTGAGGGCAAAGCTTGGTGTGCAGATGCGTTAATGCTGGTTGCAGGCAGTCTAAATCTGGGTGGGGAGAAGGAATGACTCCTTAGGTAGGAGCCTTCTGCACACACCACTACTGTCTCAAAGTTGTTCAACTCAGAGATGTGCCTGCCTCTGTCTCTAACAGTTGACCCCTTCCTCCCCCGACAAAGGATATAGATTCATGTCAGAAGTAGTTTGTTATTAATATATTTCATAAGAAATTTTTTCCTTTAAAATTTCTAATGTGCATCATCAAAAAGTGTGTGGTAACATGGAAATGACTCAAAAGCCCGGAATATACAGAAGGAGCTTCCTGCTTCTCTTCCTCATTCATCTGTAGGAGCGACTGTACTAGGAAGCCCCCAGATGAAAGTGAGCTGATTTCCAGCATTCCCCAATAGGACAGCACAGAGTACCAGGATGCAGATTGCCATAGGTGTTTGTGTGGGTGTACGTGTGCAGATTTGTGTGTGTAGAAACACACGTGTGTATGTTTATACAGACACACAACACACATACATATATCATCAGAGAGCTCTTCTCCTGTGTCATCAACTAAACATGTTTTGTCTGCTTCTTCAAAGTCATCTCAGCAACTTCCTGTTCAGAATGTGTCCCTGTTCTGCTGTTTCACATGCCTGGTCTAACACTGCATAGTGTCCTCTTTAGGAAGTTGTCTTGAGAGAAATTCCTATCTCATTTTAAGGCCAAGAACAGTGTGCTTTTCCTAAGCAACTGATCCGTTTTATAAGTACTGTGAACTGTATTGCTTATTAAGATTCCCATTTTGCACTGGTTACTAGAAAGCTTAGGCCAAATTTGTGGCCGCCTCATGGCAAGCATCTAGATTATTACATTAGGCATTCTCAGTCTTTTTTGTGATTTTGTTCTCCACCTTTATTTTTCAACTTTTAAACCCATGTTTTAATTCCACAAACTGGATTTTATGTATCTCTGAAAAATACATTAACTATACTACCTAATAAGGTGAAGTGTAACTCACTTAATTTAAAAAAATGTAATATATACATAAGTACAACACATGGTCGTGTCACTAAAGAAATCACCTTTGTTATTCACCAAAGTCAGTGTTACTACTTTAGTTTTTTTATAATTTCCATGGAGAGGCTAACACTAATGAAAAACTCTAGGTCAATTTTGAACACTTTATATTTGCATTAAACAGAATGTAAAAAATGAGAGCTATTTCATCCTAAGTATGGTTAAAAATTTAGCAATTTAAAAACTTTAAAATTTAAAAATTCAATGGAACAATCTCCTACGTTTAAATTCTCATGGATTGCGAATTTGACTTAAGGTCAACCACCGATTTAAGACAAGGTGAGTGAAAGTTTTATAATGAACTCATTCTCATATTTGATATTTAAAATCTCCCAAATCCTACACCATCTTTGGGCAAATGGTTTAAACCCAGAGAATGGTTTTTAATGTATACATAGCTTACTTATAAACTACAAAGCCATGAAGATGAAAAACTTACGGGGTGCTGTAGGATATACGGTTGCGGTTGCATCCAAGAAGGGCTTTGCACCTGGAAAAGGAAGGATTTTGGAAGAAACGTTGATTTCCATTAGAGTGCTACCTATTTCTCTAGAGCTCTTTTAATCATGTTAAGATCTACAGAAGGAAAATAAGGAAACAATACTATCAATGATTAAAAAGATTAAGGCAGTTAGAGTTCTTGACAAACTGGTCACCCTGAATAGGATGAAATGATTATTTAAAACCAAGTTCCATTTGCCCACTCAAAAAGTATTTACTGAGTATCAAGCACCAAAGAGAAAAAGGAAGACATAGGTCCCACCCTCAAGAAGTTTACTGTCTAAGCAAGGGAGATAAACAAGTAAACTCCTCAAAGAAATAGTGAGAAGTATTACAATCAAGATATGAACGTAGGTGCTTTAGGAATACAGAGGAATGAGAATTAATTCCAGCACATCTTATTAGAAACTAATCCTTAAAGTATGTGCTTACTTAAAAAGAATAATCAAATTCAACCCCCTTTTTATACCCAGGACATTAAATTTCAGAAATCTTGTCTGGCAGTCAACAATTTCTAGTTAGTGTAAAACATAAAAATCTGAAATCCAGATTTAGGAAATTAAACATCAGTAACTAGATCCTGACATCTACAGTCAAAAGGGCATCTATACAGTAGACCCTCTGGATCGAGAAGTAAGACGTGAGAGTCAGGTTCTGTGGCAGGAAAGAAAGCATGTGTAGTCTCTGCCACCCCAGAGAAAGACTATCAGCCCGTTTCTTGATGCCCAGAGCTTTCCTGAGACTCTGTGATTTCAAAATAAGTTTGCCTCTAATTCTTGAGAACAAACCCCTCCTGTATCTCATCCGCTACTGTTAACTTCAGAGGTTCTACAGAGAGGATATGGGGAAGAGTCATGGGGGAAGAATGTATTATGATTTACCTTGATAGCAGAGCCCCGATACTTGTTTTCTCTGGTTTCCTTTGCCACCTAAGGCAGACCAAAGTTAAGTGCTTCTGCCTTGTTAACATTTCAGTTATCTGGACTGCAGCCTTTCCCCAACGGGATATTGGTGGTTTCTTGCAGATGCCAATTTCTCAAATCCAATTGTATGAGCATATAGTGGTTTAGCAGAGAAAGGCTTGCTCCAACAGGAGTGCAAGGCCTTCACTGAATAAATCACGGGGAGGCGAGCAGCTCCCGTTATAGACCCCAATTTGGGCCAGATGCACCCACTTTGGGTATAATTCCAGTGGTCCTAATAATCTAATAGCTTCTATCATTATGGGGTTAGGAAGCCATGACATCTAATACAATTTTCTTTCTTAAGCAACAAATATGCTGCTGTCAATTTCTATTCCTCGATTTTCCCTAACTATAAAATGGGAATAATAATCTATGTTCTGTGAACTCTTTATCACTGGTTCTTTATCCTCTTTTGGATCATGAATCCTTTTGAAAACCTGATGAAGGAAATAGACCTTTTCCCCCCAACTGACTGCACACATACAAGCAACATTCTGAAAACAATTTAAGAGAATCACAGACCACTTAAAGCCCATTTGCTGACCCCATTGGGTTCCTGAACTTATAGGGTTAAGAATCAGTCTAAAAGGTAATGGCACTGAGTGCCAGGCAATTGGAATGAATTTCCACATGTATCTTAGGGAAACACAGATTGCCCAGGAGAAGAAATCAGACCTTTGTAATGAAATGCTGTTTCCAGTTAAGTCTACCAAATCTATTAACAACCCTGGTCTCCTAATTTTTTTCTATTCTATGAAATAATTCTGTGGCCAAAATGCTCACTGCTTTTATACTAAAGAGAGAAAAAAAGGTGGTGAGGAGAAGCATTCATAGCTGTAAATATCTATAGCTGCATACATTCAAATTAATATACACAATCTTTCATTTGTCTGAGAATAAGATTACTTGTCCCTATTTTTAGTGGTATACATAAAGAGGTTTCCAAGTTCAGATAGTTAAGAAAGAAGACTACTTTTCAACATCAGATATAGGAATTGTTAATTAGGGAAAATGCACTAGAGCAGATCTCATTGAATCTCATACAGGAAAGGAAAACATAGAAATCTTAAGTTCAAAATCATTAAAAAGGCATTAAATGAGTGAGTGCTATGCCTAGCAGACTGAAGCACCAGTAACTTAACAACCCAGAGAGATAAAAGAAAATGAGTGACGACTCAAAGAAAGGAAGTGAAAAGAACCTAGAAGCTGAGGGAGGCTGTGAATGCTACTTTACAACTCCAGTTTTAGTGCATTTAATCTCTTCTCTTTGTTATCCAGAGCTACTTTTATGCTTTTTGACAGAACCACCTTTATGATATTGCTTACATTGACCAATCCATTATTTTAAAAAAGCAGAATGGATGTACTCTTACCAGCCAGTTAATCTTGGATGTAAAGGATGATAATAATAATCATAGCTAACATTTACTGAGTGCTAATGATATGCCAGGTACTGTGGTGAGCTCTTTACATAGATAATCTCATTTAGTGCTTATCATAAGCCTATGAGATAGAAACTATTATTATCCCCATTTTAAAGATGAGGAAACTGAGGCTTACAGAAGTGAAATAACACAGTTATTACTGTCGTCCCCTACCCCCAGAAACCAGGGCTCCAATAACTGACTCAATTATTTTAAAAACAAGAATACACAGAAGTTTAGTTTAGTTAGTCACACAGGATCTCAACAGTCAACAAAAGTGTATTCCCATGTCTGTAACTGACTCCGTTAGAGTGCCCCTGTCTAGGCCAAGGAGGCAACCCTGTGAGAGGCACTCTGATACGGGAGGACAAGTACATGTGCACCACCATGGGGTTCATGGAGAATAGGAGCTACCCCTGCAATAAAACCAAATCAACATTACAATAAGGTGCTTAATGAGATCTTGGTTCTAAGTTGGGAGTTTAGGGTAAAGCCTCTTCACAAAATAACATAAACAGGGAGTCACCTCTCTTTTTTGGCCTCAAATCTCAGTGCATTGCTCATTTCACATTACCTAACAGAGACACATCTTTATTATTAACATGTTTACTTGCTCTTTTGTTGGTTCCTGCTGACAAATTAACAAAGGCAAGGGTGCACACCTAGTCTGTATTTTACCTAACGGCAATTCTCTTTCCGTTTCAACTTCTGGGACACATGGTGTCCAGCAGCAGGGCCTGTTGTGGAGGAAGTATTTGGGTTCATCCCAATTCTAAAATGCCATGGTTTCAAGGAGTGACAACTGACAACCATTTCCCCTCGTTGCACATTCTCCTAAACATAAAAGTAAATCACTCTGTCACATAAAAAGCAGCTGATTCTAAATTGGGTATCCAAGCTGCATAACATTTGACTTAAAATTTCACTATAGATGTTCAAAATTTTAAGACACATAAAAATGTAGCAGTGATTCAAGGTCGGCAAGTTGTCGTACTTGTGATGTATCCTGAAGGTACAAACCTGGTAGGCAGATACAGGAGACGCAATATAGGGTGTAATAGAAGTTTGAGTGATCATTCGGTTGGTAGCAATACTGTATGGTGAAGGATAAAATCTAGAACAAACACAAAAGCCTTTATTAAGTAATCCTTTAAATAGAATCATTCACGGAACAAACATCTAATATTTTCCACTTTCACATTTTCCCTCTAGCCATTATGTATTTATCTTAATGACATACCCGTTCTGTATAGCAGCCGTGGTTGGGTCATAAGTAAGTGTCATTCCAGCCTATGGGAAAGGAAAAGAAACATTCATCTGCAAAGGCACAAATTAAAAATTCCATTTCTCAGAGTCATGGCAACATAAAACAGTAATAGTTTAGTAGTATTTGATAAAATTGAGAGCTTCCGTTAGACAAATGTAATTATAAACTCAACACGAGAATTAAGCTGTAGATCGGCACTGTCCCATATGGTAGCTGTTAGTCACCGGCAGCTATTTAAAATTAAATGAAAAGTTGAGTCCCTCTACCATACAAGCTACATTCCAAGTGCTCAAATAAATAGCCTTAAGTGGCTAGTGATCATCATTGGACAGTACAGATTCTAGAACATTTCTACTGGACGGCACTTCCCTAGACATTCTTGAACCAGTATGTTCCGTAAAAAAACAAAAGCAAAAGAACAATCCATTTACGATAAATATGGGGGAATGATGGGCCAACATTTTAATTAAGAAATTGAGTTCTTTTTTTCCTAAAGACCATTATTATTAGGCAAAAAATCCTCAATGACAAATATACTGTTTATTTTAATAATATTTCAAGTAATTTCTGAATAATTTAAAATGTAAACCTAAGAAACCGTGACATTAGAGGAAAAAACCACTCGTGCATTTCTTACAGCAATTTAAAATGCTCTTTTACTTTTTATGTAGCTAACTGGTAAACACAGCTGCTTCCATCATCTATGTGTCCATTGGGAGAATCACCACTCTTAGCACGGTATCCACCGGGAAGAGTTTTATGTGACATTATCTGGATTATAAAGTTTTAATCCTGGCACCTATTCTAGAAGTGTGGAGGCCAAGTCAAGATGCTGCTTGTGTAACCATTCACGTAGCTTTCATGATCATACACCCCCACGGAAGTTTCAAGAGAGGACTTACAAGTCTCACCTCTCCTTCTCTATGCCACGGTCGTCCATTAGGGATGTACTTGTTTGGGTTCTGTCTCTTCTTCTGTCCTCCATCCGCAAACTTACACAATAAAGGTTCTGTAGGAGCTGAATAAACAGGGAAAAATAACAGGAAACCAAAATTTTACGTGTGCACGAGTGACAAAACGTAATTGAATTTCTTTTGTTTTTTTTAAATATACATGTGTGTGTGTTTGTTTATTTATTTTTGGCTGCGTTGGGTCTTCGTTGCCGTGTGCAGGCTTTCTCTACTTGTGGTGAGCGGGGCTACTGTTCGCCGCGGTGCACAGGCTTCTCATTGCAGTGGCTTCTCTTGTTGCAGAGCACAGGCGCCAGGGCACGCGGGCTCAGTAGTTGTGGCGCACGGGCTTAGTTGCTCTGCGGCAGGTGGGATCTTCCCGGACCAAGGGCTCGAACCTATGTCCCCTGCATTGGCAGGCGGATTCTTAACCACTGTGCCACCAGGAAGTCCCTGAATTTCTTTTTTAATAGGAGCAGTGCTGGTGCTCTAAGGGAATGGATAGAATACTCCAAGGCAAAAGTTTACTCAGACCCTTAGGAGATGATCCACTGGTGAAAAATACTATACAGAAAATATATTAGTTATGATGTTCAAACCAGAGTGTAATAAAACATTTCAAGAGCTATTTCGAGGAAGCAAAGGCATTTTTGGATTCACTTCTGTACTTCTTTAGGTTTAGATACTCTTCTTTTCACTCTGGGCCCTCTTTAATTCCATTTCAGTACATCTTCAAATGTGAACAGGATTGAGTCACCCTCCCCTCCGCCACTTAAAAATGCTCCCATAGCTTTCCATTACGATTCCTCGGAGCAGTCTTCACTTTCTCCAGTAGAAAACAAGCCCCCCTTTATACTGCTCACACTGTATTTTTATTCAGAGCATTTATCACACTTTGTGAGTGTGGCTATTTGTTTGGTGTCTGTTTCCCCTCTAGAGTGGAAGCTCCGTGGGAGCTGTGACTTCTGTTCATCCCTGTTATTCCCAGTGCCCAAGTAAGTGTCTCGCACGTTGCAGGCGCTTTCTACATCTTGGCTGAATCAATGAATGAATACAAATAGGTCTTATTTGTTTATTTTGGGGATACAACATGGAAGACAGCTGTTGTGAGACAGCTGAAAACACCTGCCCACCCTAAAGGTTTTTCTGGGCCTTTAATCATCCCACTTGGTGTTGCTTTACTATGCATCTACCTCAAAAAAATGATCCCAAGAAACTAGCAAAGAAAAGCAAAAGACGTATAAGATGCACAGACTCTCTTACCAGGGCTACATATTAATTAGTTAAAAAAAGAAAAGAAAAAAAAAGGCGATGACATAGTAGGCCACCCATGACTTTTCCTTTTTTAAAAAAAATTTTCTTGAATGAAAATAACAGTGTATTCCTCAAAGCTGTGCTTGTTTCCGTATGTTTCTAGTTAATGTAATAAAGACAATCACACCTTCCTGTCTGGCTCTCACATTCTGTCCTTTGTCTACCGTGGAACCATGATTACTACTTTCAAGTTCTGTTTCAAAGTTCAATAACCATGAAGAGAAAAATATTACTTGTGGAAAATTTATTCCTTTCTCCTTTGCCTCTTATTATCCTAATTCACCTCTTATTTTATAGCACTATTACCCACCCGCTAATGACAGGGTGGGAGCAACAGTGCCTCTCAATACTCCTCTGCCGAAACACAAAATGCACCCAAAACCCAACTGCAATTCCTCCTCGAGGCTGTCGGGGCCACGGTTTGGCACTCCTTTTTCCTCTCCCTGGTGTGAACCGCTCCAGAGGGACAGGCTGGCATGTGAGCTCTCTGAATGGCAGCTGTAGTATTACGGGTGCCAGGAGGTGAGAGCAAAAGTGTCATGTGTCTGGTGAGATGCCCCGGGCTTCCCTTCTGACTCCTCCACCTCCCCCACCCGCCAATTTCCAGAACAAGGAACTTCCATTCTTCCATTTAAGGCAAACCGGGTGTGAAGGAAGATGGCCAGGGGCCAAATACTACATTCCTAAACTACATTCTCTGTCTTTTCAAAAAAAAGATACTGACTTTTGGATATTTCCACCTTCACTAACAATCACAGAAGGTAAAGTAAATGGATGCAGTGAAACAAGAGAGCCTTCTAACCCCTGAAGATGCTTTTAATTCTACAAGTGGGCTGTTCAGGGCCAGATGGAAATGAAGGCCGAGAGAAGACAGCATTCAAGTGGAAGGAAGGAGAATGCCTGTCTGCCATGGCCGGGGATGCCTCATCCTTGACTTCTAAGGACAAACTGAGAACTTGGAAACAAGATCTCACTCTCCACCGACCTAGAAAGGTCCTTATGGCATCAAATGTTTTCTCCAATGATGTCTTGAGGTTTTAGGAATCTACCTCCCCATAACCTTGTGGAACAAGAGAGAGAGATTAAACTCTGTGGTGCTGACACTTTGTGGGGCTTCACTTTGGGGAACTGCTTCTATCTAGAGGCATTATAAAGACGAGCGCCTAGACTGAAATTCAAATTAAAAAAAGTTTACTTGGCACAGCAAGTGATGCAAATGCACCATTTTCCTCTATTAGCAGAGAAAGAAGGTGACCAGGTCGGACTCATTCTGGAAGTTCATCGGGGCTGCCCAGGCAGGCATGAATGGAAGCAGCTGGGTAGCCATCCCTGGCGAGTGCCAGGGCTGCACATTTGCTGAGAGGCCAAACAGGCCTTCCCTACCTGTGGGAAGGTGCTTCCAACACATTTTCATTCATCTACACTAAGCTCCGTCAAAGAAAAAGCAATTTCAGGCAACAATCAAGCCTGCTAAAAACGGTGTAATGAGGAGGTAAACATAAAGTGAGCGATGACATGTTTGCAAATATATCATTTAAAATGAAACAAATGGAACAGAATGTAGTTGAATCTTTCAAAAATGAATTACATTTGCTACATGATTTTGTGCTGTCATTAAGATATTTTCCTTCCTCTAAAACCAAAAAGGTAAGTAGTTACAACAGTTTGACTACTAGCAAGTATCCCGTATCTTAGGAAAATTAATTTCTTATTTTAAAGAATTATAACCAGTAGAAATGACACAGTTTTTAGATGTTGGTTCCTTGCTTCTGGGGAACAGGAATACCCCAGTATTCCGTGTGTGTGACGCAATATAAAATTCTAACAGCTTCTTCCCTCTATTACAGTTTTCTCTGGTCTCTTTAGCAGTTGAAAGTTTTACTGAGTGCCTACTATGTGCCAGATATAGTGTGAAGAGCTAGGGATACAGTGGTGAATAAAACAGGGTCTTACTTCATAGTTCTTGCAGTCTGATGGGGACGAGAGCATCCCAATCTTATAAGGCCATTTTGCCATTTATGGGTCAGAGCACTGTTTACTGAAATGTTTGTTTTTAATAAGAATGCCGGCAGAAGTGGAACACTTCTGACACAGGAACAGCTATATTTCTTTTACAGCTGCCGCTCCTTGAACTTGGATGACATGAGACACAGCTTATTCCTAAGCATTCTTGATAACCTATTTATTACAAAGATTGTATCATGTGTGCCAGGAAAGCAACTATGTGAAGATTTCTTTAAGACATTTATGTTACCATTAGATTGCGCAAGAGTCAGAGGACTTCAGTTAGATTTTTGAATCGAAAACCAAACTTACATACCCAGATCTGTGTCATGGCCCACTTATTTTAAGTGAGCGCAAGATTGTTACAAAATGAGAGCTCCTTATTCGACTGGCATATGCTGCAGCTTACTCGACCAGGGAAGTCTCTAGTTTGCATTTGGAGCCTAATATCCAGGGTTCCAGGTTAAAGACTGGGAGATGCTATGTGATGTCAGCTTTTTCTACAGAACAGATCCTTCAGGTGGCCTCCTTGATTGTTCTTTGTAGAAGGGAGGTATTGAGGAGGCCTGACACGCAGAAAAGGACGTGCCCTGAATACTAGTAATATGACTGTGATCAACAGGTAAGTTTGGGTATATTAACCTTAAAAAAAAAAATTAGTTTCTAACCGTCAACCTATATCCTCTATATGGTAATTTTCTAGATTAGTAACTCTTCACCTTATTGAGCCAAAACAATAATTGCAAAGAGTTCTAACAAAAACATTTGTGATATGGGCTTCCCTGGTGGCGCAGTGGTTGAGAGTCCGCCTGCCGATGCAGGGGACACGGGTTCGTGCCCCGGTCCGGGAAGATCCCACATGCCGCGGAGCGGCTGGGCCCGTGAGCCATGGCCGCTGAGCCTGCGCGTCCGGAGCCCGTGCTCCACAACGGGAGAGGCCACAACAGTGAGAGGCCCGCGTACCTCAAAAAAAAAAAAAATTTGTGATATAATGTTTCATAAAATTATCCCTTATTGATTGATTCTGCCAAATATGCAAAGTATTCTATGCTGAATTTCCTGTAATGAATCAGGATCTTTGGGGTTTGTAAAGGGTGTGCCTCAGATGTCTTGTGAAATCTCTCAGGTCAGATTCTCGTCCTTACTAGCCAAGACAGAGAAGTTATTTTCTTTTTCATCAGAACCAACAAGAACATGTACCTCCAGAAGCTTAACTACTGTGGTAGAGCCTTCAGTAGGCAGTGCCACGTGCAAGCACTGATCTGATATTTTGGAGGGGCATCTCTTAAGAGCCATCTAAGGTAACTGCATTACTGGATTCTCCAATGTGCCCTCGACAGGGATAATCTTTTACCAATGCCTGACGTGGCACTAACAGTCCCTCCTAAGGGACTGTGAGCCATAGGGGTGATGCCCACGATGCCTCACTGCACATCTCTACCAAGTCGTGTCCCTACCCATCTTCTGAAGCTCAAACTCTACAGTAATTTGCGCTCAACTGTCTTCCCTGGACACCCTCATGAAGCATCACTTCTAGAATGCCTGCTTTGACTAAGCACTGTAGTTCATGGTTAGGCCTCCCAGACATCCTCCTCACTTATCTAATCCAACCGCTCAGAGGACTATGAGTTCTTTGTATTTGTAACAAAGTGAAACTTTTCCTCACCAAGTTCTAACAGCTGGAGGAACTGCTACTCCCAAACTCCCATTTTTCTAGCTATGCAGTATTTTATCCCAATCAACAGTCTCTAAGACATAAACTGCCCTTGATAGAAGCTTTTCTATCAGTTGTAGAAAAGTAGTCCACTCAGCAACCGTAATTAGCTTTCTTTCTGAAACTGTTGGCTATTTTCAAGACCCCTCAACTAAGGACATGCAAGAAACTATCCAGGGCTCTTTTAAAAATTTCAACCTAAGGATCCAATAAATACTATCCCTTCTTTGTGTGCACGACATCATTTCCTGTTTCAGCTCCCTATTTGTTTCTAACCAAACCCTGCGGTCCTCTTACCACAGGGCAGAGCTCCGGCTTCTCTCTGCAGATGCCTACCCTCCCGCGCCTGCTCTGTTAGGTTCTATCTCTCCTCCTTTCCTGACCCTGATAGAGTAGTTCCATCTCCCACTCAGCTTTACTTATCAGTAAAATAATGGTTAAACAACATTCAAGCCAGGTTAAATAGAAAACAAAAACGCAATACTTCCCCATCACTCCAACATAAATATTTTAATATTCTATATTTACTACTCTTTTAAGTCTATATTTTTCATTTTTGCAATGATAGGGCCTTTTCTTCTACCATTTACATTGTGGACCTTTCTCTACCTTGTTATAGAATTTTTTCTTTTCTTTAATGGTTACATAATGTTCTGTTTGAAAAGGGATCATGTATAGTTTCTTTGGTCTTGTAACACTGTATGAACATCTGTGTGTGTTATCTTTTTTATCTCTTTGATTCCAGTGCCCATGCAATATTGGTGGTCAGATTCTATGGTGGTTAGAATACTGGCTCTAGATTAGTCTCTCTGGGTTTGAAATTTGGTTTTGCCATTTACTAGCTAGTGACTCCAGGCACGTCTCTGGTTTCATAATCTGTGAAATGGGGATAATAAGAGTACTTAAGATTGTACAAAAGACTGTTACAATTAACATACATAAACATGTATAAAGTGAAGAGAACAGTTCAGTGAATATTAGTTACTATTATTTTATCACTATGACAACAGGAGGAGTTCAAATTTTGAGCTACGGCCCCTCCTCTTACCTTTGACTTATCAAGATAAATTCTCGGGAGAGGAACTTCTGGTTCAGAAGTTATAAGCATTTTTAGGGACTGGCCTGTTTTCCCTGGAATTTGATTCTGTGAGATTTAAGAGCTGGCTATAGTTGCTGCCTTGGCTTCACATAGAATAAAGAAATGTTCAAGCTGTAGTTAAGGATGAAGTTACTGGCAAATGCCTTTTAGAAAACTGTTTTCATAGTAACACCTACATCTTCCACCCAAGATCCTTATGCTTTTATAAAATCTTACTCCACTATTTATTGTTCCTCTCTGGCAGAACCTGATAGTGGAAAGGGGTAAAACTGATTGGAGGGGGCCTGCTGTAGGCTGGGTGTGATCCATGGTGGTAACAGCTGCCTGAAGGTAGCCTCCTCCTAAGCCTGGCACGGCACTCAAAGGATCTTCAGCAAAAACAAACAATGGCACACTTCTAGTTGAAGTCCCTTGTCACTTTTTAAAAACCAGACTTCCCTCCTTGGTAGAGAATGAGTTGGAGTTTTGGATCTGCAAGACAGCCCTCACCCCACTGGCCTCCCAGGATGGTTCCAGCACTTGTGCTTTCATGGCAATGATTTACTCATAAGATTCCAGCTCTTGGAGGGAACATCTCAACAATACATGCATTCAGACTCTGTTCTACTGTACATACTGGGTGAGAGAGACATGAACACATCACGATCCCAAAGGTATGATCACATTGTCTTAAAGGTACCAGGAACATTCCACATGTTTTCAAGTATTTCTTTTGTCCTAGAGTTGCCAAACGTTTCTGTTTTTAACAGAGTTAATAATGCTTAAGCCAAACGTTCGGGAAATGAAACGGGCAATAAAAACCCTTGAAAGATTTCCAGGCTTTTTACTAGGTTTGTAACTTTTCCCCTAAACATTACCTTTTCTGCCTCCTGGCATAGGACAAGGCCCTAATAATTTTACCTATACACAGAACGTTCCAGAATATAAGAGCGGTTTTCAAGCCCTGCTGGGCATGTACCCAGTCTGAAAAGTCAAAGTAACACAGAAAGTAGATGTAAAACAAGCTGAGGTCTTTGGATGGAGTAGGCCAGCAGTCACATATGCGCTTCACGACACGACGGAGCTCCTCCACGACACAGGCAAAGCTTTGGGCGATGTGGCAGAATGATGCCCGCACACTACTGGGCATCTCAAAGGCGCTCACATATCCAGTGAAAAGACACTTCTTTCTTTTCTTTAAAAATTCTCTGCCCTTAGCACACGAGGGCAGACTCCATTCATGTCATGGAGAGGTCCAGAAAGAAAGATGTGACCATACTGCTTCCTGCAGCACTGAATATACACGTGGTCTTTGTCCATGGGGTGTGTGTGTCGTGCGTGTCTCCCACAGAGGCAGAAACAACGGATGCAGGGCAAGCAGCCCTAGGAGAGTTCCAGCTAACATGCCATGTGCATTAGTCTTCTTGGAGACTGTACTCTCTTCCAGGAAGGTACTGGAAGAATATTTTTCAGACAAATCCCTGAATCATGGCCATGAGTGACAGTGTTTTTGCCTTGGGCATGTCTCCTAATTTGGACACCAGTTCTACCCATCTCGTTTCTAATGTTCACTGTGCGGGAAACCACCACCATCCTATTTCTCCATAATGGAATTTTTGTCAAGCAAATGGGACGTACTTATTTTAAACCTCTGTGGAATTCACCTAGATTGTCTCACGAAGAAGTCATTGCCTCTTTTATCCTTGTTGGGGTCCTTCCAAGCAAATCTGACTTACTGCAAACCAGCTAGCACTCGAAATCAAGGTAAATCCAAACAAAGGACAATATTTCAACATTTTCAGGGAAAAATGAGAACTGAGTGGGGGGAAGGACAGAAGGAATGGCCTTCTGAGCAACTTTTTTTTTTTTTTTTTTTTTTTTTTTTTGCGGTACGCGGGCCTCTCACTGTTGTGGCCTCTCCCGTTGCGGAGCACAGGCTCCGGACGCGCAGGCCCAGCGGCCATGGCTCACGGGACCAGCCGCTCCGCGGCATGTGGGATCTTCCCGAACCGGGGCACGAACCCGTGTCCCCTGCATCGGCAGGCGGACTCTCAACCACTGCTCCACCAGAGAAGCCCAACATTTTTTTTTTTTTAACACAAACTATAATGTACACTTGAAGAATCTGCCATAAGATAAAGCCTTTTTGAAAATGTGGTAACATCAGACACAAAAGCACAAGATTTTTAAAAAGTGATTTCAGAAAGCAGATTGTATAAAAAATTGTGATGTGGTACAGTGGATCTTTATGAAACTCTAAACATATACTACATTATGTACCAAGCCCCAGGCCAGGGTGGGGTATGCCAGGCATGGGGGAACCCAGCCACATCACCCTGGTATGAAAAGAGTGTGTTGGCAGATGGATGGGTGGCATCTGAGAAGTGACAACTCATGTGCACAGCTGACCTCTCTGCTTTGCCATCTAGAGACTTTCTTAAGAGTGTCACGCGATGAGTTTATGTTCAGTTTACTGTTCATCGCACTGTTCACGCGATGCGTTTTCTTTTTAGTTCTCAAAAGAAAGTGTCTTTTGGGGACTGTGTCTAATGTAGGTTTCTTTCCTATACTTGGCTCCAGTGTCACAGACAAATCACCAGTCGTGAAAGAATCGGAGTACTCTGACACAAACCATCCTGGATAATTCTGCTTATGCCAGCTAAACAACTTGCATCATTAAATAAACCATCCTCTGACTGTATTTATGAAATGTTATGTCTGCCTAGCAATGAGCCTACATTATTTAAACACTAAAGTGGAGGCCCATTCCGTTTACCCTTGCCTGACAATATTTTTGTTTTTCATCTGGTTCTACTGAAAATAATCATATGCATTCCACGGGGAAACCCATGTGCCAGCAGCCATTCAGGTAATTGGAAGGGAGATAGCAGCATCTAATAAACAGACAGGTAGTCAAAGATAGTTCTTGTATTGTGTGTAAAAAAAACAATCCGGAGAAGTTGAAAATGGTTTCAAATTCCGTTGTGGGTTCTCGAGTCCACTGGAGACTTGTTCTGGGGAAAGGCTGGGTTCACTGGAATAGCATGCTTCCCAATCCCGCATTGTACGTTTCAAACTACTGCCAAAAAGTAGCTCAACCTCACTTAAAGGCAAAAGCTATCCAAAAAGGTCATCAAAAGAGCCACGATTCTTGTGATGAGCTCTATGTGAAAAATGCTCTTGGAAACCGCTTGGTGACCTCTGCTGGTATAGGGTGACGCATAGGCTTTTCGTGCCTACCGCAAAATTAAAATGTAAAACGCAGCCCTTGCCGCTAGGAACATGCAGTCTAGTTGGGAACCAAGACTAAAACATGTGAGAGATCATCAAACCCCAGAAAATGGCATAAAGTTAAGTCCTGGTTCAGAATAAAGAGAACAGCTTGACTGCACAGTTGTCTTCCCTGCCCGGATGCTCTCCATGGAGAAGGAACCCATCTGGTTCATATGCTCGCTTTGACACTTAGCACTACTTGGAAGAAGCTATTCATTGCAAAGGTGCAGAGAATCCTACAATTATTTGCGTGTGGTTTGGAAAATAAGGTCTTTTTCTTCCTAGAATGGGTGTGACCAAGAGTCTTCACACCTACTTCAAAGAAAACAGTTAAATGACACAACCATGAAGTCCTTTGGAGAAAAAAGGAAACGGTCCAACCTCAATTCGTGACACCCTGAGATCTACTTCATTCAGGGAGCTGGTAGATCTTATCTTTGATACAACATCAAAACAAATGTGTGCTGGGGTGTTTTTCCTTCTCGAAATCTCCTTGTTGCATGCACGAATGAGCTGAGAAAGTAACGAGGTCACAGGTGGGTTGGATGAGCAGCCCTTTGAAGGGACTAATATAATACTCTGGGGGTTCTGCCCATGCTGAGGATGGCACGGAAAGCGAGGTGAACACAGGGGGCAGCTGTGTGCAGGGGCCTTGGAAGGCCCCACGGGGCAAGGCTGACAGAAGCCTCCCACGTGTGAAATTTCTCCCTTGTCTTTACTTGGTTGTAAGGTAAAAACATTCCCCTCTCGTTTCTTTTTTTTTCTTTCAACTCAAGTGTTGTGGATGGAAAAACAAAATTGACTTAAAAAACAGAAAAGGAAGCTCTTTCACAGGCTGAGTTCCTTGGAAGAGCGTACTTCTAGGCCTCGTATTTTATGTTTTAGCTCAAGCTCAAATACAGCCATGCAAACTGTATGCTGTCAGATTTTGGTATTAAAGGATGCAGTTAGTCCGTGGTATCGCACACACTTATAAATAGATTCTCTATGAAGTGAGACTCACCTGGATACAGAAAAGTAAAGTGGATCCCTAATCATAATCATCAGCCATCCAGTTAAAGATGGAACCTGGGAGCTACAGAAGAATAAATACTGAACACTAGTTACACATGCACAAATGGAAATGTCTTCTAGATTGTGGTCAGCCGCTTGCACGCTAGCTTGCAAATAGGTAGTGTTGTCTTGGTGAATAGTGAAGTGAAATTTATGCAAAACCAACAAACAGTTACTGGTGCTTGAACAGTATGGTTCAAGTACTGAGCTAGGCATGAAAACAGAAAGATAAGAAAACAGTCTCTGCCTTCGAGGAGCTTAGTTTAGTGCACTGACACATGTAAACATGCTAAATGCTGCCGTACAGGTGGGTGTCCTCAGGGCGCTATGCAGACAGTAACCCAACGGCAGCAGAGGAAGCTGTTGAAAGGGCAAGATAGGACAGCCTGATTAAAGGGAAGTGAAGTCATCTCCTTAGGATTGGGGTGTGGGAGCAGTGTAGGGAGAGGGCTGAGCAGGGTGGTGAAAACTGAGAATTGCTATTTAGGTAAGGGTGAGAGGCTGAGTGAGGACCAGTGATGCTGAGGGTCTGATCAAGCTGGAGCCCACTGTATTTCAGACCGGGTTTAGTGGGAGTTAGAGGGGGTGTAATGTTGGAATGAAAAGCTCCTGAGGTGCAGTGTTTTCTTGGTCAAGACAACACGGGGCAGAGCAATGGGAGGAAGCGGCCACAGAGGAGTGGATGGAGGGGCCACGGAAGTTGAGTCCAGGGGGAGGGGTAACACATGCTGACATCTTCCAGAACGAAGGCGGGAGCTGGGGTGGAAAGTACCACAGTCCTCAACGGATAGGACTGACAGAATATTTATTGAGGATGGTGATGAGGTGAGTTAGAGGACGGCTTCCTCATCCAAGAAGGAGTGGCTTCTGAATGCCCTGCAAGTCACACACCTCCTTACCACTGGGTCTGCTTCATATATATATATATATACACACACACACACACACACACACATATATATATATATATATATATATATATATGTATATATGTGTATATATATATATATATATATATTTTTTTTCCCCCCCTAAGCTTACGTTTCATTTTTTTGGAATTTTAAAAGAATTTTTTATTAGAGTATAGTTGCTTTACAATGCTGTGTTAGTATCTGCTGTACAGAAAATTGTATTAGTTATACATATACATATATCCACTCTTTTTTAGATTCTCTTCCCATAGAGGTCATTACAGGGTATTGAGAAGAGTTCCCTGTGCTACAGAGTACGTCCTTACTAGTCATCTATTTTATATATAGTAGTGTGTATATGTCAGTCCCAGTCTCCCGATTTATACCCCCTCCCACCCCGTAACCATAAGTTTGTTTCTCTATGCTTCCATTCATATTTAAACAGTTGGGAGAAGTGAATTTTGAAGTCTTATTTGTAGATCCAAAGAAATAAATTTTAAAGAGCTAAAGGAGGAGTTTCTTTGTTCTTGATATAAGAGTCACCACATCCTAAAACAAAAGACTACTGATACAATTTTAGACAAACAACATACCAGAAACTCCGGGTGGTGTCTTAATGAATTTTCCATTAAAATGACCAATAACGGCTTCGCACTTTTCTGTTGATTCCATCCTATTTATACATAAAAATAAAACACGTAAATAATCAGAGATATCTTAGTTTTCATTTTGTTCTGTACACATGAATACAATCCTATATGTTTATTGGATACAAATGAAAACTAACAAAAATGTGAATGATAGGAAAAAGTGGGTTTATTCTATCTTTTATTTAACTGTTGCTTGTGTGCTTCCATAGTAAAATAGAAACTTGATAACCACACAGTACATTCAGAATCATAAAAGAAATAAATTATACAAAGAGTGTTTAATATCAAGCATAGGAAATGTATAATTTTTTCCCACTTGTAGAAAAACTGATAATCAACACACAATAGCTTTGTTAGTCATGAGAGTGAATTAAAAATAAAAATACCAGTTTAAAATACTAGTGTATTTAGTGCTGCTGGGATATTGGTCATTTTAAAGATGGTCTTTCCTTTTACGTATTCAAAAAAATGACAGACTCAAAAGTCACGATAAGAACTGGTGTTAATCAGAGGATGTGTCTTACAGGTTTTTCTCATTAGCTTGAAGTTTAAAATTAAATTAGTGAAGTCAATTATGTACCTTCTTTGTCATCTTGGCTTTAGAGGAGGAATTAAAGGATGGAGCCTAACAACTTATTCTACATCTGCAGGTGGCTAAGAACACCTAAGAAACCTTTCAGGGGAATTAAATCATTTTGATTTATTTTTCTTTAATGGAAAAAACACTGAATAATCTGCTCAAAATGCACTACACTCCTGGACTACCCAGAAGAGTTGCACCTTGGTTTTAATGGGTGGTTTTTAATAGTTTTTAAAAGCAATAGAATTTAATTGGGTTCTATCTTTGGATACAGAAATGAAAGTCCTTGATCTGCTTTCAGAAGAACACCCACAGAGGGACGATTTTCATATGGTGCTGGGCCTTTCACTGTTTCACCTGGGTCCTTTTAACCCATGAAGTGCACACTGGGGATGCTGGTCTTGGTGACTTTCCACCTGTAGAATATCTTAGTTTTATTATAAAATCATCTGGCCTAACAGAAAAAGTAATGGACTGAAAGTCAGAAGAACCAAGTACTAGACCTTGCTTCATTGCTTGGCAGCCCTGTGACAATGGAAAAGTCCTTTCTTTAACTCAATTTTCCTATATGTGAAAGAGTGAAAAGTGCTTGCTTTGTTGATCTCACAGGCCTGTGGTAGATGCGATTGTCATCAAATAGGATAATGTATAGGAAAGTAAAACGTCACTAATTGCCCCTCCAAAACCAAAGTCAATACTTTAAGACATGTAGACATTATCGGTTACTGCACAGTATTAATAGGTTGCTAAATGATGTAAAATCAGTTTTTGTACGCAGGCTTTCAGATTGCAACTACGTCAAAAACCAAAGCTTCTTTTGTTCAAGGTTTTTAAAGGAAGCAAACTAACCATTACATGGAAGTATCCTTTCTGGGGAGGAAGGGATAAAAATAAGATGGAAGGACTGAGGGTACTTTAGATATCTGCAACATTTTACTTCTTAAAAAAAATGTCGGCAAAAACTGTAAAATGTTACAATTTGTGTAACACTTGGTGGTTAGACAGGTGTCTGTTGTACCTTTCTGAGTGTTTGAAATATTTCACTTAAAAATCTAATTCACTGACCTTATTGATGATGAACCAAGGTTCCATCTAATGAGACAAAAATACCAATTTATTTACGAAATTTAGGAGCCTGAGATTGTTGTTTTTAAGAAGTTTAGGCATCTTGATCTAATTAGTCAAATTATTAAGGAAACATACTTGAGGAACTATTGCTCATGTGGTATTATATTTCCTTGCCCTAAGTCACCAAATATTTAGTGTCCTCAGGTTCAAGAGTCCTAATGAGCTTCCAAAAGATTTGGAAAAATGCAAACTATTTTTTATGCATAATTTAAGTTCATGGTACAACTGGCTCCTATAACCCTGGCTTAAATTCTCTCTTCTTGCTCAATTTTTATTTTCCAGGAAACACAGCAGAGTTACTGTTGTTGACAAGAAGACAGGGCAGCGTACTTACCTAGCAAAGCCAACACCACGACTTGTCCCACTGGAATCGCGTAGTATCCTTGTAGAAATAACTTGTCCAAATGGTTTCAGCATATTTTCAAGTTCTTGCTCATCCATGGACAGTGGCAAATTAGAAATATACAAGTTGGTAGGATCTTGTTCCTGTTGCTAAAACCGAACAGAGAACTGTCTATTAATTTCCAGCAGAAGGTGAGATATGTATGTTAACACAGGTTTACTTGGCCACTCTCTTAGCTCAGGTCCTTTGAAAGTACTAGCAAGTGAGATCACGGGAACTACAGAACACCCGAGTCACCATGAACACTTGAAAACAGTGTCTGAAGCTTGGACAATCTGTGCAGGTCAGACACGATCCCACCAAACCATTCTTGGCAGGTCTGGAAGCAGAAGTGCTGGCAGGCGTTGCTGAGTTGGAGAGGATGCCCTCATGGACGCACAACTCTCAGCTGTTTGCCGTGTTCTACAAAATAACTAACCTCTCCTCCACTACTATTTTTAGGAGCCCATTTTGAGCACACTATTGCACAAATGGTTGTTACTGCTAATAATTCAATCCAGAAACACACGACGGATTCTGGACTAAGTCAACTAAAGTCCAGTGGGATTTTGCCCAAATTCCCTTCTTTTGCTCTACAGCAGAGTCCTTACTACCTCTGAGCTGTGATCACCAATGAGAAATAGAGAACTTCCTAAATTAACAAAAACAAAACCCCACAAAGTCATACAAAATGACAGACTCAAGGCAGAACAAATTTTAGAACCTGGATAAAGCTGAACTCAAGTGTAGATGGGGAAAGGGAGTTTTGCTACTCTAAGAGTGATCCAGGGGCCAGCAGTGATGGAATTACCTGCAAGCTTACTAGAAATGTAGAATTCCAGGCCCCATCCCAGACCTAGAGAATCAGAAACTGCATTTTAATAAGATCTCCAGGCAGTACAAATGCATATGCAAGTTCGAGAAGCAGCAATTAGATCATTTCCCACCCACCTTTCCACTGCTGAGGTAAAATCAGCTGAAACCAAAGATAGCAACGGAGTTTTCTGAGAACCAGTAACTGCTATGTATATTTACTGAGTCTGGTGTTAAATCATCAGGAAATAAGCTTATATGATATCTGGAATATTTTCTGACAAGTAAAAACTCATCTTGGCAATTGTGAGATCAGGATGATCTTAACTTTAAAACAGGCTTTCCTTTGACCTTACTACCAATTGTATCTTTACATATTGAACTATGCAAGTTTATGATTTTTCTTTAACAAGCACTATTAGCAAAGTCATTAACTGATGTCTCAGCCTTAGGCAACAGAACAGCACACTCATTATACTTAAATTTCCAAAATGCACAGTACTTTAAAAATATATGTGAAACATATGCATATTTGCACAAAGTCTCTACTTTCAAATGTATCCTGGCATTAATTAAACCTGAAATAAAACCTTTCCTTTCAGATAATCTGCAAGTAAAAGTAACTGACCTTTAAGATTTAAAACAACGATCTGGTATCCTAGGGAATGGCAAATACCCTGGTAGTCCCAAGAATTAAAGTTACCAAAGACTGAGAAACTATGGGCAGAAAGTACTGTCCTTATGACTTCCTGGTTCTGACAGAAGGCAGCCTGTTACCAGGCCAGTCCCAAAGGTATGGAGTAGAAAAGCTCCCAACCTGGGTGGCCCAGACTCTCAGGGGTGTCAGTGCAGTTGTGTCCAAGAAAAAAATTAAAAATTTTCACGTGCTCAGTAGCAAGCCAGAAACTTAACTTCATTAACCCTTGACAGACTAAACAAAAATGGCAACTACCTTTGCTTCTGTCTGAAAGCAGATAAAGTCAGTGTGGTACCACTGATTACCTTATGCCGGGCAAAACCTCCCACTGAAAATTACATAAAGCATACCTTTAATGTATAAAAATTGTAAAGCGATTTAATAAATGCATGACAGTAATAGACAAAATGCTTCAAAATAAAGGGAAAAACAAAATGGTCTTTGGTATTAAGTTTTTCAAATTCTTCTCAGGTGGACTACAAGCTAAAATCTTAATTCCTTATTTCCACTTCATTCACTACCTTCCCTGACTTCACCCAGTTAATCCACAGCTCCTCAATTAACTATCTCATGTTGGCTCTAACCTCCCAAGTCCCTGAAGCTTTCCTGGAGTGCACAAGACTGTATTTGTTCCTGTGGAAGTCTGGTCCTTAGCTGGTGAACACAGATGGGGTTCTTTCTCTCTGAAGGTGGGTACACTGAGGGGTCCTGTAGCCTAATACAGCCCAATGACATTTATAGTGCATCCTGTACATCCCAGACCCTCTTGTACAATAATTGTGACTCCAGGCCTGTCTTCTAGCCGTTTATAGTTGAGTTGGGAATATAAAAACACATGTGATGAATGCTGTAATAGAGATGTATACAAATCACAATGGGAGGACAGATAGGGGAGCTTGTCTTTATTAGGGAACACTTTACAGAGGGCATGACATTGAGTTGAGACTTGAGAAACAAGCATAAGGCATGAGGCTGAAAACCAGATTGTGAAAAGCTATCCAAGGAGTATGACTTTTTTGCCAGTTATCAGTGCTTAAACTTTTCCACTTAAGCAATGCTAGCACGAAAGAGAATGACTATGTATCCTGAAGACTGTGTGGGCAAAGGATAAAGTAGCCTTGCCAGAACTGCAAAATTTCCTTGAAGGCTTGTATTTTATCTAACAACAACAACAAAAAAAAATCATGTAAATGTTGCAATCTACTCCCTAATTATTTGAGTTTGTTTCAAACAGAAACAGTATTTCTGAATTAATACTTTTGAGTCATACTGATATTGCAGGAATATAAGCCATGTTTATCCTGTGATTTCAGGCGTTATACTTTGTTGGGTGAGGGGGAGTAGGAGGAAGGGGGAGCCGTGTCCCTGTGCTGCAGCTAGAAAGCCACACCCTAAAAAATCTGCAGCTTCTGGAGGCACATAAGCAAGGGAGTGATGTGATCAAGTCTATCTTATTAGAAAGATTTCTGAATCATGCTTAGTCAGATTCAGAATAAAGCTGGGAACTCCCTAATTAAAGAGCATTAAAACACGCCTTGGACAAAGATGTGGCATTAAAAATGTTACATAAGAAACATGTATCGGGCTCCCCTGGTGGCGCAGTGGTTGAGAGTCCACCTGCCGATGCAGGGGACACGGGTTCGTGCCCCGGTCCGGGAAGATCCCACATGCCGCGGAGCGGCTGGGCCCGTGAGCCATGGCCGCTGAGCCTGCGCGTCCGGAGCCTGTGCTCCGCAACGGGAGAGAACACAACAGTGAGAGGCCCGCATACCGCAAAAAAAAAAAAAAAAAAAAAAAAAAAAGAAGCATGTATCATAAATATTGTGAGCTTTTGAGTTACAATTATTAAAATCTAAATGACTAACATTTAAGAATATTTAAGAATGTTCATAGACTTTGTCATCTGTGAAGTATTTTCAAAAGGGCTGACAATGTAGGTAACTAAGAACTTTCTAAATCTGTGGTTTAGTTGCTATTAAACTATTAATAAAAATGTTATTCTTGGGTCTTCCCTGGTGGCACAGTGGTTAATAATCTGCCTGCCAATGCAGGGGACACGGGTTCGAGCCCTGGTCGGGGAAGATCCCACATGCCGCGGAACAACTAAGCCCGTGTGCCACAACTACTGAAGCCCCCTGTGCCTAGACGATGTGCTCCACAACAAGAGAAGCCACCGCAATGAGGAGCCCGCGCTATGCAACAAAGAGTAGCCCCCGCTTGCCACAACTAGAGAAATCCTGCACCCAGCAATGAAGACCCAATGCAGCAAAAAAAAAAAAAAGTTATTCTTTAAAATGTTGATTCAACGTGAATGTTTACCAATGAAGAAAAAAAATAATAAAAAGTGCTAAATCAGAATCAGGAAATTGAGCTCCTAGCCCACTCTATGATAAATAGTGAGATAAGATAGACTAAGTACAGGTAGATATTTCCTGTGATTTTAACGCATTTGTTTTCAATAGCAAACACTCAAGTCGACTAGCTCTCTTCATTTGGAATGACCTCTAGGGCTAACATTATTTATCCTTCTTTTCAAATGGTCAACTTATCTTGCACACATTGCACACAAAGTCGCAAGTAAAAAAACAAAACAAAACAAAAAAGAGAAGCAACTCCAAGCCGGCAGCAATGGCCACAAGAATATCTAATCACCAAACGGTCCATGCATTCTAATCACCATACATTCCTAGTAAACGGAACATACAGTACTTGTACTACGTGAGAGTGGTTCTTGAATAAGGGTAATTTCGCCCCTTTAAAATCAGGGACAACCATAACTCTATTTTATTACATACAACGCTATGTCTGAAAAAAACAATTTTTCTGTAAATTATGGGTGGTCAGAAATAAAAATGGGGCTAACAGACCTCTTTATATCCCTAGGCATGGAAAGTGTTCAATGGCTTCTTTAACAAGTAGAACACTTGGATCCCACATTGGCCATGCGAGGGATAAATGGCTACTAATGTTCACTTGAGTAGAAAAGTGGGGCTTGGAGGTCCCACGTGGTGTAAAGCGCTCAGTCATCATCTGAAAGAAATTAACAAAAACCTCCCTATGCGTGTGGAATGGTTCCTAAAATTCAAGAAAGGGACCTGGCAGGAAGACCAGACATCTGTTTTCTCTTGTACTCAGTAGGTTCACCAACCAGCAGATAGCTGCTTATGGGCATGTGAATGCAAACTGCTTGAAGCATGGTAGACCTCTGTGTGGAAGGGCGATTAAATTCCTGCTCCTCTGACTGCCTATTTACTGAAAAAAGTGCGAGCATACCGCTAGGCAAATAACACAGGGTGATCCGCTGACCCCCAGCAGGTCTTAAGAGGTATTGCGGAAAGGCCTACAGAAGTCACTCTATTAACAGATATCACCAATGTTGACTTGAGTTTTATATCTTTTTAGCTCGTTATCTGAGGTTTTTTTCTTCTTTTCATAGATTCTGAGTCTTTTATTTTGAAAAATGCACACATTTGAAACAAATGCCAAGTTTAACATAAATGGCTCAAGTATAACCTTGAGCCTTTTGGAAAACCTTTGGTAAATTTCATCAGGGTACTCGATAGACTCAATAAATATAATTTTTAAATGTCCCATTCTTCTCTCTCCATATCTGCCCAAACTGGGAAGTTTTTCTCTTGCTTAATTGGCTTCTTTGATCATCAACAAAACAAACATTTGATATCTACCATAGGCCAAGTACCAAGCAAGGCACTGAAATTAAAACACGAATAAGAAACAACCATTGTTGTCCAACGCTCTCCACTTGTAGCTTTATAATTCAGTTTTGAATATTTGTGGAGTTCTTTTTCAACTCAGGTAGTCAAAGTGTCAAACAATATTATATTCTCCCCCACTCCTCAGACTCGCCTAGTGGAATGTCCCTTGATTTTTTCTGATTATGTAAGAAAGCAAGCCTTTAATATGTGGCAATGTGAATTTTCAAAACTTTATAGTGTCCAGATTAATTCACTAGAGGAAAGTGGACAGGGACAGGTCCCTTATCATCCAAACATGGGAGCCAGACCTAAACTTTTATAAACTGTCTCCACAAAAGGTACATGCCAGATGCTCCTTTATCCAGACAGCATAAAGGGGATAAGTCAACTCCCGATACTCAAACCCATGGTTCCGTGGCACAGAACAATGGACCCTCTAGCATTTAAAATACCTTTTGTAACTTTAATGATATAATAAAAAAGAAATCAGGTCCAGGAAACTCAGTCATCCTACAGAGACCCAAAGAAATTCACAATGTGCAGAATGTTGGCACACTGCCAGCATCTCTGAACCCGTGCATTGTTCCCTCCCTACAGATGATGTAGGAAGGGATCACTTTTCCTAGCCAATGTACAGTCCAAGCCACCTAAGGAGGTCTTTGAACAGTGCTCATTATCAGTCCACGGGAAAGCTGGCATTCAAAGTGCACTGTTGACACAACATACGGTGCCAATCTATGCCCAGTCTGGTTCTGACTAAACGCATTGTAAAGACTTCTTCAAACAGGATCTATTTAATATATTATGCTACTCAGTATCACCGGCACTGAAAAGACGCCTAGGTAAGTGCTCATGGGGCCGCTCTAAAAAAGGCCTCTGTATTACCTGGAGCAGGTTGTTAAAATAGCCCTCTCTCTAACTTTGTTTCAGCAGAAGTCACCAAAAAATGGGTTTCAGGCATGCCCACGTTCCAGGGTGAGAAACCAGACCACCTACACAAAGTCTGCATAGGAGTGGCTGAGATCTGGCTTGAGAGGCTCAGCTGACCACCCACCTCTCGTCTGCCTGGGAGGGACTGGAGAGGCTGGAATGGACACGCATGTGGAGAGAACCGCTGATGTGTTCTGAGTCCCACCACACGGGCTGCCTCCCCCATCACTGCCAGTCCAGCAAGAGGGGCTTCAACAGACCCCTCAGGAGGCATGGTCTGTGACCACTCGAGCTTGGTGGATACAATGCATCAATGTCTGACTTACGCCTGAGGAATCTAAAAGGCAAAGGCTGGTTGAAGGGGCCTATAAGTGCAATTGGGAGGTAACTAGTCTCCCACAGACAGCTGGCAAACAGATCAATGTGGGCCACACAGGTAGAGTTGGCCCAGGGTTGTGTTACAGCCTTCCAGGAAGGCTGTCTTGAAGTATAAGAAGGTCCTAGAAGAAAGGGGCTGAAGGCTGACCCTTAGATTCTCAGGAGCTGAGGCTATCAGCCTGAGGACACGTCTTCTCTAGCTTGAAGGAACTACAGGGGAAAGAGCAAAGCATTCTACTAAGGAAAACATCAGTTCTCTGTCTGCCCAGAGAAATGAATACCAGATCACATAATTGTCAGGTCAAGAAACTTTCCCATCCTTTGCCACTGCTCCAACCTTGGAGGGGTTGGAAACCACAGCTAGCTATGGGAAGAGTGGGCAAGACACAAATTTGGGAAATAGGAAAGAAACTAACCATGCTCCCATCCCAGGACAAGCTTACTACTTAGAGCAGACCAGAGCTGGGGGAAGGGAGAAGTTTTACTATTATACGGTACTCAAAATTTTGTCAAATAAACAGGATTGGAATGTGTTCTTAAAAAAAGAAATCAGACATTCAGCATCAAAATGTTAACCAGATGCCTATTTCATATTATTTCAAGTAAGAAGGAAAGTATAATGTATTACCATTAATCACAACCCCCAATTTCCTAAAATGCGACTAAATACATCTGTTACATATCTGGACGTGTGTCTGTATACACGTAATGCATGGTTATATTGGGATGTAAACTTTTAAAATATCACTTCTTGATCACCAAATTATCAATATGGTTATTAGCAGACAACTGCTTTGTAAGTTGTCATTTCTCTTAGCACCGGCAGCATCCAAGACACACATCTCTTTCTGCTGACTCTCAGCAGAGTTTTCAAAACCTCTACACAATTCTGACATTTTACAAACTGTATTTGGAATATAACCTGAGATTTTCCCCTTAAACATCTTGTTTAAAATACTGTACTGAGATTGGGGTAAATACATATAGGAAGGCTGAAAATGTACTGAAAGACAATTATGTTCCCTGAAATTTGGATATGAAAACAATTAAGGGGCATTCTACTGAAAAAAAATGAACCAGAAAGACCTGAAATGAAAGAAGCAACTGAAGGAAATTTTCAAAATAACGAGAGTAGCCAGAAAAGTCATGGGACCTGCCCTAGATTTTATCCATGAGATGAAGAAACAGGAGCTTCACAGAGTAGAGGAAATGGACACAACAGAGGGAAAAACAGAGCCCTTTTCCAATTGTGCCTTAAAAGTCCTGCTTAGAAAATGTATGGTTACCCATTGTTTACATAGGTATATAAAACATTCTGTAAATCATACACAACATAGGTATTGCATACTCACAATTAAATATATTTCAAGCCTCAAAATCACCGTCTTTCAACAATACCACAGGAAACTGCTGTATATTATGGACAAGTAATCTAAAAATCATGGTGCTTAGTATTTACAGTTTGTTTATTTTAGCTTCTTCCTCTGGAGTTTAAAAACATCTGAAATAAGTCCAACTCAATCCAAAGGTCTAAAAATATTAAAAGTCAAGGATTACTTTAGAAAGGTGATCCCTTTCATCAATTCCTGAAATCTTTACTCATGCTGATTCCTTTAATCAAGGTAAATCTCTATCCTGGTAGCTGCATATATGTCCTTCAACAGCTTTAAGATCTTAGCAGGTAACTTATCTCAACCAGGGTTCTTTAACTTCCATAAATCTTCTTTCCTTATGGAAATGTGAATACCCCTCAGGGAATGACCACATGCTACTCTTCAAAAGCAGCAGAGGACAGCGCAAAATTACTTTCCTCCGTACTTAAAGACACTAGATAATATAAAATTATCGATCTTTTGAAAAGAATATACAAGATATCAAACTGCCAAGTTTCAAACTTGAAAATATGTTCTGTAGCAATTCAAAAACCACAAATAAAAAAATATGTATATAATTGTATGAGTATCTTAATAAATGCACTTCAGGCACTAGGTATGATATAACCCAAGTTTACATTTAGGCAATAAGACTGGAGCATAGGGCTTCCCTGGTGGCGCAGTGGTTGAGAGTCCGCCTGCCGATGCAGGGGACACGAGTTCGTGCCCCGGTCCGGGAAGATCCCACATGCCGCGGAGCGGCTGGGCCCATGAGCCGTGGCTGCTGAGCCTGCGCATCCGGAGCCCGTGCTCCACAACGGGAGAGGCCACAACAGTGACAGGCCTGCGTACCGCAAAAAAAAAAAAAAAAAAAAAAAAGACTGGAGCATAAATACCACTTCAGTGATTAAGAGTTCATCAAAACAAGTCCTGAATAAAGCCACTGCAGAACTACTAAAGAGAAGATTTATAATCCATAAATAACCAATGTCTAAAAATCACTGACTTTTACACAGAGGAAATAGTATCTGTAAGCTTACACTGCATTAAAACTACTAGTATATTTGTACAACGCATACATATGTGATTGTATTTGTTACTCTTTCATAATATGACATTCTATACACAATTACCTTCGGAAGTGTTTCTAAAATGTATTAATTCTTTAAGCACTGACATTTTAAAATTATTTTAAAAAATACAGTACAGAGCTTCAGCCCACAAGTACCCACTTACCTGAGAAAATCTGGTGCTATTTCTCCATTTACTTAGGGGGTTACATAATCTGCTATGTAAAATTTTATACAGTTGTAAAATCCTTCTTCACGTATAAAATTATGAGGAACAGTCTTTGGCAAAATAGCTACCACTGAGGATGCGAAGGCATGGGACAAGTGTCCACAGGTAACTGTGGCTCTCTGGGATGGAAGGAAGAACTTGGATGGTGACAGGAAAAGCCATGTATCTAGCTTCAGAACCAAAGCCAGAGACCAGAGCAGTGAGTACCGGCTCTCAACTCACCTTTGCCATTTGAGCTTGAACCCCACTTGCCTTCAGGGCAGACACAGCCTTCTGAGCTGCTGCAGGACTGTCAAAGTCGACAAAACCATAACCTGAAATGCAGAACACACTTAGTGTTTAAGCCATTATTTTACGATTACATAAAGAGGAAAAGGATGACTCCATTTGGTCTCTGATGCAGGCAACAGAAATGAAAGCCCTGATGTCCTGACAAGTCTCAAGCTTTACAGCTGCAACGCGACATCCTCCTCAAGCTGTCCTTCCCCATCTACCACAGGCTAGGCAAGTTTCCCTTCAAAGTTTAAAAAAAAAAGGAAAAAAAAAACACGAACCAGTTTTTTTCCTTTTCCAGATCTTTTTCTCAGGTGTCCTGTACTTACTGGGGGGGAAAAAAAAAGACATCTAAGTTATACCAAGATTTAAAAAAAAAAAAAGGAAAAAAAATCAACTTCAGAGAAGTAGCATTTTTAATAACTTGGTAAAAAAGATGGTGCTATCCTACAGAGCTTACAAGTGTATGTTTATTCTGTAGACTACATTTTATTTTTCAAGTAAGTTAAGTACAACCACTGGATACCCCAAATATAAAATAATCTAAATGTTACAACTTGGTTAAAAATATCATTATCTAAAATAGAGCTCATGATCTCTTCAAAATAAATAAAGGGGGGGGGGATGGCTCCAGAAACCCAAAATAGCTGTTTTAGCAGTTCATGTCCTAAAGTCTAAAAACAAAACATAATAAAACAAATAAATAAATAACCTCCTAAGAGAGGTCCTGGTTCAAAGCATATTTATCCACAGCTTTTCAAACATTTTAGATAAGCTGGTCAGCTATTCTGCCTGGCCACGACAGACAAATCAAAAGCAGGAAATGATGGGGGAAAAGGGTTGGGTTGAGGGTAGGGCTGCTACAAAATAATCATATGGATGGTATCCATATGCTAATTATTAGTGAAAATGAATAGCAATCAAGAAAAGAGGAAAACTATACAAAGAACAGGCCTTAAGCAGCATATGAGCAAACAGCTCCATGAACTTCACTGATCCATAAGCATCACTGTATTAAATCAGGCAATCACTGATTTGTCACTATAACTCTTAAGTTACTGAGAAAAGGTTCAATTCTATTTAGCACACTGTTTAAAAGATCAGGATGCCAGGCAAAAATACCAACAGAGATTTCCTTGGAATTCAAACCTATTATCAAATTAAGTTTAAATGAGGAAGAATATTTTGAAAAAGAAAAGCCCTGTTTGGAGGTTGCATAGAAGAGCGGCCAGCCCTATCATTTATTTGCAGATATTATAAAGCTACAGTAATTTAGACAGGAAGAAACTAGTGTCAAAATAGGCAAATATATGCATCAACAAGACCAAACAGAAACTTCAGAAGTAGTCCAAAGGTGAGTGTGCAGTATTAATACCAAAAATATTGCCTGGTAACAAAACTAGTGAACTAGACTATGGATTACAGAAATAGATGTTTTAGGAGACAGAAGTGTCAAAGCTGAAACAAGCAGCAGCTTCCATCGAGTACTTGGAATTGGGTTGGAATAAGGCCTAATTTGATTTTGACAGTGAGTAGAGAAATAGCCAGGTTGGAAAGAAAAAGAAGAGGCTGACCCAAGTAAAAGCAGAGAACGCTACTCAACAACCAGGTTAGAAGTCAGGTTAAACGTATTTTGGATTTTTATTAGAAATCTGTTGTTAATGCTAACATGCAACCCGTTATGAAGGTACACACAGGCACACACATACTCACTCTCTCACTCTCATACATATTTTACTACCAAATACCATCTAAGCAGGTCATAAAATGAACACCCAACTACACTGAAATGATGTAACTTCTACTGATGGATATTTAAGACACCCTCCTTAATTTTGCTGTTGTCAATAAATTACAATAAACAGAAGATCTCAAGTTTGATATTCATGTAGCTGAAACTGCTATTCATTCAGGTAATATTAGTATTATTTTATCTGTTATTTCCTTATTAGGAAAAATCCATAATGGTTGCATTTTTAGTTAACTGTTTATAACCTTTTCTGGCCTTGCCCGATGTCTACTACATAGCTGTTTCATAAATACTTGCTGAAAAACAAATATAACAGGTAAGCATGCAACCCTGGGCTCTTTCACTTCCTCTATTATATTACTTTCAAGTAAATATAAGAGTATATAAATGAGTTTCACAGGTTCCATGGGTTTCATTATATAAATATGTATACAGATATTTCTGAAGGTGGGATAAACTAAGTAACACAGCATCCTCTCACTGGACCCCCAAGAGGATTCTTCTCAGGTCTCAGGACCAGCAACAGTTATGGTATTCCTGCTTCTTGGATTTTCTTCTACATTGTGATTACTGAATCATGGGAATAGGTATGTTTATTTTTGCTTTGGCAACTAAGAAATACAGGGCAATTTCTATAGTAACATGAAGTTTCCTGCTCTTACCCCTATTTTCCCTTTGGTCTGACTTATCCTCACCCATTTTACGTCTGTGTGTGTGTGTGTGTGTGTGTGTGTGTGTGTGTGTTCTGGTCTTATATACAACTCTGTAAACATTGATAATTAACTAGTCGGTGTCACAATCAATCCATTGTAAGTTTTTTTTTTTTTTTGGTCCTGAACTACCATATATTCCAGTGCTGAAAAGCATTTAAATACCTCTTGTTGGCTAAAAACTGACAAAAATTGAAAGGTAGAAGAGCAACTGAATAGTGAATTTTTAAATTTAATAACTACGATAACATGTTATTCAGAGCAATATTTCCTTCAGCTTAATTCTGTCTTCTGGAGAGAGGCTTCAAAATATGTTTTGTGCCGGGCTTCCCTGGTGGCGCAGTGGTTGGGAGTCCGCCTGCCGATGCAGGGGACGCGGGTTCGTGCCCCGGTCCGGGAAGATCCCACATGCCGCCGAGCGGCTGGGCCCGTGAGCCATGGCCGCTGAGCCTGCGCGTCCGGAGCCTGTGCTCCGCAACGGGAGAGGCCACAACAGTGAGAGGCCCGTGTACCGCAAAAAAAAAAAAAAAAAAAAAAAAAAAAAAAAATGTTTTGTGCCAAAAAATGTTTTATGACCTATAAGGTCTCTAATTTCCAGGTATAAAATTCTTTGATCTGTTCAACTCTCAAAAAATTAGTATACAACACAAGCACTTTCCATTTATACTAATAACCTCTTAAGCATTACCTATATTCATCCATCCATCCACCTACCCACCTTCTCAAGTTATCTATAACATGGCTAACATGTTATCTGTCTTTATTATGAGCTATGCTGTGTTATTTTTTTCTCATTTGTCCTAAAATTACTATTTTTCAGGAGCTCTTTCATTCTCCCTTCCAGAATTTTATAAACTCGTTCTTGCTTACTCTCTCCCCCTCACTCACTCACCCACACCCCAGATATCTGTTGCTATTTCTTCCTGAGAGGCCTGTGTGACACAAAGAGACACAGAGGTTTCTCTCATCGCCCCCCGTCACCCCCCGACATAAGGCAGTCTCTCCTGAGACTCAATTTAGGAGAACATCTCCAGGAGATATGTATCGAAAACCAGTGCTGAATTATTCTTATCCTTATTTAGAAGCCCCAGAAATCTCTCCACTTATCTTTGGACCCTTCCCAAATATCATGGGTTTGTATTATGATGTTCGGTTTAGCTTTAGTATTTTTTAACTCGTACCTTTTCCAGATCATACTAAGCATTTTGTGGAGTTTTGGCTTCCAGGCAATAGGGTCTTGCTGGAAAAGAGTGTATAACAGTAGCGTGTCCAGTGCAGAGGTATGGCAGAGAATTCACCCAGGGAGGCCTCTGGGTCCTCTCCCTCACGTAACTAGGGCAGCTGTACTTTTTTAACACACTGATCTGCTGCGAAGACTTCTTTTTTGGGGGTAAGGGGGTTGGGGAGGTGAGGAGGAAGAAAGGAAGGGTAAGGTTATAAAACGACTTCTCTACTGTGATTTCTCTCTTGGTTTGAAACAAATGCTGAGATCAGCTTGCTGTTTTATACCTGCAAGAGTCCGTTTTTTTTTGTTATAAAACCGAAAGGTTTTTTTCTGTGTCCCTGCTCACCCAAATCATTTTAAAATATGGTAAACAAGACTAATCTGGTAACTGGGTAGACATTTCAGTCTACAATTTGACTCTCTCCAGTTTAACTCACTGAAAATATTAATTGAGTACCACTCTGCGTAAAGCATTGCTCTATTCACCGTCCTAAGGCAAAACTGCCTGAATGTGCCATGTTGACTAAACATGGGCTTAGATATTTGCCAGAATAGCTCCTTTAAATTCAGGAGCTTTGAAGAAGAGACAGAAATACAATGAATCACTTCAAGTCTAGATTAAAGGAAACGGCTGGCTTCTCTGGTGAGGCCCTACCATACCATCCAGAGGGTTCATTTATGTTCTCTGCCTTTTTCAGATTGTGCTAAGCCACAGCCGTCCCTACTACTTGAAAAACTGGGGTCTAATTAATGAGGAGATTTGCCTTCTCTGCCTATTCCTGTCAACCTTATTTCAATTCACGGGGTCAGTCGTTAGACTCAAAGTCAGCTGACTCCATTCTTCCCCTTTCCTAGAAATCACATGCCTATTGTTAAGATGCTGGATCATTAAAAGTCAGAACCACGGAGCATCAGTGCTGCCTACTCCAGACGCCTCCTCTTCCAGCTCATGGAGCCGCATGAGCTCATCCTAATTACACGGAAAACTGAAGGTCAGTGCATCAAATTAATGCAGCAGCATATTTCAAAGGGGCGTATGACCTCCCCTCCCTATTACAATTCGGTCAGTGAAAATGGTTCTCTCCTCCCCGCTGCCAATATTGTCAACAGGCATTCAGCAGAGAACAATTGGGAGTATTGAAACATGTAATTAAGTACTGCTTAAAACTACTCTAATTAATAGAGCCAATTTGCACAATATGTAATCTTTTCAGTTCTTTAGTGCAGTCCAATGGTCTTCAGTGAGCAGCTCTAATCTCCTCAGGCTCAGGAAAGAAAAGCTATTTTCTAACTCTATTCCCCTTTTAAGAGCAGGGGATAAATGCCAGCCGGTATTTTGCATGTTAACTCTACTGGCATCAAATCTGGGATTCTGGCAAAGGGCTAGCTGCTGTTGGGTTTCCAGCCAAAACTCAACCAGGGACAAACGCAAGCAATATGCTGACATTGCGCAAGACAGAAACTGGGTGACATGTAAGATTTGGATTTTAATAAATGGAGGTAGTTTTGAAACCAAAGATCAAGTTTAAAATTCCATTATTTTTCTGAAGCTCTGATTTAGCAAATCATCAGCCAAGGAAACATACCTTTGCATTTGTTCGTTGTCTTATCCAAAATTGCCTTCGTGGAAACAATTTTCCCATATCTAAGAAAAAAAAGAGAAAAAAAGAAGTTATAATTGAGGAACCTTTATTAATGTCTAAGTCCAGAGAACACACACACTTATCAAACATCTGCAAACTTTCAAGTACAAAATGATCTTTACTAGGGGACGGGAAATGAGAATTCTAAACACAAACTAAAAACTAAAAAGGGGGAACAGCTAGGCCTCTCATTTGAATCTTTGGATTACAGTTTGATGTTTAGCTTTGAGGAATCAGGTACTTACCTGATGATCTTGGGACCAAAAAAATGGAATGTAAGCTCGATAAAAATAGTTTCGTCTAGTAACACCATGTCTGTGGTCAAATACGAACCCAAAGGCAAGGCTACAGAAGTGTTAATGGAAAATACTAAGATCAACATAGCCTTTATGAACTAATCATGGTGGGAAAGCTGCCTGGATCATATCTATCCATTTTGCTTTTGCAGGCAGCTCTGCATGGCTCTAGATCACCACAGAAAGGTGCGTATGCGTATATATCTTTAACACACTTGATGTGTTATTTAAATATTTTAAATGTGATATTTAAAACAGGTCTTTTTTACCTAAGATTTTGACAACTGTTTATAAATACCTTTATTAAGACCTCTTTTAATGCTGTAATAATAGTTATATGGTGTACTCACTAATGTGTGTGTGGGCACGTGTGTGCAAGAAATAGGCAATACAAAAATATAAAACAATGAATCAGGAATTAAGCATTACTTTTATGAGGGTTTGTATGAAAAATGTGTTCAAATTCCTTAATGTACAACAGAAGTTGGGAGAAGAAGGAAAAAAATTCAGAGTATTAAAATTGAGGGCACTGCTATCAGAAACAAAGGGGTAGCAGACTTTAAATATATGTACTACCTACACCCTTTCAGTGACCAGACCACAATGCAAAGCACCGCTATCTATGTTTGTCTTCTAAAAACGGAGAAGAAAAACCTTTGAAAAATAACTCTTATTGAAAAATAACTCTTAAAATAACTCTTAAAAATTACTAGGTTTTTAGAGAATGCACATAACATACTTGAGGTATCTGAGACATTTCCCCATTTATATGTGGCAAATTCCAAAATTTTACTTTCCTATGTATTTACTTTAAATTTTTCACGTTTTCTCTAATGCTACTTTCTCATGATTTCTGCTGAGGACTAAAAAGACTCTTAAAAGTTTTAGAAAATGGAAGTATCTGTGCAGCACTTTAAAACATTTTAAATGTTGCAGGTTTCTATTTTATGTATTGAACAAGCTGAAAGATACTTATCTAGAGGAAACAAATGGCTTGGGCCACCTCTCTCCCTCAGTTAATCTTCACTCTGTGTAATCATGTAATCAAATGATTACTAACTGGGCACATGAAAGTAAAGATAATTTAAGGTTCAAATGACAATTACATCCAAGAGGCATAAGGCTACACAAACACCTTCAATTCCCTGTAGAGATTCTGAGTATTTATAACAACCTTAACACAGGTCACGAAGCTTACAAAAAAAATTTTTTTTAAACTCTGCAAAACAGAAACAATAAGTGATTTAAAGACCACCTTTTAGCAACCATTTATCTACCTAGGTCACTGACAGCTTGATATTTACCAGCACTCTCTCCTTTGCACAAGTTTTAGCTGAAAACGCTTTTAGACTGCATCCCTATCACAGCCCTTTCCAAAAGTAGGGAAGAAAACTAGTATGACTCCAATGTAGGATAAGGGGATTGGGAGTCACAGAGATTAAGAGACTTTGCTTGCGGTCACAGAGTTCAGGGTCTTTTGTAAACCAAACAGAAGAAAGCAAATTTAGAGAAGGTCAGGGGCTGGCCTTCTACCCTTCTGGTTCTGCTCTCCGCATTAATAATGGGGAAGAAGACATGGAGAGAGGAAGATGTGGGAAGCAGGAAAAGTGAAGAGGCTCCTGAGAGCACTAGACTCAATCCATGCCACACTCTACTCTGGTTTGGGCTCTCTTTGATCTTTGCTACATCTGACATTTCTCCTCATTTCCACACCTGTGCTTCTAGGACCCTCACTCTCAGGACCTCATCCTACCTTTCTGGGCACTCTTTCAGTGTTTTTTTTTGGCCCATTCAGCTTCCTCCTCTCTCTCCTTAACCAAGTACTTTCATCATATTTGATAATCAGCCCTTAACCCTTCCTTTTCCTAGGAAATATATCCAGCGCCACAGATTTAATTAATACATCTTCTTTGATGAAGCCCATTTCTCCTTCCTGTTTTTTTTTTAATCTAACCAAATCTTTAGTTTTTGTCTTCTTTTTACTTAACTATCTTAGTATCTTACTAAGATACTTAAATATCTAGTTAAATGTTACCTCATGTCCACTATTTTCTAAATCCCATCCCCAAAGAACCTCAAACACATTTTCCTTGTCTCCTCTTCATATCTCGTTTCATTCAATAGCTTCATCACATTCCCAATCTTCCACCAAGCTTGTGGTCCTTGAGACATCTTCAACTCAGCCATTCCCGAATCCAGCCAGTCAATCACTCTTCTGAGTTTTGCCTCTGACATGTGTGTAACATTCACTCCTTCCCTTCACTGTGCCTACACCTATACAAAAGGCATATCATAGTTCTTGCCTCTAGCCTCTGGTCCTTCCAACCCAGTCTGCTGCATTACTCTGCCTTAAACACCATTTGAACATGGTTCTCTTATCTTTCCACTGCCCCCTTCTATCCAAGCTTGAACTTAAAGAACCTGTTGTAACACTAACTTTTCCACGAAACTATCCCTAATCTCCTCAACCATTTAGTGGGCGATTTTATAAGAAACCAGGGAGGGAATAACGTTTACTCAGCTCCTAAAGTTCTAGGCACTTTGTATGTATGATCTTATTTAACTTCACAACAATCTTATGAGGTATCTGTTATTATTCCCATTTTTGCTAATGGGAAAACAAAAGCTCATAGAAATTTTGAGACTAAGATCTTGCCTAAAACCTCAAAGCTCAAAAACAGTTAAGTTTTCACTGCAATTTATCTGTGACATAATTTTGAGAAACAATGTTTCCTTTACCTACTCAAGAGTATGAAAGGTGAGGAAAAAAGTGGAAGATCTCTTCTTTTTTTCTTTTTGCGGTATGCGGGCCTCTCACTGTTGTGGCCTCTCCCGTTGCGGAGCACAGGCTCCGGATGCGCAGGCCCAGCGGCCATGGCTCACGGGCCCAGCCGCTCCGCGGCACATGGGATCCTCCCAGACCGGGGCACGAACCCGTATCCCCTGCATCGGCAGGCGGACTCTCAACCACTGCGCCACCAGGGAGGCCCCGGAAGATCTCTTCTATTAAGGGATTGGAATAGACGAATTTCTCAAACCAAAGCAAGTTTTTTGTTTGTTCGTTTTAGACACAAGAAATAAGTTTGTGGTTCATGGTTGAAGGAGGGATGGGGGGTGTGTGTAGGAGAAGAAATATGTCTGAAATTTATCGGTTTTACTTTTTACTGTGGTTTTCATCATGATTTGTGGGTTAACACTGAAAGCCCATGACTTCCCAGAAAGTCAAAACAGTTTTCACTCTGTGGTACTACTGCATACTAGCCTCCATGCAATCAGAGGCTCAGTAAGACACTTCTCTGGAGCTACCCGGGGTGGTGGTGGGGCAGGGTTTGGAAGCGTTTTCCTCTCCTACAATATCTTTTTCTGTGAGCTCTTCACTCAGTTAGCTTCTCAGGGGCTGATGCAGTCACCATGTTGTGGGAATGGAGTACAGAACAAGTTCTTCTGATGACATGAGAAAGATCTACAATATGGGGACGAGCCGTCTGGCAAATGGCACCTCAAGGAACAGGAAAGGGGGAAGCAGGGTTCAGAGCGGTCCCGATTCCCCTCTGCTAGTCTTATCTGCAGTTAAGATTTAATAATGTGAAGCAAGGGATGGGATGGGGGGGGAGAAGTCATTATAGATGATTAACATTTAGTCTAATTCTATTGTTGATCAGCAGTGCCTGCAAGAATAACAGATATCTGGGTAGAAATTCATAAAGCAACCAGATTTTCACCTCCCCTTGTTCCTATCTGCAGCTTAATTTGTAAAAAAAAAAAAAGTCAAGTAACAGGGACATAGGATTTATTAGGAGAAAACAGGCCTCCTGACTGGCAGGATTCACACTCCAAGGACACCAAGGAGATGCATGCCCAAGAAAGCAAGCTGCAGAATTTAACGGGGAAAATGTGAAGATGAAGATTCTTTGGGTTTTACCCAGCTTCAAAGTAACAAGGCTCAGACGCACAGTCCTGGCTACCCAGAATATAATATTCTTTGCTGAGAGTAGATTAATCCACTCCAGAGGAAGCTCTGACAGTAAAAGGATAAAGAGTAATTAAGAGACATGACTACAGAATAATGAAAATTTCAAAGGGAGAGGATAACAGGTAAAAACTCACATTTAAACCTATTGGCTAATAAAACCTTTCGCTTAGAAGCTACCCAAGTTTCTTTTGTTTGTACCCCAGCTTTTGTCATTTCTCCCCCATTTCCATTTCTTCTTTCATCTGCTATAATATAAAATCTAAGCATATTTCAGTTTGCACTTACTAAAATAAAACTTCATTTTCTCCTCTGCCCCCATCACTAGTCCTTCATTGATTCTACCTTTTTGAAAATTTAGCATAATTACAAAAGAAATGCATATTTGTTGTTATAGGAAGACACAGAAAAGCAGACTGAAATATTAGAATCACCTGAAGTCCTGAATATGAAATGTTAAGTGGATTGATGCATATCTTTATAGATTTTTTTAAAATAAATTTATTTATTTATTTATTTATTATTTATTTATTTATTTATTGATGGCTGTGTTGGGTCTTCGTTTCTGTGCGAGGGCTTTCTCCAGTTGCAGCGAGTGGGGGCCACTCTTCATCACGGTGCGTGGGCCTCTCACTATCACGGCCTCTCTTGTTGCGGAGCACAGGCTCCAGATGCACAGGCTCAGTAGTTGTGGCTCACGGGCTTAGTTGCTCCGCGGCATGTGGGATCTTCCCAGACCAGGGCCTGAACCCGTGTCCCCTGAATTGGCAGGCAGATTCTCAACCACTACGCCACCAGGGAAGCCCATCCTTATAGATTTTGTCCAGTACGCACGTACAAGTGTCTGCACGTGGCACTCAGGTGCGCACACAGTTTCTTTCTCCTCTCTCTCATCTACTAGGGAACTTGGAGCTTTTGAACATGGCCAGTTACAAGCCAAGGCTCTGGAGAAGAGTCCATTCCACCCACCACCAACAGATGGCGGTAAGGGTTGACGAGTTATTTTAGTATTGGTCATCCCAGTTGGAAACTCATTTAAGGCACCATAGGGTCATTGGCAAGGTTTATGTTAGCTTATTTTACAAACGTTATTAAACTGAAAAAAGCAATGGGTGTGTGGAAAAAAACAGTAAGAAAAAGTGTACACCTATAATGTAAACAAAAACCGATTGTGAAAAAGGGTGGGATATTGCTCATGCATATAGGATGATTGTTTTTGTTTTAATAGCTGAACTGCCTTTGAAGGACAAAGAAACTTACCACCGTGAGAGAGGCTGTGCCCGTGCAAATGACAATAATTAGCAAGAAGGAGGGAGAGGGGATTGAAATGAGAAAAAAACAAAACCTCTATGGGCTATCAAATCAGCACCCACAATGGAAAGCCTATGACCTAGTGAGTTAACTCAGGGGAATAGCAGAAGTAACAGCTTACATTTATACAGCTTTTATGTTATGTCAGGCACTGTTTTATGTGATTTAGGTCAATTATTTTAATCATCACAGCGACCTTTTGAATAGGTGAAGTTTTATTCCCACTTTGCAGTTGTGAAACGAAGGAGCGGAGTGAGTAAGGGACCCATAAAGGTTACACAGCAGCAAAGAAGGGAGACAGAAGTTTGCTTGGCCAATCATGCTGACAAGTGTGGAAACTTTGGTCGCCAACCACAGACTGTTCCAGAGGTTCAAAGCTGCTCCCACTGTGAATCTGCGCAGCTCCAAACAAGTGGCATGAGGATGAGGGCAGACCCTGGAACTGCTAAAGCCTCTAACACAGATGCTGATAACATTCAGAAAGCAGTTCCCTGACTTTCTGGGTAGACAACATTGTTCTATTTGGAATAAGAGGCCCAAGAGAACAAAGGTATCAGTGAAGAGGGGGTATGGCTGGCTTTAAAGCTTAGAAGGAGTAATGCAGGTATCTATTTGGTGGGAATGGATTTGGGAATTAGGAGCCCTTTGTTAATGTGGACTTGTGGGGGAAAAGGGAAAATAATTCACAGACATACACTCACACCCGGATGATACTGTACATGCATTTTTCTAACTTGCTTTTTTTTGCTGCTTTATCTTTCCAATGGCCTCCCAGGAAAGGGGATTTCCTACAATTTGCTTTAGGTCTTCTAACAGTGGTTGAATAGGGGAAGGAAAAGAAAGTATAAATTACATTCATTTTGCTAATAGAAAAGTTTGCTGGACAATGAGGCCTAAAAGAGTTCTCTAGTTCTGCTTTCTAGCAGAAGAAGTCATTTATCCATGTTATCCTGAATCCTCAGTACCTTGAATAATTCAGCTCATTCTATTTTCTTTATCTACTTGGTATAGGAAGTGGTAAGCATTTGAGGATGAGGTATATGTATGTGAAATTTTAAAATTAGGCAATCAATATCAGACAGATTTTCTAAGACTTCACCTTTTTGGCCTTGAAGAGTTTCACTGTTTCTATAAGACTTCTAAGATGTACAAAAATTAAAGGTACAGAAAGATATTCCATTTTTAATTCCAGTCGTTTTGGCTTAACTCTTAACATTCGTTAACCGCCCCTTCCACTTGTGCGGTACGGCTGGATGTGCTTTATGCATACAGGATTCCTGGTATATGGAACGGAACAGGAAGCTGCAGCTGGAATGGGAGCCAGGGTTTGAAGAAGGAAAATGCTTGGCAGGAAAAGCTGCTACAGCCCTAAAGGTCAAAACCAAACCTGGTGCTGAAGGTGAATGGAATGCAGGAAAGACAAGTACAGTCAAGAAGGAGGCCAGACCAAGAAATCAAATCAAGCCTCGCATATTTAGAGCACGTCTCCAGCATGCCCTTCACCATCCAAGGCCTATGAAAAGTATGTAAGATGCCATTCCTGCCATTGAGGGGGATAATTTGGCGGGGGGGGAAATGTAAGAAATTTTTAATATTAAAAAATAATTAAGAATATTGAGATCCTGTATGATGAATGCTAAATAAAAGGAGCCTAAACGTAGGATGAAGGTCAAGTTCAGCAAGAAACACTTTGGGGAAAACAGAAATTCAGGTAGGCCACGGAAGACAATAAACAGAAGAATCTGTCTAATGCGAGCTGTGTGGGGAAGATCGGAAACCAAGTCTGAAAAGGTCCTAGCGGGCCTTGGGTTCTAGGAAAAGGAGTCAGGGAACAGAATGTGGCTGGAGGTTTTGCAACTGTGGAATGATATGATGAAAGCAGGATTTTAGTAAGATTAATGGAAATCTTGTGGCTAGAATTAGCAAAGAGAGATGTCACATTTTTGGTTTATTATTACTATTATTTTTTTGGCTCTCTGTACTCAAGCAATAACACTCAAGTTCAAGAAGTTACCATGGAGGGCTGAGGAGAGCTAAGGAGAAGAATGGAAAGGTTCTAAAAGACAGGGAAGTTTTTAAGACAGAGGACTTCTTCTAACTAGCCTCAAATGCTTTAACTTAACATCTGAGAAAAATAACCTATGGTATCTGTGTTATAGAAAGCTAGTGGCTTGCCTCTGTGAAGGCAGAGGAGACGGAGAAAAGGAATCACCATGGTTCACTTTTCTGAACTACCCTGGAAAGGACAGTGAATTTCAGCCCCAGTCCCAGACCTGGAGCCTGCAGATTAATTTAGCAGAAGTGCACACCATCCTCGGGTGGTCCAGCCCTCGGCCAGAGGGGCTGCTTTACGACACGTGAGCTGCTGGAGAATAAATGACAGAAGCTTTGGGACAAAGTGTCATGTTTTTCAAGAGAAAACATATACATCTATGTATCTAGCTTTTCAAAACACTGAAATTTTAAGATAAACACATTCTTTCAGAACACAAATAAAATTGGTAATTTACACCCAGATTTGGGGATGAGTATAACCTCTTCTGTGACTAAATGCAGAACCACTCCTGCTACCCTGCCTTTTCAACGTTCCTGCTGGCACAGCTAATCTATAATAAATGCTATACAAAAGTAACAATTGATGCTGTGTACTGCATGTATGGCTTGAACTAAATAATTCATATAGAATGAATATTAAAACTACCTCATTAGAAATGGCTAAGATGCACTTTTTGCCATATTCTATGAAAAACTTATACCTCTCTTCTAAACGAAAAGAACACTATAAAGCATTTGATTTATTATGTAGATCTGCTATTATAACTTAGTATCCAGTCTATTATGATCTGCAATCAAGGTAAAGTAGCTTTACAGTACTTTTGTTTTTTTAAGGGCACACAGCACACAAAGGGTCACTGACACTATCTTCTGACAGTATTTTTGCCACGAGTCACCATACTGCAGCACTTACAGATGCAGTCACAGATGGCCAGGACCAAATTAGTGCTCCCAAGTACTAATATGTCAGAGGAAAATAATACTTGCTGAAAATGGAACCCAGAATTTTGCAAGTAAAACATAGATTATCTAACATAAAAATGAGTCCTGAAAAGTCTCAAAACACTGATAAATGTCTAACTTTGAAAACAAAGGCAATTTAACTATATAAAGTGGTCTTTTCTTTCTGAGTTGAATTTATGAACTGACAATGATAGAGCATTGAAAAAATTTTCTTCCTCTCCCAACAAAACCTGTAATGTATTTTCTTTGCTTTAACAATCTCACCCTCAGGATGAAATAGTACTTTACGAGAAGGAAGACAATATTATATTGGGAAGCAGATGGAGTTGCCGAGAGAGAGCGAGCTCTTTTCAAGTGCTCATTCAGCCAATAACCAGCTCCGTGCTTCTGGTGTGGGTGTCTGGCCTCAGCATCCCCATCTGTACCATACCTATCACCTAGGGCATGACAACGTCTAACTCACAGCACTGTTATTAGGGGGCCAGCACAGTGCTGGCACATAACAGATGTCTGGTAACAAATAAATGTTAACCTTTTCTCCCCATGCCCCGCCCACCCCGGCCCCGGAATTCTTTGGAATAACAGCACTTCCAATTCTAACCACTGGAGAGCACTAGACTACTCTCCTCACCTTCATAATGACATGGTCCTAAGCCACAAAATGTTGAGAAACTGTAGGCCTACCATTTTTATGGTTACTTTTCAGTACAGATCTTTGCATAATGAAACCCCTCAATATATATTGGTTCAGTGAATGAAATATAAACATGGAGTACACATTTTTTCCCCTTAAAGTGTTTGGTGTGGGGAATTCAGGGAGGTTGGAAGTTGCAGGGAGCAGGGAAATACTACATTTTGCCTTGGAAAATGAACATGGCCTTGTATTTTATCCCAATTTAGCTTATAAAAACAAATGAGGGAAGCAAGGTAATTTAGGTGTTTAACATGGAATTAAAAATTGCTACCAAAAAGGAAACTGTAAAAGGTTGCTGGGGGGAAAAAAAACCAAAACACCGAGAAGAGTTTTGGTTCCTAGACCTGTTGCAACTATCTCTAAATTTCTGCTCTTTTTAAAAGAAATCAAAACTAGAAAGCTTTTACACACACACACACACACACACACACACACACACACACACACTACCAGATAACTGTTTCACAGTCTGTAGAAACTGAATGCACTAAACTTCAATACCGAAAACCATAAATGATTGCTTCATTCAAAACAAGAACAGCGTGACAGAGAGTAAAAGTAAACATGCTCTCTGAAGCAAAACAGAGAGTTATCTGAAACTATTAAAACAGTGTGCAAATTACCTAGAACTTTCTCTTGATTCTGACACAAGCTAAAAAAGGACAGAGCCAAATTGGACATTTCCTAGACTGAACACTAATGTTGGCTTTGATCCAGAACACGGCACCAGCATATCAATTTCCAAATACTGTCAGGCCATCCTTTTTTTAAGTAATAAATCCTGACTGCCCCATGACCTTGAAAAGCCCGCCTGAAGAACAGAATGAAAAGGAAATTAATGTCTATTTTACTCACTTCAGCTCTTAAGAAATCTGGGGATATAATATAAATGTATCATTAGTAAAAAAAATACACTTGAGCTGATAGGCAAGGGAATGTTAATGTAGCCTGCCAGCACAGTTGATGCTTCTAAACTTAGATATTTCGTTCAAGGGTCACTTGTGACAGTGGTCACGTCTCTGAAGAGCGGATCTGATGGAAAAGGATAAACAGGGCTCCCACACTGGCTTCCTACTGGTTTGCTTCTGAATAAGACTGTCCTTAGACACTGCAGATAACCAATCATTCCAAAGACAGAGTAGTATGGCCCTAAAAATTTACAATCTTAAAATTTAAGAAAATCAGAGAGGAATTATCTTTATGAGAAAGAAGGGAACCAAAGAGAGTCACATGCTGTAAGTTACTTTAGTATCAGTTTTACAATATTACCATATTTCAAATGAAGGTAATATGCCTCACTCTCAAGATAGCTTGAATTTACTTCATTTTCCAGAAGATGCAAGTAAGGGGGCTGTGAATGAAGACTGGGGCTAAAAGTGCTTCTTATTTACATGACCTCATCAGTAAGGATTTTCTAATCTTGGTTGTTTTGAGAAAACCTGCATAATAGGAGAGGTGCTAATGGAAAGGAAAAATACCATTCTGATTCTTTAAAAGAACAGAAAACTAGATTCTAGAAACGAAAGGCAGGTAAGGCTAATGCTGATCTGAAGTGAAATTTCCAGAACGGATTGGTGAAATAGAAGGTTAGCAAGACTGGTGAAAAGAACAGGCACCAGTGAAGTCCTTCAGTGCAAGTCATGCACATTAACGTTTGCTCTTTTTCCTTTGGGGGTTGGTGAGGAAGTCAGGGTTGCTCGGAAATGCTTCGTAGTATATTTTGATTTGAGCTAAATAAAAATCATTATTTGCTCACGGATTAGACAAGGGTATCTGGGAAGAGGAAATGTGGTTTGGATGAGTGGGTAACTAGCTAAACAAGTGACTGAGTTAGTCAGATGGTCAGGGTCACAGCACGAAGGAAGCATCTAGTGATGTGCCACAAGGCTCTGTTCTTGGCCAGCACTTTTTCAACATTTAAAAATGCCATAAATCAGGTCACTGATAGCTCACTTATTAAATACATAAATGTCCCAAAGCTAGGGGGGATGGTGAATGTAAGATTCAGAATTAATACCTGAAATTATTTCAATAGGCCAGCATGAATTCTTGGCCAAAGCCAACACTATAATATTTAATAGGGAAAAGTCTTACATGTAAGTTACAAGGGCGGAAAAATCGACCGTATAAATTTAGGGAAAGCCTTGGCTTATTCACATGAAATACCTGGATTTTTTGATTAGGAACAAATTCAAGTTCTCTGAATGATTTAGGTTTGTACTGAGGAAAATATATGATCCTGACTATAGAAAGAAATTATGCTTTTGGGCCCCTCGGCTCACCATTCCCTAATACCCACTGCTATGGGTTGAACTGTGTTCCCCTGCCACAGCAAAGACATGTCCAAGTCCTAAGCTCCAGTACCTGTGCATGTGATCTGATTTGGAAATAGGGTCTTTGCAGATATAATCAAATTAAGATAAGGTCGTTAGGGTAGGCCTACATTCAATGTGACAGTTGTCCTTATAAGAGGAAAATCTGGACACAGATAGAGATACAGGGCAAACGCCCTGTGAACACTGAGAGAGAGTCCGGGAAGTGGGGGGAGAGAGATGCAGCTGTGAGTCAGAACACTCAGGACCGCTGGCAAACCACCACAAGCTGGAAGAGGTTGGGAAGGATCCTCCCTACAACTTTCACAGGGAATATGGCTGTGCTGACACCTTAATTTGGATTTCTAGCCCTGAGAACTGTGAAATTTTGTCATCTTAAACTACCCAGTTTGTGGTACTCTGTAACAGCAGCCCTAGGCAACTCATAGGGCTCCAGCTTGCCTGTAGATCCTATATAAGTCCCCGCACCTGCCCTGATCCATCTGAATTTTCTGACCTTTACGATGTTACTTCACCTGGGAAATTCAGTGTCATTCTGCAAGCCTCAGTTTAATGCTCCTCTCCAGCAGGAGCAAGCCTTCTCTGACCCTCCCTGACCAAGCTAAGGGCTCCCTCTGCACCTGCCCATGGCAGTGTGTCCACACCGCCTCTCTGTGCAGCCCTCAGCGTGCTGCTGCGTCACCTCCATGTCTACGGCCCCATTAGATATGCGTCCTTGGACTGCTTCCTCTGTCAGGCCCCAGCATAGTGCCTGACAAATGATAAACAGTCAAAATTCAGGAGAAAGGAGTGGAGGAATAGATGAATAACAACAGTCTGCTTTCACTGAGTGCTTTCTACATTAAACACATTTGTTCTAAACATCTCCTTTTTTTATTATTATTATTATTATTTTTTTTGTGGTACACGGGCCTCTCACTGTTGTGGCCTCTCCCGTTGTGGAGCACAGGCTCCGGAGGCGCAGGCTCAGCGCCCATGGCTCACGGGCCCAGCCGCTCCACGGCATGTGGGATCTTCCCGGACCGGGGCATGAACCCGTGTCCCCTGCATCGGCAGGCAGACTCTCAACCACTGCGCCACCAGGGAAGCCCTAAACATCTCCTTTTACCTAGTCTGAGCTCTTTCGAAGAAGAGTGAGAATGGTAGACAAAGGTCTAGAAATCATATCCTCCAAGGAAGGAATGGATGACAGCCTTGCAGACGCTCACCTGGAAAAGAAAAAACTATAAAGAAATCCTGTCTAAAAACTATTGTAGAGAGCTTGCCACAACTAGCAGTGTTCAAGCAGGGCTGGGAGGCAACCTGGGTCAGGGATGCGGCTGCATAGGAGGTGTTCACAAAAACCAACTCAGGAAGAGATGATCGCCAAGCGGTAAACAGAAAAACAAGTGCAGTGAATTTTTCAAAGAGTTAACTTTAATCTAAAATTATGTACTTCTCAGACTTTTGGTATTAAATAAGTAGTGGTATTAGATAAATACTAGTATTAAAATAAATAAATAAAACACTTTGGGTATTTTTAAAAAATTAATTTATTTATTTTTGGCTGTGTTGGGTCTTCGTTGCTGCGTACGGGCTCCCTCTAGTTGTGGGGTGCGGGGGCTACTCTTTGTTGTGGTGTGCAGGCTTCTCACTGTGGTGGCTTCTCTTGTTATGGAGCATGGGCTCTAGGCGTGTGGGCTTCAGTAGTTGTGGCGTGTGGGCCTCAGTAGTTGTGGCATGCGGGCTCAGAAGTTGTGGCTCACGGGCTCAGTAGTTGTGGCTCACGGGCTCTAGAGAGCAGCCTCAGTAGTTGCGGCACACGGGCTTAGTTGCTCTGCGGCATGTGGGATCTTCCCGGACCTGGGCTCCAACCCGTGTCCCCCTGCACTGGCAGGCGGATTCCTAACCACTGATCCACCAGGGAAGCCCCTGGGTATTTTTATAAAATAGTGATGAAAGGTGGTCGTTGTTTTAGTTTGTGTCCTTTCTGACAAAATAAAAATTTAAGTCGATACTAGATCCCTAACCCTAATTATTTTTGTTTAGTGTATTGGTCCTTAAAATCCAAAAATCTGGGGAACCACTAAAATATGGGGGGTTGGTGAGTGGGAGGTTGGTATCCCTGCTTTGAAAAGAAGACTGGCCTGCGTGATCAATCAGATTAATGTTAATAAGGATACTGGTTACACGCACAGAATCATTAGCGAGAAGAATAAAGGCAAAAACATCTTTCAAAAAACAATACCACACAGCATTCCATTTACTTTAATGTCAAGTTATAGACTGGGTTAAAACAGCCCAGTAAAATTCTATAAAACTGTGTATGAATTGACCATGCCCCCAATAAAAATACACATAAGAAACAAGTGAGAACAGGGAGGAGGCTTCTGATTAGCTTACCTCCTTCTAGTTCTCTCTAGGGTGCGGCTGACATAGGCGTTGTCACCAGGAATGGTGTCTCTTTACACTTCTGCTAACTCTCCTGAGGAATGAGCCCTCAGCTCCCCTGACTTCCTGCTTCATTCAGGGCGTACTTAAATTAAACTTGTATGCTTAAAACAGTCAAGATACAATGGGTCCTGAATACAAACGCAGCACTTTATAGATCCTTAGAAAGGCCTCATACAATCTGCAAGGGATCCTCAAAAGTGGACTTCTCACACTTTTGGTATTAAATAAAGAGTGGTATTAGAATAAATCGCGGGCTTCCCTGGTGGCGCAGTGGTTGAGAGTCCGCCTGCCGATGCAGGGGACACGGGTTCGTGCCCCGGTCCGGGAAGATCCCACATGCCGCGGAGCGGCTGGGCCCGTGAGCCACGGTCCCGGAGCCTGTGCTCCGCAACGGGAGAGGCCACAACAGTGAGAGGCCCGCGTACCGCAAAAAATAAATAAATAAATAAATCGCGGTACTAGCTGAGATCCTAGTGATATTAGAGAATCACTGAAGACATGGTGTTACAGAAAGTAACCAGAAAGTTTATCACATAACACAGTTTTACATATATAAACACATACATTATGTGTGCATGTGCGCACACGCGCACCCACTCCCGCCAGAGTTCTTTCTAGGTAAGTGTAAAGCTCTTTATATTTTAAAGTGCAACATCTCTGGCATTAACATGAGATGCAAATAAAAGGCAACCAGATGGAGATGAAATCTCTCTTCCCAGACCCCATCCCAGGCACCGCTGGGTGTGGGTGGGATGGGAAGGACAGGTGGGCTTTTTCTGAGCTGAGATTGAAAATAGGGAATACGAGAGAATACGGGAGAGGGGAGGGATATGACATGATTATCTCTCCTGTGCTTATTTGCCAAATACATATTACATATAATCTATATTATGATCCTAATAATCCACACTCCCACTCCCTTGTAAGGAACATGGTATCTGTTTTAGCACATAGGTAAAATAAAGACAAAGTCCTAAGTAAATATTAAGTACCCTTTCCCACTACTTAACTGTTCAAAGCTCAGCTTATCAAAATATTTGTTTTTCTTTTACCTGGGTGGCCCCCACCAGGCCAGAGCCAGTTCCAAACTGTATCCAGAGGAAGGTGATAATTGCCCCCTTGACACCCAGGCCTACACTGGGCTCACTAATTGCTCCAAGCCCCTGCTTGTTTCCTCTTACAAACAGCCGAAATCAGAAAGAAGCAGGGAATGGCTTGAAGCTGCAGCTCACTTTCTAGAACTGACTCCAGGCCCTTCCCAAACCATGCACCTCATTTACAAAGGCAACGGGGACGGAAGGCAGGGCAAGTGAAGCAGGGGATGACTGGTGGACAGGAATAAGCACTTTTAGGTCCAGTAAATGAAAAATTAAATTTCCTTCTAGTGCCTGGACGTAAAACACAAGAAATAATCAGAAGAATTATAAGCTGCAGTGGAAATTCAGGAGACAGTAACAAACCAGTATCTTTAAAACTGACAACAAAACCATGTAACTCGAGCATGAACCCTGAATGGTGAACCTTAAAGAAAACAGAGATAGGAAGTACATTCATTTTAAACAGATGAAAACTTGAGGGGTAAAGCACCTATTCCAGTACCATGTGTAATGAGATGCCCATATTCGTAAATCCATTTTGGCAATGATGGTTACTGTGTGGGCTCACTTCTAAAAATATTTTCATCCTGTTCAATGAGGAATCCTCCATTACTACTCACAGAGTACTTATCTACAGTACCTAAAGATTTCCATTTCTCTGACACAACATTATGCAAGGAGATTTTGTAGAAAAGGAGACGATGTAGTAATGTACTTCAGGTCCGCAACAAAATATTTCTGAGTAAACAATGAGCTAATGAATGGAGAATTTGTATTTCCTACGAGTGTACAATGAACATGTAGACAGTTAAGATAAGAACCAGGAGAGAAGCTATGACAAGTGCTTGATTTCCAGGATAAATATTTAAAGAATTGTCACATTTGACATTTTCTAAGGGCTTTCACACATATATCTCATCCAAGCCTCATGACAACCCGGAAAAGGAGACCAGTCTTGTACTACAGAGGTAGGAAACTGAGACTGAGGGGGAAAGTGACTCATCTTTCCAGGACAAGCCAGTACAAAGGAATCAGAAAAGGAAACCAGGCTCTTTGGTAGATACTTAGTTAAAATGAATCTGAGTCAGGCTCCTCCTGCAGCTAAGTATCCACTTCAGTGAAAATGTGTGTTAAAGAAATTTGTTGGCTAAAGCAGGAAAAGATCATTACTAAAGAAAGCCAAGATTGGACCTGAGCCATGAAGAGTGTGTTGGACCAAGGAAATTATGCAGCACAATCTTCTTTTAGGGAAATGAAACATGAACATTTAAATCCAAAATTCATCTTTTTAGTCACCCTTTCAGGCTAAGTTTAAATCCAAAATTCACCTTTCTTAGTCACCCTTCCAGGCTAAGTTTAAAGCACAAATTAAAAACTTATACTAATAAAAGTAGAGATTTGAGACAATTGGGGGGTGTGGTGGGAAGCAACCCTAAATTATAGTCTTTCAGCCAAATGAAAAAGCTATAATGTATATTGAAGACTTTATCCTGAAATGGGGAAAACAAAAAGATATTTATCTCAGAAAGGGCCAGATCCCTTCAGCTAATCAGATAACAAAAAGCAAAGTAATGAGGACTAAATTCTATCCCAATCCCCTGTGCAGAAGAAAGAGGAAGAAAGGTCTAGAATGTAAAGCATATGATTTACACACATAAGTTCAGCAAATGGCATGTGACCTATCCATCACCTGCAAAGGGGATGAGAGAATGCGTGGGACGTTAAAAAATATTTTTAATGTAGGTATTTTATTATCAAACTAATCAACCAAGTGAAAAAAACAAAGGCATATAAAGATTTGCAGTACTGTCAAGCTTTTCTCAGAATATAAAGTAGCAGGGAGAAAGAAGCCAGCACAAATGTCTAGGAGCATCCATTCATCAAGTGGCTGAGCCTCTCTTATTGTTACAACCACGTAGCAAACCTGAGACATGACAATTACAGGACAGCAGCCTCCTAGGGAACTATTCCACTTGTTGTGTGTGAAAAATGGTAATGTGCCAGAGACAACAGGGACGATCAATTTCTTGACATAAACCAGTTCTACACTTAGCAAATGAAAAGAAGGAAAGCAAAAGAGTCTGTGTGTTCAGGGCTCCTTTTCATTTGTTCTCCTCAAGTGCAGAAGGCACAGGATGGATTTTTGTAAACTCTTGGTTAATTGGACTTGCAGTCCTGATGTAACTGTATCCCAGGTAGCCAGGCCAATTAAAAACTTCCCAGTCAAGAAGGATGCTTTCCCCCAGGATCTTCATTATGCACTCGGACAACTATGTGTGATGTTAACTGCTCTTGGTGTTCTTTCATTTCGAGGGCACATGTATGGGCTGACTCATCCTGCCAGGTATTCCATGCCAGGTTACATTATTTATTTCTTAAGGTCTTCATGCTGGCAAAGAGGACCGGATAGTCATGAAAAATATAATTTGGAATGGTCACCCAGTCTGATACACTTCTGCAGAGACTACAAATTAACTCAAACCTCTATCTAAAGCAGGTAAGGATACACTGCCCTTTCTCATTCTCTCCTGTTACTTTACACTGAGCAGCTCATGTCAGAGTGTAAAATTTAGTTGTTTTTCCTTTTCTAACAGAGATAACACACACTCTCTGTCACATTGGCAAAGATAACAACAACAAAAAAGAAAATCCCCAGGTTGGAGAGAAAAATGGCAAAAGAGACATGCACCTCTGCTAAGAGCAAACTGGTCATGTTGGGTTGGCCAAAAGTTCGTTCGGGTTTTCCTGTAGGATGTTACGGAAAAACCCAAATGAACCTTTTGGCCAAACCCAATACTTGGAGGGTAATGTGGAGCAAAAGCTGAAAACCGTTTCTCCTAAGGAAACTATTAAGATTGTGCACAAAGATTCTGCGGCAGAGATTATACAGAATGATTGTAAATAATCTACATACTAAGTAAACTGCAGAACAGCCATGGGATGAAAAGAACATGTAACCAATGATACTGTATGTCCTTGTTACAGAGACAGCCCATGCCTGTGGGACAGAGAGAACAAGAGGTCCAGTATTTTGTGAGATACAGACTATGAAGAAATCACAGACACAACCCCCCATCTTTTCTCTTGAAATACCTAGACCAGCACTGTCTAATAGAAATATGCGGAATGCAAACCATAAATGTGACCCATGTATGTACCCTTAAATTTGTAGTAACCACATTAAAAAGTAAAAAGAAACAGAAAATTAATTTTAATATTCTTTAACCCTACATATCTAAAATATCATCAATTCAGCATATAATCAATATAAAAATGGTGAGATGTTTAATATTTTTTTCTCCTAAGTATCTGAAATCCCATGTGTATTTTACACTCCAGCCACCTCAATTTGGACTAGGCATGTTTCAAGCACTCAAGAGCCACATGTGGCTGCTGGTCTTCGTGTTGTTTGTGCAGACCTAGATGTTCATGGGCTGCTGTGTCTTCTGCAGTTTAAGATTTCCCTTGCCATGGGAAATGGTAGCCTGGCACCATTTAAATCATGGCTACAGCAGTTGGCAACTACTATTTTAGATTGCTTATGGTAGTTGCTTTATTCATTAATTTTTTTTAGAGTATTGAATTTGTTACAATATTGCTTCTGTTTTAGGTTGTTTTTTTTGGCTGTGAGGCATGGGGGATTTTAGCTCCCCTAAGAGGGACTGAACTCACACCCCCTGCATTGGAAGGCAAAGGCTTAACCACTGGACCGACAGGGAAGTCCCGGTAGTTGCTTTAGAGTGTGCACAAATTAGGGCAATCATACAACTTCTGCACTTCTAATGTTATTTTTCTAACCTTGGCTGTAAGGGAGATAATAAGCATTCACATTTTGGGGCTAATCTTTGAGAATATATGAAATGCAAGGTATACCTGAAAAGTCCTGACAGCATTGTCTTTTTGACTTACTTGGTAAGATTTTATAGTTACTCTCACCATATAAATTAAGTCCTGTGGCACATACACAGCAGAACATTCTACAACTCTTCCCTCATCATGTCCAACTCCTGGGGCTTTGAATGAGCTCTAGTCATGTCCTTTGGGTGGAATGAATAACGTACGACAGGATCGCATGTCAGAATGGTACATTTGTTTGATGAGCCTCATTTTAAGAAAAAAGGGGGGGGGTAACCACATATTTACTCACAGTCTAGAAACAAGAACTGACTAAATCTGACATCAGTCGGTCTTACTTATCTCAGGTATCACATTTTAACCATTTACTACCACAAGGTTAGGGGAGCAACCAGGGCAACCGCCAGCCTTGAAGATACCTTTTTCACAAATTGAAAAAGGTACCCTCTGTGGGAGGAGGAAATGCTTCAGGTACAGAACTTGGTGACTGACTTTGAGATGGATTTCAGTCCCATACCCACACTAACCAGGCATTTCTTATGTAGATGACAATATCCCCAATTGTATGGGAGTCCTGGGAACAATTTCCCAGCTGGCACACAATAGCAGACTTGAAGAGCAAGCTCTGGAGAGAGCAATGAGCTTAGTGTGTAGGTTATATATTTCCTTCAGGAGCATCAGTACCCACAACTCCATCCTTTTTAAATACTGAAAAATGGTGACAGCCCTCCTTACAGACAGGTGAGGCAGAAAATATGGAGAAATCCAAATTTTCAAAAGCTGAAATTGTTATATACATATAACTTAGAAATTAAAGTTTCCAAGGTTAAGGCAGTTCTTAATATGAAGAAATACATGGTAAATTTAATAAAATGTTTTCTATAAATCTTTATAAGGTACATAATAAATAATGTTGAGAGAATCCACCTAATGATATAACTGGAACTTATTAATCACACACTTTTTCCTTTCTCCTTTGCTACAATAACATGACTGTAACAATATCGAATACTCAATTTAATCTTATAAATGTGCTACAAAAAAACATTACAGTACATTCTATTTTCCATCTAAATAGGATCTAAATGAAAATGTGTAATAACTTCAAACTAAACTCATTCATTGCCCCAACCAAACCTGATATTCCTTCTACTTTGGGAAAGCAGTTAACACGTCTTATATATCCATCCATCCATCCATCCATCCATCCACCCATCCATCTTTTTTCTCTCATATATATTATAATCTTGCTTAGGATAGGAACCATGCCTTATTATTATTATTATTACTTTTTTTTGGAACCATGCCTTACTCATTCATATGTCCTATACTATCTACCCCGAGTGCCTTTCATACAGTAGGTGCTCAATAAGCAGTGCTTGAAGTAATTTTACATGAATTAACTGTGAAAAGAAAAGAAAAAAGAGAAGAGGTAGTGGCCATAAGGCATAGACAATAGGGCGAGCACAAAAGAATATCCAATAACCACTCCATACTTAGAAAAGGGAAGGCAAGGGAAAGAACCAAAGAAACCAGATTTGTTCCACACCCTATTTGTGCCAAGCCCTGGGGGAGGAACTTTCGTATGTTATCTCACTTAATTGCCTGACTTTATGACTGAGAACCCTGAGGCCAGAAAGGAGAGTAACTTGCCCAGGATCACCCAGCTATAACCCAGGAAGCCAGGAGTGAACTAGGCCTGCCTGTGCCCTCAGCGCAAGGCGAGGACCTGTTAAAGAAAAGGCTAAGATGCCAGCTGTGCAGACTCTGGAGGAAAATTCTGTGCTACGTTATCCAAGTGGGTAGTTATCTTTCTCCTTTTTCCTCTACTGATTACACATCTCACTGTAGTCTACTGAAATAAGTTTACTTTCGTTATGAATAACATTACAATCTGAGCATAAATTCTAAATTGATGACCAAGTTACTTTAATCATATTCAACATAAAATCCAGGAAAACAAATTATTTTAAGCCTTTGAAGTTTATGGTAACGATGATTTTGTTACCCATTGTTTTTCCTGCGTTTCTGGTGTAGCTGGAAACAAACAGATGTCCAAGCTATGTTGATGCTCTAAAATTATTTGTGGTGATTTAGAAGTTCTGGGAACAGTATCTGTAAATTAATTTTCCCCACAGTGCCAGGAACTGAAACACAAGGGTGTTTTATTACATACCGCGGACTGTCCTAAAATAAGGTTCTTAGTAAAGTGTCCAAAACAGCAAAATGAATATATATATATAATGCCCAGTGTATGCACACATCTTTTTTTTTTAACATCTTTATTGGAGTATAATTGTTTTACAATGTACTGTTAGTTTCTGCTGTATAACAAAGTGAATCAGCTATACATACACATATATCCTCATATCCCCTCCCTCTTGCATCTCCCTCCCACCCTCCCTATCCCACCCCTCTAGGTGGTCACAAATGTGCACGTCTTTATACATATGTGTGTCTGTGTGTGATGCAGTTTACAAAATGTATGTGTGTGTGAAATCGCCTTTGTAACTAAAGTAAACTGTAATAAGGTATAGTTTGTAAATGTTAGATTAGTTCTTAGTTCGTAGGTATTTTCTTATGACACATGAATATATTTAAAGGTATTTATCTTATCCTTGGATTGGTGGTGATGTTTGGACCATCATTAGTGCTCATCTAATGTTCACGACACTACTCAGGGTGCCCCATAACCCCACATCCCGTCCTTCAGAAGAGTCATGTTTCAATCAATCATTCTCTCCCTCGTTCTCTCGCCCACGTAAATTTGGTACTCTGTTGTGCAGACCTTAATGAACCAGTTTAGGTTAACTACATAGACATATTTTAAGTATCAACCAATAAACTGTGGAGAGGGGTTCTTTAGCAGTGGGATTAACTTTTGATTCTTAGTTTCTTCTCTAAACTTTTGTATACTTTTTCATTTCTTTATGAGCATACACTATTTTTAAGAAAATACTAAAAAAAGGCCATTTCCTTTGCTGTGATTTATTAATGGATCAACACTATTTAAAGCATGTCAGCCAAAATAGTAAAATAGCCACACGAGGTAATCATCTGAAAAGAGCTCCAATTCTGCTGAATCCCACTGACAGCTTTAAAAACGGACATCTTTGGGCTATGTTGCTATAGTGGATATGAGACTCTGGAAGACAACTGGAAGGAAGAATTTCTCAAAACATAGTCCGCTGAGGCCCAACACTGACTTCTGGTTCCCCAAGGAGTAATCTAGTTAAGAGCAAAAACACACCAACTGACCTCAGGGTACATAAGGGAAAAGGAAGAAAGAAAGATCTCTGCAGAAACAAGGATAGAAATGATAGGAGGCTTGAGAGCGTGAGGAGTGAACAGCTCTTGGAAAAGATCTGAAGCAGGTGAAAAATCAACAATGAGAAATGGAGACAGCCAGAATTTTCTGATCCAAGTTACAAAAGTAGGCTGTTACCACCATTCAGAAAACAAAGCAAAAAACTTCTAAGTCAGAGCTAAAGAACTTAGTAGTATATGTCCATCCCTTAATGAAACCGTGAAATTTCCAATTTAATGTTTTAGAAAACTAGGATATTCATAGGTATGTCAGAAAATACATACATTTTTAAAAACTTGCTATTTTACAACATACGAGTGTTAGAGGAGTGATTAAATACCCAACTACCCAACTATTATCACAGAGAGTGTCACCCCCTGAATGATGATCCTTAATCCAATGACCAGGAACGTTTTCATAGTCTACTCTCATTTTTGTCATTTTTCTCCTTCTGTGAAATCGTCAGCCTTTTTTTGGTTATACAACTGGCAGGTGCTCTTATAAAATTGGAAACATTGTTAATTGTCTTAGAAGAGTTTTAAAAGATGAATGTATGTGAGTGGCTGGATAGACAAAAATTTTTAACAATATTGAGATCATGTTGAATATGTAACTATTAAATCTTTTTCACTTAATATATTCTGTGAGTTTTGTGCATGTTATTAAATATTCTTCAAAAACAAGATCTGGAGGGAGACGCAAGAGGGAGGAGAAATGGGGATATATGTATATGTATAGCTGATTCACTTTGTTATACAGCAGAAACTAACACACCATCGTAAAGCAGTTATACTCCAATAAAGATGTTTAAAAAACAAACAAAAACAAGATCTACCGTGATTATAACATGTTTTAATGGATATACTATGAATTCATTAATTACTTTGGAACATTCAAGTAGTTTCCAATTTTTTAATATTACAAATGGCACTGTGATAAATACCCTTTTACTGATATCTTCAGTGCCGTAAATTACCTTCCCTCTGCCCAGCACCGAGCCGAGGCCCAGTGCTCTGACACTGAAGCTGATAACTTGTTACCACTGTCAAGAAGAGAAAGTCTCCCTCTTGACACCCCCAAAGTGTCAGGGGAACCCCATGTTTACTATGAGGTGGGGAGTGTTAAGGGTGGAGAAAGAAACCAGGAAAACAAAAAACAAAAAACCCACAAACCATAAATCTAGTGACACTGCCACAAGAAGAGACATATTAGTTAGATGGTATGTGGGAACATTTTCCCTGTTCTAAGGGATACCTAGAAAAGGGTATTGCTAAATGCAGAGGGGATAGGAAAGTTGAGCTGTACCACCATCTGTTTTCTGTTTTAAATTAAACCAGCAAGATACATTAAAATGTCCAAATAATTTTATCTCCCATCTTAATTTCCCTTCCATTCCAAATCTCACAATAAGTATTTCAGAGGATAGATGAATTTGAGCAAGATCTGAAGCTGAACTTTTACTTCCAATATAGTTATATGTTTTCAAACATTTACAACTAAATTAAAATACTTAATATGGTCTACTAATAATATTGAGAAAACTCAATAAAAAACTTATTCTCCAAAAGAAAAGCTCAGTAAACCTGGTGAGACCGCTCTTAAATCATTTGTTTTATCTAGCAATAATAAATAAGTTTCACTTCACAATCCTAATGTTTGATCTTGAACCTGATAAAACTGCCTCTGAAATCAAGTGACAGTAACAAATTATTCAAAGGGTTAATTAAGACATCCTGAGTTCTGAGCAGCTGTTTTATTACTGTCATTTACAGAAATTTGTCTTAAACATCTGACCACTTCTCCTCGAAGAAAATGACTTCTATTAATGCTTGGCATAGTGTCATGAAACACTGGGAGGCAAAATCTTCTTCTGAAAGTGGTTTAAAGGTACAAACGTCCAGTTATGAGACAAATAAGTCCTGGGGATATAATGTGCAGACCGCATGGTGACTATAGTTAATAATATTGTATATCTGAACGCTACTAAGAGAGTAGATCATCAAAGTTCTGTCATAATAAAAAATTATAACTATGTGTGGTGATTAACGTTTTTACTGTGGTAATCATTTTGCAATGTATACATATATAAAATCGTTATACTGTACACTTAAAAGTAATACAATGTTATATGCAATTTGTATCTCAATTTTTAAGTCATCTGAGAGCTGTGTTCCTATATATGTTTTAAACATCTAAATAGACATCCCTTATAGTTACTGAAAGTTACAAAATGTGTAAAGTAAGAAAACCCAACCAAAGAGGTTTCTTTTAAACCCATCACATTCATTTTTTAATAGCTCCAGCTGCCTATTGACTTCAATGCTCACACAATAAAGTTTCCTCTTAAGATTGTTAAATTAGCATTAGAGCAGGAATAGAGCATATTCTTAGGGGTCAGACACTCCTTCCACCCTGAAGCATCCGTATTATCTGCTCGTATCAGAGTCCTTCAGGGGCACATATCAAGTTATTGGTGCAGAAGAAAAATTTTTTTAAGGAAAAATTTTATATTGTTATCACCTATTACAATCCAAATTGGGGATCTTCAAGTGATATATGAAAAAATGATTATTTCCTAAGAACTGAAATAAGGGACCTAAGAAGCCATCATGGCACGAAACACACCTCATGGAAACTTACCGACCAAACCAAACTATGATCCCCGGTGATTTTGCCGTTATACACCACGTCAGGAAGAAGGCTATTACTGCCTGGGTTAAAAATGCTCACTTCAGTCAAGTGCTATATCCAAGGAGGGACATAGCACAGTTCTTACAGGGTTAGGAATTTCTCTTTTTTTTTTTGTTTTTGCGATACACAGGCCTCTCACTGTTGTGGCCTCTCCTGTTGCGGAGCACAGGCTCCGGACGCGCAGGCTCAGCGGCCATGGCTCACGGGCCCAGCTGCTCCACGGCATGTGGGATCCTCCCGGACCGGGGCACGAACCTGTGTCCCCTGCCATCGGCAGGCGGACTCTCAACCACTGCGCCACCAGGGAAGCCCAGGAATTTCTCTTTTTGTGGAATTTTAGGCAAGACAGATCCTTATTTCTAGTGAATATTCTTAAAAGGAAAATCAAGAGTTTTCATTACTTGTACCTTCAAAAAATAGCTGTTCAGCACTTCAGAAATGCTCTTTGAATGTCATATATTTAAAAAAAGTAAAATCCACATTAAAATAACAATCTGACTTTAGTTAGCATTAGGCCACATTTTACTGGCTTATTATAGCCAAATCCCGAGGAGTGGCTCTGTCCTAGGTCTGAGTATGGAAATAGAACAAGTTCAGTGGGGCCTCCTGTTTCATTAGGAAGCCTATCGGATTACTGGTTCTAATTAAGGGTTGTGTTACTGGCTACCACACAGTTATTAATGTGCATTATTGTCATTATAGGAAGTTCTGACCTCTGCTGTGTGTCACCTGGAGTAAAATTTAATTACCAACCAGAGAATATATGAGTAAGGATGATATAAAATGTCTTCTTGTGAGGCATCTGTGATTGCAAAATACTATCTTATAGTTTTTGCTTTGACATTAGAAAAATAAAAACTAAACCCCTTTCTAAAGCCTAAAAATAATTCATCTGGAAGGTGAGACCATGGTGTATCTGTACTAATTTTCCCGTGTGCTATTAATGCAGCAAATTCTTTATACATTTTTCAGCGTACAAGAACATGAGCTAAAGAAACTGGATTTACTGACTGAAATTAGATGGACATTTAAAACAATATTATAGGACTTGCTGATGTATGTGTTAAAACTACATATCTATTTCCTGTCCTATGCTTTGTTGGCCAAATGCTTTGAACAACTTGGAATTAAGGAACCAGTTATTACCATTTAAATGCACATTTCCTTTTTTTTTTAACCTGAAAATTATATTTTCAAAAAGTCAATGAAATCAGTGAAATTGAACTATTTCTGATATTTTCATTACTAATGATCTCACATAGTCCTCACAATAGGCAATAAAGTAGGTAAAATGGGGAACTTGTAAGCAGCAGTACTGGGTAGAGCAGCAGATATTACTAAAAAGATAACAGTTTGTTCCTCTGGAAACTTTAACTTAAGATCAAACACTTACCTTTCTGAGATAATTTCAATGAATCCTTACTCAAAGGCAGAACAGGGGCAGATAGGTTTTCGTATTCCTTTCCATATCTATGATGCTTTGCCTGACTTGATGAGCACTTTAATTTATGACTCTTAACAATATATGGAAACACTGATGGGTACTAGGAAGATGCAACATAACCTATTCAGAAGGAAGAGATCAGATTGCAATGGCAATAAGTTTCACAGCTATGACATTTCACAACTATTTACTGAGTGCCTACTCTGTGTTAGCATTCAGCCCAGCTGCTAGACTAGAGAGGTATAATAATAATACAGGTGGGTATGTGTTAGGTGCAGTGGGCTACAGGGGTTTCTGCTTGTTCGGCTTAGCATCATCTTTGTATCCTATCATACAGCACTGTGTCTGACACACAGCAGATGCTCAAATAAAACTTCATTAAACTGAACCTAGTATCCAGAGAGTCCCTCGACTGGGTTAGTGATACATCGTTGATCCTTACCTTACGATATGATGACAATGATCATATGAATAAAAACTTCCATTTGTGAGTGTCCACGGGTTAAATGGTCTATATAACAGCTTAGGTAATATCTCTCTCCTAAAAATAAGCTTAGAGTGTTAGTATTCTGCCCCTATTTTACAAAAAGGGAGACTAAGTTTCAGGCAAAGTCGTCCAAGTTTACACAGTAATTTCAGAAGAACTGAACTTTCCCTTCAGTTTGTAAAACCCACAATGCTAACTAAATTGAGTAACCTGTAGGACAGTCAGGTCTTACAGGCTGGTAAACAGAAACGTAAGATAGCAAGCAGCTCAGAAAAGAGGGCTACACCAGAAATGGTCAGTTTACAGAGAGCAGGTAAAAATATGGAAGAGGGAGTTATAAGCATTTAAAGGCAGGAAGAGTAGCCCATATGGAGAAGCTAGTCCTGTTTTAGGGGACACTGTGGAGATTTCTTAAGGGAGAACTGAAATTGCTCATTCCTGTGGAAAGTTAGGAAACTTGGAGTAGGGGTTAGAGATTCACATTCCATATGACATCATTTCCATTTTAAAGGTGAAGAAACTGAAACTCAAATATTTAGTGCATTCCTAAGGGCTGACTTATAACCAACCCTTGTCAGGAACGGGTAGGACCAGGGCCTGAAATCAGGTCTTCTGTCTTTTACTTATACTCTGAGAACACAGCCCAGGTATATTGTGTCCTTAAAATCCCCTTAGAAAATTAGAGAAGTTCCCCATGGGTGGGCAGAACATAAATAAATCAGTTTGCCAGTGCTTATTCTGATTGGTTAGAGTCTGCTTTAATTGTTAAATATTTTGACTCTCACTCCAGAAGAAGGTGGTGGGTGGTAGGAATAATCTTCCCTCATAATGCCACGTGTAAGACTTTAAGGATGGACATCACTTTAACAGTCCAGGCTATGTCAAATATGGTGCCATAATTAGTATCCTAAGCAGATAGTGACTGTTCAGAGTAAAGGACTGTGGATCTCCCAGAACCTAGCATGGCAAGCACTCTCAATAGATATTAGCTGAATTACTTGATAAACAAATTTCCCCAAATCTGGGAAGCCTTCTCCAGTCTTCAGAGTCTTCTCAATCATGGAATATCTCCCATGCCTGCCCATTCTGAAAAAACATTTAATTAGAGCTTCAGCTTTTGAGCTCTTTTGGTGTGGGTCTTTACACTTCTTATCAGAGATGAGCTACAACATTATTCACCATCAGAATGTAGTCTTTAGGGCTTCCCTGGTGGCGCAGTGGTTGAGAGTCTGCCTGCCGATGCAGGGGACACGGGTTCGTGCCCCAGTCCGGGAAGATCCCACATGCCGCAGAGTGGCAGGGCCCGTGAGCCATGGCCGCTAAGCCTGCGTGTCCGGAGCCCGTGCTCCGCAACGGGAGAGGCCACAACAGTGAGAGGTCCGCATACAGCAAAAAAAAAAAAAAAGAATGTAGTCTTTAACTCAGATATGCCAGCACGGATGTGATGCTAAAAATATTTAACTGCTGGTATGACACAGGCACTGACCAATCAGAATGGGCAGCAGCCAGTGGGCCCTCCAGGTGCTGAATGCAGCCTTCATCCACCCTGATCATTCATTCTTTCAGAATAGTGACCCTGCTTTCCTGTCTTCCTAAGATGAAAACTTTGTTGGTCAAAATTATATAAAATGAGAATCAGATCATATCCTTAAAATACAGACAAATCACAGAAAATACCCAAGACTCCTTTATGTCTATTTCTAAATTTAACCTAAGTTGACCTGTTGTAAAACTGGCTTGAGCTAGCTTCCGCTCTCTGTCCCTTCCTCCTAAAGTCGTATTAACCAACACAGGAATGGGGTTAGGGTGAAAGCAGCCAGCAAGCAAGAGATGTTACACATTAACTCTCTCCATGATAAATGGTGTGACTGAAATTTCCTTTGTTTTAAGCCCTTCTTAAAAGTGAAGACTTCAAGAATAGAGAGTGACAGTCAGTGTATGTGTTTGTACAAGCACACTGTTTAGGACAGATAAATGACAATGAATAAAGCTAAGTTTTGGAAACAGAACCATGTTCTAATTCTTACCAACTAACTGACTCAAGGAAAATCCCTTAACAGCAAACTGGAGGGAAAGAGGAGAATAAATGTGAGACCATATATATGAAAATAATGTTTTGTAAAATGTAGGTGCTCATCAAATGTGTGTCATTGTTAGACAGAGTCTAGCCTGTGGAAATGAAACCACAGGGATAAGATATCAAACTAAGCAAACTTATATGTTTAACAGAGTATTAAATGTTTCATTAAAATGAAAAAAAAAAGTGTGAAGACTTCAAAGCCAATACAATGCGATGGAAGAACCAAGGAACAGAAATTAATGGTCTTGTGTCCAATAATAAAATCCTCTGAACACTACAGAGTTCTGAATAAAATTTCTTAAAGCTACGTTCAAAAACACCAGAGAACTCTTTTTTTTATTTAGGTCCCTTAATCAATTCAAACTAAATGTAATTATTATGCAGGACTACTTTTTTTTTTTAAAGCAAACTTTGCAAAAGAATGGTTACAAAAGGAAATTCATTGCTTCTTTTTCTATAAGTACTATGAGAAAGAGATCTTTTCTTATCATCGGTGAAAAAATAAGAGCAAAACCGCTCTCAGAGAATGTCTGTGCTTTAACTTAAATGTAAGAAGTGAACATCAGAGACACGAATGACTTTCAACTAGAGGAATAAAATCACTTTTAGTATTAATGCAGAGGTGGGACCATGGATACCTTTTATCTGTCTAAGGTCCAGCAATTAATTGTTTAGAATACTCAAGCAATATTCTATTGCCTCTGTAGCTGTAATAATTCAAATGGTTTAAAAATTCAATGAACAACCCGGCATGGTGCTCACAAGATATTTCAAACACATAACCACCAAAGTGAACACAACCCTGCAAAAATGTAAGATTCTCGAACAATAATTTTCACATAATAGTTATAACGCCATGCTGTGCGTTTCTTTATTTAAACACCATTTTTAAACCTTATTTTTATCCCGATTTTTAGCATCCATGTGCTATCCAGTGATAAAAGAGGATAGTCACAATAATGGACTTCGTTGATGCAGGAGACCAATTTAAACTACAGAACTGGAAAATTATTTGGAATAGAATGGTGGTGAACCCAAGATAGCAGAAGGACTAATCTGTTTCCTCACTGGAGGTCATCAAGTAACAGTACAAATAACCAACCCTGAATACACCTCAGAGGTCTGTCCACTAATTTTGTACATAGAATACACAATTTTGAGAGTAACATTTTTCTTGCTCTTTAACACCATATGAAAGCACTGTCACCTACATTATCACATGAATCGTAACATTTCTAAACTAAGGAATTTTGCTGCATTTCATGGCAATGTCTCAAATTAGCCCAACAGGACACCAGCAGAGGTCCTGATATCCCTGATCTTATGTTTGAATAGACTGTTTTATCCTTGACAAAGTGCTTTCATATTCAGTACCTTAATCATAATTTAGAGTTCATCATTGAGAAAGAAGGCTAAAATAAATGGTAACAAATTAGACACTGTCCATTGCGTGGAGAATGGTCAGGGGCAGTATTCCTGAGCTTTGACCATTCTAGAACAGAACAATGGTCTGCACAGTCCTTATCTCTAATTTTATTACCTTTAACACGTTTTCCTAATTGTGATCCAATTAAAGAATACCATCTATCGCACTGAAAATGTAATATGAAAGGAAATCATTATATAAATCTACTCAAAATCAATACTAGGTATGTTCTTTCTTTAAAATAGGGTGTATATGCATTTGACACTCCAAATGTTTCCTACAAGACATTTCAAAAGGCGACTCACTCAAAATATCCTCTTCACCAGAGGAATAAAAAGATTTCTAGTTGATGTTTTTCATTATTTTACTCACAAGAGTAAAAATGACATTTATCCATCTATTTATGCATCCAAACATATAAGATGCTTGTGTGTATATATGTGTATATATATGCATATACATCTATACATATATGTATGATATGTGTACTGGCTGTCCTGTTCTAGAAAGGACCTCAGGAAGTTAATAAAAAGGCATACCCTACAAGATAAAATAAAGGTAAGAATCAACAGCAAGGAACACAGGACAAAGGGAAAATGAGGCAGGAGCAAAATGGCTTACTGAGAGAGGTCAATCGTTTCAAGTGCGACTTCTCATCAGTGGTTAAGCCTGAAGAGCTTGTGTAATGACTATCAACCAGCGCTGATCAAACACAGCGAATTACCTGGAGATCAAGCACCTGATTGACAAGAAATCTATCATAAGCAGCTCTTCGGCACAAGCATACTTCAATGATAACTGGTCCTAATGATAACTCTGAAATGCAAGTGTTAAGTGTAACCTGCATCATGATAAGAAAATGTATTTCTTTCCTTGTATCCTGTTGCGTTGAAAACTGACAATTCAGATAAAGTCTCTAAAACTCTATAATCAGAAAATTTAATTAATATAATCTATTTCCTGACTAA